>NC_082651.1:16284565-17760815 GCF_028023285.1 Balaenoptera ricei | reverse complement strand
TCTTCTTGGCCTTTGGAATTTCTTCGATGTACTTCATTATTACCATTACTGTGAAGACCCATTTAAAATGATAGGGCTGCCATTTGGGCACAAGTGTTCAGAGACAGCCTTGAAAACATGTACAGATGCATGTCTATATCCCAGTGTGTCATACTTTCTTACTTGGGAAGCTAAGCAGTGCCACTTGTACTTGGTTCTAACAGGGTAATTCACAAATAGAGACCCTTCAGGTTCTGCCTGCTGTTCTTCTCACTGTGTAACTCAAATACCACCCATAATAACAGACAGGTTAGGCAGATACTATTCTCCACATCCTCTTTCCCATCCCTGCATATTCTTCTCTCTCTTCAATAATTGTCTCAAATCACCTGTTCCTCATGCAAACAAAACTACAGGATATGGATGCCTGATGCTGCCTGCATAGCCACTCAGTAGAAACATCCCAGCAAACATGTACCAACTATAGTCTTAATTAAGACCACTTCCTACATCTATATGGCACTTCAGTAGGTCAGAATGACTAAGGTATTTATTCATCATTCTATTGCAATCTTTTCTTTTTCTGCTCTGGATTAGCTCAAACTTGCCACCTCTCTTCTTATCAGATTCTTTTTTTTGGGTGGGGGAGTGTCAACTGGATATTCTCCTAACCATCAGTTTGTCTTAGGATTCACTAGTAGCCCACATTTTCCTACCCAAGCCTATAGCTCCACTTACCACCCACCCACCTACCCCACTTACCCTTAACTGGCATCAAGCCAATTATACTGCTGGACAGTTCCAATGACTTTCTTTTATACCTATCTGTAAGCATTTAGAGCTATAACATTCTTAGAGTGGGGTGTAAGATCACAGGCAAAACTGCCTAGAAAACAGGAGACAAATCTTAAAAAGAAATAAGGCCACAGTATTTGGAATTGAAACTCTCAAGGGGATTTTTCAAGTGCTTGGAGGCTGGTCTTAGAAGAAAAACAGCTTGAGATTGTGTTCCAGGCCCACAGATTTCTCTCTCGGCCTCAGCAGGAACCAGTTGTAGTATATTCTGCAGCTTTTAGAGAATAAACATTTTAACAACTTGGAAACACCAAATCCAGTTCTATTATTGACAGAAAGCAAGAATGCAAATCAAAGCTATGGTGAGGACTATTTTTCTGCACTCACAGGAAAAACAACTCTGAATAGGAAATACTTTCTGAATCTGATTCACTGTTTACTTGGAAAGTAAAATACTAATCTCTGGCAAAGAATATTCCATATTTGGATTCAAAAAGTTTATAAATGGGAATCAACCATACACGAGAAAGTGATTTTTTTCATGCAGTTGCTGGGTGAGAGGCATTTATGAAAGTAAATGAAGTTCTGTCTTGAGATAATGAGACTACAGTTGCCAAGAGAAGCTGTGAAATATTCGCTATAGATCTTTTTTTTTCCGCTTGATACTATATTATGTAATTATTTTTGGAAAACTTTCAAAGTGGTGGTGATTTCAATGTCATAAAATGAATAAAGGGAAGGGCAACAGTTCCCAATTAAGATTGGAAAAGTCATAAGAGTGCAAAGAATATGAAGACCCTTGCCAGCTCCGTATTATATTTTGAGAAGCAAATACTGAAACTTTTTTCTTTCAAATGCCGGCAATTATCTACAGCTCCCATATGTAGTTGCTTTTTTAAAATCTTAAATTAGAAATTAATTTAATACATGTGCAATGGACAAAGATAAAATAGCCTACACTTCACATGGCTGCCCACATCCCTTTTCCCAAAAGTATCTCCCAAGATATTCTCATGGTCTGAGTGTCTTCCCTCTGAACAGATATGTCCAATAATAGAGCTTATGAGAGTGACTTGCTTTTGAAGACTGAAGCATGGATGCTTGTAGTCTCACTGCCATTGACTCTGAATTTTTTGTTTTTTGTTCTGTGTGTGTGTGTGTGTGTGTGTGTGTGTTTAGACTTAATTTTTTTAGAGCAATTTTATGTTCATAGCAAAACTGAGGGGAAGGAACAGAGATTTGCCATATACTCCCCTTTAGTTGCTTTTCAGTTTTTAAGAATTGTTTTTCCTTTTCATTTTTGATCTGCTTGGTCTAGAACTTTCTATAGTCAATATAAAGTATTCCTTTTTTGTACTTCTTTATCCTTCTATCTTCCTTATTACTATAGTGTGCATTTTCACATTTACCTTTCTGACCACATCTGTGTGTTTTTTACTAACTCCTATTCTTTCTCTCCTTTCTTAGATATGGCATATTCAAAGGTTTAGTCCTTGATTGTCTGCTATCTTTTATTCATGGTCATTATCTTCTCTCAATACATCATAAATTCTCTGTGTGTTTGGGTCCTGAAACTTCTTCAATAACTTAATTTCTCTTGGATTTCATTACTTCTTTAGGGTTTATTGTTGGTTGAAATGTTTCTTTCTAAAAGAGCTTTCCTGACTCCTCCTGTTGCAAAAGAATAATTTTTAAGCAGCATTTTCTAGCATATTCACAGTATATTACAACAGTTTGTTTACAAGACTTGAATGTGAAGAAGGTGCATAAGTGGGCAGTGGTGTGTCATCTCAGATCTGCGAACTGACCACTCACATGTGTACACAAAGGGGAAAACTCACCTTTAGGTGCTCATCAAATTCCAAGTTCAAACACCTAGTATATGTTTAGATAATCTAATTTGGGTAAAATGTGAATTCGTTGCTCTCTGTAATGTGATTCAGGCTTACAAAATTGATAAAAGATAGAAATGCAAAAACCCCAAAATTTATTTACAATAGCTAAATATAACTTCAAGAAATGAAATATTTATCCTCACTGACTGATCAGGGCATTCTTTTTGATGCAGATAAATGCAATTGGGAGGTCAAATTATAATCAGAATTCTTATTGATTAGTATAGAATTTCTACATTAAAACACATATGGATGCCCCTGTGCGTTAAGATCTCCACCAGTGTTTGGGTCTCTGATTTAACCTGTTTTTATGTTCCCACCTGAATAGCATATTTTTGCCTTATTTATTGATGCCTTAAATAAGATTAATACCAAATATTATCCTGGGAAGTATCCTGCATTTTAAAGAGCTATGAATATGGATGATGTGCTATTTCTAATGGCTATTTTATAGATTAAAACTTGGAGGAACATCTTATTGTCTTATTTTGAAATGCAGCTGGAAGAGGTAGCAGGAAGGGAGGGAATGGATTCCATGTACCCTCCCAATGGCTATTTTGTCTTATACACCAAGTGTTCTTGATCATTTGGTATAATACCTCAGGAAGAAAAAAAAAAAGTAGAAAATCAACAAATAATATTGGAAAAAATAATAAATAAAATGAAGAATTGAATGAATTTTTTTTTTTCTCTTAAACATGAAACCTTGGGGAATTGTAGTTATGAAAATTACTAGAAAATTCTCTTAAGACATAGATTATGGTTCCGTTTCTGTCACTTTATAGATATAATCATGTTCATGTTATGTATTTGAAAATTGGGAATTGTTTTCTTATTATTTTTTATGCTCACATGAGAAGAAGTGAAACAGAAGAACTGTAACCTAGAGATAAGTTTTCTTGAAAAGATGTTTTTTGTAGGGGCAGGGCCAGAGGGAGTGAACAATAAAGTATACAGTGAAATATTTCAAATGTTTTATTTTCAATCCAGAATTTAAATAAATAGAAATTACTCCAGCAGGGGGAAAGTCCTATAATTTTATCTACTTTGCGTATTGTATTCTTGATCTTAATTTAAGGGGGAACAACAAGGAAAGTGTGGAGTAGGAGACTGGATTTTATATTGTTCTGTCCTAAGCCCATTAGTGCTGACAGGATTTCAGAGCATGAAAGAATCCTAGCAGAGCTCAGAAACCATGCCAAGATCTTCTTAACGTGTTACCTGTGAGATCAGTTTGCTTAGTTCTTGTTTCAACAGCACAGGTCATTCAGGCATTTGCACAATTGAATGTCCTATTCTGAGCATCTCTTTGGCCCAGTAACTATTTAGCACTAGTTTCTAAATTTAAGGATCTCTGAGATATAATTAAACCTATGTTCAAGCCACCAGACGCATATATTGTCATAACTGGCATTCATTCAGAGGTCAGGCATAGAAGGCACTTACACGTCATCTTAGTTGGTCATGTTCTAACTTCTTCCCATTGGCCTTAACAAAGTCCCAGCACACAGTCTAACTTCTACATGTCCACAAGAGATTTAGCATTTTGATTATTTTGTGCAATTCATTCTTGAATCCCCCTGACCTCCCACCCCAGTTAAAAACAAAAACAAAAACAGTTCTCTTGAAACCAATCCTTTAATGTTCTATATCAGTTGTTATTGACACCTGGTCCTTGGATCAGCAACATCAATATTACCTCCTAATTTATTAAAAGGCAAATTCTCAGTTCCCATTCCAGATCTATTGAGTAGAAACAGCTGGGTAGAGCCCAGCTATCTATGTTTAAGCCAGAGTTTCAAGTGATTATAATGCATGCAAAATTTTGATAACTGCTGCTCTGATACATGACTGCTGCTTCTGTTACATGAGTTTGGACAACCCATTAGCAATTCCTAAATAGCAGTAGATGATATACTACCATTATACATATGTTATCACATACTGGTAATTTCCAAATGTTAGTAAATCCACAGACCTAGATCTGTAGAGTTGAGAAAGCCCAGCATTTGAGTAAATTCAAGTATCTGCCAAAAAAATTAAAAGCTGAAATAAGTTCATACTTCACATTTCATATTCCAGCCAGGATGACATTTGATACTAGGAAAAACATCTAATAGAAATTGGATCTATTTTTTTAATGTTGGGAATCTATCTAACATAAGCTTCAAAAACAAAATAAAATCAGACACAGCATGCATTTAAAAGGCAGTGGTGTGGGATTTGAAGTTAAGTGTTCCTACATTCAAAACCTGCTTCAGCTACTTAAGACTTGTGACAAACTAAGGGATTTACAAGATTGTGTAGAAGTGGCATGTGATAACCTCTGAAAGTTTCTGTAACAGAGATCCTGGAACGGAATAAGTATTCATTATGTACTTCCAAAACCTATGTACTACAAATTAGTACCCAGTATATACTCTGAAACCTAGATTTTTAGTGTTTTCTTTCCTTTGCTTGCATGAAACTGTATTAATTTTTGAGACCTCATTGCCCCAACTCTCTAACTCAATCTGTATGAAATCCACAGCCATTTTATCAAAAAAGCAAAGCAACCCTCTCTTGAATATTTACACTTATATTCTCAAGAGATATATGCAAATGCACAGGGTGCCCTTGAGGATTTTGCATTTGGATCTATGATTGAGGTAAAATAAACCAAGTACATTTTGTTTGGCAGTACCCTTGTGGCAAAACATCCGAAGAAACTCAAGAATTGTCATTGCTGTTATTTTCCCGGACACTGGCACTGCATTTCTTTTCCTAAAGAGCCTTAAAAATTGTCTGCTGCAGATAAAAGTATGTAAATAAATTCTTATTTACTTGTACAACCATATTATTGAGCTTTCTAGAAGAAGGAGGTGATGGAAGTTCTGAAGCTCTGAAAGGATGTGGATTTAGCTTTCCACTATCTATGTATAAAATACACTCAATTATTTTGAGATTGACTGGGTAAATGGACATTGTTATCTCTTCATAAAGATCAACATGATTTTAAGCAATTATTTTTTCTGCTTATTTTACAAGTAATAGTCTGAATGATATTTTTTCTTAGCTGTGTGTGTGTGTGTGTGTGTGTGTGTGTGTGAAGTGACATTGAGACGTTGTCACGGGAAATCTATCTAGCTAAGATAAAGAGACAGAGGGATTCTCACAGAGATATGAAACACCGTCTGACACAGCAGTGATATACGCCAGAGAAGGTGAACCTCTGGAATGTTTTGTCCAGTAAGAGTTTTAAAGAACACCAATAAAATGCTAATGAAAAGCCATCAGTAACACTGTATTTCATGTAAAAGGTTTGGCACACTTAGCATGCTTTTTATGAGACTCCTCCTTAAAAACTAATCAAAGGTAGTATATTTCTTTTCAGGTTCAAAGTGTGGGGAGAAGGAGATCATCAGAACTGAAGGTCAGTTTGCAGCCAGACTGCGTGTCTCCTTAGGAAACAGCCTTATTCTGGTGCATTTCTAATCATGCATTGTGTGAGAGCTGTCCACCTCATTCCTCCTCAGGGTTGTAGCCGTTCTACTCAATCAGCACTGACTATGCTCATATTACTGGACAGGCACTGAACCATTCATTGCAGAGAAAAGGAAGAGGCAAAAAGCAAAGATCAATCAGCCATGAAGCTTGCCTTCAAAGATCTTATAGTTTGAGAGGCAAGAGAAGACAAGTAAGTCAATCTTTGGGGTAGAAAAATTAAAGGAAGAAGAGATGACGTATGAGAGAGGAGAGTGGAAAAATCCACAGTTTTATCTGAGCAGCATTTAAAACAAAATAAATATAATTTGGATTTCAAGATAGTGTCCTTGGTAGGCCAGCAGGTTTAATAAATCCCTCCCCACATTTAACCTCATGGAAAGCCTAAAAATAACAGCTTTAGCTGAGGTCTGAAGGATTTGTCCAGGCATTTCTTCCTATATAGTTCTTTAGCATTGCTTACTTTCTTGTCATTTTCCTTTTCTAAAAAAAAACAAAAACAAAAACAAAATAAACTGCCTGTTAATTGGGCTTCCAGTCTATACTGAGCTCATTTGTATATATAACTAGTTGAATGGTCTGCTTTGTCTTAATTTATTCTTTAATTCAATTAATATTAATGAATGATAGGAATGGGAATGGGAGTATATGTAATGGAAATGATCCCTGTAATAGGGACTAAGACAAGAGACAAAAGAGACATAGTGCCTTTTCTCATGGAGTTTGTATCCTCTGACATCCAGTGGTGTTGAAGAATGTCTTTCATTTTCATGTCTACTCATATTACTATCTCTAAAATTTTTAACTTATCTCCATACTCAACAACCTACGTGAACTTTTGTCAGTTTCCAAATGCAGCCCAGATAGGTAATGTGTTGAACTACAGCTTGTGTGGGAAAAGGATTTATAAATACTAAAATGCAGCCATGATAGAACAGAGCACTCAGCAGGCAGGAAAGCACAGAGTGGATGTGGCACACACAGAGGTGAAGGAACATGTTATGTGGAGTCTGTGAACTTGTGTAGTGAAAAGAAATTCAGGACACAGATCATTGATTACTGCAATACAATGCCAGGTCAAGTGGTTAAGGAAAAGCCTTAAATTCTCCAGGCTATTAGAGAAGAATGAACCAGAGAGATTTCAAGTAAAATAGGAAATATTTCCGTGGAGTATTTGCAAGAATATTTGGACCGTCAAGGGCAAAGG
Organism: Balaenoptera ricei; assembly: GCF_028023285.1. Lineage (NCBI taxonomy): Eukaryota > Metazoa > Chordata > Mammalia > Artiodactyla > Balaenopteridae > Balaenoptera > Balaenoptera ricei. Next base: position 17,753,456 of record NC_082651.1, on the reverse strand, counting down.
ATACATTTTTTTCAAGCAAATCATGCTAAGGGGACTTTATAAAATGAATGGATTCTCAGCTTTAGTGACGATTTTAAGCCAAGATGCTCTTGAAAGCCAAGTTACACTGCAGTCAAACCCTCTAACAGTACTGGAATAATAAGCCATTGACCTTTATATCCTATCAAGTTAGCTGAAATCTCATCAAACGACTGAGCTGTGGAGTCACCTTTGTATGTGAAGGCAGATGTCATGTGTGACAATTTGAAGAGAGAGATTTGCTAAAGAGGATAAGGGAGTAGAGGTCTGCAGGTGTTGGGCAACAAACAATGTGTTCTCATAAAATGACTTGAATTTGGAGAGATAGGTCTTCAGTGGCATGGAAGTTTCAGAACTTGTTCTTTCTTCGTACTTGTCTAAATTCCTAAATTTCCAGCTAAAATATTGCTTTTATCCACTAACACTTTAATCCAGCTTAAACTAGATTAAACTGAAATCTTTTGTTTATATTGCAACATTATACACTTTATATTTCTACATAAATGTCTACATCTTTCTCCTGAATATGCCATTGAGTATATACATGGGGACAACTTATTGCATAATCTGCTCAGCATTTAGAACAAAGCAAAGCTCCAAATAGAAAATAGCTTGAGATTTAATGATTTGTAAGTTTATGACCAGCTACATAGCTAACTCTTAGAAATTCTCTTTTGTGCCAGGACCCTCAAAGGAGTGGAACCCATAGCAAGAGCAGAATTGGAGCCAGTAGCCCACAGAGCTTAGAGCCCAGCAATAGAGGGTTATGGCAGCTGCCACAGGACTGACAAACTGCGATGCTGGCCTGGAGTCAATTAGAAAAAGATGTTAGTCAAGGAGAAATGTGTTTTCTCTGTCCCTTCCTGAACACCTGCATGCACCTAATTTAATATGATTTATTCAACAGAGTGGGCCATTTAACAGGCCACAGCTATGGCCAGTATCCAATATCCATGACCCCATTAAACCCTAATCAAGTAGGAAGAAATGGGAAGAAAGGGGAATGGTGGCATCTTTTTTTTCTCTCTAGGCTCCTAGGGTCCAAAGAAAGTACGTATTCAGAAACAACACAAATAGAGGTCAAATTATGTGTACAAATTAAATACATAGCCCTGTGACAACCTATCAAATTCTATGTTAAATTTCTGGCAACCTCAAAGCTCTGGAAGAGGGCCGAGTACATGAAAGGGTAAGAGAGACAAACCTGACATTTGTATGGTTTATTGTAGCTGGTGGGAAACTGTCATATAGATAGTCTTCCTTGAGAGTCACAACAGTGATATGAAGCTTTTAGATTGTCAGTGAATGCTTTTTCCTCAAAAGAAAGCTAAGGCAAATATAATCATAAGAATAATAATAATAGCTACCATTTAACGAATTCTACAGCTACTCTATCAAACCTCATAAATGATGAAGCTGTAATTCAAACCAGCATCTTTCACTCTGGGCTTAAGTTATCTTCCAAGAATTTAATCTCTTATAATGCCCAAGATTCTAAACTATATTCCAAATGTATGCTTCTGAGAAAACTAATTCCATGTTCATGTAGGATAGAAGATGATAGCATGGAAATCGTTTAGTGGTTTATTTATTATAGGGTTTATAAACATTTTATATCTTCTGCTCAAACCTTAAAATATTAAAATAATTAAAAAACAAGATAAAGGGGTTAGTACAAGCAAGGCACTGGTAGCAATAAAAAGCCATAGTTAAGAATGAGGAAGGTGAAATTAAGATATCACACACTTTTGTACACATACACACATAAACATAAATACTACAAAGAGGAAATCCTGTGTCTTTTTAGGTTGTAAACAAGCTGTTTCACATAGTGTAATAATATATACCCATTGTCTTACCTCACACTGAAATAACTTGTTCAAATGATGACCCCAAGGCACTGATAAAAATTGAAGTTGAGTTTGGAGTATTCCAGCAAAATAATCATGTAAGTGCATTACATAGTTGAGATTTTCATTTAAAAGAGTTAGAACAGCAATAGCAGCAACAACAAAATAATTATACTTTTGATGGGCTGAGCTCTAGTTCTTTGGTAAAAGCACGAACATGATAGGTAAATGACATCCAATTCATTTCAAACTAACATTTTAAGAGCTGGTAAAATGAATTACAAAAAAGTATATTGAAACAATAGCTTATTAATTTTTTATAAAACTAATGAATATTAAGAACATAACAAAGATGCCAACATTGATGATGGAGTAGAATGAGCAATTTATGAAGTTTCCATTGAAAACTACACAGTTTAACAGCTCCTTAGGCTGTCCAGCTGGAAGAGGAAACCACTCCCATGCCTGGTTGTAGCCATCCAATGACCCTCTCTGTTATGTTCTCTTTCAAGAATAAAGGCACCCACTTCATTTGTGCGTAATTGATTTTGCATATCCCTCCTGAGTTGGTGGGCCCAAATTATGTGTCATTCATTTATTCAAATACACATTTCATGTGACGAATGAATGCTGGGGGATGTGACAGGTGCAATGGGATAAAAAGATAGATAAGATTTGAACCCAGCTTTCTAAGTATGTCTTCTGCCTACAATGCAAATGTATTCTTTTAAACCTACTGAAACCACCCCTATTATTAACTATTGTTATTATCATTATTAACTATTAACCTACTATTATTGAAATAGTTCCAAAGGGGTGGCATTATTTTCTGTTATGAACCTTCTTAAATAAAATCAAAGTAATAATTACAATAAAAGTAAAACATCTGTATATAAAATTGTCAGTGATTTCTTTAATAGTTATAATATATAACATTGGATAAAAGGGCAGGAGCAACAGGGCTTTCTGGGTAGCCAGAAGGGGAAGGATGAGAACAGCAAGAAATGGAACTTGCTGGCTTACAAGGGATACTGTTAGCAAGAAAAGAGGAGCAGAGGGCCCCAAAGATGCACTCTGTTGGCTTCATTTATTTAGGCAACTTGTGCTCTGGAATAATGTACAGCTGGGAGTTAATTGCTTCACACTTGAAAAGCCAAGAAATTTTGAAAATGGGGGCACTGTCTTTCCATGCACATATCAACTTTAAAATCTTCATAGGATATTGGAAAGAACATAAGCTCAAGAGACAACCTGAAATTCAGCCATAGTTGCTCTACTTTCTAAACTGGTAAATTTGGGCAAGATACATAACATTTTTTCTAATTTCAAAAATTATCTACAGCATGCTAATAACATGCTACCATTCATGGAGACTTATGATACGTCAGGCACTATTCTAGCGTTTTAACTGTATCAGTTCATTCTTTCATTCAGTAACCCTATAAAGTAGTTACTATTATTAACCCTATTTTACAGAAAAGGAAACTGAGTCACAAAGCTTTTAAGGAACTCACCTAAGATCACACAACTAGGAAGTATCAGAGACAAAATGAAATATCAGGACCTCTGGCTCCTTTATTTATTTATTTATTTCTAGAAAATAAAAAAGATAATTTTACAATTCTTTTAATGGCAACTGGTAATCACCAAATTAGCAATGGTTATATACAAAAGTTATTACACTAGCTGTGCTGTTATTTCTTAAGGCTGATCAGATACCTAGAATCACAGACATTTCCTACATAAGATGCACCATATATGTCAAACTTGTTTATCATCAGCATTTATAAAACTAGACCTAGGGAAAGAACTAGGTCTGGGGACATATGCATGGTCTTCATATAGCAAATGTTTAGCCTGCCCTGATTATTAAAAAATCAGAATAGTGAGAATACTCACAGGCTGGCTACTTTAAAACACTTATTTTAACCACTTCAATAGTTAAAAAATCTACACCAACAATCATGTGATACCACTGCACACATATTGGAATGGCTAAAATCCAAAACACTAACAAAACCAAATGCTGACTAAGATGTGGAGCAACAGGAAGTCTCATTCATTACTAAGGCAAATGCAAAATCACACTCTAAATGAATTAAAAACTTATGTTCCCATAGATCTCTACAAATGAATGTTTAGATTAACTTAAATCATAATTGCCAAAGATTGGAAGCAATTAAAATGTCCTTCAGTAAGTGGATGGAGAAACAAATTTTGGTACATTCTTTTAATGAAATATTATTCTGTGATAAAAAGAAATGAGCTATCAAGCCATAAATAAACAAAGAGGAAGTTAAACTGTTTATTGTTAAGTAGAAGAAGCCAATCTGAAAATGCTACATACTGTATGATTCCCACTATGTGATATATTGAAAAAGGCAAAACTACAGAGAAAATAGAAAGATCAGAGGTTGCCTGGGGCTTGAGGGGATGGATAGAGAGACGAACTGGCAGAACATAGAACATTTTTAGAGTGGGAAAATTATTTTGTATCATACTATAATGGTGGATAAATGGCATTATGCACGTGTCAAAACCCATAGAATGTACAACACAAAATGTTAACCTTGATGTAAACTATGGACTTGAGTTGATAGAAGTGTCATTGCCAAGATGTGACAAATGTACCACGCTCATACAAGTTGTTAATAATAGGAAGAACTTTGGGGGTAGTGTAGAGAGGAGATCTATGGGAACTCTCTGCACTTGCTGTGAAATTTTCCTATTAATCTAAATCTGCTGAAAAATAAAATTAATTTTGTCTTTAATTTACTTATTAATTTTTTTAATTATAAAAAAGGCTACATTGTAGTGTTTTGAGGAGTAAATGAAATAAAGTTGTGTAAAATACCCAACCCGATTCCCTGTAACAACTTCAGGGAAGGACGTCTACAGAGATTACTGTAAATTTTTATAATGACCATAAAAGATAATCTCAGACTTTGAAAATCTTTCCAAAATGCACAGATTTCCCATACCTATGACTCACTGAAGATGTGTTTCTTCTACCCCTAAAAGAAAATTAAAGGCAATCCCTGAAGGCATTTTGATCATTAGAGATAAAGCACACTTCAAATATTGAAAGCTGAAAGCTGAGAATTTTTCTCTTCCCGTCAAATTTATCTTCAGGATGCACTCTCATTAATTGTTTCCTCAACAGCCCAGCTGTGTTTAATCAGGATTTCTGGATAGTGATCTTTTCTAGAGCTAACAGTACCTTATGCAAAAAAAAAAAAAAAAAAAAAAAGAGTTTATTTTTCATTTAACAAGATCTTATTCCCAACAATAGCGTAATCCTTGAGAGGAAAGCGTTCAAGAGAGTCATCAAATAAATTCCCCTCTTTTTTCTCTTTTTAAATATGACTGTACATAAATTGAATACATTGCGTCAATCAGATCTTTACAGTGTTAAAATGGTCACTGAAATTATCTGTGTTGAAAAGATAATGAAATTAGACTCTTTAGTAAACAAACATGTAACTCAATATTGCATATAGTATATATATATGCTCAACAAAACCATCTACATATATAAGACTATAATAATTTCTCACTGACATTTTAAACTAATTATTATTATTTCATGTTTAGATACGATTAGGATTTTTTTTTTTAAGTAAGGATAAGAAAGACAGGCTGTTCTCCAAATACTGAAGTCTAAAGAGATTAGTGAGGAAAACAATTGGAAGCTTTAAAATTGTGTTTTATTTTTTGTCTCATCTATGAACAGCTTGCTATTTAATGAATTTCTTTTTTTCATTACAAGATTTGAGATGTTAAGAAAATAATAATAATAATAATTAGAATAATCTAATGTTATAGGTAAAATTAGCTAATCTAGGAGGCCTAGAACCAATTCTATCATTCAGCAGGGATTTCCAGCTCACATAGTCATGAGCAGAAAGAACTTCAGACATGATTACTGAATACTAAAATGATTCACCATCATCAGTCTTTCTCATGTGTCAACTCTGATCTTATTCTCCAGTTTTATATTTAGAGATGAGCTCTGTTCTTTGCAGGGAGTCCTCTCTGGATATTGAAACTAAAGCAAAAATGATCACTTGTAAACTTTACAATATCCTAAAAGACTAAACAAGTCACATCCTCAGGAGGAATAAGACATAGCAAAATTCCTAACACTCAGAACAAAGAGAAAATTTCCACAAGGATTCCGATAAGAATATAGATGAATTAATTGAGTGAAAGTCATCATCAGTAAACAAGGCAAAAAAAAAAAAAAAAATCATAGAGCTGCTACTCTATGACATCAGGCCAAAGAAAAATACAGTTTAAGTAATTATACATGGAACCAGAATTATGTGGTCCTGGTGCAATGTTCTCACAGTTTAACTCAATCCATACTTTAGAATTGAGTATCTAAAATAGAAGTCCCCCTTCTTTTTTCATACTTTATTGTTTTTTTGGTGGGGGGATATGTGGCCAGGGTGTAGATTGGAGATATGTGTAGTAGGGGATTTAGGACATTTTAGAATTTAACAAAAACTTTAGACTCTCTCTCTCTCTCTCTCTCTCTCTCTACATATATAGATAGATAGATACATAAATACATAGATACATAGAAATAAAGATGGATATATATATGACGTATATCATCACACACACACATATATATGTGTAATATATATATGCTATTAGGCTGCACCCCACAGGCCTATAAGGCCTGTGCTTGCCCAACTTCAAGACCAGTGAAAGAGCCCAGAGTCAGCAACAGTGACAATAATGGTTTAATGGATGGGGGAGCTTACACATCTGAAGCAAGGTCCTGGAGCGACACCCCTCCGTGTACAGTGGATGGCAGGTGGCAGTCTTTGCTGGTGTGGGGGAGGGAGGGGAGATTCCCAGTTACAGGGAAATTGACATTAGGTGGGCTCATTAGTTACCAGGGAAACCAGTAGAGGGCACGCCCCTCACAGCCCCTTACATAAGAACTGTCAGTAGTTGGTGCCTGGGGCAAGTTCACAGGAAGGTCAGGCATGTGAGTAGGGTGTAGGTGAAGCAGGCACTGGTCAGGCAGGGGATGTACAGAGAGCAAGAGAACAGCCATCCTGACTGTCCTGACCATACATACATATACATATATATATATGTATATGTATATGTATATAAAATCAGGTGTTTTTAAGTACAATTTCCATGAGTTCAGAAAGTTCTGAAATTTGTCTATGGAGCCTCAAGGAGGTCACAAACCCAAATGGATGAATGTGTAGTATATTCTTCAAGTATTTGTATATGCAAACCATTGTCTTTTAGTTGGAATTGTGGAATTAATGGTTTTCAGTGAGTTTTAGACTACTGTCTATCACAAAAATGGAGTCTGTCATGAATGCTTAATGTGCTCTATTTCAGCCCAGGGCCCAAATGTGACAGTGAGTGCACAGCCTCATGCATTAGCAGCTAGTTAAGGCTGTGAGAAGCTCTAATTTAAAAAAGCAGGGCCTGGAAAGAAGCAGAAGGTACACTGACATATCACAGATATGAAATGTATAAGGACTTACTTCTCTTCAATTTAAAAGAGAAATTCCTCCATAGGCTTAATGGTAGCATTTCCATCCCTTACACTGTTGCTGGAATGTCAGAATTGTCAGTCTGTGCACATGCTAGGATGTGCCCATTATTTCTCTTCAGTCTCCTTAGGCTGTGGTCTATGGATACATTTTTCTACTTGGTAGTTTGGAAACTAGCCAAGGAGGTACTAAAAAAGCCTGCAGATTAGACTTATCTGAAAAGCTTCTAAAAATGGGTCCTGCTCCTAGATGATCTAATATGATTAGTCTGGATGGGGGTGTAGGCATAGGGATTAGTAGAATTTCTGAGGGACTTTAATGTCTAACCATTATGAGCAACCATCACTGTTGTCTCAAATACATGTTTATCCAAGGGGACACGGAAAATCCCAAGGCCCATCCCATCAACGTTAACAGTCTCTTTCAGCTTTGTTAAACAATTAAAGCATATTTTTAGTCTAAAATGTGTTTTTGTTGTTTTGTTGTTATTGGTACATGATTTATAATATATTTCCAAGACAAGTTCCTAAAGGTAAAGAAAACATTTGTGGTATGCAAACACATTTGAGAGAACAAAAGATGTCTATACCCTGAGGTTTATTATCGAAACAATAGTCTTGCTTCATTTTTAGAACCAACATAGGAAAGAGTACTAGAAATTTGCAATTTACTAATTTGCATATATTAGCAGATATTTTTGGTTGTAATGAGCATAATGATCCAAAGTTATCCACAAGAATTATTTTCATTTAAAATCCTCAGGATAATTTAAATGACCGTATTGACAATTAGTGAGTAAACACTTTTACTCAACATGTAGTTGATGTTCAGCATCTGAGGCACCTAGTACTTTTTTGCTTCTACACCAGGGGTCAGCAAGCTGCAACGGCTGGGGCACATCAGGCCCAACTTCTGTTTTGGTAAGGTCCACATGCTATGATGTTTACATTTTTCAAATAGTTGAAAACAAATCAAAGGAAGAATAATATTTCATGACATATGAAAATTATGTAAAATTGAAATCCCAGTTCTCATAAATAAAGTTTTATCAGGACTCAGTCATGCTCATATAATATTTATGCTACTTTCACACTACGTGATACTTATAATGAAGAACATATAGCCCACAAAGCCTAAAATATTTATTATCTAGGCTTGTACAGAAAAAGTTTGCAGACCCTTATTCTAAATCCATCTTTGGTAATCCATTTACCTTTGCCTGGAATTGTTTTCATTTGCCACTATCCTCAAATCTATTCTATTCAAGAATTCTTTCTATATTTCCCCTTATCTCTTTCCTTTTTTCTCATTCCCTTTTTTTTCTTCACTCTTCTGTTTTTTGTTTTTGTTTTTTTTGCAGGGGGGTAGGTGGGTACCTCAGATGCTGAAGGATATGATGATCATGCAAATTATTCAATAGATAGTCATGCTACAAGTGTTTGGTGTGTATCCTTTGTATGTGTTCTTGCAAAATCTATATTGTTTTGATTGTATTTTTATATTTATGTAAGTGATAATTTATGATAATAAGTTTTCACATGTTAGTTTGTTTCTACTGTTTACATCTAGAAGACCATTGTTCTTAATTTCATCACATTTTTCCCATATTAGGCTTTTAATATATTTCATTTTTTTCTGTGCACTCTCACACTGACGAGCACTAACCTGGACTGCTTCCAGCTCCCAGACTCAAATAACACTGTGAAAACATCCTTGTATGTGTTCTTATGGATTAAAGTAAAAATTTATTTGGCTTGTGTCCTCAAAACAGAAATTCTATTATCATAGAACATACTGATACTACATTTGTTCAGGTACCACCAAATTAGTTTCAGCAATAACTACACTGGTGTGCACTCCCATCAGCAGAGTATGAAGATCTCAAGAACCCAAGGATTTACTTTCTAGAATAAACATGAAGCACCAGTTAAATGGTTTTGTGCTGAGGTACAGCCATAATGCATTACTAATATCTCAATTTCTAGTCTTCCCAAATTGCAACTTGTATTTTAGTTCTACATCACTAGCGTGTGGTACATAATGTATATATTATGTGAATAAATGATCAAAATCTGACCTTCCTAATATGTAAAATGAAATTGTATTTCATTACCTACCTAAGAGTTTAAAGTTTAATAAACAATGTGGTGGGCAGACTAATGCCCCAAAGATGTCTGCATACTAATCCTAGGAACCTATAAATATGTTATGTTATGTAACAAAGCAGAATTAAGGTTGCTGATGGAATTAAGGTTGTTAGTTATCAGATCTTAAATTATGGACAGTATCATAGTTTATCTGGGTGGGTCCAATGTAATCACGGTGGTCTTTAAATGTGGAAGATGAAGATAGAAAAGTCAGTTAGACTCAGAGAAGGAACTGTAATGATGAGGTTAGTATCAGAGTGATGCAAAGTAGGAACGATTTAACTGGCCGTTGCTGGCTTTGAAAATTAAGAAAGAGAGCTATGAGCCAAGCAATAAAATCAACCTCTAGAGGCCTGAAAGGGCAAGAAAACTATACTCCCTGTTGTAGGATGAATACTGGTTTCCTCAAATATTCATGTCTTAATCTATGAAACCTGTGAATATGTTACCTCCATGATAAAAGGGACTTTGCAGATGCGATTATAGTAAGGATTTTGAAATGAGCTAATCCTGGATTATCTGGATGAGCCCAATGTAATTATAAAAGTCCCTATAAGAGAGGCAGAAGGATCACGGCAGACTAGGAGATGTGATGATGAAAGCAAGCTATTGGAGTAATATGATGAAGGAGATGAACTAAAGAATATAAGTAGACTCTAGAAGGTAAAAAAGGCAAGGAAATAGTTCTCCCTCAGTCTCCCATCCAATCAGCCCTGCCGACACTTTGACCTTAGTCAAGCATCTAATTTTGGACTTCTGACCTCCACACGTGTAAGGTATTAAATTTGTGTTGTTATAAGTAAATAAGTTTGTGGTTATTTGTTATAGCAGCAACAGGAAACTAATAGAGTTTGTGAAACTTGAAAATAGAATGGTGCTGTAACAAATACCTAAAAATGTGGAAGTGGCTTTGGAATCGGGTAATAGGTAGTATCTAGTAGAAAAGTGAGGAGCATAGTGGAGAAAAATTACATTATCTTTGAGAGTATCTACATCATCATAAACAGACTGTGGATGGAATTTAATGTGCTGCTGGTGAGGGCTCAGAAAGAAAGGCATAACATGCTACCGGAGACTTGAGGAAAGGTGATTCCTATAACATAGTGGCAGAATATTTGGCTGAATTGTATTCTTTCTTACATGGAAAACAAAACTTGTAAGCAATGAAATTGGATATTTAGTTTAGGAAATTTCTATTTAAGTGTTAAAGGTGTGGTCCAATTTTCTTCTTGCGGTTTATAGTAAAATGCAAAGACAAAAAAAATTGAAGAATAAACTGTTAAGCAACAAAGAACCAGGACTTGATAATTTGTGGAATTCTCAGCCTATCTACGTAGCAAAAGACACTGAAATTAGGAGATTTATCATCTGGAAAGTGGGCTCTGGAGAGAAAGCCAAAGCTGTAGTCAGATAACCTTTTGCTAATGCCTCAGAAGGAACAAAAATTCGCAGTATTCAGTCATACAGAGTACTCTTTCAAGAGATTAAGCTCACAATGCATGGGTTCTCTTGACCAATTTAGCATAAGCAAAAAATAGAAATGGAATTGTTTAAGAAAGACCATTGAAGAGACTTTTGACTAATGGAGTCAATCATAACACACACAGAAGACCCACAAAATTCTGATAATGTTATATCAGCAGAAACACTGATGCTTGGACGGAAAGGGTCAGAGATAGAGACATGAGAGAAGACTGTTTACTCCCAAAATTCAACAGGTGGGAAATAGGCTGATAAAACTACTCAACTGAAAACACACATTCTCTATGTCTTCATAAAAAAGGAAGGATTGCCCAGAGGGCAGAGCCAAAGAGAGCAAAACTTTGGGCCCAGAAAGTGGTGCCTTGAGTCAAAGAGAATTTTTTCCCAAGCCTTGAAACAAAATGGAGTTTTCCCTGTTGAATTTGTTAAATTGCTTAGAACTGATGACTCCCTTTTCCTTCCATTTTCTCCCTTTTGAATAGGAATGTCTAAAACTCATATCCAATGTCAGTTAAAACATTTTAATTTTTAGTATTGATAATTTATTTTCTAGTTTCACAGGTTCAAAGATAGAGAGGAATTTTGCTCCAGGATGAGTCTCCTTCATACCTGATTTAGATTATTTAGATGATGAGATTGGGGTCTTTTGACCTGATGATATTAAAATGGGATTTTTGATTTGGAATTACTGCTACAATGTGATAAGATTTTAGGGATGTGATAGACATGAATCTTTGAGGGACAGATGGACGGCTGCAGTAGGCTGAATAATGGTCACCCAAAATTTCCTTGTCCTCATCCAGAAACTGTGAATGTATTACCTTACATAGTAAAATGGACTTTAAAGATATGATTAAGAATCTTGAGATGGGTAATTATCCTGGATTAACTGGGTGAGCCCAATATAATTAAAAGAGTCTTTATCAGATGAGAATCAGAGTAGTAATAGATGTGATTATGGAAGCAAGAGGATGGAGTAATATGAGGATGGGACGATGATCTATGGAATGCAAGTGACCTTTAGAAACTGAAAAAAAGCAAGTAAATGTATTCTTCTCTAAGGTCCTCCAGAAAGGATTACAACCCTACTGACACATTGATTTAAGTGCAGTGAGACCCATTTTGGACTTATAATTTAAAAAATTATAAGATGATAAATTTGTGTTAATTCACTAAATTGATGGTAATTTGTTACAGCAGCAATAGCAAACTAATATAAATAATGACAGTTTTTGCGGTTGTTGTTTCTTTGGTGTTGGAAAGACTCTTGGATTTCCCAGAATCTTGGAGTGAACAGCTTAAAATGGGTGATTATTTTGAGATATCTTTATTTTTCATTTGAGGTACAGAACAGGATCACATCCAAGTTCAGCTATTATGAAGCTTGTCTGAGTTGATATATGTTTCCAACACTGTTCTGTGAAAGTAAGTGAAAGCTGTCAGAGATACCTTAGCATCTGGAAAATGCTATAAATTGTGATAATCTGATAAAAGGGTTAGATGGTAAATTTCTGAAGAAATGCAAATATAATTGTGTAATAGTAAGAGTCATGCATCTGAAACAGTTCCTGGCATCTGGTGGTCAAAAAATATTTATCAAATAAATGTTGTAAATCACCTGCTCTTCCCAGAAATATCATACTGCTTCTTATTTTCAGCTGCTTTCTCATCCTGTGCCCTCTCTCAGAGATGGCCTCTATTCTCTACTCAACTCCTGAGTCTCCACCTTTCAAACATCCTTTGTATCATATCAGATGTCTCTTCCTTGCAATCTTTTTCTATTGCTCTTTGCATAACCATTATATTTGGTGTGTATTTTTATAATAATATGAACAATAGTTTTTATTAATATTATCCATTCTTATGTTTGTCTCCTACAACACAAGGTGATTTTCTCTTGGTGAGCAATCTGCCGTATTTATTTCTATATTCCTAGCATCTCATCACAATGGGAAGAACTCAGAGCTTATGAATGCATGTATGAAATGAACAAATTATTATGTAAATGAAAGTGTGAATGGATAAACATAAATACTTGTATATATGAGGGAAGATAGTTTCTAGGTCCTTCCTCTATTTGTTTCCCATTTACTGTCATAGCTACTTAAATGATTCCAACAACCTATGTCCTTTCTTTTTTTAAAATTGAGATATGATTGGCGTATAACATTGGGTTAGTTTAAGGTGCACAATGTGTTGATTTGATACATTTGTATACTGCAGTAGGATTGCCACAGTAGCATTGGCTAATATCTTCATCATGCCACATAATTATCACATAACTATCATTTCTTTTTTGTGGTGAGAATATTTAAGACCTATTTTCTTAGTGACTTGGAGGTTTATAATACAGTTTCTCAGAATTAAATACATTTTTCCCCCTTATAGTTGCTAGCATTTTAAAACACTTAGAAAATTTTAAAAATATGTGTGCACCTGTCTAAAAAACATGGGATTCTTTGGATGAGTAGTTGGTGATGAGTTGCCCCTCGGATTAAAAGGAGTTGACTCCAGAGGCAAATCTTGGACTCAAAAGTCATCTTTGGAAAGTATGCATTGATTAGTCCTTCAAAGGTGATATTCCACAAGCTATCCATAAAATAGCCCTATCTTAGTCTTTTTGGTCTGTTATAACAGAATAGCAAAAACTGGGTGGCTCAAAAACAATAGAAATTTATTTTTAATGTTCTGGAGACCAGGAAGTCCAAGATCAAGTCACCAGCAGATTCAGTGTCTGATGAGGACTCACTTCCTCGTTCATAGTTGTCCATCTTCTCACTGTAAGTTCTCATGTCAGAAGATGGAAGCTTTCTAGGGTTTATTTTACAAGGACACTATTCTCATTCATTTGGACTCCTCCCCCATAACATAATCACCTCCCAAAGGCCTCACCTCCAAATATCATCACATTAAAGATTAGATTCTAACATAGATATCTGGGGGGAGGATACACAAAAATTCAGTCTATGTCAAGTCCTGTGTTTTGCTTTGTTTTGTTTTTGTTCTCTGAACTCTAAAGTTGATAGAATCATATGATTTAGAACTCTAAAGTTGATAGAACTGTATGTTAAACTGGGAAAGATAGAATGATCAATGATGGTTGGAGAGAAAAGAATTCCTGAAATTAAAAAGGACAATAAAAATCAGAAACATGAATCTTGGAGCCACTAACACAAGCAAATAATCTTATTTCAATAGGTCTCCCAAAATAGTGTAGCAATTTAGAAAATTATAATAACTATTATAAATAAGATAACATATGATTAAACAGTATAAAAATTTTAAGGAAATTTTATAAAAATTTTAAGGAAAAATCTTACCAATAAAAGTGAAAAGATAAGCAGGAGGTCCTTTTAATGTCTATTACTTAATAGCCCCACTAAAACTATTTCACTAAAACTATTTAACTGAGTAAATATCAAATAATTAATATTATATATTACCTTGTAGGTTTTTTTTTGTGTGTTAGAGGTGAAAATTATTTCTGCCCTGTAAGAAATAATGACCCTAAATATCATGATTATGTTCCCTGTAAGACACTGACAAGTTTTGAATATACCTTAGCAATCTTTCTAACATTATTTACACAACTGTCAACATTTCAAATGCCCTTTGAACCAGCCTTTCCATATTATTGGTCCCTTCAAATAATGAGTGTAATAAAATATTTAATATGTATTTATTTTATATATTTGTATGAATGTCAAATTTTAATTTAAAAAAATCATACTTTAGCAAGTTTGGTATAGTGTGTCCTACCTTAGGATACATTTTCATCAAAACAATTTAATAGTTAAAGTGAATTTATCATGGCTCCAAAACCTTGAAAATAAGTTTTACTTCTGTGGTTCTAGTCTTTCCTTTTATAGAAGGAAGAAGCTAGTTTAGATAAGTGGGGGTTATCCTGTGATTTTAGCATGCCATGACTCAGTTTGGCTTTCATCCTGAAAATGTCCCATCTTATGAAAGAAAACCCAAGATAAAGAAAAATATCTCAGTTCAGATCAATGAGGGTCTGAGGAAAGAGCACCCAGTCTCCTGCCTCACCCTTGAACACTCAAGGTGAATTAACTATAGATATAGATGGTCAATCTCATCAATGCTTGCTGATTACAGGTGCTATTCTTCCTATATTAAACCCTGACACTTTCACTTTGCCACCTTTTCTAAACCTCTTCCTCTGACTAAATATACCACAGAGATTTTTCCTCTCTCTTGTCCTTTAAATGTAACCTTTGTGCCCTTACTGGAAAAAATAAAATAACATAATCCTTTCTGCTCTGTGATACCACCTCTGCAAATTTAATAGGGAGAGACTTACTTTGCAAATGGAATGTTAATATTAGATGTCCATTAGATGGACTATTTTCTGTGGTTCCAGAGGATACCTTTATTCCTAATCAAGCTGTATGGTCTCTGGATGTATTTTGCCTTCTCTACTATATTTGATGCATACCCAGATAAAGCTCTTGACAACAGAGCTGATACTTTATAGCCTAGAAATTCTCCTGACATAGGAATAATAGCTGCAGCAGACCAAAGAATGTTAAATATGCTCTCAAAAACCAGTCACATAAAAGGGCAAGAGCCTCCAATCAGCGCATAACTTCTTTTTACTCTAAAGTTTTCCCACTCCCCTGCCCACCTCTGAGTCTCTGACAAATGCAAGTGATGTTGACTAACTCCTTTGCTACAGCAAACTCTAAATAAATACTTCCTGTGTGTTCTCATTTTCATGGTCTTTATTTATTTCAACATAACCAAAGGTGACATAGGTGGAAAGGCATCTTCAATGAGAAGCTGTAAGTAGAAAATTTAGTTCAAAGCTTTGGAAAGGAGAGCTGGGAGAAAGAGACACTCTATCTGGTGGACTGAGTGCTTGGACAGGAGAAATGTTGTGTAAAAAAACAATATATCATGGGAATCCCAAGGAATTTCTATGAAAGAACTTGTAGCTGGTGTAAAGAATGTTCAGGAGAAAAGTGAAAGGAAAGCTACTTTCAAATCCATGGCAATCGATTTAATAAACTCATTATCTAAAATGAGGCTGTTACATTTAAATAGCTTATGCAACTTTAAGAATGCCAGAGTTATACAGGGGAAAACTGGGTTGCCCCTTATCCTTATGGTAGATACCAAAACAATAGTGCATACAACACAGGGAATAAGTTCTAGAACTTACAGAATGAGTTTCAGCTCCCTCATAATTTCTATGGCTTTAGACAGCCACATCTCTTCTCTGGATGCAGATTTCTTATCTGTAAAATGAGGAGGTTTAACTCAATTGCTGTGAGTACTTTCTCCATATGTAAAGCTGCTAGTAAGAGCCTGTAGTGTCTCCACTGCATGATATGTGATGAGGTATAAGAGTTTCTGTAGATACTGTTCTTTCAAAAATAGGTTTATGGCCTTTAGTGAAGTCAGTTTGAGACAACTATATTTTGCTTTAAATGAATGCACATATTATATAGAAAAAAAAGTGAAATTTTTATATTGTTCCTTTTCTAACTGAGAAAGAAAAGTAATTGGTAGTCCAATTATTTTAATATTGAAAGTTTGAGTTGGCAGAAAAACCCTCACTAGGATTTCTAAATTTGTTGGAGCTCAACTTCATTCTCCAATCCCCCATTCCCTAGCTTAGAGATAGGTTTTCATTTTTTTCTTCTCTGAATTCTCTATTCAAATGTTAAGTGCAGCAATCAAGTCAGATAAAGCACTGAGAATACCATCTTACAGAATTCAGTATGCCCTAAATATGAAGCTACGTACTGATAATGCTGCCTGAAGTATAACATAGGAAGCATAAATTTTGCTAGATACATTTACCATTTTCAAACATAACTCATATTCAGGGCTCTTTAGTGTAGGAGTTTGTGTATTTGAATCTTTCCTTTACAGGACCATTCTGAATAAAGTGCCAATTTCTTCAGTTCCAAATGGAAATATTACAGAATAGATTTAGAATGGTTTGGTTTGTTTATTTTTTATTAGCAACATATTGCAAACCTGATGATCTTTAACTTGGAATGAAGAATTCCTTTCTATCCAAATTCAGGACAATAGGACAAGAACAGTTTTTCTAACTGCAAAGAAAACATTTAATCTCTGTGAAAGTTAATGTGCAGCCCTGGACTTCCTAATTTGATTTTATTTCTTAGCTCTTCCCTTTTAGTTCCCTCAGGCTCAGTCTGAAAATTGTTTACCAACTGCTGCTTACAATTACAATTACTGTATATTTTAATAACATAATGAAGAAACAAAATAGACATTTCCCAAGGTTTAGATTGATGTCAGAATGTGCCAGAAGTGTCACATTTCACTGGGATTCAGTGAAAGAATTCAGTAGAAGGATTCAGTTCCTTGATGGATTCTCTGTGCTCTTTCTTCTCCTCTAAACATGCTCTGAATCAGACTAATGAATGCCAAATTAAAAAATGTGCCTAGACCCTTGGGTGGAGTGTCGGGGCATGAAGAGATTATGCCTCGTTATGCTACAGGAAACCAAAAGAATAAAGTGACTTGGTCAAAATCAAATCCAGCACAAGTTTCTTTCATTAAATAAATATTCATTGCCAAGTACACATGTCCAAGTAGTGAGCAATACTAACAAGATCTCTGTCTTTAGGAAGTTTAGAGTCTAGCAGGGGAAACAGACACTATATATATGTCTTCTCTTGATTCTAGTCAATCACCATTCAATGAAATCTGTTCCAGTTTACAGCAAAATTGTGTGGAGTAATTGATACCCTTTATTTTCATTCCCTTTTCTCCCTACTCTAATCACATTCTCATCCATAACACTGCTAATGTTCTTATCTTTATTTACCAATGACTCCCATATCACCAAATGCAATGCATTTTTTTCCTCATTTTTACCTTACTCAACCTATTAGCACAATTTGACCAACTTATTCATCCTTCTTATTTTAAATATGGTCTTTACTAGAATACCAGGGTCGATCAATCTGTCTCTCTCTCTATCATCTATTTATATCTGTATCAATCATCTATATATATATCATTTGTACCTATCTATCTATCCATCTATCATCTATTGATCTCTTCCTCCCTTTTCTCTCTGCCCACATGCCTCCCTGGATACTCCTTCTCAGTGCCCTTTGCTGCTTTCTTCTCACTTGCCTCATCTCTAAACACCAGAGGGCTCCAGGCACTAAGTCCTTAGGCAACTTTCATTCTATGCTCACTTCTCATGAGATCATATCCGATCCATATTTAAAATACTGTGTGTGAAAAAAATACAAAATTTTGGATTCATATCTTCCCTCTTCCAAATTAGACCTAAGAAGTACCTCAAACTAAACATACCTACAACCAAAGTTCTGAGTTCCATTTCTCATACACAAAATTTCTGAAAATAATAATAAATGAAAGCTGTTACTTTTTGTCTTCCCCAGCTCAGCAAATGAAACATCACTCAACTAGTCTTTCATGGTCTACATCGAATTCACTAAGAGAAGCCTGTCAGTGCTGCATCAGTATAAATCCAGCACTGACCCCTTCTCTACCATCTTACTCAGTCCACAATTGTCTCCCATCTAGCCTGTTACGTTTGCTCTCTTAAGTAGGCTCCCGTCATCTATTTTTTCTATACAGGAACAGGAATAATTTCCTAAAATGTAAATGAAATACTGTCACTCCACTGATCAGAAGCTTCTGATGGCTTCCAAACTCACTTAGAGAAAAAAACAAAAAAAAAACAAAAACACAAAGCCTTATTAATATGGTCTTTACCATCCCTTGTGTTCTGGCCCCAGGCTAGCTCCCTTAGCTTATTTCTTATCCCTTCCCACCAGGTGCCCTTCTCTCCAGCCAAATTGGCCTCTTTTTAGCTCTTGAAAACACTGAATACACCCTCACATCAGGAAATTTGTATCTGATATATTTCCTGCCTGAAAAAAAAAGTATCCCTGAATATTCATATGGCCCCTTCCTGATTCCTTTCAGGTCTTGGCTCATAAATGACCTTGTCAGGGAAACCCTTACTCACAACATAAGTGGCATGCTGTGACAAAAGAGTAACATCCCCAACCAATACTCTTTATTCCACCTTTTCTGAGGGAATTTCTAAGTAACACGATGCAGGGTAACTTTACCAGAATACTTATTTATTATACTTGATTGTCCTCTGTTCTAAAACTCTGTTTAAGGTGCATTCTGCTGATGTGAGCTTGGGAGAAAAGAAATGTCAAGGACCTCCTTTTAGTTCTTTTCTTTGAAGTCTGGAGGCAATACTGTTCAGGATCTCATTTCTTCTCCCCATCTCACACTTTCTCTCTCTAGTACCAAAAAACAAAGCAAAACAACACCCAAAAAACCTTCACAAATAAAATGTATCTCCAACTTTCTGCCTACAGACCTCAAAGAGAGAAGATAAGAGAATAAAGAGAGAAAGGAGAATTTTCTAATTTCTTCACTACTCTCAAAATTTGATTCTATGCTGACTCTTATATGTTATTGATGATTAGAAGAATCTACCCCTGAATATGTTGGCATGAGAGGCAAAGGGAGTTGCATATGCATCAGAGAAATTGTTTGATTGTCTATCAAGGTTTTGTGATAAAGAGGTAAAAGATGTTGGAAATACAATTGCTCATAGAGGATTTGCTTAGATTCCCTAAACTAAGCCTATACAGCTAGGGGATCTCTTGTGTTGAAAAATAAGTGCACCATATTTGAAAGCAATGTACATCCATTCTCGACACCTTCCGATTTCATAGGATAAACTTCTGAACATTTATAACTATTATTATAACTATAAATATAGTTGTAACTACAATGATAACTATAACCCATGAGTGGACAGATTAAATCTATTTTTTTTAATTGAAAATAACTGTTTAAGAAACAAGTAGATTGTTCATTTGCACTTACTCTTAATAAAATGATTCTGTAGGTGGTTCTGTTCTATGGTTCTCATTCTAGACTATGAGAAGATCCCTCAGAATCTAACAAATCATTAAGCTTTAAAATTGGAAAAACCTTAGTGACCATCCAATCCAACTATTGAAATGTTGTTGTTGAAGATTTTATACTGTTTTCCTTAAGTTTATTGTTTTCATAATGTGATTATTCCATGGATTATATGCCTGAACATGATATTAAGGAAGAAAGACACACACACACTCACTTGCTGTCTAATGATTACTTTCTAGATTAGTGCTTATATAATTTTTATCTTCTTATTTTGTATCCAAATATTTGAAGACATGGAAAATATTACTTATGCCAAACTTAATTTCAGAGCTTCAAATCTGACAGTTTTTGACAGTTCTCCTTAAATATTTTTAAACAGTTATAGATGAGGATACAAAAGAACTGAAATTAATAGGACTGATTGAACCTACACTTCACATTAAATTCACATAGAGTCATTGCAAAATACAAGAACTGCCAACCCCAGTAGGAGATTGTTGAATTGTTGATTTGTTGACTTTACTGCAGGAAAGTGTCTTTTTTTTTTTTTTTTTACTTTAACACAAAGAATGAATTCCCCAGTTGTTCATTTGGGCATAGCTATTTTGCTTACTTTTCAAGCTCCTATTTTAAATATTAAAACAATTCTTCTAGTAAGCAGTAGCATCTAATTAAGGCCTCCAAATGTTTTACAGCTTTATGATTCAAGAACTCAACTGGGGTGTGAGTAATAGGTTATAGGCAATCTGGGATTTTAGTCTAATGGAAACATATGTAAGACAGTGACAAGAGAAATGCAGATCACTCAGTTAGACTCGACAGCAGTTAGCATGAACATATGTCTAAAGCTGAGCAGCCTGCTAACTTCATTGTCACTTAAATATTCAAATATTTGAACACTTACTACCTACCAAAAAATTATTTGAGCCAAATTTGGTTTCAGAGTTCTAAATATAATAGCTTTTGACAGTTTCCTTAAATGTTTTCAAGCAGTAAAATATGAGGCTATAGAAGTACTTCAATCAATAAGGCCAATTGAATCTGTTGTTTACAATGAGTTCTCAGAGTTCTTGTCAAGAGTAAACTTGTTTGATTAAGTGTGCACTATTACGGAAGATTCAGGTAAACCTTATTCAAAGGTTGATTACTAAAGAACTGTAGATCTTTTTTCATTGAAGTATCCTTAAAGAAGAGTATCCTCTTCTTTAATGTTGATATTCTGGATCCACCATTAGTGTATATGCTTATGCATTAGGAATAGTGAACTGGTCAGTTATAACACTAATTTTGGGTAATAATGTAAGAAATAATTTTTCACAAACATCAAATATGTTTTAGAATTCACTGTGCACTCTAGAAAATCTTAGAAGGATGGAAACAAGGTTGAAAAGGCAACGTATTCTATAATGAGGATAGATTTTGGAATCTAACAGCTCTAAATTCATGGATCTGCTTGAACTCTTTGAGTCTATATGACCATAGAAACATTATTTATATACCATGAGACTTAATTTGTCTCAGATATAAAGCAAAAATTCTAATAGCGACTTTAATATTTATGGTGAGGAATACATATGATCATATGTGTGAAGTTCCTAACAAGTGTTTTGTTTTTTTTTTTTCTAACAAGTGTTTTTCACAGAGCAAACACTCCGCATTTGTTTTGTTGTTATTGTTCTTATTATTGTTAATGTTCTTTACTGTTCTTTTCATTCATCCACCCTAGGAAAGGCCTCAATTATTATGTAGGGCAACCTGCAGCTGGTCATCTCTGCAACTTCCCCACCGAGTGGTCTTCAGCATCTTATACAATTTTTCCAGTATGAGAAAATTCATCCAGAGCATGGAAATTGTATTGAAATAGGATACAGTAAAAATTAATTTCTACATGAGCCAAAATATGTATTATCTAGACCAGAGCATGGAGAATAACCTGATTTATGTCAGCATTTCCTAACTTTTCGTAAATAATCCACTTTACATTTTCAAAATTGAGTAGAAGACAAGTCAGCCTTGGGAAGAAGTCCTCTGAATCTAAATGAATTTATAAAATGCAGAGAATAAGAATATTCTTTCGATAATGGAGTTAGTAAAAATGACAAAATGGTCCATATGTAAATATAACAATATACTTTGTTCTACATTATGGTTGACTATTGCCTCCCAAATAGAAAATAAGTGTCCCTTGGGCAAGCTTCAATTTTCTCCCTTTACATTTGGAGTATATAACATTTCTCTTCTTTACTGACAATTTCTCAAATGTTCAGGGTAGAGATATTGATTTTCATTGGATAGAGTGCTAATCATTACCCATTTTTGGAGTGAATCCAAGGCTATAAATTAGAGCAGGCTATCGGATATGGTTGACTTGTAATGCTGAGCTGGGAGATTAAAATCCCACATGCAAAAATAACCCTGAATCTATTAGGTAGGAAATAAACCTGGAAATCAAATGAAGTGGCCTCAAAGTGTAAAGCCTGATTAAAAAAGTGATAAAGAGATGGCTAATGAAAGGAAAGCAAATAACTTGTTAAAAAAAATTCTGAAAAACAATTGCATTAAATTGTTATGTTTGCATTTATTTCTCAAATATTTATTATATGTCCTGGACAATATATACGTATGTACTTAAACATTAAAATATTGCCTTTTTCTCAAAAAATGAAACCTGTGAGGGAAAGACATACACAAGCAAAGAATACAATGAAATACATTAATTGCTATAAATTTGATAAGAGCAAGCAGATACAGAAAGTAACATGACATGATTAAATCAGCTATGGTTTTACAGAGGATGAGGAATTAGAAATGGATATTAAAAGGATACATCATATACAGAGCAGAAACAAAATCAGTTCAGAGTGATATAAGAACATACGAAAAGGTTTAGAGTATGCTCAGTGAGCAGTTCCCATGACCAGGATACAAGGTGCCTGCAGAATGAGGAAGTCTTGGCAGGTCAAGGGGTTTGGAGCATGACTGGGGACAATGTTATGTGTAATGATATGCACATTACAAGTAAAGAAAAGATTAAAGAAAACTGAAATATATCAGGATATTTTGGGACACTTCTAAAGAGCAGAATAGTAAACTGCCTTGATTTTGGAAGTCCTGTCTAGTCTTTTCAAGATGTAAATATGCTACTTTTAAATAGGTAAATGGACAGATAAATAAATTATAAAGCCCTACCCAAGAATGGAAACAAAGAATAGATAGCTCCAAGTGTAAAAAATAAAAAAGGAATATCAAACTTAAAAGTGAGTATGTTAATGTCCTCATAAGATGGAAATGAAAACTACAGATTCTGGCTTGGAATTTGACACCCTGCCTGGAAAGCTGGAACCTGGGAAATAATTGTTGAATCTGAAAAACTTGTACAACATCACATAGGATGCACCTGGGCCAGTGGGGTTTAGGGTGGAGGATAGCAGGAAATCAAGCCAAGAAATCAGCGTCTTAGTCTACAGTACATAAAATCACATGCCCTGAATTGTTACAGGACTTGAAAAACCAGGAATTCTTAAAGACTGTTATTAAAGTAAAAGTAAAGTACAAACTGCTACCAGAACAATGAATACCACAGAGACCAGAAAAGTCAGAATCAGAGTACTTACCTTCCCATCGTCCTTTGCATTACCTCTACAACCCAAGGATCCCATGGGACTCCTGAATGAGGCTATTCAGGTAAGTAAATAGATAAACACATAAATACATGTTAGATAACCACAACAAACTCTGTGTCTAACACAATAAAAATATGTCAGAAATTATAAATCATACCCAAGAACTTAAATACTGATAAATTAATATAAAATTTTTGAAAACCTAGATGAACTGGACAATTATGAGTAAAAAAAACTTGATTTAAGAAGAAATGGAAAACCTGAATTGACCAAAATGACTAAAGTGTATAAAATTTATAGCCAAAAAAAATCTTTCTTCAGAGTAGATATCAGGTCCAGAAAGTTTTAGAGGCAAGTTACATAAAACTTAAGGCATGGATAAATGTTAATATATACAATACAGAGAAGTCAAAAGAAATAACACTACCCAAATTATTCTATGAGACTTCTAAAACCATGATAGCAAAACAGAAATAAGATAGTAAAAGAAAAGATAAATGAAGGCTAATCTCACTAATACAAAGACACACATACACAAATCCTATGAAAATATTATTAATTTTACCTAGAAATACATTATAAACCATGGCAAAGTAGGTTCAACTCAGAAATATAAAGACATTGGGAAATATAAGGAGTTAATAGATATCATAATTACCATATTGTAAAAATGTAAAGAAACATAGAATCTTATGGAAAAGACAGCTGGAAAAATGCAACATGACACTGAACCCAGAAACATTCAAATGCATATGTGGCATCTACTATGTAGAGAACTTTTCCAAAATCCATAAAACTGTGTGTGCATTTACTCCACCGCATTTCAATTATATATCTGGTTAAACATTAATTTGTGTAATCCTTTTTCACATATGCAAGTTTCTTCTTTTCATCATTGTTTATAATAACAATATAGAATAATAGAAAGTTCTGTTCGTATGGGAAAATAAAAGTACATTATGATATTTCACATTGTGGAAGATCTTAGAACAGTTAAAAGCAATGAACTTGAAATAATTTATAAATCTCAAAAATGCATTGACCAGTAAAAAACTAAGTTGTAAAGTCATGCATATAGTATTTTAACTCCTAACACTTTTAAATTCCCAAGACCATAATATTTTTATAGTGGTTTCACATATGTACTAAATATATCAACATACAGATTAGGATGTAATCTAATGCAAAATATTCATACCTGTCCTTTGTGTGAGGCAAATAGAGAAAGCATTGGAGAGGTTTATAAAAAGGAATTCAATATAATCACCATTATTTATTTACAAAAATGCAAATACAATAAAACAATGTAATTCTGGGTGGTGATTGCATAATTTTTCACCATATTTTTTTCTGTATATTTTGCGGCTTAAATTTTTTTTAATTACAAAATAAGAAACAAAAATTTCAATATGAAGTGCAGGTAATAATTGATGGAAGGAACTCTCTTTGTTGGAGATTGTAACAATGGTTTAGGTGAAGACTCGAACTAACCGAGTAGTGTGGGATTTGTAAGTAGGGGGATGATTTGAAAACACTTTGTCAGTACAAATAAAAGAGTGTAGTGATTGACGAAATGTAGAAGTTCGGGGAAGTAAGCCAATTGAATAGATAGATGGTGAGAAGATTGAAGAAGTTTGAGTGAAAGTCCTACTATTAACATGCAGGTCAAATGTTGTCTTTGGACCCAAATTACAATATACCAAAGTCTTAGAGCAGAAAGAAACCTTAGGAAAGAACTACCTCAAGACCTGTGGAATAATAATAGACAAATAAATTAACACAGAGACACAGAAAGAGGAACAGCAGGTGTATGGAGGAAAGCCATGCATCTAATGTATGAAAAATCTAATGTGTGTGTATGTATACAAGTGTATATGTATGTATCTAATATTCTTTTATTCCAGTGAAATTCACATAACATAGAACTAAGCATTTTAAAGTGTAAAATTCAGTACCATTTACTACACTCACAATGTTGTACAGACATCACTGCTATCAAGTTCCAAAAAATATTTTCATTACCCTTAAAGAAATCGGCATGCCCATTACACAGTCACTCTCTATTCTGCATTCTCCATCCCTAGCAATTACCAATCTGTTTTCTTTCTCTATGGATATACCTAATCTAGATATTTCATATAAATGGAATTATATGATATTTGACCTTATATGTCTGGCTTCTTTCACTTAGCATAATGTTTTCAAGTTTCACCAAAGTTGATGCATGCATCAGTACTTCATCTTTTTATATGGCTGAATAGCATTCTATTGCATGGATATGCTAAATTTTGTTTATCCATTCTTCAGCTGATAGGCATTTGGATTGTTTCCACCTTTTGGCTAGTGTAAATAGTGTTGCTACAGAACATTTGTATACAAGGTTTGAACACCTGTCTTTAATTCTTCCAGGTATATATCTAGAAAGGAAGGCAGGTGGCCTGTTCTCCTCTCCTAACTTCCTGGGAAATCAATTAATGATATCTGTTAAGAGAAACACCGTTTATCTATTGGATTTATTTAGCACCATGTCTCTGGCTAAAGTATTACTTATCGTAAATTAACCCAGAATCTATAAATGCTTTTTGAAACAAGAGCTAGAGTCTGAAATTCTTTCTTCACGTGGGTCTTTGAAATACTATATGTAAACTGCAGAGAGATTTTTCAAGACTGCACGTAATAAAATCCAGCCCTTTGTTTAGTTTAGTTTCCCACCATGGTCTCTTTCACACACACGCGTGCGTGCGAACACGCACACACACACATAGCCAATACCTTTTAATCCAAAGTAATAGGGTTTGTTCCTCTTTTAACGTAAATAAGAATCCATTCCCAAGATAAAGATTCTGATTAAACTTGAAACTTTCTCTGCCTTACCTAAAATCATAGGCAAGTTATCTTATTAAAGTGTTTAATTTCTGTCTAGAGGACACTTTATTATATTTTCAAAAACAGTAAATAACCCCTTAGTGTAAGTACCTCTGAAGGTAAGGTGAATATTTGTTATTCTTTTATCGTCATAAGTTGCCAAAAATATTATTTGAATATAATAAGTGCTGAGTAATGATTCATTAAGTGAATAATAACTTTCTAAACATTAATACAATGTAATCATCTCCAGGAATTATTTTCAGTATTAAAAAACCTCAGAGTAAAACTCCAACTTTTGCCACCAACTCTTACTTATTGCCAGAATCATATTAAAATAGAAATAGTTAAAAAAAAAAAGACAGTCGAAAGTAAGACTTTTTGCAGAAGTCAGGAGGTAACCCATGTTAACGAAGACTATTTAGAATATAATTTTAAGGTTCCTCACTTTTCCTGTCTTAGTTGTGTAGCTTTCATTGTGGGCCTAGACCCTATCCTTTCCCACTCCACACTTGAACTTAAATGATCCTCCACATTTACTGATCAAGTTGTGAAAGACCTCAATTTCCCAATTTTTCAGTCGAGAAGGTTGATACTTTTCAAAATAACTGTTCACACACATAATAAAGGAAGGAAGGAAGGAAGGAAGGAAGGAAGGAAGGAAGGAAGGAAGGAAGGAAGGAAGGAAGTTTAGAGAGGGAGGGAGGGAGGGAGGAAAATAACCATCACAGAAATAGATGCTTTTAAAGACAGTAGGTAATACAGGTTGGGCAGGTTGAAAATTAAGCACACAGTATCAAAGTTATTTATTTTATCCATGTAACATTCACTGTAGTGGAAATTTTAAACATGTTTTTCTCAGATTTTATAATTGGAAATACCTTGAGATCACTTCTTGACCCAGAGGGATACTCATTTACTCCAATTCTTGCTTTCAGGTTTGATGTATTCTTTTCTGTGCTTAGAAATCACTACCTAAAGGGGATTTCTCTCCATTTAGTCCCTTCTGATGGTCTGCTGCAACATTCTCATATGTTGAAAATACATCATCTCTATGGATTCTGCCTTCACTCAGCCTCCTTGGATGAGGTGACCTTCCTCCTTTGGTCAATTCCTTCCCTGGGCTTCCATCAGATCTAATTTTTGTTTTCCACATATTTCTTTGGTTTCATCTTTTTGCAGACAGGAACTTTTTCATTTTTATCCTATCCCTGTAACCTATAGTATATTTTTGACCATACCTTGTTTTTAACCCTCTAAAAAAATGTCAAACTCTACCTTTAGATGCACAAAGAAATTCTCCTTCTGCAGTTCACCTTCTTTCTGTGTAGAGTTAGTGGATCTCTTCCCTATTCCTTTTAAATTGGCTTAGATTCAGCTGTGTTGGCTGCTGTAGAATTTGCCTGTCCTTCCTTCCTACACCTTTTCCCATAATCTTGAAAAATGGTGAAAGTATTTCTGTTTTGTAGGCATGCCAATTGCCAGGAGTCCTTGCTTCTACAGAGTGAGGCTGTAATAGTGCCCATGCAAACTGAAACCATGCTAAGAAATATTAATAATCAATGGGAAAACTTATGATTGTTCCATGACCTTTATATTTGTCAAAATGTTAAGAAACTCTCTTACTGATAATTATAAATATATAGGAGAATAAAAGCAGTAAAACTAATATTTATTTAGTATACCCTAATTTAAAGCATTAGAAACATTGACAATGAAAATGTTTTACAGTCAGCCCTCCATATCCTTGGGTTTCACATCTGCCATTCAACCAACCATGAACTGAAAATATTCAGAAAAAAAATTTAGGAAGTTCTAAAAGCGAAAACTTGAATTTTCTGAACACCAGCAACGATTTACATAGTATGACATTGTATTAAGGATTATAAGTAATCTAGAGATGATTTAAAGTATACAGGAGGATGTGCATAGGTTATATGCAAATACTATTCCATTTTATATAAAGCACTTGAGCATCTCTAGATTTTGGCATCTACAGTGGTGGTCGTGTGGGGGGCTGGCAGGGGGTGGTCCTGGAACCAATCACCTGCAGATACTGAGGGATGACTATATTTCTTTTTAAAAATTGTGTCAAGAGAAATTTGAACACTCTGTGTTCTCTTCTTCTCATAGTATAACTTAAAGATGTAGAGAATGAAAAGATGAAGAGAGTACTTTTTTATGTTTTGGTGAATTGTCATATTCCCTTCTGAAATTAGATCAGTTTCCAACATTTTATCCTTTGCACTTTTAATTTTGAGAGTTCCTTTAATGGGAAGATTTATGCTGGTGTCATTTTTTTCTGGGACATCTTTATCTTTTTCGTCACAAACACTCTCTATTTACATTGATAAGTTCAGCTTCACTGAATTACTTTGCTGCCTAGCTAGAGTCTACTATGGCACTATCATTTTCTTATAACTTCATCTATATTCTATTTAAATTTCACCTCCAGTTACCACTTACTGTTTTTTTGCTGACTTTCAGTTTTGATGGCCAATTCCCTCTTTTAATTGTCTAATTTTTGTAAAATGTCATGAGAGTTTGTCACTGAGACGAGGAAATAAAACAAATATAAAATTTACTGCCTGTGCATGAATTAAATAACAGATGTGCAGTGAATAGTCACCAGCAGATTTTGAAAGAAGTGATGTGATTGGTCACTGATCATGATATGCCTCTTTCACTTACATAGAGATTTGTGCACTGAAGAAGAAGCAGCGAAGTTTGTACTTTCTTCAATTATTCATATTTAATATATTATGGAAGCTGGAATTTGAACTATGATGTTGAAGGACTGCTGTTATTTACTAAATCTTGGTAACTGAAATTTGTGCATATCTGAACCAAACCCATAAAGAACTGCTTGTATCTATTTCTTTGTTATAGCAACTGATAATGCGGGTGAGAATACAATGGCTGACTTTTAGTCTAATCAGGAAGCACCTTCAGAACTAGTTTCCAGGTCCCAAATCACATCACTGCTACACATCTTCAGAAAAGCTGCAGAGGATGACCGTCTCAACTCCCCATCATCCTTTCTTAATTGTGGAGTCCTTGTAAAGCCAAAAAGCTTGGACAATATAGGATGTCAAAAGCCAGCAACAACTTAAACTTTAAAAAGACTTGAGGCATGTGATGTATATGGAATATATCACTAATGTATCAGAAACAAAAAAATCAAGTATTATTAAGAATATAAAAATTATCTAAGTCCTTAATCCCTTAACACCTTTGCTTTAAATTCTGCTGTGCTTTAGATGACATCTTTGTCCACATTCTCTAGGATTTTTGTGGTATTGATTACTTGTGGTGGTCTAGTTTTCTGAAACTCCATATTTTGAAAATGCCCACCATTGTCAATTTACTTTCCCATGTGGAAGGAAACACACACACAAACACACACACACACACACACACACACACTTTCCCTTGCAGCTAGGATGCTGATGTGATATGACAGCCATTTGCCTGGTGTAGGTGGAGACAGAGGCAGCATGGTGGTTTGGGGGCTGGTAATGGGTGATCTGAGTTTCACAGCAGCACTTTTTTGATCATGGTGGATTGGCTATGGTTTGGAGACCAGCAGAAGCTGCAGCTTCCTTATCTGGCTATTTTGTCAGGGTGTTTCTGATAATTGTTCATATAAGCTCAGACATGACTAGGTTCTCCATTACTCCAAATGAATGGGTCAACTGTTATTCTTTAATAAATTTATTTTCTACTGAACTAGCTAGTGTCAACTTGGTCTTCTGTAATTAAATATCCAAAATATTTTATAGTGCTTTACTCTTCTTGGGTATTCAATTCCTACTCCTTCACTAACTATTCAACCTATATTTAATGTATTGTTATTATTAAGTCATCCTGAAGACTAATATCTCTATTTATAAACTGTCCTCCTCATTAAAATATTGCTGAATTTCACCCTTTACTTCCACTATACAATTTTCCCCTTACTATCTCCACTTCTGAAACTGCTCTGAAAAAAAATACCAATGATACAATAATGATCATCTTAAAGAAACACTTTATAGTTCTTGCTCTAATTGACTTTATCGTAAGAATTATGGACTATCCTTTCCTTCTCCAAAATATCTTAGTTTACGAGTCCAGCTTGGCTTCCCTCCCTCTTCTCTGATTTTTTATGTCTCTCACAGGCTCTATTTTTTTCTTTCTGTCCATTAAGTGTTCTTTTCAAAACCTCTCTCTGCTCCTAAATGGTTGGTCTTGTGTTAAGTGTTTCCTCATTTTAATACTGTTATATTAATACTGTCATGTAGAAATACTTACATTGAACGACTATGATACAGATTGGGATGTCGATGATCATTCACCAGGCACATCCCTGACACTTGGTCCATGCTCACTAAGTAACAAATCTATCACATTTCAAGTCGTCTTCCTCCCCTCTGCTTCCTTTCTTATTCTCCCTATTATTCTAATATCAAATAGTATACTTAGCTTTGTTGTTTTATATCCAATAGATTACTACTGATTCATAGTAACAAAAAGTCAACTTAAACCTACTTAACACTAAAAACGCTTTTTTTTTTTTTTTTAAACCCACATAATTGGAAACACAGTGTTACATTAGGTTTGAAGTCACTGGCTCCTTATCACTGCCTTTCTTTGTTCATTGGCACTATGCATGGTTTCTCTCATTGTTCTAAGTTGACTGCTGGGAGACATAATGTCAATGCTTCCTTGGTGGTGTCTAGGATGCATTTCATTTGGGAAGAGAAAAGCAAGTCTCTTCTTTTACCTAAGAACAGAACATTTTTATTCCTAGATGCTTCCAGTTAAAGTCTTCTCATGTGTCAGTGGCTCAATTTAGTTCTACTGATAATGGAGAAGAGAATACAGTGAGTAGCTAAGTCTAAGTAGGACTCACCTCTGGAGCTAGTTTCAGATAAGTGGAGTTGCTGATTCCATTAGTCCCCGAAACACAACAAATCTGCCGTCATGTGATGGCTGCTCTTGCAAATGTCAGAATCACCCACAGCCATCCTGGCAGCCCTGCAATCAGATTTTCTCTGCTTCCACCATCCCCTTAACCACATTGCAGCACACATGAGGCAGGGGTGGACTGACTCTTGGAGAGCCATCCATGGTGTCTATTCCATCCTGCTTCTGAAATGTAAATCCATATTCTAATATATTACAATATATTGCCACAGAGGTGAAAAAGGAAATTGCTCAGAAAGAAGTCCACCCACATACCCACATACCTAGTAATCTCCTTTCTCCTCAGTACAATAACGATAATAATAAAACATTAATGATACTGGAGGAATGAAGTGTTTCACCTTTATCTGTCCCCACATCTTCATCTGACATTCACCCTTCCTAGTATACACACACACACACACACACACACACTCCTAAGTCTTAAGCTTAGTAGCATAATACAATATCATACTATCATTGACTTAAAGAAATTGTACTTTCTGCACCTTTCAGAGCAATGAAGTCACTAAAGAATATGAAACAAATACCTTTTCTATTTTGATACGGGTTAAATGTTATAAAATATGATAACCATCCAGTAGGGGAAAGACACATTTTTAAGAGCTTATTGCAACTACCATTCATTTCCTGCTCATCTTTCTCTTGCTTGATCATAAGTTTTGGCCTTTGTTATTTGTGATAATAAAATCAATTTGGTTCAACAATAAGTCAAAGAAACCTTAAATATTTTTAAAATGGTTAGTCTAAAATAACACTGAGAAAACAATTCTTTGCCTACTGTAATTTCCTGCTTGGCTGCACAACAATTTTCTGCCAACAACTGAATGGAAGGGAAGCTAAAATATTTCTGGGGTGGGTCTTATAGCTAAATTCATCTTTTTTTTAAAAGTTACTTTTACATTATCCATAGAATTGTTATTTTATTTTGTTGGTAGATGTTCTTTCAGGACATTTTATTTTCTCTGAGTAGTAAATTAAACACACACCACACACACACACACACACACACACACATACACACACAAAGCAGAAAGAAGCCTACATATTTTTTCCTTTTAAAAATATTTAATCTCCACTGCAGACAATGAAATTAATAATACTCCTCAGTTCATAATATATTATCATAACGTGGAAATGTAAGATTTCTTTTCTTGTCTATTTTATGTTATTTTTATTTTCATTCTCCACCTTAGTACGCCTACCTCCCTCTCATAGGCATCCATTCTAATATTTTTGATCATTGCTTCTTTACTTCTTTCACGCTATATTATGTGTTTTATGATCTGAAAGTATGCCTAGTTTCTGGCTTCTATCTGTTGTGGAGTAACCCACTGAACACATATCAGTGTCCCCTTAGAATAGAAGCATAGGCTACCTTCATCTCCCACTTCCACCACCAATGTCACACGGACATCTTAATGATCTATGTGGAAATATATGTGTGGTCACTTTGCATATGACTTAACATATTTAATTTCACTAAGTATAGGCAACTTGCTTTCTTTCCAGAATTCCTATACCAGTGTGCTCTAACAATGCTAGTCTACTTCATGCCAACATTTGCTGTTATATTCTTCCCTACTTTTGCCTTTTTGGTGAGTGTAAAGTGCAGAAATATGCACTGATTAAGTACTGTGTGAAACATACATAATAAATGCATCATCTTATGAATTCCATATTGACTCTTTTTTTAACTCATTTTGCGTTTTTGTTTTTTATTAATTAATTAATTTATTTATTTATTTTTGGCTGTGTTGGGTCTTCGTTTCTGTGCGAGGGCTTTCTCTAGTTGTGGCAAGTGGGGGCCACTCTTCATTGCGGTGCGCGGGCCTCTCACTATCGTGGCCTCTCTTGTTGCGGAGCACAGGCTCCAGACGCGCAGGCTCAGCAGTTGTGGCTCACGGGCCTAGTTACCCCGCGGCATGTGGGATCTTCCCAGACCAGGGCTCGAACCCGTGTCCCCTGCATTAGCAGGCAGATTCTCAACCGCTGCGCCACCAGGGAAGCCCTCATATTGACTTTTAGTGGCATGTGTCAATGCTTTCTACTATCTGAAACTGAAGTGATTTCCAAAAGAGAAAGAAAAGCCGAGACTTACACTGAGATTTCAAAATGGCAGGGAAGAAGGGTTCAGTGGAAAGGAAAAATGGCTGTAGATATAGTTATCCTATCCCTTTGTCTCTCCCAATTACTGTATACTGAAATTGTCATTTTTATGTTATGAATTCAAATGCTTAATGAGTCATTGATGTCCACCACCAAGGATACTGAGGATGCTGGTGGTGGTGCTGTCATCCATATCATCTCTGCCAATGCCCCTGGCAGAAACATGACTTCTGATTTACCAACCAGTGCTGTGACCTGCACAGCCAGCATTAACGTCACATGTGACTGTCACAGCACTCTAACAGGAGTGCTCGCCACCAGTGCTCCTGCTGTCAACAGCGTTGTCACCAACATCAACAGCACTGCCAGTGCCAGTTAGGGCATGAGTCATGCCTGCCTCTACGACCCTGGAAACCAGTGCTCTAACCAGCCATGACCTAATCACCATACAACCTAATGTTCCCCAAAATTCATAGAAAATATTTTAGATTAATTTTTTAAACTTTTGTTTTATTTCCTAAGCTAAGAGATTGAGTATAGATTTTGTAGTGTATTTAGAATAAATTTGGTCTGGAAATAAACTTACTTTCTAAGTTTCTTGATCCAATAGGATAAGATAACTCCCATCAGGTTCTGTATCGTGTCAAATAATTTTTCTGAAGATGACAAATGCCAAAGTAGGACTGGTTAACAAAGCAAGCAAAACTGTTTCTCAGGCTGAGGCCCTTGCTGCAGAAGGTGGTAAGGATTAATAAGTACTATAGGAGAGATACAGATAAAATTATTTTTCATCTGAAGGCAGAGCGCTTTTTTTCTTTTTAACATCTTTATTGGAGTATAATTGCTTTACAATGGTGTGTTAGTTTCTGCTTTGTAACAAAGTGAATGAGCTATACATATACATATATCCACATATCCCCTCCCTCTTGTGTCTCCCTCCCACTCTCCCTATCCCACCCCTCTAGGTGGTCACAAAACACCGAGCTGATCTCCCCGTGCTATGTGGCTGCTTCCCACTAGCTATATATTTTACATTTGGTAGTGTATATATGTCCATGCCACTCTCTCACTTCGTCCCAGCTTACTCTTCCCGCTTCCTGTGTCCTCAAGTCCTTTCCCTATGTCTGCGTCTTTATTCCTGTCCTGCCCCTAGGTTCTTCATAACCATTTTTTTTTTTTTTAGATTCCATATATATGTGTTAGCATACAGTATTTGTTTTTCTCTTTCT
Source organism: Balaenoptera ricei (assembly GCF_028023285.1). Lineage (NCBI taxonomy): Eukaryota > Metazoa > Chordata > Mammalia > Artiodactyla > Balaenopteridae > Balaenoptera > Balaenoptera ricei. The sequence goes on along the minus strand of NC_082651.1, from coordinate 17,718,700 downwards.
GACTTACTTCACTCTGTATGACAGACTCTTAAGTCCATCCATCTTACTACAAATAACTCAATTTTGCTTCTTTTTATGGCTGAGTAATATTCCAATGTATATATGTGTGAAAGCAGAGTGTTTTTTAGGTATTTTTTTATTTTTAGAAAGCAGCAAAAATTTTAATATCTCATAGTTATAGTGAAAAAACAACAGTGAGTTTTATATGAAATATTAATAATAATACACCAAATACCTCATAAAAATTTAAAACTATGTGATCAAGTTTACATTTTTATTTGGAATATTAGCTGAGGGATAAAATAGAAATAAAAAAGGTGGCAATTACATAATTAAATAGAGCACACTAGACAGAAACTTCCAGCTACACTTTGCCCAACAGTCTCTGGCAGGAGACACATAAGGTCTTTCAGAGTTTGGACCTTTGATGTTGTTGAAATGTTTGACTTTGGAAAGAAAGATGTTGGTCTAGAATACTGTTTCTCCAATTTTATTTAATATATAAATCCCCATTAAAAGGGAAATAGTCATAGTCTTCCAATGTTGTGTTAAATTATTTTGATTATAATGTTACTTAAATATGTATAAACATAAAGCAAAGTGTAAACCCCTAATGCTACAGCTTTTATGCAACCACAAAACTAAAACAAATGTATACATTAGATAAAAGAACAAAGCCAATAAAATTCAAATTAACAACATTTATTTAAAATGTCTGTTGAGGGTTTTTCTGAACTAAATAAGCTATACATATATATATATGTATACGTATATACATATGTATATGAGGGAAGCAGCTGCATAGAACAGGGAGATCAGCTCGGTGCTTTGTGACCACCTAGAGGGGTGGGATAGGGAGGGTGAGAGGGAGACACAAGAGGGAGGGGATATGGGGATATATGTATATGTATAACTCACTAAAGGAATATGCTATTGACTACCATGGTACAGATTCTTTCCAGTCAGCATCTTTCTACTTCCTGGGCCCTTTGAGGACTCAATTTCCACCACATTTCTCTATTCCAGGGACTGTGGAAAATTTCTTTGTAAAGCATGCTGTGAATCAATTGGCTTTCACTTGGCACAAAATCATCTTTTACTTATTAAGTTTACTTCTTTTCTTTTCTAATTATACTAAGACAATTAAAGTTATACTTTTGGTGCCAGCATAATTTTAAACACAAACAAAAGTGCTGATTCTGAAAGAGTATGCATTTACTTGGTTATGTTGGCCATCTAAATTATCTGAATATGCTTAGATTTGTTTATATCGTTGAAATAAACAAACTCACATACATGCACACATACTCTTAGTTAAATCCCAGGATTACTTCATTTTGATTTAGATGAAAGGCAGAAGGATATACAAAATTATAATATGCAAAAAAGCTACAGCACTAGAAGCAAATGAAAATGAGGAGAGGAAATATTTTAATATAGGAAGCTGAGAAAGTTTTATTAAAGGTATCCTATTGTTTTCACTACCAAAAAAATCTTTATTGAGCATTAGGCTTTGATCTCATATGGTCCTAGAGGAACTGGTACACAAAGATAAATGATTCATTTTGTGTACACTCAAGAAAACTAAACCTAAGTTGCACTAAATACTAAGTATCATATAAGGTGATTATGATTCTAATAGTGGTATGTATAAACTCTATTCAGAAATTAGAATAGGGGCCTTGGTGAATAATATCAATACCTGATGTGTAGATTGCTGTAACATATCCCTGGCTCACTGAAGTGACTCTTTGGGAAAAGATGTTAAGCTTCATCCTAATTTTACATTTGAAACAGCAAGGCAAAATTTAAAAGCATCTCAGTCTCCAATATTTCATTAGTTTATTGCCCTCAGAAGTATTTTCAACACTGTATTAATTAGAGTACTTTGATTACAAGCAACCGAAACCAACTCTAATTGATGTTAGCAAAAGAAATTGATAGAAAGTGTATTGCATGGGATTATACAGAGTCATGTGTATGAAACTTTTGAAAATTGTAAAACACTATAGAATTTAAAGAATCTTCCATGCAATAAAAAAGGTGAAAAAAAGAAAGGGTGTTGTGTAGCTTACAAAATCAAAAATACAGGAGAATAGTTCAGTCATCACACAGGACAACAATCAAAGGATCTTTAAGTATACAGAAAGTACAAAGAGTCCCTAACTCCAGTCAGTTCCAATTATTTTATGTCATTGCCTTGCCTTACTCCATATTCACATTTCTGGGAAAGTTAGTCTAAATTTCCTAACTTGAATCTTAAGTCCTCTTCTCCACCTGGAAGTCTCTTAGGGATTAACTGTTTATCTGTTTTATACCTGAATTCCCAATAAAAATGTAAGTGTAAGCAGGGAGGAATCTTTTCTCTTTGGTTTACTACTAGATCTCCTGTGTATGTATCAGTATCTGGGATATAGTTTCAGCTTAATAAGAATTCATTAAGCAAACTAATGAGCAAATGCTCCATCCTCTCGACCAGGGGAAGAATGCCTTCACTGACAGACTTACAAACACTGAGCACAATAGGGGGATGACTCTCCATGATAGAAGCTGGGACCTGATACCAGAGATAGGGGAAATTGATGCTGGAAAGTCAATAAAAGAGAAGGGTGGGGGGAGCAAATGTTTATTAAAAACAACACATATTGATGTAGGTGTAAAAGATATATTTGAGAATATTTACTGCTATCTTCTGTGGAGTTATTAAGTGTATTTTTCCTTTTCTTCAGCATTAAATCTAATATTAAAAAAGATGAAAATAAATGGTGTATGATTCAGTCTCAAGCAATTAGGAAAAGAAAAGCATTTTAAAAAATCATGTAAAATAAAGGAAATAATAACCGCACACATAAATAAAAATAAAAATAGAAAAAATATAGAAAATCAGTGCAGACAAAATCTGGCTCTTTAAAAAGACCAATGAAATGGATATGTTTCTGTCTGTTGGTTAGATCAATGGAACCAAGTAGAGTGCCCCAAAATAGACCCATGTAAATATAATTAACTGATATTTGACAAAGGAGAAAAGACAATTCAATAAAGAAATTATAATCTTTCAACAAATGGTGCTATAACAATCGGACATATACATGTCAAAAAATAAATTTGGACATAGACATTATACTTTAAAAAATAAGTTAAAATGGACCTAAATGTAAAATGTCAAATTTTAAAACTTCTGGAAGATAGTATAGGAGAAAATGTAGAAGACCGTTGGTTTGGTAATGAGTTTTTCAAAACAACACCAAAAGCATAGTCCATGAAAGAAAAAAAAAAAAAAAAAAATGATAAGTTGAACTTCAATAAAAATAAAACTTTGCTCTGTGAAAGACACTATTAAGAGAAAGAAGACAAGACCCAGATTGGGAGGAAATATTTGCATAATATATAGAACTCTTAAAACTCAATAAAAAGAAAACAAATAACTCAATTTAAAATGGGCAAAAAGATCTTCATCAAAGAAGATATTCAAATGGCAAATAAATATAAAAAGATGCCCAACATTATACAACACCAAAAACTTGCAAATTAAAACAGTGAGATACCACTGCACACCTATTAGAATGGTTAAAACCTGAAACTCTAATAACACCAAGTGCTGGTGAGAATATGGAGCAACTGTTATCCTTATTTATTGCTGGCGGAAATTTTTAAAAATATACAGCCATTTTGGAAGACAGTTTGACAGTCTACTAGAAAGCTAATCACAGTCTCAGCCTATGGTCCAGCAATTGTGTCCCAGGCATTTAACAAATTAGTTGAAAATTTTGTCCACACAAAAACCTACACACAGGGCTTCCCTGGTGGTGCAGTGGTTGAGAATCTGCCTGCCAATGCAGGGGACATGGGTTTGAGCCCTGGTCTGGGAAGATCCCACATGCCGCAGAGCGACTAGGCCTGTGAGCCACAACTACTGAGCCTGCGCGTCTGGAGCCTGTGCTCCACAACAAGAGAGGCTACGACAGTGAGAGGCCCGCGCACCGCGATGAAGAGTGGCCCCCACTTGCCGCAACTAGAGAAAGCCCTCGCACAGAAACGAAGACCCAACACACCCAAAAATAAATCAATCAATAAATAAATTTAAACAAAGAAACAAAAAAAAAAAACCTGCACACAAATGTTTGTATCAGCTTTTTATATTAGTCCCAAAACTTTAAAAAAACCAAGATGTCCTTCAATGGGTGAATGGAAAAAACTGTGGAACTGCAGCCCATCTCTACAATGAAATATTCAGCAATAAAAAGAAATGAGCTATCAAGTCACAAAAAGACATGAAGAAACCTTAAAAGCATATTGCTTAAATGCATATGGAAATGCAGTCTGAAAAGGCTACATACTGTATTATTACAACTATATTACACTGGAAAAGGCAAAACTACAGAGACAGTGAAACGTTTTGTGGTAGCCTAAGGTTTTGGTGGTGACATGGGGACAAGGAGGTAGAACACAGAGCACTTTTAGAATTGTGAAACTACGCTGCATGATACTGTAATGGTGGATAAATGACATTATGTATTTGTCAAAACCCATGAAACTGTACAGCACAGAGTGAACCCTACTGTAAACTATAGACTCTAGCTAATAATAACGTTATCAATACTGGTCCATCAATTGTAGCAAATCTACCACACTAATGCAAGATGTTAATAGCAGAGAGACCTGCTATTAACATAGAAGGAAAGCAGGTATATGGCAACTCTATGCTACCTGATCAATTTTTCTGTAAACCTAAAACTATTTTTAAAAATAAAGTATATTAACTAAAAGATAATCTATGATTGGTATTAATCTTCTGATATTAATATATAATATATATATTCTTCTTCAGATTCTCTTCCCTTATAGGTTATTACAAAATATTGAGTATAGTTCCTTGTGCTATACAGTAGGTCCTTTTTGGTTATCTATTTTATATATAGTAGCATGTATATGTTAATCCCAACCTCTTAATTTATCCCTCCTCCCACCCCCCTTTCCCCTTTGGTAATCACAAGTTTGTTTTCTATGCCTGTGAATCACTTTTTGTTTTGGAAATAAGTTCATTTGTATCCTTTATTTTTTCTTTTTTTTTGGATTCCACATATAAGTGATATTTATCTTTCTCTCTCTGGCTTGATTCATTTAGTATGATAATCTCTAGGCACTTGTTTAGATATATTAACTATAATGCTTCAATATGAATTTAGAATTTAATACATATCATAATGCTAGAGATTTCAGAATTTTGGATGAAAACTCATCCATTGTGCTTATTATAAAATATTTTATGACAATTTTCTTCTCTTTAGTCATTATATTCTACATAAGGAATGCTAGAAGATTTTAGAATATTTGTCTTTTTCCAATTCATTCTTCTGTCATTGCCACCTTCATTTAGTAGATACACTAGACTGCATGCAGTAATCCCCTTCAGCATAATGTACATTATCACCTATCTTTAAAAGTTTATTAATATAGTTGAGCTTCTCTTATTGGTAGAATCTTGTTGAGACTTGAAATTTCATGATTAGTTGATTTACGAAAAATATTCTAAGTGAAAACATTATCAAGCTTAATAAGATCAACCCCTGTAATTACAAGGGTTTCCCTTGTGGCTTAACTACATTGGTACTTTAATTACCTCAAGGAAAGACAATCCCATGTTCTATTCCTTACAGTCCCATTAATGATATGCTACAACAGAATCAGGTCTCTATTAAGAGTCCCAGTAGGTAAAGAAGTGATTCCCCGCAATTTTTCAGCAGTAAATATGATGCCAAGCACTCCTCTGCCAAAGGTAATTTCTCACCTAAATTTCCTACTTAGCTTCAGTGCACCTATAAAAAAGAAGGTTGGTCATTCTTGAAAAATCATGACCCCTGATTCACTGACCTTTTTCCCAACACTCACTTTAATATGAGCACCTAAATTCTCAGAAGGTTTTAAGTATCACAGGCCATCAGAGCATAGGTGACCGATATCACATCAGGGTTTCCATCCTTTAGTCTCAGATTGAAGTTTCTTTAAACTCTGCTGTGAGTCAAAGCAATTTTGAAACTGAGGATAATGTTTCTGTTTCTCTGTTTTCCCTTTGTTCTCTCTCTCTCTCTTTTAGAGGCCTGCTTTCACATTTTTTTCAGCCAACTTCTTAACTTTTACCGGCATACTAATTTCCTTAATTTGATTAGCCGTTGAAAGTCTGTCAGGTGATCATATTTCTTGGGTGCTCAAATATGTTTTAGGATGTTTCGTCAAGGAAACAAAATTAAATTTCTCTGCAACCAGCTTGCATTTTACAAAACAAACTGCAGTGCAAAGTTTCACCATAAACTTAATCCAAATGCTAGGCATTGTATCTCTTTCAATCTTTGCATATCTTCATCAATATCATCATCAATAGTAAGAAGCCCAGTTTTATTAAGAAACTGAGATTCAAAAGGCTTAATGAATTTTCTCTGTGTCTTTATTGTTTTGAAAAGAAGAGAGCATGGGTCCAAAGGAAAAAAAAAAAAAGAAGTCATTTCAGGAGTAATATGATAGTGTTTCTACCCTGTAATCGTCCTCAGAATATTTTCTTTTCCAATAGTGTCACAAAAATCAATGAAATCTCTCTCAGAGTTTGGAAACTATTAGTTATTGCTATTCTTGTTTGTGGACACTAAGCTTTTAATCAGCAGGCATTGGAAGTGTTCCAAGCCATTTGAACAGAGGAAAATCTTCCTTATGTTCTGTATTTCATGTGATAAATAGCAAAAGAAAGAGAAATTAGGAAAATAGCAAACAAGAAAGTAGACACATAGTTGGACTTCACAGTTGATTAGAAAGTTCTTCTACTTCAAGACCATATGGATTACACACACACACACAGGTCCACATACACACATATATTCATATTCACACACATATACCTTCATACATGTGTGTGTCCTGTGTGTGAAAGACACAGTGCTGGTTCCCAGAAGATGCAGAGCAAAAGACAACATAAGCCCTATTTTCAAGGAGGTAAGCATTTATTAAGGAACATACACAACCCAAAATTACAATAAAATGCGTAATAGAAAGCATCACAACTAGTTTTAAAAGTAGCACAAAGTGATGAATACTGCCTGAGGTCAATGGAAGGATTCATCACTTTAAAGGAGACATATACATTGGGTTGAATATCAATGAGTTCTTAAATGGGGTATACAGTGGGCCAGGGGTGTTGTAATAAGAGTTTATCAAACCTGAGGAGGGTCATGGAAACCCCAGACTCATGACCATTTGATCAGAAGTGCAGGTAGTCTAGGGATCCAACATGTAGCTAGCATATAAAATTAGGTGGTTTTGTTGGGGACCATGCCCTTAAACCTGTGGATTCTAACAATAGCTCCAGGTGGTTAGTGTCAGAATTGAATTGCATTTCTATACAACAGTTGGTGTCAGAATAAAGACTGTCTTTTATTTGTTGTTGTATTGTGAGGATATGAGAATAAATCAGACTGGACTCTAAGATGTAAGAAACACTGCTGCTTACACTTTTTGTTGGAATTAAAATACTTTAATTGGGGACTTCCTTGGTGGCACAGTGGTTAAGAATCCACTTGACAATGCAGGGGACATGGGTTCGAGCCCTGGTCTGAGAAGATCCCACATGCTACGGAGCAACTAAGCCAGTGCGCCACAACTACTGAACCTGCGCTCTAGAGCCTGTGAGCCACAACTACTGAGCCCGTGTGCCACAGCTAGTGAAGCTTGTGTGCCTACAGCCGGTGCTCCACAACAAGAGAAGACACTGCAATGAGAAACCCGCACAACGCAACAAAGAGGAAACCCCACTTGCCGTAACTAGAGAAAGCCACGGGCAGCAACGAAGACCCAATGCAGCCAAAAATAAATAAATTAATTAAATACAAATAATAAAAAAATATTTTAATTGTCTTTGGATTGGACATTTATTGCCTTTACTTACAATTAGCATTTTCTTTCAAAGAATGGAATTAGTAATTGATATGATCTTCAAATTCAAGAAAAAGTAGAAACATGAAACATAATAAGTAGCTGAATCTAGATTGTAAAGGTAAACTACAGTGAAGTAGGAATATTTGTCAAATAAAAACAATCATTAGAATATAGGCTTAAATAGAGCATAATGCAAATTATTAACAAAGATGCAAAAAGTAAATGCAAATCAAAACCACAATGAAATATCATTTGAAATATGAGATATTTGAAATATCATTGAAATATCATTGTTAGAATGGCTATTATCAAAAAGGCAAGAAATAACAATTGTTGGAGAAGATGTAGAGAAAAGGAAACCCTAGTGCACTGTTGGTGGGAATGTAAATTGATGCAGCCACTATGGAATACAGTATGGAGGTTCCTCAAAAAATTAAAAACAGAACTGCTATATGATTCAGCAGTTCTACTTCTGGGTATTTATCTGGAGAAAATGAAAACACTAAATTAAAAAGATATATGCCTCCCTATGTTCACTGTAGCATTATTTACAATAGCCAAGATATGGAAAGAACCCAAGTGTTTATCAATATTTGAATGGATAAAGAAATCATGGCATATATATATATATATATATATATATATATATATATATATATATCACTCAAGAATATTATTCAGCCATGGGAAAAATAAAATCTTGCCACTTGCAACAAACCTGGGTAGATTTTGAGGGTGTTGTTATGCTAAGTGTAATAAGTCAGACAAAGAAAGACAAATACTGTATCATTTTCTTTTTTATACATCTTTATTGGAGTATAATTGCTTCACAGTTTTGTGTTTGTTTCTGTTGTATAACAAAGTGAATCAGCCATATGGATACATATATCCCCATAACCCCTCCCTCTTGAGCCTCCCTCCCACCCTCCCTATCCCACCCCTCTATGTCATCACAAAACACCAAGCTGATCACCCTGTGCTATGCTGCTGCTTCCCACTAGCTATCTATTTTACATTTGGTAGTGTATATATGTCAATGCTACTCTTATTTCACCCCAGCTTCCCCTTCCCCACTCCTGCTATGTCCTCAAGTCCATTCTCTATGTCTGCATCTTTATTCCTGCCCTGCCACTAAGTTCATCAGTACCATTTTTTTAGATTCCATACATAAGCGTTAGCATACGGTATTTGTTTTTCTCTTTCTGACTTACTTCACTCTATATGACAGACTCTAGGTCCATCCACCTCACTACAAATAACTCAGTTTTGTTCCTTTTTATGGCTGAGTAATATTCCATTGTATATATGTGCCACATCTTCTTTATCCATTCATCTGTCAATGGACACTTAGGTTACTTCCATGTCCTGGCTATCGTAAATAGTGCTGCAATGAACATTGTAGTGCATGTCTCTTTTTGAATTATGGTTTTCTTAGGGTATATGCCCAGTAGTGAGATTGCCGGGTCATATGGTAGTTCTATTTTTATTTTTTTAAGGAACCCCCATACTGTTCTCCATAGTGGCTGTATCAATTTACATTCCCACCAACAGTGCAGAAGAGTCCCCTTTTCACCACACCCTCTCCAGCATTTACTGTTTCTAGATTTTTTGATAATGGACATTTTCTTATATGTGGAATCTAAACAAACAAACAAACAACAACAAAAGCAAGCTCATAGATACAGAAAACAGATTGGTGGTTGCCAGGGGTGGGGAATGGAGGGGTAAGAGAAATGAATGAACATTTTTTTGTTTGTTTAAATAAATTAAAAATTTTTAAAAATTTAAAGTGTAAACTGAATGACCACTAAAACCCGACACTGTTTTCTTCAACACATTTGAAAAACTGTAACATCCAGCCCTTTTTGATTTATAAGATTTGCTCACTTTGATCTTATGATGGAGAATTTCATGGCTGCTATTTGAAATGTCATGGCTTTTTTTTTTTTTTTTTCAAATTAAAGGTTGTGGACCAAATTCTTTTTTTTTTTTTTAATTTTTATTTATTTAATTTATGGCTGTGTTGGGTCTTTGTTTCTGTGCGAGGGTTTTCTCTAGTTGCGGCAAGTGGGGGCCACTCTTTATCGCGGTGTGCAGGTCTCTCACTATCGCGGCCTCTCTTGTTGCGGAGCACAGGCTCCAGACGTGCAGGCTCAGTAACTGTGGCACACGGGCCTAGTCGCTCCGCGGAATGTGGGATCTTCCCAGACCAGGGCTCAAACCCGTGTCCCCTGCATTGGCAGGCAGATTCTCAACCACTGCGCCACCAGGGAAGCCCTGTCATGGCTTTTGAAGTGCAAATTCTAGTGTTTTTAAGTTGTTAGTACATTCTGAATTTAAACACATTTCAAAATCAAATATTTAACTTAATTTAGATATTACTTAAAGTTGAAATTAAGAAGCTGACCCAATTAGATAAATTTAACTGAAAACCACCACTATTCATCTCAACTTGATGTTTGCCATTAAGTCCTCTTCAATTTGTTTTTTTCTCATTTCAATTGCTATTTCTTGTCTCTGCTGATCATACCTCTTGTTTTCAGTTGGCTTTGAACTCTTTGAGCCCATCTCTGGGAACTACTTTTTTGGAAGTGATTATTTTCAGTTTAGCCTATTTCCACACATGGTAACTTAATTCTTTAATCTGGTGCTACCATACTCTATTGACTTGTCTCCTGGAGAAAATAAGTTACAACCCTCATATAATCCAACAGGGAGTTCCTGGTTCACACCATCCACTCCCATACTACAAAAAATATATGTATATTATAGAGACTGTTTAGCTATTCTTCCCTCCTCTGAACCTCTGGAGAACTCTAGTCTATGCCACATACTTGATGCTTAGCATTGATACTTATTTTGGTATTCTTTTTTTATGTAAATGCACTCCCTTTTTAGTTGACTGAGACCATTAAAAAATAAGCCTTTCTACCATCATTGCCTGGTGGATTCGCGTATAGATTTTATGTTTAAGAAACACCTAGAGGTAATGGCAATTGAAAAACCTCTCTGCCTACTTAGGCCATACAGAAAGCTCAGGAAGTATACAACAGCAGCTTTGCAACTTCCAAAGTTTCATAAGGGAAAGAAAATTAGAATCACCACTGATAGTCATAAAAGTGTAGTTCAACTACAAAAAATGTGGCTGAATAGATAACACTTAATAGCTATTTTTTCTTAATCCTGTATTTACTTTTCAAAAAATGTGTATTTTAGTGGGATTAAATAGTCACTGTTTTCCAAATGTGGTAAAGAGAATAGTGTTGGGTTTTAGCTTCTATTCAGTCTATACTTTTATTTAAATAATATATTCTAATGATTAATTTTTAGCTGGCAAACATCCTTACCTCCCTGTGGCTTATTTCACAATCTAGATTCAGTGACTCATTTTTAGCCTTATGCTAGGACCAGAGAAATTAGTCACCCTTCTTGAATACCTGATGATTTTTCTATTCATTTTGGAAAATGTATTTTTAGCCCTAGGTGCTTATATTGTTAGTCTTATATGCTGAGGGGAAGGCACCCAGGGGCTCTAATTTGCTCTTCCTGTTGTCTACATTTCCCCCTTACTCTGGAAGAAATAGGAAGGAAAGCATTTTTATTTTCAATGTTTAACATAAACACAAACACTACATTACAAAAAAAACACAAATGAGCCTCACAAAAGAAAAATTCCAAAGGCTCAAATGTCTATTGAAATATTATTTTCCAAAGTGCTCATTTAGAGAGGATGGAAGGAGGTCATTACTCACAAATAATATTTCTAAGGTATTGGAGATTTTTATTTATTGTTTTGAGGAAGGATTTAAGTAATTTCAGAATAATGTTGATCGTGCAAAATTTATTTTTAAAAAGTTAAAGTATACTTGGCAGTGAAAATGAGTTACAGGAATGATCAATTAAAATTAAAAACTAATAATTATTCCACAAAAAACAGTTTGTCCTATACTTCCACTGTGCCCCTACACACACACATGCATGCACACCTTCACGCACACAACCCGTCTTTAATCTTTGTTAATAATCATAGAATGGAATGGAATCAAATGTTGCCCAGTCGTTACTATGTGGCTAATTATCATGAATCTTATAGGTTATGAGATGGATCTATTTCCTCAGTAATCAGACACAGAGAAGTCATTTAATAATTAGCCCCATGGTTTCTTCTCTGTAAAATGAGGGATGAGCATAAGGTAATCTGAGCTTTTTTACAATGTTATACTCAGTAGGGATGATTAAATTGATATAGCAACATGTACATTGACACCTAGCTTCCTGCTGCCCCTAATAGTATGATTTCTTTAGTAGAGTGTGTGAACATACGTTTCTGAAAGGTGCGACACAGGGAAACTTCCAAGAACACTCTTTAATTGAGAGAAAAATCCCTTCCCCTTGCTATCTGCTGCTCTGCATTGGACATGAATAAAACTATAAAGTTCTCCTTTTTTTCATCCTTGTAAGCAGAACCAGTAGTAAAATCCAGCTCCCTGACTCCTCTATTCTGGGACCCAATACATGTTTTTTTCAATCAGCACACTATCGGCACTTTGAGTTAGATAAAATTCCCATTGTGCGGTTGCTTACTTAACCTAGTAGCCTCAGCCAGGAGATGTCAGGAGCAGTACCACCAAAAATACCCTCACACTGTTCTAAATGACCCTTGGGAATGAACAACCCCGTTCCGAGTTTAAAACAATTGTATCCAATAGTTACAGGAGTACTACAGGCCTGAGATTTACAAGATACCCACGTGCCCCAAATCTTTGGAAGACCAGACCAGGCCCATGTCTTAAGGCACCTTCACCTCATAGTCATCTGAATTTCTTTATTTTTAACTTTGAAATTTATAACATTTGTGGCCCAGCAGAGAGGCCACGAGGAAAATGACGTTTGCCATCTCTTTCTCTGTGTGTAAGGTTATCGCAGAAATCTCAGCCTTTTCTCATCTGCAATTGATACTGTATAGTATTTCCATTGTGGATGTTTTTTCTTTTAATACTTCCATGGATTATTCTTGGTTCCTAACAGGAATCATTTTTGTGGGCACTGTGGTCAGAAGCTTAATGAGAGAGAGAAGTGGGTATTCATATTTTACTTAAAAAGTGATGATAAACATTCCTTGACTTTAATAAAATAAATAAGAAAGAAAAATCAAGAAAGAATAAATTAGAAAATACCTATCTAAAATAAGATTTTTATTGCATTTTTATTAATAAAGTTACTGTTATTATATTATAATAAAATTGGACAATGGAAATTAAAATTCTATGCTATTTCTCTTCTCCTGAAGAACATAAATAAATAAATACATACTTACATACATAAATCTCCTTATTGAAGTCTTACAATAGACCATTTTTCTATTGAAAGTGTATATTCACAAACCTCTGATCAGAAATACATATCACTTCCAGCACTGGATTTTAAGTTAAGCTCTCAAGTCATAGGTTACAGAGTCTCCCCTACCTTCTCCAATAGTTGGGCTTATTTCTTATACATGTGTTGGTTTGCACCCCGCAGACCTATAAGGCCTGTACTTGCCCAGCTTCAAGACCAAAGAAATAGCCCCGAGGCAGGAACAGGGTCATCAGTCAATGGTTTAATGGATAAGTGTAGCTTATATGTCTGAAGTAAGGTCCTGGAGCAGCACCCCACCTTTGTGTGGCAGAAGGAGAACCAGGACATGGCGGCAGTCTTCACTCCCGGGGGAGGGGTAGGTTACCAGTTATAGGGAAATTGAGGTCAGATTGGCTCATTGGTTACCAGGAAAACCAGCAGAGAGACATGTCCCTCACTGCCCCTTTGATAAGTTATCATAATGGAGAGGTTCTGATCCAAAGTTAGAACAATCACTAGCTGGGGCCTGGGGCAAGTATGTAGGAAAGTCAGTCATGTGAGTAGGGTGTAGGTGAAGCAGGCACTGGTTGAGCAGGGGATGTACAGAGAATAAGAGAACAGCCATCTTGCATGGCCTGATCATACAGCATGCTTGTCCATGATCACCATTGTCCATGCTGAAAATTAGAGGTTTCTAGAGTAGCTGCCTTTATATACCTAGAGCTTTTATTCCAGCTGCCTTTATGTATTAAGAACTTTTTTTTCATTTAAAATCTAATATATTTACTGAATGTCTAGGATACTGAGCTATATCCAAGGGTGCAAAACTTCAATATTCCTTGTGTTTAAGAATCTTATTTTTTAATACAGATAGAAATAACTCTCATGTTTCTGTTATGAGATGAAATATATATATTAATATATATATATATATAAAATAAAATATAAGGAGGATTCAGCTAAGGAGGATTCAGTTAGCAACAAGTGAATCTAGATCAACAAGGTCTGGGAACAAAGACTAGATTCAGAGCATAGTAGGACCAGAAAGTGGACCATTAAAGAAGTCTTGGCAACAAGTAATGAGCATAGATCTTCCTAAGCAACCAGCAGCCTATCCAGGTAATAACAAAGAGCTGAGTATATAGGTGAGAACTCAGAGTCGAGATAGGAACTGTATATTGTCTTCTTTTGCTCCTCTTCCTTCCATTTATCTTTGCCTTTGCCCTTTGATTTTAAGTCTATCTGTGAGGAAACATTAACCAGATTGGATATCTTAATAAGTTCTTGATATGGAAGATTTATTAAATAATGGAATATTCATTAAATAATATACAAAAGTTATAGTTGACATAAGAAAAACTTAGTGAATTTAATCACATTAAAATTAAAAGTTAATTTTACCAAAAATATCATGAAGTATTTGTAAGATTTGAGAAAGGAAAGGAGAAAATTTTTTTCACATAGAGATGACAAAGTGTTTGTAGCCAGAATGTATAAGAAATCTTTATGACCTATTAGAAAAGTAGAAACATGGCAAAATAACATGAGTGATATTTCACACAAAAGAAAAGATGAATAACCAATGAAATATAATAATTAAAAATCTACATCACGGGCTTCCCTCGTGGCACAGTGGTTGAGAATCTGCATGCCAATGCAGGGGACACGGGTTCGAGCCCTGGTCCGGGAAGATCCCATATGCTGCGGAGCAACTAGGCCCGTGAGCCACAACTACTGAGCCTGCGCGTCTGGAGCCTGTACTCCACAACAAGAAAGGCCGCGATAGTGAGAGGCCTGCGCACCGCGATGAAGAGTGGCCCCCGCTTGCCGCAACTAGAGAAAGCCCTCGCACAGAAACGAAGACCCAACACAGCCAAAAATAAATAAATAAATAAATTTATTAAAAAAAAAAAAAATCTACATCACTTTAGAAAGACCCATCAAACAGCTTTAAGATTTTTTTGCAAACTGTCTCTAAAAGGTCTCTGGAATTTGTTCAAAGATACATAGCTCGTAGGAAACCATAATTCCTTCTGATAAGAGAACAATGAAGTCATCATATCTTTGAAAACTAGAAAAAAAACAGAAGTTCCAAAAAGAACTTTGTTCTTTTTTAATTAAAAGATTTAAATTGCCTACAATATTAATTAAAAAAATAACAGTTTAAAAAAGTAAAGAACATTAGTTTTTCACTTTTCATCTTCTGGTAAAGTCTCAGGGGACATCGACTTATTAAAACATGATTCTATGTAACCTGAAGTTATCCATTCACATTCTATGACAATCTTTGCTCTACACTATTGTTCCTTTAACTCAATTTTTCTAATGTGACTAGCATGAAATGTAATTTTCTCTGTTGGTTTTCTACTTGCCTAAGGATAAAATCCTAGGTTGGAATCAACTCTAAATCTAAAGCTCACAACATTCTGGCAAAACCCGAGCTCTCCAAGCTACTTTCCCATAATGGCCAAGGCTAACTCTCTCGATTCACTCAACTTCGCACCATTCCTGAAGCCTGCCAGACTCCCTGACTCCACTTGGCACACCTTTTTCTTTTATCATCTTAAAGATGTGCACATTTTCCTTTGTCTGACAAGTTCTTATTTCATGTACATTTCAGTTTATTCGTCACCTTTTCTATTACAAACACACTGAACCTGCTATCATACAGAGCAAAATTAACTTATTGACAAAATAAATATTCAAATGTTAATACAAATTAAAATATCTGAAATGAGAATACAAAATTCTTGAAGTTCTATACTGCAAGTGCATGGGCACTTTTTGTGATATGCTTTATTTTTCTGGTCACATGATTTTTTCAAAATTTAAAACAGGTAAAATACCCATAGCAAAAGTTCTTAGCAAAATTTATTGCCCCAAATTACCATTGATTACAGTTTTTCCCCCAGTAAGTGTCCTTCAAGTTTTCATTTTACTTGTGAGAAAATTGATCCGGATGGCTTCTAATGTTTTTTTCTAATGCTGCCATTGACCAAAATTAAGGAATAATTTGTACGGAAAAAAGTGTTTGTATATATTTTTGTCATGAAAATCTATGAACTTAAGAGTGTTTAAGATTAAAAAATGATTTAACTCTTATACTACGCTCAACGTAAACAATGCAAGTACCTAAAATCATCTTCTTTTTAGGGATTTTTATTTCTCTGAAATTATAGATCTAAAGCTCCTTAATCACATTTTGATCATTATCCCCTTCTTTTGACTTTCAAACTAATAGGCGCCTGTGTACTTGTCTCTGAATCTGCTTCCTGATCATATAATTAAAACAATTAAACTAGCTGAGGAGTTAGATGGGATCCTTCGGAATTTCACAGTGATTTTTATAGTACATCTAATTTTGTATCATTAATCTCATTTTCAAATTGAGAATAGAATTATTTAAGGTACATAGTCACCAGAGGTTAATTGTAAAAGTATTTGGAATGAACATATTTTTGTCTCCTCATCAACAGCCATGTTTTTCTCATCAATGAAAGCATCTATATCAGTCAGGGTGTGATCAGAGAAGCAGAACAACTACAAGAGATAAAGATATAAGAAATTCATTAAAGAGATTAGGCCTCATGCAACTAGTAGACCTGGTGGAGAAGACTATGCAAGACTATTGTCTTCTGTCTGATAATCAGACTAGGGTCACTTCAGGTCAGCTAGATGAGCAGTCAGGAAGGAAAGCTTTATGTGGACAAAACCAAGGATAAAGAGAATAAGCAAGGACCAATTGGCTAAACATTTAAAATACAAATTGTATTAAAAATTGAATAAAATTTTTATCTATAATATATTCTATACTTTCAAGTGTACATTATTGAACCATCTGTGATATATTTTGTTTAATATGATATAGGGCCTCTTGCATTTATTTATTTATTTATTTATTTATCTACCTATTTATATATCAATATATTTGTTGTGAGCAACATTATTAATTTTCTGTTTTACTGATCTTCTGTGAGGACCTTAAGGTATTAATAAATATATCTTCAAAATAAATTCCCACATGTAACACTTTTTTTTTCAGAACTTTCCAGATTAGTGTCATATATATTCTGCCAGATGAAATTAAAATAATTTGAAATTATTTTATAAAGGTATAATCATGCTTTTAAGTGTTAGTGAACTACTTAAATACTTGATTTTGTCTTCTGTTTGTTTTGCTACAGATTTGGAAAAAATGTACTTTTGTTTGCTTGTGAGGCATTTGAGTTTTATTATCAACCATCTGAAACTGTGTAAATAACTCTTCCTATATTTTCCTTTGATTGACAATATAGGAAATGTTTGTGAACAAAGATATTTTTTATATGCTTCAAATCAGGTTCATATTTTTATTTACTAGATAAGATGCTCATCATAAACTCAGAGCAGAATTGAAATAAATTTAAAATAAAAACACCATATAGTCTAGCATTAATATTTTTAAATGATTTTAAAATAATGTAGGGTATATACTTTCTAGTCATAAATATCAGGTAAAGTCATCTCTTACATTTTTATTATACCTGTTTTCTCTTTTATAGCATTATTTGACATAAGTCAAATAACTTATTCTATATTTAATGTCTGGATCTTCTACTATACTAATCATTATTGGAGAGTAGGAACCTAGTAGGTCTCCTCTGTATCATTTAGTGCTGCATCCAAAGTACTGATCCTGACACACAGTAAGTCCTCAATAAATATCTGCTGAACATGTGAATTCACACTTGGGTTAAATTTTTCAGAATGAAAATTAGAAAATTCTTTCATGTGAATATAAAATACAGGAGTCTGAAATTATTTCTGAAATACATTCTTAAGTACAAATTGGTGGGAAAAGAGAAAGCATCGATAATCAGTTATTTTTTACTTATTTCCTCAGTCACTGACATTTTGCATTTTGAAAGAAACTGCAAACAAACCAATTCAATAAACATTTAAAATATTTTGACTTATCAAATTTGATCTTACAACACTTGCAATTTATAAAACTCTGTGAACATAATTATTATTGAAATGCACTAAGAGGGGAATATATGAAAGCATCAAATAATGAGTTAATTTGATAATTATCCTGGAGACTGTTCAGGTATATAGCTGGATAGTCATTATACAAAATAGCTTAATTCTGTTTCTAAGTTCCTCTTCCTCCTACAAAGACACACTTAATTTTGTGGAAAATTTCAATATTCAATTATCAAACATTATTTTCCAATCACTTATCAACCATTTACATAGAATATTTTGTTAATTTGGTCATTATGATACTTGCACTGACAGGATGAAATAATAGCCTGTGTCAGATTAGCCCTTGAAATGGTCAAATGAAACAAAATCAGTAAATAAGGATTTTTGACAGCCACTTTGTCTAGTCTTTTCAACAAGAGCATAAACCATTATAATTCAATTTCCTTTAATTATCCTCTTCTATTTAATATATATTCAGCTGAATCATCTCTGTGGCCCCAAATTTATCTTTTGGATATCAATACAAGGTTTAATGAAGGTTAAAATGTAGAAATGTCCTATTTTTAGAGCTTTCATTTTATTCAGAATTATTCTATTTTAATTTCAAATCGTTTTTATTTTAAGTAGTAGCCATTTATAAGTTCAATGGTGGCAGGGAAAGTGGGATTTTTTTCTAAACCTATCTATCTGAAAATAGTGTGTACGAGGCTTAGAAAAAGTAATCCCTGTCCCAGAGTGAATTTGGGCTTCCCATTCCTATTGATTTCTTTCTCCCCTGAGCCAGCTAATCAAATACCTTCATCCTGGCCCTCCAAATCCTCTGGCTGGTGCTCATCATCCTTCATTCTCTCCTACTGCTTTATCTCTTTGAAAGTCTTCTTTCTATTTCTTCCTTTACGTTCCAGTGCCACTTCAAAGTTTTCATCATGCCTCTTTCTACAGGAAAACATCATCCCAGCACAACTATTTGGTAAAAAAGATTAACAGACAAGAAGTCCAAGTACTAGAGTTCTAGGGTTGAATATGCCATTTAAACAACCATGTCTCTGTCAAGAAAATATTCTCATACTCTGTTTTCTTTCTGCCTAGAGAGAATACATGCCATTGTTCTCCCAGCTGCTCAGGATTCTTGGTAGGAAAGGTACTGGAAAAACTGTGGACTTTTGAACCAGAAAATCCAAGTTTCAAATCCCCGCTCTGTGGTGAAAAATTCAGATTTGTTTTAAAAAAAAGATAATCTTCTAAAAAGGTAAAATTGTGAATGTCATGCAGATATAAAAATGAACACATTCTGTAGATTTTATTCTTCTCATGAATGAGGAAACTAGGAAGATGTTATATACATGCTGTGTGTATGTGTATCAGTTATGTTGAAATGATTATGTAAATAGAAGCAAAGCTGGTTTTCCACATGGTAGAAAGGAAGGAAAATGCTATTCTATAGGACCAGAAGGTTTTGCACATCTATCACTTAACTACAACTTAACAAGATATTGTACAGTAGCTTAAAGACAGTGAAAGGCTAGCATCAGATAACCTGGAAGAATGTCCTCTAGACAATGCATAATTTTCCATTGAAATCCAATTTTTTCTAGAGGTGACTGAAAATGATTACCTATTTGTGCCCCAACTTCCTCATCTGCAAGTTGTGGATTTCTTGTGAGAACTATTTTTGAGGTAATGTTCATTTACCTCAAAATGCTCATTTTGAGGTAATGCTACATAGCTCACTGAACAGGAATTTCCTTCTCTTCCCTAATATGTATGATTACATAATTTAAATTGCATATTATTATTCAAATCAAATATTTTATTATTCCTTAAGCTATTCCAAGGAAACAATACTATAGAATTATTGCGTGGAGTGCAAAGATAAAGATTATTTAATTTTTCCCTCTCACTTTCAGAAGACATATTTGAGACCTGTGAGAATTAAAGTGATGTGACTAGATCTTTTGTCTACCTGATAGCTGAAGTTCAAACTGCAGTCCACGTAACTGATATGCATTACATTTAGCATGACAAGGCCTTAACCATTATTTATAACCAGGGATCATTTGTATCACTCATTACATTTTATGATTTATTTTGTACTTTCAATTTTTGACAATTATTAAAAATTAATTTTCTTATAATGTCATGGATGATGCTAGAAGGTGTGTTTCTGCAGGTCCAATTGTGATTTGCTATTTTTGAAATTCATTTTGTTATTTTTGAGAATATATTTGGACACTAAAGTAAATGAATTTCATTTTTATAACTGAATTTGAATATAGAAAGTAAACTTTGAAGTAAAATACTACTATACCCACTTTCACTTTTTCTATGCAGTGTTTCATCAATATTATAATGTTGTTTTTGCTGCTCTTACAGCAATTTACCATTTTCTTTGGTCTATATTCTCAGAGGATGCTTTGAAAATTCTCAATTCCACCTACCCACAGCTGTCCTGGAAAATGATGTGCCTATTTGCATATTTTAGCATATATTTTAGAATCTAAGGAATCACCAAGGTGATGTTTAGTAAGACAAATACTTGAACAAATTTAGGTACTCTGGTTAAATAACTCATCACTGGCAGTACTAAATACCATATGTGTTTGTTATACAAGCTCCTGGGTCAACAAATTACATGTAGTCAGTATTAACAGCAAATGTTGATCTTATTATACCAATTTGACAGTATTCCCCTGAAGACTACCTTTACTTGTTTCAAAGATACTATTCTGACATGTACATAAAAAATTGGATGAATAGAATCCAAAAAGTACAACAAACTAGTGAATTTAACAAAAGAGAAGCAGACTCACAGATATAGAGAACAAACTAGTGGTTACCAGTGGGGAGAGGGAAGGGAGGGAGAGGCAATATAGGGGTAGAAGATTAAGAGGTACCAACCATTATGTATAAAACAAGCTACAAGAATATATCGTACAACACAGGGAATATAGCAAATATTTTATAATAACCATAAATGGAATATAACCTTTAAAATTGTGAATCACTATACTGTACACATATAACATATAATATTGTATATCAACTATACTTCAATTAAAATTTTTAAAATAAAATAAAATGCTAGGTTAACATTAAAAAGTATATATCTGACAATGTTAAACTTTGCCAGAGCCATGTGGTCATAGAAAAGAGTCAAGATTAAGAAATCTGCCCCCCCCCTTTACCCAAAACGGCTTACTTCTAGAAACATCTTTCCCCATAGGACCTGGATAAGACTCATGGATGCCACTGTAGTTTATCCTACAATGCTAGAAACAGACCCTTCAAATTCCCACTCTTTGCCTCATACATGATTAGCTGAACTGCTTTTCCCCACTGATCTCAATAGGGACAAAATGCTTGTTACCCAAACTTTGGTTATGATTCCCTCTTTTTGCAGGCCCCCAAATTTGGCCCACCATCAGCCTGAGCCATCACACAGCTCCTCTACAAAATAGGCTGACCTCAGGGTAAAAGTCTCTCTGATTGTCTGATCATGCTACATTTTCATCCCATTTCCACACACCTGTTTCTTTGTATCCTTATTTATCCCTCCATATAAGAGAAAATCCCTTTCTGTGTAATGTTTTGAGATGCTTGCAGATCATTTTTCCTATTACAGAGCTTTTTCTTTATTACAATAGTCCGTTTTACTTTTCTTACAATAATTTTTTTGGATTAGTATCTCCTTAGTAAGTCCAGATTTGTTTTTTGTTTGACATACCATAGACTACCATACACACCTGGGGAATAAATCTGGGTTGGTTTCCCATTGCATCAGCCACCCCTGTGTTTTCCTCACTCCCATAAGCTTCTGGACTCCCATCTCAGGTAACATGATCTCTTGACATTATTCAGTTCCTGAGATCTGTGCTCAATTCTTTGTCTGCTATACTATGTATTCAGCTTCTGAATACAGGTAAGAACCAAAGAGCCTCTATTTTTAAAGCTTTATCTGTTTAGTTATTACTACGCTTAATCTAAGTAGGTAGGTGCCTTTTCTTTGCAATTCAAGTGATCCAGGAATGTGATCCTGTTTAAAAACATTCTCCACTGCCTATTTTAGTTTTTGAAGTAAAATGAGCAATGGGGGAGTATCTGGAAATGTGAGTTTCAATCCTCTCACTTTAATTTGTGTCTCCTTGGGACATGTCTCTTAATTTCTTTGATCCCTAATTATCTTATCTGTACATGATAATGTTAACACTTATTCTATCTTCCTTAGATGGTCTGATATATATTTAACAAGGATGGTATATAAAAGTGTTTTATAATTTATAAGTCACTATACAGATGCAATGGGTTATTACTACTTTAGTCTTACTAAGATTGCTAATTCTGGTTAGGGCATTTTCTCTCAGTTTTTATTGCAAATGTATTATAGTGTTTTTCTTTATTTCTTCAAGTTTATTTACATATTATTATGGACTTCAGCTAGCTAGTAAATTATAGCCTTCTTTATAGGAGAGTCTGGTGAAAGCCATTTGGCAGTAGCACATCAAAGACTTATATGGTGAGGGCAAAATCTTCTTGGGCCTTGGTAAAATAAACCTACCATTCAAAGAAAAAGAAACATTAAACCAATAAAATTTGAGAGAGCCTGGGGATAAGGAAGAACCAGGTGATTGGGAGTGGGAGTGTCCCAGAGTCCATTAGCTTTCTCTAAATATTTCATGGGCAGTGATGTTGGGGCCAAACTACTAATTCTGGCCAACGCATTTGTGTGAAAGCTGTGTTTATGTTGCCTCAAAGCTAAAGCATTTAGATCTGTTGCGATTCCTCTATCCTTATCTTCCCTTTCCATGGTAAACTTGGAGGTCATATATGCCAGATAAAACATCCATCTATTGACAGAAGTCTTCTTTGAGAGATATTTAATCATAAGTTGTTAGGCTACTGAGACCTGGGGGATACTTTGATGTCACAGTATAGCCTAGCTTAGCCTGATTTGTAAAAAAAAAAAAATGCTATTATGTGGATATTTTAAATTGGAATAGCTTATTATAGTAATGGCTCTATTATTATTAAAGCCTAACATGCAAATGGCCTTGAAGAAGAGCTGGAATCAAGTAGACACCTATCAAATGGTAGCTATGATAATGAAGATATAGCTGTTGATGTTGATGATGATGAAGAATCAGGGAATATTCACTTAGATATCTAAATTCAGCATAAAAACAGATACAGAGACAATTGGGACAAAATTGAGAGCCCAAGATAAACCCATGTGTATATAGTCAACTAATATTTGATAAGGAAGCCAAGAATACTCAATGGAGAAAGGATAGTCTCTTCATTAACTGTGTTGGGAAAACTGGATATCCACATGTAAAAGAATGAAACTGAACTTCTATCTTATATTACTCATAAAAATAAACTCAAAATGGATTAAACACTTATTAAATGTAACACCTGAAGCCATAAAACTCCTAGAAGACTACATGGGGGAAAAGCTCCTTGACATTGGTTTTGCAACAGATTTTTGGGTTTAATACCAAAAAAAAATCAAAAAAAGCAAAAATAAACAAGTGGGACTACATCAGACTAAAAATCTTATGCACAGAAAAAAATCAACAAAACTAAAAAGCAACCTATGGAATGGGAGAAAAAAATTGCAATTTATATATCTGATAGGGGTAATGTCCAAATATGTAAAGACCTCATACAACTCAATATAAGGAAAAATAATCAAATTTAATAAAGAAACTGAATAGCCATTTTTCCAAAATAGATATACAAATGGCCAACAGGTAAATGAAAATGTGCAACATCACTCATCATCAGGGAAATGCAAATGAAAACCACAGTGAGATATCATCTCACATCTGCTAGAATGGCTAGTATCAAAAAAATAAGAGAAAACAAATGTTGACGAGGATGTGGAGAAAAGGGAACCCTTGCACACCTTGGAGGGAATGTACATTGGTGCAGCCACTATGGAAAACAGTATGAAAGCTTCCTGAAAAAAATAAAAATAAAACTATCATATAATGCAACAATCCCACTTCTAGGTATTTATCCGAAGAAAATGAAATCACTATCTGGAGGAGATATCTTCACATCCGTGTTCATTACCTCATTATTTCATGTAAACCAAGACACTTAGGAAAAAACCTAAGTGTCTGTCAAGGGATGAATATGAAAAGAAATGTGGTACTACATATAATTATATAGAATATTATTCAGCCATAAAAATAAATAAGGAAATCTTGCCATTTATGACTCATGGATGAACCTGGAGGGCATTATGGTAAGTGAAGTAAATCAGACATAGAAAGACACATGTCATATGATATCACTTATATGTAGAATCAAAACAAACAAACAAAAACCCACAATACTCATAGAAACAGAGAATAGATTGGAGGTTGTCAGGAGTGAGGGAACAGGAGGCTGGGGGAAATAAATGAAGGTGATTCAAGGGTACAAACTTCCAGTTATAAGATGAATGAGTTCTGGGGATCTAAGGTACAACTTGGTGATTATAGTTAATAATACTCTGTTGTATACTTGATAGTTATTAAGAGAGGTAACCTTTTTTTTTTTTTTTAGTAAATTTATTTATTTATTTATTTATTTATTTTTGGCTGTGTTGGGTCTTCGTTTCTGCGCGAGGGCTCTCTCCAGTTGCGGCAAGCGGGGGCCACTCTTCATCGCGGTGCGCGGGCCTCTCACTATCGCGGCCTCTCTTGTTGCGGAGCACAGCCTCCAGACGCGCAGGCTCAGTAGTTGTGGCTCACGGGTCCCGTTGCTCCGCGGCATGTGGGATCTTCCCAGACCAGGGCTCGAACCTGTGTCCCCTGCATTGGCAGGCTGACTCTCAACCACTGCACCACCAGGGAAGCCCCAAGAGAGGTAATCTTAAAATGTTCTCTCCAAAAAAAAAATTAAAAAAAGGTAACTATGTAAGAAGATGGACTCACATAGTATTGACTAACTTATTGTGGCAATTATTTCACAATATAACATATGCCAAATCATTACGTTGTACACCTTAAATGTATACAATGTTATACGTCAATTATATCTCAAGAAAGCTGGGAGAAAAAGAAAAAATAGATATAAATCCCTGACTTACAAAATATACGAACACAATAAAATTATTTCTCTGAGGCACTGAGTTTGGAGGTGGTTATTCAGCCTTAGTAACCAGAACAGCTTGATACAGTGCAAAATTTTGTAGAGGGTGGTAGACAACTTTTCTCCTCCTTCATCATAGTCACTGTCTTTTATTAAAAGTTAGGATGGGCTCTTACAAGACTTGTCTCCTTTATTTATTTTTTTCTATCAGTTCTCTGGAGGATATTTTGAGACGTACATTGGGGGTATTTGAATATGCAGAGACATAAGCTAAAAAAAATACCAAAAGACATTTTCCTATAAACAGGAGAAATAGACCAATAATCCAAGCCTAAGACAGCTCATTTATCTTGGAATCACAACTTCCCACCTGCTTTCTTTTGCCTTTTGAAAATCCTTGCACTGCAGTCTTTTGGTCATGTTTTGAGTGGCATGTATGCCACACACTTTTGAAGTAGATATTAATAAAACATTCAGTGTGCTCCCCCTCTACCCTGATCATTGCCGGTGCTCTAGTTTTGTGTGACCAAAATGTTGGATTGACTGCATCTGTAAATACAAGGCCAGATTTAGAATTTTTCCTTAGCACAGAAATATCTAGAGCAGGTCTGTTCCTTGGTTAGGTGGGAACTTCTATGAGGTTTGAAAAGTGACACTCTTCACTGATAGGTTCTTTACATCCTCCCATAAACAAATACCATCTTTGACCCATTCTTTGTTTCAACACACACGTACTCACTGTGCTAATCATCTTTTTTGAATAGGATATTTATTTGGGAATGGGGAGATAAGAATTCTACGAATCGCTTCAGTACAATGGCAGTGACTTTGAAAACAAAAATTGTTTGTCTTGGCCTTCAAGTCTTTTTTGCTAAACAAAAATTTCATTTAGATTAGTGGTTGGCAAAACTGGTTACCAGTAGAAATCCTTTTCTACATATATATATATAAAAAAAAGTGAACCTGTTCTGCTTGACACTTCCTGATTCTTTTCCCTTCACGTGTGAAGTAGCAGGGTAAGAACACCGGATTCAATGATATTTCAAGTCCTATATTTTCATACAGCAACCTTAATGACAACTGATTTGTGATGATCTTTTATATATGTATTTATGATACACAAACACACACACACACCTTCTTTAGAGAGTTTTCAAAATTCAATGCAGTATTATTATATTTTATTGAGGTGAAGTTCACATACAATAAAGTTAACCATTTTTAAGTGAAAAATTTGGTGGCATTTCATACATTCAAAATTTTGTACAAACACCAACTCAAGCTAGTTCTAAAATATTTTCATCCTATTTTTGTTTTTAAGTAACTGCTTTTATGTTCAAGAAATGATAAATTTTTAGACAATGTGAAAAGATGAATCAAGATGAAAATTAAGATGAAATCAACTTTACTATTATAATAGAATGCTAGAATTAAAAGTTTAGAGCAGATGTGTATGCACACACACAGAAACACACTCATTTAATTTCATGGATTATCTTTTTTGCAATGTAATATAACCAGAAGCAAAATTGACAATATAACAGTTTTGGATGTTCAAATTCAAATAATATTTGTAATCTATAGAAATACACGCTATTTCCAAGAAGCAGGAACAACTCTTAAAAGGCAGGGAAAAGGCCCATGTGCCCTTACTGGTGTCAATAAAATATAACACAACTCAAATATACAGTTTTATATACAGGCTCAATGTGAATTCCCAAATTCCCAAATTTCTCATAAATGAACTAATATTAATGTATTACTTCAAAAAAATGTTCTGCTTGGACTCTACCTAAGGACAAGTACTTCCTATAATTTAACAACATGATGACACAAGCAAGAATGTGTACAATAGTAATTTTCACACAAAAATGTACAGAACTCTGAAGGAGTGCCTGGGTGTTAATAAAGATGTAGTCAAAAGAGAGAATGAAGGAAAAAAAGTTTTTGCTCTGTTTTGTGTTTGTTTGTTTGTCTTTATAAATATGACTATCCAAGCCTACATGTTTAAGAATTTCTGGAGCACTCCAAACCTTTGCTTCTTCTACCTTCTTTGGTTAAAGCATTGATTCAGAAGTTGCGTATTATGAATTTTGCATATCTATTTTGACTCTCCTATTGCTCTGTTCAACAGGGCTGCACACAGGAAATCATGAATTAACAAAATGTTCTCCTAGTTCTGTGTCTGGGTGAGGAGCAGTCAACCAATTTGCTGTCAAAATAGCTCTCGCACAGCAAATGGACATTAGAGACCACCCCCTCCGCAAAAGAGGGAGTTCCAAACTGGGCAGCAGTACAGTTGTGTATTATAACTTTTTCCCACTTATTAATATTCTACGACTGTTTTCTCATGACATCAAATATCTTTCTATGAAATTATTTTAATGACTAAATCCTTTTCCACTGTATGTTTGTTACCATAATTTATTTATTTATTGAGGAATTTGAACTGGCATTTCATGGGGAAAAAAAGTGCCACCTTCATAGACAGGATGAAATGGCAGGAAAAATTACTTTGATTTAGCATAAATTTAAGACTTAGTATATTTGCTTGCTTTCTTGCCTGAATATCCCAGGTTTTCTTTAATATCATGTTCTACATGAAAATTTTCAGCTGAAGATGATTTTCCCCCACAAGACCTATGGAGATGTCTGGAGACAATTTTAGTCATCACAACCAGGGGAAGGGAGGGAGAGGGCTACTGGTACCCCGTGGCTAGAAGCTAGGAATGTTGCTAAACATCCCACAATGCACAGCATAATCCACCCCCCAGCAAAATGTTATCTGGTCCCAAATGTGAATAGTCCTGACCTTGGGAAAACCAGAACATTTGTGGTTCTACAAGAACCACAAAGAAAAGGGAGGTGACTATTTCACACAGTTCACTTGCCATGTCGTCTTTCTCACGGACACCTTTCGGACTTGTGTTAAACCATTCACATCACTAAAGATGATTTGCATGTGTGTTGTGTGGAGACAGTTTTGATCATCTTAATACAGGAGAGTGTTGACCCCTGCTTCTGCTTCTCTGTATGAACTTCCAAATGTGTGAAGCTACATCTCTCTCTTTGAACTAGAAATCCAGCTTTCTTCACTTCATGCCTGCCATTCTTAATTTTGAGAATGATGTTTCTGCACATAAGGGAAGAAATTTTAAGCTCAATAATTATTCTATTATCTAATTGACTCCTGCTGAATATTACTGGGCCTGTTCTGCTTATGTTTTGTTATTTAGATGTTTTTCTTACCCCCAGTGCTACATGGACTTTGCCCTAAAGCCAAGATTTTACACTGCTGCCTTCAATTTGCTCTATTTCTTTTACAGATCTGGATCCTATACTTCCTTCCTTCTCCTCCCTCAGTGGAAGCCCTTGGAAGCCCACACTGCACTTCTGGATCTATGAGCACAAATCTCTGAGATAAGACCCCTGCACACCTCTTTGGTACCCATGAACAACTTCTTTCCTCTCCTGGCCTATTGTTGCTCTGGCCTATGTCTAATTTGCATGGATATGTACTTGACCCAAATATTGAGAGTCTACCATGCCTTGCCTTATCCCAGCCTCATCATAGGATACTCTAATAAGTGGTCAATGTAGAGAAAAATTTTACCATACTGCTTTAACAAGAAATTCTCAGATAGGCTGCACAACCATTACTAAGTCATTTTCTCTGATGGCCTTTGACATAAAACATTAAAATAGTGGTCAATACCTGGCTTACATGGATCAGTTAGAACCCCTTTTTAGTGAATTTCAAATTCCAGTTAAAAGATTCTAGTCCAAAAACAGATAGATTACTTACTCTTATGGAAAGGCGAGAAGTAACAGTGGGAATAGTGTCAAATTAGAGAGTACACACACATCAGGTGGTAACTGCACTTGAGCTTCTATGGATGGCTGCTCTCTGAAAACATGCCAAGTCTTTCCACATTTTCTAATCTAATTAATTAAAGAAGCTACATGTCAGATTTTTAAAAGAAATTTTCCTAATATAATTATTGCCTCAAATATTTTAAAAAATAGTCTGTATAATCGAGAAAGAACATTGATACTTGTTTCTCTGGACACTAGCGTCTAGTTTGCAACCTTAACTCTGCTTGGCTTGGGTTGCTTTTTTCCACACATGATAACCTTATAGAATATTTTTGCAAATTGTGTGACAAACTAGCCATACACAATGAATACTGGTAGGTTAAAAGTCTCAATCTTTGATTGACTGGAATAGCTATTGAATTTTTGCTTCCACGCAGTATGATTATATTTTAAAATAAACTTTTTGGTACTTGGCCCAAAGGAGTAATGTAACTTTGGCCCAAAGGAGTAAATGATGGGGAAATATAGGTGTTACAAGAGGATGGTAGGTAGGGAGTCCTTAGTGTGTGAGAGGTGAAGGTTTTCAGCTCCTCTAAATAATAATTAGCATCTGCAAAATGATTTATAATTAATATTCCATGCCAAAATATTAATGAATTGGATGCACAGAATAATTTATGTAAGGCAGCTCCTAATATGTTCATTTAACAAATTTAAAAAATTCAATCAAAGACTTGGTAAATACAGATTTTAAGTAAAAACACTAAACTCAGATACTGATGATCTGACTTCAAGTTTCAGATTTCACCCATTGCACAAGGCTGGTTGTATTTGAAACATAGAGTCTGCACATCCATCTTCATAAGCTTGCCCAAGGGTCTAAACTAAACAATGTACTGACACAGTGACTTTTTTTTTTTTTTTTGGCTGTGTTGGGTCTTCGTTTCTGTGTGAGGGCTTTCTCTAGTTGTGGCAAGCGGGGGCCACTCTTCATCGCGGTGCGCGGGCCTCTCACTATCGCGGCCTCTCTTGTTGCGGAGCACAGGCTCCAGACGCGCAGGCTCAGTAGTTGTGGCTCACGGGCCTCGTTGCTCCGCGGCATGTGGGATCTTCCCAGACCAGGGCTCAAACCCGTGTCCCCTGCATTAGCAGGCAGACTCTCAATCACTGCGCCACCAGGGAAGCCCAGACACAGTGACTTTGAGACATAGAATTACATTAGTGCCTCTACTATCACCTACAGATGAAGGAAGCCTGAGTATTATCATCCTCTAACACTTCAGTACTCAGGGGACCTCTAAGAAAGGGAACCATGGAGTGGGCTGACAATTGCCCCTAGCTTTTCAGTTGAAAACAATATTAAATGAAAAAAATACATACTGTGCTTACAACTGTGTGCTATCCTGACATTCAAAAATAATGATGACTGAAGGCAATTTCTTTATTGTGTAGCATATGTGAGTGCAATTACATGTCTTCCTCAGGACAAAATGCAAAACTGATCCTTTTTTCCTTTTTTTTTTTTTTTTTTTAGCAGAGCTTGTAGGCTATATTAAAATCTTACCCAAAGGAAAATTTGAAATTATTTTTGTTCCTGAATTGAACATGATTTGATGTTTGTTTAACATAATTTCCAAATTAATGGTCTGAAGGAAGTATTTGGTTTCCAAACTCCCCCAGTTTGTATTCATGGATTTCAAACTGTGAAGAAAATTGGAGAATTTTCTAGTTCATTTGGCCCAAGGTGATTTCTGTTGGCCTTTGGGAAAATCATAAACTTTTCCTGTTTTTTCTCTGTGACCCTTGCAGGAAGAAATTCTAACACTGTACCCCATGATAAAGGTATGACTTTGCAAAGGAGTAAAAGTTATTTTATTCCCACAGTACTTTGGTATAAAACTATTTACAGATTCTCTAACACTGAGGACTTATTTTTCTCAATGGCTGTTAAAGATCTGTTCTGGGCCTCCTGCTTTTTTGGGTGGGCCTGAATTCCTAAGAGAGATGGGCAGAAACTTAGATGAGCCGCATGGGAAAGTATGCATGGAGAGAATGGCTTAGCTTCTACTTTGTATGATAAGGATTTGTTGTTAAGACTGTTAAATGGAGCACAGGGTACAGGATGGCTCAAAAAAAGACCACCAGAGAAACTAGTATAGAGAAGTGTATCACTCACAAGTCCTGGAAGAAGTATGAGGCATACTTGGAGTGTCCACACAAGGAGGTAAAGGCAGGCACAGGCAGAGAGGGAAGCCGGGCCTGGGGCACGTGCTTATAGCAGGGTCCATGGGTGGGATGCTTTGATGTTCCCAAGTTAAGGCCAGATTGGTCAATTCAAGCCCAAAATAGTGGGATTTGGGTAAACTCCATGGGAGTCTCCTCTAAGGGTGCACCAAGGAAAGGTCCTGGGAGGTAGGGAGAGTTTTGATCTGTTGGGGAAGTCGTATCAGGACCTTATACTGACTTGTGCTTCTGCAGCCTGTTATCTAGGGCATGCACTTGCATGAGGTGGCTAGTGTCAGTTTAAGACTCCCTCAGCTTCCTGGCCAAAGAAAATACATGCTGAAGCAGCAATACCATGGAGTAGCTTAGCTAAACTCTTGACAGAAGAGCATATTTTTACTATTTTCTACACTTTCTTAGTCTTATCTTTGTCTTTTTTCAATATAATAGTAGCAAGTTTTAAAGGGCCATATAAACATAGTGTGGGCCTAGAGAAGAATTAACAAAAACATTAAATTCTATATTTGGTCAGAAAGTGTACACATAGGTTTGGACATCAAACAGGTGTTAGGATTTGCAGACAGGAGGTTGGACTAAAATAAATACAGTAATGCACAGAGTAACTTCACTGGACCCTTTCTCTGTGCATATACCTACCTATTTGTATTATTCTAGAGTTATATTTGCCAATTTTTTCCATATTAATCACAAAAGGTATGAATTAGCAAGCAAGAAATGTATGGATTGGAAAACTAGGGTCAGACATGCACAAAGGTCTGTGTTTTGTAAGTTAGACTTACTCTCCCAAATGTTGTCATAGTTGGATTTACAATGAGCAAAAGCTCATGCAAAATTCTTTTTAAATATGATAGTGTGAAAAACATTGAAGTTTTAAAAGAATAAATGTATGGGTTTAAAGTTAACTTGGATTTGTATGAAACCTTGTATTGCAAAGGCAGCCACATTTCTCATAAGCAAGTTTATGCATTGAGAAAGTGTATTGAATTTTGTATCTAAGGTAATTAGTTATTGATAGGGATGGGGATCCTTTTCTGAAGATGCATTTGTTGTGCTGACGAGTAGAATTTATATGAAGCATAGTGATATATCAGTATATTTAAAGCTATTTTAATGTTTATATTTAGTGATGGAATTAGAGAGGAGGTGACGCTTTCTAAAATGTAGGTGTTTGAAACTTATCATATTTATACAAATATTATTGACTCTCCGATGGTTAGAAATAGGCGTCATTTCAGCTTCAAAGTATTCATCCAGCTGGATACATTCCAAGGATTCTGAAAAGATACCTGTTGTCAGAAGCCCTCCAATAATAGTCAAAATTATAATTCCATTAGATTTTTTCTATTAGAACAATAGAGAAGTATTTTCCATAAAATATTTCTTCTTTACTTCTGCCTTGAGAATCACTTCAGCAGTAGAGATCAGATCAAGAATTCAGAGGTTCAAGATGTAGCCATCTCTTTGTTTTTTTTTTCCAATCTCAAGTATATGCATAACTTTATCCAGACACTATGCTGCTACTACCAGTTCCCTTAATCACCTGATATTATTAACCCTCCGTTTTGAGGAAGCTTCAATTCTATCTCAGATCTGCCGCTTATAGAGAAATGTCACCATAAATCAGAAAGACTCCCTGTCCCCCATGGAGCTAGATTCCTGAGATACACTGATCAAGGTCAGAGATGACTTTTGAGATGTCAAATTTAAGGATAAGAATATTGCAAAGCCTGGGTTGAAATTGTTTAATACAAAGTCAGACCAAAACTTCTAAGGGATGTCAGAAAGAAAATGCATCATATAAAGTTACACAGACACCAATGAGGTTTTTAAACAAGAAAACTGAAAAAGTAGAGTTAAAGGGTCAGAGTCTCTGTTCCCTGCTAGACAGTCCATGGGTACTGAGCAAGACGATGTCACTTCTTTGATCTATTCACCACTGCCTACAATGTGATTGATATGAGGATGTCAACTTCAGAAAATTTGGGAGTAGTGTTATCTGTATGTATCTATGGGCCATTTGAAAGGAAGAGTTGTAAATATGTTATTTATTATTATTTTTTTGTTGTTCTGGCTTTAGTATAACATTGCTCCTACATAATTTGTTGTCATGGGATAACAGAAAGAACAATAGCAAAAAATATATAATAAGCAAACAAACATAAAAAATCAGTTTCCCTTTGTTTCAATAGAGTTTCTATACCTAAAAGGGATGGGTAAGTTGTGGATGCCATTAATATTTCTCTCACCTAATTAGCAGGATTACAAAGCTACTGTTCAATTCTTTCTCTTTTTAATACCTTAACATTTGGTCATTTGAAAAGAAACTTTATTTAATTCTATTACCATTTAACAAATGTATATTTAATAACTGCAGTTTTGTCTCTTATTAAACTTTGAATGGTTGGTGTTATTAGTTTTTTGATTTTGAAACCTTAGCTTTGAAACCTACAGAAACTTGTCCAAAACCAGGTGGATCTTATTTAAAAGATCATGTTCTTTCCATGGGGCCATCTTTGCTCTTTTCAAGCCTCTTCCACCTGCAGAGTCCCTTTCACTTTGAGTGATTACCAACTTAAAAATTTTGGCAAAGTTGTTTTTAGAGAATGATATAATTTTGAAGTTCAGTGACACCTTAGAAGTTTTCTAGACCAAAACCCCACCCAATGTAACAATAATATCTTAATTTTATCTGAAGAATGTTCTTTCATCCTTGATCTAAACACACCACATAATATGAAGTAGGGTATTTCAAAAGGACAGTATTTTGCTAAGCAGAAATTGCATTATTTCATTAACTATTACCTTTTTTGCATGATTCTGTTTTGTAGCACTATTTAGAAAAGAAATCCACCCTTCTTATACATAACCTGTAAAACATTAAGCAATGGTTAAATCATTTGTTTTCTGAGCTAAACATCTTTAGTTTCTCCTGTGCCAGGAAATGCTGAGGAAAGCTCCTATTCAGGTCAGAGGGCATATTAGTCATTTGCCAAGTACCAATCTTTTCTTTGCCTGGAAAATAGTTTTATATAATGTCATGTAAGTAATTAATCTATATCAAGACAAATGAAGGAGGGAGGTAGAAACATATCATGTTTTGCCAAGCTCTAAAATCTTGATTTCTGTCCAGGTAAATTATACACACTCATTATTTTGTAATTATTCTAGTCTTAAATAGAGGAAGCCTACTTTTATCAGGGTCCAAAATTAAAAAGGAATGTAGATACATATCATTCTCATTCATCACAGCTGAGTCACCTAAGTCTTGGGGAAACAGGGAAAGGCCATATCCATAGATCTTGGCTCTGGATGAATTGAGATGTAGGTTGAGATGTAGGTTGAACTAAATAAAAGTGAAAAAACACAATTTATGAAAATTTGTGAGATGCAGTATAAGCAGTGCTTAGAGAGAAATGTATAGCATTGAATACAACTCTTAGAAAAGAAAAAAGATCTAAAATCAATAACAAAAATTTCTACCTAAGGACTAGAAAGAGAAGAGCAAATTAAATCCAAAGCAAGAGAACAACAAGAAATAATAAGAATTGAAGTATAAATATTAGGAAATTGAAAACAGAAAATCAATAGAGAAAATCAATGAAACTAAAAGCTGGTTCTTTGAAAAGATTAATAAAATTGACAAGCCTCTAGCCAGGCTAACTAAAAACAAACAAACAAACAAAAAAAGACAGAGGACACAAATTAATAATATCAGAAATGAAAGAGGAGACATCGCTAGAGATACTTTGAGCATTAAAAGGATAATAAAATAATACTATGAATAACTTAATGCCCACAAGTTTGATAATCTAGATGAAATGGACCAATTTCTTCAAAGACACAATTTATAAAACATACACAAAAGGAAATAAATTATCTTAATAAGCCTATATCTATTAAAGAAATTGAATCAATGATTACTAACCTTCCAAAATGGAAAGCATCATGCTCAGATAGGCTCACTGGTTAATTCTACCAAAGATTTAAGGAAGATATTTTATTAATTCTCTGTAATATCTTTCAGAAGATAGAAGCAGAAAGAATACTTCCTAACTCATTCTATTAGACCAGTATTACCTTAATACCAAAACCAGACAAAGACATTACAAAATAAAAAAAACTATAGATCAATATATTTCATGAATGTACCTGTAAAAATCCACAACCAAATAATAGCAAAACAAACCCAATAATGTATAAAAAGAATAATACACTGTGACCAAGTGCAATTTATCCCAGTTATTCAGGGCTGCTTCAATATTCAATGATTAATTAATGTAGTTTCTCACTTCAATGAACAAAAATAGAAAAATCACATGATTATATCAATAGATACAGAAAAAGAATTTTGCAAAATCCAACACATATTTCTGATAAAAATTCTCAGTAAACGGGGAATAGAAGGAAATTTCTTCAACCTGAATAAGTAATATCTACAAAAACCTTACAGCAAACATCATACTTAATAGTAAGAAACTTGAAGTTTTCCCATTAAGATCAGGAAAAAGGCAAGGATGTCCTCTCTCACCTCTCCTTTTCAACATCATACCAGAAGTTCTAGCTAATATAATAAGACAAGAAAAGGAAATGAAAAATATGCAGATTGGGAAAGAAAGAATAAAACTCTCTCTGTTTGTAGTTGGAATAATTATCTATGTAGAAAATCTAAAATTTTTTGCCACAAAACTTCTGGAACTAACAAGTGATCAAAGCAAGGTTACAGCAATGAACAAGTGGATGTTGAAATTAAAAACACAATACCATTTACATTATCACAAAAAATGCTTAAGTATAAAGCTAACAAAGAAAGAACAAGATCTGTATAAGGAAAATTTAAAAACTCTGATGAATGAAATGAAAGAAGAGCTAAATAAATGGAAAGGCATTCCATGTTCATAGAGCAGAAGACTCAATATTGTCAAGATGTCAGTTCTTTCTAACTTGATCTATACATTCAATGCAAATAACACAATAACAACAAAATCAACAAAAACAAGGATAGCGATAGCACTGCCTTAGTTGATAGTATTAGTTTCCTAAGGCTTTCATAACAAAGTATCACAAACTAGGTGGTTTCAAACAACAGAAATGTATTGTCTAAATAGTTCTGGAGGCCAAAAGTTCAAAATCAAGGCATTAGCAAAGCTATGCTCCCTATGAAACCTCTTGGGGAGAATCCTTCATTGCATATTTCTAATTTCTAGTAATTGTTTCTTTGTTTGTTTTTGGCAATCCTTTGTGTTCCTTAGCTTGCATTTGCAATAATTCAATCTCTGCTTCTGTCATTACAAGGCATCCTCCCTGTGTGTCTGTGTGAAAATTCTCTTATTCTTATTACACCAGTCATATTGGATTAGGGGTCTACCCTGCTCCAGTGTGACTTTGCCTTAAATTAATTTGCAATGATTCTATTTCCAAGTAAGGTCAAATCCTGAGGTATGGGGGTTAGGACTTCAACATATCTTTTTCAGAGGTCACTTATCACCCCATAATAGTGATATTTTATCAGATCAGGCTAGTTTATACTCTAGCAACAAAACCCAAAATATTTGTGGCTTACAGTAACAAAGACATATCTTTGTCATGCTAGATGATAATATTCTGCTTACCATAGTCACTCAGGAAACCAGGCTAGTGGAGTAGTAATCATCCCAAAAGTTTCCAGTCATTGTGCCACTGTTCCAGTCACAGGTGGCCATTGGATAGTCATCAGCCCAGGGGAGCCAGGAGTATAATACCACAATTTGACCAAAAGGCAAGGGGATCAGAACACCTCTAATAACAGATAATTTCAGCCACAAGGAACAGACAACATCGCTAATATTAGCATACATCTGAAGGTCTTTTTCTGTTACTTAGGAAGCTTTGCAATGATTAGAAGTCAAAGCGTTGATTTGTTGCCTTGCTGTTATGTAATCAGTCTCTCTCTCTCTCTCTCTCCTTCTCTCCCCCACCCCTCAGAGCTGGGCATAGTCATTAACCAGTCACTACCACAGGTGAACTAGTGTTTCTATCATTAGCTTGGACCCATTCTGATACGTCCTTTTAGGTCAAGGATGTGGCCACTCAAACTAAATCAGTACTGTTTGTAAGGACAGAGGGAGTGAATTAGTGAATTGTTGTAGAACAGGAAAAAATATATGCCACAAACAATGATGAAGTTCAAATTTAAGCATTATCTTACAGCATATGCAATGAATGGATACCTGGATAAAATATAATTTTTCTTAACTTGAATTTTTTAGGTTATTAAGAAATAAATAAAACTTGAATGTGGGCTTTAGTTGGTTAACATGCCAATTTAAGTGTGTTTAATAAGTGTTCACCAAATAATAATAATAATGATTTATTCCATGGGCATAATATTTATTATGTGTGTTATAACATACACTTTTTGTTAGTTTGCAGACAATAGAAAGGTTATACTTAAGTCATGGAGAGGAAATTATCATTTACTTTTACTAAAAAATAAGAAAAGAGACATAAATGAATGCTATCAGTAGGACTTAGGATAGGATTCCTTAACCTAGACCAGTGCATTTTCTACTACTTCCTGGTGCCTCTTCTTCTTCTTGCCCTTTGTCCATTTCTATAGTAGTTTATTCTCAAGAATAAAACCTATGGGACCAATAACATAGCTCATATGATTAATCTTTAGATTTCTCTTGAGCCAAAGCACAACTAAAATTACAGACTTCTATTTTGAAAATAATTTCAAAGAAATTTCAAAGAAATAAACTCTATCAAATACTTTTGCTGCTTCAAATGAGAAGGTAAGATTAGATACCAAATAGTAATATACAGAGACTAAAATATGTCTGATTTCAAAAGATTTTATATTGAAACTGCTTTTTAAAACATATTCCATATACATAGCCACATATATATATATGGAATTGCTGATGCATCTAACCTCTAAGCCATCATTTATTAAGAGCTTCAACATTTTCTTTAGAAATGCCATGGTTATCACAGTCACTCAGGGGTGACTCCACACATTTGATTGCTCAGAATTGCAACAAAAGCAACTCTAACTCTGATAGGATTTTATCATGCTGAGGGCTCTCAAGGCATTTTGAAATCATGTTAAAAATAAAATGTGAGTCAAACTTAAAATGTTTGTAATTCATGAAAGGTTGATGAGCAGGTCTGAGCACCAAGCATCCTATCAATGTGAAGTGCTTGCCTGTGGGGATTGTGGCATCATTGCTAGAAACCCGGAACAGTCATGTCATACAAAACAGAGACAGCATGTGTCCCTGCCTGACAGATGCTGATAAAATGGTGACAAGAATAACAAGTGATTAAAGAGATTGTTATTCCAGAATCCTCTGTCTGGGACTACACAAAGTGGTATAAACATCAGCTGTAGTTGTATGTGATGCCCTCCCCTCCCCCGCAGATCAATAGACTCTGTCATGCCCTGCAGACACAGACATGAAGTATTGAAAGGCAGGGTTTCTAGAACCTACCAAAAGAGAAGATGTGTAACCTGTAGAGATGTTAATGGCATAAGGGTCAACATAGAGGAACAGCATCAAAAACACTGAGCGTTGGAGCTAGGGAAGCTGGCTAGAGTTAGGAATAAAAATCCTGGCAATTGTTAGCCAAGAGTTGACAGGAAATAAGATAAAAGTAAAGAAATTCAATGCATGCCAAAAATACTGCACACCTGCTCAAGATGTAACTTTTCCTGGATGGTTGGTTCACTGTCTTACAGTAAACTCTAAATAATCATGTGTTGAATGAATAAAAGGTTTGTCTTTAAAGAAAACCCAATTATGTTAAATGATGTAAGTAATTATAGAACTTCTCACTATTTTACTTTCTTCGGTTGACTGTCCTTCTTGTCATTGGGATATGAAAGACAAAAGAGGCCATGTTTTAGCGGCTGTGTTCTCAGTATAAAGAACAGAGCCTTTTCTGCAGAGCAAAGCCAGAGAGCATAAGTAGATATTACTTCTGGGTAATCAAAGAGCAACGTTTACTACAAGGAAGGAAAAAGCCCTGTTAGATGACAAGGATAAAGATGGCGAGCATAAACCCTGCTACCCGCGTTCTCAGATGGAGCTTAGATGGACAGACAACAGGTGCTAATTTAAATCTGGCATAGCTCTGGGAGTGTGACCGTGGTTACCCCATGGCCACAATGGCACATGGACAACCTCTGGCTGTTGACCCCGGATGTTCCTCCTCATGCGATCTCTGCAGATATGGCATTTCCAATCTGAGGCCCACAGATCTCTCTCCCTCTGTTTTTCTTTTTGTTTTCTCTTTCACCTCTTACTGGGAAAATCTTCTACTGTCCAGGGTGAGAGGATTGTTTTCATCTATCAAGATATTCATCACCGTGCAGCCTTGGTTTTTTTTCTTTTTTTTTTGCCTCAATCATAAGAGAGGGCTTTTTATTTGTTTACCTGTGTTATTTTTTTAAATTAATTTTTATTGGAGTATAGTTGCTTTACAATGTTGTGTTAGTTTCTACTGTACAGCAAAGTGTATCAGCTATATGTACACATATATCCCCTCTTTTTTAGATTTCCTTCCCATTTAGGTCACCACAAAGCATCGAGTAGAGTTCCATGTGCTATTCAGTAGGTTCTCATTAGTTATCTACTTTATACATAGTATCAGTAGTGTATATATGTCAATTCCAAGACTTTTGAAACTAAAACTTATTCTCTATATGTCTGCTTTATCATTTTCTCCATGGCATCAGGTATCTCAGAATCTACCTACTTTAAAGAGGAAGAAGAATCACAGTAAAAAGAAATCAAATATTTGTCTTCGCTTCTTTCACAGCTTCTTTCTCTCCTTCATCATACTCCAGCCACACTGACCTATGCTCATTTTCTTGAATATTTCATTCTCTTGTAACTCAGCACCTTCACACATTCTGTTCTCCATTTTTAGACCTCTCTTCCCTCCCTCCATAAAGCTGATCCTTCTCCTTCAAGTCTCAGCGGCAACACCATCCCTTTAAAAATGCCTTTCCTGATCACACAACCCAAAGTGGATCATGCCTTACCAACTGCTCAAATGCTCCTTTTCATAGCATTTTTTTTCTTATAGAACATGTATTACAAATCACCATCATCTTTGTGTGTACACTTGTTAGCTTACTGTTTTGTTTCTGTTTTTCCTCATTATCCTAAGTTCTATGAGATTAGGGACTAGGGGCTATGGTGGTTTTGTTAAACACTTTAGAATCTGAGCCTAGGCCAAATGGATGCTTAATAAATATCTACTGAAGAAGCATGCAGAAAACACAGATATATCCAATATCCAATCTCTCTTTCTGTCTTACTAACAGAACCCCAGTTTTTTGGAGATTCTATTTATTATGTGCCCAATTAGAGTACTTACTTCTCAATACTCCATTATATAAGGGTCATAGCACACAGTTTTGCCCAACTTAATGTAAGTCAAATTATACTGGAAAGAGTCAGGCTCAGTCTTTTGTATTTCTCTTTTGCCCACTATATGTCCCCTGGAAGGTGGATATAATGTCTCAAATAGAAGAAGCTAGCATAAGAGCACAGGTGAAAAAGCCACATGCTAAGGATCATGGATCAGGAAGCTAGCTGGGTTCTAAGTCCTTAATAGCTTCCTTGAGCACTCACTCAAGGTTTCGACTCTGCCTCTGGAGTCCTTTACACATGAGAAGTCAACCTTGCCTTGCTTAAGCCAGTACACTGAGGTTTCTGTTACATGCAATCCCAATTGAAAATATGATTGAGGAAAGTCACTCCACAGCTACAGGTCCTAATTTAATTGTTTTGTCATTGGACTGGGCAATTTCTAAGATCACCAGGTCTAACATGGGTTTTCCTTTAGAATAAAAACATAATTTATCCAAATATCAGCATGCTTTTGAATTTAAGTTATCCCTTTCTTTTTTGAAAACCAATATGATATGCGAATTTTTGAATAACTACTATTTATAAGACAATATTCCAGATGGCTTAATTAGCAGTATTTCCTTTTTAAATGCACATTGTGCATGTTTCCCATTTTCCTTATTTCCCCTGCATTTTTTAAAGTATCAACATGCCATTAATTTAAATGATTGTAATTAAGTATTAATGAGAAGACTAGAAGGGACAGTTTTCAAATTTACTTTTATGCCATCAAATATTATTTTCTTTAGGATATTGTACTGAAGCTCAGATTGTGGTGGGGCAGGGAAGATGTGTAATTTGAGGCAGTGTTCCAAAAATACCAATTTACCAACCAATGCTAAATAAGCTACATCCAAATAACTTGGGGAACTTTATAGTCCCATCCCAAATCGTCAAGGGTAGTCAAAATTTAACCTTGCCCAGAGAGGTCTAGCCTTTGCCCTTGGCTTCTGGGAGCTCTTGGAATGTCATGCTGATAGGAGTCTTTCTTTGTATGTGTGCCTTGAGCCAGTCTGACATTAATAATGTCATTAAAGGTGGGGGCTATAAGCTACAAGGAAAATGTGGTTTAGGGTAAGGACTTTGGGTCATATGGTATCATCTCGACATCCTGAGCATCTGGAAACTGAGATCAGGCACATGGACAATCAAGCATGCCTACTTGATGGAGCTTCAATATAGGCTCTGGACACCAAGATTCGGGTGAACTTCCCTGGTTGACAATAATTTATGTGTATTCTCCCACATCATTGCCAGTAGTCATTAATGCTGTCTGTAATTCCATAGGGAAAGGACATCTGGAAGTTTCATGTTTGAAACTCTTCTATGTTGTGTCCAATACATTTTTCCCTTGGCTGATTTTAATACATATCCTTTCCTTTTAATAAACCATACTGTGAATATAACAACTTTCAGTGAGTTCTCTAAGTCCTTCTAGTGAATTATAGAAATTGAGGGTCATTTGGGTACTGCCTGAACTTGCTATTGGAGTTGTAAGGGAAAACAGTCTATATGGGCTGTGTTCCCTAACTTTGCAGTTGCCTAATTATTTTACACCAGATAATCAGATTCAGTAGGTCCAGAGTGTTTACAGATACCCTGATTTGGAAACCATATCAGGAAATAAGTTGTGTTAAGCAATTTAAAAAAGAGCCATTTCTATATTAATAATCTGTACCATACATATTAACAAAAAGTATTTACTTAATTTTTCATTCACCACATTTGTGTGTTTGGTCATGTAATGGTAGATATGTGGATAATTACAATCATTTCTGTAATTAAGCAAGCTTAATGGTAATCTTTCTTAAGAAAATATTTGGTTTGATTAGGTAAAGTTATTTTAGGTACTTGACTAAATGAAATATTATTTTCCTTGAAGTAATTTTACATAGGAGGAAAGGAAAAATGTAGTTAAAGAAACTGAATTCAAGTTAAATTAAAAGTTGCATATGTTAGCAGTGAGGTGATGTTTTAGAAAGGTAATGCATTAAATATAAATCATATACAAATGTTATTTAAGATGATTATAAAGTCTGTTTCTTCTCTGACAATTCTTTTACATTTCTCAAAGGGTACCCATAGTGTCAAAGTGCTCTGGGGACACTATTTTTGTTTTACTTCTGTAGTGAATTTAAACTTAACCTATATATTCATACTTGTAACCCAGCTTTATCATCCAACCTTGCTGTCTAATTCCTCCTGCAGGAAAGTAGGAAAGCCAGGGGCCATGGATTTAGAGACTATCACTTTTTAAAATTATACAAAGTAAATAAAATAATGTTCTTGCTTTGGAGGGGGAAAATTATTTAAACTACTTTTCATGTTTGCCTGCCTTCTTCCTATTAGTTGATGCTAATAGGGGGTGTTAGGGGTGATCTCAGAAAATACTAGAAAGGTAGTAGAAAAATAAGACAAGGGAGGAAATCAGCCAATAAATTGTTACTTATCAAGCCACTTACTACTGTGGGAGCTAAATCTGCCTGGGGAACTCTGGG
This sequence comes from Balaenoptera ricei, assembly GCF_028023285.1. Classification (NCBI taxonomy): domain Eukaryota; kingdom Metazoa; phylum Chordata; class Mammalia; order Artiodactyla; family Balaenopteridae; genus Balaenoptera; species Balaenoptera ricei. The sequence continues at coordinate 17,675,436 of NC_082651.1, read as the reverse complement.
AATCCCTGTAGAATACATGCTTCAGCTTTATCTCAGCAAAGAGACAAGTGAGCTAGGATATTTATGAACCAATTATTTGTCATTGGTTGATAGCTATTGCTAGGAAATAATAATTATTTCCCAGACTTTCTGGCCAGCTGTGCTGGTAGGTAGAGAGATTTCTGGCCTCTAGAGAAAGGCCTCAAGCAACTGGAAGTCAAATCCACTACAGTGGAAAAGCCTGAAAAGTATGGACAGGGTATAAACAGTTTTTACTATATCGCTGATACATACCTGGTATCAGGAATGGTTGAAGGAAACAAACTCAAAAAGAGAGTTCTATGATTAGTTTAGTTATAATTTTTGGTCTTGAATGCAATGGGAAATTGTGCTTTATAATAACACATGCCATGCAATGGTATCATGACTAACTGGAAAATCACCTGTGGTTAATTGAAATCAAGTGTTTATTAAAAAGGAAGTGCCTGGTCAGACCAAGTGGCTTGTGTAGGTTAATCTATGGCAGTAATGAATACTGCAATGACTGAGGAATGGGATTGTTATTTCTGAATGCACTAGAGAGATAAAAGAAAACAATTCTAAGCTCAGGACTTTGAGCTCTCAGTTCAAATCATGGCCCTAATATCCTAGCTCTTTTAGGCCCAACCTATATGAAATAGGGCCCAAGGGTAATTTTGCTGTTGGCAAAGTTATAACGGAAGTTGAATTCACAACCTTGCTATGCTTGTTATGTGAAAATAAGGGCATATTTTAACAATGAGTGAGATCCAGAAGCTTAGAACAGGGGCATCTGGGTATACTGAGATGAAGTTGAAAATCCTGAATACACAAGTCTCTCTGAGATATCACTGTCAGTTTAGCAACTTGCACTCTCATCTCTGAGGTCATCCTAAATTGCCAACCATGTAATAATATCACTTAAGTTAGCAAAGGGATGTTTATTCTTCTAAGGACACACTCCAATAACTCTTTATTGCTTCTAGTCTTGTAACTACAATGAGATCTTAACATGCTCCAGAAGGACATGTGCCAAGCCTAACCTGGCATGAAATAGCTTATACTCCAAAAAGTTGCAAGATATTACTAATTCATTTCAGTAAAAGCCTGTGGAATATGTGTGGGAAAGAATGACAAGGGACTCAATCCAAAGAGCGTGGAATGTATTAATGGACTTTTAAGAATTTATTAATGTGGCTATGCTTACCCAAGGTTGCAGAATTATTATGTTAGTTCACGCAACAGGAAACACCTCAAGGAGTTGCTTTGGTTGATTGAAAATTGGGCTCAATAAGGTCCTACTTTCCATAAGGTTGAAATGCCACAAGTTCCCTATTCAAATATGAAGGATGAAATCCAAAAGTTTAGGGAACCAGAAATGATGGAGTAGAGCTTTGCTGTGTGAATTGCAACTAGCCTCCCTCAAATACACACACACACAAATACACATTATCCCCAGAGAAACTCAACAGACACTCTCTTTATTAAGACATTGAGAAGAACATTAGTAAGGGGAGCACCACATCCTCAAAAACATCCTCAAAAAAAAAAAAGAGGTTAGACGTCTTTTCTTTGTAGGTTGAGGATGATGGTGGAGGTGCCATCATTGAGATTAGCTCTCTGAACTTGATGGGATAAATGCCAGCTAGGAAGCTCCAGCTCCAGAGACAAAGTGAGTTTGATCATTGGAATAGGCCGCAAGAGTGGGGATATTTTGACCTAAGGAGCCTTTACAATGCTTAGTTGATCATAAAAATAAAATAGATGAATAACCTACTGGGTAAGAAACAACTAACTCAACAGGAACTTGTTGCTCAAATTCTGCACATTCCAAAGAAAGTTTATTTCCAGAACTGGTCCTTAATTGGATCCTGGGAAATAACTTCTGAGCTCTTAGAATATTTTGACTGATAAGAATGTTTTTGTATACCTGAAGCCTTGGACCTTGTTGTACCAGTTTGACCACATGAGTGGTCTAAGAGTAAGGGTGGAGTCGAGAAACTGAGGTCAGTCAGGTGGGTGCTGCATGCCTGTGGGACTGACCCCCAATAAAAAACCTGGACACCTAGGATTAGGTGAGCTCCCCTGTTTACAACACTTCACACCTGTTGTCACAAGTTGTTGATGGAAGAATGAAGTACATCATTGTCAGACACCACTGAAAGGGGACACGTAGAAGGTTTCCTTAGTTTCTCCTGGACTTGACCCATGCATCTTTTCCCTTTGCTGATTTTGATCACTATAATTTTTCTGTAATAAATCATAACCATGAATATAACAGCTTTTCTGAGTCCTATGAGTCCTTCTAGCAATTCATTGAGCCTGAGGGTGGTCTTGGGGGTCACTAACACACCTAGTAAAATGTTATTTCATCTATACAATAGGGAGAAGTCTAGATCTGGTCTTTAGAAGCCTGACTTGAGTGACCATAAAGAGTCATGGCTCCTTTCCCAGGTTTCCAAATTCAGTCAGTATATTGACCAAAGCACTTTGATTAAAATGAAGGCACACTGAGGAAATCACATGGCCAAAAGTATAAGTAATATCTCTTCCTCCAAGATTTCCCCAAAGAGTCATATGACTGTTCTTGGTGGAAAGGTAAATATGGAGACTGTTCAGGGATTACTAGACCCTGGCTCTGAAATGATGCAAATTCCTAGGAACAAAAAATGTCATTGTAATCCACCAGTCAAAGTAGGAGCTTAAGTTTAAGGGGAGAAAACAAAACAAAACAAAAGTCCCTACACAACTAAGAAAAGTTTGATTATTCTATAGTTCACACATGTATATCCATGTTTGATTCATGTATTAGTTTACTCCTTTATGTGGAATGGGAAATTATTAATTTTAATCAGAAAAAAATTAATAGTATGTCCAATAACTTCAGATTTGCTTTCCAGAATCCTCTACTGTATAAATTGACAGTGGTTATAAGGTGTAACTATAAATCACTAAGACTATATTGATTTAACAAACATACCTTAGTTTCTAATAATAAGCATAAGTGCCTTTCTTTTTTTATTGGAATGTAGTTGATTTACAGTGTTGTATTAGTTTCAGGTGTACAGCAAAGTGAATCAGTTATACATATGCATATATCTACTATTTTTTAGATTCTTTTTCCATATAGACAATTACAAAGTATTTAGTAGAGTTCCCTGTGATATACAGTAGGTCCTTATTAGTTATCTATTTTATATACAGTAGTGTGTATATACTCAAGTAATCATCTGAACAGCCAATACATCGTTTCAAAGAATCAGCAGATTTACTAAATTTTTTAGAGAATTTCCTAAATATTTATTTTGTTAATTTTCTTTTGGGGGGACTGCATTTGTTCACTATTGTTATTTTTATCATTTGAAAGATGAATTCCTTTTCTAGAAAGGTTAAAGAAGCACCTACAGACAAATACAGTAAATAAATAACTGAAGAGGAATGGTCTGATTAATCAAAAAAAGAAAAGTTTCATTATAATCAAAAATGCATGAGAGCATTGGCATACCAAAAAAAAAAAAAAAAAAAAATCAATTGCCCAACCATAAATCTTGTCTTCAAAATATCTATATCATGGGTTGTTTTTTCTGAGCAACCTTGTGAGCTCGGATTCTGCTGGAAAAATGTCACGAATGTTAGAGGGATAAATCATTATTATCTTCACCTTTTATTTTGACACGCATATTTTCTCAGGTCTCCTGGGGGGACTTGGTTGGTTTGCCCCAGCAAACTGTGATTTTTTTGTCTCTGGATCATTCTAGATGTACCATATTTTATGACCAGTTGAAACATTTTCACAAACTTTGTCTCCTTCAAATTCTATGGAAAAATCAGAACAAATGTCACACTTGCTGCTTGTCTTCATCACTCAAATTAAATGGCATGATATGGTTTTTCTTTATATTAAAGTTATTTTTTAAAAAAGAGTGTTCTACCTGATTATTCTTCAAATATCATACAGTAAGTTGCCTATCTGAATGAACTAACTCTGAACGTTTTTTGTTATTTTATCAAAATTGTGGGAAATTATCTGCCTATATCATGTACTATAATTTATAGATTTCCTTTCGTTTTATATATTTAGAGTCAAGTCAGATACATAGTCCTGTGACATTTCTATATCCCCATCTAACTGCTAAATTTATGTGCAGATTTGCTTAACATTACATGAAAATTTACATTTGGTTTTTGTCCTATAAAATTGTTACTCATTTTTATACAACACAGAACACATCTACTACCAACATCTGTTCAGAAGGAAAAGAAAAAAACTCATCAGTTGATCTCAAAATTTTTGTTTTTGTGTTTTGAATCTTATTGTGATAGATCTTTGCTAAAAAAAATTTATTCTAATTTTTAAAACCCAAAACCCCCAAAAGAAAACCTTTTATTATTCTATAATCAATTTATTGCATTTACCTCATACATAAAATTAAATACATTCCCTTTGAGATGAAGGAAAACCTTGCTTCAAATAATATGAACTTCTGAAATATCCAGTTTTAACAGTAAAGTGCCATTCTATATGAATCACAGAGACTGTAATCTCGGTTTTAAAGCAAATTAAATGTGATATTTACCTAAGATTTAATGTATACCTTTTGTTTTTTTTGTTTTTTTTTTGGCTGCATTAGGTCTTCATTGCTGCGTGCGGGCTTTCTCTAGTTGTGGTGAGCTGGGGCTACTCTTCCTTAGAGTGTGCAGGCTTCTCATTGCGGTGGCTTCTCTTGTTGCGGAGCACAGGCTCTAGGCGCGCGGACCTCAGTAGTTGTGGCTCACGGGCTCCAGAGCGCCGGCTCAGCAGCTGTGGTGCACGGGCCTAGTTGCTCCGCAGCATGTGGGATCCTCTCGGACCAGAAATCAAACCCGTGTCACCTGCACTGGCAGTCAGATTCCCAACCACTGCACCACGAGGGAAGTCCCTAATGCATACCATTTTAAATCAACGTATTTTTAGTTTTTATACCATCTAGCTTTCTCTCTACTCTCTCCATCTTTTAGTCTAAATTCCAAAGAGCACGTAATTCCTTTTTGTTGTCTGCTGGAGACATCTTGTGAATACCATTCTTCAACTAACAGGACAGGAAGGAAAAGAGGCAACTCCAAGTTGTCTGTGATTGCTACCCATGCCCCCATACCAAGGGCAAAATAAACCCCTGACTCCTCTTCCTCACAAGGCAACCTGCAGAACTCCATTCCCAGCTACCGTCAAACTGAGTTACGATGTTTCAGGAAACAGTCAACTCTAAATTCAACTTGCTTTCAGCTCTGTTCTTGCTCATTTCTGTAGTTTCCCTGATCATGTATTAGTTACAGCTGTTAACTTTAATACATGCTAGTAGGATAAATAAAAATAATCAGATTGGAATTACCATACATTTCCACTCTCAAATGTATAAAACCTCCAGATTCTAAACCCATCCTCCTCCCTATTACTGAATACATGAATTTCCTTTGTCCTATCTGAAATCAACCATCCATATGTGCTCTAGATCTCACCCTCCCCCCCCAAACCACCACTTCTCCTCTAAGATCATCCCATTTCCTCTGTTATGTTCCATCTCATCTATCACTATTTCAGCACTGTAGCACCATTCTCTCTAATTCTCTATTCCTAACTGCCTCTGTCCCTTCTTACTCAGTATTTCTCTCCCCAATACTATTAACATTCAAGTATAGTGAATTCTCACTTTCTTGAAAAATAAGAATGAAAAGAAGAGGAAAGGAAGGGGCCAGTATCTCTAATCTATTATAAAATACTAAAAGTTCATAGAATACATACCCCATCAATAAACATATGTTCCTGGAATACAAAGGAATTGCAAAGCATTAAGCCAAAGAAATTTTTCCTTAATGACAAAATGCACAAGTATTGTAAAGTTCACATTGTGGAGATATTTTGAGGCTGAAGATACCTTGAAAAATACCAAAATCATACCAGGTAAATTATATCTTATTGTACGTAATCAAAATCCCTCTGAATGTTCACATGCACGTGGACACATGCACAGACACATACACACACAGATTTCTATGTGTTTTTTGTTAAATTAAATAAGTAATCTTTCTTCATCTTGTCTTGGGGAGAAGGTAGGCCATAGTTAATGTCTAACTTGGTGAGGGATGGATAGGCACTTGCTTCTGTCTCCTTTTCCTATTCCTCTTACAGTTCCTACTACTTCACACCATTTATCATGATTACATTTGATATATGGTAAGGGGTTTTACCTCTTATACAACATGCTTCCATCCTTGTCAGTTTCATGAGGTGTGTGGGTTATTTAAGGTCTCTGTCTCTGTCTCTGTCTCTCTCTCTCTCTCTCTATATATATATATATGTTGGGAATAATAATAATTCCATACAATTACTTTAGATTATATCTCCTTAGTTAGAAGTAGATCATGTGAGTTAAAAAATGTTGCCTTCCAGCAAACAACAGATGTTGCAGCCATCAAGGAGTCAGCTGCTGTAGCCACCCTACAGGGATGCACCCTGAGGTGACTCAGGATGGGAAAGCACAGGATACTGGCCCCAGCTAGCTGAGGTGCATATCAAAGGGATGATTTCAATGAGCCAAGAATTTTGCATCTTCCTATACGTAGAAAACTGCTAAATTTCTTAACTTGAGATAATCTGGTTTTCTTTCATTAACAGTAATCTTCTGAAGTTCCAACTACCTGGTTTTGTTGCAAAAACTCCTATATATCCTGGCTCCCCTCTTACTTCTTCAGAGCAGTCCCTCAGAGCTATCTGAGAGGCTGCGTCCTGGGCTTAATTCCCCAGTTTTGTCCACCAAATAAAACATAATTCTCAACTTTTAGGTTGTGCGTTTTTTTCATTTGACAATCATATACTCTGCCTATCAACAAAGGAATGTAGAAAATGTAGAATTTGTTGTTGTTGTTTGTTGGTGGGTTGTAATCTGGGACTCCCAATCTTCTAACAAAATCAGTCTGAATTGTGTTCCCTACAAATTCAGATGTTGAAGCTCCAGCCCCCAGACTCTGGATGCACCTCAGAATGTACACATATTCGGAGATAAGGTCTGTAAAGTAGTGATTAAACTAAAATAAGACAGATCTGACACTCACTACACAATCTGAAGTAATCTGATTGGATTAGGTTGGGACCATAATCCAAACTGACTGGTGTCCTTATAACAGAAGAAAGGGATACCAGGGTGTCCTGCACAGGAGACCAGGTGAAGAGGCGGCCAGAGGGTGTCTGTTTGCAAGCCAAGGAGAGAGGCCTCAAAAGAAACCAACCTCACCGGCACTTCAGTCTTAGACTTCCAGAATCCAGAACTGTGAGAAAATACAATTCTATTTCTTTAAGGCCCCCAATTTATGGTATTTTGTTATGGCAGCTCTAGCAAGCTAATACATCAGAATTCTGTGGTTAAGATTGAGGTCACACACAATATAGGTTTGAGAACAAGGGTTTTTCTTAGAGAAAAGTGTATCAGCCCTCCCATTTTTGCATCTGGTTACATCATTGACTCATCCTCTTCCGGGTACATTTCTAAATCCTTCTGGTTTATAACCAGAAGTTCTTGTTAAGGGTCCTCATCTACATGGAGATACTAACAGTACTTACCTTATTGGACAGGTAAGATGATGAAATAAAATAAAGCTTATAAATTTCCTAACACAGTGCCTGATTTAAAGGGTTTCCATCAAAGTTATATACTTAATGTGTGATAATTTTCAACATAAGAGCAGTTCTTTTATAAAGTTTTTCTTTTCCTTGAACAGTGACCAAACATTCTGAAATCTCATATTTAAATATACACATACCATCTTTCTCTCTTAGAACTCCTTAATTTGCCTATCATGTTATTTCTTTGCATGAAAGAGTTGATGGGACTTTATCTTATTTTCAAATAAACATTCATTTGATTAAGGACATTTTACAGGTACCTTCAATAAGATAAATGCCTCTTCATGTTGCCTTCAATTAATTATTCCTTTAACTATTTTTTCACAGCAAGAAGGAAATAATAATGTTTTCAGACATTTAAAAGGCAGCAGAAGGAGTTACATGCCATTTTCCAGAAAAATAGCAACCCGTGACAGATTTGCAGTCTGAACCTGAGGTTAGTGTTTAACAGTGGTTGTCGGAACTGGAGATACCAGCTGCTTCAATTTCTGCAGTCACTGAGAGAACAGATAAAAAGGATGGGACCAAATAAAGTTGGGGGCATTGAAGTGACAATCAAACACTGCAGAAACAAGGGGAAGAAAGTGAGATCATGGACTCTGGGAGGATACAGTTCATCTATCACATAACCAGCCCAAATCACTTGAGAAAAGATGGATCTCACTTCTCTATCTTCACATAGGGAAGCAATTCAAGAGATTTAATCCCCACTCTGCAAAAAAGTACCCGACATGGTTCAATATAACCTTACATGAAACACTTTAAAAATATGAAAAAATTGATTAAAACTAGAAATTGAACAAAAGTAACTGATTAATCAATTAAATATTTTCAAAGATTTTAATCATTTGTTTTGCACACTAGGTATTTTCTAATTTTATATCCCATTAGTTTAGATATCCTAGGGTTTACATAGTATTTTTCTGAAAATATAGGAGTTTTTAAAAATAATTCTAATTAAGTAATTATTTCTTGAACTTGTTATAAGGGTTGTGTCTCATGTGTTGGTTTGAACCCTCTCATCCCCGCCTGCCTCATGTTTCATTTGTTGCTGCTGTAATTACCAGCTCTGCTTGGACATTGCCCAACTTATGCCAGGAGACCAACCAGACAGAGTATCTCCTCATACCCCTGCAACCTGACTGCTCTGTTGATCTTTAAGCAAGCTCTACAGCAGAACTCGGAAAGGTCGGTATTTCTCTACATGGCTCGTGGGCCATATAGAAACTGGAGGTTGGTTGGCTTTGTTTAGCTCAACAGTTTGTAAATCTCTGCTCTAAACTAAAAAGAAAAGATTTTTTAATGTGTATTACAGTTCAGTACAAAGTTTTAAAAAATGCAGCCGCTCTGAAAGAATAGCAGAATAAAATTGAATTACAATATTTCTGATTACATTCCTGGAGAAGACTAGAACTGAACCTCCAGACTGATATTCAGCTGGTAAATCGATACATCAAAATGACTGATACCATTCCTATTGATTTTCCTTTCTGGGTTACCATTGTTAAATATTTTGAACATCATTCCTGATATATTTTTAAACAGCTTTATTGAGATATAATTCACACACCATGCAGTACATAGATTTAAAGTGATTTAATTCAATGATTTTTGATAAGTTGCATTGTTCTTTTTTAACTTATGGTAAAATATACATAAAATTTGTGATTTTAACCATTTTTAAGTGCACAATTCAGTGTCATTAACTACTTTCATAATGCTGTGCAACCATTGCCTCTATTTCTGAAACTTTTTCATCAACTCAAACAGAAATGCTGTAACCATTAAGCAGTAACTCCTAGCCCCTGGTAACTTCTAAACTACTTTCTGTCTCTGAACTTGCCTATTCTATGTATGTCATATAATAGGAATCATGCAATATTATTCTTTCCATATCAGGCTTATTTTACTTAGCATAATGTTTTGAAGACCCATCCACCTCATAGTGCATGTCAGAACTTCATTCTTTTTATGGCTGAATAATATTCCTTTATAAGGCTATACAACATTTTATTTATCCATTCACCTTTTGATGGGCGCCTAGGTTGTTTCTACACTTTGTCTATTGTGAATAATGCTGCAATGAACTTTGGCATACAAGTATTTGTTTAAGTCCTTACTTTTATTATTATTATTATTATAGCCATCCTAATGGGTGCAAATGTGTCTCATTGTAGTCTTGATTACCCCTAATATTTTCAGCCACAACAACATGAACATGTTTGTTGAGTGCTTGCTATGTGCCTAGCATTGTGCTTGACCCTTTTATGTATATTATCTTATTTAATACCAATAGTAGCTCAGTGAGGTCAGTGTTATAATGTCCATTTTACAGATTGATGGCTAACTTTTCATCAAGGTAAATAATTTGCAAAATGTCATATAACCTGTGAGTGGCATAAATAAGATAGAAATCCAGGTCAATTCTGAGAACACCCTCTATGATCAGAGAGGCACAGAAGTTCTTCAATCAGAACAAATTCTCTCTGCTTCTACAAATTCAGAAAATCGGGACTTGGAAGAGATTCTCTAAAAGTTGTTCATTTATGAATTAACTAAACTTAATTAATTTATGAGTCCAAGTATATGTGCATTTTATCGATTTACATATAAATCTATCTATATAAAATTAATTCATATTACATAATAACCACACTTGCTAAATAATCAATCCATAAAAATATTAAATGAAATGAAAAGATATCTGCCCTCACTGCTACCCTCTGTCCTACACCTAAGAAATGAACACCCTTAATCATTTTTATATTCCAAATATTATACTAATATATCTATTTCTTTATTGTACTGATTCCACCAAAGTATCTTGATTCACCACAGACCGTTGTGTTGGCTGTATCATTAATTCTTATATTATGAACATTTACAGCCATAAATCATATACAGGCAGAACCTATTTTATTGTGCTTTGCTTTATTATGCTTTGCAGATAACTGTTTTTATAAATTAAAGCTTTGGGGCAATGCTTTGTTGATCAAGTCCATTGGTACCATTTTCCCCAATGGCATTTGCTCACATTGTGTCTCTGTGTCATACTTTGGTAATTCCGGCAATATTTCAAACGTTTTCATTATTATTATATTAGATATGGTTATCTGTGATCAGTGATCTTTGATGTTACTACTACAACTCGCTGAAGGCTCAGACAATGGTTAGCATTTTTTAACAATAAAGTATTTTTTAATTAAGGTATGCATATTATTTTCTTAGACATAATGCTATTGCATACTTGAGTACAGCATAGTGTAAACATAACTTTTGTATGCACTGGGAAGCCAAAAAATTTGTGTGACTAGCTTTATTGCAGAATTGAACCCACAATATCTTCAAGGTATGCCTGTACTTAAATCTTTTTGCATATTATTTGAATCTGAGTCTTTATTTAATGTGAGGGTAAATTCACATTATATTTACATCACCAGGTTATGCAACTATAATCCTCCTTTGTTTTGTTTGTAGGTTATTTCTAAAAAAACAATAATAGTATCAAAATTATGATTACTTAACTATTAAAATTTAGACTTAAATAAGGTTGTTAGATCTATATATTAAGAATGCAATTCAGTTTATGTCTATGATAGTTTAAGAAAAAATATTTATACATCAGTTTAAATATTTTCCTACATGGCCATCAACTACTCAAAAATGTCAGTTAATTCTGCTTTATATTTTATCATTAATTTCATGGACAGCTTTTAGATTAAAAGTTTAAACCTAAAAATTAAAATTATCTATCTTTTGAATTTTGTGTAGAAAATGTATTTTTTTAATGTTGGTAATATCATCATCCAGTTTTTTAATTATGTTGAATATTACATGGTAAAATATAAGCTGAATTTCTAGGTCATTTGAGTAGCTGTCATTCTAGGAAGTCTTTCTTTGCATCCTTGTTTTAATATGATTCTTTCATGCATTTTATCTTCCTCTGTCTTGGTTTTCCTTTCTAAAATATTATTTAGTACTTCCTAATACATTTCAGAGATTTTAGAAGTAGGAGAATATCTTTATTTTGCTCTCATACATTATGGATAGTTTGATTTGGCAGAGAAGTCTTCATTCAAATTCAGTCTCATGCAAGCCTTTGAAGGCAGTGAGTCTACTGCCTTTTAGAAATTAGTGTTGCTGGTGAGAAACATGATCTGCATTTGGTCTAAGTGATCAGGGTTTTTACTTGAGATTTTTTTAATCATTTTTAAAATTCTGTATTTATTCTAAAATTTCTTGAGCATGCATTTGTAGTTTTGTTTAAAAATATTCTTTTAATTTCCTTGTTCAACAACCTGTGTTTTCTCAATATTAAGATATGTATCTTACCACAACTCTGGGAAATTATTTTTAATAGTCTTGAAATTATGTAGGGAAAGGCCAAGATCTAACAAACCATACTCATAGGGTCAAGACAGGATCTGCAGAGAGTAAACCAAATAGAGGTCTAGAAAAAGAAGACTCTGTTTAGCTATCAAAAAGTATATTAACACCTGAAAAAGAGTGTGCAATATGTTTCAATCCTGATAGAGCCAAAATTGTCTAAGAATGTCCCAAATTTCATTGAACTTAGCTCTGGAGAATGTGGATAAAGACAGATCCTAGGATGATTATTACCCTAAGAGATTGGCAGAAACAAAGGAGAGACTCATGAATATGGTGTTTTATAGGGCACAATACCTTTGTCATTCAGAATGAAGGACAAAGTAAAACACAGACATCAGAGCTGGCATGCAAAGAAAAAAAGGCTGTCTCAGAAATGAAGTGAGAATCAAGATACTAGCCCAAGAACAGAGCATCCCATTATGGTTGGATGAAGTGCCTTGCTGCCCTGTCCTTAAATGTGCAGCTACATCTACTTTAATATCTTCTGCTTAAGGCCCCAAAGTTCCATAACTGAGATGGGACTTAGCTTAAAAATCTGGATAAAATAAAACTATAAGGAGCAGAACATGGGAAAAATATGGCTTCAAATTTATTTAAAAGTACATAGGATGTAAATTGAAAATATTAGTTACCTAAAGTTAGTGTTAGCAGGGATCAATTGTCCAAAGGTGGCCCTTGGTTAGACTTATATAATAAAAATGTTTATCCTGGGATTATTATTATTATGCTTATTCTGGGTTTACTGGGTTTACTATTTAGCTCAAACATTGAGGGGGAAAAAAAAAAAAGCCTTAGTATTGATATGTTTTGAGGATTATCTTTTTTACATTCCATCATTTTTGGCATCTTTTCTTTTTCTTTTTTTTTCCAATGGCAAGAAAAATGGGTGATAGACATTTTCCACTGGCAAAGTGTTTCATGAGTCATAACATTTGAGAGGAACAACCTCAGGGAATTCTATCAATAGTCACTTACCTATGTAAATTTACTTGAAGTGGTTCATTTCCATTTCTGAGTGTCAGAACTAAGTCTGGCTCTAAGAGAATCCCCTGGCTCAGGGTTTCTCCTATAACTTTATGAAGGCTCAGTTTCCTCTTCAGTAATATTGTGATAGTAACAAGCTGAAAAGCTGTGACTAATGAAGGACATAACCTATATTTACTATTAGTATTTTATTTTACTTTTCAAAGCTCAAGTCACTCATTGTGATTGATCACAGTCTTTCCATTTAACCTTGGATAAGTCATTGAATCTGTGATCTCTCTGGATTCTGTTATGTTCTATAGAGTATTGATTTTTGTTTTTTTTTTTTTTCTTTTTAAGCGGGGTGTTAACCAAGTTGAATTAAAACTCTAAACTCTTTTTCCCTTCCAGTAAGCAGGAACTAAAATGTTTGTTTAATACTGTTAAACTTAGCTGGGTTTTCTGGAGTCTGCCCCACACATGTGTACTGCATAGGCCACCAGATTGCTGGAGAGAGTTTACACTTTGCAGCTTCTGTGGTCACAGTGAAAACTATACTCTCATTCCTCAAGTGGGAAGAATGTAATATTTTTTTCTTAGTTTTAGCCAGCTCTCAGGACAACAACTTGGACCCACATCTAGATGAAAAGTCATAAAACAGGGAAACTTCCTCTATGTTTTCAGATAAAGAGCCATAATATCAGGAAAGTCCAAGTGTTGCCTCACTTCTAGAATTTAACTTCAGATATTAAAAAAAAATTTTTTAGTATTTTTAATTGTTTCTGGCAAGATGGTTGATCTGATAATGAGATACTCTGTCATTACTGGAAGTGGGATTCCAGATTTATTTCTAATGTAAAACTTCTGAAGATTTTCTTAAAATAGTTACTTTGTTGACATATTACCAACATGTATAAATAATCACTCTAAAGTATTTGGAGATAACAATAAAGAAAGAAAATATTCACCTTTCTCTGCCATTTCATCAAAATAGATCAATAATAAAAATGTATGTACTGACATACATTTTGACAGCAAATACATGACAGCTAACATCTAGCAAGTTTAGAATTCAGCACTGACCTTCACTACCTATCCTGTCTCATCAGAATTCCTCGGTGTGGGAATGAGGTATGTGACTAAATGGTACTGACTGATCACAACCATGGAAAGAAGTGATAGGTAACATGATTTTAATGGCACTATGACTAATTCAAAACATTTTCATATCTAATGGGAAAATTGATTAAGTTTACAGCAGAAATAAGGTAGGGTTATTTATCTTACCAATAGAATATTTTTCTTTCATCTCGAGGGATGCCTTGTTATAAGATTATTTCTTGAAGGTCATGCAAATGATGTCTCAGTGCTAACTGCTCTAAAAGGCTATTATGCCAAAAACAATAAACTCACTGCACAGAGATGTCAGAGATTGAGAATTAAGGTCTTAAGTGGTTACCAGCATCTGAAAATATTGATGGGGCTTTTATTTGGCTGAGTCAAGTAATATTTGACTAGGCTTTGAGGTTTCACTCCCTCTGCTTTGTTTTTTCCTTGAATTCTGTTTTAACTTTGCTTAATCTCTTTTAGTTTTAAAACAATTAAATTCATTATTGGAAGAGTCAATTTTGTGTTCTGACCTGAATTACCACTATGGATTATGCCTTGCTTGATGCCCACTCTTCTGGTTATGTTTTTGACCCCAATCAGAACCATATAAAATTCCATATTTAGGTTCTTGTAACACTCATCATTTAATATTTTTGTTACCAAAATACACAGAAAAACTCCATTTTAAGCAAGTCTTGTATGTAGGGCATAGAAAAAAAATTAAGGTGAATATGAAGCATTGGGAAACATACAGCGTGGGACAGTATGTCCTAATTTTAAGAGTTTCCCACATTATAGATGTACAACACAGTTTGCAATAATTGAAGCCTGCAGTGTGTCCTTCTCTTAAATGAAAATATAAGATACCTAAATTTAGAAAATTGGAAACAGTAGTGTAATGTTAGCCAACATTTTTAATACACAATATTTTGAATGTATCTAGAATACATACTGGAAAAACTTGGGGAAAAAAACCCAGAAAATCTTGTTTGGTTAGAAGGTCCAAAACATTTCAATATCTATAGCTGGACATAGCCACGTACACACAAAAAATCAAGCATAAAGAGCAAGGAATATTCTAGACAAATTTGTTGAAATGTAAATATTTTACCATAGTAGTGGAACAGAAAATTATAAACTGATAAAAATAGTACCTCCTGGCTTCTCAGATATAAATAAGAAATCACCTAGATTAGAAAATAAAGCCCAAATATACCCATCAGTAAAGCCAATGAGATGGGAAATTTTGGCTCTCCTAGAGACTGATGCTGAAAACTTGCCTTGCACTCTGATAGCCCTGAATATCACTAACTGTACTTCTAAAACTGCCATGTTTCTGACTTTAATCTGAGAGATCTTATTTGTTCTGCATCAGAGGGATGCAAAATCTGTTTTAGTTGTTGTTGTTTTGCATCAGATGCAAACAGTGAGGGAAAGGTAAAACCCCTATTATGTTAATTAATCTAATACTTTTGACCTTAAGAATAGCCTATTTATAGAAACCAAGAGTTAAAGGGGTTTAATTTGAAAGGAAAGTAGAAACGTGTACTGAGAGCTGTAATTTTTCTCTGCCTGTGAACAGACATAGCTGGGTCCTTTGTACACCACCAGATGCTTAAATCACATAAGATAGTGCCCTTCTGATTTGGCTGGTCTATCCTTTACCACTGTGTTTCTCTGCATAGTGGGCAGATGTTGTGGACAGAAACATTGGGAGATTCAGTTGATTAGATGTCTCATTGAGGTCATAGAAAAAAAAGTCTCTGAGTCTTTTTTAGCAAAGAATCAGGGAGGAAAAGAAGTGGTGGTCAAAGACTAATATCTCACGAGGGGTAAATTTTCTGGTGATGAAAATATCCAAAATGTTGATAGAGGTAGAAAATAATAAAGGACAATTAGAGAAAAATTCAGTAAGAATCTTCCTTTTTGGTTACATTATCCATATAAATGTTGAAGGCAATAAGGATGATGGCCAAGTCTGTGGTGGACAGCAAATGTGGACTAAATGGAAAAGTCTTCACTGAATGAAAGGCAGTGGGTAGAAGGAAGTAGGAGTCAGCACCATGGAAGTGAGAAGATTGTGGCTGCGTGTCACACTCAAATCGTCTTTATTTTTCTGTCTTTACTTATGCCATCTCCTCTATACATAATGTCCTCTCTATAATTTATTTTGCAAATTTCTTCTTTCTTCTAATACTCAAACATCCAGATAGCCTGCCCTTCTGTGTTTCTAAAATGCTTTGTGCATTTCTTTAATATAGTCTGTCTCAAAAGGTTTCATGCAGTTTTAAGTATTATTAACTTGCAAAGAAAGTAATCATCAATTGGAGGGTTTACCATTTCAATTTTGTATATACTCATGAAAGTTTTAATTTTAATTTTTTATTCAGCTTTTGCTATATTTAGTCAGATGGACCAAAAAAGATAATAAAGTTAACAACTGATTACACAAAATGCACAAAACTAAATGAATCCATAAGAACTTGAAATAATGAAACTTTCAGAAAAGTTTTTATAAGTTTGTACTATTTACTTTCTGAAGTTATTAATCCTTAAAACTGCTTCAAGACTTTTAGAACACCCTGTATTAAACCTTCCAGACTGTAATTTATTATGTTTATTTGCTTAATGTGACCGTTTCACACAATAAATATTAAATGTTTTAAAGGTGGGTAGGTATGGTATCATATTTATCTTCTTGATTCCCTAGGCTATAATGGGACCTAGAATATATTAGAAGGCTGATAAATAGTTTTATTAATTGATAAAATAAACATATGAATGTTGGCCAAGCAATATGTATATATATATTTTTTTATTCCACCTTTGG
This sequence comes from Balaenoptera ricei, assembly GCF_028023285.1. NCBI lineage: Eukaryota > Metazoa > Chordata > Mammalia > Artiodactyla > Balaenopteridae > Balaenoptera > Balaenoptera ricei. Next base: position 17,658,490 of record NC_082651.1, on the reverse strand, counting down.
TTTATCTGAACAATTTCCTTTTCTGACATTTTCATACTAGAAGTGCCTTAAATCACAAGTGGTTATAGGTCAATGCACAGTGCCAGGCTAGCAAGAAAAAAGAATGCTACTACTCAGGGCACTTATGACGTACTTCACATTGTTAATTCTTCACTGTTCCAGCATAAAAGCTAAGTCATTCCTGATAGCGAGAAAGCCAAACTATCCCTTTCCCAAATCCCCTTTTTCTTGATGGCGGATACATGTGGCTGCACACTCGAAGCCTGGATATTATGCAGAAAGTATTTTCTGAGAGCTCTAGTTCCTGGTTCATAAATTATTATATTCTCTTTCCAGCCTTATGGCATGGCTCATCACATCCGTGATTAAACTGGAACCCACACACTGCATCCATAAGGAGACTATCCGTTTACAAAGGAGAGTCACAGCAGATAGACAGTAGGCATCCATTCTCTCTGGGTATAGGTGATAACAGTGAAAACTGATGATGAATGTAACTAATATTTATTTTTACTAGGAATGGATTAAATGGGTCTAAGAGCTGGGCAATCAGAGAGGTAGAATGGTACGGTAAAAATATATGTGCTTTAGAATATTTGTGCAACCACGGTTTTGAATAATGTCCACATCACTTAAAATGTGTGGGATTTGGACAAAAGCTACTCAGATTATGTGAATCTCATATTTCATTAGGGAAGTTAATATGATAATAATTTTAAAAGTTATTGAAAAGGATAACATCAGGGAATTAAATACAGTTACTGGCATATACAGAATATAAATATATGGTCCTAATGTTAGTCTTACTATCTGGTTCACTCCTGCTCCAAATAAACATTTAAATTACAGAGCCTACCTGTTGATTCCCTGATACCCTAATCAACAGGAACCTGGTTTTGATGTCCAATTTCTTAATATAATTACCTTAGTAGAATCACAAGAATCTTTGCTATTTCCCCTGACTTGCTTGCAAATTTCTATTCCAGCTGATTAGAGAAACACCTATGAGTGAAAGAGGTAGCTAGAAAGTAATATAAGATTAAAAGAAAATGTAGAATTAAATAGTTTCGACTATATTCATGTGGAAATCTCTCTCTATAGTGAGAAAAACAGTGCAATTGCTTTATTCAATCTAGACTGAAATTGGTTATTTTTAGTTTTTGGTTTAACTTAGTGGGGGTTTCCATTTAAAAATATTTATGAGCTGAGATAGATTTGATTATATAAAATCCTCTTATCTGAAACTGAAGATCCACAGATGGGAAATTCTTCAATGGAAACATGACCAAGTCTGAGAAAATTTCCTTCCCTAGGCTCTTAGAAAACTATACATTATATGAAAGTCTAAGGCCAAAAGGAGAAAACCTAATCAAACTTGTTGAAATAATCTTATTGATTTTTAGGCATGTTCACAAACATATGACAGTGCTTATCACCAAGATAAAAATTCCAGTTCAAAATACGTATCTATCTTAATTTCTAAATCCAGCTGGATAAGAGATAACTCTGTAAGTCCATTTGGAGTTACACTACTGAATTTTCAACAAGTGCCCCTAAATTACCTGGATGATGCTACTGAAGTTCATGATAACAGCACTACTAACAATTTAGAAAACTTATGTATCATTTCCTGAAAGGATTATGGAACATAAGATGAAATTTAATTTACTTAATCTAAATTCAATCTTAATATAATTTTAAATTTAAAACATTAAATTTGATCTTAAAATTTAAATCATTAAATGTAATCTTATAAAAAGGGCATAATGAAATATTGAAATTGCCAAAATCTTGATATATTATAAAAATGTTTGCATAAGAATATGAGATCAATCATGTAAAACAAAATAATTTTAGCAACAGAGTTATTACTATCTTCATTTTATAGTGAAAATATTTCAGAGAATATTAGAGTTAGAAATGATGTTAATGAAACTGAATCTAACATTCTCATTTTACCAATGAGAGTAACTAGCGTAAAAGAGAGTGCATTTTTCTAATGTCACCTAGCTGTTAGGGGTAGATTTGACTCAAGAAAAACAGACACTTGATTCCTGGTATAACATATAGCTAAGACTTATTATGTCATAGCATTCTGGATTTGTATAAGTCATTTAAGAAGTTATACGTCAAAAGTAGGTAAGAATGCAATGGACACAGGCTTTATTAGAGAATAATTGGGAACAAACGTTTGTGAAACAAACATTTTATAATTCAAAAGTGTTAATAGCAATAAGTGTAATAATATATAATACTTTCTGTGCATTTTAGACAAGGAATACTGATAATAATGTCTTAGCCCAAAGTACTCATACTTAAATGGCTAAATACATAAACATTGTTTTTATCTTACATTGAAAAGTTTCCCAGACATATGTGTCTTGTTGGGAGGCAAAAATTGTCCTATTATAGAAGGTGAAAGGGTCATATATGAATTTTCCCAGAACCTTTTGCAGCTAGGATATAAGCATGTGGACTTGAATTAAAATGAGAACTCACCGCACAACAAAAGTTGCATTCACAAATCTATTTTGGTGATGGTGAGAGCATGGGCATAGAGCCCTAGTGGTAACAGTGGTGAATCTGCAGCATGCATATTTAGCAATAAAATGACCTTGTGACCTTGTCCTTATCAGATTGGTCTGTGACATGCTTGTGGCCATGGATTCTACAACTTCCCTTCCACTTCTATTAGCCATCTCATAGCTTTTAAATAATTTCCTTACATATATCGGCCATAATCAGTTTTTGTGGCAGCGTAAAAACCATGATGAGTGCAGGGGTATTTCAGTTCAAACAACCCATATATGTAATAGCTCTCTGTAATTACTAGTAAGCTTAATTATTAGATTTTTAAGATTATAATATAAACTTTTTAAAAGCTTAATAACTATTCAATTAGTTTATGTAATAGATTTTTGAGGCACAATGCTACTCTGGCTTAGGAATTTACATAGAAACACATATATTATCTGTCATTCTTCCCTATCCAAGCATGATATTTTTGTCCTTTTTTTCCAAGCTTATTTCTAATTGACTAACCTCTTTGAGCCTATCTGGCATATTATTATACTTTTACACATAAAACGGTTTTTAACTCAGGAAATTGTTGCTAGAGGAAAGGAATGAGCTCTATACCGTGCACTGGATCAAAGCTATCTGAGCTTCTGGGTAAGCAACTATATTATGTATTTTAAAGGATGGTCAGTAATTCATTTGGCTACTTGGTTTGCTTGTATATGTACTGAGCCAGATAATGACTGGTGTTAGCTTTTTTCCTTGTTTAGGACTCAGTCTTTGTAATCTGCTCCTCTTTTTCAATTGTATCAAAGCAGTGTAGCTGTTTTCTCCCTTTAATTTTCTTAGCACTTTTTCAGTGTGTCTCTCAGTGCCCTGTGGCCTATCATCAAGCACTATACCATATATATAAAGGAAGGTTCATATTTATTTCTTAAGCATTAAGAAACATTTAAATAAATGATTGCTGAAAGTGTTCCCAATCTAATGAAAAATATAAATCTACTCACCCAATACAGTCAAACTTAAACAAAATAAACATGAAGAAAGCCACACAACATCATATTATGATCAAAATGCTGAAAATCAATGATAAAGAGAAAATCTTAAATGCAGCCTAACAAAATTACACTTGAGGGACAATTGAAAATTTAAATGTAGACAGTATGATGTTTCTTAAATAATGCTAATTTACAAAGACATGAATACTTTTGATTTTATAAAATAATGTATTTTTAGATATACAGGCTTAAGTATTTAAAGGTGAAGTATTACATTTGCAACTTACTATTGAATAGTTTGGTACAAAAATAGGGTGAATAGATAGATAGATAGATAGATAGATAGATAGATAGATAGATAGATAGATAGATGATAGATATAGATAGATAGATAGATAGATAAAATATTAAGAAGGATACATGTATGTCCATTGTACTATACATTTCAACTTTTTTGTAAGTTTGATTCTTTGAAATGCCAAATTCAACCTCCAGGGCCTGAACAGATTTGTTTGTGAGATATAGAGGAAAAAGCTTTCAGAGTTTCCCCTCGAGCATACGGGAGGAAGGAGATACTAGGAGAGTTATTAGGGAATAAGGTGGAAAGCCTCAGGCATTTGCTGAAGTGATTTCTCTCATCAGTGTTACTAAACTCATGAAGTGTGTAGGCTTATGATCAGTCCACTTTTCATGGAAATTAATAATGGTGAATGCTACACATTATGGATGTGGACAGACCAAGGCAATATGTGTGGCTGGAGGAGTATGGAGGCCAAGAAAAGAATGAGGGATAGACTCCCACAAATCTACAGGAATCATTGGATGGCATTTGATCTCTGATGGGCCTGTGGAATCAAGATCCAGGAATCAGTCCACGGCCATAGTAGAAACAGGGAAGCTTATCTGACATCTGTATTATAACTCCCAAATTATTTTTATGAGATAACTTTTGGTCAGTCTACTTCCCTGCTCTTAAATGCTCCTTCAATGGCTCTCAAATTCCCAAAGAATAAAGCTAACATTTTTATCCTGAAGTTGTAGCTTTTCAGTTACTGTTTTGGCAACTGATTCAATTTCTCAAAGTTCTCCTTGACTTACTATATGCTACAACCAAACCAAATTATTCTTTGTTCTCTATGCTGCATTTATTTAGATTTTCCTGATTCTGTGCCTGTTATAGCTCTTACCTGGATGACTTTATCCTCTCTCACCTACCGAACTCTACTCATACTTAAACCCAAGTTCAAATTCCCCCTTTCCTAATGTCATCAACAGAAAATGGAAACCTCTTCCAAACTCTCAGATGACTGCATCTGTTTCCTTCATACAACATGTCTCAAATTTGCTTTGAAATATAATGTTAAATTATTTTGTCTTTTATGCTTTATTGGAGGTATAAAGGGAAACAAACATAATTTTTCTGAGATTTAAAAATAAAACAAAACATCAATTTGGATCACCAGAATATCACCTTCATTATTTAACAGAGACTCTTAAAATTTGCCATACAGAGTGAAAGCCAAGTTGGTTTTAAAAAATGAAGCACTGTGATTACCTTGCTTCCAAAGGAAAGAAAGTAGAGCTGAGCTTCCTCTCTCCAGGTTCCAATTACCCAAACAGTAGTCATTCTACCTTTCTTATGGTAGAATATGTAAAAAGGCGGAGAGAGACAAACAGTTAATTTATAGAAACTCTCTTAGCATGCAAAAAGCCTCAGGAGTGAGGAAGCAGCCTCTTTCTCTGAAACACACCTGGAGAAGTCTGAGCTCATTAAAGGCAGGGGTCAAATCTGAGTTCTCTTTGTATTCCTCACTTTGCCAACCAAACATAGTGTTTTGGGAGGCAGTTGAGAAATGTTTGCTCACTGGTGAATGAACAAATTTGTATCAGGGCTCTTGAAAGAAACCAGAATATTTATTTCACCCCAAATATGTTTTGATATAAAAATTATTTTGAGCTGAAGACAATTAAGAAGCAGCAAATGCAAGAGGAGCTCTCTCTTCCTTTACCCCTCTCTGCCTAAAGAATGGATATAAAGTCTCCTTACTGAAAGGGACTTTAGACTCTTATCAACCCAGAGATGGCACTAGAGAAATTTGCAAAAAACTCATTGTTAAACTAACCTTTATCTTCCTATTTCTTGTCCACCATTAACTGCCCTGCCCAAGCCCCTTTTCTGTTGTCAGCATTTCACTACTCTTTTTCCAACCTAGTATAAAAGCTGGTCAACTCTAATTGCTTCTTTGGGTCTTCATTTTCCTTGTGAGGGCTTCCTTGTATATATGAAATATACATGTCAATCAACTTCTGTTAAGTTTTCTCTTGCTAATCTGTTTTGTTACAGGAGGCTCAGACCCTACTTAGAAAGGTAGAAAGAAAGATTGTTTTTCCTCCTCTACACACTTAAATTCAAATACTTTAAAAAGCAAGGTAGGAAAGGAAAACTTAAGAGTAGACAGGTAGTATCTACAACTAACTGAAGAGCACAGGTTCTGGCAATAAAACATTCAAATGAAAATAATAATACTAATAAGCACTGTAAGAACCAACCAAAACCAAAGAGGGGATTGATTTAGCCCACAGGCCACCTATATATTAGCGTTAGTTATTTCTTGCATCAAGTTATTTGCATTTTTACCTTTCTCCTTCTAATTTGAACATGTCTAGAAGGAACCATTAACATCAGAATCTATGTAAATGTTCTCACTTGGAGTTCACTCTTCAGTGGCCTGGGGAATGTAAAATGCTTTATCTCACGTTAAATTAGTTTCAGACAATATTTTAGATGTGAGAAAATAATCCACTTTTTTATATATCTATCCATATCCATATCCATGTATATATCTATATATCTTTTTTTGGTCCAGGTTAACTTGCTTAGGTCATTGACATCATGTCATATCATATAAGTTATCATCTCTCCTTTACCTACCTTGTTTCACAAGCAGAATTAGGCTAGTAAAATGGAAATGTAGGAACACTGTGATTGTGACATAACAGAAAGAAGTAGAGGAAAGCAAGCTATCTTTAAATTGTTTATGCTCAGACACACCTCTACTTCTTTTTTTTGCTGTAGTTGACATATAATTGACATATAAAATTATTTTACTTTCATGTGTACAACATAATGATTCAAAATTTATAGAAATTGCAAAATAATCACCATAATAAGTTAACCTCTGCCACCATACATAGTTTATACATATATATTTTTTTCTTGTGATGAAAATTATAAGATCTATTCTCTTAGTAATTTTTAAATATGCAACACAAATTCTAATTTCTTATTGCAGGGCTGACCAACAAGAATTATGATATAGTGATTTTAATTTTCCTTTCCTTCCACTGTGTTTTGTGTTTAGTTGTGGTCTGTTTGGAAGTTCTTTGAATGTATCTTTCTGGCAACATGATCTCTTCAGAGGATCTCCTAATGAACACTTCCCTCTCCCTGTCATTTTTGAAAAGGGGATATGCCTGTCCAATATTTAAAAGGCACATTGGACATCTTAGACTATTACAAAATTTCTGAAGCCACAATGGCTTGGGTTAACAAAGAAACAAATTGAGGAAAAGAGCATTTTGTTAAAAGCACGGGCAAAACCAGATAATTATTCCTGTTGTATTTTATATCCTACATCCAATTCCAGCACACTTTTGATAACTATACAAATTTTAAAAAAATACTTGGACAAAACAATCTTGTTAATAACAGTCACCTTAATAGTAACATTTCTATAAATTGTGAGTTTATCATGCCTCTTCCTCCCCAACTCATCAAGATCTCTTAAATGAAGACTTAAAACTTCCTATTAGAATTCCTAACAAGTTTTTATATACAAAATCATATCAACTGTAACGAAAGATGATTCTACTTGTTCTTTTCCCATCTGCAGGGTTGAGTTTTGGATGCTAAGCCAACATTGTATTTGTGAGATGATTCAAATTAATCATGGTGTGTAACAGCTTTTGTATATGTTACTGGGTTCAGTTTCCTAGCTTCCTTTCTTTCTTTCTTTCTTTATTTTTTGAGACAGGTGATGGATGTGTCTGTGTTCATGAGAGATGGTGAGCTGTCATTTTCTTTTCTCATGATGTCTTTGGTTTTGGAATTAGGGTAATGCTGGCCTCATGGAGTGATTGGGAGGTGTTCATGCTTCCATTTTTTGGAAAAGTTTGTGAAGATTTGGTATTAATTCTTTATTAAATGTTTGGTAGAATTTACCAACTGAAGAAGAAGAAAAAAAAAATGAAAACAAACTAAAACAATAAAAACTTCCTATTACCATAGTTTACGTCCATACTCTGCTTTCATTTCTCTTACTAGCACTTACTACTGTATGATATTATATTGTTTATTGGCTTATTTTTTGTGTCTTTCTATCACTCTGCAATATAAGGTCTTTGAAGATAGGAAATTTGTTCATTCATGATTGACTCTCCATGCCTACAAAATGTTCCTGGTTCATAATAAAAGCTCAATAAATATTTTCCAAGTGATTATAAAGAAAGACAAATTTACTGAGAGGAAAATGGCAAGAAGCATTGAAGATATGGGTGGGCTTCACAGAGTCCTAATGAAGGGGAAGAACTCATGATGAAAATGGAGTCAATCTTAAGTCTCAAAGTGTGTGTAGGATTCAACTATAACACAGAAATGTCCCAAATGTTAACTGAGATAACAAAATAGAAACAACAAAGAAATAAAAAGAAAAACAATAGTTTAAAGGAAAACTTGGACCCAATAAAAAAATAAATAGTACATATCTAGAAAATATAAAGAGCTCATTCAAATACAGAGAAAAAAAATGAAATCCCAGTTGTTAAATGTGGAAAAGATATAAACTCACAACTCAAGCAAACAACACATGGGAAATTATACAAAAACATAAGCAATTAAATAAATGCAAACTAAAGAAATATCAAGACAGCATTTTACATGCAAAAAATTAGTCAAAAATAAGAAAACACAATGCCTAAAGTGGATACTATGAATTGAATCATGTACCCCCCGAATTCATATGTTGAAACCCTCATCCTAAATGTGATGGTATTTAGTAATGGTAGCTTTGGGATGTAATTAGGTTTAGATGAGATCATGAGAATAGTGCTGAAGGAAACCAGAATATCTCAACCAAAAATATTCCTCTTTGATGTAAAAAGTATTTTTTGCTGAAGGCAATTAAGAAAGAGCTAATGCAGGAAAAAAAAAAAACTTGCTCTTTTCTGCCTAAAGAAATGATATAAATTCTTTTATTGGAGATTGAGTCTTATCTGCCCAGAGATGGGCAGATAAGGAAACTGTAAACAAACCTTAACTTTATTAGTTTCCTGCCACATATACACCTTTCTACAGTTTGCCACCCTTGGAAGGCTAAAACTGCTTTCTTTTTCCTGTCATTGCTCTATCAATTAATAAATTTATTAATTTATTTTGGAGATGCTATATAAGGTGGGATTCAAACTGTTATTTTGAGTCACTTTTGGTTTAGGTGATGTGCACGGTGCTTGTTAATAGACTGTTTTTCTCATGTTAATCTGTCATTTTGTTAGAGCCCCAGCAGAAACCTTAATATGAGAAAGGGTAAATTTTGCCTCTTCTACAGGGCCCTCAAGAGGAAATTAGTGCCCTTATAAGAGACAACAGAGAGCTTCCTCACTGGCTCACATTTTCTCTCTCTCTCTTTCTCTCTCACTCTTTCTCCACTAGCACTCATAGAGGAAAAGCTAGGTGAGGACACAGTCTAAAGAGTGAGCTGTCACCAGACACCAACCCTGCTGGCATCTTGATCTTGGACTTCCAATCTCCAGAACTGTAAGAAATAAATTCCTATTGTTTAAGCCACTCAGTCTGTGGCATTTTGTTATGTCAACCCAAGCTGATTAAGACAGTGGGCATGGTTGAAGCAAAGTTGGAATACTCATTATGATAAAAAATATGGACAAGCGAATAAAAAGATGACCCTAAACCCAGAAGTAATGGTCTTTAAACTTTGGTATGGTTTTCCTTTTTTTATGCATGCTGTTTTAGATTGCCACAGATACAGATTTTCATTTTTTAATATAGTACTTATATATTTTCCTGTTATTGTTTCTTTGTACACAGAATTTTAACATCTACTTCAAATTACATGTAGCAATTTTACTATTTCATGTTTTATCTACTTTAAAAATTGTTTTTGTTTGTGCATATCCTTTATTTGTTTTATAAACAAGGAACATCTTTGCATAAATATGGGTTTGTATTTTATATTAGCTCTTAAGTGTAAATTTAAAAGTAGAATTACCAGGTCAAATATGATGAATAATTTAATTCTAATTATTATATTGTACAGTAGCTTTCTAAAATTCTGTTCTTGCTCCTAGAACCTGCACAGAGAGGCCTCCAGGAGATATTGAAGAATGTGACAATGAGTTTACAATAGCAATTCTTAAAGTTGGTCTGGCCACCAAGCAGATACTTTAGTATGACATTCTGTTTAATATTCTTGCCTACGTGAATGAGAAATTCAGTTCAGCAGCAAATTCCTGTGCATATAGGATAGCAGAAGCATCCACTTTCCATCCTGAAAGCATAATAATTCCCTTACCATAGATAAAATTTCCTATTTCCTCATCTAAAATATTTCATTTTTTGAGCCTACATAGTAGAAACCCAATGAGTAAATCAGCCACATGCATAACAAATGAAATATTAGTGGTCATTATCCTGCATAGAGCCCACAGATGCACTTTTTCCTTGCCCTACTTTTTAATTTAAATGCCATAATATGACATGTTTGTCTATTAGTCTGGCCATCCATTCCGTACTCCTGTAACTGTGACCCAACCAGGTTCATTTGCCTAACTTCCCAGCAAGCCACATGCTGAGACTCTGACGATTGTAGCCAAGAACGAGTTTATTCACGAGACAGTCATGTGAGGAAACAGGAGAACAATTCTCAAATGAGACTCCCCAAACGTGAGGGGCTTGAGATATTCATGGGTAAAATGTATAGGGTGGTCAGCAGTGCAGGAGGACTTTATTGAAAGCAAGAAAAGATGAGGTAATCATTGCTCTGCAGGCACACTGAGCTTAGTGATCCTTCACAGGATGCATGTCCAGAAAATATTGCCATTAGCACAATCCAAGGGTGGGGTTTTTGGCCCTGTGACTTCAAAAGTCCATTCATCAGACACTCAGGTAGGCTTAGTTCAGTGGTCTGTGGTCTCCACCAGTTTGAGCTGAACAAGAGCTAGTTCCAAGTTCCTGAAAAATAACTTAGATAATTGTTACTATACTATACTATACTGACCCATACATCAGAGGTGTTATCTGTAGGGGGCGGTTAAAGGAGTCTTGTGATATATTGTCTAAGCTACATGAAGCTCAGAGTGTATGCAATTTGCAAGAAAAATTAAAGTGAGCTTGATAAGTGAAGGCAGGTTACAATTTATTGATTATTAGACAAGCAAGCCTAATGGATCTAATCCTCAGTTTCATTACAACCAGAGTGAGTTACACATTAGTGCTACCTGCTTGACCCTGTAGGTACATAAGGGTTTGCATGCTGGGCAAGTACAGTTAATTCCTCTGAGCAAAAGTCCTCTCAGACCCACAGGGCCATGTTGCTTTTTCTAAGGAGGGCCTGCGTTTCATTTGTCAAAATATGTGCATATTAGTCATCTTCATGAAGTTCAATACTAGGACAAAGGAAATATTGAAAAGTAAAACTAAAAATATGGTGATTAGAAGGGGCTAAACATTTAAAGAAGGTATTTTCTTTCTTTATACTCAAGATAAGAACCTGTCTCAGTTTCATCCCCAACATGTAAAGAGCTTGGAAGTGGTTGCTGCTCACATCTTTACAAAAAAAAAAAAAAAAAAAAAAAAAAGAAAGCTGAGCAAACTGAAAAACTCAATGACTTTTCTTGGACTAATCAGAGAATGGAAATCATAGGACACATTGACACCCTCAGATCTACAAGAGCAGGCAAATAAAGAGAACACTGCAGAGATAAGGTAACCCAAAGTAGAAACCACTGAAGCCATAAACTGGTAGAAATATTTAATGGTAATTTTGATAAAATACTGTAGGCTGAGTGTGAAGGAGAAAAACTCCTGGAGGCCTGCAGTCTTAGGTGGGACCCCCATATTTTAACGGGCTTCTCTTCAGGTACCCTACCAGGTACTCATGGTGAAGAGCCAAGAAAAGTCCCCTTGTGGCTTCCCTGGTGGCGCAGTGGTTGAGAATCTGCCTGCCAATGCAGGGGACACGAGTTCGAGCCCTGGTCTGGGAAGATCCCACATGCCACGGAGCGACTGGGCCGGTGAGCCACAACTACTGAGCCTGCGCGTCTGGAACCTGTGCTCCGCAACAAGAGAGGCCACGATAGTGAGAGGCCTGCGCACCACGATGAGGAGTGGCCTCCGCTCGCCGCAACTGGAGAAAGCCCTCGCACAGAAACGAAGACCCAACACAGCCAAAAATAAATAAATAAATAAATAAATAATTAAAAAAAAAAAAAAAGTCCCCTCATGTCTCTGCAAGTGGGAGGATATAAATAATAATTTTGAAATATTCCCAGAGCATTCTCTGTAGCAAAGGCCTACTCCCCAGAGAGGATGACTTTATCAGAACTTTATTCCACTAGGGAGAAGGGCATTTATCCTTGACCAATCCTATCTAGCCTCCTTGTCTCACCTAAGAGGGCCAGAAGTTAAGAAACCCTTGTGAAGGTCACAGGCCATGAACACAGGCTCACCAAATCACCGAGATTTAATCATAAGATTGTAGAAACCCTTTTCTCCCCTATAACTAATCAACATATCAACAGGGATCCAGTATAGTAAGAATGGATTGCAGCTAAAAGGCTGTAAGATGCAGACTCTGTTTAAGAAGTTCTTAGACAAATCCAAAGGCAAGAGGAGAGATAAACATAAATAGAGGAATTTGAAGCGTATGGCACCTACAGTTACAGCAAATAAAACACAGCCCAACTCCTAGTGAGACTGATATAAAACTTCAGTAAAGACCTATTTACATCAGGCACTATTACCTGATACATAATGTCTATCAACAACAAAAAAAAATTACAGAGCTTGCTAAAAGGCAAGAAAAACCCAGTCAGACCTAAAACTTTGCACAAAAATTAACTCAAAATGCATAATACATCTAGATGTAAACCAAAACAAAAGCAAGCAAACAAATAAAAACATGCAGAAACTAGAAAATTTCTAGAAGAAAACAGGAAATGATCTGCGTTTGGTGATAAGTTTTTAAACCCAACACCAAAAGCACATTCTATGAGAGAAAATATAAATTAGACTTCATTAAAATTAAAAACTTCTGCTCTGCAAACAAACAAACAAATACAAAGAGTGAAAATACAAGCCACCTACTGAGGAAAAGTATTTGCAAAACACACATAAAACAAAGTTTCTGTTAAAGAACTGGTATCCGAGATGTACAAAGAACTCTTACAACTCAACAATAAGAAAACAAGCCCAGTTAAAATATGGGCCAAAGAACTGAACAGACACCTGTCAAAGAAGATATCCAGGGACAAATAAACATATAAAAATATGTTCAACATAATTTGCCCTTAAGGAATTGCAAATAAAACAGTAATGAGATATCACTATTACACATCTAATAGAAAGGCTAAAATCCAAAAACAGGAAAAAAATGACAATACTAAATGCTAACATAGATGAATAGCAACAGTAGGTCTCATTCATTGCTGATAGGAATGCAAAATGTTATAGCCAATTTGGAAAACAATGTAGCAGTTTCTTACAAAGCAGTATTTGACATTCCTCAACAATGCAGTAAATGTGTTTCTAGTTATTTACCCAATGTATTTGAAGTTGTATGTCCACACATATACCTGCATTCTATTTTTTTAATATCAGCTTTATTTATAATCATCAAAACCTGGAAGCAATCAAACAGTCTTGCAATACCTTTTTCTCAGTAAAAAGAAAGACCTGTCTCAGGTCAACAGCAGTCAATTTAGCAAAGGTTTATTTATACACTTGAAATATCCACAACCAGGTTCCAGTTATTTCATGTCAATCAGTTATCCACTCTCCTCAAAATAAATGTCTAATAAAAATCAACACATAGCTTTATTGGCTACTTATTCTAGTAGGGGAAGAAAGCAAGTAGAGCTTATCTGTCCTGAGAATTAGCCAGAAGCAGGAAATGACCTTGCTAATATTCTTGTTCAAGTGCTATTAGGAGAGCCATGGGAATGTGTGTTTATTATAACAATAGCTTAAGTGGAAGCAGAATAAGAGGTTTCTGAATTATCTTATTTTACATGATAGAAAGGCTCCTTTGTATTTATGAAGCTCTTATGTCACAGTGAGTTTGTGGAGTTAAATTCCTATAGTGTATAAGTTTCAGTACAGAAAAAGAAGAACTTTCCAAGCTCCCTTTCTCCCTTTTTTCTCCAGAGGGTGTTTTGTAAATTATAGCTTCTGCACAGTACATAGTTCCCTAGTGGCCTGCTATGGCTAATATAGTTCCACCAAAGTGTTTAATGACTCCCAAGTTGCAGCTTAAATAGTGGGGAATTATAATGAATGATGGAAAGTGAAAATACCCCTGTGTTCCCTTGCGAGGGGAGAGGGACCCTCTAATAGTACCAGATGAAGTGCAAACAGCATCAGCTTCAGACTTGTTCCCCACAGCTGTCCAGCACAGACACAGATCCCAGAAACAGACACTGAATAAACAAAAGGGGTTTTCTCATTCATATTCTTTGTACCTAATTTACAGATATCATTGTTCTGGTAAAGCCTTCATCATACACTGAAGTCACAAAGGTGCTTTTAAAATGCAGAGCACTTCTGAGATGTCTCTATGGTCTCACTGCTTAAAGGTCTAAATCTTCTCGCTAAACAAATAATGAAATAATGTGTATATTATATTGCCCTGGGTTTGTTTCTAAAAATATTGTCAGGATCATTCTGGCAATAAAAGATGAATCATGTCAGGAAACCAGTTAAATAGACAGGCAGTTGTGAGATTCCTTCAAGGGCAGACACTGGGAATTCACTGATGTTATCAGCATTGTTGTCCTATAATTTTGGCAATATCTACATCAAACCCATGGAAACACCACATGATTTTCAAGAAAGCTTCCTGGAAACAAATAAAGAAATGGCACTATGGGAAGGGTAGGACTTAAGGAATGAAAATGGAGTTTGCCTGATTGGACTACATTTGGGTAGAAAACAGAGTTGGCCCTCAATGCCATATTGCTAACAGGCCACTATTTCTCTGTTCCCATCACCAGGCTCAATGCACCCTATATCTGACCCAACTAACACCTGGCTGCCTCCAAAACTGACAGTGTCTCATTATCCCAGGTATCTATTCATTTCCAGTGTTTTAAATCAGACCAACCATCCCACAATGTGTGAAATATGTACCTTCACCATGAACCCTCTTTGTCCTGTTCACTCTCTTACAGTGTGTTATGTTCTTCAATGTTCTTGGCCTTTGCATTTCTTGTTAATACATATTTTTTCCCTGAACTGTGATATTCCTTAAGATTTGATTATGGATCTTGACATTCATACTTTTATTTTTCAGCTTTAAAATAAATTTGATGTATGAAAAGGTTTTGAAATAATATATTAACAGTAAAATGTTTACCTACTATGACTATCCTCTTTCAGATCAAATCCCATCTTCCAACTGCCAGAGCAAATGATTACTATTTTTGATTCATGTCCTTTTTTATGTATATACAAGCAAATAAAATCTGTATTCTTTTTCTTCTTCTATTACATAATTGGTTGTACATCACCGTGTTGTTCTGCATTGTACTTTTTTTTTTTTTTTAACTTAATAAGAGTTTACTCGATTAGGTCAGTCCTACCCAATATAATCTCACCTTTGATCTACTTAAACTCAACTGATTATAGGGCCTTAATTATATCTTCAAAATCCCTTTATAGTTGACTTAAAACTTGGCATAATCACCGGAGTGACAGTCTATCACTTTTACCATATTTATATTGGTAAGAAGCAAGTTATAGATCTAGCCTACCTCAGTCAAGGGGCTGGGATTACACAAGGGCATGGGTCATTATGTATCTTCTTAGAATTCTGCCTACTGCAAATATATTCCCTACAGTAAAATTGTGGGGTCAATTGCTATTTTGAAAAAAAAAAAAATTAACAAAAGGCCCTTTCTAAACAATTACACTTTCAAAAAGCAATACATTTCTATTTCCTTATGGGCCTCAACAGCACTGTGTGTTAATATATCTTGGAATGGTATCAGTTTCATAAGTGAATTAGAGATTCTCCTTATAGTTTTAATTTTCTTTCTCTTATAAATGAGATTCAGTAGCTTTTCCTATGCTTAAGTACTGTTTATATGTTATTTTCACTAACACTATTTTATTTCTTCTCCCATTTTATCCCATTGGGTTATTAGTCTTTATCTCATCTATCTGAGAATATTTTTTAATATTAGAAAGATTAGACTTTGTCTGTGATAGGAGTTGTAAAATTTTCACAACTTTAAGTTTACTATTATTTTTTACTGTGTTTATTATTTAAAAAATTTTGAACCATGCAACAAATTTTATTTTTATATTATCAGATTCACATTATTTTTATTTATTTTTAAAAATTTGAGTAATAGTTGACCTTGAAAAAACAATTGCCAACATTTTTTTCCAGTAATTTATGGTTGTATAGTTTTACATTTACATAGTCCATGTGTTGAAAATTTCCTGGTGTACTATTTTAAATATAGATTTGCATTTTTCAATAAGCCATGCACACCATTTATTGCGTAATGTGTCTTTTCCCATTTGAATGAACTTCTTGTAGAAGATTGTATTTTCTAAAGATGGCTACGTGGTTTTCTTAAGATAAAACCTACCAATGGCTTTGCCTTGCTTTCTACCTGGAAATGTGCCTTTGGAAGCTTGAGTTACCATGCAAGTAGTCTAGCTACCCTGTCATCACTTAGGTGGAGAAACCATGTGGGGACATCACATAGAGAGACAGACAGAGATGTCTATGGAACCCCAGCTCTCTCATCATCCAGCTCTCAGCCCAGGTAACAGATGTTGAGTGAAGAAACTTTGGGGATGACCTCAGGACTAGCCAGAGTGAAAACTCCACAGCTAAGATGCTCCCAAATTTCTAACCCAGAGAAATCATGACTGATTATAATGATTGTTGTTTTAAACCACTAAATTTGGGGCTGATTTCCAGCACAGTAATAATAACTAGATTTTTCTTGTGGTTTATGGGATTTTAAAACATTTAATTTTTATCGTTCTTATAGTTTTTATAGTATAGAAATACCCCTATTTTTTAACCTTTATTTATCTAATTGCACTGGATAATAGTACCAAAGATTAAAAAATAATGATAATAAGAGGTATCTTTCTTTTGTTCCTGTATGTAGCCAAAATGTTTCAAAGTTTCCCTATCAAGCAAAAAGATGTCTTTAGAACAAAAGAGACAGTTTAAATTTTACCGAAGTACCTATATATTCCTAGTTTTTAAATAAATGCCTCATCTTAAAAATATGACTGTCACCAAACTTCTGGCACTTTTCACTTAGAAAGCTCAGGACATACACTCAGCTGATCAAATCTACCTGCAGGGACCTTATTCAGATTTTCCTAATTGTGATTTGCAGCCTTTGGCTCTACTCATTGTTACAGGATGCTGGATTATTTACATATTTTTAAATTTTATTTTACAGACTAATTCCTATTCCAACATTACCACATGTAGAAAGAAGCCCTTATCTCTGTTAAGTGAGCACATCTCCAGGGTGCTCCTTTAAGAGAAGTGTAATGTCCTACAGTCAACTGATGACCCTCAAATAGCACTGTGTGATATTTAAATGCTACCCATAACCATAAAGGAAACAAGTTCTCCTTTCCTTTTTCCTGGACTTAATATGTATTTTTTGAGTAGTACAGTATTTGTTTAGAGTATTAAATGAGTGGTATATTGAGAATATTTAAAATTCATGAGTATTCTATTTATAGCAAATGAAGGAATAATGTTTTTAGGTTTCAAGAAATTTTCTGTGCCAGATTGCAGGGGAAAAAAGATTGTTTATGAAATTCAGCATCGAATATCCTGGTATTACTTTGGGGAATCATCTATTTTATCCTAGATTTCAGCAATTTATAGAGGTGACAAAGGAGATAAAGGAAAGTTTTAGATGCAAATAGCTACATTTGTTTAATGAGGACATTACCCCTACTGTGAGGTACCCTGAGGATTTCATACAATCTCCCCTCAGGTAAGACTATTTAAACCATATATAAGTAATAATTTATACAGTTTTTTTCTTAAAATATTTATGGAATCAAGGTTTACTATTTCCTTTAGGAGTAAATAGCAATTATTTACAGTCCTGGCTTTCAACCATTAAAAAAATCCAAAATATATCCTTCTATCGCAGAATAAATGTTTTCCCCTAATTCACCATCAGTGGATATCAACTCTCTCCAATAATCCCATATTATTTTATTTACTTAATGAAGACCATTGTCTCCCTCTCCTTCCTTGTGCTAAACAGAACTCTGTCTTTTCTCAGGTAGGCTTCCCTTACTTACTTTCATTGGGTAATTTGGTAATGCTCAGTGAATGCTTCATTTGTGCCAGGAACTCTTCAACTGTTGGAAATGTAATGGTAACTCTAAAGGACAAGATCCCTAGTCTCACATTAAGTATTTGTGGAGCAAATGAGAGAGTGAATGAATGATTGTTATTAATACTGCTGCTTTGTTAAAGTCAGGCATGACTCCTTTTTCATATCTTTTTTAAATTAATTTATTTATTTTTGGCTGTGTTGGGTCTTCGTTTCTGTGCGAGGGCTTTCTCTAGTTGCGGCAAGTGGGGGCCACTCTTCATCGCGGTGCGCGGGCCTCTCACTATTGCAGCCTCTCTTGTTGCAGAGCACAGGATCCAGATGCGCAGGCTCAGTAGTTGTGGCTCACGGGCCTAGTTGCTCCGCGGCATGTGGGATCTTCCCAGACCAGGGCTCGAACCCGTGTTCCCTGCATTGGCAGGCAGATTCTCAACCACTGCACCACCAAGGAAGCCCTCCTTTTTCATATTTGCACCTTCTTTGTCTAAGATTGTCTCTGGTGTTTAATAAACATTAATTTGCTTAAAGAGGATATGATAGGATAGAATTCCAAATAGAAAGATTTAGGAAGCAGAACCAGTGTTTAAATTTAATACCAGTTTTATTCTGAGAATTAAATGGAAGAAGAAGATAGCTGGAGCTGTGTTAATGAGAGAGAGACAGAGAGAGAGAGAAGAAAAGAGCCTAAGGCTCAACCTTTGGGTGGCCATTTAGCTGAGGAGAGTGGGGAAGAGGAGATAAACAGAAAGGAGCAAAAGAAAGTGAGAATTGACAATAGGAGGCAGAAAATTGTTCAGAATGGTAGAGAAACCAAACTGTGGCATCACTGATGCTAAATGAGCAATGAGATGCTAAATGGTCCAGAGAGGCAGTTACGGGAAATCAGGTCCAGAAGAAGCTGGTGAAAATGTCTTCAGATCTTACATGATGTCAAGGGTTACTCAGAATACCCAATTTTCTTGATAGTTTCACATGTATAAGATTTGTCTCCCCAACAATTTGTAAGTCCCTGTCACAAGGGCAGAGACCCCATTTTAATCTTGCTCAAGTCATTAACAACCTCTGACCTATAGACATTGTCTGATAGGATTTTCTTGAAAACATGCTGACTCATCTCCACCATTAGTCACATCACTTCACTGTCTTCTATATTCCCTGATGTTTCTTATTTCATGAGTTTATCTTTTTCTGTTTTTGGAATAACTTTATGTGCTAAATATCCTATTCAATGTTTCCATCCTTTGTTTTCTTTCTTTTTCTACCTTTGAAATTCTCAATCCTTCTGAAGATTAGTAGTCAGAGTGGGTCACTCCTGTTAACTAAGCTGGACCTACATAAAAAAATACATAAAAACATAGAATAAGGAGCTAATAAGCTTAACTGGAGTCTCTGCCATATACAGAATAGATTAAAATACATTTTTCATCAGTTTGAAGCTTCCTCTGTTTATTAACACATCAAACTTTGACTACTTTACCACCAAGACAATATACTTTCATGGCCTTGCATTTAAATAATAGTTTACATTTATTGGGAGACATCTGACAGGAACATGCCTCCTCTATGCCTATGTAAGTTAGTCTTACCTGCCATTTCTCCACTCCCACACCTACAGTCATCTTGGCATTTATAATAAAGTCATCCTTCTGATTATATAACCATTACCTGATATGTCTCAATGATAATTTTTGAACACTTGCCTTGGCCCTGAGAATCTTGTTCTTGGTTCCTCAATTCACCTACCCATACCAGTTTTTATGTTTTCTTTGACTGTAACCCTGTCTTTGTACTCTGCACAGTATCTCTGAGTTCTCTAGAACTAGGACTGAAAACAGTGTAGGCAATGATATAAGTTCTGTCTGATTCCTGCTTTCCTATCTTCTGTATAAAAAAAAAAAAAAAAAAAAAAAAGCCTCAAAATGTTGAAGGAACAAAACTGGTCATCTTAACAGCATTTGTGAAGACCTGTCCTGGGCAAAAGGCAGGAGGAAACTCCTGCATCAAGGCCATTAGAGATCCCCTACGAGTTGGGGAGGGGCTGGATCACTGAGAAGGTCTCACTCCAAAGATTCAGGAATATAACATCTGATTAAGACTGAGACTGAACCAGGACAATAGAGAATGCAGTCTCCCCCTATTCCTGGCCAGCAAGTTTACTGTTAGAGGTAGGACAGGTGTAGAAAGAGAACCTGTGATCTCAAAGTTGAGAGTGGAGCACACACTGAAGAAAACTCAGTTGGTCCCCACAGTAAACAGAATATAATGCCAGAGGACTTTGAAGCCTGCAGTTTGCTGAGGGTAACAATAGTAACAACAAAACCCAAACCCAGCACAACACCTGATTCAACTGATTTAACTTTACCCCACAATAAAATCCTAGCTAAAAAGAAATGTTCCCATCTTCTGGCATGAATATGATTTATCTCAATCACCACTGCCCCAAACAAGATGTCTGACTTTCAACCAAAACTTAAATGAAGCACAAGAAAACGAGAAGTAAAACAATACACTGCAAGAGAAAAATCAATCCCCCAAACAAAACTGAGATATGGCCCAGATGTTGGAACATCTGTCAGGGAATTTAAGACAATTATTATTAATATGTTAAAGGTTCTATTAGAAAAGGTAGACATCATGCATGAACAAATAGGGAGTTCCAGCAGAGATACAGAAGGAGGAGAGAGAGAGAACAGGTCAAAATAAATATTTCAACAGATGATGTCTGAGAATTTCCAAATTTAATGAAAGAAAACAAATCAAAGATTCAAGAAGCTAAGGAAATACCAAACAGAACTAAAAAGCATAAGTATATAAATGTCAAATAATTAAATGAACAGGAAAAAGTCACCAAGATATATCAGATTCAAATTGCTGAAAATAACAAATAAAGAGAAAATCTTGAAGGCAGCCAGCAAGTAAAAGACACGTTATATATAGAGGAAAAAAGAAAATCAGTATTCTCATGAGCACATCTGCAAGCCAAAGACAATGGCATAATACCTTTTAAGTACTGAAAGAAGAAAAATCTGTTAACCCAGAATTCTACCTCCAGCGAAAATACCTTTCAAAAAAATGAAAAAGAAGATTTTCAGACAAAAACTGACAGAAGTGTTTGACAGTACATTTGCACTATAAGTAATATTAAAGGAATCTTTAAACAAAATAATAACATCTGACAGAAACATGGAACTACACACACTTACACAAGCACAGAAATGAAGAATATTAGAAATTTGTTGGTTTGCAAACTTGGGAATCTCTCAGGTAAAATCCAAAACTGGCCCCTATACATGCAGACAAGGAGAGACTGAAGAAAGTGACAGACCACTACAGATTGGGAGATGGCAGATTTAATAAGAAAGGGAATTTATATTACAGGCCTATCTTGCTTGGGTGGCCACAAGACAAGATCTCTTAACTCACCTCCCAGAATCTTGAGTTTATATAGAGGTGGTAACTGGGTTCAATCACCTCTACTATCCAGATGGTCTCAACAACCATTGTCCTCTCAAGGCTGCACCCTTGAAAACAGCTTTAGCCATGGGAACAGTGGGCAGAAGGTACATTCCAAGGACTGAGTGAAAGTGAGGAGCCTCTGATTGCTCTGGTCCAGTTGGAGGGTCAAGCAGTGGTCATGTCCTCTTGACGAGCTCCTCCAACAAAAATAATAACAATGTATTGTGTATTTATAGCACATGTAAAGGTAAAAATGTATGACAATGATAGCACAAAAAGAGAAAGAAGGGATTGGTAGTATACTTCCATGAGATCCTCACATTACACTTGAAGTTATATAATATCAATGTGGACTATAGCTAGTTAAACACATATAAACCAAGCCCTAGACAAGCAGCTGGCACACAGCAGTTAGAGAAAATGAGTTATATCTCACACTGACCTCTCCCTGCTGCCTGCACTGAGAGAGTGACCCCC
Source organism: Balaenoptera ricei (assembly GCF_028023285.1). Taxonomy (NCBI): domain Eukaryota; kingdom Metazoa; phylum Chordata; class Mammalia; order Artiodactyla; family Balaenopteridae; genus Balaenoptera; species Balaenoptera ricei. Next base: position 17,636,411 of record NC_082651.1, on the reverse strand, counting down.
ATTCAAGAAGAAAGTGTCCATAAGCATTAGGGGTAACTATAAGTAAACTGAAAATTTACCTGTAGCCCAACAGAGAAGATTAAAGAGGGTCCAACAATTATGTTAGATTTAAGTACATAAGTAAATAGGCAAACTTCCTCTTTTCCCATCTACACCACCAGGTAAACCCTGAAAACTGATACTGCTACCAACAACACTTAAGAAGTCCCACATGTCATGAAGCTCAGAAGATATTTTAATACGTGGTAAGCATCCATGATGCACTGATTAGGAAACAGGGAGTGAGTGCATCCCTTGTGTGCTGTCTTGGAAATATGAAATAGTAATTTAACAGGCTTTCTTCCTTGCTTCACTTAAAAAGGCACCCTACCATGTTAAGATGCAAATGGTAACAGCTAGTAAAGCTATTCCAGGTTTGGCTGCTTCAAGTCATTTTTAGACCTGTGTAACTTGGGGTTGGTTGCAAGTAACAGCTCACAAAAGGCCATAAATATCCACCTACATCAAGGTTAAATCCATTACTTCAGGGAAACAGGAGTGAATTACTAACTCCAAACAGACCATGTTTAATACATCTGCATACAGGAAGATTAACTGAAAAGCCTCTTTACCCTGAAAATCAGTTCTCCCTTTCTTAATACCTGGCTCATGTGGAGACAGCAAGGTTACAGCATTGCATGCCCAATAGCGCCAAACTATCAACTTCAGAACAGTCATTAAACCAGAGGCATATTTCCCATCCAGTGTCCAGGCCAGTGGCTAAAGGTTTATGTTTATATAGTAAACAACCAAGATAAATTTTTACAAAGAGCTTATCCTGCTAAGAAATCATGTTTTTCTAACACTGATCCTTTCATTCCAACACTTCCTGCCCTCCTATGTCCTCCCCTCATCCCGTCTGACTTCTAGTGGATTCTCCAAATCTATAAAACGTTAGCAGAGAACTTCAGACTGGACTCTCAGAATTTTTTCTCATTTAGATCTTCTACCTTGGAACCCTAGATGAGGCAACACGAAACTCATGTTCATCCTACACCTCCTTCCATGCTCTTGAATGCTAAACAATTTCTAGGAGGAGAGGGAGGTTGATTGAGGGAAAGCCCATGGCAAAGATGTGGAAAAGATCTCCCCCTTCAATGTTAAGCTCATTCAGGACAATTCTGCATTATGCTTCTAGTGTGGAGAAGTAGAGATTCAGATTTGAGTTCAAGTCTATTTTCTACTACCTAGTAATTTGATGACTTGGGACAGGTTACACATGCTCTGTAGGCTTCAGCTCCTTACACTGTGAAAAGAGATCATATCTATCTCAGGGTTGTAGTGATATTTAAATAAGGCAACATCACAGCACCTAATATGTAATGTGAAATCAATATTGCTCAGCGAATGCTGACTTCTTTCCTTTGGCTTCCACAGCTTAATTAATATAATCTTCTATCTTTGTCTAATGTAAACTATGTCTAATCCATTTTTTGGAAGAAGAAAGTGTGCAACTCATATATTTCAACTTAAGCAATTAATGTTGCTTATGATATGTTCTCCGAAATATACATATATAAATTTTTATTGTATTGTTTTGTAATACAAATTAGTAGTATAAAATATTTATAACATTTGACCAATTAATTTGTGCTATTCTATTCTAAGAAAATAATCCAAAATAGATAAGTAAAAGCTTAAAAAAACTCATACAGAAAATGTTCGTTACAACATTATATATATTGGGGGAAATATGAAATTTTCTAAATGCCCAAAGGAGGTGACTGAGTAAATGTTGGGCCACTCACATAGTTGAGTGTTGTATGGTCATTATTCTTTGTGTATAGTCATTTGTATAGAAAAAAATTCTTTTGTGAAGAAATGTTATTAAAATATTAAAATGGAACATGTTTATATTATTTGGTCAAAAATTCAGATACAATATTTTACATAGGTTAAGTCAATAATATAAAATATATACATATATTATCCAATATACATATACATATATTGGATAATACGTATATATGTATATGTATATTATCCAATACATGTAAATATATATAAGATATATACATACAATATAGATGCATACGTATATGTGTATGTACACATGTACAATTTAAATTCATTCTGAATAATATGCCTATTATGTATGTATACATGTAATAATGTCTATATGCATGTAAAGAGTGCACATGTGTGCATATGTATACATTTATGTGTGTATAGAGATAATATATATTGGGAATAAGAATTTTCATTGGGCATTAAGTGCAAGGCAGTGAGTTAAGTGTTTTAAATGCATTGTGTAACATTATCATGTAAAAACTATTGGTTATATTCTATTATCTCTTTATCTCTTTACTTTACAAATAAAGAAACAGTCTTAAAGAAGTAAAATCATCCAAGAATATTGTCAAAAGTCCTACAGCTGAAAAATGGGGCAGACTTGGGACTGGAAATCACATCTGTGTGATTCAGCTTTTATGCACACAACCCCTGAGTCTGCAGGTTCAATGGGCATTTATTGAAGCTAAAATGTGTCCAACATAAAGTTAGGAGTTTTCAGGCACACTGCCTCATTTAAGATGATAACTTAACTCTTTTGTTTAAAGGTAAATATAGGGATTCACAGAATTTGTGTTCTAAATGTAATAATGTTTCAACTCCTGTTTTTGACCCTGAGCATTTTCTGAGCTACTGACCATAATCTGCTTCTTCTTTGTCTGATTTCAGTGCTTGACTTTAGTCACTAACTTCTGTCTCCTGAACTGTCATCAAAAGAGTTAATTGCTATTTATAATATTCGACTTTTAGCCTATATGAATATATATGTATGTATGTGTATGTGTGTATGTGTGTGTGTGTGTGTGTGTATATATATGTATATATATATATATATATATACATACATATACTGTACATACACTTTACACGTCTCCTATTTCTGGTATTTTATTTTACAGAACAGTGGACCAAGGAAGCAAAAGCCTACATTAAAATACTATTCTCAATACTTTTAATTGTGATTTTGGGGCAGTTCACTCTGATTCCCTGTTTCCATACCCATAATAATATCGACCTCAAACATTTATTTTTGTAAAGGTTAAACAAATAATAATGTATGTAAATGTTCCAAGAGTCATTTCTGGCACATTGTAAGCACAAATCAAGTTAGTTTTCCTTCTTTGATTGATCTCTATTAAGTTAATAAATATATAAGACACTTCGCACCTGACACATTATAAGCACATTGTAAGTTATTTTTATTATTACATTTTTTACCTTCATGTGTCCTTCAGTTCTCCCCTCTTTTCCCTCATATAGACAGCCATATTATTTGGGGTGATTTGAACAATATGTTTCACACAATTAAAATTTATAAATATCTTTTAATCAGAGCTGAAATCTTTTCTTTGTTAAATAGTTTCAAATGCCTTTCTGCCCTCCACCTCAGTCGTCTCACTGCAGACTCTATAACCACTCAGGAGAAGGAGTATGAATGGCCTCCCTGTTTACTAACCACAAATCTGCTGACATGAGAAGGTAATTTGAGAATAATGAACATTCCTTCAAAGTACACAGTGAAACTACTGTAAATTCTTCCCCTTAAGTTTACTCATCTATCAAATAGAACAGGAGTTTCTCACCTTATCTTCTGGAAATTGCTGCCAAATGGATATATTGATTTAGTTGGCCATTTAATGGGCTGGATGTCTATTATATTTTACTACATTGGTAAATGGGGTTTATTTAATCCCATTCTCAGTTTAAAAGGTTTCAGCATTGATAAAATCTGCAAAGACAGATGTGCAATAAATTGTGCTCTTTTAATGGAATTACTACAGAGAACAAAATGCCAAAGAAAGTTGCTTACCCCTAAGTGTAAATCGCCTAAGGATTTCTCTACTTCAAATATATTTTGGAAGAAATGCTGTTGACAAGTTGAATTACTAACCTTTGTAAATACAGTTTAGCTTTTGAAAAATTATTTTTCTCATGTCAAAGTCATTTGCTCACAAGCAAGAGAAAAAGCAAGAATAGAAAATTATACCATCTGTTGTATTGATTTACTCAGCAAATTGGCATAATGCAAGCAAGATCAAACTTAATTTTATATCCAAGACCCATATCACCTCTCTCCATGGTAAGCAAGCTATTCACATTGTTAAATATATATATATATATATTTATATATATATTTGCCTCAAACTGCTCCCTCCTGCTTGCTTGAGATTTAACAATCACTAGTTTACTGCATATATATGGCTCCAGTGCTAAATGGTTATTTTATATCTAATTGTTTCACTTATATATTCCTCAGCATATTTCTTATTCTATAAGCCTCTTAGGAATGATTAAATTCTATTACTCATTTGGCCTCCAGAGAGATTGCAACCAACATAATGGTTACCAAATATACATGAGCAATGTTTGTCTCTCCAAAAGACTAATTCATGCTCATAGTGATCTCAGAAAAAATGTAAAAGTCTAGAAGAGAATTTTGAAGAAGTAAAGAAAATATACAAATCAATCAAAATTGACCATTGTCTTCATTTGGTAAATTTCCATGAGATCATGTTGTGTATCCAACTTTGTCTTTTACTTTGACTCACATTATATCATAAGAGTTCATCAGAACTCTTTTAAACATCATTTTTGTGGCTGCATAATAATCTTTTTTGTGAATACATAATTACATTTTTGGATATCTACTTTTAAGAAATATTTTTCTTTCAATTTTACTGAGATACAATTCACATACAACACTGTATAATTTAAGGTATAGCACATAATAACTTGGCATGTGTATATATTGAGAAAGATTACAACATTAAGTTTAGTTAACATCCATCACCTCATATAGCTAAAAAGTAAGTCACTATGCGGTACATTACATCACAATATTTCTTTATTTTACAACTGAAATTTTGTACCTTTTTACCACTTTTACCCAATTCCCCCATTCCTTACCCCTGCCTTTAGCAATTACAAATCTGATATCTTTTTCTATGAGTTTGCTTTGCTTTTAAATTCCACATATAATTGATATCATACAGTATTTGTCTTTCTGTGTCTGACATTTCAATTAGCATAAAGCCCTCAAGGTCCATTCATGTTGTTTGCAAATGGTAGGATATCCTTCTTTTTCATGACTAAATAGTATTCCATTACATATAAATATATATTATCTTTGTCTATCCATCTGTCAGTGGACACACAGATTGTTTCTATGTCTTGGCTATTGTAAATAATGTTTCAATGAACTTGGGGGTGCATATATGTTTCAAGTTAGTGTTCTTATTTCCTTCAGATAAATACCCAGAAGTGAAATTGCTGGATCATATGGTAGTTCTATTTTTAATTTTTTGAGGAAACTTCACCCTGTTTTCCATAGTGGCTATACAAATTTTGCATTCCCACCAACAGTGAACAAGGGTTCCCTTTTCTCCACATCCTCATAACACTCTTTATCTCCTGTCTTTTGATGATAGTCTTTCTAACATGTGTGGGATGAAATCTCCTTGTGGTTTCCATTTGCATTTCCCTAATGATTAGTGATATTGATCACCTTTTCATGTACTTATTGGCCATTTGAATACCTTCTTTGGGAAAATGTCTATTTATGTCCTTTGCCCTTTTTGAAATTGGATTATTGGGATTTTTTTGCTATTTAGTTGTATGAGTTCTTTATCTATTTTAGATATTAAGGCCTTATCAGATATAGGATTTACAAACATATTCTTTCATTCCATAAGCTGCCTTTTCATTTTGTTGATTGTTTCTTTTGCTGTGCAGAAGCTTTTTAGTTCAATGTCATCCCACTTACTTATTTTTGATCTTGTTGCTTGTACTTTAGGTGTCATATCCAAAAAGTTACTGCCAAGACCCATGCCATAAATATCCACTTTTATTTCTACATTTCTGCTGTCATAAACCATGCCAAAAGAAATAATTTAAATTTGACATTTTCCATGTTCTGGCTCTTGTAAATAATGCTGCAATGAACACTGGGGTGCATGTGTCTTTTTGAATTATGGATTTCTCTGGGTATATGCCCAGTAGTGGGATTGCTAGGTCATATGGTAGTTCTATTTTTAGTTTTTTAAGGAATCTCCATACTGTTCTCCATAGTGGCTGTATCAATTACATTACCACCAACAATGCATGAGGGTTCCCTTTTCTCCACACCCTCTCCAGCATTCATTGTTTGTAGATTTTTTGATGTTGGCCATTCTGACCGGTGTGAGGAGATACCTCATTGTAGTTTTGATTTGCATTTCTCTAATAATTAGTGATGCAACCTAAGTGTCCATCAACAGAGGAATGGATAAAGAAGATGTGGTACATATATACAATGGAATATTACTCAGCCATAAAAAGGAATGAAATTGGGTCATTTGTAGAGACATGGATGGACCTAGAGACTGTCTTACAGAGTGGAGTAAGTCAGAAAGAGGAAAACAAATATCGTATATTAATGCATATATGTGGAACCTGAAACAATTGGTATAGACTATCTTATTTACAAAGCAGAAATAGAGACACAGACGTAGAGAACAAACGTGTGGACACCAAGGGGGAAATGGGGGGTGGGATGAATTGGGAGATTGGGATTGACATATATACACTATTGATACTATGTATAAAGTAGATAACTAAGGAGAACCTACTGTATAGCACAGGGAACTCTACTCAGTGCTCTGTGGTGACCTAAATGAGAAGGAAATCCAAAAAAGAGGGGATATATGTATACATATAGATGATTCACTTTGCTGTACAGTAGAAACTAACACAATATTGTAAAGCAACTCTACTCCGATAAAAAAAATTTGACATTTTCCCTTAAGATACTATGGATCCACATGTGCACATTTTTAAAGCTCTAGACACATATTGTCAAATTGTTTCCAAATATACTATCAGGTGTGTGCAAGGCCTTATCTGGAATTCTAAAAGCCGAAATATCTTTAAACTTAAAAGTCTCTTTCATAACTCATTTAATGACAAAACCTGATTTACTTGAACTCATTTAGTATCAAAAGATGACCTGAACTGACACAATACGAGGTGCCAAGGCCTTCCATTGAAAACTGTTAGGAACACACCTGAAGTTGAGCAAATTGTGTTTATTACTCAGTACAGAACACACACCATGAAGCACCCTGGGTTATCTCAGTAAGCAGATATTAGAAATAACTACTTACTGGTCTTGGGCTTTGCATGGGTGATGTTGAAGAGAGTCTAAGGAAGTGGGGCGAACTCTATATTGGATGCTATCAGAAGACTGGGGCAATTCTTTGATTGGGTATCTCAATAAATTTTATCTATAGGAAGGGCAGGCTACAGTGAGAATGAAGCTTTACCAAAACACAATTGGTAAAGAAGTAGCACTCACTCATTTTACCCCAGAAAGTGAATGTTTGGCAATGTTTTTATTTGTGCTTAGACAAAATTAAGAAGTGGCCATGTTTTCTGCACTTTATCACAGAATCAGAGTAACCTTGTCTGAGGTTGGTGTTCTGTGAAGTTGCTTAGGTAGGATAATAGGAGAAGAGCGTGGTCTAGCTATGAATGCCACACAGCTTCTGGATGTGAGATGCTTCTTTTTTTCCACTTTCTCAGAGGCTAATTATACACTTGATTTGTTCTAGTATATGAAATATCCATAGATTTTGCTGCAGAAATAATAAAATATTTGTTTTGGATGCTGCAAATTATCTTGACTTCCTAACCTCTGAAAAAATTGAATTTCAAGAATCATTTGCCCTGAGGCTTTTAAGATAAGGGTGATTGGATCTGTGCCATTTTAGAATTGTATATACAAATGAACTGGAAGAGACATTTCATTTGAATACATGTCAGCACTGAGTATCCTCATTCTTAGAAAGCTTCTTTTACTGCATCAGTGGATTGATGGGCACAATTTCTAACTGGACGTCCAGCATGTGAAGCTCTGGAATACCGGAATCGAGTATGATGAAAGATACAGTCCACTGGCACTGCTATTAGGTCTCAAGTGTTCATGAGTTCTGCCTGTGGTCACTCTCTGTGGTAGCCTAACCCTCCCACAGTTACTTCACCCATCTCCTCTCTAAGTTCTGCAGTGATTGTTTCAGAGAGACTAGATGGATACAGAAAAAGAGGTACCAAGAGGGGAAGGGTACTGACCAGGAGACAGGACTTTAGCTGTCTCAAAAGCTGATACCAACCAACAGAGGGGCAATTTTTCTGCTTTCCATATGCTAGAAATGCCCAATGGACTGAAGCCCAGGGCAGACAGAAAGAAGAAATGAAAGAACTTCTTGTTTCTGCCCACATCACCAAGCTTACTTTGTATCAGAGAGTGACAATAATTTGAAGCAGATCAATATTCATGTAGTTTAACATATTAAACAAATGTTAAAACTGCTGCTTAAATTAATCAATGCATACCATTTATTGAAATAAAATCAAGAAAGTATTTTGTTCTCAGGACCATGCATTTATCAGTAGCCCCAAAATTTTATACCACACTGAAACATCTCTGAGTAATTGTTCAAAATGTTGTTTCTCAACCGTGACTCCCTTATATTCAGATTCAGGGACCTATGACAGAGCTTGGGAATCTGCAGAGCATGGATTTTGTTGTGAGAAACCCTGCAAAAGGCACACTTCCCCTTTGAACCAGAGATGTAAATGAGTTATCAGCTTCTCCCCTAACAATGGACATAGCAACAAGGTCTTGATAAATGAATGGGTGTTTTAGGCAGCTTTGTTGTGATTAAACACTTTATAGACATGGAATGTAGAATTATTTTTAATCCTTGATCTTAAAAATACGCATATCCATGAAAAGCTTTCAGAGAGAACTTTCCTACTGAGTTGGCTTTCTTAAAAGATCTTCAGAATGGCAAGTCATATTTACATATTGGAAGCTGTTGAAATGATACTAAACTTCAACCCACTACTCAGAGATGTTTGGACTATAATCTGAACTCTTTCAGAAAGGAGTCTGATACTACAACCGGGCACTCGTATTTAGTACAGGACTTTATGATCCTTTCTAGAAGAATGTTAATGGCATATGTTCATCCACTGCAGAATAAGATAGCAGAGAGAAGTCCCTGAGTTTCTCAAATGGACAAATAGAAAGAATCAGTGGAAGTGAGTATGGGGATAGAAAAGGTAATAAGAGGTGATTCAAGATGCTTGCAACAGGTTGTGAAGCAAATCAGGAAATTAAGCAAGTTGTCAGTAAGTGAAAGAGAAAATTGCATAGGAATCCAAACAAGGTCCATTTGTATAATCTTGAACAGAAGGTGTCCCCAGGGATTTTCAGGGAACAGATAAATCAGTTGTTTCATCTTTTCAGGTTTTTCCTCCTGGGATTAACCGTTGCTCAGCATCACTTGCCTTTACTGAATAGAAATATCCCAGACTTAAGCCAAATAAGCTACATATCAATAAATACTTCAAAAACTCATACTGGCTTATAATCTTCATTAAAGTGCCGATTACTCACTATGTAAGGCACTACAGTGGCTATTAAGATTATCATTATAGTCATTACTGCTCTCTAGAAACTTAGATGAGATCCCCAGACCAGTAAGTTACTGACTAAATCCCCAACTTCACTGTTTAAAAGCTGAAATTAAATGCAAATACACTTTAAATGTGCAGGGGCTGGTGTTTTATACCAGCTGGGCTCCCCATCACCAGGAAACCTGTTACATGAGTCTGTGTAGGAAGCTGCCGGAGGGTTCTCCATAGAGGGGAGAAGATGTGGAGGCAGAGGAGAAAGGGATAAATATTTACACCAATGAAGTACCTCTTATGGAAATGACTTTCTGGTATAGAGAAGTTTTCAAGTCCCTGTAGAAAGGACGCCTCCATTTTGTACTCAGTGAGGCTACAATAGAAATTCTGCTTAAGGTTAAGCCATGAGTTTTGGTTTTTGGACTTGTTTTGTTTTTGTTTTTGTTTTAATTCACTTCTGATGTGTTAAGTACAGACGCATCTTTCAGTTCAGTTCTTAGACCCACAGACTAAAGTTGTTAATCAAGCCGCAGTGGTGTTCACACAATTAGGAAAATTTTCTACAGCAATCCTGATTTTAATCATTATTTTCTTAATGATTAAACATTAAAATACCTGGATACACAGCTAACAGTAATGAAAATAAATATTTTTTTTAAAAATTTTAAGCCTTGATTTTGGCCCTTGAGCTTCTTTGACTAGTTTCTCTATCTCAGAAATAGTGTCTGAGTTTGAGAGAAATCCATGAAAATACTGTTTGATCTTCAAAAATACCAACATTTTTTAGCCTCCCCAAAGCGACCTCTTTTTCATCTGCTTGTGTCTGTACCTTAAATGTCTCTCGCGGTGTTACCGGGTTGGAGCGCCTTGTGTCAAAATAGCTTCAACCGAGGAGGTCAATGGAAGACGCGAACCAGCAGTCTCGGTCCTCAGGAGAGCAAGCAAAGAATTGCAGACTACCACTTCAGGCGTAAGAGCAAAGCGAAGTTTATTTAAGCATAGGTACACTCTCAGAGAGGGAGAGTGGGCTGTTTCTGCAAACTGAAAGCAGCATTCCTGTAGAGGCTTAAGGGCATTTTTAAGGAGCATTTTGCGGGGAGGCTGGTTGAGTGACAGGGGTTCATTATTTAATTGACAGTCCTGAGCTATGTAACAAGTTCGCTATTGCACATGCTCTCACCCTTGATTCGTAAGAAAAGCTCACGGGGCGGGGGTAGGGTGCAAGACCACATGTAGATTTTATTATAAGGATAGTATAATGAGTTTGGTTTTACTATAGGTTAGATGCCTGTCCCTCGCGTTTCTGGCCCTTTCTTTGCCAGGATAAGTTTGTCCACCACACGACCATAGTTTCGCCCGTTCTGGGTGGTGTCGGGGGGAGTGCCCAGATGGTTGGGGTGTAACTCGGCTACTCCCACTTGTCTTTTCGCCACTGTCGCCTCCTTGTTGCTAATGTCTGACTACCTAACAATGTCACTTTGAAATGATCACTTTGCAAACACATTCAGGACTAGAGCAGAATCATTTGCCAGTGCCATTTCCCTTTTAGCCAAACTCTCTTTCTTTTCACCGGGAACTTGCTTCAACAGAGGTGACCATGAACAACAAAAGAAATAAAATAAGAAGGTTGAAGGAAAGATAGAATTTTAAAAAAAGATAAAATATAAGGAATGGGGGACAGGTAAAACACATTTTTGAATTATATATTAATAATTGGAGATCAGTGCCAAAAAGTAAACATCAGTGTTGTAGTCTAGGCACCTCTAGAAACATCTCATTAATACAGACTTTTTTCCCTGACCGTATGAAGTGGTACAAATTTTCAAATGACTGTGGTTCATTCATTCAAGAACATATGCTTTTCTTTTAAACTACTTGGGATTAAAAATGTTTTAAATATGTTGCATTCATCTCTAAGTATAATATACTATGTATGGATATCAAAATTGAATTTTAAATTACTATTCTCTCCTAATTTTCTCCTATTCAATATTTTACAGAGTTAGTCTTACAATGCTTCCAGAGCTCTCACCCCAGCAGCTCTATGCATGAATTGTTTGACATGTGACCATATGGAGGCAGAGTAGGAAAATAAATAGTATTCTGTTCCAAGTGTCAGGAGATCTGACTTATCATTTCAATTCAGCTAGCTGCTGCTGTGAGGTCTTAGGTAAGGCATTTAATTATTTTAAGACTATTTACTCATCTTTAAAACAAAGGCTGAACCCTCTGCCAACTCACTATTCTGCCTCCACAAAGAAAGAATAGGAAATGAAATATTTTAAAAATAATTATTCATGAATATAACAGTAATTTTATTTACATAAATATTATAATTTATAATGAACCCTCCTATTATATTATCAAACTGTCACTGCATGTGGACAGGAATATGGTTATTTTATCTCTGTGCTATAGGCTCAGAGAGATTGCTGATCTAATATTGAGCTTATGAAAGCATGATATTCAGGTTAAAAGTTATTCATACTAAAAAAATTAAGTACCGGGCTTCCCTGCTGGCGCAGTGGTTGAGAATCTGCCTGCCAATGCAGGGGACATGGGTTCGAGCCCTGGTCTGGGAAGGTCCCACATGCCGCGGAGCAACTGGGCCCGTGAGCCACAACTACTGAGCCTGCGCGTCTGGAGCCTGTGCTCCACAACAAGAGAGGCCGCGATAGTGAGAGGCCCGCGCACCGCGATGAAGAGTGGCCCCCCACCCCCGCTCGCCGCAACTAGAGAAAGTCCTCGCACAGAAACGAAGACCCAACACAGGCAAAAATAAATAAATAAATAAAAATTAAAAAAAACAAAACAAAAAAAGTACCAATGATAAAGTAAGTTTGAGAAATGCTAGTACAAAGAAAGTTTTAAAACTTTCTTTCTGGAAAGGCTTCTCAGAGACCTTAATACCCTCGCATTTCCCATGGATGTGTAAAGTAAGGACATACATTTTCTTCAGTATATTCAACTCCAAACTGCCTGAGGGACTACTTCGCAGAGTACTATTGGAGAAGCTCATCTTATATCACATAGCAAGCAATTTGCTGAAATTGGCTGAAAAAGATATATAAGGTCAAGTTTTCTCAAACCAAGAAGAGTTGCTTCCACTGAAATGCAGTGAAGTGTACAGAAATATGGCAATTGTGCTGCAAAAAGCTTTGTTGATACTCCCTCCCCTTGCTACCAACTGAATTTTCAGTCTCTCTCTCTCTTTCCCTTGCTCTCTGTCTCTGTCTCTTTCCTCTCCCTGCCTCCTTTTTACCTCTGTGGCTAACATATTTTTCATATTTATATATTTATTATATACATAATATATGTATATATATATATATATTTAAACCTTATTTGGTATGGTAAACAAATAAAAATGTTACTTTAAGTACTAGGGTGGATGGTACAGATATTTTTCCCTTAATATTTCTCATACTTATGGCTAATCCTAAGTAGGTCTATTAATCTTGATGCCACCAGATCACAGTTTGAAAACCAGTTTTGCCTTCAGAGTGACATCAGCATCCTGGCAGCATAAAATGCTCCTTGTGTTGTCTCTCCTTTCAACAACAGAAATTCAGCATCCATCCACAAACAAAAGCACCTCTCTTGGGGTTGTGGGATCCAGCACCATACATCATATACCTGGGAGGAGTCTTGCCCACCTGTTCACTGGGTAATAGGCAGACAGACCTTGGGTACCAGCTGTGGACCCAGCAGTAGCCTGTGAACCAGCTCTAGCTCCTCTGAGCCATGGTCTGGGAGTGCCTTGATTACCTGGCTAAAGTAGTCTGTGTCCGGTTTCTCCTCTGTAAAGTTACTCTCTTTCTCCCTTTTCATACCATACTCTCTGGAAGTACTCACACTTAAGGAATGGGAATCATACTCCCTCTTCTTGAGGGCAGAGTATCTACATAAATTATTCAGAATTCTTCGGCATGGGAGATTTGTTTGCTCCTCTGCATCTATTAATTTATTAAAAATTAATGGCTTCATAGGTATTTAGATTAATTTGGATTATAATCCAATACAACTTGATTTTTAAATTATTTTGATCGAGCGGTTCCATCTTTGTCCATTGGGAACTCTTTCAATTGGCTCTAGTGTCCCTTTGACATACCATCTTCAATATGGTGGGGATTTTTGTGGGGTTTTGGGTTTTTGTGGGGTTTTTTGAGCACTTTATTTCTGGCACTATAAGATTTTTCAGCCTCATCTTTTCATCTTGTCTATGGAATCAGCCATCATTATGGGTATCTCTGATTCTTTTTATTGGAGAATGTTATTAGAAATCAAGATATGAATAAATGTGCTCATAGTTAACAGAGTGTCATTTTTAGCCCCTTCAGTTGACAGAGCAAGGGAATATATGTTTGTATACTACTCACGTACACACAAAAATCTATATATAGATATATATATAATTATCTATGTCCATATTAAGCTAAACATGAGTTCATTCTGGCATCTCCAACTCTAATTCATTACCACATGGATCATTCTAGCCTCCTCCACTTGTTTATCTGTAAATTTCCATTCCAAGAGTGAGACTTCTGGCTCTCTTTACTTAATTGTTCAATCCTAGTATACATGTGTAACAGTATCAGAATTGTGAACCTGTGCCTCTGTGGAAAACAACTTTATCACCTGAAGTACAGTGCTTATGTGCAATTCCTTTTCCCTTTAGTCTTATAGATTACACTCATTTTTGAAGTTACTTAAGTCAACACCTTCCCCCTCCCCTTTTAAAATCACTTTTTATGACTTAAATACATTTCAATTCTTTATTTCTCATTAACATTTGCAAAAATTATAAACTGGATATAGTGATATTTCTGTGTGTGTGATCCATTGATAAGTTTTCCATCATGAAACATATCAGTGTTTTAATGATATAAAATTGAATTCTCTACATCTTATAAATTTGGTTTATTTTCGGATGTTTTTTAAACAACAAAATTATCAACCATTTTGTTTTTCCTCAAAATTTTCTAGGAACTAATCCGAATTCTGTCCAGTAATAGTGCAGCAGGGGGCATTAGTGTTCTTCTCAGAGACAGATTTATAGGAGTTGGATCTGGCTCTCTCTCAGAGGAGAGACTTGATTTTTATTATTTTCCTGATCACCAAATGTGTAATTTCTCCCTTTCTTCCTTTCAGCTTTATTGGACATACAAATTTACACAGAAAATCTGTCTAGGAGGGAAGGATGTGTATCAATATTGTTGTCTTCTCTGCCTCACTATTAAATATTAGCATGGCTGGAATATTGATTAGGTATGTGAAATTACACATTTAAGACACCACATAGATTCTTTGCATTTTTGACCCGATGTTATGGAAATTATAACTGAGAAATGACATAAGGGCAATAAAAATGGTAAAGAGAAAATGTCAGCCTCGTAATTGCCAAGCATATGTCTTCATATATAGTTAGTGTGGTGGAAAAGTTTAAGGATTAGAAAAGCTTGCTGTGTAGTTTTTCAGTGGGGACAGTTCATTTCTTGCTTTGAGATTTTCAGTATAAAGATCCTGAGGTTCAGATTCTGACAGACCAGGTAGAGAATCTCAGTTTTATTACATGAAAAATAGTTATCTCGCAAGGAAGATGTAGAGATTGAATTTCATATACAATAAGTGAAATTGCTTAGTACAGTGACTATTACATACTAAAGAGTCAAAGAATGTTAGTTTTGTTTCTCTTTCTCCCACATTAATTTCTTCCTCCTTTCCTTTAAGCCAACAAACATTTATGGGTTCAAGCCATGTTTGCTCATCCATTGGTTCCTTTGTTCATTAGCTTAGTCCTTCCTTACCCACCACTTTCTCCTTCCATCTACCTTATTCTTTTCCTTTCTTCCCTTTCTCTTCCCCTCTTTCTCCTTTCATCTCCATCTCTCACATATCTGATTTTATTTTAAAGGTGCTTTATAATTATAAAAATACATAAAATATTGTAAATCAGTGCATGGCATTTTTAAAATTTAGGGCACAGAGCATAGTTATTCTACATCATCATGGGACTAGGAATGGGGTGAGATCTGCAACTGAGTCAGGAACACACTGAAGATCTCAAAGTGTGCCACAAACTACTCCCTGTGGATCTGAACTGGGCTTATGGTGAACTATTCTCTAATGGAGAAAGTTCTTGAGAAAAGAGTGAGGTTTTTCAAAGCTCAAATTCAAAAAAACAAGATCTACTTGATTTCTATTACTAGGAGATCCAGCCTCTCCTTGGATCTTCAGGTTTTCATACCCAAATGAGTTGGATACAGCCACTGAGATATCAGGTTAAGTCAGGTATTCATCCTTTACCACTGAGTCACCAGGACCTCCATAGATACAATGGTTTAACCAGTTATAATCCAACTTCCAGCAAAACCAATCAGATCACATTTCTTCAATTTCTCTGAAAAGATACTATAGAATATGTTGGCAAAGGCATTGCTGAAATCAGTTTTCTTAAGACTGAAAAATTTTGCTTATCTGTAAACCAAGAAAGCTTATACAATTTTTTTATTAAATACAGAGGTAATTTTCCTTCTCAAAATTATGTCCACATACAGTTGAAGAAACATGTGATTAATAGTGATTAATAGGGGCTTCCCTGGTGGCACAGTGGTTGAGAATCTGCCTGCCAATGCAGGGGACACGGGTTCGAGCCCTGGTCTGGGAAGATCTCACATGCCGTGGAGCAATTAGGCCCGTGAGCCACAATTACTGAGCCTGCGCGTCTGGAGCCTGTGCTCCACAACAAGAGAGGCTGCGACAGTGAGAGGCCCGTGCACCGCGATGAAGAGTGGCCCCCACTTGCCGCAACTAGAGAAAGCCCTCGCACAGAAACGAAGACCCAACACAGCCATAAATAAATAAATAAATAAATAAATAGTGATTAATAATAAATATTGGTGAATAAACCATTTAAGAATTTGGAGGACTATTTTAATAGTTTTTTTTGTTGTTGTTGTTCTCAGTTTAATTCATTCTGTTGCCATTTTTCATCCTACTATAAATTTGGAATACATATGCTATATATTTCCATGTGGGCTTAATCAAAATATTATAAAAATATTCAAGAAAACCTATAGATGCTCAGAATGCAATATATTCTTGTTTTAGGAATACAGGTTTTCTCACTGCTTGAACATAAGTAGATTTGGTTGATTCTTCTTTCTGTGTAGAATTGAATCTCCTTTTTCTTGCTAATTTTATGGGGCCAGTGGTCAAGGCTCTAGTAAAATAGTAAATATTTTGTAAGTGTTCATAGAAATATATTGACTTCTGATATAAATTTTCAAGTTTTCATTGTTGTTTCTACCTCTGTTTAAAATTTCTGTTGACAAAAGATGTTATGGGTGTATATTCATTAAATTAATGTATGGACTCAGAAAAGGTGCTAGAAAAATTTTAAATTTCAGTATGTAAATCAATATTACAAATTTGAGCCATCTCAACTGTGATACAGATGGGGTAAGTCTATCCAGATTCATATTTATGTCTGTTTATGCTGTTTCTGACAATCTGGATCTTTTATAAGCTAATAATTCCAATCCGTAACCCTATTCAGAATATCTCCCTTTTGATTAGCCAAGAGAAAAAAAAAAGCAAAAGACCAGTTTTTTTTTTAAAGTTGTTTGCCTTTTTAATTAGAAAAGTAACCCAATGAATAATTAACATGGGAGAGCAAATAAATAATAATTATTTTAAATTACTTACACTTATGATGATGAGAGGCCTGGCCATAATGTTCTCCAATCATTCTTATTAACATGAGAATCATTATTATGTTTAAAATTATTCTTCTTATTCTGCATTTGCTCATTCTAAAACTTGTACTCAAAATTTTGCTTAAAAGTCCCAGGTTTTCATTAGTACCTGCTTCTTTAGCTAAATATCTTAACTTGCTAATCAGTCATACAATTTATTCAAATGTCGTTATTTGGGAATAAATTAAGGTGCATAAGAAAAAAGAAAGCAGAATGTAGTATCTACAAGATTGTGCCCTACTTATATCTTTGTTTTTTATCTTATTTTTGTTAATCATATTTTATATATTGAAAAGGCTCAAAGTAAGAGATTGCTATATTAACTGTTCTTTCCCTAAGAGAAAGAAACACCAATAAAATAAAAATTACGCCCCTTGAGTTATACGCTCACGTCTATTCTCTGGACTTTGTCTTCAGTAGAACAAATAATATTAGAAATCTTCTGTTAAGGAAATTCATAAATTCTGCTCTTCAATTTTTAACCTCACTTTGCTAACGTTTGCCACTTTTCTATGTCCTTAAATTGGCTTTCATTTATTTTGAGTCTTCACTTTGAGGGCCTCATCCTATCCAACCTCTCTCTCAGCTACATTTCCTAGTTAGCCATGCCTGTGCCTTACAAACTACATTTTTTTTTTTTAACATTACAACTTGTCAATTCTATTATAAACTTTTCCTTCTGATCTATCAATCCTCACAAAGTCTTCCCGTGAATAAAAAAAAATCTGTCCTCTCTATTTTTTTGTTTTTGGTTAATTCATCTTATTGTGTTTATTTACTCTTATTCTTATTCTTATTTTATTTTATATTACTAGGAACACTTAACATGAAATATACTGGAGACATCAAACTTCCTGCTTTCAAAATACATTACAAAGCCGCAGTAACCAAAACAATATGATGCTTGCATAAAGACAGACATACAGATCATTGCCACAAAACACAGCACCCAGAAACAAAACGTGTGTATTGTCAACTGACAATACAGGCTGACAATACCAAACTTTGACAAAAATGTACAGCAAGAGGAATTTTCGTACATTGCTAGTAGGCATGTAAATTGGTATGATTTTGGTAACTTTTTTTGCAGTGGATACTAAAGCATAATGTATGCATTCCTTCTGTTCTACCAATTCTACTGCTAAGTATATACTTGAACACACAGCAAACATATGTGTACCAAAAGACTTGTACAAAAATAGTTGCAGCAAAATTATCCATAATAGCCCAAAGAGAAAACAATGCAAATTACCACAAAAATATAATGCATGAATAATCTGTAGTATATATATATATATATGTGTATATATATATATATATATATATATATATACATACATTAGAATACTAGAAAACAATAAGTTAGTGAAAATAACTACATGAAACAATAAGGATAATAGATTGGTTACAAAATATTGACTGAAAGAAGACAAAAAAGAATGTATACTATATGATTCTATTTAAATAAAGTTCAAAAATACGCTAGATGTTGGATGTCTCATTGCACTTACTTTTTGAGGGCAGGGTGGGGATACTGACTGGGAAGAGGGACATTTCAGATTCTGGTGATTCTATTTCTTGATCTGAGTAATGGTTTCAGAGCAGTTTTTATGTTGCAGTGATTTATAAAGCTACCTGTTTATACTATACTTCAAGCATTTATTAAACAAAAAACATTTAGTTTTTTCCTGATTACTTCTATATTTTCTACCTTCTGAGTGCTTTGATATGCTTCTTAATACAGTTGCCAGGGATTCCCTGCTTGCCTACATGTGATAAATTTTTATTTCTTTTCCATTCTTGATCATAGTCATATTGTTTATTTTTTGTAATTTTTCTTCACCACTCCATATGATTTTCTTCTTCTATCTCTCTTTTTTTTTTTTTTTTTCTCTAGCTTCTCATTAAATGTTTGTAACCTAGGGTTCTAATCTTAGTTCTTGTCTTATTCAGGATATAAACCAAAAGGTATCCACTACAAAGCCTTCAATTAAAATTGATCATAGGATAATACTCACTCCTGAGATTCAAGCCAACATATTCAACTATTTACTGAACATCTTCACATTTATTCCCTTAGTACTGCTACTAATTATTTTCACTAAACCAAATATGTTGACCCTACATATATAACTATTTCCATCTTCTATATGTCTACAAATTAGCCTTAATTCCTCAAAGTAGCAGACAGTACATTTCAAAATCTTGGCCCTACCTATCTCTCCACTCTTAATTGAGCCATCCCTTTCCTCTAAGTTTGCTAAACCAACACATTCCCACTTTGTTAATACTACAGGCTTTCAACATCTGTCATGGCTCTATGCCTATGTGTGGGCTTTTTTAAAACAAGATTGTCTAACATTCTACTGATCATGTCTGCCTGGAAAATGTTATCCCTCTTTCAAAGTCAATGTAAATGTTATTTGTGTTTTTTCACATCTAGGGATCTTTACATCTTTCTCTGTTCCCAAGTATTCTATTTCCAAAAAGATTCTAATTTTGAAAAAAAAGAAACCATGAGCAATATGGAACTATATTATACTTAATAACTTTATTTATTAAAGACATTTTAAATCGACTACAATTATATACATTAACATGCATTAAAAATATCCAAAGGATAATGGGCATACGTCACAAAATATTTTGACTAAGAAGATATATATTCTCACTCACCCACCCTCCTGCTGTGGAGAATTACTAAACATTCTTTAGTATTCTGTAGGATATTCTTTAAAGAATTTTATTTATATAAAGGATAAAAATGTAAAGATTTTGCTAAATTTGAATTTTGTATTTGAAGGGACTGCTAAGCTGCAGTTTTTTCTGATTTTTTCTATATTTTTCCTACATTTCCTCTGATTCTCCTTTTATCAACCAAACAAATTTTACAGTGTTCATTTCTCTGTAGCACTGTGACAATTTGAACAATGATTCAGATTATCCTAACTTCCATTGTGGGAATTATCATTAGAGCTTATTTATTCAACACATATGTAATAAGAATTTTGTAGATGCCAGAGGCAGGCCCATCAATGAATAAGTAATACTCTCTCTTCTTGTGGATTTTATTAATTATAGTCAACCTCAGATAATATTTTCCTAGTTTGTATTTGAGGTGGAAACACAATTTATTAATTAAACTTTAGGGTCTCCTTTTCACAGGCTGCAGGTGCGTAGTTCCTGTTGTTTTTGGTATCTGTCCCCAGTGGCTAAGGTTGGTTCAGTGGGTTGTGTAGGCTTCCTGGTGGAGGGGACTAGTGCCTGAGTTCTGGTGGATGAGGTTGGATCTTGTCTTTCTGGTGGGCACGTCCACGTCTGGTGGTGTGTTTTGGGGTGTCTGTGGCCTTATTATGATTTTAGGCAGCCTCTCTGCTAATGGATGGGGCTGTGTTCCTGTCTTGCTAGTTGTTTGGCATAGGGTGTGCAGCACTGTAGCTTGCTGGTCGTTGAGTGGAGCTGGGTCTTGATGTTGAGATGGAGATCTCTGAGAGATTTTCGCCATTTGGTATTACGTGGAGCTGGGAGGTCTCTTGTGGACCAGTGTCCTGAAGTTGGCTCTCCCACCTCAGAGGCCCAGCCCTGATGCCTGGCTGGAGCACCAAGAGCCTTTCATCCACACGGCTGTTGTTGGCAGGAGCCAGGTCCTCACAAGCTGGCGGACTGAGGAGGTCAGTTCCTCAGTGGTTGTTGGCCGGAAGTCTCAATCAATTCTTTGCCATTTGAGTCTTTCCGTAAGGTAGCTTACACATAGCAGGTGGCTTCCATATAGGTCTCTTCGGATTCTCTCCGTGGCACGCCGCTCTCCCACCAGCGTTCCCTGCTAGTCACGGAACCTCTGGAAGCCGAGGAAGAACGCTCGGGACGCCGGGCGCGCGCAGCACGAGGACGTGCCCATCAATTAAACTTTAAAAAACTCCAAGTACATTTAATAAATTTACAAGAAATGGCTCGCTGTGATGCATTAGTGATTTTTCATTTGAAAATAATTAAAGAAATGGCTTGCAAGCAAATGTTCTGGTTGATGGTATTGCCAAAAATAATGGCAAGGCAAATAGATAAAATAAATTGTAAGGTAAATGAAGGTAAAAGGTCTTTGTTCATTCAAGTCCATGACAATTATTGCTTTACAGTCAATAAAGATGTTTGCCATATATAATGAAATTGACAAATAGTAGAACCCAGCATAATATTCTATTGTTAGATAGGATGGGGAAAGTCTGCCAAGTATTTTAAACCTATAATTACCATTGTACATGTTTTTTACAGATAGTGGATTTTTTAATACTTCTTGGTAACATTATTATGGAGAGAGAAATATGAATACACTGGAATTTTAAAAATAGCTTGGACAAATAACACTTTACTTTTTGAAAAAGAGAGCAATATGAAATCATTGTCAATTACAATTAAATAAAGGGTATGTATAAATTAAACTTTCTATAAAAATTATATATTTATAGAAATTTACAACATAATAATGTCTTTGGAGCTACTTCTACTCTCTTTCTACCTGTGTCCTTATACTTTCTTGAGAATTCCTTCCCTTTTCTCCTTTAAGTATACAAAATACTTTTTTTCTGCTTTCAGCTGGCCAAAGTTGGTCATAATTTCCCCAGTGCACTCCATTTCTTTTCTCCATAGAGTTTAATTTTTTCATCACTCAGTCCCTCTGGGTCTTAGACTTGGCTTTTTGACAAGCAATAGTAATAAGAGGAAATGGTTTTATGTTGCACTTTACAGAATAAAACTCCAGATCAGGAAAAAAAGAGTTTATCTCTTTAAAGATCAATTCAGATTTAGCACATAATGAAGGAATTAGCTTAGGATACTTAAGCACTTAAAAGTGAGATTACATAAAGTGCACCATTAATTTTGCAGCACTGTTGGATTATATTTTCAAATACATAAACTCACTTCTTTCTTAAGGGTGCAACTAATCTAGTAAGGAAAGTCCTGAAACACCAGCTATTCAAGTAATTGACAGTAACCTCAAGAACAAAAGTTTATACTCCCAGAGTCTATGTCAGAGTACAACAACTAATGCTCCTTACTTGTTGAGTTTTTAGACAAGACACTTCATCTCTCAAATTTTCTCATCTCTCACAATCTTTTCTGCAATATCTGTTAGTTCAAATAAGATTACTTCCTTTTTTCTTTATTTGCTCACTTTCCTCTTTGCTGAATGGTTATTTTTACATGTGCTGTGTACATAGATTTTGAAGATAACAATGTATACATGGTAGTTGATCTCATGGGAGTGGTTAGATATACCACAGTCTGTATCACAGACCTTGTCCGCATCTCTTGTCTGATTGGTGAGAAGTTTGAAGCCCCATCCTCTTGGCCACAATCACCCAGGATGTAGCTTCTGCCAAGAAGACCTAGGGATGGGGGTGGAAGCAGGTCATGGACTCAAGGGCTACAGTACCTCCATTTTATTATTTATATTTAGTGGATTTTCTTGAGTAAATGTTTCTTTATTTTTTTCTATGCCTTTAGTACAATATACAGAGATTTTTATTTTTTAATAATTTTTCCCAGTTATGGTTTTTTATTAGTTTTGAAATGTTGCCATAACAAATTTCTATAAACTGGGAGGCATAAAACAACAGAAATGTATTCTCTCACAGTTTTTGGAGACCAGAAGTGTAAAATCAAGGAGTTAGGAGGGCCATGCTCTCTCTGAAGGCTCTGCAGGACAATCATTCCTTACTCTTTCCAGCTTCTGGTGGCTCTTGGCATTTCTGGTTTGTGGCAACATAACTCTAACCACTGCCTCTGTCTTCACATGGCCATCTTCTCTGTGCCTGTGTGAGTGACCTCTCTTAATAAGAACACCAATCATTGGATTTAGGTGATCTCATCTCAAGATATTGAACTCGATTACATCTGCAAGGACCCTATTCCCAAAGAAGGTCACATTCGAATGTTTTGAGTTGACATGTATTTGGGGAGGATACTATTCAACCGTTACAAGTTGTTTTACTGAGAAACAGATCTGTGAAGAAACACACACTGCCATTTCAGTCCTACTTCTTCTTTTTCTTTTGTTTTATTGAGGTATAGAGCCAAAAAATTGCACATAATGTATACATTTTGATGAGTTTGAACATATGCATACACTGAGATATCATCATCATCAAGGTAATAATCATACCTATCACCTCCAAAAGATTTTCTTGTGTCCTCTTACTGTTGCGTGTGTGTTTGGTAAGAACACATTATGAGATCTACCCTCTTAACAAATGTTTTAGTGCAAAACACCATATTGTTAACTATAGACACTAGGTTGTACAGAAGATCTCTAGAACTTATTCATCTAGTATAACTGTAAGCTTATATGTCTCAAACAACTACCAATTTCCCGCTTTCCACATCCCCTGGAAAACACCATTCTATTCTCTGCTTCTATGAGTTTGACTATTTTAGATTCTACATCGAGTGAGATCACGTGGTATTTGTCCTTCTGTAACTGAGTTATTTTACTTAACGTCATGTCATCCAGGCCCATGTATATTGTTGCAAATGGTAGGATTTCCTTAATTTTTAAGGCTGAATAATATTCCATCATAAGTATATACCCCATTTTCTTTATCCATTTGTCTGTCATAGATATTTGAGTTATTTCTATATAATGGGCATTGTGAGTAATGCTGCTTAATTGCTTCCTGACTGCAATTTGTGTGGGAGAATTATCACTCAGCTCTCTTATTTCCTAGAAATGTTCATTCCCTGATTAATTTCCCAATTATATCACAATAAACTTTGATAGAATACCATAAACTTTGATAGAATACATGCTAACATTTCCCATTTTTATCACTTGAAATGTTGTAACTTTCTGAATAATTTTGACTCTTATTTTGATGTAGATTGTATTTGAAGGAAATGTTATTCCTTTTTAGATTTTGCACTTTTTCATTTAAAGTGCGCTGCATAAAAATTGTGTGTGATATTCTCTACCAGGATAATTTTGAAAGACAGAAAAATGAAATTATTTCCTGGAAATCTACTCCTCCAAAAGTTGTACACTAGTTGACTGGTACAGTCACCCAAAATATAATAATTAATGATCATCCTTTACACTAGTGTCATGAGTCTCAATGCCGAGTTTCTCTGTATGCTTACCTCAGGAATTTTGAAACACTAGTAATAGTATTTCAGTATTAAATGGTGAGGCAAAAGCTAACCCTAAACTCTAAATTCTGTGAGTAGAAAGGGAGATAAAGGGGCTTCCCTGGTGGTCCAGTGGTTACGACTCCATGTTTCCATTGCAGGGCATGCAGGTTCGATCCCTGGTTGGGGAAGTTCCACATGCCACGAAGTTTGACCAAAAAGAAAAGGGTGAAGGGGGTCAAAAGGTACAAACTTCCAGTTATAAAATAAATAAGTCCTGGAGATGTAATAATACAGCAGGGTGACTATAGTTAATAATACTTACT
This sequence comes from Balaenoptera ricei, assembly GCF_028023285.1. Classification (NCBI taxonomy): domain Eukaryota; kingdom Metazoa; phylum Chordata; class Mammalia; order Artiodactyla; family Balaenopteridae; genus Balaenoptera; species Balaenoptera ricei. The sequence continues at coordinate 17,611,708 of NC_082651.1, read as the reverse complement.
GTGTATTAGAAAGTTGCTGAGGGTATATCTTAAATGTTCTTATCACAAGAAAAAAATTGTGACTATTTGTGGTGATGGATGTTAACTAGACTTATTGTGGTGATTATTTCACAGTATATATGAATATTGATTCATTATCATGTACACTTGAAAATAATATAATTTTATATGTCAGTTATATGTCAATTAAAAAAACAAACTAGCATAAAAATACTCAGGTTTAAACAATAAGGTCCTACTGTATAGCACAGGGAACTATATCAATATCCTGTGATAAACTATAATGGAAAAGAATATGAAAAAGAATGCATAGGGACTTCCCTGGCAGTCCAGTGGTTAGGACTCTGTACTTCCACTACAGGGGCCATGGGTTCGATCCCTGGTCGGGGAACTAGGATCCCCCATGCCATGCAGTGAGACCAAAAAGAAAACAAAATTTTTTTAAAAAGGAATGTATATATATATGTATAACTGAATCACTTTGCTGTACAGGAGAAATTACCACAACATTGTAAATCAACTGTACTTCAGTAAAATAAATTAAAACAAACAAACAAAAAAGAAAAGGAGACAGTTCTTTGCAAGATACATATCCTGGCTCATATAAAATGTTAAATGTCACAGTTGTATCTCGAATCAGATTAATTTTAACTTTTTTTTGTGAAAAACAAGCAGAACAAAATGTGGGTAAATTAATATAAATACTAAACAGGCTCTAATTCTCCATGCAGGCCAGCAAAAGCAGAATTTATTTTAAAGTATTTGATAAGCTTTAAAATATGAAAATTCATAATACCCAGACACCTGAAAAATAAAGAAATATAAGAAACTCTCAAGTGTTTGGGGTAATGGATTGGTGAAATGTAAGATTGTGAGAGATAATCCAGAAAGGGCAGGTAGAAGCCAAGTTATCTAGGACCTTGATACAAGCTAAAGAGCTCAGACCTGGAAATGTTAAGTAGAAAATAGTTATAGCAGTAAGAGTTTTCTCTGCTATTTTCATCAGAGCCTTTGAAATTTATTTTTTACCACCTACAACGTAACTTACCCTCACTGAAATTTTATATCAGACTTCACTATAATAAATAGATGAAAGTTAGCACCCCCTGACTGATGCAGAAACAGGGCTCAGCATCCTATCTCTTTGGTCTTTTCGTTGTCACTCTACCCTAAGTGCCCAAGGCTGAAATTCCTCCAGAGAAACATGAGCTTCTCAGGATGCAGAAGAATCCTCCTTCGCATTGTAAATCATCCCAGAATGAGCCCAAATCAGGCTTCTCCAATTACTATTTTGTTTCCTAGGTTTTGCCTTCATAGGAAAGATTTAAAGTGTAAAAGACAATAAATTAAGTTCATTATAAGTTAATAAAGAGCAAATTCCTTGGCATTTCTTTCATTAGATAATGTCATATTTACTGGGAGTTTTTTTGTGGGGGGCGCGGGTACTGTGTTCTCCCTATAACTGGGTTTGTCTTCCTTCTTATGTGTTCTCCTTCTATTGGCTTATATCATAGCACTTACAACACGGCTATGTAATTCTGTATAATTTATCTGCCACCCCTCTAAACTACAAGCTTCTTAAGAGAAGGAACTGAGCATTACTTTTTATTTATCTAGCACTTCACACAGTGATTGATATGGATAGGCACTTAACATATTTCTTAAACAATTAAACAACATTAGTTAAGATATGCACTTTGTGTTCTGAGATTTTCAGTGAATTAAGTAGATGTCTTTTAAATCTCTGATACCTGGAAGACAGTTCATTATATACTGAAAATATCAAAGGCCACAGGCTTATATTATGATGCTATAGTGCCTGGAGCAAGACCAATAAAAGCTGGCAGACAGCAAATGTGTTTTCAACAAAACCCATTAGAGCTCTCTGAGACCTGTGTCTCTGAGTTTGTGTTTGATTCCTGGAGAATCACCAAATTTGCTTGGCCCTTGCTCTTTGCTTCATGGCTTGGGTTCTTCATTGAAAGGATTTCCAGGACCTCTCTATGGAATTGGCCACCAATGACTATATTGGCAACCGAGAACTGCCCTCTGGATGACAGATTAGTTGAAGTCTAATCTCACTTCACCCTTATTGATTTAACCCATATAGGTTTTAAGCCAAATTAGAAAGCAGGCCATCAGATGGCCTAGAATGCCAGTTTCTTAAGGGTACTAAATCATATCTGGAAATTTCACATGATGGGTAAAACATTATCTTTTACCAGAACTCCTCTTCAGGAGTTCAGTTTTAAAAAGTACTATGGTTAATAGACTGGGCTAGTAGGTGCTCAGACTCATAAATAAGTATTGAACAAATAATTAAGGTCTATTTAAAGATTTGCAAAATTACTAGCCTTTCTTGGTACACCTTGCCTATACAGTATCTTTGTCAAAATATGTCACACTTTGAAAGAACAAGATATGAATGTGCTGTTTAATTGTAAAAAACAACAAATATTTTTAAATAGTCATTAAGCATTTATTTAGCAGCTACTATTTGATTGTCATGAAGATTCTAATCTCATGTTTCTTATATTCTAGATGTGCAGGACAAAATATAAAAAATAACAAAAGAAATGAACATCAAAAATCAGATAGAAATTTCAACAAAAACTGATCTATATGTTTATTGTACAAAATGGATAATAATTCAAATGATTATTAAGAATACAGAGTACCCACTTTGGCCAAACTTAGCTCAACTGGGAAAAGAATTCTCAAGAAAAATAGAGTAGTTTAACTGAGATTTTAAAGATGGGAAGAATTTGAATAAAGTAGAATTCTTCAAGTTGAGAAGAACATGAGCAGTAAATTCATACCACTATCCTGCCTTATAACAAGTAGCATGCTATAATAACTGGTTGCAGTGGGCTAATTGCAAGGGTGATAAGATAATAGAATCCTTTAAGAATCTTATAAAAGTGAAATATTGGGGAAAAAATTCATACAGCTTCAGAAATTCATAAGCCAATCTAGGGATGATAAGACCATAGGTTAAGAATCAGAGCTATACCCACTGGAATTAATACGCAATTTTGATACTTAACTGAAGAATTGACAGTGCCTATCAGGTCTTAAAAATTATATGTCAAAATTATTTTCTACATTATTTATAACAAAAGATAAAAGCATAGCTATAAGGTTATCAAATTTGCCAAAATACCAAGATAATTTTGTAAATGTGTTAGGCTTCTAGAATAAAATGCAATTATTGCTTAGCTTTTTCAAAGTATATCTGAGAAAAATGTACCACAATATTCTTCTTCAAACTTGTACTGATATTTATCTCCTATGATTCCAATACACAAGAAAACACAAAACACATAAATATTGAATTAGAGAGAGATACATTTTGCCTATTATAATCCTTACAGCATTCAGATAAGACATAAAACATAGTTCTGTAAATTTCTCTGCACTCTCCCAGCATGCCCCGAGGTTCCATCCACAAATGTTTCTAGAATTTATTCTTTGAAGATCTTTATTTCATTTTTCTTGGAAAATAAAATGTCTTTCAAGTCATTACATGAGACTGAAATATTTCTATTCAATATTAGCTTTTAAGCTAGTGCATCCTAAAATCAGACTCTAGGTTTGTTTTCAAAACAATTTTTATTCCCCAAATTGTCATTCCCAGAGCATCATTTTGAATGAATATTGCTGAGTAATTACATAGTGTGATTAAAAATCCATAATCTTAATTGGAAATCCAGTCCATTCTAAAGAAAATTCAGTCTCTTTTTTTTTTTTTTACCTTGTAATTTGCTAAAGGTTAAAATTTCATGAGAAACTGAGGTGTTCTAAGATAACTGAAGCAAAGGAAATCATTTAAATTTTATAAGTTTAACAAAATTCACACGTTTTTCTCAACCTGATCTTCAATGTTGACATTTCATCTTGTGTAATTTTTAAAAAATAATGAATGAAATTCAATGATATTTTTTATGATGGGAGTTTTTATTGAGCAACATCCTAATTAAGAGATCTGAGGGTTGGGGTCAATAAACTAAATGGAATAACTCCAGAATTCCAGGCTCTACTCTCTTCATTCCAATACTATAGTCTTCAATCTTTAGGGCACATGTGAATTACCTAGGGTGCTTGTTGAAATTGTAGATTCACAAACACCATTTCAAATATTCTTATTTGGTACGTCAAATAAGTACCAGGAAACTGAATCTAAACAATTTCTCAAGTGATTCTGATGCAGGAGACCACTTTGACAAGTATCCTGCCAAATCTTCTTCTATAATCTCTGACATTTGAGTACATGTTACTTGTTTTATATCTCCATAGGTTTTCATTTGCTACAATTGACCATGGGCCAATTCAGTAATTATTAAAAAATTAAAATCCAGAGTTTTCTTTAGAAAGAACAAAACATTAAAAGAGTAATAAAATAATTTCCTATGACTACATGTTAAGATAGTTTCCATTTCTTTTAAAACAAATACCACTGGGCTTGGTAATAATTAATCCTGGGACATCTTTTATTTTATATTTTTAATTGAAGTATAGTTAATTTACAATATTGTGGTAGTTTCAGGTGTACAGCAAAGTGATTCAGTTATACATTTATATGTATATATCTATATTCTTTTTTTTGATTCTTTTCCATTATAGTTTATCACAAGATATTAAATATAGTTTAATATGGTAAATCCTCATTTTTCACCTATTTTATATATGGTAGTGTACATTTGTTAATCCCCTATCCCCAATTTATCCCTCTTGCCCCACTCCCCCTTTGGTAACCATAAGTTTGTTTTCTATGTCTGTGAGTTGGTTTCTGTTTTGTAAATAAGTTCATTTGTAACATTTTTTTAGATTTCACATATAAATGATATCATATGATATTTGTCTTTCTCTGATTTACTTCGTTTAGTATAATAATCCCCAGATCCATCCATGTTGCTGCAAATGACATTATTTCATTCTTTTTTATGGCTGATTAATATTCCATTGTGCATATACACCACATCTTCTTTATCCATTCATCTGTTGATCTACAGACTGGGAGAAAATATTTGCAAATGATGCGACTGACAAGAACTTAAGTTCCAAAATACACAAACAGCTCATACAACTCAATAACAAAAAAAAAAAAAAAAAGAAAAGCATGAAATGGGCACAAAGCCTAAATAGGCATTTCTCCAAAGAAGACATATGAATGGCCAATAGGCACATGAAAAGATACTCAACATTACTAATTATTAGAGAAATGCAAACTGCAATGAGGTATCACCTCACACCTGTCAGAATAGTCATCATCAAAAAGTCTACAAATAATATTTTCTCCACACTCTGGAGAGAGTGTGGAGAAAAGGGAACCCTGCTACACTGTTGGTGGAGATGTAAGTTGGTGCAGCCACTATGGGAAACAGTATGAAGTTTCCTTAAAAAACTAAAAATACAGTTACCAGATGATTTAGCAATCCCACTCTTGGGCATATATCTGGAAAGGACAAAAACTCTAATTCGAAAAGATACATGTACTCCAATGTTCAGTGGCACTATTTACAATAGCTAAGATATGGAAGCAACCTGGCTCATCTTTTATGAGTTTTATAACATAGATCTCTACCACACTGTTAATAAATCAGACTTTGGCCACGTAGCACTCCTGTAAGACCAACACCAGTCTCTAAATCATGTCTTGATTTCCCTTATCTAATTCAACCCATTTGACATTAAGCAAGTGGTTTGTGTGCATGCACTAGATATTGTGAGAAGTACAGCCCTTCATGAGGAATGAATACAATCTTTTATAGTTTCATATGTATAATTTCTTATCTTCCAAAAAAAGTGTAATTTGAGCAAGCAACCTTACCTCCCTAATACAAAAATAGACAAGAAATTCATCTCATTTGTGAGAATGCTCACAGTTCTGCAACATCTAGCCTTAAGTGTTGTTTACCTTATGTTTACTGAGTTATTTATTTGTGGTAATGTCTGCCTTATTGACACAGTTTGAAGGGATTTACCAATGTCTCTTTCTCTCACTTGTAATTGTGCCCTGTTAGAGCCCAGGCACAGTTGCTGTTACTGTGAGACCCAGTGTGGCTCTTCCCAGCCAAGTTCTATGAGACCCTCTTCCTCACACCCTTTAGATACTGTTGGAGGCTTAATCCCTGTGAACTGATTTTCTGTAATCAAAGTGCTGCCTCTTCACCTCAGGTCTGTTGTCTCCCAGGATGGTAGAACAATGTGCATGACCTCTCATAATCAGATTTTAGAAAGTCCTTGATGGTAGAGAAAATGATATTATGCTTTGCATCGAATTCATACAGTACAGACATATCATTAAGTATTAATTCATATGACTTAAATTCTGCCAACCTGGGAATACTGCCATATGCTTTTGTGTCATTGAGGAACTCAGAGATTTAAAACTGACAGCTTCTCTGCCTCAAGACTGCATTACTTGCACTCAGGGCAGGGTGAGGCAAAGGCAGACAGCTCATAAATGTGTGAAAAGTAAATTAAATATTTAATTATTTCTAGAGTCAAGAAGAAAGATGGTGGAATTGTACACTTCAGGAAAGTTGAAAATCTACCAAAAAGCTAATTCTAGATCTAACGCTTTAGCAAGGATATTTGGGCTGAAGGCTCTCTTGAAAATCAAGTCTTAAATTTTCTAAGTGCAACAGAGATATGATGTGGGATCTGGAAGGTAAATGGATATGTATGTTACATTGACAAATTTCCTTGATAATACACTGGAAAACTGAATGACTCACTGTGTTTTATTTTCCCCAGTTTTTTAAAAACCCTCGATGATAAATAAAATATATTATTTTCTTGGTCATCCAGATACTTTTTTTCTGTATAAAAATACAAAGACACATTCCAACAGGTAGTAGAAGGAATGGGCTCTGTGCTAGGAAATTATAATTTTAAAAGATGAATAGAGGACTTGACAGGGGAAAGCTAATTAATCTTCAAATCATCCAGGACCCCAATGGGAAGCCCATGGAAAGACCTGGATTAAATCGCACACATGCATCCTGGTGGGCACGTACGATGTGTGGGTTCATGGACTCCTGATAATCTAAACAGATATTTCTTTCTTCTGTCTTCATCTTCTTTCTAGTGTTTACAGCAGAGAGCAAATGGAATGAGATAGACAGATAATCACCAGGGTGACCATCACCTAAGTGGCACAGTCCAACACAACAAGGGAGAAAAAAGACTTCTGCAGCTGAATGTTGCAAACAGACTGTTCTGGACAACTTTTTAGGCAAAAAAACCAAAAAAACAAAAAAAAACTTTAGGAACATAGTGTTGCCCTAGAGTCGATGTTGCCAATGGTTCTTGAGTGGCTTTGGACAGGTTTTATCCACTCACCTGTGTACACATAGTGAACTGACATCAACACAAGTTTTCATATTGGTCTCAGCCATAGGAATGCATGCAGGATTTGGGGAGGGGAGAAGTAGGGGGAAGGGGTATGGAGAGGGAAGGGGTTGTGGTGGTCCTATCCTCCCTATTTTCTTTGTTGTGACTGACCCATAATGTACTCTAGGACTTTTCCTTTAACAAACTGTGCTCACTGCTGGAGAGACCCTTCCTTTGGGTAGTGTGTCAGCTGCTAAATTATGCTTTAATCTCAGATAACTTTTAGTAGAGACCACAGAAACTTTTTAAACTCACACTTTCTTTGCCAAGAATTAAGCCAGTAGTTCTCTTCATTTATTCCTGCAGATGCTGGTTACTATCTGTTATTGGTTATAGTTATATCGTGTCATTCGCTTACTCAATATAGCTTTGCTCCAACCTGCCTCTTGTGTGCTGTTATTGTCAAATTCATTACGGTTTTATATATTATAGATATTGTTTTATATAATTACTTTTAAAATCAGTTAAAAGAAAGGAGAGAAATATGGATTTATGCTCATTTATTTACATAAATGCCTTTACCAGTCCTCTGCTTATTTGTGTGGGTTCAGATTATTGTTTGTGATCACTTGCATATATTATGCTAATAATATATATATATCATATATTATGCTAATATATAATATATGACATGCATATGTACAGGTTACATGCTCAGGGTGTTACAGTCAAGGTGTTGGTCAGGCTGTGTTCCTTTCTGCAGTGCAGAGCCAGAGTCCTCTTTGAAGATCATTCAATTTGTTGGCAGAATTCACTTCCTGACAGCTATAGAGCTGAGACCTTCAGCTCCAAAAAGTCCTGTGCAGTTCTCTGCCATGTGGCCCTTTTCATAGGCAGTTCACAACATGGCTGTTTACAAGTCCTGTAGAAAGGCCTCTCTCTAGTCTGCTAAGACAGTTCTTATATGGGGTAATTACGGGAGTAACTATCCTATCATCTTCGCCATAGTCCATTGACTAAAAGGCAGTTGACAATTCTTCCCACACTCAATAGTATGGAGCATAACACGTGAGTCACCTTATAGTATGTCTAACATACACATATACTTATATATGTACATGTTATCAATGGGTAAGGGATTTGCTGATGATAATTTGTTTCTTTTTCCTTACTGTTTTTTCTGTGTTTAGCAAATGTTCTATACAGATGGTTTATTTTTTTATACACAATAAAGCGAAAATTAATCAATAAATAAAACTTTCTGGCAGGGTCTAGAGGACCAAGAGAGTTCAAACAGAGAGAATCATTGTCACCTGTTTCAGACTTGCCCTGCCTGGTTCCTTCTCTGAGTCCAGTATATGTGACAGAAAGAGCTGATTCTCAATTCTCTAGAGCACACTTGCAACTGGAAATAGGAAAATATTGGAGTTCCTATTTTTACAGATGAATTAACTTCTTAAGTCTCAAGAACTATTTAGGACACTACTATAGGCCATATATCTGATGCCTTGGATATTGCTAGGTATCATCCTTGTTTTATTATTTATGGAGATGATGGGTTTTATATCATGGTTAATAGATGAGTAATCTATCTGTGATTTCTGTAATTTCATATCTTTCATGTAAAGAATAATAATTCAAACTTTTTCTTTTTTATTCAAAAAGAAAGTACACACAAAAAAAACATTAATTTTAGAGGGTAACATATAAAATGAGTTGAATATACAATCCAGAAGTCTGAGAGCAAGTTGAAATACAAGTAGACCCCTCTCCCAAAGCTAAATAATCAAATATTTATGTAATATTTGGCTACTCATCATCCCTAAGATGACTTTGACCGTGTAGTGCTTTATTTACTACAGTCCCAGTGAGTACAGGGTATCTGGGAAATAGTAGGTACGTAATATATACTTAATATATATTTGCTAAATGACATAATGAAAGAGAAGCAGACACGCAGGCCCATGCCCCATGCTCCCTCATGAACAGAGGAATTGGAAATAGACTTACAAACAATACTAAGATTATATGTCATACACAGATGTAATATAATAATGAAAATATTAATAATGCATTACATAATTTATTGTATCATATAATATATTATATCTATAATCTACAAAGCACTGATGCTTAATTTTAAAATTCATCATTTTCATTCATTCATTTTCTTGAATATCTACATTCTTAAATTAATCTTCAAGAAATAATCATTTATTTCCCTTTAGGGCTAGAAAACTGTGCAGTTTTGATCCAGTAGAAAATCTGCCATTGGGGCCATGCTTAGGGATGACTAAGATGTGACCTGAAATTCACTTTAGGTAACATCAAATCTCGTACCTCCAAAGCCATATAATTATTCCACTGTTCATTATTCTTAAGTAAATTCAGAAAGATGAGGATTAGGATATCCTGTTGTAATTCTGGCTCTACTTCTGTTTAAAAATGCCAGCCTCTAAAATGTTCAGAACAAGTCAGTGTCATAATATTGAACTATTTCTTTAATTGTGGAAAAAATCAAATATCAGAAAATATGCAGTCATAAATCAATGCTCAAATGCTTAACCATTGTTAACCTTTTGGTTATTCACAAAATATCTGGGTTAGAGCAATGAAATGAGGACCAAATAAAATGATATTTAGATAACAAAACATGGATGTAGACAGTTCTCAGAAGTTCCTTATTGCCAAGATTGTATAAAGGGATAGATGGAGAAGATGTAGCCAAAGAGCACAGATTTACAGGCACTTATTAGGTATTTAATAATTTAATATTTAGAAAAATAAAAAAGAGAGCATCAGGACCATGTTTAGATTGAGTATATCCAAAGCCATATATGAAGACTCTATGAACATTTGTTGCATGCTGGGCAAGTTGCTAAGTGCAAAGTATGAAAAGAGTAAGACATACCTGTCAGTGTTCCATAATATTTCTCTTAACAGAGCATTCTTTTAAAGCAATTAATTGAAATTAATATAAATTAGAGTAAAAGAAATATATTTATTGATGTTATGTATACATATGTATGTTTATTGTAGTCATAAAATTTTAGATATTTTCTATTTCCCAAAGTGATTTTCATATGCAGACACAGATGAGGGGAAGGTGGATGAAGACAAACCACTCCCCTCCCTTTAATTTCTTTTTCACTGAGTGCCATTTGGCAGAGCATCCTGGGCCATTCCATCCTCTGCTATACCTTCCTCTTTCCCCAACTACATCTATATCTAAACCTTATTGATTTCTCCTTTCCATTCATTCACAAATCTTCTCTATTCTAATATCCTCTACCCTTGTGCTTTTTTATATTTGATATATTTGACATGTTAAATTTTGTAAATTTAAGGTGTACAGAGTGTTACTTTGAAAGTTTTATATATTGTAATATGGTTTCCATTGAAGCATTATTTATCACATTACATCATTATATTACAATACTGTTGTCTATATTCATTATACTATGCATTAGATGTCTATGGTTTAATCACTACTCATTACAGTTTTGTACCCTTAAACACCATAAATTAGAACTGCTGAACAATCATCAACAAGAAGGCACTGGAACTCACCAGAAAAGATACCTCACATCCAAAGACAAAGGAGAAGCCACAAAGAGATGGTAGGAGAGAGGCAATCACAATAAAATCAAATCCCATAACTGCTGGATGGGGGAATCACAAACTGGAGAACACTTATACCACAGAAGTCCACCCACTGGAGTTAAGGTTCTGAGCCCCACATCAAGCGTCCCAACCTGTGGGTCCAGCAGCGGGAGGAGGAATTCCTAGAGAATCAGATTTTGAAGGCTAGCGGGATTTGATTGCAGGACTTAAACAGGATTGGGGGAAACAGAGACTCCAAACTTGGAGGGCACAGACAAAATAGTGTGCACATTGGGACCCAGGGGAAGGAGCAGTGACCCCATAGGAAACTGAAGCAGACCTACCTGTTACTGTTGGAGGGTATCCTGCAAGGCAGAGGGTGGCTGTGGCTCACCATGAGGAGAAGGACACTGGCAGCAGAAGTTCTGGGAAGTACTCCTTGGCGTGAGCTCTCCCAGAGTCCACCATTAGCTCCAACAAAGAGTGGAGTAGGCTCCAGTGGTGAGTCGCCTCAGGACAAAAAACCAGGAGGGAGGGAACCCAGCCCCACCCATTAGCAGAAAAGTGGATTAAAGTTTTACTGAGCTCTGCACACCTGAGCAACACCAAGCTCTACCCACCAACAGTCTCTCCCATCAGGAAACTTGCACAAGCCTCTTAGATAGCCTCATCCACCAGAGGGCAGACAGCAGGAGCAAGAAGAACTACAATCCTGCAGCCTGTGGAACAAAACCCACATTCACGGAAAGATAGACAAGATGAAAAGGCAGAGGGCTATGTACCATATGAAGGAACAAGACAAAAACCCAGAAAAACAACTAAATGAAGTGCAGATAGGCAACCTTCCAGAAAAAGAATTCAGAATAATGATACTGAAGATGATACAGAGCCTCAGAAAAAGAGTGGAGGCAAAGATGTAGAAGATGCAAGATATGTTTAACAAAAACCTAGAAGAATTAAAGAACAAACACCTAGAAGAATTGAAGAACAAACAAATAGAGATGAACAATACAATAACTGAAATGAAAAATACACTAGAAGGAATCAATAGCAGAAAAACTGAGGCAGAAGAATGAATAAGTGACCTGGAAGACAGAATGGTGGAATTCACTGCCATGGAACAGAATAAAGAAAAAAGAATGAAAAGAAGTGAAGACAGCCTAAGAGACCTCTGGGACAACATTAAATGCAACAACATTCGCATTATAGGGGTCCCAGAAGAAGACAGAGAGAGAGGACCCGAGAAAATATTTGAAGAGATTATAGTCAAAAAATTCCCTAACATGGGAAAGGAAATAGCCACCCAAGTCCAGGAAGCATGGAGAGTCTCATACAGGATAAACCCAAGGAGAAAAACACCGAGACACATAGTAATCAAACTGGCAAAAATTAAAGACAAAGAAAAATTATTGAAAGCAGCAAGGGAAAAATGACAAATAACATACAAGGGAACTCCCATAAGGTTAACAGCTGATTTCCCAACAGACACTCTACAAGCCAGAAGGGAGTGGCATGATAGTTTAAAGGGATGAAAGGGAAGAAACTACAACCAAGATTACTCTACCCAACAAGGACCCCATTCAGATTTGACAGAGAAATCAAAAGCTTTACAGAGAAGCAAAAGCTAAGAGAATTCAGCACCACCATAACAGCTGTACAACAAATGCTAAAGGAACTTCTCTGAGTAGGAAACACAAGAGAAGAAAAGGACCTACAAAAACAAACCCATAACAGTTAAGAAAATGGTAATAGGGACATACATATTGATAATTATCCTAAAGGTCAATGGATTAAAAGCTCCAACCAAAAGACACAGGCTCACTGAATGGATACAAAAGCAAGACCCATATATATGCCGTCTACAGGAGACCCACCTCAGACCTAGGGACACATACAGACTGAAAATGAGGGGATGGAGAAAGATATTCCATGCAAATGGAAATCAAAAGAAAGCTGGAGTAGCAATACTCAGATAAAATAAACTTTAAAATAAAGAATGTTACAAGAGACAAGGAAGGACACTACATAATAATCAAGGGATCAATCCAAGAAGATATAAGAATTATAAATATATTTGCACCCAACATAGGAGCACCTCAATACATAAGGCAACTGTTAACAGCTATAAAAAAGAAAAATAACAGTGACACAATAATAGTGGGGGCCATTAACACCTCACTTACACTAATGGACAGATCAACCAAACAGAAAATTAATAAGAAAACACAAACTTTAAATGACACAATTGACAAGATAGATTTAATTGATATTTATAGGACATCCCAACCAAAAACAGCAGATTACATTTTCTTCTCAAGTGCACATGGCACGTTCTCTAGGATAGATCACATCTTGGGTCACAAATCAAGCCTCAGTAAATTTAAGATAATTGAAATCATATCAAGCATCTTTCCTGAACACAACGCTATGAGATTAGAAATCAATTATAGGGGAAAAAAACGTAAAAAATACAAACACATGGAGTCTGAACAATACATTACTAAATAACCAAGAGATCACTGAGGAAATCAAAGAGGAAATAAAAAAATACCTAGAGACAAATGACAATGAAAAACGATGATCCAAAACTTATGGGATGCAGCAAAAGGAGTTCTAAGAGAAAAGTTTATAGCAATACAAACCTACCTCAAGGAACAAGGAAAATCTCAAACAATCTAACCTTACACCTAAAGGAACTAGAGAAAGAGGAGCAAATAAAACCCCAAAGTTAGTAGAAGGAAAAAAAAATCATAAAGATCAGAGCAGAAATAAATGAAATAGAAAGAAAGAGAATAGCAAAGACCAATAAAACTAAAAGCTGGTTCTTTGAGAAGATAAACCATTAGCCAGACTCATCAAGAAAAAGAGGGAGAGGACTCAAATCAATAAATTTAGAAATGAAAAAGGAGAAATCACAACTGACACTGCAGAAATACAAAGGATTATAAGACATTACTACAAGCAACTCTATGCCTATAAAATGGACAACCTGGAAAAAATGGACAGATTCGTAGAAAGGTATAACCTTCCAAGACTGAACCAGGAAGAAATAGAAAATATGAACAGACCAAACAAAAGTAATGAAATTGAAACTGTGATTAAAAATCTTCCAACAAACAAAAGTCCAGGACCAGATGGCTTCACAGGTGAATTCTATCAAACATTTAGAGAAGAGCTAACACCCATCCTTCTCAAACTCTTCCAAAAAATTGCAGAGGAAGGAAGTCTCCCAAACTCATTCTACAAGGCCACCATCACCCTGATATCAAAACCAGACAGATATACTAAAAAAAAGAAAATGACAGACCAATATCACTGATGAATATAGATGCAAAAATCCTCAACAAAATACTAGCAAACAGAATCCAACAACACATTAAAAGGATCATACACCATGATCAAGTGGGATTTATCCCAGGGATGCAAGGATTCTTCAATATATGCAAATCAATCACTGTGATACACCATATTAACAAACTGAAGAATAGAAACCATATGATCATCTCAATAGATGCAGAAAAAGCTTTTGACAAAATTCAACACCCATTTATGATAAAACCTCTCCAGAAAGTGGGAACAGATGGAACCTACCTTAACATAATGAAGGTCATATATGACAAACCAACAGCAGACATTATTCTCAATGGTAAAAAACTGAAAGCATTTCCTCTAATATCAGGAACAAGACAAGGATGTCCACTCTCACCATTATTTTTCAACATAGTTTCTGAAGTCCTAGTCATGGCAATCAGATACAAAAAAGAAATAAAAGAATTCAAATTGGAAAAGAAAAAGTAAAACTGTCACTATTTGTAGATGACATGATACTATACATAGAGAATCCTAAAGATGCCACCAGAAAACTAGGAGAGCTAATCAATGAATTTGGTAAAGTTGCAGGATACAAAATTAATGCACAGAAATCTCTTGCATTCCTATACACTAATGATGAAAAATCTGAAAGAGAAATTAAGGAAACTCTCCCATTTACCAATGCAACAAAAAGAATAAAATACCTAGGAATAAACCCACCTAGGGAGACAAAAGACCTGTATGCAGAAAACTATAAGACACTGATGAAAGAAAGTAAAGATGATACCAACAGATGGAGAGATATTCCATGTTCTTGGATTAGAAGAAACAATATTGTGAAAATGACTATACAACCCAAAGCAATCTACAGATTCAATGCAATCCCTATCAAACTACCAATGGAATTTTTTACAAAACTAGATCAAAATATCTTAAAATTTGTATGGAGACACAAAAGACCCCGAATAGCCAAAGCAGTCTTGAGGGAAAAAAACGGAGCTGGAGGAATCAGACTCCCTGACTTCAGACTATACTACAAAGCTACAGTAATCAAGACAATATGGTACTGGCACAAAAACAGAAATATAGATCAATGGGACAGGATAGAAAGCCCAGAGATAAACCCACGCACCTATGGTCAACTAATCTATGACAAAGGAGGCAAGGATATACAATGGAGAAAAGACAGTCTCTTCAATAAGTGGTGCTGGGAAAACTGGACAGCTATATGTAAAAGAATGAAATTAGAACACTCCCTAACACCATACACAAAAAAACCTCAAAATGGATTCGAGACCTAACTGTAAGACTGAACACTATCAAACTCTTAGAGGAAAACATAGGAAGAGCACTCTTTGACATAAATCACAGCAAGATCTTTTTTGATCCACCTCCTAGAGTAATGGAAATAAAAACAAAAAAAAACAAATGGGACTTAGTGAAATTTTAAAGCTTTTGCACAAGAAAGGAAACTGTAAACAAGGTGAAAAGGCAACCCTCAGAATGGAAGAAAATATTTGCAACCAAATCAACGCACAAAGGATTAATCTCCAAAATATATAAACAGCTCATGCAGCTCAATACTAAAAGAAGAAACAACCCAATCCAAAAATGGACAGAAGACCTAAATAGACATTTCTCCAAAGAAGACATACAGATGGCCAAGAAGCATATGAAAACCTGTTCAACATCACTCATCATTAGAGAAATGCAAATCAAAATTACAATTAGGTATCACTTCACACCAGTTAGAATGGGCATAATCAGAAAATGTACAAACAACAAATGCTGGAGAGGGTGTGGAGAAAAGGGAACCCTCTTGCACTGTTGGTGGGAATGTAAATTGATACCACCACTATGGAAAACAGTATGGAGTTTCCTTAAAAAACTAAAAGTAGAATTACCATATGACCCAGGAATCCCACTACTGAGCATATACCCAGAGAAAACCATAATTCAAAAAGACACATGCACCCCAATGCTCATTGCAGCACTAATTACAATAGCCAGGTCATGGAAGCAACCTAAATGCCCATCAACAGATGAATGGATAAAGAAGATGTGGTACATATATGCAATGGAATATTACTCAGCCATAAAAAGGAACGAAATTAGGTCATTTGTAGAAATGTGGGTGGATCTAGAGACTGTCATACAGAGTGAAGTAAGTCAGAAAAAGAAAATCAAAAATCATATATTAACACATGTATGTGGAACCTAGAGAAATGGTACAGATGAATCGTTTTGCAGGGCAGAAATAGAAATAGAAATGTAGAGAACAAACATATGGACACCAAGATGGGAAAGTGGCAGGGGGTGAGGTGGTGGTGCAATGAACTGGGAGGCTGGGATTGACATATATACACTAATATATATAAAATGGGTGACTAATAGCACCCTGCTGTATAAAAAAATAAATAAAATTAAATTAAAAAATTAAAAAAAAAAGAAAACTTAATAAATGGAGCTCTATTGCTTTCAGAAAAAAAAATCATAAATCTTATTTCCCACCCTCCTATGCTCTCGTCACCCTTGCACTTTTGAAGCCTGCTTTATTTCTTCAGTGATAGTGTTTTAATTGGCTCCTAACTGGTCTTTTTACTTCTAGTCTTTTTCCTTAATAGTCTATTCCTCAAATGGGAAGCAGCATTGTCTTTTTGAGATAAATGTGGATCCTGTCACTACTGCTTAAATATTTTAAGTGCAGAAGATTAAAAAATAGCCTTTGTTTATTCCTCTGTTTAAGGATAATGCCTAAAAGCTTTCAGCCTTTAAGGTCTTAGCATTTAGTCACTCATTAATTATTCAACAAAAATTTAGTGGTTACAGTGCTTAGGATGCCATATATGTTTGCATACTGGAGACACAGCAGTTAACAAATTTGATCCATTTTTAGCTCTCAAAGAATTACAATCTAGTGGAAAATAGTTTTCTGTATGAGATTATACCAATTTCTCACTCCATCCTCAGCTTTTAGTATGCTGATTCCCTTTTAAAATGTTCCCATCTCAATATATAATAACTCTTCAAAATAATTTTATTCATCTTGAGTGTCCACACAGCTTTTACAGTTTCCCGAAACCTTCATACTTCTGTGCTTTTCTTTCTTCCTCTGCCTAGAATATCCTACCTCTATCTGTTCTATACCAGACATAGTCCAACCCATTTAAATCTCTGCTATATTTTCTATAACTGAATTAGAGTTAGATCTCAAGGTGTTCTTCTGGTTGACACAATACAAACTTCTTGAGGGCTAGCTTTTCAAATATAATTGATTATTGACTAATGTTTCTTATAATGAATTTCATTTGTGGAAAAGTCAAGCCTATACCCAAGGCAGCTTTCAAAGTATGGCTCCAGTTTATTATCTTATTTTGCTGAGAGAAAATTTTTTCCTAAAAGGAGATACTTAATGGCTAAAATATCTCTGGAAGTGAATGTGTGGGTTGATACTTGCCTTATGTTTCTGTTTTGAAAATGTGAAAAAAAAAATAAATATTTGTGGAAAACAATTATACACATAGTAAAAGAAAATATATGTTATTCTTTACATGATACCAGTGGTAACATGGCAATTCACATCATAGAGACATAGTAATAAAAAAAGATTAGCATATAGAACTATAATAAAATATTTGATATTTCTGTCTGTTGAAAAAAAGTAAGGATCAAAAACGAGGATAGGATTCTGAAAATTATTTTCCCATCCAAATTATGAGCTATTCCTGAGGAATTGTCAGAATTCCTCTGAAATCTTCCTACAGTCTTTCACTCCTCAATCCCTGTTACAGAAAAACCTAACCACCATAAACTTCACACAAATTCTTTTCTAAATAAGCAGGTATCATATCATGGCATCACAGAACTTTGAGTGAGTTTATTTTTTACATACCACCCCTCTTACATTAGTTTTAACATTGTGAAGACCATCTGTCTTTGTTTCAATAAGCACTGAATAATGAAGGAGTAAATATGAATAAATGGATAAATGTCGTTGGTTTGACACAATGGCTCCTAAACTCAGATTTCTGATCTCATGCTTACCCTCTCTGTCCAAATTAAATAGGGCTCGACCTCTATTTTTAATTTTTACTGCCTAGTCTGAGAATGATTTTATTACAGGACCCTGACTTTTTCTCATCCCCTTGTAAATGTCAGATACCTCTTTTGTGTCACCACGCTCTTTCTTTGGAAATGAAGCCCTAGGTACACCTCTACCCTTAGTACCTAGGACCCTTTTGTCCAGAGATAGTGTTTTTACACCATGACCATCCATCTTTATGCACTTTTGAATTTCTTGTTGTTGATCTTTAACACTGACACATCTTAAGATGGTGTCTAGTGATAGCTTTAATGACATTTGGTGTTGACAGCCTTTGGCAAACTCTAGTTGAGCATTTCATATTAAGGAGGTCTGCCAGTAAGTAGAGACACTGCAAGCCATGATAAAATTAAAGTGGTTCCCCAATCTGGGTGGATTAAACCTTCTCAAGGTAGAAGTCTTATTACTAACAATGGAGTCCTTGGTGAGATTTAGAAAGACATGGACTCTTTCAAACATCTTAACCAAATAATTGATCCTGCAATCTGAAGTAGATTTATATTAAGGGTTCAAGTGAGAAAAATTATAGAGATAGTGTTCTCTATAGTTTACTATAGAAGGAGGGCAAAGGAGATAATCTCCATGTCACCATTTTGCCTATAGCATTCTGAAGAGTCATCACTTTTCCAAGTGACTTTGAACTGATTTGGTTAAAAATTGTCATCATAGGGGAAACAGAGACTCCACTCTTGGAGGGCACACACTAAGTAGTGTGCTCATTGGGACCCAGGGGTAGGAGCAGTGACTCGATAGGAGACTGAACCAGACCTACCTGCTAGTGTTGGAGGGTCTCCTGCAGAGGTGGGGGGGTGGCTGTGTGTCACCTTGAGGACAAGGACAATTGCAGCAGAAGTTCTGGGAAGTACTCATTGGTGTGAGCCCTCCCAAAGCCGGCCACTAATCCCATCAAAAAGCCCAGGTAGGCTCCAGTGTGGGGTTGCCTCAGGCCAAACAACCAACAGGGAGGGAACCCAGCCTCACCCATCAGCAGACAAGTGGATTAAAGTTTTACTGACCTCTACCTACCAAAGTAACAGCCAGTTCTACCCACCAACAGTCCCTCCCATCAGGAAACTTGCACAAGCCTCTTAGATAGCCTCATCCACCAGAGGGCAGACAGCAGAAGCAAGAAGAACTACAATCCTGCAGCCTGTGGAACAAAACCCACATTCACAGAAAGACAAACAAGATGAAAAGGCAGAGGGCTATGAACCAGACGAAGGAACAAGATAAAACCCCAGAAAAACAGCTAAATGAAGTGGAGAGAGGTAACCTTCCAGAAAAAGAATTCAGAATAATGATAGTGAAGATGATCCAGGACCTTGGAAAAGGAATGGAGGCAAAGACTGAGAAGATGCAAGAAATGTTTAACAAAGATATAGAAGAATTGAAGAAAAAAGAAACAGAGATGAACAACACAATAACTGAAATGAAAAATACTCTAGAAGGAATCAATAACAGAATAACTGAGGCAGAAGAAAGGATAAGTGACCTGGAAGACAGAAAGGTGGAATTCACTGCTGCAGAACAGAATAAAGAAAAAAGAATGAAAAGAAATGAAGACAGCCTAAGAGACTTCTGGGACAATATTAAACACAACAACATTCGCATTATAAGGGTCCCAGAAGGAGAAGAGAGAGAGAAAGGACCTGAGAAAATATTGGAAGAGATTATAGTCGAAAACTTCCCTAAAATGGGAAAGGAAATAGCCACCCAAGTCCAGGAAGCACAGTGAGTCCCATACAGGATAAACCCAAGGAGAAACACACCAAGGCACATAGTAATCAAATTGGCAAAAATTAAAGACAAAAAAATTATTGCAAGCAGCAAGGGAAAAATGACAAATATCTTACAAGGGAACTCCCATAAGGTTAACAGCTGATTTCTAGGCAGAAACTCTATAAGTCAGAAGGGAGTGGCATGATATATTTAAAGTGAAGAAAGGGAAGAACTTACAACCAAGATTACTATACCCGGCAAGGATCTCATTCAGATTCGAAGGAGATATCAAAAGATTTACAGACAAGCAAAAGTTAAGAGAATTCAGCACCACCAAACCAGCTCTACAATAAATGCTAAAGGAACTTCTCTAAGTGGGAAACACAAGAGAAGAAAGGGACCTACAAAAACAAACCCAAAACAATTAAGAAAATGGTCATAGGAACATACATATCAATAATTATCTTAAACGTGAATGGATTAAATGCTCCAACCAAAAGACACACGCTTGCTGAATGGATACAAAAACAAGACCCATATATATGTTGTCTACAAGAGACCCACTTCAGACCTAGGGACACATTCAGACTGAAACTGAGGGGATGGAAAAAGATATTCCATGCAAATGGAAATCAAAAGAAAGCTGGAGTAGCAATACTCATATCAGATAAAATAGACTTTAAAACAAAGAATGTTACAAGATACAAGGAAGGACACTACATAATGATCAAGGGATCAATCCAAGAAGAAGATATAACAATTATAAATATATATGCACCCAACATAGGAGGACCTCAATACATAAGGCAACTGCTAACAGCTCTAGAAGAGGAAATCGACAGTAACACTGTCATAGCAGGGGACTTTAACACCTCACTTACAGCAATGGACAGATCATCCAAACAGAAAATTAAGGAAACACAAGCTTTAAAGGATACAATTGACCTGATAGATTTACTTGATATTTATAGGACAGTCCATCCCAAAACCACAGATTACACTTTTTAAGAAAATTGAAATCATATCAAGCATCTTTTCTGACCACAACGCTATGAGATCAAAAATCAATTACAGGGAAAAAAATGTAAAAAGCACACATGGAGGATAAACAATACATTACTAAATAACCACGAGATAACTGAAGAAATCAAAGAGGAACTCAAAAAATACCTAGAGACAAATGACAATGAAAACACAACTATCCAAAACCTATGTTATGCAGCAAAAGCAGTTCTAAGAAGGAAGTTTATAGCTATACAAGACTACATCAAGAAACAAGAAAAATCTCAAATAAACAATGTAACGTTACAACTAAAGGAACTAGAGAAAGAAGAATAAATAAAACCCAAAGTTAGCAGAAGGAAAGAAATCATAAAGATCAGAGCAGAAGTGAATGAAATAGAAAGAAAGAAAACAATAGCAAAGATCAATAAAACTAAAACCTGGTTCTTTGAGAAGATAAACAAAATTGATAAGCCATTAGCCAGACTCATCAAGAAAAAGAGGAAGAGGACTCAAATCAATAAAATTAGAAATAAAAAAGGAGAAATCACAACTGACACTGCAGAAATACAAAGGATTATAAGACATTACAAGCAGCTCTATGCCTATAAAATGGACAACCTGGAAGAAATGGACAAATTCGTAGAAAGGTATAACCTTCCAAGACTGAACCAGGAAGAAATAGAAAATATGAACCTACCAATCACAAGTAATGAAATTGAAACTGTTATTAAAAATCTTCCAACAAACAAAAGTCCAGGACCAGATGGCTTCACAGGTGAATTCTATCAAACATTTAGAGAAGAGCTAACACCCATCCTTCTCAAACTCTTCCAAAAATTTGCCGAGGAAGGAACACTCCTAAACTCATTCTATGAGGCCACCATCACCCTGATACCAAAACCAGACAAAGATACTACAGAAAAGAAAATGACAGACCAATATCACTGATGAATATAGATGCAAAAATCCTCAACAAAATACTGGCAAACAGTACCCAAAAACACATTAAAAGGATCATACCCCATGATCAAGTGGGATTTATCCCAGGAATGCAAGGATTCTTCGATATACGCAAATCAATCAATGTGATACATCATATTAAAAAACTGAAGAAGAAAAAACATATGATCTTCTCAATAGATGCAGAAAAAGCTTTTGACAAATTCAACACCCATTTCTGATAATAACTCTCCAGAAAGTGGGCATAGAGGGAACCTACCTCAACATAATAAAGGCCATATACGACAAACAAACCCACAGCAAACATCATTCTCAGTGGTGAAAAAAGGAAAGCATTTCCTCTAAGATTAGGAAGAAGACAAGGATGTCCACTCTCACCACTATTATGCAACATAGTTTTGGAAGTCCTAGCCATGGCAATCAGAGACGAAAAAGAAATAAAAGAATTCAAATTGGAAAAGAAGAAGTAGAACTGTCACTGTTTGCAGATGACATGATACTATACATAGAGAATCCTAAACATGACACCAGAAAACTACGAGAGCTAATCAATGAATTTGGTAAAGTTGCAGGATACAAAATTAATGCACAGAAATCTCTTGCATTCCTATACACTAATGATGAAAAAACTGAAAGAGAAATTAACAAAACACTCACATATACCATTGCAGCAAAAAGAATAAAATACCTAGGAATAAACCTACTTAGGGAGACAAAAGACCTGTATGCAGAACACTATAAGACACTGTTGAAAGAAGTTAAAGATGATACCAACAAATGGAGAGATATTCCATGTTCTTGGATTGGAAGAATCAATATTGTGAAAATGACTATACTACCCAAAGCAATCTACAGATTCAATGCAATCCCTATCAAATTACCAATGGCATTTTTTACAAAACTAGAACAAAAAATCTTAAAATTTGTATGGAGACACAAAAGACCCTGAATAGCCAAAGCAGTCTTGAGGGAAAAAAATGGAGCTTGAGGAATCAGATTCCCTGCCTTCAGACTATACTACAAAGCTATAGTAATCAAGACAATATGGTACTGGCACAAAAACAGAAATATAGATCAATGGGACAGGATAGAAAGCCCGGAGATAAGCCCACATACCTATGGTCAACTAATCTATGACAAAGGAGGCAAGGATATACAATGGAGAAAAGACAGTCTCTTCAATAAGTGGTGCTGGGAAAACTGGACCGCTACATGTAAAAGAATGAAATTAGAACACTCCCTAATACCATACACAAAAATAAACTCAAAATGGATTAGAGACCTAAATGTAAGACTGGACACTATAAAACCCTTAGAGGAAAACATAGGAAGAACACTCTTTGACATAAATCACAGCAAGATCTTTTTTGATCCACCTCTTAGAGTAATGGAAATAAAAACAAGAGTAAACAAATGGGACCTAATGAAACTTAAAAGCTTTTGCAAAACAAAGGAAACTACAAACAAGATGAAAAGACAACCCTCAGAATGGGAAAAAATATTTGCAAACGAATCAACGGACAAAGGATTAATCTCCGGAATATATAAACAGCTCATGCAGCTTAATATTAAAAAAACAAACAACCTAATCCAAAAATGGGCAGAAGACCTAAACAGACATTCCTCCAAAGAGGACATACAGATGGCCAAGAAGCACATGAAAAGATGCTCAACATCACTAATTATTCGAGAAATGCAAATCAAAACTACAATGAGGTATCACCTCACACCAGTTAGAATGGGCATCATCAGAAAATGTACAAACAACAAATGCTGGAGAGGGTGTGGAGAAAAGGGAACCCTCTTACACTGTTGGTGAGCATGTAAATTGATACCACCACTATGGAGAACAGTATGGAGGTTCCTTAAAAAACTAAAAGTAGAATTACCATATGACCCAGAAATCCCACTACTGGGTGTATACCCAGAGAAAACCATAATTCAAAAAGACACAGGCACCCTAATGTTCATTGCAACACGATTTACAAAAACCAGGTCATGGAAGCAACCTAAATGCCCATCAACAGATGAATGGATAAAGAAGATGTGGTACATATATGCAATGGAATATTACTCAGCCATAAAAAGGAATGAAATTGGGTCATTTGTAGAGACGTGGATGAATCTAGAGACTGTCATACAGAGTGAAGTAAGTCAGAAAGAGAAAAACAAATGTCATATATTAACACATATATGTGGAACCTAGAAAAATGGTACAGATGAACCATTTTTCAGGGCAGAAATAGAGACACAGATGTAGAGAACAAACGTATGGACACCAAGGGGGAAAGCAGCAGGGGTAGGGTGGTGGTGGGATGAATTCGGAGACTGGGATTGACTGATGTGTGTAAAATGGATGACCAATAACACCCTCCTGTATAAAAAAATAAATTAATTAAATTATTAAAAAAATGTCATCATATAAAGATAAAATGGAAAGTTTTATATTTATCTGTTGAACCATATACTGGTAAATTCACTTGCTGACACAGGCAGATATAATGGTTAAGTTTAAATGTCAACTTGGCTAGGCTATAGGTCTCAGTTGTTTGGTCAAATATTATCTTAGATGGTGCTGTGAATGTATTCTGTAGATGTAATTAACATTTACAATCAACTGACTATAATTCAAGGAGATTGCCTTTGATAATTTGTGTGGTCTCATCCAATAAGTTGAAGATCCTAAGAGTAAACACTGCTGATTCTCTGAGAAAGATTTTCTCTATAAGACTGTAACATAAATCCTGCCTGAGTTTTCAGCCTGCTTGCCTGATCTGTAGACTTTCCATTCCCCACAAACATATAAGGCAATTACTTAAAAGCTCTCTCTGTGTATATAACATATATAACACATATACAACACATATGCATATGTGTATACACATATATAACACATATGTCTATATGTAGATAGATCAATAGATAATATCCTATACATATCTCTTATTTACATTTGGTTCTGTTTTTCTGAGTAACCCTGACTGATAGAGTAGTATAACAATTGCATTATTTCTGACTAGTTGTTGAGATAAATACAGACTTCTATTGTATCAAAGGCAGAATTGTACATCTTCAGAAATCCAGGTAGAAAATCGCCTTGGCATGCAGAACACTCATCTTCCAGCTATGGGTTAGTGAATTGTCTTTCTGTTCATCCCCTCATAATGCTGCCTTCATTCTACATTGATAGAAAATGGCAGTTTGGCATTGTCCTACAGTATCTCCTCAACAGAACATTTGAGGATATTCAGGGAATTTCTGTAGGCTCCATATGAGAAAATTTAAGAGAAACTCACTGAACTGTTTCTTTTTACCACTTAACCTTGAGAATTCATTTTCTGCTTTCCAGCAGATGAAGAAGAAATAAAACTCCTCTCATAAAACCTACAGTCTCTTTCCAGCTGTGAAAAAATGCAATTTTTTGGCTTGATTAGGAGAAAGGACTTGGTTCCTTCTGCAGATAACACCCTTAAGTATTACTGGAGTAGGAGGATGGGATAGTGCCAGAGTGTCACAAATTCTTAAATGATTCTTGTTATATCCCATTGCTGAGTATAGTCAGGCTTTCTGCAATGGAGTAAGATTGGCTCAGAGAGAGCTTAGGATTCAGAATAAATTTGGGGGAGAGAGACAAAGGTGTTGGTGAATACACAAAGCAGAATCTGGTGGGAATATGATGTCTAAATACAAAGTAAGAGTGCAGTGAAGCACTTCCTCTCAGGGTACAGGGTGCTAGAAGGGTAGAAGTTAGCAAAGACAAAGGGATCAAACATTCTTCCTTGCAAAACTAAGAGTCTTCCAAGATCAAGAACTGTGTTTTATTCACCTGTGAATCCTCAGCAGCTAGCACAGTGACTGGTATATAGAAGAGACTTAGAAAATTTGGGGGGGAGTGGTGGAATTACTGCATGAGTACATGAATTTATATGCAAGTGAATCAATGCATGAATGAATTAATAAATGAAACAATAATTAAAAGTTCAGACCAAAAGGCTGTCAGCATAGTCCAATTTTATCAATAGCCCTAAAATGTAGTCTGGTGAGAATAAGTCAAACTTTTCCATGTCTGAAAAGGAATGGAAAATACCACAACTTACTAAAGCAAGGTTTTGAGCACAGAGAAACAGCAGAATCAAAATGGTAAAGTCAGCAGTAATGACTCAATTGCCAATATAAGAATGTTTGATTGGAGCCTAATAAAAATCTTATATACAAGATAGAAGTAGATGCTAGACACTGTGGAAAAGACTTAGCTTATGAATAAGTGTCAAATGGTTCAGAAGTCAGAATTCAATTTCTGACTGTTCCTGCTTTTCCTTTTCAATATCTCTGAACATGTAATCAATAACTAGGTTTCCAATATGAGTTATCTTTATTTTGAGTGACTTTTCAAGGTTTGGAATGAAAGTAAAAAAAAAGAAAAAAAAATGTAGTTAAGAGTGGAAGATAGATTTTGTTAAGGGCATGACCAAATAAATAGCAAATAATGGAATATTATTTTTAAATACATATAAAGAGTTTATGGTAAAAGTTTATAAAATTGTGTGGGCACTGTAATCTGAACTATCCCTCAAAAAACATTATATGTCAAAAAATTAGTAAATATTAAGAGTGGTTGTTTCCTGGTAGTGAATCCATGATTTATTTTGTCCCTTCCAGTTTTCTAGTATTATCTAAATGGTCTATAATAAGCATTATGAATATTACAATAAAAACTATAATCATTTATTTCCGTTTTTAGAACGTTGTGTTTATGTGGGTATCTTCAGTTATTAGTGATTAATATTGATCTTGCAAGCCCCAGATTTTGCTTTAAAACTTGTATAAGTTCCTCAGATATTTTTTTACAGTGTGTGTGTGATTGTGTGGGTCTGTGTGAATGTGCTCTGTTCGTTTATAAAAGAACTGATTGCACCACCGTGGTATGGCCATTGGTCTTATTAAACTTGCTGTGTCAAAAACAGCAACTAGGGTCTTGGGAAAATGAGTCATAAGTAGGTGCTTGACGGATAGTTGTTAAGTGAAGGAAGGAAGGAAGGAAAAATGAAGGTAATGAAGATGAAAGGTTGAAAGAAATTCATTCTGTTTTACAAGAGACTTTGACGGGCAATTCCTGAATTCTTTATTGTTATCCAGGATATCATTAGTGTACAAAAATGTATTCACTCACTAATAGATGTGTTTTATTAGAATTTTAGGGGTTACAGCAAGGAGGCCAAAGCACAACAAGGAGAATGAAGTATCTGGACTAATCACTAAATCAGTGTGATCTTTGGCAATTCATTTCCACTCGCTTTACCTTGAAGTTCTTGTTAAGTATAATGCTGGCAGTTGACCAAAGAACCTCTAAATTCTTTCACTTTGTCCTTGTGTTCCATGAATCTATTCTACTCTGTGGCACATTTATAGCTGGCAGCTTTTTCAAATATCAGTATGGATAGCCTAAAAAGTGAGGTTCCCCTAATTTATTTAATTTGGTAAAAAGCCTGAAAGGAATAAATTTATATTTAACAAATTAGCTTTTCAGAAAAGAAAAACTGAGTTTTTGATGTAAATTCTGGAAATTATTATCACCATCTGTTATGATGTACTGTTTGCTGTACTATTATATAGGTTTTGGAAGAGGGAGAGAATTAAAATTCTATGTTCCAGTGACTATGGCAGGTTCTTTGTATATATTGGTGCATTTAATTATCTGATATTAAACATGATTATATATATATACACACACACACATACATATACATATATAAATTTTAGTGTTCTAAAGGAAGAAATTGAGGCTCCAAAAGAGTGACTACCTGAGAGAACTATGTTTGAAATGCAGAACTTTCTGATTCCTAGGCATAAATTACCCCCTAGACTTCAACCTCCTTGAAGACATACACTACCTCTTACCATTATAATCCTTACCTTTTCCCTTACTCTCAACATCAAACTAAAAACCTTATACTTCAAAAGTATTCAGTAATTACTGAATAAATAAAACTAAACAAAATGGGATAGAATAAGATAGGATAGGGTAAAATGGGTTGAGCTCGGGAGGAGTGGAATGAATTAAAATGAAGTGGAATGGAATTGGTTACACTGAAGTGTGAGAAAACGTCTTATTCCTTCCTTCTCTCCTCTGCAATCTAAAATGGATCTCTGCCCAAGTAAGTGCTAAAGTTTACAACGACCATTACACACTGACTCACTGCAGCAGCCAGAGTTAGCAACATTAAAATAGGCCAAAATTATTTATTATTTTTACTATTGTTAATTTCTTCATCTGTTAGTATTAGTTGTTACATATTGCTGCTTCCTCATTGGACAGTGGACCACTGACCTACAAATGCCAGTGATGATACGTGTTGAACCCTGTAAG
Source organism: Balaenoptera ricei (assembly GCF_028023285.1). Taxonomy (NCBI): domain Eukaryota; kingdom Metazoa; phylum Chordata; class Mammalia; order Artiodactyla; family Balaenopteridae; genus Balaenoptera; species Balaenoptera ricei. The sequence continues at coordinate 17,583,302 of NC_082651.1, read as the reverse complement.
TGATGTTCAGGGTCTCCAAATTTGAAATCAGAAGTCATTGCATCTTTTCTATGAGGCAGTTGCTCTGGAGCCACCAAAAAGGAAGCATTGGGATGTAATTTAAGATTGAGGAAATAGATGATGACTTCCTGGACTGGAATTTCAGCCACATACCTTACTAATTTTGTATCCTTTGGCATTTGCTGGATCTCTTTTGTCTTTGTTTTATTTTCTTCAAAATAGTGATGATTTTACAACCACTGTGAAAAAGAGTATGGAGGTTCCTCAAATAATTAAAAATAGAATACCATATGATCCAGCAATTCTACTTCTGAGTATTTATTCAAAGAAAACCCAAAACACTAACTCAAAAAGATATATACACCCCAAAGTTCATTGCAGCATTATTTGTAAAAGCCAAGTTATAGAAGAAGCCTAAATGTATATGGATAGATGAATAGATATAGTAAATGCTGTATATATGTATACAATGGACTATCACTGAGCCATAAAAAAATGAAATCTTGCCATTTGTGACAACATAAATGGACCTAGAGGGTATTATGCTAAGTGAAATAAGTCAGACAGAGAAAGACAAATACCAAATTATTTCAGTAATACATGGAATGTAAAAAACAAAACAAACAAACATAACAAAACAGAAACAGACTCATAGATACAGAGAACAAACTGGTGGTTGCTGGGGGCAGGGATGGCCGAAATAGGTGAAGGGGATAAAGAGGTACAAACTTCCAGTTATAAAATAGTCGCAAGGATGTAATAAACAGCACAGGGAATATAGTCAATAATATTGTAATAACTTTGTACAGTGACAGATGGTAACTAGATTTATTGTGGTGATCACTTTGTAATGTATAAGAATATCGAATCACTGTGTTGTACACTTGAAACTAATATAATATTATAAGTCAATTATACTTCAATTTTATACACACACACATACATACATCTGATGTCAAATACAAAAACCATAGGGATGATAGAAGCACCACAGTGTAAGGTTGTTCTGAAAATCAACTGCTTTATCACATGTAAGGTGTTTAGGAGATTGCCTAACACATAACTAGAATAATATATATTAGTGTTTATTATTAACCTGAGTGCTCTCTGACATTACCATTCTTCCTTTTATGCAATTCCACATTTGAAGGAAGATTCACTCAAAAAATATTTATTATGCATTTCATATGTGCCAGAATTTTTGTTGTTGTTGTTTTGAGTGATGCAGAGCTGAACAAACAGACATGTGCCTCCCGCTATGGGGTTCACATTTTTGGTGTGTGTGTTGTGTGTGTGTGTGTGTGTGTGTTAGGTCTATATTTTGTGATCGCAACAGCAGCCAGCATAAACAAAGAAATCAATAAGCAAAATGATTTCACATGTGTTCCATGAAAGTAGGTTGAATCAGGGAGAGAGTTTGTGGATTACAATTCTAGTAAGGTAGGGAGAAGAAAGCCCACTTTGTAGAGGTAATGGCTGAGCTGAGACTCAGTGGATGGATGAAGAGATATGTCATTCAAAGAGTAGGCAAGAGGCAATTGCAGTAGGGAGAATAGCAAATTAAGGTGGGAAATACCTTTAAATATTCAAGAGACAGAAGAGCAGTGAGTTTGTTTGAAGCAAAGCGAGCTAGGTGCATGTCACTGGGAGGGAGGGGTGGTGGGGGCCGTGCAGTTGGAGACAACATTGGAGAATGAGGCAAAGGCCAAAGCAGCTAAGGTCTTGAAAGGAGTTGATTTCATTCTAAGATAGAGGGAAAAGCATTTAATTTTTATGATACAATTTGAAAGGGTAACTATGAATGTTATGTGGAAGATAGATTACAGGAATGCTGGAGTTGAAGGCTAAAAGAGTATGAAGGCTAATACAACAATTCCAGTGATGGATCACCGAGCCTTGATCACTTTGTGATGAAAGAAAGCAGAGGTGACATGCTAGACGGTGCATGTGGGTCTAGAATGATGAGCCAAGGTATTGTTTACGTTTTAAAAAATAGGAGATTACTAGAGAAATTTAGTATGCTGATAGAAATAATCAAGCAGAGAAAAAATGATGATGCAGAAGAGAGAAGGTTTAATTAAAGGAGTTAATCCTTTTGATGAATGTCCCTTATGACCACAACACAGCCACCACTTCCATAGAACTGAAAGTGTGGTTAGTTAAATCTTTATCAAAGCACGACACAACGTCAGAATACAAATGAGAGGTACCCAGTGAGGTGGAGCTGAATGTGAGGCTCAAGGGGGACAGAACAGAGAGTGAAATGAAATAGTGTCAAAAAGATGGCAAAAGCTTCAACTCCTCTGCACAGTCTCTCTTGGAATCATGGCCACAGAATCAGTGCACTTTAATGAAGTCATGCTAACAAAATGATTTTGTTTTAAATTATTCCAGGAAGAAAACTTCAGCACATTTGCTTGTTAGGCAAGAAGTTTCTGACCACCCCATTAAAGCTTCCCTCTGTCCAGCAGACCCCAATGCCTCTGCCTCCTTCACTCCCTTATGGAAAGAAATTGGGACATCCTGCTCTGTAATGTGCATTTAGTAGGAGTTCCCTAAATCAACCCTGCTTGAGCAATTGAAAATTAACACTTGAAGATCTAGTTAAAGAGAAGGAGGTTCCCAGGTTCTCATTGTTTACTAATTATAAGATGATGTTCATATCAGACCTGAATCAAATCTGCTTTCAGTTGGAGACACAGCGAATTGAAATATGGTGGATGTACCACTAAGAGGAATAGGTTCTGCTGACCCTGCTGATTTGAATACTACTTAGATGAAAAATACAAGACCACGCAGACTTGGCTAAAAGCATCTTCCATTTGATCTGTGGTCATGCAGTTCAAATACGAGCTTTTCAAGAAGCACAAATGGAACACTATAGCGTAAGGTATCCTGTTCATGTCACATACCCATAAAATATTATTTCAAGTGTGTGACATCCTAGAGCGAAGCAAAGAAAAGTTGCCTACAATGGCTTTGGAACCCTCATATATCACTTTAGCTGTTCCCATATTCACATTATTTTATTTCCTGATGTGTGAGGCACATCACGGAAGACCAATCACCACTACTAGTGATTTGCCCTCCAGTGTCCTCCAACCATAAACTATTTTATGTAACTAATTCAATAAAACTGTCTTTGGCTCCCTGATGAATGATTACATTATAAAATGAATTATTCTTAAACATTTGCCAAACTAGCAGTTCCTATGGGCATCCATGACTGCATTATAGAAATATTTCAGAACAGAGAAATGACTGGAAGTGAGTGGGCTCATTGGCTAAAATGCAGATGCTTCCTCTCTTTCACCTTGTCCTGTGCTTTCCTTATTGCACCAAGGAGGAAGGGGAAATGGTTTGAAGTTAACATTTGACAGCAATCAAAAATTAATGCCACTGTGGTAGACATGGTTTGGTTTCCCAATAGCCTCCAGCCCCTTGTTCTCTGGCAGTCTCCCACAAGGGAGTCTTCAAAATCCATGTAGCTTTTGTGACAGCCACAGAGGTCATGTAAGCCAGTTATGGTCGATGAGACATAACAAGATGCTTGCTGGGGGTTTTCTGGGAAAGGTTTTATCTTCCTGATAAGAGAGAGAAGTTCTTATTCAGGTTTTCTGTTACTTCCTAAATGATTCAACCATTTATTTTATTAGGACAACTTGTGATTCACTCAGGATTATGTGACACCCGGGCAACAACTAAATTGGTTTATCTAATACAAAAAGTTTTTTGGAGTCAGAAAGACCTGCAATTAAACCTCAGCTATGCCATGTACATTCTCGTCTATTTTGAACATATTTCTTAAACACTGTATATATCAATTTTCTTACCTCTAAAATATAATTTTCCCCATTGAGATTCATATTGGTTTTATTTTTTTAATGTATTAATAAGTTGCATAATAGATTTTCCAAATTTGAGCCTACTTCATATTTATAAAAGAATCCTTATTTGGTAGAAGTGTATGCTCATATAATCAGCATCCTAATATTTAATAACAATATTTTCATCTACATTTATACATAATGTGGTGTTACCTTTGTCCAATTATTATTATTTTTTTAATTAGGCCAAAGATCAGAGAATTTGAAGTTTTTCATGGTTTCCTATGCTCTGAGAAAACTTAAAGAACCTAGAAATTCTCATTTTCTTGAAAATATGAAAATGATCAATAAAACCACGTGGGACTCATGCATTTTTACCACTTCTTAAAACTTCCCCTGTAAACATTACCAACATGGCACAATCAATAATCAATTAACTGTTCTTGTCTTATTCAAATTCTCAGTATTATCTGATACCTTTTTGCCACTTCCTCCTTGAAAAAATTATCTTCACTTAAAGATTAGTACATTAGTATTTCTTGTTCTTTTAGGGGGTCATTTGTCTCTCTTTTTCAGTCCCTTTTGATGGTTTCTCCTTATCTGCTTAACTATTAAAGTGGGAATACACAGAGTTTAGTCTTAATACCTACATCTACACACACTCTCCAGGTCATATAATTTAGTCACATGACTTTAAATACTATTTATATGTTGACAACTTACAAAATTTATCTTTAGGTGTAACATTGTCCTTAACATCAGATTTGTACATCTGACTACCTATTTGGCATCGTCACCTGGATATCTAATAAATATCTTAAACTTTATATGTCAAAATACACCTTTGATTTCCTCCTCCTAAGCACTCCTCCCATAGTTTTTCCTATTTCCATGAAAATTTCATTCTTCTAGTCATCCAAGTCCCAAAACCTGGCATCATTCTTAACTTTCCTTATTCTTTCAAAACTATTAGCAAATCTTATCACTCTTACCTATCAGCAAAGTAAGTTTTATTTTATTGTTACTGCTTGCCCTGCGTAATGTACAATTCTTGGATTTTTTTGAGAGTGATTACATTTTTAGACGCTTCTTTACCTATTAAGAAAAAAATGTTCATACATTCCTTAAATAAAGCTAGGTAACTTGCTGTTCAATCAATTTTGATTCGTGTTAATCACACCAGTCTCTATAGCTAGGATAATCAAAGAAGGCCTGAGCTGTTACCTGAATAGTGATAGAACCCAGGTTGCTAAAGTCTGGGGAAAGAACATTCTAGGCAAAAGGATAAATGTAATGTTTCTCAGTTGAGAATGAATTAGAAATGTTGTGTAAACTGAAGTGGGCCATCTTCATGAGAGTGTAAAAAATGAATACAGAGTGGAGAGAAATGATGACTGAAATTTACAATCTCGTAGGTCATAAAATGGAGAGTGAAAAATATTTTCACTGGATACAGAATTCTACGTTGATGTTGTTGATGGTTTCTGTCTAGAGTTTAAAGCTTTATGGCTTGTATTGCTTTCAGCAAGACATCTAAAATCATTCTTATCCTTGTTCTTCAGTATGGAAGTGTGTGTATGTGTTTCTTCCTTCTCTCTGCTTTAATAATATCTTTATCACTAATTTTAAGCATTATCTTTGAAATATACCTTGGTATCATTTCTTCATGTCTTCTGCTTTCAGTTCATTGAGTTTCTTGGATCTGTAGGTTTATAGTTTACATCAAATTTGGAAGATTCTTGGCCATTATTTTTTCAAATGCTTTTTCTTTCCTACTTTTTCTCTCTTTTGTGGAATTCTAATTAATTACATATGCACCTAATTTTGAAATAACTGATGTCACATTAATATTTTTCTTTAGTCTTTCTTCTCTATTTCATTTTGGAAAATTTCTATTGCTCTGTATTCAAGTTCATTAATCTTTTTTTCCACAGTGTATAATCTATCATTAATCCCATAGGGTGTATTTTTCATCTCAAACATTGTAATTTACATCTCTAGAAGTCTGATGTAATCATTTTTTTATGTTTTCCATATTTCTCATCATGCACATGCTTTACTGTAATTTCTTGAACTATATGAAGTATATTTATGTTAGATGTTTTATTATTCTTATTTACCTATTTTATCATCTAAGTCATTCTGGATCTTAAATTCTATTGATTAACTTTACTCTTTATTATGTTTCACATTTTTCTACCTCTTTGTATGCTTGGTAATTTTTTATGTTACCTGCATTAGTTTTCTGGAGTAGCCAAAAGAAAGTTCCACAAACTGGGTTGCTTAAAACAGTAGAAATATATTCTGTATAGCTCTGGAGACTAGAAGTTTTAAGTCAAGGTGTTATCAGGGTCATGCTTCCTCTGAAGCTCTAAGGGGATACCCTTCCTTATCTCTTCCAGCATCTGGTAGTCCCAGGTATTTTGGCTTGTGGTAAAATAACTCTAATCTCTGCCTCTGTCTTCACAAGGCCATCTTCCTTCCATATGACTCCATATGCCAAATTTCCCTCACCTTATAAGGATGTCAGTCATTGCATTCAGACCCACCTTAATGATCACATTTTAACTTAATTATATTTACAAAGACATTTCCAAGTAAGGTCACATTCATAGGTTTTGGGGTTAGGACTTCAATGTATCTTTTGGGGAGACACAGTTCAGTGCATAACGATGCCAGAACTTGGGAATTTTACATTGTTGGGTGTTGGATTTTTTTGCATTTATTTAAATATTTTTGAGTTTTATTCTAAGATGTTATAAAATTACTTGGGATCAGTTTGGTCTTGCCAAACCCTGTTTTTAAATTTTGTTAGTTGGGGCCAGAGCAACCTCTAGTCTTGGGCTAATTTGGCCCCACTACTGAGGCAATAGCTTTCTGAATGCTCTTTTTGATGGGAATTTTGAGGTTTTTCACTCTGACCATAAACAAGAACCAGCCTCATGGGAGCTCCAGGATTTATTCCATCCGATTGTTTCTGGTGGTTCTTTCCCCAGCTCTGTAATTTCCTCGCACATGTGTGCTGATAAGAACTCAGACAAAGGTAGGGATTTTCTTCTAGAGCTCTGGAGCTCTCTGGGCAGCTCTTTCCTCCTCAGTACTCTGTCTTTAGATTTCTGGATGCTTTGGGCCTCCTGAACTCTGAGCTCTGTTTCTCCAACTGAAGGAGACTACAGAGTTCAGTTTGATTCTCCGTCCTGTGCTTTGGCCCAGCAATTCCCTCTAGGCATTAAGCTGGGGCATTTGTAAGGCTCAGAATTTTTTCCCTGCTTTTATAAATGACTGTTTTGCTATTGTTTTCCTAATGTCTGAAAAACATTGTTTCATATATTTTATCTACTGTTTTAGTTGTCTACGGTGGCAAGGTAAATCTGTCCTTGTTACTAACTCATAGCTGGAAACAGAAGTCATCAAGTGGAGTTGGGATTATTTTTAAATTAAATAGTTACCTCTAATATGATTTTAAGCCAGGGTATGATAGTATCAGATTTATTTTTTAATATCATTCTCAGAGGAAGGGAATGCACTGAAGAAGGGAAAGAGAGGAAGAAGATCAGCTAGAAGTACATTGCTATGGCCCAGGCTGGATGTGGCGATTGCTTGGACTGGTTTGCTGCAGTGAGACAGTGAAAGGGATGGTTTGAGGATATAGTTGGAGATGGATCACACAGATCCTGCTGAATGGTTGGATATGGGATAAAAGAAAATAAGAGTAATCAAATGTAATTCATAAATTTTTGCTAAGAAACTGATGAATGATGATTCCATTTACTGAACTGTAGTAGGAAAAGTGGTAGAAAAAAGTGGTAGATCTAGAACTGTGAGATGAGTTGGTATTTTATTATTTACAGTATTTTCTCCCAATTGGGAAATTGAACCTATACATTTTAGTTTGATCAATTTTGTATTTACTCTCACTGCTATTACTTATTTTTTTCTATTCACTATTTTTGCTTGTCAATTTTTTCTCCTTTATTGCTTTTTGTTACTTTTTTTCCCCATCTAATACTTTTGAAATTTTCTCTTATTTATACTGCATTAGAGTTTAATCCTTTAAACTTGTATTTTCCCATCAACATGAAAAATTAATCAATATCTACAGCTGGTGGAGAGGTTTCTATAACACACATCTGACCATGTTGGGCTCTACATAGTATTCTTCAGTAGTCTCTAGGGCCTCAGGATAAAATCCATTCTTACAATTTATCATATGTCAAAGCTTTGCTTCTTACAAATTTTATTCACTCTGCCTTCTGCAAGAACAGAAAATTCTTGTTACTTTTATAAAGTCCCAAAACTAGGGTGGTGTATTTTCTTTATTCTTTTGACACCTTCATGCAACAGCAAAAGTTTCACACTCAGTTAATTTTTTTTCCCATAACCAGTGAGAGGAGAAAACAACGTGACTCAGTTGATAGCAAATCAAGGACTTTGGAATTCCATGGTAACTTTTACTGAATATGAAATAATGAGAGCATTTTTTTAAAAAAATTCATCTGAAGGTCAACAGTTAGAAAATGGGTTTATAAAATATAGTTTAGATGTTAAATGACTCGAGTGGCTGTCTCTGTGATCACTTTCTCTGCTTCGCTTCTCCATGGGCCACTGTCATTCTCTCTAGGAACTGTTCTCACCACCAGATGGAGTTTTCCCATGTAGAGCAATCCCAGAAGTGGGGTACAAAGGAAAGTGACCTGGGTATAATACAGATAACAATATTTTTGTGACCTTTGGTCACTTATCTTTAAAATGAATAAGTTTGACCAAGTTATTACTAAGATCTTCTCCATCTCTATTATTCTAAAGATTTTATGATTATATAAATGAACAGCATGTCATACTTATTCTCTCACACAACACTGTTTGAAGCATGGTGTTTAAGAAAAACTCAGGTCCCTGAGAAACATCAGAAGGAAATGTGATTATATGTGCATGTGAAAAATAGGGACTCTTAAAACTACTAGAGAAGAAATGGCTTAAGGAACTTACAGAAAATAGAGTTGAGGGCCCTAGGCATAAAGAATTGGGGAAAGTGATATTTGTAATAATAAAACGATGAAGCAATGTCTTAGAAGTTTGACATTCTTTCTAGTATGTTCTGTGCTCTTAAATCCACAACTCTTTTCCTGATCAGATAATATGATGGGGCCACTGAAAACCTTCAAAGACATAAATATAACTCAAGGACATTGTAGTTGTTATTGTTCTTTCCTGTTCAAAAATGAGGCTATTTTACTTAGCATGCAACTTCCCAGGCTAGCTGCCTGGAAGTAATGATGTCTGCAATTAAAAAACAAAAAGTGAACTTTATTATAACTAACCTTGCCTGAAATAATGAGCTCTTGATTACTGTAGATCTTTACCACTTGTCATCTGGATCAGCCTTCTGTGGCAGTCACTACTAGTGTCCTATAAAATAGCCATTCTCTCTGAATAAGTTAATATTAAGAATAATATTAAAGCATTATGATTTTGCTGTGGATGCATGATACCCAGATAAAAATCTTAGTTTGCCAGCCTCTCTTAGGACTCTCATGTACATATTTGTAGATAATGAAATGGAGGGATAAGTCCCTATGGAGAAGAATATTTTCCTAAATCACATGTCAGTCTTGTGTTAACTCTTCATACTTACTTGTTCTTACAGCTTAGAAAGTGCATCTTCGGCCTTTTTTGTACAGAAACAGGTACTATCTTTTATCCATGAAGTTCAAAGTCAGGTGTTTAAAATGGTGGAGAAAAAGATGATTGGAGCCTGGATCCTTTTTAGAGACATCCTTTTCACCTAGGGATCTCTACGACTTTGAGTTCCTGGAGATCATCAACTGTGTTTGTGTAGCTCACAGATGAATAATTAGTACCTACCACAGTCCTTGAAATACAAACTGTCAACAAACACTTTTTCAGGAATAGGTTAATTAGAGCTTCCCTTACTTGTATTGGTTAGGATTGCCTTAAATTGCACATAAGAGAACTCTCAATTAAGAGCTTCTTTTTTTTTAATCTCTCTGTAACAGTAAATCTGGAAGTGTTGTAGCTGCTCTGTTACCCACTGGGATGTTTCTCACATGTGTGCACACGGGTTCTCAAAGAACCCAGGAAACAGAAAGCTTCAGCTTTTTGCAGTCTTATCCAGCAGTGTAAGGATAGTAGGACCAAGATATTTAAATTCTCTTAATTTTCCCATCATGGACACAAGATGACTGCTGAATCTCAGCCCTCATATCAGTATTCTGAAGATAAACAATGAGATTTAGGGAAAGGAAGAACCATTAGCAGACTTCTGTTTACATCTCATTGGTGATAATTTTGTCATAAGATAAGCCCTAGTAGCAAAGGGGTATGAGAGGAAAACCCTTAGCTTTCCAGACTCCACAATACCTAAAATAGCTGTCATTTTTGTTTTGAAATTTTAATTTTTAGGTTTTTCTGGTTTTGTTTTTTGTTTGTTTGTTTATTTGTTTTTCCTACCAGTTTTAGTACCTATAAACCTAGAGGACAGAAGTTGGCTGAAAAATATACTCAGCTAGAAACACAGACCATTATGTTTTTTCTAGAAAAGGATGGATGCCTTAAATGATGTTGTCAAAACCCTAAACTGAGAACCACAGAAAATCGCAATCAAAGAGCGAGTTTTACAGGAACTGGAATTATGCATCTTGGTGGATTTCTGTATGGCTATGGACTAGTAACTGGTATTTACATTGCATTCCTTACTTTTTGAACAAATATGTCTATTTTGGTTACCTATCTCTGTTTCAACATTGTACATCAGTGTGTGAGTGGCAGGTAACTTTTTAGTTTACAAGTCTTCAAATCAAAAGTAACCATACTTGAGAAGTTGTATACCCAAGGAACTCTACCTGAACAGCCTTATTTATCTCTACCAGGAGCTGATTTAGACGATGTTGTAATTAGCTCTTTGCAGTGGGCAAGTGAGTTTGGCATAGAGAAAAGAAACATGACTGTTGATGGAGGGTGGAGTATGGCAGGCTGTATTTTGCAAAAAGGGCCACAACAATACTTATCCCTTACCCCTTAAACTTTTTTGTAATATGACTAGCTAATCCATCCTCAAAAAGTGGAGTCTATGTTCTATCTCCTTGAAACTGGCAGGCTTTGAGATTGAACCAATAGAACACAGCAGGTATTATACTGTGTTAACTGAGGTATAACTCCATTATGGGCTGAGTTATATCCCCCCAAAATGATATGCCAAAGTCCTAATCCCCAGTACCTCAGAGTATGACATTATTTGAATATAGAGTCTTTTGTAGATGCAATCAAGTTAAAATTAGGTAAAATATAAAATTGGATTTGGTCCTTATAAAGAGGAAATGAAGTCACAAAGATAGATATATAGACAGGGAAGTTGATGTGAAGATGAAGGACTGGAGTTTTGCATCCACAAGCCAATGGATGCCTGAGGCTGCCAGAGCCTAGGAGAGAGTCATGAAACTGTACCTTCAGATGGAGCACAGCCTTGATGAAGACTTAGCTTTGTATTTCCGGCCTCAGAACTGGGAGATGAGAAATTTCCATTGCTTTTAGCCACCCAGTGTGTGGTACTTGGTTACAGTAGCCCTGGGAAACTAACACAAACACTTATTTTGACTTGAAAGCTTCTGTGTCTTCTCTTTTGGTGTGTTTATTTTGGGGCTCATGCCTCTCAGAATCATAGCATTTGCTTTGAGAAGTCCAAGTCATATGGAGAGGCCACATGAAGGCAATTTGGTTGAAATCTCCAAACAGACTTTGTTAAAACAGCCATGTGAATGAGCCCTCTTGGATTTCCAGAACAGTTGATCCTAAAGGCAACTACAGTTACCACCTGGCTACAACTGAATAAGAGACTCCAAGTGAGAACTGCCCAACTAAGCTTAGTCAATCCAGAGAATCCAAATATATAATAATAAATTTTTATTTAAGCTCTTAATTCTTGGAGTGGTTTATTATAAAGCAATAGATAGAGAATTGCAGGCTTGATATTAAATTCCTAAAATCTTCTCAAATCTAGCTTTAAATACATTACACATTTAAATATCTGGATACTAGCATTTATTAAAGCATATTATATTAGATTCCATGGGTATAGTAAGAAAGATTTTTTCCAGATCACATGATTGTCTATGTAGAAAATTGAAAAGAATCAACAAAAACTCTTAGGCATAGTAAGTGATTGTAGCAAAGTTACAAGATACAAGGTTAATATACAAAAAATCGATTGTTTTCCTATATACCAATAATGAACAAATAGAATTTGAAATTAAAAGCATAATACATTTATATTACCACCCCCAAAAATTAAATACTTAGGTATACATCTAGCAAAATATGTACAAGATTTATATGAGGAAAACTACAAAATGGTAATGAATTAATCAAAAAAGAACTAAATAAACAGAGAAATCTTTCATGTTCATGAATAGGAAGACTCAGTGTTGTCAAGATGTTAGTTTTTTCCAACTTGATATATATATTCAATGCAACCCCAATCAAAATCCCAGCAAGTTATCTTATGAATTTCAACAACTAAATTTAAACCTGATATAGAGAGCCAAAAGATCCAGAAGAGCCAACTAAATATTGAAGGAGAAGAACAAAGCTGGAGGACTGAGGCTACCTAAATTCAAGACTTACTATAAATTTACAATAGTCCAGAGAGTGTGGTATTGGTGAAAGTATAGATCAATGGGACAGAAGAGAGTTGAATATATATAGTCAACTGATCTTTGACAAAGGAGCAAAGGGAATGTAATGGAGCAAAGATAGTCTTTACAATAAATGGTGCTGGAGCAACTGTACATCTACAAGCAAAAGAAAATTAACCTAGATACAGGACTTACTCCCTTCCCCAAAATTGAATTAAATGCATCGTAGACCTGACTGTAAAATGCAAAACCATAAAATTCCTAGGAGATAACATAGGAGAAAATGTAGATGACCTTCAGTATGATGATGCCTTTTCACATACAACACCAAAGACATGATTCATGAAAGAAATCATTGATAAACTGGACTTAATTAAAATTTAAAATTTCTGCTTTGCTAAAGATAATATCAAGAGAATTAGAAAATAAGTCACAGACTGGAAGAAAATATTTTCAAAGACACATCTGATAAAGGACTGCTATCCAAAATACACAAAAACTCTTAAAACTCAACAATAAGAAAACAAACAACCAATTTTAAAATGGGTCAAAACCTTAACAGATACCTCACCAAAGATATACAGGTGGCAAATAAGCATATGAAAAAATGCTCCACGTCATATGTCATTACAGAAATGCCAATTAAAGCAACAATGAGATAGCACTCCGTTACCCATTAGAATGGTCAAAATATGGAACGCTGACAACACCAAATGCTGGTGAAGGTGTGGAGCAATGGGAACTCTCATACGTTGCTTATGGGAATACAAAATGGTACAGCCACTTTGGATGACAATTTGGAGGTTTCATACAAAACTAAACACACTCTTACCATATGATCCAGCAACCTCTCTCTTCGGTTTTACCCAAAGAAGTTGAAACTTATGCACAAAAGCCTGCACACAGACGTTTATAGTAGCTCTATTCATAATCACCCAAACTTGGAAGCAACCAAGATATCCTTCAGTAGATGAATATGTGGTACATCCTGACAATGGAATATTATTCAGCTTTAAAAACCATGAGCTATCAACCCATGAAAAGACATGGAGGAAACTTAAGTGCATATATTACTAAGTGAAAGAAGCCAATCTGGAAATAGCTACATACTGTATGATTCCAACTTTAAAATATTCCAGAAAAGACAAAACTATGGAGATAATAAGAATATCAGTGATTTCCAGGGGCTTGAGGTTTATTAAATGACTTTTTCCCCATATGTCAAAATTTTTACACATTGCCTTTTGGCCAGCCACTGTGGAAATAATGAACATGATACTGTCTGACACAACCTACCTGTTCCCTCACTTTCAGAACCCTTCTCCTCTGGCATCCAATACAACCACACTATCCTTAGTACCTCTGGGCAGGATTTCATCCTTCGCTCTGGACATAGTCTTCTTTCTGCTCAAAAGAATATTTAAGACAGTGAAAATACTTTGTATATTATAACGATGAATATGTCATTATACTTTTGTCCGAAACAATAGAATGCACACCACCAAGAGTGTAGTATAATAGAAACTGTGGACTTTGGGTGATAGTGATTTGTCCATGTAGGTTCATCCTTAGTAAAACGTGTACCACTCTGATGAGTGATGTTGATAATGGGAGAGGGTATGCATGTGTTGAGGCAGGAGGTGTATGAGAAAGGTCTGCATCTTCCTCTCAATTTTTTTGTAAACCTAAAACTGGTCTAAAAGACAAAATCTTTAAAAAATAATATTTTCTAATTTTCCACAGACAGTTCAGCAAGATTTTCAACCACTTACATTTTAGTTGTTGCTTTGATTACTGGAGATTGAAGTGTGGCTAGCTTGAATAGATTAAATAATTACAAAACAAGGCAGCAATAATTACAATTCAATCGTTTCTTCAGAAAAAGAAAAAGGTATTATGATGTCTATAAATTGTCTACCGTGATTACACTTGTCACTTGGCTGCCCTTCAGCATGTTACTATCTGACTAAAACGGTTGACTGCCATGACCAGACCCATAACTTAATTTTTCATGTGACAAGTAAACAGGTCTTCTTTCCTGTTTTTAGATTCTTGTCAAGCAATCCCCATTAATTGTGGCATGTATCAGCTTGCCTTGCCAGGTTTGCTCAGTTTAAGATTGATTCTTTTGGACTAAAATTACCATTGTATGATTTACACCAATCAATATTTTCCTACATACCTGCAGTGAGTTCTTGGTCCACCAGAGATACCAGGACACAGTGAGTCACTGTTTCTGTTATTAAGGGAAAATAATTTAGGCACTTAAATACTTGTTTTCAAAATCACTAGTCAGAATGGCAAATGAGAAATTTTATTTTTTCTATGTCTGGAGATAATCTCAATCTACAGTGCAGGTTATTTCCCAGAAATGTTCTTCATACACTTTCCATTTCAGGCAAACTGAAGGAATAATTCCCCAATTTCATGCACTGATTTTTCAAAATAATACTAAAATTTCTATAGCCCTTGTGTTTTACATAGTGATTTAACATGTTATTAATATATAAAAAGTGTAAGATTTTTAACATAGAATAACATATAATATAAAAATATCCCTGCATGGAAGCCTTTATTTATGTTAATTCTTCTGAATTAAATGTTTCTTTCCCCTCCAATGTCTGATTACCAAAATGATACTCATTATCAACACCAAATTCCTAGACTATAATTTTCAGTGAGGCCCCTTTTTCATTCACCACACTAAGATGAATCTCATTATCTACTGAACACCACTTGGTATTTATCTCCTATTTTGTGGCTTTCATGCATTTATTATAAATTTTAATTTTGATTTATAGTACTAAACTCACATATTATAAATTCTATATATTTGGGATCTTAAGTACTGAATTGATTTTAGATTTCTAGTGTCATATATGTGATACATTCTCAATAAAGTTTTACTGAGTGACTAACTGACAGGTTGTGAGGAAAAAACTCTTTGAAAATCATCGTCAATAAATCAGTAATACATCAGCAAAGTGGAACTTAAGTGCTCCTTGGAATACATGCTAGGCAGATAAAAGAAGCTAAGCAGGAACTAATAGAAGTAAAAATAGGATTCGTAATATCTTAACACTAGAAACTCTCTGAATATCTGTTCACAGGAGAATGATAAACAATCATGATATATTTATACAATGGAATACTACACAGCAATTAAAAAAATAATGAACTACTGATGCATGCAATCACGTGGATGACTCTCAAAAACATTTTCAGAAAGGAAACCAGACAGCCAAAAATGTACACACTGTATGCTTACATTTTTTAGAAGTTCAAAAACAGGTAAAACAAATTTATGGCAGTAGAAATCAGAAAACTGTTCCTGGTTTGGGGACAATTGAATGGAGCAAAATTAAAATGTTCTTAAGCATAAGTTGACATATCCATAATCATTGTGGGAGACTCACACAAGCAGAGAAAAAGTATTATCCATAGAAGTATTATAAAATAAAAAGCAATTGTAATCTAATATATGTGTACTGAACCCCAAAAGCAACAAATATATAATAATAATTCTTTTGATGCTCACATATAAAATATTTATAAAAATTGACCACATAAATTCCAAATAAAAAATCTCAAAATTTTCAAGTTAAGTGTATCATAATATATCCTGTGTTAAACGATATTATATAAAGCATATTTTCTTAATACAATGCAAATAGCTACAGCCAATAATTAAAAGATAATTTTATATATATAATATATATTTTATACTTGGAAAGAGCACACTTTTAACCCATAAGTTAAAAAGTAAATTCAATTTAAAGTTAGAAATAAAGAAGGAAATTTAAAAGTATTTAGAAATAAGTGACAATGAAATCTGTATATCAAAATTTGGGGGACTTAGAAGAGTAAAAATTAAAGACAAGTAGACCAAAATAGTTGGAGAAGACACATCTCACCACCGAAAAGAGACTGCTACTCCTCAGTTCTGGAAGATTCTTGTGATGTATGAGTGTGGACTCCATGCTGCCAGAGTTTCCAGTTGTATTTTTTTAGAGCAGCCTGAGAAATTAACTTTATGTGAAATCTTCCAAGTGATATA
This sequence comes from Balaenoptera ricei, assembly GCF_028023285.1. Lineage (NCBI taxonomy): Eukaryota > Metazoa > Chordata > Mammalia > Artiodactyla > Balaenopteridae > Balaenoptera > Balaenoptera ricei. Next base: position 17,566,767 of record NC_082651.1, on the reverse strand, counting down.
TGTTGGAAATCATTGTTTTAGAAAATTATACTGCATGAGACAAGACAAAAAAATATGACTGCAAGTAAGGTGTTCCTAAGTGGTTCTCAAAGTGAGGTCCCGGTTATAATCACATTTGTATCACGAGTGAACTTGTGAGGAATGCAGATTCTCGGATCCCATCCCAACCTTTGGAAACCTTGTGGGGAGGGCCCAGCTATCTGTCTTTAACAAGTCTTCCTGTTGATTCTTATGTACCTTCAAGTTTGAGAAACACTACCTTAGAGGCCTAGAAGTTTAACTGTGACTTCCCACCTTCCCAAGTCAGCTAAAACAAATTCGTTTTCACTTGACATTTTTACTCCGACCTGACAAGGAATCTCCTTTCCATAGCATCAAATGTGGCATCACTCAGAAACAAAAAGAATTTGTCACCCTTTAAAAACAAAGACTTGAACACTTGAGAATACAGATATACACACTGGAGAAAAAGTGTAAAAAAGAATTTTACACATTTGAACATTTTTTAAGAAAGAAATAGCTTTGTCATATGGGCTTTATGTTTTGAAGTGAAACTGACACGTAGGATTGTGTGTACACAGTGGAGGCCTCATAGTTCCTGTACTAATTTTATTGAACTAACAGCTCTATTGTTTACCCCTAAGGGAAAAAGGAGTTTGGGAGATTCCACATATTAAAGGATGTCTTTATTTGAATAGAAAAAAACAAACAAGCAAAAAATAAAACATAGGAAGGCAGGGAGATAGGCTTGTGAGGAGGCAGTCAGCAAATTTCTATGTGATTAGCTCCAAAACTGCACATACTCTGATTAGGTTTCATGGCTATAGATCTTTCCAAAACCAAAAGACTGGGTTTTTCTCATAACCACCAGTTATGTTGATTTGTTTTGTAAAAAAAGGCCTAAGCCCTTAACAAAGCAGCAAAGAGCCAAACAAACCTAATAAAAACCAGACATCTTGATTTTCTACTAAAAGTCATTACAGTAAATAATTAAATACAGTTTCTTTGCTGAGCTATTAGTATCAATGGTGCTTTAGGGATCAATGCATTTCATAATGTGCTGTTTGGATTTGTGTTGCAAATAGCCAGTTGAATATTGATAATCAAAAATAGAATCTCAATTTTCTGTGACATGTGGGGAAAATCTTCCAGGACTCAAGCACAATACCTATAGCTAAATTGCAGAGACACTAGAAAACAGATATATATATATATTTTAATCTCTTATGCCCCTTTGATCATATCTAAAGTTAGTCACAGAAAAAAAAATGAATGAAGTCATTTGACTTTTTTCAAAATATATTTCCCATCTGACTCACTGGGAAGTTTAAAATTCACCAAAAAAGCTTTTTTTTTCTTTTTTGTTTTGTTTTTATTAATTAATTAATTTATTTATTTTTGGCTGTGTTGGGTCTTCGTTTCTGTGTGAGGGCTTTCTCTAGTTGCGGCAAGTGGGGGCCACTCTTCATCACGGTGCGCGGGCCTCTCACTATCGCGGCCTCTCTTGTTGCGGAGCACAGGCTCCAGACGCGCAGGCTCAGTAGTTGTGGCTCACGGGCCTAGTCGCTCCGCGGCATGTGGGATCTTCCCAGACCAGGGCTCGAACCCGTGTCCCCTGCATTAGCAGGCAGATTCTCAACCACTGCGCCACCAGGGAAGCCCAAAAGCTTTGTTTTTTAAGTTATATCATAACCTCTCTCCCCTTCAGTGGTCTCACTTTAATTAATTGAATGTCATGACTCATTTATGAAGAAGTTTGAACTCATCAGCTGAGGACAACAGGTTTGTATAAAGTGTTGTCAGGAAGATACCTACCTTCTTGTGAGGATGCCACAGAGTTTGGGGAAAAGTAGACATGTGATGTGCTACTGCTCATTTCTCCCTGTATACAGTGATAAGCAGAATGATATGATCTAATAAGGAAAAAAAGAAAATATTTTTCAATTAAAAAACAGCAAGTGTATACACCTTTGACTTATAAACATGCTAAGAGTCACATTTCCATCCACAGGGTAATTCTCAAAAGTATTCAAGAAGTTAGTTCTAGCTGACCTAACCTAACATCGGTTGTTCCACTAGTGAGGCTTGTGAGGACTGGTGAGTGACCAGGAGAAGTAGACCTAGGCCTTGACCACATCGAGGGAACTTAACCTAATATTTGAGAGACAAAAATCTGCATGTATGAATCTTAGTTTAACTTATCACTTAGGTTATACCTGAAATAAGAAAATGCACAAATAGAATTAAAAGAAGGTAGGTTATCAGGGGACAAACAATAGGAAACTGCAGCTAAAGCAGGAGTGCTGGATTCAGACCCTATGTTCAAAATCAGCTTGACCAGTTACTTGTATATGACTGAATGTCTCATGTATTCGCTCAGTGTCTCTATTCCCTAATTTGTACATAGAAATAATAGTAATACTACTCATCCTTCAAATTATTTTGTGATGATTATAGAAGATAATGTTTGTAAAATCATCTAGAATGTAACATGTTCAAAATGAATCTCAGTTTGAGATTGGGCAGATGAAGTAAGTTTAAAGAAATTGTCTATCAATCTTTGCAGAGTGGAAGAATCTGGAATAACTTTTTGGACCAACTTGTCCTTAAGACAGAATTAGAGGGAATAGAAGGTTTGGAATGAAGGGGGAGAAGAAGAAATAAAACACAGTGCACAGAGGTGGGAATTGATATGACAAAGAGACCACATGTTTCCAATGGGAAATTTGCTCTTTTCTTTCTCAGCATTTTTAATTATTGAAAAATAAACCAGCAGGTTTATGGTAGGAGGCAAAGTTAATCCCCTTTTTGTTGGTGAAGGGTTTTCCTTCAGCATTTTTAGACAGGCAGTGCTTTACCATGTTGAGAAGCAGAACATGATAGAGTTACCTGTTAAGGTTCTGGAATCAAATGAAGTTAGCTCTGGGATCTAGCTGTCATTTCTTAGCTGGGTGACTCTTAGCCAATTGCTGGGTAACTCTTAGCCAATTTCTTGGTGTCTCTGCTTCTCAGCTTACCAATGTATGATATGAAGATAAGTATACTCACTCAGAATAGCTTAGACAATGTCTCTTACAATGCAATAATTAAGATAATCTAATTGATACTTGGTAACTTTTCAATAAATGTTATTATTTCATTTTTATTAGAATTATTATTATATGAATGAATGAGCTATTAAAGCTCCTTGGAACAAAAGCATTGCATAAAAATTTAGGCCCAGAGATATTTTTTTATTCCCAGAGTAGCTGAATTGAATAAAGATACATGACACAAAAGGAGTCTCAGGTCCTATATGGACATCTGTTCTCTTTTGAACAACTACCCTGTCTGGTAATTCACTATTTCCCAAGCTGGATTACAGTGACATGATTGATATTGAATTATACATTATATTTGGAAGAGATTCTCATGTTTTTCTTTTTCAGTCTTTAATACCTATGTATCCTAGTTGATTTTTGCATAAATGGAATTGTAATGCTTCTATTATCCTAGCTGAGCTCTTCCTGAATATCAAAATAAAGACCCCACTTTGCAAAGTTTTGTAACAATACTATTTAAATATTTTAAACTATAAAAAAATGAAGTGTGTTACAGCATTGTTCCTTGGGGAGCAGACTCTGAGATAAAGGTTAGCATGCAGGAAATTGATTGGGGGTGCTCCTGGAATAACCACCTGGGAAGGAAAAGGAAAGAATTGGGTTTGTTCAAAGGGAGAAGATAGACCAAACCAAATAGACAACTAAAGCCAAAATTGTCCTTCAGAATTTCCCATTTTGGGCATGAAAAGGCACCCACATTGACCAGTCATTAGTTATAGCCTATCCTTAGGGAGAAGCTGTTAGCTTGAGGAAGGCAACTGTCCTTGGTCAAATGATTCCAAAAGCCATGTTCACTCAGCACTTTCAGCTGCTGGGAAGATGAAGCCTACAGTCCTACAGAGGGATCTTGCCAGCATATCATAACGTCACAGCATGCATCACAGAATGAAAGGGAAAATATCTACATCTAATCTCATATATATGAATATATATATATATATATATATATATATATATATATATATATATACACACATGTATGCATATACATAATATATAAATATAGGTATTACTTTTGGCAGAAGCTTGATCTTTAGCAGGGGCTGCAATATAATAAAGTATTCCAGTTGAATGTTATTTTTTCTAACTTAGATGAGAAATCTTGGTCACATAAGCTGATAAATGAATGTTAGGAAGAGTCAAAGACCACAGCTACACTATGTCTTCTTTTCTCTTATGGCTTTTTATACACTAAAAATTATTTTAAAACCTAATAAGAACTGAGGTATCTTTCACTATTCTGCCACCACCCACCCTGGCTAGCCTTGCTGAAAAGAAAAGAAGAGAAGAGAAAGAAGAGAAGGAGAAGAAAGGAACAAATGGAAAGGGAAGGGAAAGGGAAAGGAAAGAAAATTAGGAAGGGAGGGGAAGGGAGAGGTGGGAAGAAAACAACATTGAAGAGGAGAGGAGGATCCGAGGGGCAAGATGGCGGAAGAGTAAGACGCAGAGATCACCTTCCTTCCCACAGATACAGTGGAAATACATCTACACGTGGAACTGCTCCTACAGAACACCCACTGAACGCTGGCAGAAGACGTCAGACCTCCCAAAAGGCAAGAAAATCCCCACGTACTTGGGTAGGGTAAAAGAAAAAAGAAATAACAGAGACAAAAGAATAGGGAAGGGATCTGCACCAGTGGGAAGGGGCCGTGAAGGAGGAAAGGTGTCCACACACTAGGAGCCCCTTCATGGGCAGAGACTGCGGGTGGCAGAGGGGGGAGCTTTGGAGCCACGGAGGAGAGCGCAGCCACAGGTGTGCAGAGGGCAAAGCGGAGAGATTCCTGCACGGAGGATCGGTGCTGAGTAGCACTCACAAGCCTGAGAGGCTTGTCTGCACACCCGCCGGGGCGGGTGGGGGCTGGGAGCTGAGGCTCAGGCTTGGGTGCTAGCCAGGAGGGAGTCCGGGAAAAAGTCTGCAGCTGCCGAAGAGGCAAGAGACTTTTTCTTGCCTCTTTGTTTCACGGTGCACAAGGAGAGGGGATACAGAGCACCGCCTAAACGAACTCCAAAGACGGGCGTGAGCCGTGGCTATCAGCGCAGACCCCAGAGATGGGCATGAGATGCTAAGGCTGCTGCTGCCGCCACCAAGAAGCCTGTGTGCAAGCACAGGTCACTCTCCACACCGCCCCTCCCGGGAGCCAGTGCAGCTTGCCACTGCCAGGCTCCCGTGATCCAGGGACAACTTCCCTGGGAGAACGCACAGCGCGCCTCAGGCTGCTGCAACATCACGCCGGCCTCTGCCGCCGCAGGCTCACCCCTCCTCCTCCGTACCGCTCCCTCCCCACGGGCTGAGTGAGCCAGAGCCCCCGAAGCAGCTGCTCCTTTAACCCCGTTCTGTCTGGGCCGGGAACGGATGCCCTCAGGCGACCTACATGCAGAGGCGGGTCCAAATCCAAAGCTGAATCCTGGGAGCTGTACGAACAAAGAAGAGAAAGGGAAATCTCTCCCAGCAGCCTCAGAAACAGCGGATTAAAGCTCCACAAACAACTTGATGTGCCTGCATCTGTTGAATACCTGAATAGACAATGAATCATCCCAAATTCAAGAGGTGGACGTTGGGAGCAGGATATATTAATTTTTCCCATTTTCCTATTTTTGTGAGTGTATATGTGTATGCTTCTGGGTGAGATTTTGTGTGTATAGCTTTGCTTTCACCATTAGTCCTAGGGTTAGGTCCATCCGTTTTTTTTTTTTTTTTACTTAAAATTTTTTTTTCCCTAATATATGTTTTCTTAATAATTTTTTCCTTATTTTCTATTTTTAGAAATTAAAAAAAATTTTTAATAAGTTTTTTCATTTTTTTATTTTAAAAAATTAAAAAAAAAATTTTCTTACATTTTTTTCTTAAGAATTTTTTTCTTATTTTTTATTGTAAAAAATTAATAAATCTATTTTTGAAAATTAAAAAAAAATTTTCTGAATATATTTACTCTTAATAATTTTTTTTCTTACTTTTTATTATAATAGCTTTATTTTATTTTATTTTATCCTCTTTCTTTCTATTTTTTTCTCCTTTATATTCTGAGCTGTGTGGATGAAAGGCTCTTGGTGCTCCAGCCAGGCATCAGGGCTGTGCCTCTGAGGTGGGAGAGCCAACTTCAGGACACTGGTCCACAAGAGACCTCCCAGCTCCATGTAATACCAAATGGCGAAAATCTCTCAGAGATCTCCATCTCAACATCAAGACCCAGCTTCACTCAACGACCAGCAAGCTACAGTGCTGCACACCCTATGCCAAACAACTAGCAAGACAGGAACACAGCCCCATCCATTAGCAGAGAGGCTGCCTAAAATCATAATAAAGTCACAGACACGCCAAAACACACCACCAGATGTGGACGTGCCCACCAGAAAAACAAGATCCAATCTCATCCACCAGAACACAGGGACTAGTCCCCTCCACCAGGAAGCCTACACAACCCACTGAACCAACCTTAGCCACTGGGGACAGATACCAAAAACAACGGGAACTACGAACCTGCAGCCTGTGAAAAGGAGACCCCAAACACAGTAAGATAAGCAAAATGAGACGACACAAAAACACACAGCAGGTGAAGGAGCAGGGTAAAAACACACCAGACCTAACAAATAAAGAGGAAATAGGCAGTCTACTTGAAAAAGAATTCAGAATAATGATAGTAAAGATGATCCAAAATCTTGGAAATAGAATAGACAAAATGCAAGAAACATTTAACAAGGATGTAGAAGAACTAAAGAGGAACCAAGCAACGATGAAAAACACAATAAATGAAATTAAAAACACTCTAGACGGGATCAATAGCAGAATAACTGAGGCAGAAGAACGGATAAGTGACCTGGAATATAATATGGTGGAAATAACTACTGCAGAGCAGAATAAAGAAAAAAGAATGAAAAGAACTGAGGATGTCTCAGAAACCTCTGGGACAACATTAAATGCACCAACATTCGAATTATAGGAGTCCCAGAAGAAGAAGAGAAAACGAAAGGGACTGAGAAAATATTTGAAGAGATTATAGTTGAAAACTTCCCTAATATGGGAAAGGAAATAGTTAATCAAGTCCTGGAAGCACAGAGAGTCCCATACAGGATGAATCCAAGGAGAAACATGCCAAGACACATATTAATCAAACTATCAGAAATTAAATATAAAGAAAACATATTAAAAGCAGCAAGGGAAAATCAACAAATAACACACAAGGGAATCCCCATAAGGTTAACAGCTGATCTTTCAGCAGAAACTCTGCAAGCCAGAAGGGAGTGTCAGGATATACTTAAAGTGATGAAGGAGAAAAACCTACAACCAAGGTTACTCTACCCAGCAAGGATCTCATTCAGGTTTGATGGAGAAATTAAAACTTTTACAGACAAGCAAAAGCTGAGAGAGTTCAGCACCACCAAACCAGCTTTACAACAAATGCTAAAGGAACTTCTCAAGGCAAGAAACACAAGAGAAGGAAAACACCTACAATAACAAACCCAAAACATTTAAGAAAATGGGGATAGGAACATACGTATCAATAATTACCTTAAATGTAAATGGATTAAATGCTCCCACCAAAAGACACAGACTGGCTGAATGGATACAAAAACAAGACCCATATATATGCTGTCTACAAGAGACCCACTTCAGACCTAGAGACACACACAGACTGAAAGTGAGGGGATGGAAAAAGATATTCCATGCAAATGGAAATGAAAAGAAAGCTAGAGTAGCAATTCTCATATCAGACAAAATAGTCTTTAAAATAAAGACTATTACAAGAGACAAAGAAGGACACTATATAATGATCAAGGGATCGATCCAAGAGGAAGTTATAACAATTGTAAATATTTATGCACCCAACATAGGAGCACCTCAATACATAAGGCAAATACTAACAGCCATAAAAGGGGAAATCGACAGCAACACAATCATAGTAGGGGACTTTAACACCCCACTTTCACCAATGGACAGATCATCCAAAATGAAAATAAATAAGGAAACACAAACATTAAATGATACATTAAACAAGATGGACTTAATTGATATTTATAGGACATTCCACCCAAAAACAACAGAATACATATTTTTCTCAAGTGCTCATGGAACATTCTCCAGGATAGATCATATCTTGGGTCACAAATCAAGCCTTGGTAAATTTAAGAAAATTGAAATAGTATCAAGTATCTTTTCCGACCACAACGCTATGAGACTAGGTATCAATTATAGGAAAAGATCTGTAAAAAATACAAACACATGGAGCCTACACAATACACTACTTAATAACGAAGTGATCACTGAAGAAATCAAAGGGGAAATCAAAAAATACCTAGAAACAAATGATAATGGAGACACGACGACCCAAAACCTATGGAATGCAGCAAAAGTAGTTCTAAGAGGGAAGTGTATAGCAATACAAGCCTACATCAAGAAACAGGAAACATCTCGAATAAACAACCTAACCTTGCACCTAAAGCAATTAGAGAAAGAAGAACAAAAAAACCCCAAAGCTAGCAGAAGGAAAGAAATCATAAAGATCAGATCAGAAATAAATGAAAAAGAAATGAAGGAAACAATAGCAAAAATCAATGAAACTAAAAGCTGGTTCTTTGAGAAGATAAACAAAATTGACAAACCATTAGCCAGACTCATCAAGAGAAAAAGGGAGAAGATTCAAATCAATAGAATTAGAAATGAAAAAGGAGAAGTAACCACTGACACTGCAGAAATACAAATGATCATGAGAGATTACTACAAGCAACTTTACGCCAATAAAATGGACAACTTGGAAGAAATGGACAGATTCTTAGAAATGCACAACCTACCGAGACTGAACCAGGAAGAAATAGAAAATATGAACAGACCAAACACAAGCACTGAAATTGAAACTGTGATTAAAAATCTTCCAACAAACAAAAGCCCAGGACCAGATGGCTTCACTGGCGAATTCTATCAAACATTTAGAGAAGAGCTAACACCTATCCTTCTCAAACTCTTCCAAAATATTGCAGAGGGAGGAAACTCCCCAATTCATTCTACAAGGCCACCATCACCCTGATACCAAAACCAGACAAAGATGTCACAAAGAAAGAAAACTACAGGCCAATATCACTGATGAACATAGATGCAAAAATCCTCAACAAAATACTAGCAAACAGAATCCAACAGCACATTAAAAGGATTATACACCATGAGCAAGTGGGGTTTATTCCAGGAATGCAAGGATTCTTCAATATACGCAAATCAATCAATGTGATACACCATATTAACAAATTGAAGGAGAAAAACCATATGATCATCTCAATAGATGCAGAGAAAGCTTTCGACAAAATTCAACACCCATTTATGATAAAAGCCCTGCAGAAAGTAGGCATAGAGGGAACTTTCCTCAACATAACAAAGGCCATATATGACAAACCCACAGCCAACATTGTCCTCAATGGTGAAAAACTGAAACCATTTCCACTAAGATCAGGAACAAGACAAGGTTGCCCACTCTCACCACTATTATTCAACATAGTTTTGGAAGTGTTAGCCACAGCAATCAGAGAAGAAAAAGAAATAAAAGGAATCCAAATCGGAAAAGAAGAAGTAAAGCTGTCACTGTTTGCAGATGACATGATACTATACATAGAGAATCCTAAAACTGCCACCAGAAAACTACTAGAGCTAATCAATGAATTTGGTAAAGTAGCAGGATACAAAATTAATGCACAGAAATCTCTTGCATTCCTATATACTAATGATGAAAAATCTGAAAGTGAAATTAAGAAAACACTCCTTTTTACCATTGCAACAAAAAGAATAAAATATCTAGGAATAACCCTACCTAAGGAGACAAAAGACCTGCATGCAGAAAATTATAGGACACTGATGAAAGAAATTAAAGATGATACAAATAGATGGAGAGATATAACATGTTCTTGGATTGGAAGAATCAACATTGTGAAAATGACTTTACTACCCAAAGCAATCTACCGATTCAATGCAATCCCTATCAAACTACCACAGGCATTTTTCACAGAACTAGAACAAAAAATTTCACAATTTGTATGGAGACACAAAAGACCCCGAATAGCCAAAGCAATCTTGAGAACGAAAAATGGAGCTGGAGGAATCAGGCTCCCTTACTTCAGACTATATTACAAACCTACAGTAATCAAGACAGTTTGGTACTGGCACAAAAGCAGAAATATAGATCAATGGAACAGGATAGAAAGCCCAGAGATAAACCCACGCACATATGGTCACCTTATTTTTGATAAAGGAGGCAAGCATATACAGTGGAGAAAAGACAGCCTCTTCAATAAGTGGTGCTGGGAAAATTGGACAGGTACATGTAAAAGTATGAAAGTAGAACACTCCCTGACACCATACACAAAAATAAACTCAAAATGGATTAAAGACCTAAGTGTAAAGCCAGACACTATCAAACTCTTAGAGGAAAACATAGGCAGAACACTCTATGACAGAAATCGCAGCAAGATCCTTTTTGACCCAGCTCCTAGAGAAATGGAAATAAAAACACAAATAAACAAATGGGACCTAATGAAACTTAAAAGCTTTTGCACAGCAAAGGAAACCATAAACAAGACCAAAAGACAACCCTCAGAATGGGAGAAAATATTTGCAAATGAAGCAACTGACAAAGGATTAATCTCCAAGATTTACAAGCAGCTCATGCAGCTCAATAACAAAAAAACGAACAACCCAATCCAAAAATGGGCAGAAGACCTAAATAGACATTTCTCCAAAGAAGATATACAGATGGCCAACAGACACATGAAAGAATGCTCAACATCCTTAATCATTAGAGAAATGCAAATCAAAACTACAATGAGGTATCATCTCACACCGGTCAGAATGGCCATCATCAAAAAATCTACAAATAATAAATGCTGGAGAGGCTGTGGAGAAAAGGGAACACTCTTGCACTGTTGGTGGGAATGTAAATTGATACAGCCACTATGGAGAACAGTATGGAGGTTCCTTAAAAAACTAAAAATAGAAGTACCATACGACCCAGCAATCCCACTACTGGGCATATACCCTGAGAAATCAATAATTCAAAAAGAGTCATGTACCAAAATGTTCATTGCAGCTCTATTTACAATAGCCAGGACATGGAAGCAACCAAAGTGTCCATCATCGGATGAATGGATAAAGAAGATGTGGCACATATATACAATGGAATATTACTCAGCCATAAAAAGAAATGAAATGGAGGTATTTGTAATGAGGTGGATGGAGTTAGAGTCTGTCATACAGATGGAAGTAAGTCAGAAAGAGAAAAACAAATACAGTATGCTAACACATATATATGGAATCTAAGAAAAAAAAAAAAGAAGGTCATGAAGAACCTAGTGGCAAGATGGGAATAAAGACACAGACCTACTAAAGAATGGACTTGAGGATATGGGGAGGGGGAGGGGTGAGATATGACAGGGTTAGAGAGTGTCATGGACATATATACACTACCAAATGTAAAATAGATAGCTAGTGGGAAGCAGCCGCATAACACAGGGTGATCAGCTCGGTGCTTTGTGACCACCTAGAGGGGTGGGATAGGGAGGGTAGGAGGGAGGGAGATGCAAGAGGGAAGAGATATGGGAACATATGTATGTGTATAACTGATTCACTTTGTTATAAAGGAGAAACTAACACACCATTGTAAAGCAATTATACTTCAATAAAGATGTTAAAAAAAAAAGAGGAGAGGAAAAGAAAAGAAAGGAAAGGAAAAGAAAGGAAAAGAAAAGTTAACGAGAGACATTGAAATACTTGTGACTCATTTAATGCAATTATACTAAACCCAGTATTTACCCCCATAACAACAAAAAATAAATTGAAAAATGGTTTGTTCTAGAAGAGTGAAGAGATCGTATGAATATAGCAATGGAACCTACTTGGACTGGGAAGATTACGATTAAATTTGGGATAACTCACCAGGCTCCCCAGACAGCCTATGACACTGTATTCAAAAGACCCAGTAAGCCCAGGGCTGATTCAGACAGCAATCAATACTGCAGAGTGCAATATTGCAGAGTGGGTACTGAAGCATCAATCTAATTTGGAAGCCAAGCAGGGTTTCTATTAGAATGAGGGCTTGCCTCTGTGACAGTACTGTGGGAATTACATCATGACCGGAAATTGATGGGCATGGATCACACTGCAAGATGTTTCCTTGTTCTTCTTCCTGTTATTTTTAGTCTGCAAAGATACAGCAGGCAAGAAAAGAAAGGTTGATTTTTAAATTTCTAAGTTTGGGAGTGGATTATGGCAGGATATCAAGATGTACAAGATGTACTAGTCAGGCCAATGAACCAGGAGAGAGAGATTTGGGACATAAGATTGGGAAGAAAAAAAAAAAAACCTTAGGGTAAGAACTAGAGCTTAGAGGAATAAATTTACTGGTAAACCAAGGAGAAATAAAGAACTGTTGTATTTATTCATGCAAAAGGAGTCTAGGTATGCTAAACAGTCTGATTTCTCTTATTATAGTTTGTTTGGAATCTCTAAATAACTCATACTGTCATTTTAAATGGTAGCAAGAGTTTATGAACAATACTAACTCTATGTGCTGTATTCACTCTAATAATTTCAGTCAGATGCATGGGAAGATGGAGTAAGTGTGGATGGATTGTTTTTTTCAAGAAATGGGAAATCCTCATATGAGCAACCTTTGAATGAAAATCCATCTGTGTGGGTAGACACCATGACACTTGAATATGTTCAGACAATAGCTCACGTCTTCTTTCTTGCTTGTCATTTTCTTCCACTGAAAGCACTCCGTTTTATATGTTTAAGCTCTTCTTGTGGACCCAAGAATCAGATCAAAAAATTATGTAATAATTTCCCTTCTTATGGGTATAGTATGTTTGACCACAGTAGGGTAAAGTTCTTCAAGGTATGATTCAGGTTACAAAGGCTCAAAATCATAAGGCTTTGGAGACTAGGAAACTGATGGTTTTGGTTGATTCTTGTCCTGTTTTTTTTTTTTTTTTCTAAAATTTTATATGAAAAAATAAAAAGACTTAATTAAAACTTTTAATTTTCATATATTTAAAATTTTTTTCTTCTATGGACAACAACATAAGTGATTTTCTAAGCAGCACAAAATATGTTTTTCAGAAGAGAAAAAAATAATATTTTCTCAGTGTAATGGTGGCTTGTACTCAGCCATTTACCCGCACTTTGTTAGACACATCTATAATCAGTAGTAGTGAGCACTTGTTATTTCTCTGCTTCAAAGCAAGTGTAAAATCTTTCATCCTCCCCCAGTTGAAACAGTGTCATTTATCATTAAGTGAAACACTGTGCTGTGAAGATGGTTTCAGTTTAGCCTTTTCTCACCTTTTAACCTCCCAATGTGAAACATGCCCATTTATCATGAAGAGAAACACTGCACTGAAAGTGGTTTTAATCTAAAAGCTTTTTGTTTCCAAAATAGCAAAGCCTCAAAACTTAATCATGGAGATAGGAAAGTTCAAAACAGAAATTTCTTGTTTGAAATTTGCTTCCACTTATGGGAGAACAAAATTATATCCTAAAGCATCCTCTTCTTTGTTAATAGCTGGGTATATCCTTGTCCATATGCTGTTTGTTCAAGTACTTTAATTATGGTGCAGCCTACGTACACTTGGGTTTGAACTGTTACAGGGCAAAGTTAAGGAAGGCATTAGGCAGAAAATTTTAAAAGCTTCTAAGTTCCAAACTACTCTGCAGAGGGGAGTTGTATATAATGAAACAATAGAAGTAAGTGAGACTTACGGGGTTTTGCATTTGTGAAAATGGGGACAGAGGAGCAATTTTGTAATCATCTTGGGTAGGTTTGAGAGTCTGAAAAAAAAAGGAAAAGAAAAAAGAAAACTCTTCCCACATTTGCTAGAGGCATTTTGGAACAAATTGTGCAAGACATTTATGAGAGTAGGTGTACACCTCCTGAAATCCTGCATTCTCATGGTTTTGTGTAATATCCAATAGGTAAAACAAAGTTGCAGGTAAGGGAGAGCTTCCTTTGTTCCTGCCCTTATACAACTAAACATGTCCAGAAGTAATGTGATACCAAGGGAAGAGTGGTTTTCCCCACTAGAAAATTATGTCAGAATTTTTAATGGGCATGTATCTTTAAAAGAGCCCCTTAGATCAGTGGTTCTAAACCTTAGCATGCATCAGAATCACCTGCAGGGCTTGTTTAACCAGAGATACTCACTCTGGGAGAAGCAAGCTACCATGTTGTGAGTATCCCTATGGAGAGACCACGGACCGACTGTACCTTCCTAAGACACCTTGAGTCAGACCCCCACGTCTAAGCCACCCTCACATTTTCAACCCTTAGAAACTGTGTAAGATAGTAAATGTATGGTAAGATGCTCAGTCTGGGTAAATGTTGTTGCACCAAATAGATAACTAGTACAATTAGTGAATGATGCTCTGTATATAAAACTGCTAAGTGAGAAACTGTAGACAAAGGCTCAGAACAAAGTGAAATTAAAACCTCAACACTAATATATGAGCTAATCAGGAAAGTCACCAGATGAAGTAACTTTTCATGATTGGAACATTGCATGGGCTGGTCTGAAAAAAGAAAAGGATCAACGGCAAGAGGAGAAGTTTCAAATGAGATTATGTCAAAGCTATGACTCCGGTTCCTCCCTGGAAAAAAAGTTTCATCTATATACTACATAGAGTCTGAAAATTGATAACATATATAGTCTTATTTATAATTTTAATATACATGTTTGTAAATATGTATATTTTAGTCTACAGAACTTACTTAAAGATACATGTCAAATTCAAAACAATTATTTTATAAACCTGCATATGTAATATTCTAGACAATGACTTCAATTACTATAGATTAAGTATATAGTTATCTCTATGAAATAAAGTTAATTATACCAATAAATAAGGATGACAAATATGTTTCAAGTCATAAACCATTTCTCAGCATCTCATAGAAGCTCTGTGGATCACTGCGGTAAGAACTCTGATCCCACAACCAGACTTAGTGAGGGAAATGTGATGATCATCTACAAATGTTTGTCTTGGACTTGGCGTGGATAGAGTTTTGGAATTTCAACAGAGGAATCAAGCTAGTACTTAAAGATTGAATCTTGTTTCCTAGAGCAGATGAAATAAATAAGAACCACTTGTACATTCGTTTACTTATTTGTTTTTGGTGAGGCAAGTTTAATGCAATTCGATTTACATCAATTCTATTCCTCGGAAACAAATACCATTGAAATGACCCTTTGGTAAAAAGAGGGATAACATAATCTCCTTGAAATCTTGGATAGATTTTCTGAAAATTCAAATATCTATAAAGAACTTGGCCTCCTGCAAGTAATACTACAACACACCTTTTTGGGAATAAATCAAACCAATATGCACTCAAAAAAAAATAGCAGTAAAGCCAAGTTCCTTCCTCCCTCACATAATTATTATACTCTGTTTGTTCCAACCACTTCAAATATCAAATCTAAGGTTAACATAGAGACTGGCATTGAACAGGCAGCATGAAGTATAGGTCAAATGAGTCCTGTCTGAAATCAGCTCTAAAGCATCTGTTCTCATACACAGGAACTCATATCAACTGTGGTTCTCATAATTAATTTTAAGAACAAATTCTATTATTTATCTATATTTACAGCTAAGAATGCTTTAGTTGATTTTTTTTTCTGTCATCGAATGGATCTGAATTTGACTGCAATGTTAATTTTTTTTTACTTTATTATATTTGCATGCTAAAGATATACCATATAACAATTCATAATGCTAATAGTAATCTAATACGAATCTGTGAGTATACTTTTCTGACAAGAGTATATGTGTAATATCCTAAATCACCTTGCTATTCCCATATAGTCAGAGAAGTAAACCAGGGAATGTTACAGTGCACAAAAGGATTAGGAACACTACAGAAGAGTTGTGGCCTTTGTGGTCTAAGCATTCTAGGCCACAACTAGGAGTATGGAATTAATGTGTAAGAAGTGCTATCCCTAAATCCCATATATGAGTTTCCTAGAGTTGTTTTAAAAAGTACCACAAAGTGAACAACAGAAATTGATCGTCTCAAAATTCTAGAGGCTAGAAGTCTGAAATTACTGTATCAGCAGTGCTGTTTCCTTTTGAGGGCTGTGAGGGAGAATCTGTTCCATGCCTTTCCCCTAGTTTCTGCTGGTTTTCTGGCAATCTTTTGCATTTCTTGGCTTGCAGAAGCATCATCCGACATCTGCTTTCATCGTCACATGGCATTCTCATGTGTTTGTGTCTGTGTCCAAATTTCACCTTTTTATAGGGACATCAGTCTTAATGAATAAGGGCCTATCTTAATGACTTCGTCTTAACTAACTGCATCTCCAACTACCTTATTTCCAAATAAGGTCACATCCTGGGATAATGGGGATTGGGCCTTCAGCATATGAATTTGTGGAGGGAGTATATAATTCAACCCATAACATCACAATATCCAAGGTAGAAAGTTAAATAAATGCCAACCTCATCTGACCTAGTACATGTCCACAGCTAGAAGATTTGTTCTGAAACACAAAGATATGAACTCCTGGGAAATTTTTTGAATTTGGAGCCGAGTGAGGTGCCCTGTAACAGACAAAGCTGGGACTCAGAGAAGTGTAGGCACAGCATCCAGCTCTCCCAGTAAAAGTGGTTTATCAAGGTCTTAGAAGATATTCAAGCAAATCTGTCACAGGCCTAGTCCCACTTAAAAACAAGAACTGTAGCTAGCTTTTGGAAATAATCATACTCACTAGGAATAGAGCCAATTTTAGCAATGACTTGGTAGTACTAGATACCAAACTAAGAACAGCTTTCCTAATTCCAAATCTCATCCACTCGAGGAAGAAGTATTCCCTGATAAAAGTACCCACATGAAGCTGTGGGCTGGAAGAAACTAACCTTCCTCCAAAGATCAGCAAAGATATAACATTTTTCAGGAAAATTATCTGGTTATCCCATCTATGTTTTGAAGTGTTAGGAGTGAGTATCTCAAAGTAGGGTTAAGATTTTCTTGGAAAATTTGTTGAGCCCTTTGAAGCTTAAAGGAAAAAGGTAATTCAAAATCCCTGCAAAGTAAACCCATTTATGGCCTTGTTGAAATAAAAAGCTTAAGCTTAGAATTATTTTAGGTAAACTAGGATAATATATTTTGCTCATAAACAAATGCCAATAAATATTCATGGGAAAACTTTGTTTCAGCAAGTCAGCGTGCTGTCCTACCGTCCAATATAAATCAAGTGTAAATGTATATTTTGTATTACTTACCTAATTAGTAAAGGTAGCTTTCATAGAGAAATACTACACATTATCCAAGGATTTGGCTAAGGTGGAATGTCTTACTTAGCCCATGAACCAGAAAAGCTGCAATCTTTTCAAATAGATTAAATTTTGGTGTGATCAGAATTTCCAAGGAAATTGACATTCAAGATAGCAAGATAAAAACTCAAGGACCACAGAAAACACAACAGCCAATGAGGAAAGCAAACCAGAGGGTCAGAATCTTAGCAAGCAATTAGAACGGACTACATGAACACTATTGATAAATATTAAAGCAGATGTGGTTTCTGCTCGACATGAAACATTTTTATTGTACTTTTGGTTGTGACAGGAATTATTCCCAGGACATAAACAGCCCAAGCTCTTCCATGTAGTTGGTAAACAATTCGGTTGAGAGATGCTCAATTTTTTTAACTTAATTTAATTAATTTATTTTTTTTGCTGGCAAGAGAGTCAGCTAAGGTCAGTGATCACCAAGAAGGACTGCTATCTTTGTAAATTACAGGTAGAATAGTACTGATTCATGTGCTTATAGAACATACAGCACCTGGCTACACATCACTTTATTTGATTTGCTCAGAGCTCAATTTCTCCCTGGGTAGAAGTGGGAATGATGAATGCTACCCTGATTCTAGCACCTCTCCCTGCCTCTGCCCCTACGATGATAGCTGTTCTGAGAGTCACCAGGTTTTGGGTGAGCCAGATACTTTAGTTCACTTTCACTTAGTAGAACTTACTGAGAAAAAGGCTGCTTACATCTCTCTGTCAATGAACAGAAGGCAAGCTTGCTAAATTTTAGGGGGAACTTATTTATCTTTGAAATCCAGGAGAACATCCATGTAATTAAAGTTGATTGACTTCCCAAAACACAGCTGTCAGAGTAGAAAAGAATCATCGATTATGATTGCAGAAGGATAAAAAAAGGTTCTTACCCTCTGATGATTATTCAAAATTTCTTCTGGGGTCCCATCTTGTTTCCCTTATAAATTATTGCTGTAGAAAATTAGGAGATCATATTAACTTTTAAAGTTTTTTATAAATTTTAAATTAAATTTTAATGTTACACTAGTTTCAGGAATACAATATAGTGATTCAATGTCTTTTTACCATATTATTGATTATATTCCCTATGTACACATTATATCCCCATGATATTTGTTTTATAGCTGGAAATTTATACCTCTTAATCCCCTTCACTTATTTTATCTGTCCTACCACACCCCACCCCTCTGGCAAGCAGCAGTCTGAGTCTGTTTTTATTTTGGTTTTTTGTTCATTTGTTTTGTTTTTTAGATTCCAAATACAAGTGAAATCATATGGTATTTGTTTTACTCTGAATGATTTATTTCGCTTGGCATAATACCCTCCATCCATGCATCCATGTTGCTGCAAATGGCAAGATTTCATTCTTTTTACGGCTGAGTGATATTCCATCATAGATATATAGATAGATAGATAGATGATAGACAGAGATGTATAGATATATATAGATATATATAGATATATAGATATATAGACATATCTACTATGTAGATATATAAACATATCTACTAGATGTAGATATAGATATATAGATATATAGACATATAGATATAGATATAGATATATATGTCTATATATATACATAGATAGATATATAGATATATAGACATATATATGTCTATATATATAGATATATATAGACATATATATAGATATAGATATATATGTATATATATACACATAGATATATATATAGATATATACACATATATACTAGTAGATATATAGACATATCTACTAGATATAGATATAGATATCTCACATTTTCTTTATCCATTCATCTATATATGGACACTTGTGTCCATATCTTGGTTATTTTAAGTAGTGCTGCAATGAACATAGGGGTACATATATCTTTTCAAATTAGTGGTTTTGTTTTCTTTGGATAAATAACCAGAAGTAGGATTACTGGGTCATATGGTACTTCTATTTGTAGTTATTTTAGAAAACTTCATACTGTTTTACATAAGGCCTGCACCAATTTACATTTTGGCCAACAGTGCAGGAGGGATCCCTTTACTCCATATCCTTGCCAACACTTGTTGTTTCTTGTCTTTTTGACAATAGTCATTCCGGCAGATGAGGTGGTATCTCATTGTGGTTTTGACTTTCATTTCCCTCATAATTAGTGATGTTGAGCAGCTTTTCATGTGTCTGTTAGCCATCTGTATGTCTTCTTTGTAAAAATGTCTACTCAGGGCCTCTGCTCATTTTTAAATTTTTTTTAATATTGCGTTTTACAACTTCTTCATATATTTTGGATATCAAACCCTTATCAGATACATTGTTTGCAAATTTCTTCTCTCATTCAGTAAGTTGCCTTTTTGTTTTGTTGGTGGTTTCCTTTGCTGTGCAAAAGCTTTTTAGTTCCCTTGCCTGAGGAGACATATCTAAAAAAATTATTGCTAAGACCAATGCCAAAGAGATCACTTCCTATGTTTTCTTCTAGGAGTTTTACAGTTTCATGTCTTCCATTTAAATTTTTAATCCATTTTGACTTTATTTTTGTATATGGTGTAAGAAAGTGTCCCAGTTTTATTTTACATGTAGCAGTCCAGTTTTCTCAACATCACTTATTGAATAGTCTGTCTTTTCCTTATTGTGTATCCTTGCCTCTTTTCTCATAGAGTAATTGACTATATGAATATGTATGAATATGGGTTTATTTCTGGACTCTCTATTCTATTCCATTGATCTATGTATCTGTTTTTGTGTGAGTACTATACTGTTTTGATTGCTATAGTTTTGTAGTATAGTCTGAAGTCAGAGAGTGTGATTCCTCTAGCTCTGTTCTTCTTTCTCTAGATTACTTTGACTATTTGGGGTCTTGTGTGAGATTGCATTAGAAGGCCAAGTGGTGATAAAGCTTCAGAGTTTGCGATATAGAAAGTAATGAGCCCGTGTAGGGTTATTTAGGATATGTCTAAAACCATAACCATAGGTTATATTTAACACATTTGTTTGCATAAAAATATTTTCCTCAAAATAAAAAAAAAATTGCTCCTGGTAACATGGCTGCATAACAAAGTATTCCAACCTTAACAACATTCATACTATACTCACAGGTTCTTTGGTTTAGTAACTTAGAAACAGCAAAGCAGAAATGATTTATCTCTGTTCCACAATATCTGGAGCCTGGAGTGGGGAGAACTAAAAGCTGGGTTGACTCAACATCAGGAGAACAGAATCATCTGAATGTTCAGTCACTCACATACCTGGAACCTGGAATGAGAAAACGCAGAAACTAAGAGTTCAAACTGAAGAGTCTACGTGCAGTTTCCCATGTGGCTTGGCTTACAACTCAGTGGCCTCAGGGGTAGGCAGAATTTTTAGATGGTGTTCAGGGCTCCATCCATGATTGGTCAGTAAGCAATGCAAAAAGCTGTATGGTCTTTTCTGACCAAGATTCAGAAGTTACTGTGTATCATTTCCACAGCATTATATTTGTTATAAGAAAGTCACTAGCCTACTCAAATTCAAGAGGAGACAGAGACAACACCTCTTGATGGAAACAGTGTCACATGGGCTAGGAGATAATGTTGTGGTCATTGTTAAAAAGTACAATCTGACACAGAAGGTTTTATTTTGTCCAAATGAGTTGTGAAACAAAACTATAGCTTTAGAATAATGTTAACCAGCATGTGTTTAATAAGCTTACTAAGCTCTGTGTTAAGAGTTATCAGATTCAAATCAAGAATATTGCATAGTCTTTGTCTTCATGAAGTATACAATCCAGATAAACATAAAACATGGCTGTAACATTTTAACATGATTTTCTTCTTGCTAAAGGTCTGTAGATATCTATTGATGGGGCTCAGACAAAGATTGAATAGTTACAGAAGGTTTGTGGGAGATAAGCCTTCAACTAAGTTTGCAGGAGGAGTAATCTATTCAGTTCTACAAAGAGTCCTAGTATGGGACAAAAGCAAATAAGACAAAACTGCTTCTCTCAAAAGAAATAAAAGACAAGACAACTGCACAAAATGGGAATATGAAAGGAGATATGAAATAATAGTAGGGAGAATAAAAAGGGTTTATGAAGATGATACTATGTGAGATTAACTTAGAAAATGCAGAATGTTTGAGATATAAAAGAGGAATGTGGAAGTTCATGATTTTCTAGGTAAGGTTATTCAGAAATACTTATGTAGTCTAATGTGGCAAGAGTATAAAATGGGTTTAGTAAAAGGGTAGAAGGCTCACAAAGTGGTGAGTCTTATACTTCTCTGAAGATTATGTGTACTCTGGTTGACCAGTGTGTGCATGTGAAAAGGAGGGTGACATGATTGGTGGTGAGTTTCAAGAAGTTAGGTCACTCTGGGAGCAATGAAGGACGGAGGGGAATAGAAGAAAGTTGAAAGCAACAAAATCCATCTGGAGTCCCTTTCAGTGGTTGGAATTCTTGTTTATTTTTGATTCTAGTCAAGTCAGCTTCACAACCAGTAGTTATGCATAAAAATGTTCCACAAAGCATCATATTTGATAAAGAAACAATTAACTGTTGAGAATCTTTCTTCTCTGATATGTTTTTATTTATTTGCTTATATTTCTTTACTGGATTAGAACAAATGTTGCTATCCATGTATTTTGGAATTAGCATGAATTTTAAAATTGAAGTAATTCATAATAAATAGCATGCGTTGAAACATGTTGAAACTTTTACTCAATGTCCATAGTTTCACCCATTCTGGAATCCCACTGTTCCCTCAAGATATCTTGGATATTCTATGTGACACAGGAACATCTAACTTAGAAACTGAATGAGGGTACCATTGTCAATCTACATAGAAAAATCATAACCATATTATATTGTAGATTATATTATATGCCTTTTATGCATAATTACGTATCTTGTATATAAAAGAACGTAAATATATAAACATTTTCAAATCAGTAAGCTTAAATTCTTCATTATTTTTAAAGAATATATGTTGACACCAATTCTAGGATTTTCTTCTTGTGCCCTACAGGATAATCTTCCAAACTCTCAGAAGTGCATGAATCTCACTTTGGAGTTCCCTGGTGTAAGCCTATGGAAATAAAGTTGTTAAGGAGAGGAGACGGAAAGGAAAGAACAAATACAAAACAAACAGAATGGAACTGGCATCACACTGAATATCGCATTTTAGCAGTTCCTTTTGAGAACCCTCATTAGGGTAATAATATATTCTTCTTGTGAGATATTGGCTGTTTTTGGCATAAAACAACTGCAATTAACAACATGAACATCAAAAGTACTATCTTGGTGCTTGAAACATACTGCTTAAACCCATATGTATCCTCTTCAATATGAAATCAAATCTACACACACTGTGAAGGCAATACACATTAATAAGTGAATGCATCAGGTTATAGAAGAAGCTATCCAACATAAAGATTCAATTCAGGTAGCAGAATGTGCACCAAATCAGTAGCATTTTGTATAATTTCTACCATACTAAAGAATTACCTTTCAAAGAAGGATGCCAAAACGTTTGTTTGTTGAAAGACCCTCTTAAGCTAAGTGCTAAGTGTAATTCATTCAAACACTTTTCAGTATTCACCTTTTTCAGCTTATCTCATCTAAATAATCAGCAGTCATTATATCAGAAGACAAATGTGTCCATCAAATGGGTACTGAAATGAAAACGGAAGAGCAGATAAATGTCATACATTTGTATGGGCCAATCTTCAGGCTTGGGACACAATATAGTCAGGAGAGAATCTAGAGTGGGAGAGAGGCACCATAAGAGTACACAGTGGAGAAGAGGACTGGTACCAGGTTTATCCCTGAACATGGTGAGGTAGAACTTCTCTAATACAGCGTTATCCTCCTTAATTCACCAATGAGCTTCATAAGTGTCAGAAATTGTATGTATCTCTATCATCTTGCTTCCTGCTCCAAATAGGTTTTCTTAACACTGGCAAGTTCTTATCCAGTCTTACTTATCTAATAACCCCTATTTTGGGATACCTAGCTAAAGCCACTGTTTTCCTTAAGTGCCAAGGACTTTCCTTCTGTATAATCTCCATCTAGAGACTGCTTAAATCTCTTCCTTTAATCTCTACCTACTGTCATACCTGTGACATATGTGTGGTCTACACTTTTAACCCTCTATTTTCCTTCAGACTGCAGATCCTGTATGATCCTGGACTCATGTTACTAGCTTTTGCTTTTCTGTATGTTTTGTTTTGTGTACATTGAAACTATTACTTGCTTTTCTGCCCCTGACCTAAATCTAGTGCCCTTTCTGGTATTCTTTATCAAATGTTATTTGCCTGATAAAATCTGCTATATCCCTCTCCAAAGAGTGTTTCAAACTTTACAGGTAGAGAACTAGTGTTCTTGATTTTAAGGTACAGGTCAGGAAACTACAGCCCATCAGCCAAATCTGATTCAATGTCTATTTTTGTACAAAATGTTTTATTGGAGCAACCAATACTTATTGGTTTAAGTATTGCCTACACTTGCATTTGCACTACAGCAGAGCAGAGAAGTTGACACAGAAACCATATAACACACATAGCCTGAAATATTTACTATCAAGCCCTTTACAGAAGAAGTTTGTCAATTTCTGAGTTAGGGGCTTGTGGAAACAAGGAGGCCATTTGCCTAATACAGGTAGATGGTATTAAAATTCGTGAGAAGAAACAGAGGAAGTGAAGGTAACTAGTAAATTCTGTTGAATTTCTTGTTATTCCCACACAATATGCTTATGATGTCAAATTTTTTAAACCCCACAGTATCTAAGAAGATTGAATGTGCCTTACCAGGTGCCTAAATTAAGGGAAGAATTCTAGAATAAAAATAAAAAGATTTGTTTATACCTTCCTCTTAGCAAGAATTCAAATCTTCCTAAACATAGACCTCTGAGCCCCACAGTCTCTGATTCAAAACAAATTCAAACTTTCTTTTTCTTTTTTTTTATTATCATGGCCAGAAATATGAGGGGGAAAATCAGAATCATCTGGAAGAGACCACTGGTGCTGTTTATGGCTAGTTTATCTCCCCTCTTCTCTAGAGCCTGGCCATTTTTGCTCTTTTTGTACCATAACTACTTTCACCTTAAAGTCTTTTTGTCCCCTGTGACTTTGAGAAATGAGGCATTTTTGAAAACACAGAAGACTGATTGTTCTGGACAACACAGCCAACTTTCTACCTCTTTCCCGTATAATTACTTTGGAGATGAGTTTGAGAACCTGTCACGGCTCTTTCTGGAATGCGTGGTATCCTACTGCCTTTACATTGTTATATTGTTCCTTTATTTAAAAATTAACTTAGCTTAGGCATGGAAAATACAGACTTATATTATATTGAAGTTATTGTTGTATGCCACTATTTTTCCCCCTGAATAAGTTAACATAATTTGATGAGAATTATGTCATATATGTGTTTCAGTTACATGGCTGGTTTTCCACTCCAGCAAGATAAGAGAGAGACCAAACGGACTGCTAAAGATGGACAGAAGCCATCCCACAATATAGAAGACCTCTTTGTTCTGGGCATCTTTTTAAATGAGAGGCAAGAGGAGCTTGATTTAAAGACCCTGGGGCTGTGTTGTCCAAAATATTGCCTACATTATTTCCACAGGTAAGAAAATTTGAATGAAGAGAACGTGGAACATGGGCTAAAACTGGGAATAAAGTTGATATCCTCAGAATACTCAACAAATTTTCTCTCATTTGGCAGAGTCCAGTCCTATAAGAAAGAATAAAGAACATATTACATGAGAGAAAGAATCTACAAACAACAAGTAAAAACTGAAGACGTTGGCTCTGGGCTCATCCTTTTATATCCTTTTAGAATATTAGCCACTGTTCAACTGGAGATTAGTGCTGAAAAAAAACAAAACAAAACAAAAAATAAAACTGTAGCTCAATCTCATCACTGAACCCAGGACTTTATAAAATTCTGGGCAACTTTCATTGGACATAAATTACTATTTGATGATGATTATGATGATGATGATAATGATGATGACAGCAACTTTCTTTTGATGTAGGATTGATCTCTTCGGTTCTTGCATCTATGTTGCTGAGGCTCCAGTAGCCAGGAATCTTAGTTGCAGATGATAGAATCCACTGTAGACAACTTTATGAGAAAGGAATTTATTGAGGGATATAGAGAATTCAAAGAATCATTAGAGGCATTCCAAGAGAAAGATCTCAGGCAAGGTTGTTGCTGTCTCTACCATGATTAGGGAGCTCTGAATCAGGAAGCTACTTACATAGTTACTGTTTCCAGACCTGAATTCCCTCTTCCATCCTCAGGAAGCTACAAGAACTGGAAGCCACATTTGCTTTACTGGATGCAGTACCAGTGCTGCCTCTCTTGTGGTCAGAAAGTTATGGAATCAGGGATTTGTCTCCCCAGTGGTTGGCTATAGAACACACTACATTTGCTAAACCCAAACCAGCAAAAATGATTGTCCTTGGTCTAGCTTACTTTCTCATGTTACTCCATTCTGATTTAAGTCTTATGTGTGTTCATTTGATTGGTAGAAGGTAAACTATAACTATCTTGTCCCTAAAAGCAAGAAGCAAATGAGGCTGGGCAATGCTTTTGTTTTTTTTGTTTTGAATTCTACATTGCGGTAACAATATTTAGACATAGAAAATTATCAAATTGTGGAAAGTGTGATATAATGCATCCTTAATGGAGATAGAGAACACTGGATTGGGTTGGGGTTGGCCAAATAAGTTCTGATATTATCTATCAGAACAGAACTGGGAAAATACAAGGAAAAATGAGTCATAAACCTTGCAAACTAGTCACTATGAGACCTGTCCATTTGATTTTTAATGTTATTGCTTAAAATATAAGTTAAAATAATTTCTTGAATAAAAACGTTCAACACTCTCAGTTTTTCATTGGCTTTAGCATTATAGAGACAGCTTGTATACACGTGAAACCATATTGAGTATCTTAGGAAAGCACATAGTGAAAAAGAAAAAAAATAGTTTTAATTTAACTAGATGTTAAACTATTATAACTAGATGCAAGAAAAAGCAAACAAACAAACAAACAAAAACTCTAAGCATTATTTCTCTGCAGAAGATTCAAACAAAATTCTGCTTAATAATTATTATTGTGTTACTGTTATTAAGTTAAAAATAACTAAATATTTTGCCACCAAGTGGTCTTGGTGGCAAAAGTGGGAAAACATAGGGTTTATCTCTAGTACCTTGAATCCTGGATTCCCCTTTCTTTACATATAAAGAACAAATGTCCAAATACTTTAATCCTTACTGCAGAAAGTTTTCTCCCTCTACAATCTTCTCTGATCCTCCAGAATATTCCAAGCCAGAGCTGTCCAATAGAATTTTCTTGTGTTGATGGGATGATGAAAATGTTCTGTATTCTGTCTTGTTCAATACAAAAATAACCAAGAGCACCATGAGGCCACTGATTGCTTGAAATGTAGGTAGAGTGACTGAAGAACTGATCTTTTAAATTTTATTTAGGCTTTAGCCTACTCACAATGAATACAACCAAGCCAGATAAGCTTCCTGTCAATTTTTACCCTTTCCTTCATCTGATATGAAAACTGGAAGAATGGCTTTTGCTGACATAAATGGTTAATTGTCCTGAGACCTCACGGGGTGGAGGTGGGGCGGTGGGGTGGGTAGGAAAATCCCTGGGTTTCCCACTGGTGTTAACATGCTTCTCCCTTAGTAGTCAGATTCTAATTTCAGCTTTGGCTTCTTTGGTTCCTCCTGTAACCCTTTTAGTGGTGCAAAGCGCAGCTGCAAATGTTTCTGGATCATTGTCTGCCCAATCCTGCCTGTATGTAAATTATTCACGGAAAACTTCATAATTGCACTTTATGGAGTTGCCTCCTTCATTTTTTGGTCTCAAAGTTTCTTCTCAGTTCAGAGGATATTTTTCAATATCTCCACCTTCCAACAAATTTCCTCTGTGCTGAGCCCCACTCATACAGGGGCAATGGCAGAGAATGAAGCACTGAGACAATAAATAAACAACTAAACATGTAACAGGACAAGAAATAATAAGTCCTGTAAAGAAATGTGATACAGGGTGATTTTATAAATGTCGTCATGAGAGAGAATATTTTGTAAATCTAAATATATACAAAACCAAGCATGCCTCTAATTATCTGATATCAGGTAAAGTGCGGGAGACATTTTAACTTTCCTAGTTCTATCTATACATATAATACAAGAGATTTCTATCTATTGTAATAATGTAGATTAAATTATCTGGGAAATCTGCAGCAATAAAATACCTAAAAATGCAGATAAATGATATATAGATTATTATAAGAATATCTCTTAAACATAGGAGAGTTTTTAGTATTGGATATCTTCTGGGGTCAAGGTGTTAGCCAAAACTTGAGTCTTTATAAGTGAATTTAGATGGCAGTGGGCCACTTCCTAATGACAGGGTCCTAGAGCTTTGGTCTTAATGGTCATTGGTTTGATGAACATTCATCACTATAAGGAAAGTTACAAAGGCTTGATCCCATACATGAAAGGATATGATATCTGAAACTCCACTAAAAAGTGAACGGTCATGAAAGACATGAGCCATTGTGAGTGGAAAAATCATTACCAGCGCAGGCAGTTAGGAAATATATGTCTGGCTTGGCTCTGGGTAGAAGGACTCAAAATTTCCCCTTAGACTCTATAATAGTGGGTCAGCCCTTACGTGCATTTAGGGCCTAAATTTACACTATATACATCATCCAAAACTTAAAGTGGACAAAATGGCAGAGTCAAAGTCAAATCTTCTCTGGAAGAGCACAGTCTCAGTATAGACCTCAGAGATCTCCACAGATAAAATTCTAGTGGATATGAAAGTTAAACACACACATGTAAGAAAGCCAGGCATCCAAATTAAGAATAATTGCAAAATATAAAATGTAAATACCATACATAGGACTTCAGAAATTTACATTGAAAGATATAAAATATCAAAAAGCATGCTAAGTATGGTTAAATAAATAACAGTGGTAATTGAAAACATAGGTAGAATCTATAAAAATAATATGGCATGCTCTAAAAATAACCAAATAGAACTTTTAGGAACCCTTAGTAAGTTCCACAAAAAAAATTTAAAATATCTTGGGATTTTGATTATGAGGTACATTATATTTATTGAAAATTATAGTGACTGCCATTTCAATCTTTCCACAGAGAAACAAAAATTTCTTACTGGATAATGTTTCTGTTAGTTTTATTCCAAGATATATTTTGGACCTTGGCATGATTACTAATGGAATCCCTTTTCATTGGATTTTCTAACTGCTTGCATATAGGAAAGTGATTGATTTTTTATAAGATCCTATCATTATAATCTTATTTTTTCTAATGCTTTTGCAATTGATTCTCTGTCAAACAAAACATCTATAAGTAATGGTAGTTTTTGCTCCTCCTTTCCAATACATAATTCTTTTTGTTTCTCATCTTGCACTGGCTAGGAATCTAACAGTATTCAACAGTAGTACTGATAGTGGACATCTAAATCATTTTCCTAAATTCACGGGAATATGTCTAATTTTTCATTCATAAGTTTAAGGTTGGCAGAATGTTTCTAGTACAGGGTTCAGCAAATCCATGTGCCAAATGCCCAGTAGTCTGTGTTTTTATAAATAAAATTTCACTGGAAAACAGCCATACCTACACTTATCCACATATGGGTGCTTTCAAGCTCCAATGGTGAGCAGAATTGAGTACAGATTGCAAAGCTAAAAATATTTCACTATCCGGTCCTTTGCCAAAAAAAATCACCAAAAAATACAAAGAAATTATATATATATATATATATATATATATATATATATATATATATATGCCAGATTTACAAAGAAATTATACATCTATAATTTCTTTGTAAATGTGGCATATTATGAGCTTTTAAAACAAATTAAATGTTGAACTACATCAAATACTTATGTTCAACTATTGAGATGTTTGCTTTACTCTTTAATCTCTTAATATAACGTCTCATAAATTATAATATTGAGGTACCATTTTATCACTAGGATAATCTCTATTTGTTCATGATATCATATTATAATACACTGAAAATTTTAATTTGAAAATACTGTATTTGGGATATCTGCACCTCTAAAAATAATACTGTTTTATGCATTTTGTGTACTATGTATCTACCTCATTTTAATATCATCACACTTGTCTCATGGGGAGAATAGTGAAATCTTGACTAGTTAATATGTCACATTAAATAAATATTTTATTCTGAGATGGTTTAATTAAAAAATGATCCTGAAATTATTTTAGCCTGGTGAGCATTTTGCAGTATTTTTGATATCTATTTTCAATTTATTCCAGTATATTTGCTCTATTAGCATGTCAATGGCTCTTGAGTGACTTTCTATTTTTTCTAAAATATATTTATTTCATCTAGCTTTGCATATTTATCCTTAAATAATTTTATATAACAATGGTCATCTATTGACAAGACACTGCCTCTAGCAGTGCATGAGGATATTTGTTTCCTCCCATTCTGCTTAACCCTAATAGGTGTTATTGCCAATTAAGAAATAAACGACACTCTAATAGTTGCAAATGGTACGTCATTGTTTCAACAATGTGCATTTCCCTGAACCTGAGAGAGTAAACACATACATATACATGTAATTGGATTTCCTTTTCTTTGAATGTTTTATTTATATCCTTGAACTACTTTTCCTTTTGAGTTATCTTTTTCTTATTGATTTGTAAGTATCTTTTATATAACCTGTAGACTATCACTTTGTCGATTATAATATTGCAATTATAATAATTATAGTATTCTTCCAGAGTGTGGTTTGTCTTTTAAGTTGGTTTATAGTTTGTGTGTAGGTGTATGGAAGTGAGAAGATCAAGGTCTCTCATCCCCAACTCTGAATTGGCAATTCCTAACTTTACCCAGGAAATCTAATTTTTACTTTCTGCAACAAACAATTTACCGAGGTTTGGTCCCAGAAGTTGCATGAATGTCGAGGTTCAGGATCCTGTACATGTGGCCACCTCCTATTCTTTGTAGCTTCAGGTTTCAAAACAACTTAACATGGAAGATTCTCTTATTTTCCACTTTCATCTCTGGAAATTCTCTTTTCTTTAATTTGGCTATTTTTTAAAATTTGAAGCATTCAGTATATCAGTTTTAATGCTTGCAGTGGAATGTAAAAGTTTCAAAATATGTTCAAATCACATTTCTGCTTTTGTCTTAATTCTTTAATTCTACTTTATTTTCTAATGCATATATACATTATATACATATAACATATATAGTGTGTGTATGTCTGTTCATCCCTAGCTGATATTTGGGGGTGAAGTGGGGGTTGGGGAAATTCAATTAATTTAATTTAGCTTGCCTTAATTTCTAATGAATGCAATTAAGACTAATCTTCCCCTCTGATTATCTCTTTGGCTATATCATTAAGGATGGTATATTTAGTGGGAGTTTTTTTTGTCCTTCCTTTACGAATAGCCTAATTTTAACCTTGATTTTAAATGTTAGTGTACTTTAAAAATACAAGTGATTAGTTTTGATTATTCTCGGTTTAAATTCTGTCTTTATTGCATTTTTGTAAGATATCATATCAAGTGAATTCTGCTTTAGGCAGTTATTGGGTTAATGTGTTCGCTTGTGTGAATGTACATGCACGTGCTCAAACAGGTGTGTGCTTTCTTGTAAATGCCTTCTTCTATTGAATACAACCCCCCACAAAGACACATATATGCACACAGGCTGAGCCTCAGAAGACCACAGATATCTGAGTTGTTCTAGTTATGAGAATTGGCCAGAGCTGCTTTTTTCTGGCAAGGAATGCAAAGAATACACACAAAATTAAGGCTACAGGATAATACAAAAAGCAAAACTCCCAAGGTTTTTCTCCCCCTTTCACAGAAGTGAGTTTTGGTGTACTGCCACATCAGAAGAGCCCAGATCATGGACTTGCTGCTTTTTGCCCTCTATAGGCAGGGAAGAGTTGTGGTCTTATTTTTCAATCTAGTCACTATTTTTTTTTCCTTCAAATATTACTTATACCCTTAATTATGCAATTTATTTTGAAAGCATTACTTATATACATCCATATGCATTTGAGACCATGGCAAAGTCAATGCCCATTTACATAAATCAATTTTTACTTCCCAGTACCATTAAACAGCTTGTAGTTGACCAACTCTTCTGCTGAGAAAAACTAGAATTTTAGGTAAAATACAAAGTCACCATGGGGCTGCTGAAGCAGTGAGGATGAGGGAGCCAAGATTCTTTATGAAGATAACCAGAAAGATGTCAGGTGATGGTCTGCATCTGCTTGTTTCCTAGGGCCATTTGCCAATTTTGGATGGAGGGCAAGAGGCCAAACATAAGTGGTGTTCGTGGTCAGAGGGCCACTGCTGGGAGAGTGACAAAACATCTGACCGTTTGCCTGTCTTGTGGAGCTTATGAGAGGATATTGTAGTCATGGGTAGCCAACTTGCCTTATTTCTGGATATAATTAAAATGGATACAGTTAAAATGTAAGGAAGTTCAAATGGGAGCAAACAATGTGATTTCTCTATAAATCAAATATGACGTACAAATATATATATGAGTAAAACAAAGGTAAAGATTGACACCTTTTATTTTTCTTGCTTTTCTATTATTTTCTCTGTGAACAAATGTGGGTATGCAAACAGAAACACCTTGAATCTGGATTGAGATCCTCTATAGCAAGGGCTAAAGTTACTTCAGTGGGCAGGCTGAGTGGTAGAAATCAGAGTTCTAGTAAAGATGA
This sequence comes from Balaenoptera ricei, assembly GCF_028023285.1. Classification (NCBI taxonomy): domain Eukaryota; kingdom Metazoa; phylum Chordata; class Mammalia; order Artiodactyla; family Balaenopteridae; genus Balaenoptera; species Balaenoptera ricei. Next base: position 17,534,635 of record NC_082651.1, on the reverse strand, counting down.
ATAGAATATGTTTTTTCTCACCTCAAATTATCCATATCAACTTACTAAGAGGTAAACACCCTTTAAAAAGCCTCAGTAGGTGCAGTGTTGACCTGGGTCTTAAGAGTGATTGTACATATTTTAAGAGCACAATTAAGTACATCAAAATGGTACCAGTCTCTTGGTTAGTATCTGTTAAGCCCTTATAAAGAAAGTAGTGTATTGTGAAATGTTTCTGAATTTCACATATAGGATGTTTCTCTATTTTGTTTATTATTCTAATTCTATAGTTTTGGCAGACTGGGAGGTCTAACTAGTTTAATATCTTTAGTGTTCTTCATAACTATCTGAATAAAGCATGTTTTAATATCCTTCTGTCAAAATCACAACTGATTTTCATTTAAATTATTTTTTAAGATAAAGCACAACGTTAAATCAATTGAAGAAATAGTAGTGGCCTCCAGCTGTGGTATATTATTAGATTTTTAACACACCAAATGATTGAAAAATGTAGAGCATCATTTTAAAGATGTTAATCACCGTTAACCTTTGGCAGTGAAGGGATGCAGCTTTGCTGTGCCTCCTCCAAACATGTTTAGCCGTGCCTAACATATTCATAGCTCCAGTTATTCCGTAAAAGAGACCTTCAATAATATATGTGTATGATATCACCCAAGTAATTCAGTTTAACTTTGCAGATTTTACATTATCTTTTCTCTTCTGATATCTCATAGCACCCATCTAAGATAATAAGAATCTTTTGTAGCCTGTTGGGCAGGGTGACCCTTGGGAATGCCAGGCTTCCTTACAATATTTCACCCTTAAAAATAAAAGGGTCTTCTATGTTTTATGTCATATGTGCATTTTGCTGCAATCTCTATCTTTCACTCATCTGAAACAATCTGTTCAGTTAACATGACTTTTGAAAATAATGATTCACAATGGTTATGCAGACTTACACACAGCACTGAAAGGGGCTTGCTCTGAGAGCAGCTAAATGGCCAGGGTCTCTAATCTGCATGACCAGCTGAATGTAGTACACTAAGGAGGTTTTATCTCCATGTCTCTGCCCAGGAAAGGGGCTTAGGCATGAATAAGTGAAGCCCTTGAATCCAAGGAGGTGGTTGAAGGTCATTATGTTTTCTGAACCACTGAACATAACGTAATTATTTCTGGATTTTGAATTTTGTTGATCCATCAGGACTATTTGAAGTTTCAGAGCAACAAGTCTGACCATAGGCAAATACACACAAGTTTCACATCTAATTATACCCATGTGTCTATATAGTAAGAGTGATAGTTGTATTACTCATCTTGCTTCTTCTATTTTTCTAATTGAGTTTTTGATATATATATATATATATATATATATATATATATATATATGTCTGTCACTATAATTATAGATGTTTATTTTCTTTACATTTCTTAAGTTCTTCAAAGTTGATATATTCCATTTCCAATGGAATTTATCTTTTATCAATCATAAATATCTCTTCTTGTTCCATTAAATTCCCTTAAATTCTTTCCGACATATTTTCTTTTGTGTTGTATTGATAGGTTCTCTCCCACTTTATTTTGTCATAATGTGTGTGGTGCATCATCCATCTTTTTATTTTCAAGTTTTGGGCATCTTTCTGTTTCAGGTGTGTTCCTCATTAATAGCTGGGTTTTTAAAAATTTCCCCCAGTCTTTGTATAATGATAGTAACAATAAGAGCTAACATTATTGTTCTCTTACAATGGCCAGGAGCTGTTCTAAGTGCTTTAAACATAGAAAAGATTGAACTCCCAGAATCATTTTAAGAGGTAGTTACTAATCCCACTTTACAGGTTGGACAACTCTTTCCCAGATGGTGGAGAGAACACTCCTCTTCAGCAGCCTGGCTCCAGAGTTCACACTGTAACCACTCACTGTCCCTCTTCATGTTTTGGGCTTTTTTAATTTTTTTCATGTACTACATTTAATGGGGAAAGAGAGAAGACATATCAGAGAATATTAATGTCTTATCCTAATTGATATAATTTACTAGAACATATTTAGCTACATGTTATGGCATGGGAGAAGCTGCCATACCTCTTTTACAGTCCATCAGGAAGTTAGGGGTGGAAACATATCTAATATAACAAAGTGAGATTTGTGGCAGTCTAGAATTGAATACTAAATTGTTTCCTATACACTAGGCATGCTGTGAAACTCAGAGACGGAGGGCATCATGAATAGCTTTATTTTAGGTATATTGAAAAATAGTCATGTATTCAACTTACAGTTACCCTCATACACATTTTTCTTTGCCATGCCAGATAGTTACGTATTTTTCAGTAGACTAATTTAGAAGTACATATGCATTAATAGATATAGAAATGGACAGAGATGTCGAAGGGGAGACAGACTCAACTTCTTTTTTCTCAGCATCAACTGTGACCCAAACATGTATGTTGGCTTATTTAGTCATCATAACTATCCTGAAGGCAAAGGAGAAAAAGGAGGTGAAACAAAAATTTATTTACCACTTTTGTACCAGGTGGTACCCTTTTCACTCGTTCATGCATGTATGAATATATGTGTATATAAATATTGATACTGAGCAGGACCCTGTGGGGCTCCTGGGCACAAAACCCTTTCTGTGTCGCCCATTTCTTGATTAGAGGAAATAGCCTTAATTCAGCCTCCACGACCGACCTTCCCTCAGTTCCTATGAGCAGGTTCAAACAGTTGCTAATTAGGGAAAGGACACTTTTATATTCCCTTCAGATCCAAATATCTTTCCTCCCTGGACGTAATCACTATTATAAAAGTGATATGTGTCTTTGCAGTAAATGTTTTCATAGTATGTTACATTTGCATATATCCATAAACAAAATTTATTGTTGTTTGGCTTGTCATTAAATCTACATTAAATCTAACATGCTCTATATATCATTCTAGATCTTTCCTATTTATTCCAACATAAGGTATATGATATTTATTATTTAGTTGAGTTGCTCTGTGGTTTTACACCCTATGAATATATCATAATACATGATAGATCCTCCTATTGATAAAACTTTATATTGCTCAGCTGTTAGTGATTGCAAATAATTCTTCAATTAGATTATATTTTCCTTGTGCAAGTAAAAGCCTTTCTATGTTAAATTCTGAGATGACATTTCTGTTTATCTGCAAATTGACTTGATATCACAAATTTTTTTTTCTCCAAAGTCACTTAAACTAGCAGCAGTTTCTGCAAGTTACCATTTCCCTAAATCCTTGCCCACTGTAAGATCGGTCTTTAATTTTTCCATATCACTTTTCGAATTAAATGGTTAAATTCCATGGAAATTCCTGCTACAGCTGTGATTAAAATAGCATTGAATTTTTTGATTAATTTGTAGGAAAATGATATCTTCATAGTATTGAGCCTTTATAGCCAAGTATATGTGTCTCATAATTATTTAGATTTTTCTTCCATGCCCGTCAGTAATATTTTGAAAATATCTCCATAAGGTTATTGCATATGTATTCTATATTCCATTAACGTAAGTACAGTTTATAAAATATATAAATATATATGATTTTTTTTTGAAAATTGCCACTATGTTGTAATTGTTGAAATTGTTCAGCTATATTTCTGAACTCTCTAGTTATAATTGTTTGTGTATTATACTTTCTACACCAACAATCTTAGTATTTATGTTATGTTACAATATTTTATATTTTTATAATTCTTATACTTCTGTTCATTTCCTTTTTCCATTTAATAATAGAATCTCAAGTTGCATAATAATGGGGAACTCATTTCTGCCTTTTTTTTTTTTTTTCTTGTCTTAAAAGGTACACATCCAATGTCTTATCATTTGGAATTTTTTTTTAAGGGGGTAAGTAGACACTTTATTAGATTAAGGAAGTTTCCTTCTATTCATAGTTTAATACAAATTTTTAAAATTATTTTAAATTATGAATGAGTTTGAATCTGATGGATACTATTTATTTTTCCATCAAATTGTTTTTATCCATTACTATGTTAATATAACAAATTATATTTTAGACGATTTTTGAATTTTACTGAATACTGTTTTTCCTCCATCAAATTAGGTTTTTATCTGTTACTTTGTTAATACAGTTTAATTATATTGTATGATTTATTAGGTTTCTTATCTTTATTATGTTAATATAATAAATTGCATTGCTAGATTCTGGGATAAATCCAATTTATTCCACCTATTTTTAGTAAAGTACAGTGCAAATTGTGTTTGTAAATAATTTATTTAGGAATTTGTTATCATTATATATATGCTTATACTTTTCTTAGGTTATCCTGCCCAGTCATCAAGGTTGTCTAACCTCACACAGTGATTTAGGTATATATCCTTTCCTTTCTAGTCTGTAACCATTTGTATTTGAAAGAAATGTATGCTCTTCAAAGTTTATAAAACTGACCATCTGACCTGAGTGTATTTTGGGGGTAGGAGAGTCTATTCTTGATGACTGCCTTAATTTACTTTATTTTGGTTGACTTATTCCATTTTTTACTATTGCTTTCTCTCAATACATTTCTTTAATCAAATGTTGCTATCTTTGAGACACACTCCTGATCATACTTTATCGTCTGGAGATAATCCAGCCTGGTGTTTCTATAGCTCTGCTGCCTCCCTGTCATTCTAGGATGTCCCTTTCTGCTCATCTTAAAAATCATCCTCTTTCTTCTCCTTCTTGAATGCCCAGTCTCAGGGATCGCAGGTCTTCCTCTTTGTTAATTTGTCCCTGATTTTTTGAGAAGACATTCAAAAGTATCTAGAGGCAAGGGAAATAACAGTTTTGAAATTTTTGTGAGATTGAATGTCTTTATTCTATTATCTCCTTCGAGAGATAATTTGGGTATAAATTCTAGTTTGAAAACCATTTCTTCTCAAAGTTGTGAGGAAATTTCTCGTATTTCAGATTCACTGTTATTTCTATAAAGCCCAATGACATTTTCATTTTTTCTTCTATATATGTGATATGTGTTTTGCCCCTCTCTGAAAGCTTTTAGAATTTTCTCTTTACTTTGATATTCTAAACAATCATTATGACGGGTTTCTTGTAGGGAGGGTTTTTTTTTTTTTTTTTTTTTTTTTTTTTTCACTTGTTCAGAAAAGCACTTCATGAACCATTTTGTCTTAAAACATTTTCAGTTCTGGAAATTTTTTTCTGATTACCGTTCATCTTTTCTTTCCCTTTGTTTTCTCTGTTTTTACTGGAATGCTTATTGATACTGTGTTGGACCTCCTGGTTTGATATGCCTAATGTTTAAACAATTTTTTACTTCATTTAACATCTATCTCTTCATCTTCCTGTGTTGCCTACTGTAATAGTTCATCAACAATTTTTCCACATTTCTAATTTACTTTTTAAATTGAAGTATAGCTGATTTAATGTTTCAGGTATACAGCTAAGTGATTCTTTATATATATACACACACACACACATATATATGTATATATATATATATATATTCTTTTTCAGATTCTTTTCCATTATAGGTTATTACAAGATATTAAATATAGTTCCCTGTGGTATATATAGTAGGTCCTTGTTGTTGATCTATTTTATATGTAATAATGTGTATCTGTTAATCCCAAGCTCCTAATTTATTCTTCCCTCTCTTGCTTACTGCTTTAGTAACCATAACGTTGTTTTCTGTTTCTGAGTTTCTGCTTTGTAAATAAGTTCATTTGTATCATTTTTTTAGATTCTACATTTGCCTTTTTCTATCTGACTTACTTCACTTAGTATGATAACCTCTTTGTCCATCCATGTTGCTGTAAATGGCATTATTTCATTCTTTTTATGGCTGAGTATATTCCATTGTATATATATATATATATATATATATATATATATATATATATATATATATATATATATATATATATTATATACCACATCTTCTTTATCCATTCATCTGTCAATTGATATTTAGGTTGCTTCCATGTCTTGGCTATTGAAAATAGTGCTGCTATGAATTTGGGGTGCATGCATCTTTTTGAATTAGAGTTTTCATCTTTTCCGGATATATGCCCAAGGATGGGATTGCTGGATCATATGGTAACTTTATTTTTATGTTTTTAAGGAACTTCCATACTGTTCTCCATAGTGGTGCACCAGCTTACATTCCCACCAACAGTGTAGGAGGATTCCCTTTCTCCACACCTTCTCCAGCATTTAATATTTGTGGACGTTTTAATGATGACCATTCTGACTGATGTGAGATTATACCTCATTGTAGTTTTGATTTTTGTTTCTCTAATAATTAGCGATATTGAGCATCTTTGCATGTGCCCATTGGTCATCTGTATGTCTTCATTGTAGAAATGTTTGTTTAGGTCTTCTGCCCATTTTTTGATTGGGTTGTTTGTCTTTTTGATATAGAGCTGTATGAACTCTTTGTATATTTTGGAGATTAATCCCTTGTCAGTTGCATTGCTTGAAAATATTTTCTCCCATTCCATAGGTTGTCTTTTAGTTCTGTTTATGATTTTCTTTGCTGTGCAAAAGCTTTTAAGTTTAGTTAAGTCCTGTTTATTTTTATTTTGTTTTTCATTACTCTAAGAGACAGATCCAAAAAAAAAATATTGCTGCAATTTATGTCACATAGTGCCCTGCCTATATTTTCCACTAGGAATTTTATAGTATCCTGTCTTACATTTGCATCTTTAATCCATTTTTAGTTTATTTTTGTATATGGAGTTAGAGAATGTTCTAATTTCATTCTTTTACATGTAGGTGTCCAGTTTTCCCAGGACCTCTTATTGAAGATACTGTTTTTTCTCCATTATATATTTTTGCCTCTTTTGTTGTAGATTAATTGACCATAAGTTTGTGGGTTTATTTCTGTGATTTCTAACTTGTCCCATTGATCTATGTGTCTATTTTTGTGCCAGCACCATACTGTTTTGATTATAGTAGCTTTGTAGTATAGTCTGAAGTCAAGGAGTGTGATTCCTCCAGCTCTGTTCTTCTTTCTCAAGATTGTTTTAGCTAGTCAGAGTCTTTTGTGTTTCCATACAAATTGAAAAATATTTTGTTCCAGTTCTGTGAAAAATGCCATTGGTAATTTGATAGGGATTGCATTGAATCTGTAGATTACTTCGGGTAATATGGTCATTTTAACAATATTTATTCTTCTGATCCAAGAACATGATACAGTAAGTCCCCTACACACAAACCAGTTCCATTCTGAGAGCGCGTTTGTAAGTCTAATTTTTTTGTAAGTCCAACAACGTTGGCCTAGGTAACCAACTAACACAACTGGCTATACAGTACTGTACTGTAATAGGTTTATAATACTTTTCACACAAATAATAAAAAGGAAACAAACAAACACAAAAAATAAAGAAAACATTTTTAATCCTACAGTACAGTACCTTGAAAAGTACAGCTACATCACAGCTGCTTTTATGCTTGCTTCCAGAAATCCTGGGCTTGAAATAAAGATACTGTACTACTGTACTCTATGCAGTACTCTACAGTTAAGTACACAAAAGCACAACCACTTGTAAAGGATGCACACATATGACAATGTATGCCAGATATGTGAACTAACTTATGTGATTGGTCATGCAAACACAAGTTCACATCTTTGAAAGTTTGCAACTTGAATGTCTGTATGTAGGGGACTTACTGTATATCTTTCCATCTGTTTGTGTTGTCTTTGATTTCTTTCATCAGCATTTTATAGTTTTCAGAGTACGGGTCTTTTGCCTGCTTAGGTATGTTTTTTCTTATGTATTTTATTCTTTTTGATGAGATGGTAAATGGAATTTTTTCCTTAATTTCTCTTTCTGATATTTTATTGTTAGTGTATAGAAATGCAACAGATTTATTCATGTATATTAATTTAGTATCCTGCAATTTTACCAAATTCATTGATGAGCTCTAGTAGTTTTCTGGTGGAATGTTCAGGATTTTCTATATATAGTATCATGTCATCTGCAAAAAGTGAGTTTTACTTCTTTTCCAATTTGGATTCCTTTTATTTCCTTTTCTTCTCTGATTGCTGTGGCTAGGACTTACAAAATTATGTTGAATAAAAATGACGAGAGGCATCCTTGTCTTGTTCCTGATCTTAAAGGGAATGCTTTCAGCTTTTCACTGTTGAATATAATGTTAGCTGTGGGTTTGTCATATATGGCCTTTATTATGTTGAGGTATGTTCCCTCTATACCCACTTTCTGGAGAGGTTTTATCATAAATGGATGTTGAATTTTATGAAAAGTTTTTTTCTGCATCAATGGAGATGGTTATATGGTTTTTATGGTTCAATAAAAGAATCAATGTATCACATTAATTGATTTGTAGATATTAAAAAATCCTTGCATCCCTGGGACAAATCCCACTTGATCATGGTATCTGATCTGTTTAATGTACTGGTGGATTCAGTTTCCTAGTATTTTTTGAGGATTTTTGCATCTATGTTCATCAGTGATATTGGCCTGTAGTTTTCTTTTTTTGTGGTATTTTTTCTGGTTTTGGTATTAGGGTGGTGGTGGTCTCATAGAATAAGTTAAGAAGTGTTCCTTCCTCTGAGACTTTTTGGAATAGTTTCAGAAAGGTAGGCATTAACTTTTCTCTAACTGTTTGGTAGAATTCACCTGTGAAGCCATCTGGTCCTGGACTTTCGATTGTTGGGAGTTTTTTAATTACTGATTTAATTTTAGTACTGATAATTGGTCTGTTCATATTTTCTACTTCTTCCCAGTTCAGTCTTGGGGGATTGCACCATTCTAAGAATTTGTCCATTTCTTCTAGGTTGTCCATTTTATTGGCTTATAGCTGCTGATAGTATTCTTATGATCTTCTGTATTTCTGTGGTGTTGGTTGTAACTTCTCCTTTTACATTTCTGATTTTATTGATTTGGGCCCTCACCCTTTTTTTCTTGATGAGCCTGGCTCAAGGTTTATCAATTTTGTTTATCTTTTCAAAGAAACACCTCTTAGTTCCATTAATTTTTTAAAAATTTCTTCTTCATTTATTTCTGCTCTGACCTTTATGATTTCTTTCCTTCTACTAACTTTAGGTTTTGTTTGTTCTTCTTTCTCTAGTTGTTTTATGAGTAAGGTTAGTTTTTTTATTTGAGATTTTTCTTTTTCCTGAGGTAAGCTTGAATTGCTATACTCTTCACTCTTAGAACTGCTTTTGGCCTATGGCCATGTCACCGTGAAGGTATCCAATCTCATCTGATCTTGGAAGCTAAGCAGAGTAAGGCCTGGTTAGTACTTGGATGGAAGAATTGCTTTTGTTGCATTCCATAGGTTTTGGATCCTCATGTTTTCATTTTCATTTTTCTTTAGGTATTTTTTGACTTCCTCTTTGATTTCTTTGATCCATTGGTTGTTTAGTAGCATATTGTTTAGCCTCCATATGTTTGTGTTTTCTGCAGTTCTTTTTTCCTAGAGTTAATTTCTAGTCTCATAGCATTCTGGTCAGAAAAGATGCTTGATATGACTTCAATTTTCTTAAGTTTACCAAGGCTTACTTTGTGGCCTAGGATTTGATCTATCCTGGAGACTGTTCCACGTGCACTTGAAAAGAGTGTGTATTCTGCTGCTTTCAGGTGGAATGCTCTATAAATATCAATTAAATCTATTTGGTCTAATGAGTTATTTAAGGCCTGTGTTTCCTTGTTGATTTTCTCTCTGGATGAACTCTTCATTGATGTAAATGGGGTATTAAAGTCCGCTACTATTATTGCGTCGCTGTCAATTCCTCCTTTTATGTTTGTTAATATTTGCCTTACATATTAGGTGCTCCTGTGTTGGGTGCATATATATTTACAATTGTTATATCTTCTTCTTGGATTGATCCCTTGATCATTTTGTAGAGTCCTTTGTCTCTTGTAAGAGTCTTTATTTTAAAGTCTATTTATCTGATATAAGTATTGCTACTTTGGCTTTCTTCTGATTTCCATTTGTGTGCAATACCTTTTTCCAGCCCCTCACTTTCCACTTACTAAATCTGAAGTAAGTCTTTTGTAGGCAGGATATATATGGATCTTATTTTGCTATCAATTTAGCCAGCCTGTGTCTTTTGGTAGGAGCATTTAGTCCATATACATTTGAGGTAATTTTTGCCAGCCATCAGGAGAGTTCATGAAGATGAATACTCCCCAACATGTCCTCCACCAGTGTCTATGTCCCTAGGGTGAGCCACAGCCACCCCCTGCCTCCCCTGGAGACTCTCCAACACCAGCAGGTAGGTCTGGTCCAGGCTCCTGTGAATTTACTGCTTTTGCCCTTGGTTCTGGTGTGTGTGAGACTTTGTATTTGTCCTTTAAGAGTGGAGTCTCTATTTCCCTGAGTCCTATGAAACTTCTGCAATTAAGTCCTGCTGGCCTTCAAAGCCAAATGGTCTGGAGGCTCATCTTCCTGGTGCTAGACCCACATGCTGGAGAGCCAGATATGGGACTCAGAACTCTCATCCCTGAGGGAGAACCTCCACAATATAATTATTCTCCAGTTTGTGGTTCACCCTCCGGGGGGTATGGGATTTGATTATCCCTCCTACCCATCTCATTGTGGTTCCTTCTTTATGTCTTTAGTTGTAGAAGACCTTTTCTGGTAGGTCCGTCTTTTTCATCAATGGTTGTTCTGTAGATAGTTGTGATTTTCATGTGCTCAGGAGGTGAGCTCAGGTTCTTTCTACTCTACCATCTTGGTCACTCTCCCTCTAATTTATTTTTTTTACATCAGTTCTTTTTTTTTGTTCTTTTGAATAGCAAGTCCTTTTAATATGTGTTCCCTTTCTAATTTCATCCTATTTTTTTCAACAATGAAATATATTTTATACCTCAGTATATTAAAATATGTATTAAAGTTTTCTTCTAGTCTCTGATGTATTTATATTTTTCAAAGTTTCTGATTATAAGATTTGTTTTGGCCCCTACCTTTCATGTTAGCATCTTTGTTCAACTGCCTCAAATGTTTGGTGGATTCTTTGCTTTTACTCTTTCTTTCTTTCATTTAGATATAATAAGAGTATTTTTTTTTAAAAAAGGGAAAGCACTCGGTGTTGGGCAGTGTCTTTCTGACAGACAGGCTTAAATGTAGAGTGGGCAATGACATGGGTCCCAACCAATTTTTTAAAGGACCACTAAATCTAAGATGAGTAACCATTTACTTCTGGAATGGCAATTTACTCCTTGCATCATCCTCCAAATTATACCAGTGTATGGTGTGGGGATGAGGTTTTAAAGAAGTGGTGATATTGGAAGCTTAACTACCATTATTCTATAAAATGAGCTGAGAAATTTTGACTTCTACCTAATTTCAAACTGACAATCTCCACATGTGAATGTGACTGTAAAAATATTAACAGTAGTCTGGAAGATATATCTAATAGCTTTAAAAATTTCATATAAACTTGATTTAGATACACAAGCCACTAAAACATCATGTTGTTTTGTTTTATGCCATAATTATAGCTACTGAATGAAGTTATACTAGTTATCTCCTGTTTGTAAGACATATTTAATATGATTAATCATTAATTATTAATTATAAGTTGCATTTTCTAAATTTAATTAAATGTGGAAAATGCCAAATCTTTATGGAAAAAACTATCACCATGAGAGTATTGCATAAATGAATACGACTGCAACATTGACCATGTAGAAAACACAGTCTGGGCCTCTTTATCCCTCCTATCTATTATTCCAAACACAAACTAAGGAAAACTTTACTTTGGGACCAGAGTTTCTCTAGGCAGCTACTAATTTCATATTATTAGTGTCTCTGCTGTTATATCCACCACAGTTTGGAGGCAACCTTCCCAGGTGGCCATTCCTTCAATTACTTATTTCATTTTTCAATAATATCTACTCTTAATCTGTCAACGTTTGCCTCTGGGTTTGGAGTCTCTCCATGGTTTTGACAGTTCTGGCACATAGAGCACCCTTCAGGATCTGGGCTGGGTTATGGTACTCATTGAAACTTGCCTATCATGATTCAATCCATATTCTATTTTCCAGAAACTTGTCAAATCTCTAATCCACTGATATCTTCTCTTCCTGTAATTATCACAATGAATGTAATTTAATTTTTTAAATTTTTCTTTCAGTTCAATTTTTGACCACGGGAGGAAGACAAGGTATGGATGTGCTCATTTTCCCACCCTAAACTGGAAGCCTTGACAGAAAATGTTGTACACAGTGCCTTAGGAAAACTAATGGATAACTTTCTTTGATGTTTATAAAAGTCTCCTCTACTTGAAGGTCATATATTCATAATATCCTTCATTTTTTAATGTATTTACTTTTAACATTTAATGGGCATAAGGCATTTGAAATATATTTTAGTATAATCTAAGAGGTGAGGATCTAAATTTTGGTTTTCAAATAGATAAGAAATTGTTCCAAGATCTTTTATAGAATAACTCAACCTTTCTCATATTAACTGGATAAACATGTTTTAAATATAATCCAGTCAATTTCAGACTATTTTATGCCACTTAACTGATCTTTTTTCTTGCATTACATTATGTGGTTTTAATTGCTTTAGATTTATAACATGTATTAATATTTGGTATAACCATGGTTCAGACCTCTTAAGTCAATTCACAGGTGTCTTTCTTACAGGTGTTTTTTTCCTACATCGTTCACATATTCTGCATTGTGTGTCATGCTGATTTGGACACTTGAAAGAAACTGTTTAAAGAAGCAGTGTGATAAAAAGGATCTTAGATAGCACCCAAATGCAACTGCAGTCTTTCAGTGGGGAAGAGACAGAATGTCAGAAGGTAATGTGACTTAGTGAACATTCTGGTCAGTTACTAAATCTATGAACTCCTGACTCCACTCCAGGCACTCTGCTTACCACTTCATGCAACCTGGTCTATTCACCACTTTCCTCCAAGTGTGTCCTAAAACCTTGAAAGAGATTATTTCCTAAGTACGTCTCTCTGTTTCTCTCCAGGCACTTCAGGAAAATACACAGAGAATGAAAGCTCATTGCACAGCTTTCACTAAACAAGAGCTCTACTTCAAGGAGAAAAATTGGAGACTACCAGATATTATGGGTCTATATGTTGAATTCCTTGTTAGTGATTAAGCAGAGAGCATTAAGGATCATTTAACAGATAATATTTTTCACTTAATGCACTGAAGATAATTGACAGCTCATACTAACAACATCATGTAGAACACCTGGGTCTTTTCTCTAACTGTGCAAATAGGATTTTTATGAATTGAAAACCTAGGGGTGAGTGGTGGGCAGAGGGTAGTTTTCATCTGGTAACACAGAGAATACAGTCTTCAAAGGGAAACCATTTTAATTAACATTTTATTTAAAATGATAAATTTGGCTGGACTATAAATTTACGTCCAATTTTAGTCAGCCTCCAAATAAATGTTTACCCTCTCCATCACACAGAAGCTGCATGTTTTTATTAACCCCAGGAAATAACACTGTCGGGGACAGAAATTTGCACTATTGACTCCTACTCTGTTTCCAAATAAATTGTGATTACAATGTATTTCATTGGCTAGAAGATGTCACCAACCATTAGAAATACCATTATTTTATTTATTGTTAAGAAAGAAAAAGCTTTTTATAAAACTTCCATATGTCATCAACTTTAAGACGCATCTAAAATTCAGATAAATCAAAACCTTAAAATTGATGAAAAATGTTAAGACAAAGAAATAAACCATTTTGGGGCCAAAATAACCCCTTTATTATTGATGAAGCTGTTTTGAGATTTCTTAATACTGAATCCCAGAAATAGCAGATTTCTATCCAGCAGAGCTTGGTGCTGCAGGCCTCCCCATGCAGCAGTCCTATATCATTGAAGGGGAGAACAGAATGTGTACTTCTTGTAGGTAATTCACTTATAATAGGAAAGAGAGAGAAGTGAGTGGTGCTATACACACTTAATTTCTCCTCCCCAACTCACCAAATAGATAAGTCACTCCACCTCCTCCACGACCCAGTGAGAAGGATGCATATGGCTGTCCCTGAGTTCCTCTTCGGGAAAGGAATCATGACTCGTGAGGTGGTGGGGAGGAAACATCCCCTTCATAATAGATATGTGCAACATCTAATAATAAAAATACCTATTTTTATTTTCCTTATGCAACTCTCTCATAATAAACATAAGAAATTTATACCCCTCCAAAAGGAGAAGATGACCGAGACAGGGTCACACCGATACCTGAGAACAAAACTGGAACCAGAAACTCATTTATTCTCCTAAATGGCTTAAGCTGCCCAAGGTCCCTGTAGTTTCCAAACCAAGAAGAGTTGAAACATCCACTTGTTCTGCACCTCATTTTCTAGGTGTTGCTGATTATCTGCCCATAAGAAAAGCATTGCTTCACAGGCACCACAGAGAAGTGAGAGTGGAGGACGGAAATCCAGCTTAATTGACATTTCCTTTTTGCATTGCTTTGTGTTTATCCTCCCCTGTTTGCATTAGCCTCTCACGTCTTGTCTTAGATCCCAGGTTGTTCTTTTACCCAAACATCTTTTATTGGAGTTTCATGCTTATTTGAGTTTCATGCTTATAGTTGTCAGCTGATCCTGTAGCTGGCTCCTATACCACTTTGAATCCTAAAAATCAGTATAAATAATACTTTATACGGACTGAAAACTCCCTCAGCTTAAGAACCAATAGAGGAGGGTTTTATACTATTCTACAATCTTATCTGTAAAAGGAAGGTGTCAGCCACTAGAGACTTCTGACATTTCTTCTTACTTTTTATTTCACTTTGCTTTTTTGTTTCTATGGTGAATATTATTGCAGAACTTCATGCCCTGCACTATAGAGGACAAGAGTAGGCAATCATCCTAATTATTTCTACTGTGCTCAAATCCTTAGACACTTGAAATCAATTTGCAAAATTAAAGTAAAAAAAAAGCATAAAACTTCTGAAATAAGTTATTGAAAATTATTTTAAATGATAAGAGATGACACATAATAGTGTGCAATTATTTATCAAATAAAAGTCATAAATTCTCCATACAGGATTTCAGAAAGATAGTCTACTATGCCTGGAAAGATGGGGAACAACTCCTGATAGGAGGAAAATTTGAACCAGGAAATGAAATATGAATAAGAATTAGAAAGCTAGCTTGGGTGGAGGAGGCTGATGAGGGAATTTCATAGGTTGAGGACCAAGGATTTTCCCTTTTTTCCATCGAAGATCTGCAGCTTTTCTGGGACCTGCCTTCTTGCTTTTGTGTCTCATTTTCCTCATTTACTAAATATGAGAATATAAGACTGTTACTTGACTTCTGTGTATTTCAGTTTCCTCATCTGTAAAAGAACTATCTGTAGGGCTCTTTCAGGGCTATTGGGAAGATTAAATGAATTCATCCAAGCAAAGTGCTGAAAAGGGTGATTCTTAGAGTAGCAGCACTCAGTAAGGCATTGTTATTATTAAACTTATACTACCTAAGTAGTTAAAGTCTACTCATCTTCATATCCAAGCTCAAAAGTCAATTCTTAAAAAGTTTATTCAACTGTTGTCAATTTTAATACTTATTATTTTTGTTTTTACATTTATTTTTATAATTCCTTGATTAATGGCTATCTCTTCTATTTCATTTAGGCCAAGAATAGGAACTGACTATGCTTTTAGCTCAAAAAATTATTTTCTTAGTTTCTGCAAAGTGACACACAAATCCCTACAATGCCAATAAAGCCATATGCAAAGAAGTTGCCACCTCTTGCCCACCTATAACCCCTCTTCTATGCCCATTCTTATCTCCTCTATGCCCATTCTTGCTCCCTCCACTGCTCAAAGTGCCATCTGATGGAACTTGAACATGACAGGTAAACTTCCACCACAGGATATTTCTCCTGGCTCTTCCCTCAGCCTGCAAATGCTCTTCCTCCAGATCTCCAAATTGTTCACTCCATTACCTTCTTGGGAATTTATTCAAATGTCACCTTCCCAGTGAGGCCTCCAACTAGTCACTTTACTCTAAAAACGGAACTTAAAAAACTCCCTATCGTCTCCCTTTCATGCTTTTTTTTTGTTTAATAGCATTCATCCTTAGTAATATAAGTTTAATTAATTATTTTCTGTTCAGTCTTACTCATTAGATTCCATATCCCATGACAGCAAGAAAATTTGTCTGCTTACAGTATCCCCAGTATCTAAACTGTCCCTGATATATGGTACGTGTTTAATAAATATTTGAAGAATTATGTAAGATAGTACTGTGTGATTGAACTAACGAGCAGTTCTGTAGGTCCTCAACATTCTTTCACAAATTGAATGAATTGAATTGAATACATTAATTGAATTGAATGACTTGAACTGGATTCATGAATGATTTGTATCTGTTGAATTCATGACCTGGATGAATTGAAAGAATTAAATAAATGATTTGAATCTTCAAGAATATTAACGATTTGGATGTGTGGAAATAAGAGAGGCAATTTACTGTAATGAAAAGTAGACAGAATTAGAGACAGAAGATCTAAGTTTGCACTGCAACATATTTTCAGTGCAGCTGTAGGCAAGGACATTAACATCTCCAAGCTTCATATTCTCACTCACGTCTAATTGTCTTAGAAATCAAATAAGCAAGTAAATGTCAAAGCACTCTATGCTTTACTAGTAGTTATTGTTACCAACACCTGTTCCCTTTATTTACAGCTCTTCCTCATTGGAGTTTTAGGGTAACATACAAAATATATTGGTATACAAAATCTCAGATGATGTAATTATTTTTGCAAGCCTCACACCCTTGTAATAACTAACTTTACAAGAAATACATGTCTGATACCTAGTTCTATTAATATTGCAAAATACCTTCCTGTTTTATCACTCTTCACTACCCTCTACGTGATGGTTAATTTTATGTGTCAATTTGCCTGAATCATAGGATACCAAGATATTTGGTTAAACATTATTTCTGGGTGTGTCTGTGGAAGTATTTCCATATGATATTTAGCATTTGAATCAGTAGTCTGAGTACATCAGATTGACCACCCTTTCGTGGGTGGGCATCATCCAATCTATTGAGGGTCTGAATAGAATAAGAAGGTGAAGAAATGAGGATTTTTTCTCTCTGTCTGACTCTTGAGCTGGGACACTCACTAGTCTTTTCCGGCCCTTGTACCGGGACTTGTACCATCAATTCTCTCACTTCTCTTGGGTCTTAGGCCTCCAGAGTTGGACTGAAACTTATAACGCCAGATATTTTGGGTTTCCTGTTTGCAGACAGCAGATTGTGGGACTTCTCAGCCTCTATAATCACATGAGCCAATACTCCATAACAAATCAATCTCTTCATAAATCTATCTATTTATCTAGGGCTATATCTTTTTATTTATCGATCTACACTCTATTTGTTCTCTTTCTCTGGAGAACCATAATTTACCCTGTCATCATATAAAAACCTACAACCTATGAAAAGCAGATGGAAGAGTAAATCTGCAAAGCTGCCAAAGGAACCCATGAGAAGATGCTGACGATTAGAGACTAATCTAGTCTTTAATTCTCATTCAAAGTTTTTATTATTTGTGACATATAGCTCCCACCTGTGAAATACTGAAACAAACAAACAAAAATTTTCAGTATCTACAGACATCTTAAAGGATATTTTGGGGAACCATCCTTATATTATCAAATGGGAAGATGATGGTGATGATAATAATAATAATAATACATAGGGAGAATGGAAAGTAAAATGAAATAAGAAAAGAAAAAAATGCAGATTATGTTTGGTGGACTTTATCAGTAATGAAGGATATTAGGAGTCTATAACAGTACCTAATCATGGTATACTGACAGAACAGAGACTAGCACAGGATTGATTCCAGACAACAGTACCATCAAGTGAAAAAAAAAAAAAAAAAAAAAGAAATTGGAAGAAATAAATAAATGGCAGCATAATATATACTATTTTTGTGGATTGGAATATTCAATGTTGTTAACATGTCAATTCTCCACAAATTACCTATAAATTAAAAATATTCCTGGGAATTCCCTGGTGGTCCAGTGGTTAGGACTCTGCATTCTCACTGCCAAGGGTATGGCTTCCATCTCTGAGCAGGGAACTCAGATCCTGAAAGTCACAGGGCATGGCAAAAAAAAAAAAAAAAAAAAAAAAAACAACAAAAATAGTTACCAATCAAAATCCAAGAAGGATGTTTTAAAGGTATTGAGAAGCAGATTATAAAATTAACATATAAAGGTAAAGAAACTAGAATAACCAAAACATTTTGAAGTAAGTAGAATAAAGCTGCAGGACTCACACAGTACCTTCAAGATTTACTATAAAATTTCAGTAATCAAGACAGTATACTATAGATGAAAGGGGTGACATTCAGATCAATGGAACAGAAAAGAGATCCTTGAAATAGACCCAATAAAATATGGCTGCTTAACTTTTGGTAAATGTGCAAAGGCAATTCGAAGAAAAGAAAAAAATCTGTTTAACAGATGGTGACTGAATGATAGAACATCCACATGTAAAAAATGAAACGATTTATACCTCACAGGATATATAATAAAAATACATCAAAGCCAATCATATGCTTAAGTATAAAGTGGAATACTATTATAAAATATTTAGAAAAAAGTAAGAGAAAATGTTTGTAATACTGGTCAAGCAATGAGCTCTTAGGTAGAACATCAACAGCATGAGCCATGAAAGTAAAAAAGTGATACATCAGAATTCATCAGAATTAAAAACTGTTACTCTGTAGAAGACACCATTAAGAGAAAGAAGCACTATTAAAACTGAAAAATAAAAAAAAAAAACCAAACAGCCCAATTATAAAAAGGAAAAAATTAAGGTTTATAGTTGGAAACATATACAATGAGCCTGAAACATTTTAAAGTGCCAAAAGGTAAGAACATTCCTTTAAAAAAAATTTAAAAACATTTTGATGGGGGTATGTCAAAAGAGCAAAGGAGCCAACAGAAAGAGCTCCCAATGGCCAAAGCTGGAAAAATTTGAGCAAAAAAATAAATCAAGTAGTATTGGATTATAACCCAAAATATAAAATAAAATTCATGATATCCATGTACCCATACTGGAATAAACAAATGATTAAACAAATTAATAAATGGTAGAAAAGAGAAAATCTCTCATGCAGGAAAAATCCAAATAATTTATATAGATGCTCTGACCTCAGGGAAGTGAGCATAATTCTTCACTCCTTAAGTCTGAGCTGTGCATAGTGACTTCCTTCCAAAGAATACAGTGTAGAAAGGCAAAATGTGGGAGAATAACTTTACATTGGAGAAGACTGACAAACACAACCTTAGCTGGGTGATCAAGGTCAATATCAACAGTCATGAATCAGGGTGATAGCATGTACACTTGGTATGATTTGATGAAATCAGCATTTTACCTCTGTGGTCTTCCTCCCCACAACCCATAAACCCAGACTCATCATAAGCAAAACATCAGACAAATTCCAAAAGAGGGGTATCTTACAAAATACCTGACCACTATTCCCCAAACTGTCAAGATCTCAATCACAAGGACATTCTGAAAAAACTGTCACAGCCAGAGGGAACTAGGAAGACATGATAACTAAATGCAACATGTTATCCTAGATGGGATCCTGTAACAGAAAAATGGCATTAGATTAAAAACTAAGAAAATCATAAAGTATGGACTCAGTTAATAACAATACAAAAATATCAGTTTGTTAAGTGTAACAGGTGTACTATACTAATCTAAGATGTTAATAATTGGGGAAACTCGGTGTAGGGCATAGGGGAGCTCCCAATACTACCTTCTGAATTTTTCTACACATCAAAAACTTTTCTCAAAAATAAAGCCTATTTTGAAAACATAAGTAAAAGAATAAATAGACATTTTACCCAAAAATATATATGGATGGCAATTAAGTAACTGAAAAGACTCTCAATATCATTAATTATTAAGAAAATGAAAATTAAGATCACAGTAAGATAATACTAGGTGCCTATAAGAATAGCAAAGAGAGAAGAGACAGAGATGGAGAAAAAGAAAAAGAGAAAAGAAAAGGAAGGGAACAGGATGGGATGGCATAGTATGGAAAGAAAAGGAAAGGGAAGGGAAAATGAGGGGAGGGGAAGGGAGGGGAGAGGAGGGAAGAAAAAAGCTGACAGTATCAAAAACTGTGTTGGTGGTGGAGCAACTGGAACTTTCATACATTGTTAGTAAGAAAGCAAAATAACACAACCACTCTGGCTATTTGCAGTTTCCTATAAAATTAAAAACACTTTTACCATATGATTCAGCAATCAAACCTAGCTACTGAACCAAAAGATACGAAAACTTACATTTGCATGGAAACCTGTATATTAGTATTTACAGCAGCTTTATACATAATTGGCAAAATTTGGAAACCACCCAAAATACCCTTTAATTGGTGATGAATAAACTAATGTTATGTCCATAAGAAAAAATACTACTCATAGTAAAAGGAAAATAATACTGATACACACACCAACATGGGTAAATCAAATGCATTCTACTAAATGGAATAAGACAAACTCAAAAGGCTACATAATGTGGAGAGAAAAGTTGACTACAAAGGGGGATCACAAGATAATTTGGTGGTGGGGGGAGGTTGTGGAACACTTCTACATCTTGATTGTGTGGTGGTAGTTGTACAATTCTAGGCATTTACAGAACTATACACCAAAAAATGTAATATTTATGTTATGTGAATTAAAAACTATAAAGCAAAGACAACAAAACATTGGAGTTTTGTAATTCTCATGACAGCTCCCATTTGTTTTACTCAAAAAATGGGCACAATTTAAAAATAAAATGACCCTGATGTGAATAAATCAACAAGCTTCTGAACACCGTATTTCCCTGGAATGCAACACTCTCTCCTCTGCTTTCTAACATAATGATGGACTGTGTATGCATTAAGAACTCATAGCATTGCATATTTAATGAACTTACCCTTCTAATCAATATCTGGACTTTTAAAAAATTATAGAACAACAACCTCTTTTTGATGTTTATATTCTTAGGCAAATGAAAAATATTTCTAAATGGAAGAAATCTTGTGAGTGTTCTATTTATTTAGTGTCTTATGCAAGTATAAATATATTCTGCTCTGACACTCCTGAGTCCGTGACCACATTAAACCATATGTTTAAGTAAATACTGCATTGTGCTAATTTTCCTCATTCTTATTTCTTCTATGGA
Organism: Balaenoptera ricei; assembly: GCF_028023285.1. Lineage (NCBI taxonomy): Eukaryota > Metazoa > Chordata > Mammalia > Artiodactyla > Balaenopteridae > Balaenoptera > Balaenoptera ricei. The sequence goes on along the minus strand of NC_082651.1, from coordinate 17,513,521 downwards.
TATTTCTTCCTGAGCTGATGTAGAAACAATATTTAACATCTTTGTCTTTCAGAAAAATAATATCTATTGGTTATCCCAATACTACACAGTGTGCCATTGACAACGTCTCTGAATTTCAGTCCCTTTCCAAATGCAAAACCTTGAAAATCCAATTACAACTAGAGATTATGCTAAATTGATCTCAATTATGAGAGGTAAAACTGCAATCAGACTTTTAAATTAACCAGAAAATGAAGCCTAGTGAACTCAGAAATCACTCAGTTTACCAAGGAAGATAGAGATTTATTATTGATCTACCCAAAAGTCGTGAGATGATTGGGATGGGTAAAAAAAGGCCCTAGTTGGTTCTGAGATTCTTTACTTGGTCCTGGAAAGCTCTCTGGTTTCCTACCTGCTTATATAAATCCTACAATTCTCAGGGGGACTCTGGATACATCTAGGGTACATGCTAGTTCCTATAGTGGATGCTGGCTCCATGCCAGAGATAGCTAGTCATTCAAAACACTTCTTTCCCCCCTTTTTCCTTGTCAAGTGCACTCAAATTTAAGATTAATAGCCCACTACCTGACATAAAGACTGCATTTCCCAGTCTTCTTTGTAGCTAGTCATGGACTTGGGACTAATTTAGAATAATGGATTTAGAGATTCCTTAGGGAAACAGTTGTAAAGAGATTAGCACATCCTTTCTCTGTTCTTTCCCCTTCCTGATGGCTAGATTCTGGAGATGATGACTAAAGCTCAAATAGTCATCTTGAGTTATGAGTAGGAAGCCCACGTTAACTATGACAGGCCAACAAAATAAGTGTTCGACAAACTTTTTCTGTGAAAGTCCAGATATTTTGGGGTTTGCAGGCCATTCTGTTTTTGTGTCTCTTCAACTCTGCCATGTAATACCTAAGCTCCTTTAAAAAGTATGTAAAAGAACGGGAATGGCTAGGTACCAGTAAAATTTAACTGACAGATAAATGGAACTGCAGGCAATAGTTTGTTGACCTCCGAAATAGAAGAAGCCTGATTGCTAAAATAGGAGAATGTTATCTGAACCCCAGATGTACCACAGTAATTTTTATAAGAGAAAAAATATATTTCTCTATCATTAAAGATACTTTTTTCAAGTTTTCTTTTACATTTGGTCAAAATGAATCCCAACTGGGAGTGTAAAATGGTTTAGCTCTATGGAAAATAGTTTGGCAGCTTCTCAAAAAGGAAGACAGAGAATTACCATATGACCCAGCAATTTCGCTTCCAGGTATACACCAAAAATAATTGAAAATGGGGACTCAACCTAATACTTATACATAAAGCACACATTGATGGCCATCAAAGTATAAATGGAAAAACAAAATGTGGTATATACCCACAATGGAGTATTATTTAACCATAAAAAGGAATGATACACGCTACAATATGGATTCACCTCGAAAACATTATTCTAAGTGAAAGAGGCTAGACACAAAACGTCACATATTATATAATTCCATTTATATGAAATGTACATAATAGGTAAATCCATAGAAACCAAAAGAAGATTGGTGGCTTCTAGGGATTGGGGAAAGGGGGAATGGGGGATTTCACGGATATGGAGTTATATTTTGGAGTGATGGAAATATTTTAGAGCTAGACAGAGGTGGTGCCACAGATTTGTTCATTTTAAAATTAACTTAAAAAAAAAAAAAGCAGAAAAGACCTTTGCTGTGGAGGGCAGGGCTTAGGCATGGGTGGGGTTTAGGCAGTGGGTGAGGCCTATGCTTAGGACTTGTAGGGCTGGAAAAGGCCCTGGCGGGTAGGGAGTGGGGTTTAGGCTCAACAGAACAGAAGAGGCCCAGTCTTGCCTCTGGTCTCAGAGGGCAGGGGAACCAGTCTGGGAGTCCAGCAGGCTTCTCGGGCCTGAGTGGGCAGAGAAAATGCCTTCCACTCCTCTCCCACTCCTCCAGTCCTCGAGGGCACTTCCAGAAACTCTACAGGCCAGAAGGAAGTGGCAAGATATATTTAAAGTGATGCAAGGGAAAAACCTACAACCAAGATTACTCTAACCAGCAAAGATCTCATTCAGATTCGACAGAGAAATCAAAAGTCTTACAGGCAAGCAAAAGTTAACAGCATTCAGCACCACCAAACCAGCTTTACAACAAATGCTAAAGGAACTTCTCTAAGCAGGAAATACAAGAGAAGGAAAAGACTTACAAAAACAAACCCAAAACAATTAAGAAAATGGTAATAGGAACATACACATCAATGATGACCTTAAATGTAAATGGATTAAATGCCCCAACCAAGAGACACAGACTGGCTGAATGGATACACAAACAAGGCCCATATATATGTTGTCTACAAGAGACCCACTTCAGACCTAGGTATACATACAGACTGAAAGTGAGGGGATATACCATGCAAATAGAAATCAAAAGAAAGTTGGAGTAGCAATACTCATATGAGACAAAATAAACTTTAAACTAAAGACTATTACAAGAGACAAGGAAGGACACTATATAACGATCAACAGATCAATCCAAGAAGATATAACAAATGTAAATATCTATGCACCCAACATAGGAGCACCCCAATCCATAAGGCAAATGCTAACAGCCATAAAAGGGGAAATTGACAGTAACACAATAATAATAGGTGACTTTAACACCCCACTTACACCAATGGACAGATCATTCAAACAGAAAACAAATAAGAAAACACAAGTTTTAAATGACACAAGAGACCAGATAGATTTAACTGATATTTATAGAACATTCCACCCGAAAGTGGCAGAATACACTTTCTCCTCAAGTGCACATGGAATATTCTCCAGGATAGATCACAACTTGGGTCACAAATCAAGCCTCAGGAAATTTAGGAAAATTGAAATTGTATCAAGCATCTTTTCTTACCACACACTATGAGACTGGAAATCAATTACAGGAAAAAAACTGTAAAAAACACAAATAAAAGGATGCTAAGCAGTGCATTACTAAAACCCAAGAGATCACTGAAGAACTTAAAAACATGCATAAAAACAAATGGCAATGAAAACATAAGAACCCAAAACCTTCAGGATGCAACAAAAGTAGTTCTAAGAGGGAAGTTTAGAGCAATTCAAACTTACCTCAAGAAACAAGACAAATCTCAAATAAACAATCTAACCCAACACCCTACAACTAGAGAAAGAACAAAGAAGACCCAAACTTAGTGGAAGGAAAGAAATCATAATGTTCAGAGCAGAAATAAATGAAATAGAACTGAAGAAAACAATAGTAAAGATCAATAAAACTAAAAGTTGGTTCTTTGAGTAGATAAACAAAATTGATAAACCCTTAGCCAGACTCATCACGAAAAAAAGTGAGAAGACACAAATCAATAAAATTAGAAATGAAAAAGAAAAATCACAAATGACACCACAGAAATACAACGGATTATAAGAGACTACTACAAACAACTATATGTCAATAAAATGAACAACCACAAAGAAATGGACAAATTCTTGGAAAAGTACAATTTTCCAAGACTGATCCAGGAAGAATTAGAAACCATAAACAGACCTATCAAAAGTAATGAAGTTGAAACTGTAATTAACACTCTTCCAACAAAAAAAAGTCCAGGACCAGATGGCTTCACAGGTGAATTCTATCAAACATTTAGAGAAGAACTAATACTGATTGTTCTCAACCTCTTCCAAAAAATTGCAGAGGGAGGAACACTCCCAAATTTATTCTACAAAGCTACCATCACCCTGATACCAAAACCAGAAAAAGATATCACAAAAAAAGAAAATTATAGACCAATATCAATGATGAGCATAGATGCGAAAATCCTCAGCAAAATACTAGCAAACAGAATCCAACATCATATTAAAAGGATCATACACCATGATCAAGTGGGATTTATCCCAGGAACACAAGGATTCTTCAATATACACAAATCAATCAATCTGATACACTATATTAACAAATTAAGGAATAAAAACCATATGATAATTTCAAAAGATGCAGAAAAAGTTTTGACAAAATTCAACACCCATTTATAAGAAAAACTCTCCAGAAAACGGGCATAGATGGAACCTACCTCAACATAATAAAGTCCATATATGACAAACTCACAGCAAACATCATAATCAATGGTGAAAAACTGAAAGCATTTCCTCTAAGATCAGTTACAAGACAAGGATGTCCACTCTTGCCACTCTTATTCAACATAGTTTTAGAAGTCCTAGCCATGGCAATCAGAGAAGAAAAAGAAATTAAAGGAATACAAATTGGAAAAGAAGAAGTAAAACTGTCACTGTTTGCAGATGACATGATACTATACATAGAAAATCCTAAAGATGCCACCAGAAAACTGCTAGAACTAATCAATGAATTTGGTAAGTTTGCAGGGTACAAAATTAATGCACAGAAATCTCTGGCATTTCTATACACTAACAATGAAAAATCAGAAAGAGAAATTAAGGAAACAATCCCATTTACCATTGCAACAAAATGAATAAAATACCTAGGAATAAACCTACCTAAGGAGGTGAAAGACTTGTACTCAGAAAACTGTAAAACACTGATGAAAAAATCAAACATGACATAAACAGATGGAGAAATATACCATGTTCTTGACTGGAAGAATCAATATTGTGAAAATGACTATACTACCCAAAGCAATCTACAGATTCAATGCAATCCCTATCAAACTACCTACGGCATTCTTCACAGAATTAGAACAAAAAATTTTACAGTTGTATGGAAACACAAAAGCAATCTTGAGAAAGAAAAACAGAGCTGGAGGAATCAGGCTTCCTGACTTCAAACTATACTACAAAACTACAGTAATCAAGACAGTATGGTACTGGCACAAAAACAGTAATATAGATCAATGGACCAGGATAGAAAGCCCAGAGATAAACCCATGCACATATGGGCACCTAATTTAAAACAAAGGAGGCAAGAACATACAATGGAGAAAAGACAGCCTCTTCAATAAGTGGTGCTGGAAAAACTGGACAGCTACATGTAAAAGAATGAAATTAGAACACTACCTAACCCATACACAAAAATAAACTCAGAATGCCTTAAAGACCTAAATGTAAGACCAGACACTATAAAATTCTTAGAGGAAAACATAGGAAAAACACTCTTTGATATAAACCACAGCAAGATCATTTTTGACCCACCACCTAGAGTAATGAAAATAAAAACAAAAATTAAAAAATGGTACCTAAAGAAATTTAAAAACTTTTGCACAGCAAAGGAAACCATAAGCAAGATGAAAAGACAACCCTCAGAATTGGAGAAAATATTTGCAAATGAAACAACGGACAAAGGATTAATCTCCACAATACACAAACAGCTCATGGAGCTCAGTATAAAAAAACAAACAACCCAATTAAAAAATGGACGGAAGACCTAAATAGACATTTCACCAAAGAAGGCATACATATGGCCAAGAGGCCTATGAAAATATGCTCAACATCACTAATCATTAGAGAAGTGCAAATCATAACTACAATGAGGTATCACCTCACACTATTCAGAATGGCCATTATCAAAAAATCTAGAGATAATAAATGCTGGAGAGGGTGTGGTGAAAAGGGAACCCTCCTGCCCTGTTGGTGGGAATGTTAATTGATACAATCACTATGGAGAAGAGCATGGAGGTTCCTTGAAAATCTAAAAATAGAACTACCATATGACCCAGCAATCCCACTACTGGGCCTATACCCTGAGAAAACCATAATTCAAAAAGAGACATGTAGTTCATTGCAGCACTATTTACAATAGCAAGGACATGGAAGCAACCTAAGTGTCCATTGAGAGATGAATGGATAAAGAAGATGTGGCACATATATACAATGGAATATTACTCAGCCATAAAAAGAAAAGAAACTGAGTTATTTGTAGTGAGGTGGATGGACCTAGAGTCTGTCATACAGAGTGAAGTAAGTCAGAAAGAGAAAAACAAATACCGTATGCTAACGCATATATATGGAATCTAAAAAAATAAATGGTACTGATGAACCTAGTGGCAGGGCAGGAATAAATATGTAGAGTTAGAGAATGGACTTCATGACACAATGGGGCGAGGGGGAAGCTGGGGCGAAGTGAGAGTAGCATCGACATATATACACTACCAAATGTAAAATAGATAGCTAGTGGGAAGCAGCTGCGTAGCACAGGGAGATCAGCTGAGTACTTTGCCATGACGTAGAGGGGTGGGACAGGGAGGGTGGGAGGGAGGCTCAAGAGGGAGAGGATATGAGGATATATGTATGCATATGGATGCTTCACTTTGTTGTACAACAGAAACTAACACAACGTTGTGAAGCAATTATACTCCAATAAAGATGTATAAATAAATAAATAAAAATAAACTTTAAAAATAAATAAATAAAATTAACTTTAAAAACTTTAAAATCAACTTTAATTCATTTAAATTAACCACTCTAAAATAGCACATTAATTTAATGTAGTATGAATTTTACCTCAATTAAAAAAACCCAAAAAGAATGAATAAACTCTTTCTTTACATGGCCGCTAAGTGTTCTCACATCAGAGTTACTTTAATTATGTTTAGTTAATTAAAACAAGGCTGTTTCATGTGACCATATTTTGTATTCTTGTTTCCTGTCTCTGCAATATCTTACCTGCCAGGTATGCCTGGAACATATGTTTTCTCTACTATCCAGCTCAACAATGCCTTACATGTCCTTTTAACAACACTAACATACTTTCTTCAGGTAAAATTATATGGTTCTTCATTTTCACATTGTGCTATCATTATCATTTTACATGATATCTCTCACATTAAACTGGGGACTCACAATAGTAAGAACAATGGATTTATAAATCTATGTATTGCTGGCATCTGTGGGTGCTGGGTTATAGTGGAAGCAGGATAATATTTGTTGAAATGATGAGTGAAGCCATGCACCCACACACACTTTTTTGTTGTTTTGTTACAGACTAAACTAATAGAAGAAATCTGTGTGCTAGCAATTGTAGTTAGGAATGGCCTAAGAAAAGAGTCCTAAAAGAGGACTTCAGAGCTGTCCAGGGGACAAAGAAAACCCTACTACTAATGTTAAGTCCACTACAGGTAACCTATGGCTCGTAGGAATTGCTGTAATGTCACAGGCTACTGGGAGGTTTAAAAGGAAGTTGTCTATTGCAGCCTGCAATTGATGCACTGGAAAAAGACAACGAAAGGCTGAGGGTGATGAATCACAGATTTAAGGTTAGATATGAAAGTCAGAGGGACTCCTAGGCAGCACATCAAGAACCTCATATTCTGAACTTATGGGCCAGAAAAAACTGAGACCTTGAACTGAATTATAAGGGCAATAGTACATTAGAGAAGATTGAATTATCCATGCCAGCATGTCTGATATGCCAAGGTCAGGACCATGGCTGGTTAGGAGTGGAACCTTGAGACTAGGGCTGGATGCAAACATCTGGGTTGATGCACTCAAGAACAATGAGATTCACCTGAACCCTCTGGGATACGTCTGCAGTATCTCATTTATCCCTGTCAAAGACTAGACTTAGTAAGAAATCGTTGATATGCTAACATTATATTATGATCTACATTTAACATCCAGATAAGGACTGAGAGTTGGTGGTTAAAGTGCTGCTAGAACAGTTTTTGAAAACCCATTCTCAGTGAAGTGGTAATTCCAGGACTGCTGTGATAGAAGATGAAGAAGGAGATTAAGAGGCTCAGAGAAGTGACATGCTAGAGTGACAACACTGCATGTCTCCAGAAAACCCACCCACGTGAAAAGACACTGAAGATACTCCATTTACTAAGGTGGCAAGCTTACACTGCCGAGGGCACCAAAATCACATCTTAGTAGTGGTGGCCCTCTGTAAACCAGGGTTGATGTCGGGAGATGCAGTTACAGAAATGGGTTCATTGATGGCAATGGGGATAAGATATCTCCATGATAATGGAAGTCAGATTGCATTCTTAATCGTCACTACAAAATCTCTGACAATTCAGATCATTGCATTTTGAAAGAAGCCCAAACTTGGCTAAAGAAGCTGGTGAATATTATAGATCATTAAACTCTTACACTCTTCACGTCTTTTCTAAATGAGTTTTCCTTTTTCTTTTAAATTATGATTGTTTTTACTACCCATCTGGTCTAGATATAGGAAAATGAACAAAGCACATCATTCAAAGATCATGGACTTGGATTTGTACAAAAAATAGTATTGTCTCTTTGAGAAGATAAGGTGAGTAGAGCTTTAGTGGTATGTGAAGTAGTTATATCATTTTAGATGTTATTTTTAAATGAGCCTTATGGAAACAAGGACATTTAATCTTTGTGTTACCAAGGAAGGCATGGAATATACTGAAAACTGGTATTGTCTTCTGCCTGGTATGCTTTCTACCTTTGTCTGATAACAGTGCCTTGATCTTCCATTGCAGAATGACCATTACTTCAGTTTCATTTCTGGGGTTATGGATGGGGCAGATCCTATCCCCATTCATAGAGCTGGGTGTGTTAGAGACTTGACTGTTCTTCCCGTGTATATTCCACGTGATCCAGTGGAAATATAAAATCTCAGTCAAGGACGGTTTTTACTGGGATTATTACAGAAATAGCTTTTAACTGTGGTTGCTGAGGAACATCATTTGAGGAGAATCTGCAAAAGGATGAAAACCAGCAAGGTAAAGCCTAGAGAAGGAGAGTTGAGAATGCCTTCTATTCTTAGGGCATTATTTGAGCATCTAGACCCAGCTATGACTGCATTTAGTCTTCTCTGGAGTTAAAAGTAGGGCTAGCCAATAAATGTTCTACTTAGTTTAAGCTCTTTTGTAATGGATAACATTAAAATGCAACCAAAAATCTTGACTACTATGTTACCTCATCTTTATTTCTTATGCCATATACTGCACATTTTTCAGTCATTTTGAATATCTTAGAATATGGTTCTAATCGTATTTCTTTTATAGAGATTATTTTTTAAAATAGATGTGTATTTTTCTGCATTTTTAGAATCCATATTCTGCTTTTTTTGAATGCAGATTCTTTTTTTAATTCATACACTGCTTCTATTCTCCTCTTGCTCTCCTGCTCCCTTTCACTTTCTCAAATCATCCTTAATTGGGTTAAACCTTTGCTAAGAAAATAAGGTGGTTGTATTCTCCTGGGATCCCCTCCCTTTCCATTTTGTTGCTATAAAAACATTCATCTCATATCTCAAATAGGTGGGCAGGCTGTTAGAAATTTAAATAAACAATTCAGTGATCCAGTAGCCTAAGGGAAGTTAGGAGAGAGCCAGGTCCTTGGTAAATGCTAGAAATAATACTCTTTCCACTGTAGTGTCTTACCTGTTTTTGATAAAAGAACTGCACTAGGGGCCAAATATCCTTTTAATTTGGCCTCTGTTCCATGCCAGAGGAATGGAACAATCCTCTACAATCTATCTCTTAGACACATTTTGGAAATGCCAAGAGATTCCCACTGATGCTGCCCACCTGTTTAGTGACTATTTCCAGGTACACTGACTAGTCTTTACTTCTTTCACTCACAAACGGAAATCTCAGTTTTTCCAATGTTATTACTTTCTAATGTTTCTAAGCTGTTGCCGCATAGACATGTCCAAGTGCTAGGAACTGTCGTTGCTCTTTCCTGCTTATATTTCCATTTCTTCCCCCAATTTTGAAGAGGAGTGCACCAAAATGGACACTTCCCTTTAATTCCTGGTCATGTTTTATGTCAATGTCAACTCTTGGTATCTTCTTTCAATAGTGTCCCATTAACATTATATTTAATCGAAAATGTTTCAAAAACGTTGTATGAGGAAAGCATCTTTCCCAAATTCCCAAGACAGTTTCAGGACACCCCTTCTCCATTTTATAAATTTGGTTTTTCAATTTGGTTGGTGAGGCCACTGTGTGCATTTTAAAGTTTGTATTTGAGTTCATATCATATCTAGATGTTCCAATTCACAAACAAAATATTATTGAGCACTAGGGAATAACAATAACATTTTCTGAATTCACTCATATTTAATAATTCAGAATGATCTTTTATTTTCATTCAATTGGCCATCCTGATCTCTTACTTAAATTTCCTTTCTGATTTAGGTTTTGACTTTTAATCTTGTTAAAATGTTAGTCTTGGCTTGTCTCACTGACAAACTATTATCACTTTCTCCAAACTGTTGCTGTTGTGTAATTGTATCCTAATATTGTTGCCAGAATAACTTCACTAAGTATACCTTTCATCAATATAACAATTGTCTTTCTCAAATATCTTCAGTGATTCCCTCTTACCCATAAAACAAAAACCTCTTAAATATGTTTTATTAACTTCTCTAACCTCCTCTAAGTTTTTGTATCAAATAAAATGCTTAAAATATTACAAAATTTAATTCTTCACCAATAATCTTAAAGGAGAAGAAAAGGAAATGGTACACTGAAATCTCAAGTAGAATTGGGATGCTTAAAAATTTCACAGAATATATCCAACTTCCTTTGAGTGTGTTGTGTGTTTTCTCTACACTCTATCTCTTAGACTCTTGACCCTATGTTTTTGAGAATGACAATGTTTTATTTACACTTCAATCTCCCCAGCTGCAAATGGAATAATATTCCCTCTCTGTCAATTACTCTTTCTTTTCTTTCAATACTCAACACTCAGTTTAACCATCGATTACTTTGTGAAGGCTTTCATTCTCCCACCGCAGGAAGGATTCAACTATCTGTTATCACTCTTCCTTTTCACTATAACACTCTGTCTTTAATTCCATCATACCATGTACCACATTGCAGTTACTGTCGATTTACTTGTCTGACTTCCCCACAAACTTGAATGCAGGGAATATGTCTTCTATCTCTTTGTCCACACTAAATACTAGAGTTCCTGGTAATAGGTGTGTGTTGCGTGAAGGCCCAAAGGAAGAAATTAAGTAATTGCTTTGCACTGGCAGTCTGATAAGTGAGATTTCATGAAAGTGAGTGGAAAGTAAAGAGAAAAAGAATATAATTATGAAATATCCTGAAAAAAATGTTTCAATCTTGACACAGTCTCTATTACATCCTTGACTATTAAACAATACTGAAAAATAGGCTTGGTTAAACTGGAAGAAAGATCAGGTGATCCTGGTAAAGGTAGTGAGTGAACATGCAGACATTCTTAGTACTGAAAAGGAAGTTACATCAATTCCAGGATAAAGAACTCCATCAGAAGTGGAAATGTGTACAGTGGGATTTCTTTTCAGTGCTGAAACATTATCCAAGGAAGCAGTAATAGATGTGAAAATAATGTGTTTATAATCACAGAGGACTGGTAAGTGTCAGAGGCTACATAGCTAAGGAAGAAAAATGTGAAGAAGCTAATTATTATTGAAAGTATGTTATTCTCACTTCTACAAAAAGAGGAGGCAGTATTATCTGCAATCAACTCAGGAACAATGACAGCTTGGCAAGAGTGAACCTAATCAGCTGGAGGTGGTCGTGAAACACAGTGATCAAGCTAATGGATCTGCAGGAAACCCTAAGGGCTCGAATGAGATGGAGAAAAGAGCACAAGGGACTGATCAGGGATATGGCAGTGAAATCATGAGGATAAATGAGAATCAGTTTAGTGGGGAACACAAAGGTCAGAGGTTTTCAAACAAAAGCAAAGGCAAAGGATAAGAGAGATGAATTAATATGTACCTTGAGATTTAGAGTTCAGTTAGCTCTGGTCCAGATGTTAGTTGACTAAGGTTTTAATTTTAATTGCACCACTGGTATCTCATGTCAGTTTGACAAGTCAGTGGCCTTCTTTGCTCTATGGTCTTTTTATCTGTAAAATTAAAATGTTTGACTAGATGGCAGCTAGTCATGAGTGACTAGCTGTCACTCATGACTAACTGTGACAGCTAGTCACTCTCTTACTACATGAGAGTTTTCTTGTCTGACTATTCCTCAGGTACATGACACCATGATTTTCCTGATTTCTATGGGTGCTACACCCAATTGCACTTCCTGGCACATAGTAGATGTTGAATAGGGGTTATCAAGTAGAGAATATGACAAATAATTAATTTTCTTCTTTATATTTGGAAGTTAATATCCATAAGGTTATATGTATGATTGGCCCTCTGTTTAGTATGGTTTAATGGAAAATCCCTCCTACCCCAACTAAGAGCTCAGAGAAGCTATTCTTTGAAGAACGTGGGTTGAGAGAGTTTGGTTGGAAATTTCTTAAACCAATGACTATATAAAGAAACTTACTACACCATCACCCTATAGCTGGTAAACAAATGACACTCTGGCTGGTAACATAAGTTGGTACAAGGGGTTAACTTAGTACAAGCTTCTTGCTAGACATGTATATATAGGCATAGGGAAGCATTAGAGCAGGGAAAGCAGTATCTTAGTCCTATTTTTACCAAAGAGTCTAGAATTAGTTTTTATCCTTTTAAGAACCATTAATAAAATGGTGCCCTGAGTCCTATTCTGCAATTGGTCTGCAGTTCTCTCTCAGCCACGTCAGGAGAGCTTTACTTTTTGTAATACCACCTAAATTTTAGCTTAACTTTAAACCTTTATCATTGTTATTACCTTAATATTTGAATGTAATAATAAATAGTAGGCATCATACGCAGTGTCTAATACTTGGTAGTCATTCAATAAATGATAACTACTATTTGGAGGGATATATAATTATCAAGATTTTTTTTTCAAAAAAAGGAAATTAAGTTTCACAGAGATTGAGGCATACTTTATGTTACTAATGTTCTGACTTCTCCACAAATGTTCTATATTTGCATAAGTGGTTTTATTACCCAATAGTATACAAAATGAGAAATGTCCTTTAAGTATCTTGATAAACTTTATCAATAATTTTATGTCAATATTTTGTGAGGCTAAAAAGTTATATCAGTTGCAAAGCCTAAATTATTATCCACCTTTTCACTACCATACCCCATGGTAAATCTCAGATTTAATTTCACAGAAGACCAGACAAATGAACTAAAGTCCATCTTTCCTCCCAGTTCTATAAAGAAGGTCCCCTCTTCTGTGGAAGGTTGGAGGAGGAATTTGAATGGCATCTTTGTTGGTGGAAAAGGGCATGATCTTTGTGCTTGTACATGATTCTTTGTAAGTGGCCTCCTTGTCACTTTACTGCTTTTTGCTGATACATCCTACGCAGGTCTGCAAGATTTACCTCCCCAAACACAGTTTGTGCCTTAAGTCTTTCTGCTCAAAGTCTTCAGTAGCTCCGCAAAGCTGACAGAGTAATATGTTAACTCATAGACTTAAAGACTGACTCTGAGTTAACTATCCTCAGGGGTCTATGCATCTCACCAATTATTTGACACACAAATCTGTATGTGTGTTTATCCCATTGTCTGGCCTCCACTGAAATACTTCCAAGAGCGGGAAACCTTATACCTACTCTGTTTACATTCTATTTTGTTCCTTAGAATGTCCTCATATTTGATAACAAAAATAATCTGTGTCATTGCTGCTGCTCAAGAGTCAGGCAAAATAAATCAAATTCTTTTTTGTATATAAAGATCAATATTCTGGACCACACAGACCTTCTAAACCTTTCTCCTTTTAATTCAGACACTTCTCCAGTCAATTTTTACTTCTGCAGTCCTTAGTCACACTTCAAAACTTGCTCTAATGTGGCTCTTTCCATAATCTTCTATTTCCTTGTTTCAGAAAGAAATATTTTTTCCCTTCTCTGTACCCTGTGAATATGGCACTTCACTTTATTGATTGCTCTCCTATGCTGCTTATTACTTTATACCTTTACTTACAGAAATATTTTACAAAATTTGATCCATGCAACAATATTCTCACAAGTTGTCATAGGGGTTATGTGGGGAAAAATAGATAAAACAATAAACATTAATTTCTTACCCATGAAATGGATCCTAGTTACATAGGATCCTTAGAGTACTCAGAGGAGTTTCAAGGGTGGGTGAGGAGTATGGTGTGTAATTTTCTAAACTAATTTGACCATAGAACTCTGGGTTTCATAAAATTGGATTTCTCATGGCTTATTCTTTGTGATATGTTGACTAATAATTATTTATAACAATGTCTCATCTCTTTTACTGGAATAAGAAGTTCTTAATGGCCTTGTACATGTCTTATATATCTTTGTTACTGTCACAGGGACTTACACACTGCCAAGTATACAGTAGGTATCAAAAATGATCAAATGATCAAGTGAATTAACAAATCAATAGGCTACAGACGAATTTCCCATCCTTGTTGAGAAGGAAGAGGAACTGACTGGCCCCTAGCCAGGGCCTGAAAACTAAGTCAAGACAACATTTAAAAATATAACTAAATAATTTTAAAAAATTAAAAAAAAGAAAAACATATTGTAAAAACCAACTCTAAAATTTCATTGTTGTCTTTAAACAATGAACATTATCTCCTGATCATGTAACTGTGGTTTAGCTGGAGTAGTTCTGCTGAACTTGGCCGTGCTCTGCTTGGCTTGGTTCCCTGGCATCAGTTTACTTCAGGTTTGCTCCTTACGTGTTTCATTCTTTGAGAACCTGAAGGACACGTGGGCATGTTTTTCTCCTGGCAATAGCAGAAGCACGAGAGAGAAGATCCAATCATGTAAGTATATCTGAAGACACCATTTGCATCACATCTGCCAACATCTGATTAGTCCAGAGCAGTTACGCAGCCAAACCCAAAGTCAAAGCTTAGAAATGTGCATATCCTGTCTCTGCTGGGAAGAATTGAAAAATCACATGGAAAAAAGGTCTGGATACAGGTAGGGTGAGGAACTGGGAACCATAATTTAATCTACTGCAGATACAAAAGTGACAAGGGGAAGGCAAAGAAATTGAAGATACAATTGGTGATTGATGAGAAGGATGAGGACAGAGTAGGGAGATGCAGTTCACCAGATGATGTTCATGCAGAAGCCCCCATGGAAGACTTTAGAGTCTCCTGAGGACACATACTCTCCAGCACTTAGTATCCTACATGACCTTCCAAATATGAGCTTCCTGATGCCCTGTCATACTTAAGACTTGGCATTGTTATCTTTCTTGTGTGTCCTGAGGAATGGTTTCCAGCATGGCCTTTTTGTTTCCATATTTCTAAATGTATCTTTTCTTATTAAAGAGCATGGTTGATACAACCCTGAGATTCTATATTTGAGCTTGAATTCCAAATCCTTCTTTTGAGTAAAAAGGATGATGGAATAGAGACAGGAATCGCATTTCTGTGCCACTTCTCTCTATCCCTTCCTTTGTATTCCCTCTTCATTACTCTTCTTTCTGTCATCAGTGCTACTAGCCATCCCCACTTCTCCTTCCTGTCAATTTATTCATCTTTCCTTTCACCTTTTCTTTTTCCCTTTCTCATTTTCCACCCTTCTGTTCTTCCACATCATTCTTTACCTATTTCCCTATCTTTTCCTATGTCCTTGCCTCTTCATCCACTCCATTCTAGCTCACTTCCCAATATTTTTTTCCACCTCCTTTTATTTTATCTTACCTTTTCCCTTCCTACTTCCCAACAGACCCCTTAAAAAGTCAAGTTAATGTGAGAAAATCATTAGAGTTGCTTTTAACTTTGCCATTTTCTGTCATTATAAATGCTTAAAGGATTTTTTGGGGGACAGTTCTTATTTCCCCAAACTCTCCAGTCTCTGTCCAACTCTGGCCACTCATCATCAAGAGAAATGACTGTCGCTGTCACTGCTGCTTAATCAGATGGCAGGTCTGTCAGATGCTGCTACTGCAGTGAACATTTTAAATCACTGCGAACTTTGAAGCATGTGGCTGGGGAGAAAGGCTCAAAACAATCCTAATTTCCCAGATGAGTGTTGGCATTACAGAAAAAAAGGATCAAACAAAAGTGATTATGACCTGAATTGGTCTTCAGGGCCAGGTTGCGGAGTATCACCATAGCTTCAGAAAAAAAGCTTAACTCTCACCACCACCACTCTGGTGGTGTCCTTGCAGAAAAAATACAAGCTTTTATTATTCCCTTGGACCAGGGACCTTTCATATTTAATCTCACAGGCAAGCTACATCTTTTTTCTGCTATAACAGAGCCCTGTAATTACTGTTATTAATCTTAAAATCATGGGCGCTAATTTCAAAGGCTTCTTGTAACCTGAAAGTCGTTCAAAACATAATGGTGCAAAAAGATAAACCACCCTTTCCAAGTGGCATCTTTACTTGGTAAATGCCAGCACGAGGAAGGATATAAACATATTCCCCAAACAAGTACCATAAACTGGGAAATGACACAGTATCAACCATAAACATGTCTTTGCCACAGCCTTGCTTAAAAACGTTCTCACTCACAAAATGGAGAGAAGCCTTTTAAATTGTATTTCAAAAAGAAAAAAAATCAATACATCTACAGAAATTCTACTTGGCTGGAAAAGTTTCAGCCATGTCTATTGCATTCCCAGTGGCACTCTGTTCCCTCCTTTATCAGTCCCACTTCTTTCCAGTCACTGTTCAATCACTGGGATGAGACAAGCACCCCTCGGTACCAATCAATAGAATATGAGCCTTCCTGAAGAAAAGCAAACCTTTCTTTCTAAAGGATTTTACTTCCTGCCTGCTTGTCCTGCCCCATGTAAAGGGATGGCAATCCCTCACATATACATGGCATATGAACAAGTGCACCTGTGTCTGCGTATGTGTATTAAAATACACTCTAGAAGGATAGTAGATATTGAGCTACTATCAATTGCCAATGTCACTTAGTAAATTAACTTATTTAATTAGATGTATCAAAGAGCAAGATTGCTAAGGGAATAGGAGAAGTAGCAGACAAGTATTCAAGTGGGGGAGGCAAGGAAGAAATCTGGAAAATGGGAGGTGACCCTGACATGAAAAGAAGGAGTAGAGCAGAACTCATCGGAGGATAAGGGTCCAGCGATCTGCTCACATGATTTTCTCACATTTCAGCTCCCTGATGAGTCATCTTGCCTGTCTGCCTTAGCTGACTACCTTGAATGTGATTCCTTGCCGGCATACATCCCATTTCAAATTGGGACACTATGTTTCCTGTATTTTGAGTATGCCCATTCATTAATTCTTACCCCACCAGAGGCAGCCTTCATTTATTGCTAACAGTCTGGGTTGTGACAGTACGCATTCATATCTTGATTAGAAAATTCATGACGAAGAGGCAGTAGGACAACGGCACTGGAAATGATAGAGCAGAGCTCTCAAACTCTCCAAAGCCAACATGCCGTGCACTTACTGACTGTACTATACTGCCTACCACCTAATACTTACTGGGGAATGATAAAATGCTTAAATATTCAATCCGCAGTATTGTGTCTGATGCTGGTGGGGAAGGAGGAAAGCTGGAAAATCAGTTGGATCAGCTGTTTGGGACTTGGGTTGATATGTTGAGATCTTAAAGTCTTTATTAAAAATAACTGAGAAAGAAGACTCCTGAGTTATTATTTGTAGTGAGTTAATATTGATACAGATTAAGATTACTGTCTAACATTTAACAAGCACTATATGAGTGTTTGCTTAAAAAATAAGGGTATGTTTTTCTGGAGCAAGTGCAAACACAGGCACCAATGTAAGGTACAACCATTTAGAACACCCATCACTGACAGGGGAAGGAAGGAATGTACACAGGCAAGGAAAGAATGTGCCATGAATCAAGAAAACAGTTTATAATTTGATAATACATGATTGCTAATTATTCAATTCTAAGGTTAAGTGTTGGTGTATTTAAATGGATAATAGATTGATATAAGAAACGAAATGATTATGGTATTGCTTTTGGAATAATTTTTCTCACAGCATATATAAAACCAAAATGTGATAAACAGTTTTGCAGTTGGAGAAAGTTTAATAATATTTTAGAGTCATTTTGTCTGTACCCTAGATAATAAGCATGAGATTTAGTTTGGGATTGTCTGATTTCCTTGTCTACCTGCAGCAAATCTTAGCTAACTAGATATGTTGATTTAGTCTTTTCATTTATATTGTAATTTAGGTTAATATTAAAGTTCTTATTTATAATCTCATACATTAAATTTACTGACCTCATTTCAAGTTCTTTTCCTTTTTTCTCATTTCCCACACTGAATTTTCTTTGAGAATTTTTTAACTGCTGAGCTGAGAGAAACAGATAATTTTTCTATATTTATTTGTTCTAGTGAGCAACGCCATCTTTTCTCAATTCTATCAATTTGATGTCTTATTTCTTTTCTCGAACTAAAGTCCTTCTACTTTTTGGTAGATATCCCATTTACATTTGTCTAGGGCTTAAACAATACTGTTTGCTCAAAATTTTCTTTATTTTATTTTTATTTTCCCAAAAGAATGAGCATAGTATGGCAGATAAAGCCCAAATTTTGAAATCCAATTAACTCTGAGTCTTAGTTCTGCTGCTTACTAAGTGTGAGCTCTTAGATATTACATCACTAAATTTTGTTCAACTTGTCTGTAAAAATGAACAGACACAATGCCTGTCCTTCCAAGCTCACAAGATTTGTGACAAAAATAAATAAATATGTGAAAATGTATTACAAACCATCAAGAGAATTGCACCCCGTATGTACACAAATATCAGCTATATATTTCTGATTTTCAAATAATTAATGATTATATTTTATATGTAATTATTTTTATTGACTCAGAAGGCATTTAAAATCTCAATTTTATTACCATTATTATGCTCATCGAAGTCAACATGTTGCATATATTCAAAATCAAATTTATTTTTCAACAATGCATTTTCCCATGTTATGTGATACATAACTGATATAGTCATAGATCATCAGAGTTCTCAGGATGTGAAACCAGGTAGAAACTGGTACTCAGTTTTACAGGAGAAGAGAAAACTAAACTCACTGAGGCCAAAAAAATTACCAAAGCTTATTGTTATGGGCTGATTTTTGTCCCTCTAAAATTTATATGTTGAAGCCATAATCTTCCAGTCCTTCAGAATGTGGCTACATTTGGTGATAGGTTCTTTCAATAGGTAATTAGGTTAAAATGAGGTCATTATAGTAGACCATAATCCAATATGACTTATGTCCTTATAAGAGGAAAGTTGGACACACACCCACACCCACCCACCCACCCACACACACACACAGAACACCATGTAAAGACCCTGGGAGAAGATGGTTATCTACAAGCGAAGGAGAAGCTTCTAAAGAAACCAACCCTGTCACAACCCTGATTAAACTTATAGCCTCTAGAATTGTGAGAAAATAAATTTCTGTCGTTTACCCAGTCTGTGGTACTTCATTATGGCTGTTCTAATAAACTTATACACTAATTTAAAGCAGATACAGACTAAATCTCAGGTATCGCCAATCCTTATTGAGTACTTATTCCACCACATTATACTGCTTCCCAAATTTATTTTTAAAAATATTCACTAAGTAAGGGAATAATTACTTAAATGGTGAAATAAATAAAAAAGCAATTAGCAATGATACAATGAAGAAAATATTCTGAAAGAATAATTCTTTTAAGACAGCATCCAGTCAGATGCTACAGTTTAGCCAATGCAGGAATCAATTAATAACTGTGATTGTTCATGGTTGACTTAAGTCATAGGAACCACCTAACAAAATTTGGAAGTGTCATTGGAATTCTGAACCATTTGAGTAGAACTGGATCCCCAACATGGAAGAAATCTTACAGAATGTAACAAATCATTAATAGAAATATAAGTAAAGAGAGAAGTTCACAAATAACATAGAAAAAAAAACATAATAAAAGTAGGGATTTCATATTAGTTATCAGAGGTAGTGGTGGCGCCATTAAGCCCAAAAGACAAGTATGCTATTTGTAATGCCAGTCATATTTCACAACCTCTTCTTGCTTTGCTATCCTGCAATACTTTTCTATTTCTACATGCCACTGTGGCTCATCCCTTATGCTGTATCATGTCATACTGGCCATCTTGAATCACAGGTGATATATACTGGGTCAATATTTGTTTAATTAATGGATAAGAAAGGACCATTAATTTTCAGCTAAAATCATGCTCCTGGAGGGCACCACCAGCAGTGCCTTCAAAAAAAAGGAAGAGGAAAGGAAAAGAGAAAGGGAAGGGAGCAAAGGAGAGAAGAAGAGATAAAACAAAATGAAACAAAGGAAAAGAAAATTTTGTCCTGCAAATAGGGACGTGAGTGTGAAAGAAAACAAAACCAATAAATTATTAGAGTCAGTCATAACTCATGTGAGATGGTCAATCCTAAATATTCAAAAAAATGTCATCAGTTTAGTGCTCAGTGGGTTTTGTATGAAGTTGGAGTGATGAATCTTGAGCCAACTTGTACATCTGCATTCATAGCTACTGTTCAACTCTAAGTATGTTTCTGCAGACAATCTGTCATTTACAGGCCTTCCATGACTTTACGTTTGAAATTAAGTTTCCTTATAGCTTTATCTGGCTAAAAGTACCATCCACCTTAAATATTTCAAAATAATGACTTTCATTCCACCAACAGCTATGGCCCCTTATTGACTAACTCACTGACACAATGTCATTCTCTTCTTATAAATATAATTTATTTTGATACTTTAATGTTTATAAATTATATAGATTATTAATGGTTACCAGAAAAATTTTTCTGGGATACAGAAAACTATGTTTTATTATTTTAGACTGCGGAGTAAACACCATATAAATAGCACAAATAAATGGCTTCATTTAAATCCATTGATGCATTTACAAAAGACAGTTTGAGACCTTTCATGCACTGTGCAACTTAGTTTTAATTCTTCAATGTAAGCTGTAGCAGTAGGTACTATACTGAGATGTGCTTTTCATGTTAATAAATATTGAGATTGCAATTATCAGTTAGCATTTGAAGTAAAAATGTTTCTGAAGGTTCTGTAATGGTTGCTGGAGCTCCTCCTTATCAAATCTCCTATGTGCATTATGCTGGGAATTCACACTTAAATATTATGGAGAATCAATTTGTAAAGGAGTAGATATTACTTCACTTAGATGAACTAATTTCATTTAAAATGAATGTATTAGAAAAGTTGCTCAGAAAATACTAGTATCCATTACATCATAAAAAAATGTGTGAAACTTTTCTGTTGGATGATGCAGAAAAACTTTTATAAAATCAGCTGAATTCATGACCATATTTCAATATAACACTATTTGGATATTTTGATTATAAGCAAATTATGCAGCAAACTGGCCGTGGATCAACAATTTTCTGGATCTCATGGGATTTCTCATTATTATGGCTCCTTTTGGCTGAACAAATCTACTAAAGCAATGACATTCTGAAATACAATGATTATAATTTTCACTTGCTTTGTCTCTTAAAAATGTTTTTAAATAGGCAAGTAGCATTAAAATGAATAAAATGTGTGAGATAGTAAAAAGTCATAAAAATATTTATAGAAAATAAACAACATAGGACTACTGAACATAACAACTTAAATGAAAATAAGCAACCAGATAGATCAAAATAGCTGTTTGTTTGAAGCCCAGTATTTTTAATTAAACCACACATTTTATTGTGGGCCCTGCAAGCAAAATTACAATTGAGAATTTTAAAATGCTTCCAAAAGAGGAACACAAAGATCTTTAGCTTGTCGGTACTAGCTGAGTTGCTTCCGTTAAACTTTAATATACATGTTCTTTTCCCAGCTAGAGACTATAAACTCCTGCAAAGTGGGGCCTTTTTTTAAAACTAAATATGTTCTCATAGACTCCACACTTAATTAAGATTTGAGTAGCTAGAAGGATTAACTCGGCACAGTTTGATGTTGTTAATTACTGGAAATGCTAATATCGATAAAGTCATCCTCAGCATAGTTGACCGTGGTTATCCAGTGATCCTGGCACCATTTTACTTCCTCATATGAACATCAAAAATTGTGTTCTGTAGCCCAAAACTCTGCTTTTGGTTCAAAGGGGATTGGGTTCGAATCCCAGCTCTACCTCTTTCTGCTGATGTGGTCTTGAACAAGTTACTTAACTGTGCTGGGACTCGACAGTGAACTGAGAGAGTTACCGCAGGATGTTTTATTTTCTTAGAGAAACACCGTGATCCACCACTTCTGTCAGAATCCAGACACTTACTAGCTTAAGGTAGTTCAAAGTTTCAATACTAGATCACACTGCATTCCTTTCTAGGATGTATCTTTGCTTAATATCAATGTAGAACAGGAAATGAGATTTGCGAGTTCAATCTGATTCCGAGATTTGAGAAGTTAGGGAGTATGTAATAGGCACACACATCCCATTAGTAACTAATTGACATTATTTAAGAAACTAAAATCAATATATTATTTTTCTTTCAATTTATTTTTTTTTCCAAACAGCTACTAAGTTATTAGGACATAAACACTTAAGTTGTTTGGACCTGTAACTACTTAAAACATGAAACTGTTTGGCATTTTTTTTAACCTAGTAGCCATGAAGAAATTAATGAATTACTAAAAGCACAGTGACAGAAAACCTCTGACTTCAAACTTCATTTTCCTTATCTCCAAGAGGAAAGCAGTGCCAATTTTAAAGACAAGTGTGAGGCTTAAATTAGGGAACTTTTGTACAGTGTCTGGGATATATTAAGAACTCAAGAAATTAAAGACTTTGTGATTATTATTTTAGATGCAAAAGTCTTCTAGAGTAATTTAGCTCATTTCTCTTATCATAATGTACTAGCCTTAAGCTCAGTATTTTTTGGCTTTCCAACCATTATAGCAAATTAGCAGCAGAGTCAGGGCTATCAATGGGACCTCCAACTCCTTAATTCTGTCTGCCTAAAACTGTAGCTAAGCAAATAAATTTAAATTGTTTTTAATGAACACTATTTTGTCTCCAGAACTTAGGTTTCAATAAGAAAGAGTTAATCACAGAAAAAGTATATTTACTTTAAAAAAAAAACCCATGGGGGTTGCGGAGAAGATGGCAGAAGAGTAAGACGCAGAGATCATCTTCCTCCCCACAAATACATCAGAAATACAGCTACACGTGGAACTGCTCCTATAGAACACTCACTGAACGCTAGCAGAAGACCTCAGACCTCCCAAAAGGCAAGAAACTCCCCACGTACCTGGGTAGGGCAAAAGAAAAAAGGAAAAACAGAGACAAAAGAATAGGGATGGGACCTGCACCAGTGGGAGGGAGCTGTGAAGGAGGAAAGGTTTCCACACACTAGGAAGCCCCTTCGGGGGCGGAGACTGCGGGTGGCAGAGGGGGGAAGCTTCGGAGCCACGGAGGAGAGCGCAGCAACAGGGGTGCGGAGGGCAAAGTGGTGAGGTTCCTGCACAGAGGATCGGTGCCGACCAGCACTCACCAGCCCAAGAGGCTTGTCTGCTCACCTGCCAGGGCGGGCGGGGGCTGGGAGCTGAGGCTTGGGCTTCGGTTGGATCCCAGGGAGAGGACTGGGGTCGGCGGCGTGAACACAGCCTGAAGGGGGCTAGTGCACCACAGCTAGCTGAGAGGGAGTCCGGGAAAATATGTGGACCTGTCGAAGAGGCAAGACATTTTCTTGCCTCTTTGTTTCCTGGTGCGTGAGGAGAGGGTATTAAGACCGCTGCTTAAAGGAGCTCCAGAGACGGGCATGAGCCGGGGCTATCAGCACGGACCCCAGAGACGGGCATGAGACACTAAGGCTGCTGCTGCTGCCATCAAAAAGCCTGTGTGCAAGCACAGTTCACTATCCACACCGCCCCTCCTGGGAGCCTGTGCAGCCAGCCACTTCCAGGGTCCTGTAATCCAGGGACAACTTCCCCGGGAGAACACACAGCGCACCTCAGACTGGTGCAACGTCACGTGGGCCTCTGCCGCCACAGGCTTGCCCCGCATCCGTACCCCTCCCTCCCCCTGGCCTGAGTGAGCCAGAGCCCCCGATGCTCCTTTAACCCTGTCCTGTCAGAGCGAAGAACAGACGCCCGCAGGCAAGCTACATGCAGAGGCAGATCCAAATCCAAAGCTGAACCCCGGGAACTGTGCGAACAAAGAAGAGAAAGGGAAATTTTTCCCAGCAGCCTCAGAAGCAGCGGATTAAAGCTCCGCAATCAACTTGACGTACCTGCATCTGTGGAATAACTGAATAGACAATAAATCATCCCAAATTGAGGAGGTGGACTTTGGGAGCAGGATATATTATTTTTTACCCTTTTCCTCTTTTTGTGAGTGTGTATGTGTATGCTTCTGTGAGAGATTTTGTCTTTCACCATTTGTCTTAGAGTTCTCTCTGTCTGTTTTTTTTTTTCTTCTTACTTTAAAAAAAAGTTTCTCTTAATAATTATTTTTTAAATATATTTTAATAACTTTATTTTATTTTATATTTATTTTATTTTATTTTATCCTCTTTCTTTCTTTCTTTCTATTTTTTTCTCCCTTTTATTCTGAGCTGTGTGGATGAAAGTCTCTTGGTGCTTCAGCCAGGCATCAGGACTGTGCCTCTGAGGTGGGAGAGCCAACTTCAGGACACTGGTCCACAAGACACCTCCCAGCTCCACATAATACCAAATGGTGAAAATCTGCCAGAGATCTCCATCTCAACACCAAGACCCAGCTTCACTCAACGACCAGCAAGCTACAGTGCTGGACACCCTATGCCAAACAACTAGCAAGACAGGGACACAGCCCCATCCATTAGCAGAGAGGCTGCCTAAAATCATAATAAGGCCAAAGACACCCCAAAACACACCACCAAACATGGACCTGCCCACCAGAAAGACAAGATCCAGCCTTATCCACCAGAACACAGGCACTACTCCCCTCCCCCAGGAAGCCTACACAACCCACTGAACCAACATTAGCCACTGGGGACAGACACCAAAAACAATGGGAAGTACGAACCTGTAGCCTGCAAAAAGGAGACCCCAAACACAGTAAGACAAGCAAAATGAGAAGACAGAAAAACACACAGCAGATGAAGGAGCAAGGTAAAAACACACCAGACATAACAAATGAAGAGGAAATAGGCAGTCTACCTGAAAAAGAACTCAGAAAAATGAAAGTAAAGATGACCCAAACTCTTGGAAATAGAACAGACAAAATGCAAGAAACATTTAACAAGAACCTAGAAGAACTAAAGAAGAAACAAGCAACAATGAACAACACAATAAATGAAATTAAAAATACTCTTGACGGGATCAATAGCAGAATAACTGAGGCAGAAGAACAGATAAGTGACCTGGAAGATAAAATAGTGGAAATAACTACTGCAGAGCAGAATAAAGAAAAAAGAATGAAAAGAACTGAGGACAGTCTCAGAGACCTCTAGGAAAATATTAAACACACCAACATTCGAATTATAGGGGTCCCAGAAAAAGAAGAGAAAAAGAAAGGGTCTGAGATAATATTTGAAGAGATTATAGTTGAAAACTTCCCTAATATGGAAAAGGAAATAGTTAATCAAGTCCTGGAAGCACAGAGAGTCCCATACAAGATAATCCAAGGAAAAACACGCCAAGACACATATTAATCAAACTATCAAAAATTAAATATAAAGAAAACATATTAAAAGCAGCAAGGGAAAAACAACAAATAACACACAAGGGAATCCCCATAAGGATAACAGCTAATCTTTCAGCAGAAACTCTCCAAGCCAGAAGGGAGTGGCAGGACATATTTAAAGAGATGAAGGAGAAAAACCTACAACCAAGATTACTCTACACAGCAAGGATCTCATTCAGATTTGATGGAGAAATTAAAGCCTTTATAGACAAGCAAAAGCTGAGAGAGTTCAGCACCACCAAACCAGCTTTACAACAAATGCTAAAGGAACTTCTCTAGGCAAGAAACACAAGAGAAGGAAAACACCTACAATAACAAACCCAAAACATTTAAGAAAATGGGAATAGGAACATGCACATTGATAATTACCTTAAATGTAAATGGATTAAATGCTCCCACCAAAAGACACAGACTGGCTGAATGTATACAAAAACAAGACCCATGTATATCCTGTGTACAAGAGACCCACTTCAGACCTAGGGACACATACAGACCAAAAGTGAGGTGATAGAAAAAGATATTCCATGCAAATGGAAATCAAAAGAAGCTGGAGTAGCTATTCTCATATCAGACAAAATAGACTTTAAAATAAAGACTACTACAAGAGACAAAGAAGGACACTACATAATGATAAAGGGATCGATCCAGGAAGAAGATATGACAATTGTAAATATTTATGCACCCAACATAGGAGCACCTCAATACATAAGGCAAATACTAAGAGCCATAAAAGGGGAAATTAACAGTAACACAATCATAGTAGGGGACTTTAACACCCCACTTTCACCAATGGACAGATAATCCAAATTGAAAATAAATAAGGAAACACAAGCTTTAAATGATACATTAAACAAGATGGACTTAATTGATATTTGTAGGACATTCCACCCAAAAACAACAGAATACACATTTTTCTCAAGTGCTCATGGAACATTCTCCAGGATAGATCATATCTTGGTTCACAAATCAAGCCTTGGTAAATTTAAGAAAATTGAAATTGTATCAAGTATCTTTTCCGGCCACAACACTATGAGACTAGATATCAATTACAGGAAAAGATCTGTAAAAAATACAAAAACATGGAGGCTAAACAATGCACTACTTAATAATGAAGTGATCACTGAAGAAATCAAAGGGGAAATCAAAAAATATCTAGAAACAAATGACAATGGAGACATGATGAGCCAAAACGTATGGGATGCAGCAAAAGCAGTTCTAAGAGGGAAGTTTATAGCAATACAATCCTAACTTAAGAAACAGGAAACATCTCAAATAAACAACCTAAACTTGCACCTAAAGCAATTAGAGAAAGAAAAACAAAAAACCCCAAATTTAGCAGAAGGAAAGAAATCATAAAGATCAGATCAGAAATAAATGAAAAAGAAATGAAGGAAAGGATAGCAAAGATCAACAAAACTAAAAGCTGCTTCTTTGAAAAGATAAGCAAAATTGATAAACCATTAACCAGACTCATCAAGAAAAAAAGGGAGAAGACTCAAATCAATAGAATTAGAAATGAAAAAGGAGAAGTAACCACTGACACTGCAGAAAAACAAATGATCATGAGAGATTACTACAAGAAACTCTATGCCAATAAAATGGACAACCTCGAAAAAATGGACAAATTCTTAGAAATGCACAACCTGCCGAGACTGAACCAGGAAGAAATAGAAAATATGAACAGACCAATCACAAGCACTGAAATTGAAACTGTGATTAAAAATCTTCCAACAAACAAAAGCCCAGGACCAGATGGCTTCACAGGTGAATTCTATCAAACATTTACAGAAGAGCTAACACCTATCCTTCTCAAACTCTTCCAAAATATTGCAGAGGGAGGAACACTCCCAAACTCATTCTACGAGGCCACCATCACCCTGATACCAAAACCAGAAAAAGATGTCACAAATAAAGAAAACTATAGGCCAATATCACTGATGAACATAGACGCAAAAATCCTCAACAAAATACTAGCAAACAGAATCCAACAGCACATTAAAAGGATTATGCACCATGATCAAGTGGGGTTTCTCCCAGGAATGCAAGGATTCTTCAATATACGCAAATCAATCAATGTGATACACCATATTAACAAATTGAAGGAGAAAAAACATATGATCACCTCAATAGATGCAGAGAAAGCTTTTGACAAAATTCAACACTGATATATGATAAAAACCCTCCAGAAAGTAGGCATAGAGGGAACTTTCCTCAACATAATAAAGGCCATATATGACAAACCCACAGCCAACATCATGCTCAATGGTGAAAAAATTAACCATTTCCACTAAGATCAGGAACAAGACAAGGTTGCCCACTCTCGCCACTATTATTAAACATAGTTTTGGAAGTTTTAGCCACAGCATTCAGAGAAGAAAAAGAAATAAAAGGAATCCAAATCAGAAAAGAAGAAGTAAATCTGTCACTGTTTGCAGATGACATGATACTACACGTAGAGAATCCTAAAGATGCTACCAGAAAACTACTAGAGCTAATCAGTGAATTTGGTAAAGTAGCAGGATACAAAACTAATGCACAGAAATCCCTTGCATTCCTATACACTAATGATGAAAAATCTGAAAGTGAAATTAAGAAAACACTCCCTTTTACCATTGCAACAAAAGGAATAAAATATCTAGGAATAAACCTACCTAAGGAGATAAAAGACCTGTATGCAGAAAATTATAGGACACTGATGAAAGAAATTAAAGATGATACAAATAGATGGAGAGATATACCATGTTCTTTGATTGGAAGAATCAACATTGTGAAAATGACTCTACCACCCAAAGTAATCTACAGATTCAATGCAATCCCTATCAAACTACCACTGGCATTTTTCACAGAACCAGAATAAAAAATTTCTCAGTTTGTATGGAAACACAAAAGACCCCGAATAGCCAAAGCAACCTTGAGAACGAAATATGGAGCTGGAGGAATCAGGCTCCCTGAATTCAGACTACACTACAAAGCTACAGTAATCAAGACAGTATGGTACTGGCACAAAAACAGAAATATAGATCAATGGAACAGGATAGAAAGCCCAGAGATAAACCCACGTACATATGGTCACCTTATCTTTGATAAAGGAGGCAAGAATATACAGTGGAGAATAGAGAGCCTCTTCAATAAGTGGTGCTTGGAAAACTGGACAGGTACATGTAAAAGTATGAAATTAGAACACTCCCTAACACCATACACAAAAATAAAGTCAAAACGGATTAAAGACCTAAATGTAAGGCCAGACACTATCAAACTCTTAGAGGAAAACACAGGCAGAACACTCTATGACATAAATCACAGCAAGATCTTTTTTGACCCAGCTCCTAGAGAAATGGAAATAGAAACACAAATAAACCAATGGGACCTAATGAAACTTAAAAGCTTTTACACAGCAAAGGAAACCATAAACAAGACCAAAAGACAACCCTCAGAATGGGAGAAAATATTTGCAAATGAAGCAACTGACAAAGGATTAATCTCCAAGATTTACAAGCAGCTCATGCAGCTCAATAACAAATAAACAAACAACCCAATCCAAAAATGAGCAGAAGACCTAAATAGACATTTCTCCAAAGAAGATATACAGATTGCCAACAAACACATGAAATAATGCTCAACATCACTAATCATTAGAGAAATGCAAGACAAAACTACATTGAGGTATCACCTCACACCGGTCTGAATGGCCTTCATCAGAAAATCTACAAACAATAAATGCTGGAGAGGGTGTGGAGGAAAGGGAACACTCTTGCACTGTTGGTGGGAATGTAAATTGATACAGCCACTATGGAGAACAGTATGGAGCTTCCTTAATAAACTAAAAATAGAACTACCATATGACCCAGCAATCCCACTACTGGGCATATACCCTGAGAAAACCATCATTCAAAAAGAGTCATGTACCAAAATGTTCATTACAGCTCTATTTAAAATAGCCAGGACATAGAAGCAACCTAAGTGTCCATCGACAGATGAATGGATAAAGAAGATGTGGCACATATATACAATGGAATATTACTTAGCCATAAAAAGAAACGAAATGGAGTTATTTGTAGTGAGGTGGATGGAGTTAGAGTCTGTCATACGGAGTGAAGTAAGTCAGAAAGAGAAAAACAAATACAGTATGCTAACACATATATATGGAATCTAAGGAAAAAAATAAATAAATAAATGAATTAAAACAGGTCATGAAGAACCTAGTGGCAAGACGGGAATAAAGACACAGACCTACTAGAGAATGGACTTTAGGATAGGGGAATTGGAAGGGTAAGCTGTGACAAAGTGAGAGAGTGGCATGGACATATATACACTACCAAATGTAAAATAGATAGCTAGTGGGAAGCAACCGCATAGCACAGGGAGATCAGCTCGGTGCTTTGTGACCACCTAGAGGGGTGGGATAGGGAGGGTGGGAGGGAGGGAGATGCAAGAGGGCAGAGATATGGGAACATATGTATATGTATAACTGATTCACTTTGTTATAAATCTGAAGCTAACACACCATTGTTAAGCAATTATACTCCAATAAAGATGTTAAAAAAAAAAAGGAAAAACACATGCTATTTGTTCTGTTTTGAGCATGATCCACTTTATTTTTATTTTTTTATTGAAATATAGTGGATCTACAATGTTGTGTTAATTTCTGCTGTACAGCAAAGTAATTCAGTTATGCATATATATACATTCTTTTTTATGCTCTTTCCCATTATGATTTATCAAAGGATATTGAATATAGTACCCTGTGCTACACAGTAGCACAGTACACAGTAGGATATGGTTGTTTATCCATTATGTGTATCATCACCTGTATATAGGTTTGTATCATCTAACATCTGTATATAGGTTTGTATCACTTAACCCCCAAACTCCCAGTCCATCCCTCTCCCACCCCCCGCCCCCTTGGCAACCACTAGTATGTTCTCTATATCTGTGAGTCTGTTTCTGTTTTGTAGATAAGTTCATTTGTGTCATGTTTTAGATTCTAGATAAGTGCTATTACATGGTATTTGTCTTTCTCTTTCTGACTTACTTCACTTAGTATGATAATTTCTAGTTCCATCCATGTTGCTGCAAATGGTATTATTTCATTCTTTTTTATAGCTGAGTAGTATTCCATTGTATATATGTACCACATCTTCTTTATCTATTCATCTGTCGACAGGCATTAGGTTATTTCCACGTCTTGGCTATTGTAAATAGTGCTGCAATGAAAATTGGAGTGCATGTATCTTTTTGAATTAGAGTTTTCTCCAGATATATGCCCGAGTGGGATTGCTGGATCATATGGCAACTATATTTTTAGTTTTTTGAGGAACCCCTGTACTGTTCTCCATAGTGGCTGCACCAACTTACATTCCCAAAAACAGTGTAGGAGGGTTCTCTTTTCTCCACATCCTCTCCAGCATTTGTTATTTGTAGACTTTTTAATGATGGCCATTCTGACTGGTGTAAGGCACCACCTCACTGTAGTTTTGATTTGCATTTCTCTAATAATTAGCAGTGTTGAGCATCTTTTCATGGAGCACAATTGACTTTAAATTCAACTATAATACATATTCCTCTAGTAATGAAGCCATAAAAAAAAAAGTGAGTGTATAGACTAGGGACCAAGAGTGTCATTCAAGCCTTTATCTAAGAAAAATTCAATTATGAACAATGAGCGCCATACTTCTATCATAGAAGAAAGATAGAATAAGGTGTTTGGGATACATTTTCTGCAGTAGGAGTTGGATCAAAATGTTTTCCCCTTAATTTTTATTTAACTAAGGATCCAACTCATTGGAGCCCAATTGTTCTGTAAGCATTCCTGAGATAGTTTCATCCTGAAGAAGACATTCCCTCTCCCTCTCTCTCTCTCTCTCACTTCTTTTCTTTAATGTGTTTGAATCTGAGGATACAGCAGTGAATGCCATATGGCATAACTTTACCTCAAGGAACTCACATTATGGTGTATTTAGTTTTAAAAGTGAATCTGACCAATATAT
This sequence comes from Balaenoptera ricei, assembly GCF_028023285.1. Taxonomy (NCBI): domain Eukaryota; kingdom Metazoa; phylum Chordata; class Mammalia; order Artiodactyla; family Balaenopteridae; genus Balaenoptera; species Balaenoptera ricei. Next base: position 17,482,127 of record NC_082651.1, on the reverse strand, counting down.
AAAAATCTAAGACTAACAGAAAGGTAAATTTTTAATTCTATTGTTCTCATCTCCTTCAATCACTTTTAGTATATACCATGTTCAAGAGCTTAAGACATACATGGCCTATGACAAGTGGCATAGACTGTCTAGATAGTATAAAAGAGAAAGCCAAAACAGAGGAAGAGAACAAATCTGAAAAGGATGTATATGTCTGTCTTGGTTTTTTAATTTCATCCTAAGGGTTATAAAGAGCTATTGGAAGATATTAATAAAGGAAATTATATAATCCTAGTTCAGACCCAGAAATATCATTTGGGTGTGGCATGAAAAATGGACTGAGGGAGAGTGTGGACATCTTGAAGCAAGGAGACCAGCTATAAGGGTATTTCAGTAGCTCAAGTGAGATAAGGAGACACTGGGAATGAAAACAGAAGGAGAGATGCAGATATCTTGTGCTCTGAGTACAAAGTCTCAGCTCTCCACTTCAAGGCAGATCATTCCCTCCAGGTGTGCGTGTTTCTGTATCATAGCATTTTACAGTTTACAGAAATCAGGAGGGCATAGCTGGGGAAGAAGTAAAGGAATCCTGTGTTCTATACACACCTCCACCTCTTCCCAGGTCCCAACATGCCCATCCAACATTTCTAAGAAATTACATTTTGTAATTGTTGGATGCATAGTGTAACTGATGAACATTCATGGATTCACCTGTATGAAAAAAATAACAGAATATATTGAGATAGTGTAAACTTTGATGTAGGGTGGTGGGTAGGGAGTGGAGTTGAGAGAAAAAATAAAACCAAGAAAAGACTTTCATCACTATTTTATGAAGCAAGCAAGCATTGTCATATTCACATAACCCATGCTTCTACCTGGCCCTAACACCTACTTGAAACCCTTTGTGCATACGGTCTTGGTTTTAGCTCCCAAACAGATTTAGAGATGGTAGAATAACTGTGCTGAGTAGCTAACATAGCTCGTCAGTATAGACAACTTAGCGTGAATGTAGCTCATTGCTAGTCTTGGAGAGAAAAGATATATTTCTGTGTCACTGCAGTGACACTTCTGTGACAATGACACTTTTTTTCATTTCTGTAATTCCTTTCCATATTATAGCAGAGTATCTAAGCCAATCAGGATTAAAAACTTAGCCACACTATTGAGCTGAACTGTCTGTGGTGGGTCCACTTCAAAACTGAGAATTAAACAGTTTTACCTCTCCTATCCTTATCCTGTTTATTCCCTTTCAACAACTGTTTTTTTACCTCGAGGTGATCATAAAACTTTTCCTCTAAGAGCGTAAGCCCAGAACCATAATTCCCTTTGTCTCTTGTCAAAACTTATCTTGCCTACGTCCTCATCCTTCAACAAGTTTTGTCTTGGTATATCTGATACACTAATTCATGTAGCTGATATAGGTTCAATGATTACTCATATCTCAGATCCTACATTAATACTTTAACAGGAGCCAGCAAGGCCTTAACCCAAAGCTAAAACAAACTAGGAAATGTCAGATACTCTAGGAGGCAGATTCTGGAAATATGTTGCAGCAGGGAGTTTGTCATCTTTGTTCCTACTTAAGTCAAGTCTGTTTAAAAATACATTTTTCTGAACTGTGGCTGAGGGACTTTCATGTTTTGCCAAATATCATTTTGAAATATTATTTTTCACAATAGCATCTTCTTGAATTTCTTCTCCTATCCTTTCACTTCTACAAAGTGCCTTTTAAAAGCCAGACACTACATAACAATAGGCATACAAAAAAAAAAAATCTCTGGACCCACAGTTTAGTAAGAAAAGAAGAAACCTATCAGCTCAGTACAGGTTGGGACATAGGATTTTGAGATTAAGAGCCTCATGTTCCCTGTCTGAGAGGGATTTTCAGAACACGGTTGTTCAGTTCTATAGATTTATGACATGGAATGAATAGGGAACAAATAGTTTTCCTCAGTCCACAAGTTCTATTCATGATGAAAGAAGAAAGTCTATTCAATTATTCCCTTTCTGTCAGATTGCCAATTTTTGTACTGCTGGGTTGATTAAATTCAGTGTTTGAAAACTCCAAAAATATTTGAATAAAAGAGGCCAAATACACAGATGATTTTAAGTGATTTTAAATTCCAGTGGGTTTTGCTTCTCTTTCTGTGTTGGTTTTTTATATGAAGTTAAATTAGAACTTCTGTAAATATTGTATTCGGAGTTCTCAAACAATATGTCTCCTATTAACCTTAACTTTCTTATTAGTTTTCAGACTGACTTTGTCAGTACATTTCTCACAGATGCATCCCGAGAGACAAATATCTACTCTGTTATTTACTCAGATATGTTTTGAAATGTTCATAACAATCTCTAGACATGCAGCCTCTTAAAAAAGAAATGAAAAGAAAAAGGGCTGCCTTTCCTCAACCCTCTCTTTGATCAGCTCCAGACCACGTGCTCTATCAAAAACGTTTGCCTCCTAACTGCTCTCTACTCTCCAGTGTCTTCCAAATCAATGTCATCAAGTTGTTATTTACCAATCTGAAGATGCCCAGCAGGCATGAGGCTTTGTAAAAAACATGAGAAGAAAAAGATTTTCAGAATTTCTTTTTAAAAAAATCTTAAATCTCATTGAGAAAGAAAACATGCTCATGAAATATACATATTTTTTATAAAAATAACGAATGTAATCAAGTGTTGAATGTGTGATTCTAACAGCAAATGTGTGAAGATGGGAAGATGGAGAAATAACTGTCCTAGAGTGTCTTAAATTGGATTTGGAAGAATGGGCAGAAGTTACACAGGTTAACCAAAGGAGCTGGAGGCAATATGCCTGCTCTCAGAAAGATGGCATAGGACCAGGGGCTGTGCAAGGTCATAGGAAGATAATTTTCTTATTTGGAGTTAGTGTGTGACTTAAGAAACATAGGGAGCACTTTCTATGCCCCAGATACTGAGCAAAGCACTGGGCATAGACCAGGTAAACAACACAAAGATGGAATTGCCAATACAAAACTTACAGCCTAGCTGGGAAATCATATAGTAAATAAATCATTACTCATAGTGACTAATAAAACTAAATAGGCCAAGTGTCATGAAGGAGTACAAGATGCTAAGGGACTGTATGTCTGAGGTACTGAAGGCCAGGGTGCCTGTAAATGAGAGAGGGATAGGAGAGTGGCCAGACAGGATGCTGGAGTATTTACCAGGGACCTGGGCATGTTGATCTTTCTTGTATAGTTTTGTCATTTACTCTAATGGTAACAGACTACCCTGTGGGGGATTAAGCACAGCAATAACCTGATTGGATTTGTGTAATGGTGTAGCAGTATTTAGAACACTGAATTTTGATAAGTAGTCCTAGCCCCCCTCTCTGGCCATTAACTATCTCTATTTCTTGGCCTTGCTTTCATCATTTGTAAAATGGGACAATGTTATATACATCAGATAAGATCAGGTAAGTGAATTATAAAGTTACATTTTGTGTACACACCTGTGTGTTAGGGACCACTGCTTATTCTATCATTCATCCTTGTATCACCAGCCACTAAGAACATGCCTTTATCATCATGCAGGGCCCACTAAATGTTTTTACATAGAATATGTAAGTACACACACATACACATGTGTGTGTGGGTGTATGTTTCTGACAAATCCAAGTTCCAGAATCCCTTTCTCCAAAGGGAGGAAAATTCTTGGTTACAAGACTCCTACCTTCTTCCCAGAAGCTAGCTCTGCAAAGCACAAAAGTTGCTATTACCCAGGCATCAACCATATCGCTCTCTGATCCCATATCCCAAGGTCTTAACTACTTAACTACCACCTTTTAAGGATAAATTAATGTACTTTCTTACAACTATATCAGTCTCAACCATAAAGACCTTACTACTAATTTGACTACCTCTTGTTTCAGAATCCAGTGTTGTACGCTCTATATTTCCCTTTGGAGTAACTTCGTTAAGGCTACAAGGTCTTCAGCTTCTTTTTAGGCCTCTACAATAGTTGTGCTGTATATATGATAAATATTTGTTAAAGCTGACAGAACTATTCTGGCAGGGAACTATTTTTGTGGTCTAGTTAGCAGTGTCTATTTTGATGTCTTCTCAAGGAACAAACAATTCCCTCCACCTAAAGATTATTTTTCCAGCTCTTTTAGCTTCACCGTCTGTCTTTTATCTAAATGACAGTTTCTTGGACATCCAAATCTATAAAATGCAATAGAAGTCTCTTTCATTGAAGGATGAAACATCTGTGTGATGGCATTCATTCCTTAGCAGAAAAGAATACCTATGTCTTTTCATCTCTTAAGAATGGCTCCTGGTGTTGCAGGGGTGAAGATGCACACAACTGCCATTGAGAGTGCCGAATTTGTGACATAACATCAATGCTTAGGGATGTACCTGTTTTTCAATGTCAGTTGAGTCCCGAGGGAGATTCTGGATAAATTTCTCAGCACTGGTGATGCATTCTCCTCATTGCTTTACTTTGGGGAGCAATTCTTTCATTATTCATTCCACATTTAATGTTATTGGTCCAACTGGGTTGATGTGGTGCTGATGAAATGAAAATTTCTTTCATTCATAATTTGAAAGGTCAGGAATAAGTGAATTCTCTCAAGAAAGTTCTAGATCCATTTGTTTTTCAACTGTCATAAAACCTAGTTTCCATTTTAATACACAGACAAACTAGAAATAGAAACAGTTTTAAAAGATTTTAGACTAATTCATAAACATGGAACATAGATCCAGGATGGACTATTAGGAAAACAAAGATACTTATTGACCCTGATGCCTTGAAATTGACACTTTGAGGTAAGTTATATAACCTTTCATAAATGTCGAACCAATGAGCTTTCAGTCCTACTCATCATCTGCATTCTCCAGGTACATGATTTTCGGAACGGCCCCGCCCCCACTGGAGTCTTCAAACTTATTGTTCTGTTAATGAAATGTTCTCTTTCTTAGCCAATATAAAATTATATTTCTATCTCCACTAAATTATTTTTAAAACGTTTATCCCAGATTCCTCTCTGGGTACTCTGATTACAGGTATACCTTGGAGATATTGTGGGTTCAATTCCAGACCGCCACAACAAAGTGAATATTGCAATAAAGTGAGTCACACGAATTTTTTTGGTCAGTTATAGCTGTTGCAAATGTCTTTTTCCATTTTGGGGCTAATGCTCTCAATGGTGTTTGATAAACACAAGTTCCTAATTTTAGTAAAGTCCAAAGTTTCAATACCTCTTTTCACCTAGTGCAACTTCCAAATCTAGCTTATATTTACTGGCATAAGATTGTTTGAAATATCCTCATATCAGTTTAAAATCTACATGATTTATAGAGATGCTCCTTCTAGTAGTTTCCTGATGTTTGTAATATGTCTTTTCATTTAGTGATGTCTTAAAAATATTGTTTTTGAAATAACCAACTTTTGTCTTCTACTTCATTTATTTCTTTATATTTATTATTTCCTTCTTTGTACTTTCTTTAAATACTGTTTATCTAACTTATTGAAATAAGTGTTTATGTAATTGATTTACAGGTTTTTTTCTGATATATACATGTAAGGATATAACTTTTCCTTTAAATGCAACTTTATGGACATTGCATAAGTTTTGATATGCCATAAGTTTATTACAATTCAGTTCAAAATATTTTCTAATTTCCACTGTGATTTCTTCTTGGACTCACTATTTACTTGAATGGCATTTTTTAATTTCCAAAACCGTGAGTTACACTTTGTCTAACCAGTGGCAATGGTCTTGGATTCTGATTGAGAATCAAATTCGTAAGATGTAATACACTTCACTCAGAACCAAGTTTATTCAACTTTCAGAAGGGATACAGTAGAAGAAATGTCATATGCATGATGGAATGGTGGTGCTCTCTTGACTCCAAGGCACAGAATCCGATTTTGAAAACCACCCTGCATTGGGACGTTTGTAATTACATGGGACAAGTGTGGCTGAGCATGGACCACTTCAGTTTAGGAAAGTGTTAATCCTTTCATTTGGGGGCTGAGGGCCAATATTTTTCTTGATATATGTGAAATTTTGTTTTTCAAAATATTTTATTTTCTCTATATGAGCCTATTGACCTTTCTTTTACTCATTTTGTGGTATTAGAGTGTTTTACTAGATTCTTGATTTAATGGTACCCTCTTCTGTCGGTATGACAAAGTCCTGGTACTTTAAGTGGATTTTGTTTGTTTCTTGCTTGCTTGCTTATTTTGATGGTGGAAGAAAGAGATATGAGTCCTCCAGTTTTGTGGTTTTCTTGTCTCATAGGTCACTAAATTTTCTCCTTTTGCTTCTTTAACCCTTCACTAACAAATTGCCAAAGAACACAATCCTCCTTTTTTTGTCCCCTTTGCCTTTATTCTCTCTCAGAAGCAAGGTGTTTTGGAGATTGCTCCGTCAAAATTGTGCCTGACTCTTTAAGTCACATGTACTTTGAAGTCTTATCTCTGTAGTCCATACTGTGATTTTTCCCATTTTTTAGTATTTTCAGATTGAAGGTAAACTTTAGACCACTTTGCTAGCTTTCTATTTCTGTCTTCACCAGTTTTCTTCTTGGTTTATCTTTGCTTGCCACAAACACTGCAGCAGAGTGACGATGGGGCAGAAATAAATGTGATCATATGCAAGTATTTGAACTTTCCCTTATTTATTCATGATTATTTTGAAGTTTAGGCATTCTTTGTCCTCAAGTATACAGAAGGTATGGATTTGATGTAAATTCACCTTTCTTTTCATTTTCCTTTTTTTAAATTGTTTTGGGAAGAAATATTGTGAAGCAGGTAGCTAGTCAGCCATCATGGTCTTCAGGTACTTGAAAGCCTATCCCTTTACTTTTTAAATCTTTTTAGTCACAGAACCCTTCAAATTATGTGACTAATTTTCATTCTCTGCTGCAGCTGCATCACATCAGTTAAAAGTTACTCTTCACTTACAGGTTACTCAATAAACAATTTTATCAAGCAGGTAGAGGTATTTGCTGCAATGTATAGTAACATCAAAGGGATTCAACTTTATCTTGGATCTGATATATAACTTTTGAGTTTAGTATTACAAGAAGGATTGGTCAAGAATCAAATTCTCAGGTATCTTTGAGCCTTGAGACAATTTTACCAACCATCTGTTAACTCTTTCTTTCCATGAGGATTTTCTAATATTCTTTTTTTGCATTGATTTCCATCTTAAATCCATGTGATCAAAGAGCATAATTTATATGAGCCAATTTCTTCCTTTGTGGATCACAATATTATCAGTTTGGGTAACTATTCCATGAGCAATTAATGAAAACATCTAGCCTGTAGTTATTGGGTACATTTTTTCTAAATATGTCAATTAGGCCAAAATTTTAAAATTGTTGCTTGGATATTCTATGCTATCAGTAATTGTTTATCTCTGCCTATTCTATTAAGTATGGGGGTAGGACATTAAAATATTCCAATATGATCATGGATTTGACTTTCTCCACTTATTTCTGATGAATTTTTCTTTACATATGTTATTGGATGTATACATTTAGAGATGTTATGTAGTTCTGGTAAATTGACCCTTTTACCATCATGAAATGTAGTTTTTGCCATGAAGTTTATTTTTCCTGACCTTAGTATAACTAAAACTGATTTCTGGGCTTCCCTGGTGGTGCAGTGGTTGAGAATCTGCCTGCCAATGCAGGGGACACGGGTTCGAGCCCTGGTCTGGGAGGATCCCACATGCCCGTGAGCCACAACTACTGAGCCTGCGCGTCTGGAGCCTGTGCTCCGCAACAAGAGAGGCCCGCGCACCGCGATGAAGAGTGGCCCCCGCTCGCCGCAACTAGAGAAAGCCCTCGTATAGAAACGAAGACCCAACACAGCCAAAATTAAAATAAATAAATTAATAAATTTTTTTAAAAAAGCTGATTTCTTTTGATTAGTGTTTATATGGTACAGGTAAAGAACTAAAAACTGGACTGACTTTTTATCCCAGACCTAGAGATACTCGGGAATTTGGTCTTTTCATAATAATGCTTTTGGAATGTAGTCAGTTAAGATACATGATGAAACTTAACCTTGTGACATACCAAGTCAATTTACCTGCTTATCAGATTTACTCATTGTGAAAAGTCTTATTGATGAGTTCCAGGTGCACTGGAAGGACTGTGAAATGTCTCTTGCATAGTATAAAAGTAAGACATGGAGGAGGCACTGTCTCTGAGCTGAAATTATGTGTATCTGCTTTATCTCTTATAACTGAAGGCATCTTGTTTGATGAAAGGGTTGCAAACTGTATCTGAGATATTTCAAGTTTTCTCAGTGAAATTGATGTTGAGCTGTGCTTCTTTCCTCTTTTTTTTTTTTTTTTTTTTTTTGTGGTCTTCCTTACAATTCAGTTAACTGGCATTGAGAACATATTTAATATAATTACTGGTATATTTGTAACCTACTATTTTATTATTTGTTTTCTACTTAGACATTCAGTTCCATATTTTTCCCCCTTTTATCCATTTATTTTAGTTTTAAGGTAGTTTTGTGGCTAGCTTTTATTTATGCATGCTTTTATATCATGCACCCTTGACTTGTTGAGACCTACTTTGAATAAATAATTTTATGACTATCAATATATTGTAAGAATCTCAGAACAATTTAACTTCTTGTACCTTCCTCCAACCTTTTAGGTTATTATTGCCTTGCAGTTGAATTCTATCTAACTATCTACTCTATTTACCCATCTATCTATTAGTTTAATACCTATCTCTCCACCTATTGTTATTTTATTTATTTATTTTTATTGGAGTATAGTTGATTTACGCTGTTGTGTTAGTTCCAGGTGCACAGCAAAATGAATCAGCTATATATATATACATATGTCCATTTGTTTTAGATTATTTTCCCATATAGGTTATTACAGGATATTGAATAGAGTTCCCTGTGCTATACAGTAGGTTCTTATTAGTTATCTATGTTATTTTAAATAGTCTGTGTACATATTTCTGGAATTGTTTCTTCTTTACCTTATTCCTGCTTCTCTCTTTTCTACCTAGAATTATATATCTCCTGTCTCAAAAATTGTTTGGTAATTTTATTTTATTTACTTTATATCTTTTACTAACAAATATTTTGGTTTTGTTTTGCTGAAAATGTCTTTCAAAATTAAACATATTTTTATTTTATATTGAGTTCTAAATTGAGAGGTTTTTAAAAAGTTTTTAAAGGTAAAAGTTCATTGTCTTTGGGCTTCCTTTTGGGTTTTTTTTCTGTTGTGAATTATCCTTTCAGTTTTCTTACTTCTGCAAAAGCATTATGACATTCTTTTCTGACTGCTTTTATGAATTTCTCTTTGTTTTTATTTTTCTGCAACATTATAATAGTGTGTCTTGGTATGGTTTTCTTTGAATTCATTCTGTTTGAGTTCTACAATGTTTCTTGAATCTTTGCCTGATGTCTTTCTTTGGTATGACAAAATTCTTAGAAATTATTTTCCAATATTTCTTCTGCCCCTTTTTCTCTCTTCTTGCCTTCTGAGTCCCTTTTAATTCTTTTCATTTTTTAAAAAAATTTGTCCCCCCCAAAAAATTGTCTCTGCCTTAGACTGGATACTTTTTTTCTGACCTGCCTTCTAGCTACCTAATTCTTTTTCTAGCCATGTCTAATCTGTTATTCAGTGCACTGAATCAGTCTGTGACTAATCAGGAAACAGAAACCACACAGTTTATTTAAATTGGTGGTGATTAATATAAAGAATTATTAAGCTATAATAGGAGACTAACTATAAAGATGAAAAGAAAACTGTAAAGGATTCCCTAGAACTCAGAGAGAGTCCCAGAGAAAAGACAAACTTGGAAAAGAGATGCAGACCTTAAACTGGTATGGCTAAAGCTCACTAGATAGAGGATGACTTCACTTGATTGCCCTGCCAGAGCTGTTTCACAGCCACTGAACAAACAGAAACAACCCAACTCTCTGGGACACAGGGTACATGCCTTCAGATGGGCATGCAGAGGGAGTGAGGTCAATCTACATTGCTGGAGCTGGGAGCTGGTGAGGTCTCCTTCTGCAGGAATCTAGCACACTTCTCTGTCAGCTTGGACTAGGGTGGCAAGAGGGATGAAAGTCAGGCAGCCAGCTCACTAGATGTCAGTACCACGTGGCCTCTGGCATGGGCATGCATAGGGCTGAGAAGAGAGTGTGGGGGCAGCAATTTAGGCATGAGTTCATGCCTACAGTGTCCTAGGCTCCTAGACATATTTCCATTACCCAAAGTAAGAGTGAGAAAAATCATGTTGTTATTAAATAGTAGAACAAGAGGTAGGTGTCCAGCTGGCTCTTAGTACTGGAGAAAGTGCACAGGCCAAGAAATGGAGAAAAAAATTCTCACTCCTCTGGGATCTGGCAAGTAAACTGCCCTAAAACCAGGAAGGGAGGGCATTCCCTTCTCTACTGAACATCTAGCATCCTCTACTCAAAAGGCTTAACATCATGCTGACTTGCAAAGGAGAAATATTTATAAACCTCATCTCAATTATCACAGAGCAGTTCCCCCAAAAAAGTGAATTAGAACTAACAATTAAAAAATTGATAATTGGAACACATATTCGATGAGTTCTTAATTCTAGTGATTATATTCTTTAGGTATAGAACTATCATTTGAATATTATATAATGTGTAAGTCTGTTTTTTAAATATTTGAATGTATTAATCTTAGTTATTTTAAACATGATATATGATAACATTAATTTCTTATATCACATTAATCTGTTTTAATTGCCCTATATTTCACGTGTTATTTGCTCGAGTATTATCCTCCCACAAATCTCATTCTTTTGCTTGGGTGCCAGGTAGTCTAAATATTTTAGAAAACTTGAGGGTGTAGGTGTCATTCTTGTCCTTCAGAGAAAATTTACTTTTGCTCCTTACATGAAGCCCATTTAGAAATGCTAACAATCCCAAATCTTCTTACTTCAATCAGAGGTTCATTGTATCCACATCTGAACTTACTTCCTGGGACGGCATATCTAATTATAGTCCACATTAAGCCTAGCGGGTGGTAAACAGAATAATGGCCCCCAAAGATATGTGTATTCTGATTCCTAGAGTCTGATTATGTTAGTTTGCTTTGCAGAGGAGCATTAGGGTTGCTAAATAGCAGACATCAAAATAGGGAGATTATAGAACAGATTGATCATAACTTGACTCTTAAATCTGTGATGTGAGTATCTATAGCCTAATCTTCAGGGCTCCTCAGTTGCCCAGGCACCTAAAGACCCGGGGTTTTCCTTGGGGAACATATGGAGGGAGCAGCAGCCCCAGGCCTGAGACAGAGGCTTGAAGCACTGCCCCAGCGTGGGAGTCAACCCCTCAGCCCTAACGTAACTCCTGGGGCTGCGTAGGAGCAGGGGTCAGAGGAAGCATGCCTGCAGTGGAAAGCTGCCCCTTGATGGACCCAGGGTAGCATCTCCAACTCTCTTCTTGATGCCAAGGAGAAGGCTATGAATAAGATGCTTCTCAGTCTTGGTTGAGGTTAGACTGCCTATGGGCAGATGAAGGGAAATGGATTAGAGAATATAGAGCAAAGCTAAACCGGGTACTATAGGGGATGCCAGATGCCTAGAAGCAATCAATGGAGTGAAGTTCCCCAAAGCCTTGTCTCCACAGGAAGTGCTTCCTGAGAAAGAATCTAGAAGTTACAGATGCCAAACGCAGAGTGATGAGCTGAGACTTTCAAGAACAGAAAAAAAAAAAAATGTTGCTCAACCATGCTAGAAGAAATATTGAACTATATTTTCTTTCTATAGATTCCACAGAAAATATTGTGAAATAGTTGTCATATGAATAGCATGCAACAATAAATTGTAGAAAAAAAGAATTATTATAAAATTATTAAGTACAAAATATTTACATTCAAAAAACTGTGATTTTTAAGTACTTATCAACTTTATGAAAATTGGTTATTTGTAGTGTCTTCATTTCTCATTCTAAATAAACATTCGTTTTTATGCCTAAAAAAAAAATATAGGGAGATTTTCCTGGATTACCTTGGTAGGCTTGATCTAGTTACAAGGGTTCTTATTGTGGAAGAGGAAGCCAGAAGAATCTTAGTGTCAGAGTGATGCAGTGTGAAAAAGTCTGATCCAACCACTGCTGGCTTTGGAGAGGGAAGGGAACCACAAACTGGGGAATGTGGACCACCGCTAGAAACTGGAAAAAGCAAACAAACAAAACAGATTCTCCTCTGGATTCTCCAGAAAGTAACACCTTGATTTTAGCTCAGTGAGATACATTTTGGACTTCTGGCCTCTAAAATAGCAAGATAATAAATTTATTATATTTTAAACCACTAAATTTGTGGTAATCTGTAACATCAGCAATAGGAAACTAATACATAGGATGTAGACATTTATGGTCCCAACTAAAATCACAAAATGTTTATTAAGATCTCTCCATTTTGGTGGCCCTAGAATTCTAATTATTTTTTGTAAGTTTACTGAAGGTTCTATGTCAGTCCCTCAGATACCATTTTAGGAGATAAAGAATGACTAAAGCAAATAAACATACAGATAAACCAACCAGAACTTGACCACCTCTGTAGGCTTCCCTCCTACACTGGAACTTGGTTCCATATATCTTATTTCCTTAGTGCCTTGATGCGTTGCTAAAGCTCAAACAGTATTTTTTTTTAATAATTCAGCTTTCCTAGTCATTGTCAGTTGGTGGGTTATTTCAAAATAATCTAGTTTGTCATTGTTGGAAGCAAAATTCAACATATTAAATATGTTGATTATGTTTTACAGTTGAAAATCACTTTCCCATGTACTGTTTAAAGTGTTTTTACAACCCTTGTATGAAGACAGCTGACCTACCACTATTTTCATTGTATAGATAAGAAAATTGAGAATCAGAGAAGCCAAGAAACTTGGCTAGCAAATTTAGTTTCAAAGCACCAATTAGAGTATGAGTTATCCAGCTCCCGGTTCTATGCCCATTACACTACGTTAAGGGCAATCACCATTGTCTAAAGCATCTAGCAATTGTATACAGGTAAATGTCAATAAATTACATTGATCAACTTCCCGAAATATATTTTTTACCTGGAAAAGAAAGCACTTTTGTTTCAAATTGCTATAACATTTTAAAACTTTTTACATACGTTGTTTTGATTCAAACAAATAACAATCCCATGAGGTAATCATAGTTGGCTATGGTGAATTTGAGCCTGGATTTTGGAGCTATCTTGTCTGCGATCAAGACCTGGATCTACCAAGGATTTGATTTCGTGACATAGTCAAATGACTATGACTATCTACTGCTGTGTTTTAGTATCCATAGGTGTAAAATGGGGATCAAAATGATGAGTATAATGCTGATTAACTAAATTAAAAAGTATAAAAATTTTGGAATCCAGTCTGGCACAAAGTAAATACTATATAATCTTTAGTTGTTTATCATTTTACTAATTTATAGAAGAGGAAAATGACAAATTTCTTGAAGCTCTTTTTAAAAGACTATTTCTTATTTCGTGGAATAAATTTTGATCTGTTATTTCTCTAAACAAGCGATGGGAACAAGGTAATCTATCCAATTATACAATATTGCTCCATTTTGGGGCATTTGGTGCCAGGGTCCTGCTGAAACCCTGTGTATCCCCAAAGGACATGATCCATGAAATGCAAAATCAAAGCCTCCCTGAAAATGCTGGCTCAATTAGCTGTGGTTTTCCCGTGCATTTAGCATCTGTGAGAGAAATCCTATCTATTGTCCAGAGCATTGTATAGGCCCTAATGATCTACTTCAATTCTCTAATATCTGCCAGTACTTACTTTCCATGAAACTGCCTGTTTTTCTCCCTGCTCATTTATTTTTTCATTCGTTCATATAATTATGAATTATATAATTATGTGAGCAAGATGTTTTCTGCCTTAAGAACCTATGGTAGGTAAGAACCTCTAATTCATGACCTAGTCCATGATTCATCCTAAACTTAACTTGCATTGGAGTCCTCAGCCTCAAACTCTCAATTTTTGTTTTTTTATGTTGATTATTCTAAACTAATTTTCAGTTATTTCGTCTCCCTCCAGTTTTGCCCTTTGGTCTGTAAAAAAAATGCCCTGGGATGCATTCGTCCTGTTCTGCATCAGAAATGTGTGGGCGTGAATGCACGTTTGTGGAGAGAGGGGGCTTTATGCAGCAAGGAGGGAGAGAATGCACTGCTAAAAGCAGCCAAAAAAGAAGTAAAAAAAGACAATTACCTGCTGTTAGAGTGCAGCTTATTCAAGGCAAAGCCAAATGACACGTGAAATAAAGAACATTTCCTGGGATTTTATCACATGTGTTGCTGCCAGCTCCCACGCACAGTTTATCTACAATCAGCTGATAATCTCCACTTAGAAATATAAGAAATAGATTTTCCTCTAAAAATTGAGGGCTTAGCAAGGGGACCTGGGAAAATGAAGGTGTCTAGGAGTTTACTGCTTTCAGATTGCGACATGAATAGGTTAAGCCAGTGGTACCTCCCCGCCCTTACCTGTAAGCAACTCTTTCACTGGGAGCTTTGTATGTTGCAGAAGAATATTGGCTTCTTTTACAGATGTTATCACAAGTAGAGCTAGAATACTTCAGTCTCAAAATGGAAGAGATAATTAGACAAAAACAGACCCAGGGTACTAGAAGGATAATTTTTTCCCACTAAACTCCAGGTTAAAATAGAAATGCTGTTAAGTAAGAAGTTAACTACTGCTCATTTAATTCCAGCTACTTTATTACTATTTACAAAGCCTTTAGCTCAAGGTGATGGAACATATGATCACTGTTTTTAGCTAATTAAATCCTTTTGGATTAAAAATTGAAATCATATAGTGACATTCAGTATTTTTTCATCAGTCTTCTACACAGTGCAAGGCACTACTGTTAGGCGCTGGAGACATAAATATATGGCTTGCCCATTTTCAAGTTAATTTTTATAACTAAATTATGTTTTGGTAGTGAGAACTGAAGTCAACATGATCTTATGCACCTATCCTATGCTACCAAATCTGTAGCAAACCATGTTTTTTCTGGTTTTGCTGAACAATACTGGAATCAGGAAAAAAAAACAACAAAAAACATTCTTAGCTATTTGCTTCAAGAAATACCTGTTACTGGAAGATAAAACTGACCAAACTAAGCAGATTACTTATTAAGCATAACAGTTTGCTTGTCAATAATTACATTTTCACCTTGTACTACAATTTCAAAGTTGTTTTGTTATAAACTCTACCTGATCTCAGACAGTTTCCTGCCTTCCAAGACTTATCTTTTGATGTTTTAGGTGAATATGACCCTACTCAAGCCTTAATCCAATACATACCCTCTTCTAAATTTCTCCCTTCAGAGACACATAGGAACCGTCAAAGTGGGTGTCTCCCTTACTGCAGTAGGTTCAATAAACTTAGCTTTGTTTTTCTGCTTTCAGTGGGGTTTTCTGGTGCTCAATTTTGGGAGTGGAACGTAAGAGTCAACTGGAAACTTCGTTTTTGCTCTCCTTACATGGTCTTTAATTATTTAATATACTAGACCAGGAATCAACAAATGATGGTCTGTTTTTTGCACAACTTACTAGCTAAGAATGTTTTTTCCATTTCCAAAGGGATGTATGAAAAGTAATACTAATATGCAACAGACAGTATCTAGTCCTTTACAGAAAATGTTGGCTGATCCCCGCAGTAGGCTGATTTGAAGAACGACATCAACTCTGCTACTAACTGGGCTGTGATCATTTGAATATTTTACTTAATCTTCTTCCAATTTAGAGGTCACTAAGATCCACCCCAGTCCTAAGTGTCCATGTCCCTTCCTATGCCTCTATTCAGTTTCACTGGATCTGTTATCTAAAAATATCCTCCTTTGATTACCAGAAAAAACATGCACTGCATATTATTCCAGGTAAGTTTCAGATGTAGTGTTTTAGTTGAGTGTGGGAGTGTTAACTGTACAACTGTGTATTTTACTGAATCCTAATTATCATCACTTATAAATAAAATTGCATTCCAATCTCCAGTCCTTTTTACCCGACAAATCAAACACTGCCGAAAATTTGAAACAGATTGGTTGAAAAGTGTGTGGGTTTTTTGTTTTACCTTTGTCACATACAGTATCAAAGTTATTGTGGGAAATTTTTGGCAGGTTTTAAATTATATGGACATGGATGAGAGACTGAATATACAAGTAGACAAAGGTCAGAGCACAAATGACAGTAGAATTCTGACCCATAACCTCTGCAGCAGTCAGCCCGGGAAGCAAAAGTACTATAACCTTTGCAAGCAATATACCCAGAATGCTCAGGGCATGGTCAATGACCACCAGTTTCCATAATTTTTGCCCATAATTCAAACTCAGGCCCAATGAGAGAAATCCAAACACACTTTGAAACCAATCACATAGGATGCCTCACTAACAGTTCACATGCCTCCAGCTTCCTCATGCCAACAACCTCCAATCAGGCTATACTTGAAGTCTTCCCCTTTCTCACTATAAAGCTTTCTCACTCCTTTGCTGGCCTTTGCACCTCTGCCAATTTCAAGTGGTGATGGCTGACTCCCTTGTTATATAGCAAGCTCCAAATAAATACCCTCTGCTTGGTCTCATTTGAGTGCTCTTCATTTATTTCCACTGTAATTTATAAAGCAAAAATAAACAGACCTGATTTATATAGTTTCCCCTTAGCTTCTGTTTTTTGTGAAGGATTAATCAGCACAGCATCTATCACTCTGGAAACAGCCATTTCTCTTCTCCTGCTAAGGGGGCTAGGTGTGAACTATATGAATACTTTCAGGGATCTTGAAATTACATTTAACATAAGTTCAGAAATTGTGAGTTGAAGGTGAGACATTGCCTAAACCTGGGAAGGCAGGTACTACAAGATAAAGGATGAGGCAATTCCTCTTTTTGTAGGTCCATGATATTGTATATTTCATCTAACTTACCTTGTGGTTTTTGTTTTCATTTGAACTGTTAATTATGTATCTTAACTTTTTAAGCTTATTACAACTTTTTCTAGGATTGAGAATAAGTGCTTACTGAAGAAACAGCATATTGGAAATCTGAAAAATGTATACTAGCCAAGTATGAAGAATCACAGCTTAAAAGGAAGTATGCTAATTCAAACAATATCAACTACTGAGTTCTGAATCTATTTGACTCCAAGTCTAGCTCTACACAGAGTTTCTGGGTAGTTGTGTGTTTCATGACTTAAAAAGTGAAACCCTGAAATCTGTGAAAGACATTTTTAGAGAAGGAATATGCATATTTCATGGAAGAGGTCATGGCAAAGATTTTATAGTAAGAATACAGGTACCAAAGTTAAATTGAATCTCTCTCTATTTTGACTGGAGAGATCCCTGCGGTGTTAACTCTCAGGCACTTGTTACATTGCCCTATTCAAAATTAGCATCCATGTTATGGTTAAAGTATTATTTGCTTAAATATAATAATAATAAGAGTAAGAAGAAGAAGTAAATATGTCCCACTTGTGCACACATTCATAGATACATGTAGTTTCTTGATTTTAAAATACTCTTTCCCCTATCTTTTAACTATAACCGAACCAGTATGTATCTCTAAGTTTCTGTCAAAATAATCTTCCCCACCCTAGAAATAAGATGTAAGTGCTAAAGTAGGCCTCAGTGCCCAGCTTGTATTAATTGTGCCATGTTAAAAAGGTATCTGCTTTTGAGATTATTACCTCGGTTCAGCTATTTTCACAGCTGTCAATACATGCAATTGAATTGTAACTTAGATTTGCATTTCATCATCATTGAAAATAGTTTACAAAAATTACACTAAGATGCAACACTACAGATAGAATATATAAAATATACTATAAATGCAAAAAAACCCATAGAATTAAAGTAGCAAGAAAGTTTTCTTTTTAAAAGGAAACCAAATCTGTATCACCGGAAGAATAAATAATTTACAAAATATCTTATGAAGTAAAAGCAATTACTTCATAGGACTTTAGAAGACAAGACACACCAAGCTATGAAGTCTTTCGTTATTAAGACATTTATAAAAATGTGTTTCCTGACACATGTCAGGCACTGCAATTAAAGGCTATTGTAACTGTCAAACCTTTCAGGGTAGATCAAGCATTTGCAAAATTGGAGAGATTGGCATGCCTCATTCTCACATAGTGAATTACTATTAGAAAGGCATAGAAAATACGTCAAAAGTTCCCAGTGACCTCTCAAGAAAAGCTGTTTAATTTTCAGTGATGTATAATTCAATTTAGGGGGAAAAAAAGAACTATTAATTTACTCAAATTAGAAATGGACATAAAACTTCAATCTTTTTCATTTTACTACAAGAGTGATTCTGTTAATTGTATTGGTATAAAATGGGTCATCATCACAAATCAACTAAAAAGGCTGTATGTCTTCATGTTGTCACTCAAAATGGCAAAGAATCAAAAGTGAGTTCGTTTTAGAACCTGAATGTGAAGAAATCTTAGATGCTAAGCAATGTTGGATTCTAGGATGTGATAGTGAAGATCTAAAGTCATATTAATTGTGTAAATAGATAATGCTGCCAGCTAACTGGAGAATACATTTTGTTTATTTTCAAGAGTGTACTTTTTGCCTGGAAAGCTGTTATAAACAATGGCATTTCTTAATATCACAGACATTTTAAAATCAAGAAAATATAATAATAACATTTTAAAAATGATTATCTCAAATTCCCCTCCCAGAACTTGTCATTTTAATTGAAACTGTAAATTGATATGGGACTATTTTATCAGTGCATTATCATGTCTCAGAATATAAACATCTGTAATTGATCTTGGGTATCATATTATACACACCTTTATTTCACACATACACAAACTAAGAGTGCCAACATAACTCCCCAACCTAAAGATACTTCCCTAGGTCTCAAGATTAGCATCACATGTTAGAGTAAGGCATCAAATAAACCCAGACTTCAAATCACTCAGAGAGACAGTAGCGGAGCCATTACCCAGACTCGGTCTGACTCCCAGGCCAAAGTTCTATGCACTATATACACTGGGTCATTATTTCCTCCTCAAGCTGCCACCACAGTAGAAAAATGATTGTGTCAGTAGAGCTGGGGCAGAGACTACCTTTGATAACATTTTTAAAGTAGCAAAGCTTATTTAGTAAAACACAGTCAATGTCATTTTCTTTTGTGATGTGTCCCTTCTCAGGACTTTTCTGGAGCACACTGCCACCTGGAGGGAGTTTGGTGCCTGGAACATGTGTTGATCCCCAGACAACTACAGGGAACCAGGGCTATACAGCCTCACTCTTACTGGTCATAATACAGCACATGTGCACTGTTTCCAAAGTGTTGTTCTAGGTTTAAACAAGGTCCAGGAGAGGAAGGGAGAAGGAAGAGAGAAAACTTTAAGACATCTTGTGTTGCACAGCCTTGTTTACCAGATTAATAAGAAATTTTCAGGGCATTGTGCCCAATCAGAAAAAAAAAATAATAATAAATTTGTGCCATTAACATGAGGCTTTATTTATCTCAAATAGGAGATGCTGTGGGTTCTATCAAGGGGAGGCTGGGCAGATAGAAAGGAAAAGACTAAACTATAAACCAAAGTCTCAGATCTTCTAATTACAGGCTGAATAGCCTTGGACAATATCCTCTCTAAGTTTCAATGTTGATATCAGTAAAATACGGATTAAAAACGCAAGCTGCCTGTCTCCAAATGTTGCCATGCAGGTAAACACAGGCAGAGCAATAATATTGACCACTGTGGGAGCTCTCGCCCTTCATTAGATCAGAGAACTGTATATCCTCATTCCAGAGCTGACAAAAGCAAGACTAAGTGAGCTTCAGTGAGTTCAAACTATAGGCCATCTGGATCTGAATCTCCCATTCATTCTATTCTCTCCCACTGTGCCCTAATATTGCATATGAAAATACTTAGTGAACTACATAGTTCTGTACTAACAGGTGAGATTTTAGTTTTATAAACTAACAGAAAATGTCTGATTCCTCCATTTGGATTTTTTCATCTCTCACTTGATAAAATCTATCATTAGTAGAAGCTAATCCCAAATTTGGAGTTATTGATATTGGTGTAGGCTCCAGTGGTGGGTTTTACATTACTGCAAAGAGAAATGTGAGATAGCCCAGTTAGAGGACGCTTTGTCCAGCTGTGGCATGCATCCCTGACACACCACACTTCCCAAGATTGCCAATAGTAAGCATCTTTCCAAACGGAGGTAGTAGAGAGGTTTCTCCATGTTCGAACACCAGAATGGAGTAAAGACCGCTAAGAAGAACCAAGCATCCATACACTTCCCTGAACTTGGAAGCCTCACACTCAATTTTCTCCCACTTTCTCTCTTTCAAAACCCATCTTTAGTTTTATACAATGGATTACTGTACAGTAAATAAAGCAATACTTTATAACTACAAGCAACAGTAAGGAATAATCAACAAACATAATTTTGAATAAAGAAAGTCATTCACTAAAAATACATATAATATGATTCCATTTATATAAAGTTCAAACTAATCTCAGTGTTAGAAGTCAAGATAGCAGTTGCCTATGAGGTGTGTATATAAGTACCAAATTAGATTCAAGGCATAGTATATAGGTATCAACTGGTAGATAGGGAAATAATATTATGGGGAGAATTTTGTTGCTATGTAATGGACTTTCCTAGAGTAACATCAGTGCGATGCTAACTTATTAAAACTACATCTAATTTTAAAAATTGACACACACTAATATGCATAAAATAGATAAGAGCCTGCTGTATTAAAAAAAAAAAAAATCAAGTCTGATTTTCACAGTTTTGAAGTTTTGCTTTATTCTGTTTCCAGATCTTTCAGAAAATAAGGCATACATTTCTCCTTCCCATTATATTTGTGAAGGACTAAAGGAAAAATGAAAGAGACAACAGAATCACATGTAGACTGTCCAGACCTTAGAAGGGGCCAGAGTTAGTTTGCTGTGCAGGTCTTTGAGTGGTGCCTACACTCTACTTCAGTGGTTGTGACTGATGGCAATGGCCTAGAGTGATTATTCCCTGAGAATAGGTGAAGCTACAATAGAATATAGTGGAAAATAGACAAAAAATGTCTTATTAGAATGGAACGGTCCTCTAGAGTAACTTAAAGTTCTTTAGATTTTTTTTTCTGACTTTTCCAATTCACCCGCCTCTGCCATTTTTCTCTTGTAAGAAAGGCACAGAACAGAGAATGGTGGCACTCTGATTGCTTAATGCTATATTTTGCCTGGCTCCTGGAGTATAAACCAGACCAACATCAAAAGTCTGCTGAAAAATCCATGAGGGAAAGGACTACTTGAAATTCAGAACACACTAGGGGATTATAGAGCCTCTGCACAGGACTCAGACTTCTACAGGGTGGGCAGCCACCAACGTACCTGATTATACCTTGCACATCCTCAACCTCCCACAAATCTCTCTCTTCTCCTGTGAGAGATGCCTGAGAAGAAACTCTTATAGTCTCAGATACTATATGAATTTTGTCATTGAAACTTAACAGAGTTTCACCATTAAGGAGTAGGGTCACGTATTGATTGAAGAACGTTCTTAATAGTGAGCTATGACTAAGTCAAGTTCAGAAACGATCAGAAAAAACACTGAGGAGTCACTTCAGCAGATTAAGAACTTCCCTTCTCTTTCCCCAAATAAAGCTTTTTCTACTCACTCCCTGAAGCCCAAAATGCAAACATTAGAAATTTATTCCTTGGCTTAAGGATATGCCTTTGAAAATGCAAAGTCCTTTGAAAAGGGGAACATCATAATCTCTTGTATTCATGTCTCCTGAGGATGAAATTGCTAATCGGTTTATTTCCTGAAAATAGGATTTGGTGTAGAAGATGAAAGAGAAACTTCTGAAATATTCATAGACTTGTGGCTCCTAACAAAGTTGAGATCCCTGCCATGTGGAAAACAAAGCAACAACATAGAAAAGGGAAACTGAAGTAATCAAAGAGAAATGTCAGCCTTTTAAAAATATTTCTGTCAAGAACAATAGTTTGGCAGAGTTTGATGGGATCACAATTTCACCATCACTCTTCATTCTACAATTTTTTGTTTTATCTACAGTGTATTCTTGTTGAATATATATCTTCACCATATCATCATCATTTGCTTTTAAAAGAGGTGAACACTAAGGCCCAAAGAAAGTAAATTCCTCTGTTTTCCAGAGCTCTTTGGTTTTCCCCAGCAGCGGGTCTACTTGTAGGGAAAATTGCTGGACCACCCCAATTTATGAACTCATCCTTTCAGCAGAAGGAAATGTCTGTGGCTTTGCAGAATCTTTTCCTGGTGGCCTTGGTCAGCATCACCCTTATACCCAGGCAAGAGGCTTTTACTCCAGGCCCCACATATTGACAAATTATAAATGAAATTATTAAATTGTATTGTCACTAATAAGTTAAAATAAATAAAATTATTAGAGAACAGAAGGATAAATCAGGACTAACAACGTATGATCCAAAACACAAAACATCTGCTCTCTTGGCTCAAGACCCATGACCAAAACAGAGGTAACTGCATCCCACTGCCATAAAGGGGTCTGTGCTGTTCAACTTCCAATGCTGGAGACAGACATTGTGTCTAAGTGAAAAAAGTTTTGAGAAGAGGAAGCTCTTGGTAATAAATTATTTTTTCTATCCTTTTTCTCAGTATGAAGGCAATAGAATTTTGTATAAAGAAGTATAATTTCTTAGCTCACAGTCCATTCTATTACATCTTTTCCTGGTCAGATTCAAGGTCTGAAAGGTACAGTATTTTCACCAATTGGACATAACAGCTAAGGAACATTCTGCACTATTCTACAATTGACATTTAACTTTAACCTTGTAAATATGTAGGTAAAAATGTTAAATGCATGAATAAAATATCTATTGTTTATACTATTTACAATTTTTATTTAATATAATTCAATTATATTTCTTAAAAATGAACTAAAATGTCAGCTCTATTTCAATTATTTTGATTTAAATTTTTGACGTTACTAAATATAATTTGTATTCTACATTTTAATTTTAATACATAGTTTTCAATAATTTACAACAAAAAGAACATTGAAACTATATGAAGATAATTTTAATTTAGTTAATATCATACCTATTTCAATTTTAATTTAATTTTAGTGAACATACATTCAAATACAATTGCATTTTAAAAATAATTTTATTATTGAAAATCAGTGAAAGTTGAAGTTATGATAAAATTTAAAATAGAAAATGTAGTTCTGAAAAGAAAAAAAGCTGAAAAAGAAAAAGAAATACAAAAGCTTCAAAGAAGTCGTCTGTGAAGGACAGGCTCTAAGGTGGTGCACACAATCCCCTGCCCTTGTGCAATCTCCTCTCTTTTCCAGTTGAGACCTGAGACTTGTTTTAGCCAATAGGACACAGCAAAGGTGAGGATGTCACTTCCTTCATTCTATTACATAAAACTGTAAAGCTCATCTTGATGGGAGACTCTTTCCCTTGCTGGTCATGGTGGAGACACCCATGTGGCAAGGAACTGAGGGTGACCCCAGTTGAAAGTTAACAAGAAGCTGAATCCCTCACTTGTACAATGAAAAGGAACATAGAGCTTGGAAAATCCATGAGAGTTTGGAAGCAGATTCTTCTCCAAGGGTACTTTGAGATGAGACCACGACTCTTGCAGAACCCTGAGGCAAAAAGATCCAGATAAGCCTGCCCAGATCCCTGACCCACAGAAACTATGAGATAATAAATACATGCCGTTTTAAGTTTCTAAATTCGTGGTAATCTATTATGCAGTAATAGAAAGCCAATACAATGTGAAACCACTAAATTGACCTACCTTCTACCGAACATACTCTCTATGAAAATTCTCAAACAGGACATTATAGATTCCTCATTTAAGGAATTAAGACTTAATTACTTGGGGGAGACTTAAGAAAAAGAATACAAAGTTGCAAATACATTATTAGGTAACAAACAGGATATGTATTTGTGAGAAAGAATGAGAAGAGAAAGTGCAATAAATTACAAATATTAAAGGACAACTAGCAAACATCACAAAATCCAGAAAAATAGTGTAACATTTTCATTAATTAATTACCTGACACACCTCTGTAATATCTTTGTTTCTTTGTGGGAGACAGAATAATGGTCCCCAAGATATCCGAATCTGAATCCCTGGAACATGTGAATGTGTTTCCTTATATGTCCAAAGGTTCTTTGCAGATGTGATTAAGGGTAGAGACCTTAAGATGGGGAGATTACCCAGATTTACCCAGGTGGGCTCAACCTAATTACATGAATCTTTAAAAAACTTTCCTGGGTTTGTTCAGAGAAAGAGATGTGGTGATGGAAAAGAAGTCAGATGCTACCTTGCTGGCTTTGAAGATTTAGGAAGAGACCATGAGCCAAAGAAGGTAGGTGGCACCTAGAAACTGGAAAAAGCAAGGAAGCAATTCTTCCCTAGAGTTTGCCTGAAGGAACCAGCCTGGTGACACTTTGATTTTAAACCAGTGGTACTGATTTTGGACTTTGGATATCCAGAACTGCAAGATAACAAATTTTGAAAAAAAAAAAAAAAGACAATTACTGAAATGTAATTGTGAAAAGTGAAAATGATCAATAAAAATACTCTCATTGGGACTTCCCTGGTGGTCCAGTGGTTAAGACTTTGCCTTCCAATGCAGGGGGTGCAGGTTCAATCCCTGGTCGGGAGCTAAGATGCCACATGCCTCGCAGCCAAAAAACCCAAAACATTAAACATAAGCTATATTGTAACAAATTCATTAAAGACTTTAAAAATGGTCCACATAAAAAAAAAAAAAATTAAAAAAAAAAAAGAACAATACTTTAAAAAAAAATACTCTTATCTAATATATAACCTGAAGAGGTCAAATAAAATTTGTGCAATTTCATATTCTTTAACAAATGAACTCCCATTTTTATCAAAATGATAAGAATTTAAAAGAGAATGATTAACATAAAATTTACAACTCAGAAGCCAAAATGTAGCTTTGACATTCCCATTGAGAGAGAAAGAGAATTACATACAGGAAATTAGCATATTGGATAAGAACATTTTTAAAAGGTACTTTACTATAGTGGGTAATGATCTTAGTCTGTATGACTTAGGTTAATAATATAGTCTCATATTGTAGAATGCATTCTTCACATACTTTTGACAGTGTGAAATGTTTCTTGTAAAATCCAATAGTATCCAAATTAACAATTGCAATAATTTACCCTATGCCAAATAGTTTTCAAATGGAAAAATAAATTGTAGTACCAGGATTTTCTAATATATATATATATATATATATATATATATATATATACACACACACATACATATATAATATTACAATAGTATACACATTTTATATTATAATATGTAATATTATACCATATAACATACCATAATATATACATATATGTGTATATACATGTTAATTTTGTTATCTGTTTCACAACTACTATTGAAGGGAAAAATTTGTCCAATTAAGTAATTTGTGGATGGAAACTTTTTGATTAAAATAACTCAAATTGTCACTTCCACATAAAAATATCATGCATGCAATGATTAGAATTTACAATATACTTGAATAAAAACAAGCCATTGATGCTATTCAATGATGACAAGTAAAGCAGAATAAGATATTGACAGGAGGTACATAAAGAATATTATGCATCCAATATTTAACTAAGATAATATTTATCATGGAATCTACAGAACAGATGTTACAGAGAACTAAAGGAAACATCTAGGTTTGAAGAGATGATTTGGAAATCTGATGTAAGAATGGCTAAACATATAAGACATAAAAAAGTAATAAAAAAATCATTACTGCTTAAGAATATCCAACATATAATTATTAATTCAATACTAAATACAGTGAGAAAGGATATCATATAAATAAGTACCTTATCCACTTCACTAGATTGTAACAAGGTGCAAAAATCATATTGAACAAGGAACATTTAGTATACACATTATTGAGCTAACAAAAAACAAAACACCTAAGTCAAAACTATTGAAAATTCTCTGACTTTAAAAAAAGGCAGGTTTTGACTTAGGTAGAACTGCCCAAAGATTGAATTTTTTTGATGAAATCCATATCAAAATTGTCCCTATAACCACCCACAGACACATGATGGGAAAGCTGACTAAATTCTGTCCAACCAATTAGATTTAATTTAGAAAAAATATAATATACAGTAGAAGAGTTAGAAATATGAGAATTTAAAATATGAGGGAATTATAGTCTTTGGCAGAAAATGAAGTTAATTTAGAACTGGGCTATCAACAGTTATTTGGTATGAACTGTTGCTTAGTATTGATAATGTTTGTAAAAGCTTAACAAAAGGAAAAAAAAAAAGAGTTAATAGCTCATTTCACTTCTTTTTCCCTTTCAAACAGACTTTACATTTTTAGAGCAGTTTCACGTTCATAGCAGAATTGAGCAGGAAGTACAGAGTTCCCCTATACCCTGTCCACTCACATGCACAGACACCCCACTATAAACATACCATACTAGAGTGGAACATTTTTTTATAACTGATAAGCCTACATTGACACATCATAATCACCCAGAGCTCAGAGTTTGACATTAGGGTTCACTCTTGGTGTTGTACATTGTATGAGTTTTGACAAATGTATAATGACAAGTATCCACCATTATTGTATCACACAGAAGTTTGACTGCCCTAAAAAGTCTCTGTGCTCAAAATCTTCTCTCCCCCACCCAACCCATGACAGCCACTGATCTTCTTACTATTTTCATGGTTTTTCCTTTTCTTCTAGACTGTCATGTAGTTGGAATCATAGCATGTAAACTTTACAGATTGGCTTCTTTTACTAATATGCATTCAAGTTTCCTCCATGTCATTTCACAGCTTGCTAGTTTATTTCTTTTTTGCACTAAATAATATTCCATTGACTGGATGTGGCACAGTTTGTTTATTCATTCATACACTAAAGGACATCTTGGTTTGCTTTTTGGAAGTTATAAATATTAATGTGCAGGTTTTTGTTAGTATATAAATTTTCAGTTGATTTGGGTAAATACCAAGGAACATGATTGGTGGGTCATGTGTTTGATAAGAGTAAGTTTAGTTTTGTAGGAGACTTCCAAACTGGAACTCATGTTTCAATCATGTTCCAAAGTGGCTGTACCATTTTGCATTCCCACCTGAAATGAATAAGAGTTCCTGTTTGTCTACATTCTTGCCAGTATTTAGTGTTGTCAGTGTTCCAGATTCTGGCCTTTCTAACAAGTGTGTAGTGTTATCTCATTGTTGTTTTGTGTCTCTCTAATGACATATGATGTGGACCATCATTTTATATGCTTTCTTGCCATCTGACATATTCTTTGATAAGGTGTCTGTTCAGGTCTTTTACCTGTTTTTAATTGTGTTGTTTTTTCTTACTGTTGCATTTTAAGAATTCTGTCTATATTTTGAATAAGTGTGTTTATCAGATTTGTCTTATGCATTTTCTCCCAATATGTGGCTTGTCATGACAGTGTCTTTCATAGAACAAAAGTTTTTCATTTTAATGAAATCCAGCTTATCAATTATTTGTTTCATAGACCTTTGATATTATATTTAAAAAGTCATTGCCATACCCAAGTTCATCTAGATTTTCTCCAGTTGTCTTCTAGAAGTTTTATAGTTTTGCATTTTACATTTAGACCTATAATCCATTTTGAGTTAACATTCTTGTAGGGTGTAAGGTCTGTGCCTAGATTCATTTTTTTGGATGTGGGTGTTAATTTGATCCAGTACCATATGTTGAAAAGATTATCATTTCTCTATTGTATTTTCTTTGCTCTTTTGTCAAAGATCAATTGACCATACTCATTACATGTTTTAAAATTAAAATTATTTTGAGAAAGTTGTAGATTCATATCTAGTTATAGGAAATAATACACACAGAGCACATGTACCCTTTGTTCAATTTTCCCCATATGATACCATCATGCAAAACTATAATACAATGTCATAACTAAGGCATTGGCATTGATACTGTCAAGATACACAACATTTCCATCACAACAAGGATCACTCACCTTGCACTTTTATAACCATGCCCATTTTCCTCATGCCCCCAACTCTTCTTTAATGCATGGCAACCAATAATCCAGCTTCCATTTCTGTCACTTTCTTTTTTTTTTTTTTTTTTTTTTTTAAACATCTTTATTGAAGTATAATTGCCTTACAATGGTGTGTTAGCTTCTGCTTTATAACAAAGTGAATCAGTTATACATATACAATATGTTCCCATATCTCTTCCCTCTTGCATCTCCCTCCCTCCCACCCTCCCCATCCCACCCCTCTAGGTGGTCACAAAGCACCGAGCTGATCTCCCTGTGCTATGCGGCTGCTTCCCACTAGCTATCTATTTTACATTTGGTAGTGTATATATGTCCATGACACTCTCTCACCCTGTCACATCTCACCCCACCCCCTCCCCATATCCTCAAGTCCATTCTCTAGTAGGTCTGTGTCTTTATTCCCGTCTTGCCACTAGGTTCTTCATGGCTTTTTTTTTTCCTTAGATTCCGTATATATGTGTTAGAATACTGTATTTGTTTTTCTCTTTCTGACTTACTTCACTCTGTATGACAGACTCTAACTCCATCCACCTCATTACAAATACCTCCATTTCATTTTTTAATGTTATTAGGTAGAATAATACAATATATAACCTTTTGAGAATGTCTTTTTTTTTTAACACAGCATAATTCTCATTCAGGTTGCTGTAGGTGTCAATGATTTGTTATTTTTTATTGCTGAGTAGTAGTCCTTGGAATGGATATACAACAGTTTGTTTAACCATTCACAGGTTGAAAGACATCTGGGTTGTT
Organism: Balaenoptera ricei; assembly: GCF_028023285.1. Lineage (NCBI taxonomy): Eukaryota > Metazoa > Chordata > Mammalia > Artiodactyla > Balaenopteridae > Balaenoptera > Balaenoptera ricei. The sequence goes on along the minus strand of NC_082651.1, from coordinate 17,453,330 downwards.
TCCAGTTTGTGGCTATTACAAATAAAGCTGCAATAACATTTATATACAGGTGTTAATGTTTTCAATTTTCTAGGATAAATGCCCAGAAGTTTGTGATTGTTACATCATATGTTAGTTGTATACTTAGTTTTATTAGAAACTGCCAAACTGTCTTCTAGAGTTGCTGTGCTATTTTACATTATCACCAGTAATGTAAGAAATGATCTGTTTCTCTGCATATCTGCCAGCATTTGGTGTTCTCACTATTTTTTTTTTTTTTTATTTAGCCATTCTGATACATGTATAATGATATCTCATTGTGGTTTTAATTTACGTTTCCTTTATGATCTTGAACAACTTTTTATGTACTTATTTGCCATCTTTACATCCTCTTCAGTGAATGTTTCTTCCTACTGTTTGCCCATTTCCTAAATTGTTTATTTTATTAGTGTTGAGTTTTGAAAGTTCTTTGTATATTCTAGTTTAGTCTTTTGTCAGATATGTGGTTTGCAAATATTTGCTCCCAGTCTGTAGTTTGTCTTTTTACCATCCTAACCATGTATTTTGCAGAGGGAATTGTATTTTTTTACTTTATTGGAGTTCAATTTTTCCATTTTTTCCTCTATGGATTGTGCTTTTAGTGTCACATTTGAAATTTTTTACCCAGCCCTGTGTTCCAAAGACTTTCTCTTATATAAGTTTTTCTCTACAAGCTTTTTTTAGTTTTACATTTTAAATCTATAATTTATCTTGAGTTAATTTTTTTTGTATAAAGTGTGAGACAGCTCCAAGTGGCCTTATTTGTTTTTGTATTGTTTTACTTTGTTTTTACCCATGGTTGTCCAGTTGCTCCAGCAACATTTGTTGAAAAGGCTGTCTTTCCTCAGTTGATTGCTGTTGCATATTTCTCAGAAATCAACTGGGTATATTTCTGGGTATCTTTCTACATTCTCTAGTTCATTACATTGAGGTATGAATCTACCCTTCTCCCAATATCACACAGTCTTAAAATAGGGTATGTTGATTTCTCCCACTTTATTATTTTTTTTAATATTGGTTTTGGTATTTTAATACATTTTCCTATTTGTATAAATTTTAGAATAATCTTGTCTCTATCCATAGAAAAAAATCTTGCTGGACTATTGATAGGAATTATGTCAAACCTGTACATTAATTTGGGAGAATACACATCATTATTGTATTGAATCTTCCAAACCATGAACTCCATCAAGATATGGAGATATGTCTCTCCATTTGTTTACACTTTATTCGATTTCTTTCATCAGCATTTGCAGTTTTGAGCATAGATGACCTGTTCATGTTTTGTTGGATGTATACCTTCATAGATCATTTTTGAGACATTGTAAACAGTGCTGTATTTTTAATTTTGGTTTTCATGTATTTATTGCTAGTATGTAGAAATATAATTGGTTTATATTTTTATATGTTGATCCTGAATCCTGGACATTGCTTAGCTCACTTCTTAGTTCTAGGAGGAATATTCTTTTTGGTAGATTCCTTGGGGTATTCTGCATAGGCATTCATGATATCCACAAATAAGGACAATTTATTTCTTCCTTTCCAATAAATATATTTGTTACTTTCTTTTCTTGTCTAGTTATGCTGAATAGAACTTCTAGCCCATGTTGATTAAGAGCAGTGAGAATGGACATCCTTGCCTTCTTCCTGATCTTAGGGAGAAAATATTCACTATTTCATCAGTCAATGTACCATTAGCTGTAGGCTTGTTGTGGGTTTTTTTCTTTTTTTGGAAATGTTCTTTATCAGTTTGAAAACTAACTCTCTTCCTATTTTTCTGAGATTTTTAAAAATTGTGAATGGGTGTTAAATTTTATCAAATGCTTTTTCTTTTTCGATAAACTTGATCATGTAAATTTTCTTCATTATCCTATTAAAATGGAGTTAATATGTTAACCATGGTTACTATGGTGGATTACATTAATTGATTTTCCAATATTGAGGTAGCTTTGCACCCCTGGAATAATCTCCTCTTGGTTGGTGTGTAAATATTTGTATATTGATTAATTACATTTGATTACATTTTTTAAGGATATGTACACCTATATTCATGAGGGGTATTGGTGAGCTGCCAATTTTTTGGTTTTAATCTCATTTTTTTAATCAGGATAATCTTTGCTTTATTAAATTAATTGAGAAGTGTTCACTGCTCTTCAGTTTTCTAGAAAAGATGTGTAACACTGAATTTTTTAGCATTTGAAAGACTTGTTAAGTGATACCATTTTAGTCAAGAGATTTTTAAGGAGGAGTATTTAAACTTGAGTTACATTCCCTTAATAGTTTAGAGTTATTTAAATAATCCATTTCATATTGAGTAAATTGTGGTAGTGTGTGCTTTTCAAGGAATTGGTCCATAGATCTATCTATGAATGTCAATGTCACATGAGTAAAGGCGTTAATAATATTTCCTTATCCTTTCAATAGCGGCAATATCTGTAGTGATACCTGTTTCATTCCTGATACTGGTAAGTTGTGTTTTCTCTCTTTTTCTCTTTGTCAGTCTTGTTAGAGGTTTGTGAATTTTATAAGTATTTTAAAGAATTTTTAATTGATTTATTCATTGTGTTCTTTTTACATTCATTTTTGTTTTATTTTTAATTTTAATAATTCCTGCTTTCTTCTTTTCTCCTTTCTGCTTGTCTTGGTTTTATTTTGCCCTTTTTTATAGGTTCTTTAGGTAGGAGCTTAGATTATAGATAAATGACTTTTCTTTTTTTTTTTAATTAATTAATTTATTTATTTTTGGCTGTGTTGGGTTTTCATTTCTGTGCGAGGGCTTTCTCTAGTTGTGGCAAGCAGGGGCCACTCTTCATCACGGTGCGCGGGCCTCTCACTGTCGTGGCCTCTCTTGTTGCGGAGCACAGGCTCCAGATGCACAGGCTCAGTAGTTGTGGCTCACGGGTGTTGCTCCGCAGCATGTGGGATCTCCCCAGACCAGGGTTCGAACCCGTGTCCCCTGCATTGGCAGGCAGATTCTCAACCACTGCGCCACCAGGGAAGCCCGATAAATGACTTTTCTATTATCAAATATATGCATGTATTGCTATAATTTTTTCTCTGATCAGTGATTTAGCTGTATTCCAAAAAATTTAATAGGTTGTATTTTCATTTTAATTCACTTCAATGCATTTTTTATTTCCCTTGAAACTTGGATTACTTATGAAGGTGTTGTTTAGTTTCCAATTGTTTGGAGATTTTCTTATTATCTTTTATTGAATTCTAGTATAATTCTATTTTGACCAGAAAACATGCTCTGTGATTTCAATTCCTATAAAATTGTTGGTGTTGTTTTATGGTGCAGGATGTAATCCATCTTGGTTTATGTTCTTTGGATAATTTAAAAGAATGTGTATTCAGCTGTTATTGGGTGGAATATTTCATAAATATTGATTAGATATTGTTGGATGATGGCGTTGTGTAGTTACTCTACTTTCTTGATTATTTTTCACCTTGTTTTTCCAACAATAATTGATAGAGAGTAGTTGAAGTCTCCAAATATAATTGGGATTTGTCTATTTATCATTTAGGTTTTATTACTTTTGCTTCATGTATTTTGCAGCTATGTTGTTTAGTACATACATATTTAGGGTCAATGATGTCTTTTTGGAGATTGACTTCTTGTATCATTTTATGTAATCCTATATTCTCCAGTAATTATCTTTGCTCTAAAGTCTAATTTAGCTGATATAAATATAGTCATTCCTGTATTCTATTGTCAATGTTGACATGATATATATTTCTCCATCCTGAAATGGGTTGAATAGTGGTCATCAAAAGATATGCCCATACCCTGAAAACTGAATGTGACTTTATTTGGAAAAAGAATCTTTGCAGATGTAATGAAGTTAAGCATATTGAGATGAGATAATCCTGGATTACCTGTGTGTACCCTAAATCAAATGACAAGTCTCCTCATAACAAACAGAAGAGAAGGACACAGGAAAAGAACATGTGAAGACAGAGGCAGAGATTGGAGATATGTCCTCAAACCAAGGAACACCTGGAGCCACTAGATGCTGGATGAAGCAAAAAAGGATTCTTCTCTAGAGATTTTAGAGGAAGAACAGCCCTGCCAACACCTTGATTTCAGATTTTTGGCCTCCAAAATGATAAATCAATAAATTTCTGCTGTTTTAATCCTGTTAATTTTTGGTACTTTGGTACAGTAGTCCTAGGAAATTAACACACATATTTTTATTTTCAACCTATCTATATCATTATATTTGAAGTGAGCTTCTTGTTGACATCAAGACATCTTATGGGTGGGCCATTTTTTTCAATCCTCACTTTTAATCTCTGTGAATTAATTGCTGTATTTACACAATTTGCATCAATAATGCAATTATTGATAGGTTAGAGTTTAAATCTGCCATTTTACTTTTTGTTTTCCCTTTGTTCTTTCTGGTTTATTAAAATATTTACTCTTTTCTTTTCTCTTTAGTTCCTTCATATGAGTTTGTTGACATATTTTAGAATTCCATTTCAATTTACATGTAGTGTTTTGTGTAGCTGTTTTAGCAGTTGCTTAGGTTTATATTATATATACATAGCTTATCCAAGTCTACTCATGTCATTATTTTAACAGTTCAAGTGAAGTGGAGAAATCTTACACCCTTTTACATCCATTTACCATGCCTTGTTTAAAATTAAATTGTGTTTAATATTTCCTCTTTTTATATTTGGAACCATACCCAGCAGTGTTATATTTTCCCTTCATCATCAAATATAAATTAGAAAACTCAAATGCAAAAAACAGTCCATTGTATTTATCCATATTTTTGTTTATCATGTTTCTTATTCCTTTATGAAGTTCCAAGATTTCTTTTTTCTTTCTTTCTTCCAGTCTAGATAACTTCCTTTAGCCATTCTTTCATGGTCGTTCTGCTGACAACTAATTCCCTTAGTTTTCCTTCTTCTGATAATATCTTGATTTTCCCCTCTTCCTGAATGTTACTTTTGCTGGATACAGAATTCTGGTTGACAGATTTTTTTCTTTCAGCATGTGAAAAATGTTTTGCCAATTCCTTCTAGTCTTCATGGTCTCTGGTGGAAAATCTACTGTCATTCAAATCTTTTTTTCCTATAAGTAAGATGTTTTTCTCACACTTAATCAAGATTTTTTTAGTTTGTAGAAGTTTGAATATAAGGTGCCTTGATATGAATTTCCTTAGTTTCTCCTCTTTGGAAATTCACTCAGTTTTTGAATCTGTACATTTATGACTAGCCAAATTTGGGGAAATTTCAACCATTATTTCTTTGAATCCTTTTCCAACCCTGCCCTTTCACCCCTCCTTTTTTGAAACCTTGATGACACAAATATTACTACATTTTTGTTACAGTCCCACAAGTCCCTGAGTCTCTTATTTTTGCAGCCTATTTTCACTCCGTTTTTCAAATTGAGTAATTTCTATCATTGTATCTCTTAGTTTGTGCTTCTTTCTATTCTTCTATTAAGAAAATACATTGAAGGGGCTTCCCTGGTGGCGCAGTGGTTGAGAATCTGCCTGCCAATGCAGGGGACATGGGTTCGAGCCCTGGTCTGGGAAGATCCCACATGCCGCGGAGCAACTAGGCCCGTGAGCCACAATTACTGAGCCTGCACGTCTGGAGCCTGTGCTCCACAACAAGAGAGGCCACGATAATGAGAGGCCCATGCACCGCGATGAAGAGTGGCCGCCATTTGCTGCAACTAGAGAAAGCCCTCGCACAGAAACGAAGACCCAACACAGCCATAAATAAATAAATAAACTCAAAAAGTTAAAAAAAAAAAAAAGAAAATACATTGAGATTTTTATTTCAGATATCCATATCAGAGCTTTGGAACCTGGCTTCTCAGAGCAGAACCCTCAGTCCTAAAGATCCACCTCTGAGTTGACTCTGGGGATACTGTGACTTGAAATCAGTTCAGACCCAAACCAATTCTCTGCAGCATTGTCCAATGATGATACAGAGCCTTTTCAAATCAAGTACAAATTTATTTCTCCCTCATACTTCATCCATATGTACAAGCATGCCTGATTCCAAGTTAAACAAATAATTGATCCTTGAATCAGCACTTGAGTCCACTGGTCTCAGCACCACTGATGAAATAACATCTCTGATTGAAACAGGAAAAAGGATGAGGAATATCAGGAAATACAGCTTCATCAGAACTAGCATGCCATTTTATGGAGTGTGTCAAAAGGGATGTCAGGCATGGCTTACAGCTATAGTGACTAATAGTAGGTATTTGATCAAGATGACAGAGAAATTGGCATTGCAGGAAGATATAATTTGCTATTCCTGATGTGCCTAATTATATATGGGGAGGAACTTAGGACCAGGAGTGATACAAGCTCAGAATAAATTTCACATTGGAATTGCATCTTTCTTCCAAGATAATCACCAGATATTTTACAAACCTGAAATTTCCCAGTGGGCAGTAATTTTTACAAAATCCTTTCTCAACAGGCCAGCAGTGAGAATTGTAAAACCAAAAATAATCTTGACCTTCTGATAGGATAAATTTACTCCCATTTACTGAGATATGGCATTTGCTTATAGTGCATGTAAGTCATATACTCAATAAATGATGCACTTGGTTCCTTCCAGGCACTGTCATTCTTCAGCTGTCTTGTCTAATATTTTCTAGTTTTTTAACTGCATCTGTGTGTTCAGAGCTCTAACTGGTCTAGTTAATGTTGTTCCAGGTTATTTATTTACAAAGCAAGCCATGCTTACAGATTAATCATTAGTTGCCTGAGACCCTTGATCTCTCCACCAGTTTATATTTTCAGTGCTACATGAAGATCTTTTCCTTTACTGCTATTTGTCTCTCCATCCCAGACCTTCATTTCCTCTTTTAGTCTCTCATCCACACACGATTTGTTGTATAATTTTTCCTCCTCTCTTCACATTGAGATGCAATAATTCCCCTTCTAGGTTATCTTCTTCCTTCTCTAGGACCTACATTAGGATAAGTAGTCTCAAAATTTATCCTAATTTCAAATGAAAAAAAAAAAGTTAAGTGATTTTTATTTTATTTTAAACTTATATTATGAATTTTTAGAAATATATGTGGATTTAGAGAGGGAACATGAAGAAAAGTAGTAAGGAAAGGACAGTGTTTATACTTTCTGGACACACAATGCATCAGCCCCATGCTAGCAAATTTACTTTCATTATTTTATTTAATCTTAAAAGAAAATTAGGTTAAAAATGAAAAACCTGAGGCTCAAAGTCCTTATTTGTTCTCCCCCAAATTATATTTTTAATTAAACTTGTATGAGGATGACTGCTAGAATTAAATATAAATAATTTTCCAGCATCCTGATAATATGCATAATAATGATTTAAACATTATTGCACTTCTTTGGTCCTTATTTTTTTCAGCTATAAAATCAAGAATGAATAATTACATTATTTCCTTCTCAGCAGTGCTTTATGTATACTGGGAATCTTATACTTTATTTCAATTTTGGCCAGCTTCCCAAAAGGATGAACATAGTCTGAAGTCAGGGAGTGTGATTTCCAGTTCTGTTCTTCTTTTTCAAGATTGTTTTGGCTATTTGGGGTCTTTCGTGCTACACTTATGTGTCAGGATGAACATAAAATAACGTGGCAATATTTAAAAATATGGACTTTACATACTATGTAGGACTTGCAAAGAAGATAACCAAAAACTGGGTTTTAATAGCACTTAGTCCTATATGCATTTCATAGTTATAGAATTGTTGAAGTTAAAGAAACTCAGAGCAAGAATTTCTTTGGAAAATTTGCAGTACTGTGACATAATATCCCCTTATGGGGAATGGGAATGGGTGCTTCCCTCTTACATCAAGGTAAAGGTGAAAGGCTTCAATGGGACCACACTAGACCTTGAGCTATGAAATCCTGAAGACCCCATCATCGAAAGAGGATACATATGAAAGACTATTGCTGACTACCTGCACTAGTGGCAGCACAAGAAGAGAAAGCTGCATTATTGTAGAAAAGATAGAAGAGATATGAGCCAATTACTGCTTAGTCTCTCCTGAAGCCAACATAAGTATGTTGCCCAAAAGGAGTGCTTGGAATGAACTCAATAAAGAATACAGTAATAAAACTACTGGTTTAAAAACTATGTATGGCTTTAAACTTTTTTTTTAAACATCTTTTTTGGAGTATAATTGCTTTACAATGTTGTGTTAGTTTCTTCTGTATAACAAAGTGAATCAGCTATACATATATATATATATATATCCCCTTATCCCCTCCCTCTTTGCGTCTCCCTCCCACCCTCCCTATCCCACCCCTCTAGGTGGTCACAAAGCACCGAGCTGATCTCCTTGTGCTATGCAGCTGCTTCCCACTAGCTATCTATTTTACATTTGGTAGTGTATATATGTCAATGCCAAGTTTAAACCCCCCTACCAAAAAAAAAAAAAAACTATGTATGATACTTCAGGCCAAACCATAGGCAATTACAAAGGCTTTACCTGGTAGGTCTCACAGAGGAAAGCTGGCCTTGTAACAATGTTGATTGATCAGATTGATACAGATTTGGTTCACAGCCAGTGTATTACAGTCTCTAAAGGCAGTGGCAGCCAAGGACTCAAGCCTCTTGGGTTGGCCATGTTTTTATGCATCTTTACATTCCTAGCCCATGCACCTAAGTTCACAGGCCTTCCTCTGGTACCTCAGCTGAGGTCGTCCTGCAGGGAGGTGGGGGTAGGAGTGGTGGAGAAACTTTGATGATCCTTTTTCCCACTCTGACACGGTATTCAGTACTTTTCTACTCCTAGCTCTCCCCTTCTCCCTCCCTCCAGCCCCTGGGTGTTAGATCTTAAATGAAATAGTTTACCCTAGCCAATTAAAGAGAGTGATTGAAAGTAAATCAAACCAAAAAATATAGCTTAATAAAGACTCTTAAAATTCATATGTGAAATTCCCAGCCCTTATAACTGCATGTTACAGTGTAGACTGCTATATTTTCTCTCTTACTTACACAGAGCAGGAGCTCAGTTAATGGTAGCTAGTCTTTAAAAATAAAGCAATAATAAAGTGAATAATAATAACTTAGTTTAAAAATATTAGTCATTTGCTATAGCTAATACAAGTCCTTGATAATCAGTGAAAATTTAAATACGCTGAGTTATAGGAATACAGGAAAGAAACAGCTAACCAGTTTTCTCATGAAGGAGAATTAGCAAAGTGTATTTTTCACCTCAAAAGATAATTTAAAAATTAGTAGACGTTAGCAACGGATAAAAATTAGAGGGCACTCCAGGCAGGAAAACAGCATATATAAATGCTAAGTTATGAAAAAGCTAAGTGGGAGTTAGGGATCATGATTGCAAGGCTATAGCCACGTTTGAAAACAGGAGTTAGAGAGAGAGGAGAGACAAGATTATTTTGAGCTAAGGACTTTATCCTGAAACTCATTGATCAAGGAAGTGATGAAGTGAGAAATTAATTTAAGAAATAATGTTCTGAAAACAGAGAAAAGAGCCTAGACAGGGATGAAATAGGAGACAGGGAAACCAGTGAGGAAACCTTTCTAATCCTACTTTCTCATTCTATATGTATGGAAATTTAGGCACAAAGCTTCCTGTATTCCTATAAGCTAGTTGCATAATTCCCCAGTAGAAACTTCCTGCTTCTGGGCTACAATTATTTTTCTTTATTCAGTGGTTTCCTTTCTTTCTTCATGCCCCAACCCACAGCAACACACACACACACACACACACACACACATGCATACACACACATTTATTATAAGCTTCTTGATGTTAAGGGTTCACTCATTTCTCACCCATTTCTTTATTTAAAAAGCATCCAATAGGGTTTGCCCAAAATAAGTATTCTGCAGTTGTAGACGCTTGCTTGTGAGGGTGAAAGAGGAAACTAAAAATAAAAAAGTAAAGAAAGAATAAAAACTAACAGAAGCAAAAGAAAATAATTGAAAAAAAAAATCTTTTATTTCACGTAGTTGAATCTAAAGGTCAGTTTCAGCTATATTTCTGTCTCAGGTCTTTCCATGATATAAGTGAGGCTGAGGTCCATGACCACAGTCCCTGCCATCATCTAAAAGCCAGGTTGCCTGGAACTCTACAGTAGGATTTTTTCATATTTCAACTTATAAGTGGAAACCCATGGAGACATATACTAGTATAAAGATGGGCTTTGAGTTTAGAATGTTTCATTTCATATACCTCTCCCTCCAAGCAGCTAAATAAAGTAATGAAATACGGATTTCTACACCAAATCTAGAGTAACATGTTGAATATAGCACATGAGACAGGACCACCTGGGCAGGTCTCAAATTACTGTGGCCTAATTTCCCACTTTATTCAACATTTAGTAAAGAAAGCTTCAAGGACATGACTTATTGTGGGAATGAAGCTACACACACGGACACACACACATACATATACCCCCCACACACCACACATTTAATTTATTTAGCCACATGGGAACAGGAATAAGAGAAATTGAAAACCTCAAGAAGGTTGGATTGTTATGAGGGAAGCAGACATGTACATCAATAATATATCACTGGTTACAACTTACACCTGAGATCCTTCCAAATTAAGATCCAGGTATGTCTGGAGAACTACAGGGACAGACTGCCAGTGTGCCTACTGTTTTGCAAAAAACTCCTTGTTGAAGTTTGAGATGAGAACAATGGATCAAACTCTGAAGAGAAGGACGATTTTAAATATAGGGTTGCACCTCAGAGAGTAACCAATCCCGTAGGCACATAGGAGAGTCCTACAGTAGATGATTTAATTCATAAACTCAAAAAACATGTACCGATCATTTGTCATGGGCTTAGCCCTCTGCTGGGTAATGGAGAGGCACTGAGGAGAAAAACTGACAAGGTCCACCACTAATGATTCTGCTCCTAAGAGCAATGGGACATCTTTGGCACGTTTCAAAGAGGTCCTTAAGAAATGAATGAGTTAAAGGAGTGTCTGCCAGCAAATTCCATAAAAGCCTGAGAGCATAGACACCAATTGCAATTCTGATGACAACTGTGACCATCATAATGATGTTAGTGTGGCTGGGGTCTTAGTGGCTGGGCTATGGTGACAGTGTTGACACCACCCATAGTGCCCTCTACATTGGCCTATAGGCAATTTTGTGTACAGTGTACTTGACCTTTCTTATTTCAATCTTTGGGATGAAAGAGAAACCTCAGCATCAGAGGTGACACTGGTATGTCTGAACAGGAGCACAAGGTAACTTTCCTGGCACGAGGTATATAGCTTCCATTTTTTTAATGATACAGTCATAGGAAATCTCTCCACATGGTGACAAAGAGAATACAGTTTCTCCCAAGGTTAAGTAAGAGGACTGATTCTCAGTGTGCATGGAAGTTATCCCCTGTGATGTCCCAACATTAGACGTGCTCTTAGAAGAAACCTGAGGTTATTTGATTTCAGCAAAGTGGATGCAGCAAGAGGGTATGACCAGGGAATTTCCACTTCTTATGTGGCCAGGAAAGCAGAAATCCATACTATTGCTTACGTTTTCTTTGGTATGATATCACTCACATGTGAAATCTAATTTTTTAAAATTTATACAAATGAACTTATTTACAAAACAGAAACAGACTTACAGATATCAGAAACAAACTTATGGTTACCAAAGGGCAAACATGGGGGGGAGAGATAAATCAGGAGCTTGGGGTGAACGTACGCACACAACTATATATAAGATAGATAACCAACAAGGACCTACTATATAGCACAGGGAACTTTACTCAATATTCTGTGATAACCTATAGGAGAAAACAATCTAAAAAAGAATGAATATATGTCTATGTATAACTGAATCACTTTGCTGTACACATGAAACTAACACAACATTGTAAATCAACTATACTCCAATAAAAACAAAACAAAACAAAACAAAACAAAAAAGACCGTTTCTTTGTGATTTCAAGTTGGTTTTCCCCATATTGGAGGAAAGGGGAAGAAAGAGTTTAAGTCAGTCCATTTCCAAGATTGGAAATCATCCTGATAGCTTGAAGAGAATTTCTGAAATCTCCTAATGTATTAGAAAGGAAGGATTTAGGAAGGTTGAGGAAACCTTCAGAAATTGCCTCAAGTGCAACAGTCCCAGCCTTCTGGTTGGCAACCTCTAGCTCCTGGGACATTGATACAGCCAGATGTTTATGTGATCACAACAATGTCTCAGCATAGGCAGGTAGGATACACATCCCTACCCAGAAACCACTCATACAGAGACATTCACCCTAAGGTCAATGATTTCACAAGTTATCCTGAAGACAATGCACTAGTTAAGACTCCCGTAGCTGAAACAGGGAGTAATTGAAAGGAAGTTCTGTCCCAGGCAGCATAAAGGACAATAACATTAAATAGAAATATAGTTATTGCACGAAGTTCTTAGTGGCAAGCATCAGAGGATTAGAGGTTTATTCCCAAAGAGTGATAGGAAACAATACAAGTATCAAATATATCAGGTGATTAATCCCAAAAGAGACAGTATACTGTCTTGAAAACGAACCTCAGCCCTAGAATTAGAAGTGCAAACCCCAATTTCTGGCTTGGAACAAAGTTGTGAGAATAGATTCTAAGTGATTTCCAACAGGTACAAGGACGTGCGCAGGGACATTGTCCTCTTCAAGGTGCAGGGAGAGTAGATGCTTTCTTGACTTCAGCACAATACATCACCTGTTACTATGTAAATGCAATCCCAAGCAGCTTTGTGAACAAAACCTATAATTCTTTGTGATTCAGGCTCTATAGCTGGATCCATTGTTAACTTTTTTTAAAAATTTTTATTTATTTATTTATTTATTTTTGGCTGTGTTGGGTCTTCGTTGCTGCACGTGGGCTTTCTCTAGTTGCAGTGAGCAGAGGCTACTCTTCGTTGCGGTGTGTGGTCTTCTCATTGCAGTGGCTTCTCTTGTTGCGGAGCATGGGCTCTAGGCATGCGGGCTTCAGTAGTTGTGGCACTTGGGCTCAGTAGTTGTGGCTCCCAGGCTCTAGAGCGCAGGCTCAGTAGTTACGGTGCATGGGCTTAGTTGCTCCACAGCATGTGGGATCTTCCCCGCCCAGGGCTTGAACCCATGTCCCCTGCATTAGCGGGCAGATTCTTAACCACTGTGCCACCAAGGAGGCCCAAAGAAGGCAGTATGACTGGATTTTCAGTTCTATACAACTAAGTGTTTTTCTATTAACAGGGCAAAGTAATTCCATGCCATTGCCCTCAGTGATTTCCCACTAAAATGCTGACCACAAATATTTCCTTCAAGCTGCAACTGATAGATCACACTTCAGCCCTTTCCTTAAAACTAGAACTAGTATATGACTTTTCAAACCATTATTAACATGCATTATAACAGCTTGAAAATTATTCAATAAAAGTTAGGTAATAGATTGATTATTCTTGGAGAGATTCTTCCCTAAATTGCTGTGTGATCTTGCTTTATAGGAAATCAATCATATATTTTGACAGTTTGAACCTGTGTCTAAAATGACCAAAATAACAAGAAAGTAGTTAATAAATTGCTGTATTCATGGAAATATTCAGCTGAGCCTTTAGCTGTCATATAACTGTTTTGAGTTACTGTTTGAGTTACTTTATATAACAGTATAATATTCTCTTCTTGTATTGGTCCCTTTATCATTATATAACACCCTTCTTTTTCTTTTGTTATGACCTTTGCTTTTTTTTTTTTTTTTTTGACATCTTTATTGGAATATAATTGCTTTACAATGGTGTGTTATTTTCTGCTTTATAACAAAGTGAATCAGTTATACATATACATATATCCCCATATCTCCTCCCTCTTGCATCTCCCTCCCTCCCACCAACCATATCCCACCCCTCTACGTGGTCACAAAGCACCGAGCTGATCTCCCTGAGCTATGCAGCTGCTTCCCACTAGCTATCTATTTTACATTTGGTAGTGTATATATGTCCATGCCACTCTCTCACTTTTTCCCATCTTCCCCTTCCCCTTCCCTGTATCCTCAAGTCCATTCTCTAGTAGGTCTGCATCTTTATTCCCGTCTTGCCCCTAGGTTCTTCATGACCTTTTTTTTTTTTTTTTTTTAGATTCCATGTATATATGTTAGCATACAGTATTTGTTTTTCGATTTCTGACTTACTTCACTCTGTATGACAGACTCTAGGTCCATCCACCTCACTACAAATAACTCAATTTCGTTTCTTTTTATGACTGAGTAATATTCCATTGTATATATATGCCACATCTTCTTTATCCATTCATCTGTTGATGGACACTTAGGTAGCTTCCGTGTCTTGGTTATTGTAAATAGAGCTGCAATGAACATTGTGGTACATGACTCTTTTTTAATTATGGTTTTCTCAGGGTATATGCCCAGTAGTGGGATTGCTGGGTTGTATGGTAGTTCTATTTTTAGTTTTTTAAAGAACCTCCATACTGTTCTCCATAGTGGCTGTCTCATTTTACATTCCCACCAACAGTGCAAGAGAGTTCCCCTTTCTCCACACCCTCTCCAGCATTTACTGTTTGTAGATTTTTTTGATGATGGCCATTCTGACCGGTGTGAGATGATATCTCACTGTAGTTTTGATTTACATTTCTCTAATGATTAATGACGTTGAGCATCCTTTCATGTGTTTGTTTGCAGTCTGTATATCTTCTTTGGAGAAATGTCTATTCAGGCCTTCTGCCCATTTTTGGATTGGGTTGTTTGTTTTTTTGATATTGAGCTGCATGAGCTGCTTGTAAATTTTGGAGATTAATCCTTTGTCACTTGTTTCATTTGCAAATATTTTCTCCCATTTTGAGGGTTGTCTTTTCGTCTTGTTTATGGTTTCCCTTGCTATGCAAAAGCTTTTAAGTTTCATTAGGTCCCATTTGTTTATTTTTGTTTTTATTTCCATCTCTCTAAGAGGTGGGTCAAAAAGGGTCTTGCTGTGATTTATGTCATAGAGTGTTCTGCCTATGTTTTCCTCTAAGAGTTTGATAGTGTCTGGCCTTAAATTTAGGTCTTTAATCCATTTTGAGTTTATTTTTGTGTGCAGTGTTAGGGAGTGTTCTAATTTCATTCTTTTACATGTAGCTGTCCAGTTTTCCCAGCACCACTTATTGAAGAGGCTGTCTTTTCTCCATTGTATAATCTTTGTTTTAAAGTTAATTTTGTCTGATACAAGTGTTTAAAGTTAATTTTGTCTGATATAAGTGTTGCTACCCCTGCTTTCTCATCATTTCTGTTTGTATGAAATATCTTTTTCCATCCCCTCACTTTCAAGCTGTGTGTTCTCTTAGCATTGAATTGAGTCTCTTGTAGGCAACATATTGAAAAGTCTTGTTTTTTTAATCCAATCAGCCACCCTATGCCTTTGATTGGAGCATTTAGTCCATTAACATTTAAACTAATCTTTGAAAGTTATGTACTTATTGCCATTTTATTAATTGTTTTCTGGTTATTTTTGTAGTTCTCTGTTCATTTATTCTTTTTGTTTCTTACCTTGTGGTTTGAAATTTTTCTCTAGTAGTATGCTTGTGTCCCTTCTTTTTAGTTTTTATGTATCTATTGTATGTTTTTGATTTGTGGATCTTATATGATGACCTATAATTATATCAACTTTTTTAAAACTGGTAGTCATTTCAGTTCAAACACATTCTAAAGGATATAGTTTTACTTCCCTCCCCCACATTTTATGTTTTTGATGTCATATTTTACATCTTTATGCTTATCCCTTAACAGTTTATTGTAGTTACAGTTGATTTTACAATTTTTTGTTTTTTAATCTATGTACTGGATAATTAAATGGTTGATTGGGGATCCTTACTATATATTTACATTTCCTATTGGAATTTTACCTTTCCTATAGATTTTTACTTCTTTTGCACTTATAGAAGACCCTTCAACATTTCCTTTATGGTAGATTTAGTATTTTGAACTCCTTTAGTTTTTGCTTGTCCAAGAAGTTCTTTATCCCTCCTTCTACTCTAAATAATAATCTTTCTGAGTAGAGTATCCTAGGTTGCAAGTTTCTCCCCTTCAGCACTTTGTATATAATAAGCCACTCTCTTCTGGCCTGCAAAGTTTCTGCAGAGAAATCAGTTGATAACCTTAAAGAAAGTCCCTTGTATATGAATCTTTGGTTTTCTCTTGCTGCCTTTAGAGTTCCCTCTTTACCTTTAAATTTGCCATTTTAATTATAATATGTCTTGGTGTGGGTCTGTTTGGGTTCATCTTGTTTGGGACCCTCTGTTCTTCCTGTACCTGGATATCTGTTTCCTTCTTCAGGTTTGTGCAGTTTTCAGTCATAATTTCTTCAAATACATTTTTGATCCCCTTCTCTTTCTCTTCTCCTTCTGGGACCCCTATGATGTGAATTTTTGTACACTTAATGTTATTTCAGAGATCTCTTAAGTTGCTTTTATTTTTTAAAATTTGCTTTTCTATCTGCTGTTCTGATTGGGTGTTATTATTATTATGTCTTCAGATAACATATGTGTTCTTCTGTATCAGTCTGTTATTCATTCCTTATAGTGTGTGTGTATGTTTTTAAATCAGTTACTGAATTATTCATTTTTGATTTGGTCTTTTTTATATTTTCTAGTTCCTTGTTAAAACATTCACTGTTTACATCAATCCTTTTCCCTAATTCAGTTAATATTTTTATTACCAATGTTTTGAATTCTTTATCTGGTAGATCATTTATTTCTGTTTCATTATTTTTCAGGGGTTTTCTCTTGCTCTCAATTGAGAGCAGTTACTCTGCCTTTTCATTTTGCATAGCTTTCTCTGTCTTTATGAACTTAGGTAAAACAGTTACTTGTTGCAGTCTTGAAAGAGTGTTCATTTGTGAGAGCCTCTGTATACAAACTGTGTGTGGCCAGTGCCTTTGGTTGGAGAGCTGCATTTGATGTGGATACAAGTCACATCTTTCCTCAGTGTATGGTAGCAAGGAGTTAGTATCCAAATATTTAAACAGCCCATACAGCTCTGTATCAAAAAGGAAACAAACAACCCTATCAAAAAAATGGAAGACCTGCATAGACATTTTTCCAAAGAAGACATACAGATGACCAACAGGCACATGAAAAAATACTCAACATCGCTGATTATTAGAGAAATGAAAATCAAAACAACAATGATATATCACCTCACAACTGTCATAATGGTTATCATCAAAAATTTACAAATGACAAATCTTGGAGAGTATGTGGAGAAAAGGAAACACTTGTACACTGTTGGTGGTAATGTAAATTGGTACAGTCACTATGGAAAACAGTATGGAGGTTTCTCAAAGAACTAAAATTAGAACTGCAATATGACCAAGCAGTTCCACTCCTGGGTATATATACAGAAAAAAAAGAATACTAATTCAAAAAATACATACACCTCAATGTTCATATCTGCACTATTTACAATGGTCAACATATGAAAGAAACCTAAGTGTCCATCAACAACAAATGGATAAGGAAGATGTGGTGTATTTATACAATGGAATATTACTCAGCCAGGAAAAAGAATGAAAGTCTGCCATTTGCAGCAATGTGGATGGACCTAGGGAATATTATGTTCAGGGCCTTTTTAAAAATGTTGATGCTAATTTCTAATTTTATTACATTGTGATTAAATTATTGTTTATAATATTTCTACTTTATTGAATACACTAATGATTTTTTTTATCTAACATGTGATCAATTTTTGTGAATGTTCTATGTGTGCTTAAGAAGTTGTATGCCTTTTATCTGCGTATAAAATTTGGTATATAACCATAAAGCTGTATGTAATAAATAATGCCAACTTCTTTTTGTTTTTTAGGTCTTCTAGTCTTACTTAAAATTTCTTATCCAGGTGAACTCTGTTTTACTAAAGGTAGCACATTAATTTCTTTTTAACAATGTTTTTCTACCCATGTCTTCTCACACTGCCTATGTTTTTGTTTTTTAAAAGGTCACTATGTTATTTGTTGTATAGATATCCACAGCATTGCAAACTGTGGCTTCTAGCATTGAAAAGAATCCTGTGTATGTGAACAAGCTTCCTTTATATATGACACATAAGTCTCTCCGAACACAGAACCCAGAAAGCCTTTACACTGTTTCTGCCCTTTACACTAGCAATTCACATTTCTTTTTGATTTCTGGTACAGAAAGATATGTACTTTAATTTTGAGTTTAGTTATGTTTTATTAAATTTATCCTTTGTATTATAGTCTTGCTTGGTATGTATCTAGAGCAAATAGGGGTAGATACAAATATATGGTATGATAATCCATAGCTATTTTGATAGGAATTAATTATTTAACCAACTCTTTTTTTCTCTGATGGACTCAATACACATGTAAAATCTCTGGGTCATAGATGATGCCCTGTAATTCTATTCACTCATTTTCAACTAATCAATAAGAGTTTTCCCAACAATCCTACCTAGTTTTTTCTAACTTCTATAGCATGTAGCATTACTGCCTGTTGCATTATTGATGTGCCATTATTTTGTGTCACTGGTATAATATTTCATGTAAATTAATCTTATCTCCCCAACTAGCACATGAGCTTTTAAATAGCAGAGTCCACTTGGAGGCACCTTTCCTAGCAAGCAAACCTAGAGACTCTCCAAGGGGCTAACAATGAAGCTGAATATGTGTCACAGTACAGGAATAAATAACTAATGTGGATACACAGGAGAGAGTGAATGGTGAACATTTACAAGTGATGTTGAAGCTGTGCCTTGAATTTGTGATAAGAAATTAATTCATTAGACAGATAAGGAGGAAAAGACATCTAATGAATGAAGAACCTGTTTAAATGCCCAAAGATATAGGAATACATGGCTTATTCAGAACATGGTGATTAAGGTTAGCATGACTGGAGCAGTGTGTCAGAAGACCTGTTTCAGCAGCCCAGTAGTGCCTTGTATGTCCTGAAAGGGGTTAGAGTGTAATTCTGTGAGTCCTAGAGGTAATCATTAGGGGTACTTAAGGGGGAAAGTGATAGGATTATAGTTGGCTTGGGAAAAATAACTGTGTCAATAGTTTGGAAAGTATATCTCAGGAGGCATCTCAAAGGAAAGGCATTGTTATAAAAGCTACCCAATGTGGCCAGGGGAGACAAGCTGAAAAACTGAACTAAACTTCCTTTATATTATGAACTAGCTGTTTTCTAGTGATGGTAAAAATGGATAAGAGGTCAGATTTGATGACTGTTTTGCAGGTAGCATTGCTAAAACTTGATATCTAATTTTCTGTCACAGATGAGGCAGATAGAGAGGGTGATGTCAATATTTCCAGCTATAAAGATTTTGTAAGTGGCCTAAGAACATAGGCGAGAGAGAAGGTTTAAGGGACACAGAACAGATTTAAAGTTCACTTTTATGGTGACATGAGGAAATATAAATTCTCTCTCTACTACTCCTCTTCCCTGCACTTTGCTTCGGCCTTGATGTGAAGGAATGTTGTAAAAAAGAAACAGTTAAACATCAAGAAGGGCCATTGTGTTATCAACTGTGTTCATAATATAATATTATAGGTTTATTCCACTCAGGGATAAATGGGGTTTGGAAAGTAAAGTTGCCTTCAGGTTGAACAGAGGCAGATTAAACTTCTTAAAAGAGTATTAAGCTTTTATATATAGAATGGATAAACAACAAAATCCTACTATATAGCACAGAGAACAATATTCAATATCTTGTGATAAACCATAAAGGAAAAGAATATTAAAAAAGAATGTGTATATATATATATATATATGTATGTATGTATAACTGAATCACTTTGCTGTACAGCAGTAATTAACACAACTTTGTAAATGAGTTATACTTTAATAAATAATAATAACAATAATTTAAAAAAGAGTATTCTCTTTCACCACCACTGTCACGATTTTTCCACAAAGGCAGTAAATACCCTAAACCATAGACTCTAAGTAAGTGAAATAACTCAGTAATACCAGAGTCCCAGAAGGATAGTGTCTATGGAACAGAACTAGGTAAATAATAGTTTGAGTAAATAAATGGCCAGTATCCAGAAGCTTACTTTCTTGTCTGAAGATTCTGGAAAGAAATATGGTTAAGATACTCTTAAGTCATTAAATTACATTGTCATTGGAAGCTTGATTCCCTGGGCACTCCCAGAACATCTGGCCGAAAAATATCTTGTTAAGAATTTCATTGCCAGCATCAGTCCGCAGCTTTGAGAGTCGCAGATGCCATGCTGGATGGGGGCCAAGGATGTCTCTGGACTGCCTGTTCTTGTATAAGATAGATGGAAAAGTTGGGGATTGGTCCCGTTATTTTATTTTCATCTTGCTACTGAGAGCATGGATCACAAGTCACAGCCTGGTGCCCTGTTTCCCCAGACCTTCTGCTCCATCTTCCTAGTAGAAATGAAGGAAAGACATTGTGACCCAGGGCCATGCATCCATAAGTGGTGTGATGCATGTGGCTTAACCAGAAAAAAACAAGTTTCTTAGTTCTGGTCTCATTTATAACGAAGCAGTTAAAAGGTAACGAATGAGTTGAGTGTGAGGGTTTTGATTTGTTTCAGTAACAGCAGGTACTAGATTGAATATGGTAGCTGTTTTCTAGAGATTTATTGAGAGAATAGAAGCTGCTAAGTGAAACTTGGAGTCTTAGCTAAAGATGAAATAAGCAATTACCTAAAAAAATATGTAACATGAAAGCTCCTCTTTCTTTTTTTTTTTTTTTTTTTTTTTTGGCTGCGTTGGGTCTTCGTTGCTGCACGCGGGTTTTCTCTAGTTGCGGTCAGCGGGGGCTACTCTTCATTGTGGTGTGGGGGCTTTTCATTGTGGTGGCTTCTCTTGTTGCAAAGCACGAGCTCTTGGCATGTGGCCTTCAGTAGCTGCAGCACACAGGCTCAGTAGTTGCAGCATGAAGGCTCAGTAGTTGCAGTGCATGGGCTCTAGGATGCAGGCTTCAGTAGCTGCAGCTCACGGGCTCTAGAGCACAGGCTCAGTAGTTGTGGCGCACGGGCTTAGTTGCTCCACAGCTTGTGGGATCTTCCTGGACCAGGGATCAAACCCGTGTCCCCTGCATTGGCAGGCAGATTCTTAACCACTGCACCACCATGGAAGTCCCAAAGCTGCTCTTTCTGATAAATATTCTACATTTGACTATCAGGGTTGTCTAAAATTCCGGGTATTAGATTCATCCTTGGTTTGAAATTAAGAAATTACCTCATTAAGCCCTTTCTGAGGATGAAAATTTTATCTTTGTCAGGGATGTTCTTTTATGACATTGTTTTTTTTGTTGTTTTGTTTTGTTGTTGTTTGTATTCTTATAGGGTAAAGGTTTACTAAGCTTGACCACTTTTTGACTATAGACTCCTATGCACTGACCACAAGGGATAGAATATTAGCAATAAAATGTCAACCTGTTTGGGTATGTGAATTAATTAGTTTAGCATGACAATAAAATAACACTGACAGAATGATACATACACCTCCATATTTTATTAGGAGATTCAGGATGGAGAAGGCAGGTTGGAGAGGCCAAGGGCCAGAAACCCTAGCCTGGGGCTGCACAGGAACTGGAATGGAGTCATGGACAAAACAGGGATTCTATGAAAATGCAGAATGAGGGCACAAATAATTTCCTCTTCTCATAATGCCCAGACTATAGTCGATGTTCAAAAAGAGTCAAATTTAACTTTCAAAAGTTGATTGTTGTCTTTCAAATAAAGTCTGGCCTCTATATTGCACTACTGATAACTAACTAATATTAAAACCTCCCATCTACTTTTGAAAATGCAAGTTTCCCTCTGAATTTGCTTGCATTTTATGATTTTCTGAATTACTGTCTACCTTTCTGCCTTTTTCATAAATTTAAATTTTAGGCAATGAAGAAATAATACATTTTTCACTTGTTTATCCTTCCTTCAGGGACTTACATTTGTATCAAAGAAGGATTAAAACTCGGTGAGAATCAGGCTGAGAATTCTAACCTTAATAACTTAAGACATTTCATAATAATAAGTAGAATCTTTCTGGATTAGTTTCGTGTGTGTTGGGCTTAAATGACATATTCTTTTATGCTCATATTTTACTGTTTCAAAACACACAAGCCGAAATTTAAGTACAAGGAATGTGTGCTTGATAAGGAGAGTGAATAATTAGAGGTATTTCAAACTGGATGAGCAAAAACAAGAAAATAAAACAAGCTCACCCTATACTAATGCATACTACTTGTATGAAATGAGGGAGCAATATTTTTGAAATGAAGGGCAATTAATCTTCCTCACAAATTTTCTATGGCCTTTATGCTACTTCTAATTTGAAAAAAAGTACATTGAATGCAAATGTATATGAGAAATTTAATCATACTCATGTGCTTTGGTTTGGAAAGAATATGAAAAGAACCTGAGAGGATCATGTAAACAAAGAAACTGTGGTTGCTCACCAAAGTGTAAATTTTCCCCTGAATTTTATCAAAGTATCTGATTTGTGACTTTACTCAATGTTGGAGAATTGGAAAAGCTATAAGTTAAAAATGAGATAGCAATCAAGCAAAATAAACTGTATCTGGAGCAGGATAAAGATGTGAATCCTGCTTTACAGAGATTCATCTATCTATCCCTTTATTGTTTTGTTTGTCTTGGTTTTTTCCCCCTTATTTCAGGAGGAGAAATGATTCATCCCCTTTTAGGACATATGCAAATGAGATTTTATTTTTTGGTTACTTGTGATTTGGAGCATAACTTCCATGAGTCATTGAGGTTGATATAGAAATACCGGTGAGGACTCCATGAAGAAAAGAGAGGGCTCTGAGGTAAGGGTGATCAGAGAGAGGGTAGCAAGCATGCTGGTGTAGGGTCTACCACAATGCCTAACATGTATTAGGAGTGCAGCAAATTTGAGTTGAATAAGTGAATGGATTCACCAACAAACATAAGTGAAGGACTTAATTATGGAAATGCTACAGATAAGTTGATTTCCAAATTTTCAGTGTTTTTGAATGTTTTTGTCCGAAAAATTATCAACAGTCAGTCAGTGATTTTGACCTCTACATATCACAGCTTTTTAATAAAGCTAGAAAATATGGCATTTCTGTAAACCTTGTCCAGAAAAGCCAAAATTAAGATCTGATATGTTTTAAAGTCTCCCTCTGGATAAAGCCAGATAAAAAAGAGTTTAGCAGACAACATGGTATCAGCATCCACAATGAATGGTTTATAGTGGAGGACCCCAAAAGAATTTTACTCTCTAACTGCTTTCCTATCAACAATTTTTCTGTATTCGTCCCATTAACACTGTGAATTGTATCATCCACCATGGAAACTCAAGCTCTTTCTATACTGATTGCTGAGAAGTTTTGAGTAAAATTTGTGACTCACCTATAGCAAGAATTTAGGTCACTCCAATGAGCACTTTTATTCTTATTCGTGGCTCTCCTCTGCATCTCTACTTTTTTCTTTCACCATCCTTTTAATCTGTTATTTTGTACATTTTCTATGTATTTGCAGGCTGTTTGCTCAAACATTTTGGAGCCAAGTAGAATATAAAGATGACTAAGAGTTTGCTTTACCTACCAGGCTGGTGCATTAGGAAGTGAATTCATTTTGGCTCTTTGGGTCACCTATATCTCTAACCTCAACCCCTCTCCTTATTATCCCCCAAACCCTGATATCTTGATACATTGCCTCTCGAGACTGATTTCCTTTGCCAGAGCCTGCAGCACAACTGGTCATTTCTTTATCTGAATATAGAAATAGATGCTATAAGTTGGATTGGAGCTTCATTACTATTGTTACCTTTGAAGAGCATTATTCATTATTAATTCAATTTTGGTTTTGTTTTAACATTTTGGTTTCTCCCTGTTTCATAGTTATTTGGGAATAAAGACATTTATAAAATTGTTCCATTAACAAATCCATTTTTGAATAATGCTTTTTGGTGGTTCTTTTTTCTTTTTTTTTTTTTTTTTTTCTTGCTGCATTGGGTCTTCGTTGCTGCACATGGGCTTTCTTTAGTTGTGGTGAGTGGGGGCTACTCTTCCTTGCAATGTGCGGGCTTCTCATTATGGTGCCTTCTCTTGTTGTGGAGCCTGGGATCTAGGTGAGCGGGCTTCAGTACTTGTAGCATGCGGGCTCAGTAGTTGTGGCTTGTGGGCTTAGTTGTTCTGCAGCATGTGGGATCTTCCCGGACCAGGGCTCAAACCCATGTCCCCTCGTTGACAGGCGGATTCTTAACCACTACACCATCAGGGAAGCCCAAATAATGCTTTTTGAATTATTGTTTTAAATAAGGTCCTGGTATAGAACTCCGGGTATAGGAAAAAAAAAAAAAAGATCTGATATGTTTTAGACTTGAGTTTCATAATTAGCATCAATCTCTATATCATAAGATTTATTTTCTGATTTATAAAATGAAAGTTCACAACCCAAGCCATCAGTTACCATAAATCACATTTACCAAAAAGTATCCATTATATTTTTTTCTTTAGACAAATCAATTTTTAGTTTGTTCCTTAAATTCATATCTTCATGGAAGATGCCCAGTCAAAGATAGATTGTGACCTTGGGAAACATTTTTCAAGACTGTTGTCTTAAACTACCTTAAAAAAAAAGAATTCAGAAAAAAAAATCTTCAAATTCCAAAATAACTTTCCACGTGCAATCAAAACCGTCCATCAAAGGTGAATTACCTAAAGTTTACTCTGTGCTAGCTGGTTGGTTAATTTTTTTTTCTTTTCCTTTATTTTCACTGGGTATTTACAGTAGTTTAAAAGTTTTCTAGGGAAGAACATCTAACTTGTCTGTGCCTATATTTTTTATGAAATGGTATCATCTGCAGTGCCACTCTTGAGAGTTTAGAATGTTCGTATCACCATGAGTCAGAATGATCAGATTTGTTATTGTACACTGCAAATTTTACTTTTGTTTCACTCAAATGTCCAATTAAAACATGATGTCTTTATTTCAACTTTATTGATTTAATCCTTCCCATGAGAACCCCACCTTCCCTTGAGAAATGGCAAGAGGAGAAAAGTGAACTTATTTCTTTGAAACTCAGGTGAATGTTTCAGGTGAAGGTTCAGTCTTCAGTGTTCTGGACCCTCCCTTGCTTGTATTCAAGAAGGCATGAAGTAGTCTGCCTGAAAAAGTCCAAGGGAAGAATTCGGCTGGCCAACCCTGATTGGTGTAAAGCCAATCAAATGTGATTAAGGAGGCAGAATTACTTAGGTATATGGAATGACCCACTAGAATTCCATGAATAAAATAGGACAAGAAGCATTTCTAAGAAGGCAAGAAAAAAGTGGTAGTAATGTGAGAATTCCAAACAATATGTACACACTCTACGTAGAACATGGAAAGAGGATCTGAATTGGAAATCAGGGAAAAACAGGTGAAGACATGACCTTGCCTTCTTAGGACTTGAATGAGAGGAGTTAGGAGGGCTGCACCTGACGTCCTGCTCTCCCAAAAACATTATTGAGCAGATAGTACTGAATTAATTTTGACAGAGAGAGAAAGAGAAAATAGTAAAGAAGAGATGAGAAATAGACTAGGCAGTTTTCATACTCCCATTCTATGAGACTCAGCTTCATCCTTGAGGCAATTATTCATTCTCTATAGCTGCCTTCTTTCCCCCAAAAAGGTACCCCAAGATCAAGCCAGTCTCTCTCTTAAAGAGGTCATGGTCCAAAATTGAATATCATTTTTCCCCTCTCCTTGCCCTCATTCAGAGCTTTCTTTTCCTGATACATTTGTCAAAACTCAACTTTAGAAAATAAAGTGATAAACTATTTTGATCTATAGTGTAAATCATCTATAGTTTCTTATAATCCTTTAATACAGTTCCCTTTCCAAGGAGGAAAAAGAGTAATAGATTCAGTAAGGAAGCTGTTACAAGATTAATGTGGTAGAGTCTTGAACCCTGTAAGTCAAAAACTCTGACAACTCTTGTTTTCATTTTGTTTTAAATTTTACCTGTACTTAATAATTTCTTGCACTGCCTAAAATCCTATAATTAGAAAATAGCTCATGTTAAAATAGTTTTCTTATGAAATACAACTACACTGGGAAGATTAAGTAGGATAAGTAGAATTCATTCATGCTTTAATGCAAATTAATAAATTTTCTCTAGCTATTTTTACCTGAGGATCAGCAACCCATTCTTAATCTGTTCTCACATGACTTGGTTTCCTGACATTTGCACCCTCACTGCATGTATGCTGGCTTCACAATGTCTTCTTCAAAATATGATGACAAGAAGAAAATGGCAATATCATGTATTTCTGGTGGTATGTAAATGGATGTCCATTCTTTTTGACCTAGGAATTATATTCCTGAGAATTTACCCTGTTATGTCAAGTTTTTAAGAGGAGTGGTTAATTCTGGTTTTTTTTCTTCCTTTAATGATGTGTAACTCGTAAAAACAGTGAGGCAGCCACACTTTATAATTATACAGAAAAGTTCCTTTTATGTATTTTAAGGGGGAAAAAGCCAAAAGTTAGTAAATCAACATAGTATGATAATGTTTGCTTATTTTTAAAGTATATTTATTTACTGTTATATGAGCTTTTATCTTGAAATCAAGTCAAGAAACTATTAACAGTGGTTTCCTTTAGGAAGGATAACATCTATAGCATTATATTATTTTGTAATATCTGGAATTTCTTTCCAGAAGTGCCTAACATATCACTTTTCTGTTTGTTAATATCATCAGAGGTTCACTAAGCAGTCAACCTATGGGTCATTTGTGTTTCCTTCTTGTTATATTCTATATTAAACAAACAAATGAACCCCTCAAAATGGGAAAACACCATTTAAATTGAATTAGGGAAAGGAGAAGATGTTGATATGAAATGGGTAGACTACTTCCTGGGAGTAAACTAACCTATAAGAGTCAGAGGAAAGCACCTCCTCCCTCAATCTAGAGACCCATTGGTCTCCCTGGCCTTTCTCAAGTGACAAAGATTTCAAGGCACTTTAGAAAGAAACAAAAACATATAAAACACAAGATAATGAAATAAGTGGCTTAAGGCAGAATTGTTCAGACTGGTATCTCATACAGTGCTGTGTTTTGCAAAATGTTCTGCAGTAACAAATAAATATGAGAAAAGCTGGCTTTAAAAATAGTTAAATTATTTATCACAGAAACACTGGATAATATGAATGTAATTCGTGACTGTCAAAGAAGAGGATAGAGCATGCAGTGTTCAGCTACCTAGCTAAAATTCCTAGAACTGAATTCTAAGTAATATCAATTTTATGAAATGTTGTTATAGGAAAGCTGGTCAAGAAAAACTAAGAATTAAAAATCTACCTGTAGAAATGCATACCCTATGATTCTTTGCAGTTTCTATAAGTGAAATAGAAATTTGTTCTGTAATCTTAACACCTGATGAAAAAAGTTTTCAGTGCAGACAGTTGGAGGTTAAAGTAAAATATTATTTAGGAAAAGCACCCTTTCCTGATAATGATACTAGTAAGAAATACTATTAAAAGAGCAATAAGAGATTTTACTGGTTAAGAGTTCAAGAATTTTGGATCAATATGACAACAGTCCCTTTCTGCTCCTACTCGGTGGTTGATGAGGAGATATCACAATGGCTCAGAGTCCCACCACCTCAATTCCTGATTTCCAGTGTCAACTGAATATTAAGTCTTATTTTATCCGAATGTTCATCTTCAAGCTTTCTCAAACCTGTAGAAATTATCCTCTCCTCTCAGCGATTGACCTTGACTCAGAGCAAAAGAAGCTCTCAGTTGTGACGTCCCTTTAATTCTCCAAACCTGTTCTTAAACCTTCTCTGTAGATGCAACCCTCCTCACCTTTTAACATCAGTCTCATTTTTTTTAAGTGTCCTTTTTGGATCAGGTTAAATCTTTCCCCTATGCCATTGTACTTTGTTCCATTTCATAAGTTCTATCTCTTTAATGATATTCTTTGTTTAGTGATAGGTGGTGCGCCTAGCTGAGTTCTTTGCCCCTGATTTCTGTCAGCTCTTTGAAGATATTTAAGACACTTGATTTAAAGTCTTTGTTTAGTAAATTCAATCTCTGTGCTTCCTCAGGGACAGTTTCTATTAATTTGTTTTTTACTTTTGAATAAAGAAGGCTTTCTTATTTCTTTGTATGGCTCATAATTTTTTCTGAAAACAGGACATTTAAAATATAATATGGCAACTCTGGAAATCAGATTCGCCCCCTTCCCAGGATTTATTGTTGCTACTTGTTGTGGGTTGTTGTTGTTTATCTGGTTTACTGACTTTCCCAAACTACTTTTGCAAAGTCTGTATTTTTGTTGTGTATGACCACTGAACTCTGTGTTCCAAGTGTTTTCACAGAGTTCTCTTCAAATTCTTTTAGCAAAAAAACAAAAAAGAAAAACAAAACAGAAAAAGATAAAAAGAATCTCAGTCTTTGCAGATTGGCTCTGTGTGGGGGCAGTCCTTCAAAACTTAGCTATGCCATTTACAACTTTGCTTTCACCTTCACTTCTTGCTTGTGTGGAGCTTGGAGATCAGGCAGAGATGAAACTTTAGGGTCTTCTCACATCTCTTCTGAGCCTGTATCCAGCTCTGCTCATGTATGTGTCCTTCTTGATTCCTCAATGGACACAGGAAATTTTAAAAAGCCTTTATTCTCCTTTCCTAACTTCTTCATTCCCAAACTTGCCAAATTGCCTATTGCTTGTCTAGACTTCTCCCATAGTGCTATGGTCAATACTATCATGTTTAGAAACTCAGCAAATGCCATCCAGGAAGTGGCCTCGGTCCCTGGAATGCTCCAAGTTATGTTAAATAAAGCCAAGCCCTTTCACCAGTATTTCTGGAAGCCACCAGACAGATTAAAAACATTTCCATAATTACTTGAGAATAAGGACCATATTGCTCCCTCTGGCACTAGCAACTTGCACCAGGAATGTGAGCTGCCATATTTATGGCCACTTCCAATCTAAGGGGTGAGAGATGGTAAGCAAGCAGGTATTTCTCTTTTTAATGGTTTTCTCCCCATTCTTTAAAGCCTATTCAAATCTTCCCCATTACACACAAACCAAAACAAATAAACAAAAGAAGACTTGACCCTTCCCTCAATATAACACCACCTTATCACTTTCCTTCTGCATACAAGCCTTTTAGAAAGATGAACCTACCTTCTTTTACTATCTTTATGTCTTCCCTTTTACCATGAAGCCCTTCCAGACCTTTCAGATGAAATTGAACTCTTGATTCATTTTACCTTGCTGTTGTCAATATATAATGTGGTCATGTCAGCTATAACAGTTTTATGCACTTATTTGTTTACTCTGTGCTTGCAAATCCATAAGTCCTTCAGAGGTAAGATCATGCCTTGACTGTTTTTGCATATCCAGAGCTTAGTAGAATATACGGCACATGTCACAAATTTAATAAACGTTTTGAGTTGAATAAAATCCTTTACATATAATATATATATAAAACAGAACTTGTAGAACTATTACTTACATATCCTCAACTTAACTTATTTGCGTAATTCCAAAATTAAATCTATTTTAAATCGTTTTATAAGGGGACATGATAATGCAAACCAGAGGCACAGTCCTCTGATGATCTGACTTCAATTAATAATACATTTTAAACATCTGCAGGAATGGATGGACTGAATGTTTCTCAGGAATTCTCTTTTGACCCAAAGCTTTTGGTAAACAGTAAAGACTTAAGATTTGAGTATACACTATCTGTATAAAACTTAACATGCAGATACAGACTTCCCTTGCTTTTTGAAAGTTTGCTTTATACCACTTTGCTTTTGTTAAAGACCTACATTAATATTTGTTTTTGCTAACCAAAAGGAATCAGAAGAGGATTTTCTCTTTTAGGAAAAAAAACAAAAAGTAAAAAGAGCTTCAGCATTTGTTTTGCAGCAAGCCTTTATAGAGGCAACTCACACCCCAAGCAGCATGAGTGGCACCGCCAAGCTCCTTCCCTGGCAACTACTGTCAGCATCTCAGCATCAGGCTGCCATAGCTTTGAACTGTGTCTGTGAGCATCTGTGCTTTACCTTGATTTATTTTGTTCATCTATTAGCAATATGTGTCCTAAGGTTTACATCATTTCAGCTAACAAAATGTTTCATAGGAATGCTCTACTTTCAGATATCAGGGAAAACCTGTATTATATTTTATCAGTTAGGTAAAAGCAGGCTAACACAATAACAGTCATCTGTGTAGTAGGTTATAAAATTACAGTCTGACAATGACATAAATGAATGGATCACATCTCACTTCGACTCGACACAAGTTAGCTAACAAAGTACCTATAGGCAGGACCAAAAGATTCCTCAGAAGACAATTTGGAGACCAACCTAACACATGGACAAATGAAGATCACTTTTCCAAAATTCTATTTAAATTTAAACCCTTGTCACCTGGGAAATTTTAAGAATAGGCATTACCAGTCACCCATAAAACAATAAAAAATAATCATCTAAATAAACAGCATGGGAGGCATAAAGCAGAGTGGTCAGGAGCAAAAGCACAGAACTCATTTGCTATATAAAATACATCAATTTCTCAATTAATTACCTGAAGCAAATGGCCTAATTTTATGTATCCAAGTCTTCCTATATTTGAAACAATTATAACATTTATATAGCTCTTTGAGCCAAGGACTAATTTAAGTGTTTTATGTATATTAAATTACTTAATCTTCACACCAATCCTATGAGGTATGTGCTATTTTACAAATGAGGAAACTGAAATACCAAGAACTTAAGTGCCTTGGCCATGCTACAAAGGTGATGGTAAAGTCAGAATTCAACCAAGGCGGTATGACCCCTAAGTGTTTGCTATGACTCATTATATTCTCTGTCTCATCAGCAGTGATCATATAACAATACCCATTTTTTAGGGTTACTCTGAGGAGTAAACAAAATAATGTAGGCATAATAAGGACAGTGCTAGTGTCTCAGAAAATAAAAGCTCTTATAGTTACCAAATTGTAAGAAATGTAAGTTTTTAAGGAACTCTCCAAGCTATATTGATTTCACACTGAAGGGACCAAAAACTAAACAATTTAATTTGTCTCTTTGTCCAGAAATAAAACCAGGTTTTTATGGTCAAGTAATTTTTGATAAGGGTACCAGAACAATTTAATGGGAAAATAGCAGTCTTTCCGACAAACTGTGCTGGGACAACGGGACAGTCACATGCAAAATAATGAAAGTGGATCTTTACCTTGCACCATATTTGAAAATTAACTCAAAATGGATCAAAGGCCTAAATGTAAGAGTTAAAACTATAAAACTCCTGGAAGAAAAGAAAACATACTGGTTAATCTTCATGTCCTTATGTTTGGCAATCGTTTCCTAGATGTGACACCAAAAGCACAAGGGAAAAAATTAAATATATTGTGCATTATCAAAATCAAAAAATTCTATGCTTCAAAGGATACTATCCATTTTGGGGACTTCCTGTTCTATTCCACTGGATCATCTCTAATAATTTTAAATATTTCAGCATTTTAATATATCTTTATACTTAATAATGCAGATACCTTACCCTTCTTAAATATTTGGCATTTAAATAAATCTGTATAACTTGTAAGGAAAGCATCATCCTTTTATATTCCTCTTCAAAATTATCTTAGATAGCCTTGGTCTTCTGCTCTCCCAATAAAATTTTAGAATCACCTTTCAAGTACCAGGAAAAATCTTGTTGGGATTTTTATTCAAATTGTAGTTAGCTCATAGTTCAATTAATAGAGAATAGATAACTTGACAGTAGAAAAGTCTTTTCTTTCATATATAGCATATCTTTCCAACTGTTTAGGTCTTGCTTAGAGGTTTTTAAATAAAATATTTTCCCATAAAGGTAAATTTTATTAGATAAGGTGTCATGTAACTTGTTTTGTAAATAATATTTTTTGCAAATTTAGATTACTATTTGTTCCTGATATAAAGTAATACATTGATTTTCATGTATTGATTCTATATCCAGCACACTTGCTGTACTCTCATAATAACTTTCATTATCTGACTGAACATTTTCTAGTGATTCTATTTAGATAAAAATAAAATCTTGAATGACAGTTTTATCTTTTACTTTTTAATCCTAAAATATTCATCTTCTTTTACTTTGTTATTTCACATTCTAGAAAATGTAAAATGATGAACAGAAGCAACAACTTTGGGCTTCATTGTTTTTTGCCTGATCTTTAAGAAAATTTTTGTAATATTCCATTATTAATTATGATATTTGTTGAGGAATGTTGCTGGTTTGCTACTTCAGGTTAAGAAAATGTCTTATTAATACTTCTCGAAGTTTTATCTAAAAAGGGGTATTGAATTTTATCAAATGCTTTTTGCATCTATTGAAATGATCATATTTATTTATCCTTTAAGCCTGTAAGGTACTGAATTACATTAACAGTTTAGAATGTGAAAACATCTTTGTTGTCCTTGGTTGAACTCAACTTGATTAGATGTATTTTTATCACACTTTGCTGAATTAAGTTTGCTCATATTTTCAATATCCACCTTACAAGTAATATTCATCTTTAATTTTCTTTCTGTTGATATTGTCTTAGGCTTTGTTTTCTAGTGATATTAGCCTCCCTTTTCCTTCCTTCCTCCCTTCCTCCCTTCCTTCCTTCCTCTCTCCCTTCCTTCCTTCTTTCCTTCCTTCCTTCCTTCCTTCCATCCTTCATTTCTTCCAGGATAATTTAGTCAAGGACACATTAGAGAGGAACACGCAAGCTAGGAATTCATGGTGTTGGAGGAGTAAAGATAGTGGCCAAGTGTGGAGTTAGAAGCCTCAGTGGAGTGAAGAGAGCAACTGCATGGTCCAAGTGTTAGAGTCCAAGCAGAATGGGAAGAGCAACCATTGAAGTTGACCGTGGTGGTGTGGAGAAAATCAGTGACTCCACAGTGGTTTAGCAAAGTCCAAGCTGAGTAGGAGGATGTCTACACAGTAGGTATCAATAGCAGTACAACAAGGGGATTGGTTATATACTGGGAAACTTGATCAAGTTAGTAAATATGGTGAGGATAATAAGAGTTAGGTTTCTAACTGTGAGAGAAGGGAGTTAGTTAGAAATAAGGAAAGGCAGAAAGCTAGAATCAGCCTTGTGGTGTTGGATAGAAACTGAAGTTATTAGTGTTGATCTCATGGTTTTCTATTTGTGCATATACATGCATATATAAGAACATGCATAAATACATACACACTCATATATTTCTTAGCTCCAGCCATTGAAAGGATCTAAGAGAAAGAACATCCCAATAGTACTCAGCATGCCTCATGCCCATATCTTGACTTGTAAATACTATTCTCTACCATAAGGAGCCAGGATAAGGAGATATATATATAGTAACTGTGCCAAGTTGCTTTATATATTTTGATTTTACTATTCAGTGCATTTAAGTTTGTGAAAGGAAGACTAATACATATATATAGTATATATCATATATACTGATATATATGTGTATATATCATTATATATATAATTATATTACTAACACATTATTATAGTATATATGTCTTCCTTTCATAAACTTAAATGCACCAAATAGTAAAAGAAATATATATTATATATTTAAATTATGTATTATATAATATATATTAATTTTTCCCTCCTCTCCCTTTACTTTTGCTTTTTGCCTTTTCCCACTGTTCTGAATAGCACCATAGGTGTTACAACAGGGGTAGCACATTTTAGGGGCAGAGGCAAGTCAGGGTCAGAGAGGTACAGATGAGATAAAGTTATAAATGAATTGTTTAATATGAATCTTACTTAGAAATTTTTTAAAAATCAGTCTCTCTTAACTAGACCAACTCATCAAGTGACAACAGATGTATAAATTCATGACAAAGCAGAACAAAAACGCTTGTTAGGAAAATGACTACATGTGGATGGATCATTGGGCATGCTGGAGCTTTTGGGGAGGACTGGAGGGGTGGGGTGAGGATTGAGGAGTGAGGCCTGGGAGGTGCCAGCAAAAGATTATGAACCGTCTTCCACACCAGAAAGAAGGATAGAATCATGCTAACTGCCTCCACAGTATCACATTTGATGACCATCTGATTCAGTAGTGAATATGTATGGTTACTGTGAATTTCAGCAAATAAATTCAAATGTTCCCCTATCCTAGTGTTCGGCAAACTCTGACCCCCAGCTAGTTACTGGTATTTCAGGGTCTATGACCGAAATGTCCATAGCAAAGGGATTTACTTGTAGCTTAGCCAAAAAGGAGAAGAATACAGTCGTTATTCAGAGCCCAGGCTTTAGAATCAGACATATCTGAGATGGGATCCTGGCTCTGCTACTTACTAGCATGTACTCCTGAACAAGCCATTTAATCTCTTTGAAACAAAATGTTCTCACTCATAAAAGGTGTGATAGGGCTTCCCTGGTGGCGCAGTGGTTGAGAGTCTGCCTGTTAATGCAGGGGACACGGGTTCGAGCCCTGGTCTGGGAAGATCCCACATGCCGCGGAGCAGCTGGGCCCGTGAGCCACAACTACTGAGCCTGCACGTCTGGAGCCTGTGCCCCGCAACGGGAGGGGCCGCGATAGTGAAAGGCCCGCGCACCGCGATGAAGAGCGGTCCCCGCACCGCGATGAAAAGTGGCCCCCGCTTGCCACAACTAGAGAAAGCCCTCGCACGAACCGAAGACCCAACACAGCCAAAAAAAAAAAAAAAAAAAAAAAGGTGTGATAACATGTATTTTAAATTGCTCTTGTGAAAATTGTTGGATAATTTATATAGGATTCTTTCTATAATGCCTGTAACATAAGAAGGAGTCAATGAATAAAAATAAAAAATAAACAGTGCTTAAAAAACGAATAAACTCATGCTAAAAAATGGAAAAGCATTCTAAGTGGGGACCAAACAATAATATGGCTCAGCTGCAATAAGCATGAGATTTCTTGCAGTAGAAGTTAATAAACAATCTTGACCTACTGGCTTTCTCAATCTTAGCAGTCTATTTGATTATTCTCTGTATCTCTGTCACTTCTTTTTTCTTCTAACTCAGTTTTTAGTGTCAGCAGTAACACCTCAAGAAAATAACACTAACAGGCCTGGGGCAGGGTGGGAGGGCAATATCCAAAGTTGCTACACTATATTATTTAAAATATTTACTTTCTAACAAAAAATTATGAGACATGAAAGAAAACTGGAATGTAAGACCCACACATCAGAAAAAAAAAAACAGGCAACAAAGCTGCCAGTCGAGGAAACCAGATGTCAGATTAAAGAGAAAAAGACTTGAAAGTAACCTTTATAAATGTGTTCAAAGAAATAAAGTAAACAATGTTTAAAGATGTAAAAAGGTAATATGCCAATGTCACATCATAGAGAATATCAATAGAGATAGAAATTTTAATGGATATTTTCAAGTTAAAAAATAAAAGAAAGTTAAAACCACACTCAGTGTATATCAAAGAACATAAAGAATAAAGAAAAATAATGAGAGCCTCAGAGAAATGTATGCCACCATTATAGACACCAACATATGCATAATGTAAATTCTAGAAGAAATAAAAAGAGAGAAAAGAACAGAAGCAATACTTGAAGAAAGGAAGTTCAATAAACTCCAAAAAACTAAATGCAGAGAGATTCACAGACAGATATATCCTAGTAAAAATGATGAAAGTCAAGGACAAAAATGTTTTTGAGATTAATAGTTGGCTTCTCAGAAATAGATGCCAGATGGCAGGTGGATAACATATTCAAGGTGCTCAAAGAAAAATACTGTTGTCTACTGTAAATTCTATATCCAACAAAGCTATCTTTCAAAAATGAAAAGACATTTCCAAATTTTAAAAAACTGAGATAATTTGAAGACAGTAGACCTCATTCAAGATAAGAAGTTCTTCAGCCTGAAAGATATTAAACCTATATGGCAATGTGAATCCATACACACACAAAAGAAGGAAAGGACATAGAAGTAATTATGGATGAACAAGAATAAAGTACTTAGGAATGAATTTAACAAAAGAAGTACAAAACTAATACTCTGCAAACTATAAAACACTGTTGAAAGAAATTAAAGATGAATGAAAACATTGAGGGGAAAACATCCCATGTTCATGGATCAGAAGACAATATTGCTGAGAAGTGTTGGGTTGGTCAAAGAGTGCTTTCAGTTTTTTTTTTGTTGTTGTTGTTGTTGTTTTTTCGAGTCAGTTTTTAAGTAAAAATAAAAGATACATTTTTCATTTTCCCCAAGAACTTTATTGAACAACGTATTCACCCTTTTGTTCGACTACCTTCTGCCATTTTTCAATCAACTTCATAATTCCATCTTCCCAAAACTTTTTATCATTTTTGAACAAAGAACTGTTCCAGGTGCCTTTTACAATCTTTCAGGGAATTGAATTTTTTCCATTAAAAGAATTTTGTAAAGGCCAAAATAAATGGAAATCTGAAGATGTAATGTCTGGTGAATACAGCAGCAATCCAAACGTGCAATGTCTGGTGAGTATGGCAGATGAATCAGAACTTCCCAGCCAAGCTGTAACAGTTTTTGCCTGGTCATTAAAGAAACATGCAGCATTGCATTATCCTAATGGAAGATTATGTGTTCTGTTGCTTAATTCTGGACACTTCTTGTCTAGTGCTGCTTTCAGTTGGTCTAATTGGGAGCAGTCCTTGTTGGAATTCATCATTTGGTTTTCCAGAAGGAGCTCATAAGAGAAGACTCCCTTCCAATCTCATAATATATAAAACATCAACTTCTTTGGATGAAGACTGGCCTTTGTTGTGGTTGATGGTGGTCATTTTGATTGCCCCATGATCTCTTCTGTCCCACATTATTGTACAGTATCCACTTTTCATTGCCCATCACAATTTGTTTTTTTATGGGGTTTTTTTGTTCTTTTTTTTTTTACATCTTTATTGGAGTATACTTGCTTTACAATGGTGTGTTCGTTTCTGCTTTATAACAAAGTGAATCAGTTATACATATACATATATCCCCATAACTCCTCCCTCTTGCATCTCCTTCCCACCCTCCATATCCCACCCCTCTAGGTGGTCAAAAAGCACCGAGCTGATCTCCCTATGCTATGCAGCGGCTTCCCACAAGCTAGCTATTTTACATTTGGTAGTGTATATATGTACATGCCAATCTCTAACTTTGTCCCAGCTTCCCCTTCCTCTTCCCCGTGTCCGCAAGTCCATTCTCTACGTCTGTGTCTTTATTCTTATCCTGCTCCTAGATTCTTTAGAAACTTTTTATGTTTTTTTTTTAGATTTCATATATATATATTAGCATACGGTATTTGTTTTTCTCTTTCTGACTTACTTCACTGTGTATGACAGACTCTATGTCTATCCACTTCACTACAAATAATTCAATTTTGTTTCTTTTTATGGCTGAGGATTATTCCATTGTATATATGTGCCACATCTTCTTTATCCATTCATCTGGCGATGGAAACTTCAGTTGATTCCATGTCATGCCTATTGTAAACATAAATAGAGCTGCAATGAATATTGTGGTACATGACACTTTTTGAATTAAGGTTTTCTCAGGGTATATGCCCAGAGTGGGATTGCTGGATCATAAGGTAGTTCTATTTTTAGTTTTTTAAGGAACATCCATACTGTTCTCCATAGTGGCTGTATCAATTTACATTCCCACCAACAGGGTAAGAGAGTTCCCTTTTCTCCACATCCTCTCCAGCATTTATTGTTTGTAGATTTTTTGATGATGGCCATTCTGACTGGTGTGAGGTGATACCTCACTGTAGATTAGATTTGCTTTTCCCTAATGATTAGTGATGTTGAGCATCCTTTCATGTGTTTGTTGGCAATCTGTATATCTTCTTGAGAGAATGTCTATTTAGGTCTTCTGCCCATTTTTGGATTGGGTTGTTTGATTTACTGATATTGAGCTGCATGAGCTGCTTATAAATTTTGGAGATTAATCCTTTGTCAGTTGCTTCACTTACAAACATTTTCTCCTATTCTGAGCGTTCTCTGTTCATCTTCTTTATGTTTTCCTTTGCTGTGCAAAAGCTTTTAAGTTTCATTAGGTCTCATTTGTTTATTTTTGTTTTTATTTCCATTTCTTTAGGAGGTGAGTCAAAAAGGATCTTGCTGTGATGTATGTCATAGAGTATTCTGCCTATGTTTTCCTTTAAGAGTTCTATAGTGTCTGACCTTACATTTAGGTCTTTAATCCATTTTGAGTTTATCTTTGTGAATGGTGTCAGGGAGTGTTCTAATTTCATTCTTTTACATGTAGCTATCCAGTTTTCCCAGAACTACTTATTGAAGAGGCTGTCTTTTCTCCATTGTATATTCTTGTCTCCTTTATCAAAAATAAAGTGACCATAGGTGCGTGGGTTTTTCTCTGGGCTTTCTATCATGTTCCATTGATCTATATTTCTGTTTTTGTGCCAGTACCATACTGTCTTGATTACTGTAGCTTTGTAGTAGAGTCTCAAGTCTGGGAGCCTGATTCCTCCAGCTCCGCTTTTCTTTCTCAAGATTGCTTTGGCTAATCGGGGTCTTTTGTGTTTCCATACAAATTGAGAATTTTTTTTGTTTTAGTTCTGTGAAAAATGCCATTGGTAGTTTGATAGGGATTGCATTGAATCTGTAGATTGCTTTCGGTGGTATAGTCATTTTCACAATGTTGATTCTTCCAATCCAAGAACATGGTATATCTCTCCATCTGTTTGTATCATCTTTAATTTCTTTCATCAGTGTCATATAGTTTTCTGCATACAGGTCTTTTGTCTCCTTAGGTAGGTTTATTCCTAGGTATTTTATTCTTTTTGTTGCAATGGTGAATGGGAGTGTTTCCTGTGTTTCCTTAATTTCTCTTTCAGATATTTTGTTTTTACTGTAAAGGAATGCAAGAGAGTTCTGTGCATTATTTTGTATCCTTAAATTTTACCAAATTCATTGATTAGCTCTAGCAGTTTTCTGGTAGCATCTGTAGAATACTTTATGTATAGTAGCATGTCATCTGCAAACAGTGACAGCTTTACTTCTTCTTTTCCAATTTGGATTCATTTTATTTCTTTTTCTTCTCTGATTGCTGTGGCTAAAACTTCCAAAACTATGTTGAATAATAGTGGTGAGAGTGGACAAATTTGTCTTGTTCCTGATCTTAGTGACAATGGTTTCAGTTTTTCACCATTGAAAATGATGTTGGCTGTGGGTTTGTCACCTATGGCCTTTATTATGTTTAGGTAAGTTCCCTCTATGCCTACTTTCTGGAGGGTTTTGATCATTAATGGGGGTTGAATTTTTTCAAATGCTTTTTCTGCATCTATTGAGATGATCATATGGTTTTTCTCCTTCAATTTGTTAATATGATTTATCACATTGATTGATTTGCCTATACTAAAGAATCCTTGCATTCCTGGGATAAACCCCACTTCATCATGGTGTATAATCCTTTTAATGTGCTGCTGGGTTCTGTTTCCTAGTATTTTGCTGAGGATTTTTGCATCTATGTTCATCAGTGAGATTGGCCTGTAGTTTTCTTTTTCTGTTACCTCTTTGTCGGCTTTTGTTATCAGGGTGATGGTGGCCTCGTAGAATGAGTTTGGGAGTGTTCCTCCCTCTGATATATTTTGGAAGATTTTGAGAATGATAGTTGTTAACTCTTCTCTCAATGTTTGATAGAATTCGCCTGTGAAGCCATCTTGTCCTCAGCTTTTGTTTGTTGGAAAATTTTTAATCATACTCTCAATTTCAGTGCTTGTGATTGGTCTGTTCATATTTTCTATTTCTTCCTGGTTCAGTCTCGGAAAGTTGTGCTTTTCTAAGAATTTGTCCGTTTCTTCCAGGTTGTCCATTTTATTGACGACATAGTATTGCTTGTAGTAATATCTCATCATCCTTTTTATTTCTTCAGTGTCAGTTGTTACTTCTCCTTTCTTATTTCTAATTCTATTGATTTGAGTCTTCTCCTTTTTTTTCTTGATGACTCTAGCTAATGGTTTATCAATTTTGTTTATCTTCTCAAAGAACCAGCTTTTAGTTTTATTGATCTTTGTTATCATTTCCTTCATTCCTTTTTCATTTTTTTCTGACCTGGTCTTTGTGATTTCTTTCCTTCTGCTGAATTTTGGGTGTTTTTTTGTTCTTCTTTCTCTAATTGCTTTAGGTGCAAGGTTAGGTTGTTTATTTGAGATGTTTCCTGTTTCTTGATGTAGGCTTGTATTGCTATAAACTTCCCTCTTACAACTGCTTTTGCTGCATCCCATAGGTTTTGGCACATCATGTTTTCATTGTCATTTGTTTCTAGGTATTTTTTGATTTCCTCTTTGATTTCTTCAGTGATCTCTTGGTTATTAAGTAGTGTATTGTTTAACCTCCATGTGTTTGTATTTTTTTACAGATTTTTTCCTGTAATTTATATCTAGTCTCATAGTGTTGTGGTAGAAAAAGATACTTGTTACTATTTCAATTCTCTTAAATTTACCAGGTTTTGCTTTGTGACCCAAGATATGATCTATCCTGGAGAATGTTCCATGAGCACTTGAGAAGAAAGTGTATTCTGTTGTTTTTAGATGGAATGTCCTATAAATATCAATTAAGTCCATCTTGTTTAATGTATCATTTAAAGCTTGTGTTTCCTTATTTATTTTCATTTTGGATGATCCTTCCATTGTTGAAAGTGGGGTGTTAAAGTCCCCTACTATGATTGTGTTACTGTCGATTTCCCCTTTTATGGCTCTTAGTATTTGCCTTATGTGTTGAGGCGCTCCTATCTTGGGTGCATAAATATTTACAATTGTTATATCTTCTTCTTGGATTGATTCCTTGATGAATATGTAGTGTCATTCTTTGTCTCTTGTAATAGTCTTTATTTTAAAGTCTATTGTGTCTGATATGAGAATTGCTACTCCAGCTTTCTTTTGATTTCCATTTGCATGGCATATCTTTTTCCATCCCCTCCATTTCAGTCTGTATGTTTCCCTAGGTCTGAAGTGGGTCTCTTGTAGACAGCATATATATGGGTCTTGTTTTTGTATCCATTCAGCCAGTCTATATCTTTTGGTTGAAGCATTGAATACATTTACATTTAAGGTAATTATTGATATGTATGTTCCTATTACCATTCTTAATTGTTTTGGGTTTGTTATTGTAGGTCTTTTCCTTCTCTTGTGTTTCCTGCCTAGAGAAGTTCCTTTAGCATTTGTCGTAAAGCTGATTTGTTGATGCTGAATTCTCTTAGCTTTGGCTTGTCTGTAAATATCTTATTTTCTCTGTTGAATCTGAATGAAATCCTTGCTGGGTAGAGTAATCTTGGTTGTAGGTTTTTCCCTTTCATCACTTTAAATATGTCCTGCCACACCCTCGGACTTGCAGAGCTTCTGCTTAAAGATCAGCTGTTAACCTTATGGGGATTCCCTTGTATATTATTTGTTGCTTTTCCCTTGCTACTTTTAATATTTTTTCTTTGTATTTAATTTTTGATAGTTTGATTAATATGTGTCTTGGCATGTTTCGTCTTGGATTTTTCCTGTATGGGACTCTATGTGCTTCCTGGACTTGATTAACTATTTCCTTTCCCATATTAGGGAAGTTTTCAACTATAAATTCTTCAAATATTTTCTGTCCCTTTCTTTTTCTCTTCTTCTTCTGGGACCCCTATAATTCAAATGTTGGTGCATTTAATGTTGTCCCAGAGGTCTCTGAGGCTGTCCTCAATTCTTTTCTTTTTTTTTTTTTTTTTTTGCTCTGCGGTATTTATTTTCACTATTTTATCTTCCAGGTCACTTATCCGTTCTTCTGCCTCTGTTATTCTGCTATTGATTCCTTCTAGATAATTTTTAATTTCATTTGTTTTGTTGTTCAGCTTTGTTTGCTCCTTAGTTTTTGTAGGTCCTTCTTAAACGTTTCTTCTATTTTGTCCATTGTATTTCCAAGATTTTGGATCATCTTTACTATCATTACTCTGAATTCTTTTTCAGGTGTACTGCCTATTTCCTCTTCATTTGTTTGGTCTGGTGGGTTTTTACCTTGATCCTTCATCTGCTGTGTGTTTCTCTGTCTTCTCATTTTGCTTAACTTACTGTGTTAGGGGTCTCCTTTTTGCAAGCTGCAAGTTCGTAGTTCCCATTGTTTTTGGTGTCTGCCCCCATTGGGTAAGGTTGGTTCCATGGGTTGTGTAGGCTTCCTGGTGGAGGGTATTGGTGCATTTTTTCTGGTGGATGAGGCTGGATTTTGTCTTTCTGGTGGGCAGGACCATGTCCAGTGGTGTGTTTTGGGGTGTCTATGATCTTATTATGATTTTAGGCAGCCTCTCTGCTAATGGTTGGTGTTGTGTTCCTGTCTTGCTAGTTGTTTGGCATAGGGTGTCCAGAACTGTAGCTTGCTGGTCGTTGAGTGGAGCAGGGTCTTAGCATTGAGATGGAGATATCTGGGAGATTGCCATTTGATATTATGTGGAGCAGGGAGGTCTCTGGTGGACCAATGTCCTTAACTCGGCTCTCCTACCTCAGAGGTGCAGGCCTGACACCCAGCTAGAGAACCAAGACCCTGTTCAGCCACTCAGTTCATTCTTTATGACAGACTCTAGTGGGAAGAAGCCTCATAGCACAGGGAGATCAGTTCAATGCCTTGTGACCACCTGCTAATGTTGGAGGGTCTCCTGCTTAGGCAGGAGTGGCTGTGGCTCACCGCAGGACAAGGACTTTAGCCCACATTTTGTTTTAAAATCGGTTCATTTTCATTACATTTCAATAGAGAAATGCATGTGGAAATATGGTCAAGGTTTTCTTCACTTTACTTATGTGGAACCCAAACATCTTAGCAATGAACATAGCCCAGCTGGTGCAAATGATTTTCAACATTTGATTTGAATATTTTGAGTATGTTGATTACCTCCCACATGGTATAACATTGATTGTTCTCAATTAATTTCTCGATTTGATCGCTATCAACTTCAACTCTTTTACCCGACCATGGAGCATCATCCAGCAAGAAATCTCCAGCACGAAACTTCCTAAACCACTTTTGACATGTCTGATCAGTCACAGAACATTCTCCATACACTGCAAAAATCTTTTTTTTTTTTGCATTTCAGTTGAGTTTTTACCTTTCTTGAAATAATAATGCATAATATGCCGAAAATGTTGGTTTTTTTCTT
This sequence comes from Balaenoptera ricei, assembly GCF_028023285.1. NCBI lineage: Eukaryota > Metazoa > Chordata > Mammalia > Artiodactyla > Balaenopteridae > Balaenoptera > Balaenoptera ricei. Next base: position 17,410,305 of record NC_082651.1, on the reverse strand, counting down.
CCATCTTCAATATTAAAATGACACACAAAAATTCAACAATTTTGATAAGTCATTTTTTAAATGCACGCTGATATGGCAGCTATAACATACAATCTAACAAACATTGTTTTGAATGATGTTAAAGACAACTAAGTGCTACTACAGCCATCTTATGGAAAAAGTGGAATGAACCTTTTGATCATCCCTATAAATACTCCAAACTCTACTCCAGATTCAAGGCAATTCCTATCAGAACTTCAGAAGACTTCTTCATAGAAATTGATAAGCTGATTCTAAGATTCATATGGAATTGCAAGCTGCCCATAACAGTCAATACAATCTTGTGAAGAAAGAATAGGACTCACAGTTACCTATTTCAAAACTTACTACAAAGCTATGTTAATCAAAACAGTGTGATAGTGACATATGTATAGACATATATACCAATGAAACTGAACTGACAGCCCAGAAATAAACCTATACATCTATAGCCAAATGATTTTTGACAAGGGTTTCAAAATCATTCAATGGCAAAAAATAGAATCTTAAACAATGGTGCTGGGACAACTTAAAATTCACAGGTAAAAGAATAAAGCTGGATTCCTATCTCCTGCCATACATAAAAATGAACTCAAAATAGATTAATGACATAAATATAAGATCTAAAATTATAACACTCTTAGAATAATGCATATTGTTATGTCTTCATGACTTTGGACTTGAAAATGGATCCTTAGCTAAGACACCAAAAGTATACAAAAGAAAAAAAAAGATAAAATGCACTTCATCAAAATTAAAATATTTTTTGTATTAAAGAACAATATCAGGAAAGTGAAAAAAAACCCACACATTGGGAGCAAACAGTATATCTGATCATGGTATAATTTCCAGAATATACAAAGAAATTTACAACTCAACAATTTAAAAAAAAACAAAAAAAACTCAATTTAAAAAGTGGGTAAAGGACTGAAATACACATTTCTCTAAAGAAGATATACAAATGACCAGTAAGTACTTGAAAAGATTCTTAATCATCAGTCATTAGGGAAATACAAGTCAAAATGACAGTAAGATATGACAAAATGACAATAAGTAAAGTGTCACACCTTCTAGGAGACTGTAATAATAATAATTTTGAAAAAGGAAATAGCGTCTGGGTGATAGTATGTAACAAGCTTCATAAACTGTAGAAAACAGTTCATCAGTTACTTTAAAAATTAAATCTAGAAATACCATACAACCCAGAAATTCTACTCCTAGGTATATACCTAAAAGAAATGGAAATGTATGTCCTTTGAAAAACTTGTAGATGAATCTTTATAGCAACATTATTCATAATAGTCAAAAACGAAAACAGCCCAAATATCCATCAATGGAAGAATGCATAAAAAAAACTGTGCTGTATACATATAATGGAACATTATAGAGCCATGAAAAGAAATTAAGTACTGATACATGCTACAATGTGGATGAAACCTCAAAAACATTAGGCTAAAAGAAAGAAACTGGACATAAAATTCACATATTATATTATTCTGTATTTATGAAATATGCAGAATACATAAATTCACAGAAACAGAAAGTCAATGATAGTTGCTGGGGCCAAGGGAGGGGAAGTGAGGAGCACTGCTCAATGGTACAGGGTTTTATTTGGGGTGATAAAAAAGTTTCTGAACTACAAAGAATTGGTGATTGCACAATATTCTGAATGTACGAAAAGCCATTGAACTGTTCACTTTAAAATGGTTAATTTTATGTGAATTTTACCTCAATAAATGTTTGCATATAGAAATTAAAGACAGAAAGTAGATTCGTGGTTGCTTAAAGCTGGGAGAATAAGGGCCGTGGGATGATAGCTAACTCATCTGCAGTTTCTTTCTTTTTTTTTTAATTACTACAATTTTATTTCATTTTATTAATTAATTTATTTTTAACATCTTTATTGGAGTATAATTGCTTTACAATGGTGTGTTAGTTTCTGATGTATAACAAAGTGAATCAGCTATACATATACATATATCCCCATATCCCTTCCCTCTTGCATCTCCCTCCCACCCTTCTTACCCCACCCCTCTAGGTGGTCACAAAGCAAGGAGCTGATCTCCCTGTGCTATGCGGCTGCTTCCCACTAGCTATCTATTTTGCATTTGGTAGTGTATATATGTGCAGTTTCTTTTTTATGTGATAAAAATGTTCAAAAATGTACTATAGTGAAGTTTGCATGTATCTGTGAATATACTAAAATCCACTGAATTGTACACTTTTAAACAGATGAGTTTTATGGTATGTGACTTGTATCTTAATAAAGCTGTTAAACAAGGAACTCATATATTGTGTTCATTTTCTATTGGTGTCATAACGAACTACCACAAGCTTAGTGGATTAAATCACCACCGAATTTTATCTTACAGTTCTGTAGGTCAGAAGTCTGATATGGGTCTCATTGAGCTAAAATCAATGTGTCTGAAGGGCTGTGTTTGTTTCTGGAAACTCTAGGTAAGGATCCATCCCCTCTCCTTTCAGATTGCTGGTAGAATTCAGTTCCTTGTGTATAGTTCCCTTTATTTCAGAAGCAGCACACATTCACACATTCATCTCTCTCTGACCACAAATTGTTGACTCTTAAAAACTTATGTTATCAGTTTGGCCCCACCAGTAATATATAATCACCACCTGAAGGTCCATAATCTTAATCACATCTACAAAAACTCTTTGCCATATAGCATAGATCATATGTTTTGCCATAATAATATATTCCAAGGTATAAGGGCATGGACAACTTTGGGGGAGTGCATCATTCTGCCAATGACATATATTAAAAATAAAATTTTCATATTTTTATTAGAAAGTATAAGCTAATAACTTCAGACATTGGTAAATGAAAAGAATTATTAAACAAAATTCAAAAAGAGGTCAATGGAAAAGATTGATACATTTGACTATATTAAAACTAAAAACTTTGTTCATCAAAAACACCACAGAGAGCTGGCTAGGGGCAATGACTTTGGCAATCTATAGGAAGGTGGTAATTTGAGACACTCTGGGAAAAAAAAATTGTCTACTGGACTAGAAACTACTTATATATACATATATCTATCTATCTATCTATATATACATATATATATATAGATAGATAGATAGATAGATAGATAGATAGATCAAGGGAAAGAAGGAGATAGAAAGGGTTGCTGGGGCTTGGTGCTTAAGAATGGAAGCTCAGAGATTGGTTCAAGATGGTAGAGTAGAAGGACCTGACGTGTGCCCACTCCCTCCTGTGAGAGCACCAGAATCACAACTAACTGCTAAACAATCATCAACAGGAAGACACTAGAACTCACCGAAAAAGATACCCCACATCCAAAGACAAAGGAGAAACTGCAGTGAGAGGGTAGGAGGGGCACAATCACAATAAAATCAAATCCCATAACTGCTAGGTGGGTGACTCACAAACTGGAGAACATTTATACACAGAAGTCCAATCACTGGAGGGAAGGTTCTGAGCCACACGTCAGGCTTCCCAACCTGGGGGTCCAGCAATGGAAGGAGGAATTCCTAGAGAATCAGACTTTTAAGGTTAGCAGGATTTAATTGCAGGACTTCAACAGGACTGGGGGAAACAGAGACTCCACTCTTGGAGGGCACACACAAATTAGTGTGCACATTGGGACCAAGGGGAAGGAGCAGTGACCCCATAGGAGACTGAACCAGACCTACCTGCTGGTCTTGGAGAGTCTACTGCAGAGGTGGGGGGTGGCTGTGGCTCACCATGAGTACAAGGACACTGGCAGCAGAAGTTCTGGGAAGTACTCCTTAGCATGAGCCCTCCCAGAGTCTGCCATTAGGCCCACCAAAGAGCCTGGGTAGGCTCCAGTGTTGGGTCACCTCAGGCCAAACAACCAACAGGGAGGGAACCCAGCCCTACCCATCAGTAGAAGAGTGGATTAAAGTTTTACTGAGCTCTGCCCACCAGAACAACACCCAGCTCTACACACCACCAGTCCCTCCCATCAGGAAACTTGCACAAGCCTCTTAGAGAGCCTCTTCCATGAGAGGGCAGATGGCAGAAGCAAGAAGAATTACAAGCCTGCAGCCTGTGGAACAAAAAACACATTCACAGAAAGATAGACAAGATGAAAAGGCAGAGGGCTATGTACCAGATGAATGAACAAGATAAAACCCCAGGAAAACAACTAAAAGAAGTGGAGATAGGCAACTTTCCAGAAAAATAATTCAGAATAATGATAGTGAAGATGATCCAGGACCTCGGAAAAGGAATGGAGGCAAAGATCGAGAAGATGCAAGAAATGTTTAACAAAGGCCTAGAAGAATTAAAGAACAAACACGTAGAAGAATTAAAGAACAAACAAAGAGAGATGAACAATACAATAACTGAAATGAAAAATACACTAGACGAAATTTAATAGCGGAATAACTGAGGCAGAAGAACGGATAAGTGACCTGGAAGACAGAATGGTGGAATTCACTTCCACAGAACAGAATAAATAAAAAAATAGTGAAAAGAAATGAAGACAGCTTAAGAGACCTCTGGGACAACATTAAATGCAACAACATTCACATTATAGTGGTCCCAGAAGGAGAAGAGAAAGAGAAAGTATCCAAGAAAATATGTGATGAGAATATAGTCAAAAACTCCCCTAACATGGGAAAGGAAATAGCCACACCAGTCCAGGAAGTGCAGAGTCCCAGGCAGGATAAAGCCAAGGAGAAATATGTGGAGACACATAGTAAACAAATTGACAAAAAATAAGACAAGGAAAAATTATTGAAAGCAAGAAGGGAAAAATGACAAATAACAAACAAGGGAACAACCAAAGTTAAGAGCTGAGGTCTCAGCAGAAACTCTACAAGCCAGAAGGGAGTGGCATGATATATTTAAAGTGATGAAAGGGAAGAACCTACAACCAAGATTATTCTACCCAGCAAGGATCTCATTCAGATTCAATGGAGAAATCAAAAGCTTTACAGACAAGCAAAAGCTAAGAGAATTCAGCACCTCCAAACCAGCTCTACAACAAATGCTAAAGGAACTTCTCTAAGTGAGAAGCACAAGAGAAGAAAAGGACCTACAAAAACAAACCCATAACAATTAAGAAAATGGTAATAGGAACATACATATCGATAATTACCCTAAACGTGAATGGATTAAATGCTCCAACCAAAAGACACTGGCTAGCTGAATGGATACAAAAACACAACCCATATATATGCTGTCTACAAGAGACCCACTTCAGACCTATGGACACATACAGACTGAAAGTGAGGGGACGGAAAAAGATATTCCAAGCAAATGGAAATCAAAAGGAAGCTGGAGTAACAATACTCATATCAGATAAAATAGACTTTAAAATAAATAATGTTACAATAGACAAGGAAGGACACTACATAATGATCAAGGGATCAATCCAAGAAGAAGATATAACAATTATAAATACACATGCACTCAACACAGAAGCATCTCAATACATAAGCCAACTGCTAAGAGCTATAAAAGAGGAACTCGACAGTAACAAAAAAATAGTGGGGGACTTTAACACCTCATTTACATCAATGGACAGATCATCCAGACAGAAAATTAACAATGAAACACAAGCTTTAAATGACACAATAGACCTGCTAGATTTAATTGAAATTTATAGGACATTCCATCTAAAAACAGCAGATTACACATTCTTCTCAAGTGCACATGGAACATTCTCCAAGATAGATCAAATCTTGGGTCACAAATCCAACATCAGTAAGTTTAAGAAACTTGAGTCATATAAGCATCTTTTCTGACCACAATGTTATGGAATTAGAAATCAACTACAGGGAAAAAAACGTAAAAAATATAAACACATGGAGTCTCAACAATACATTACTAAATAACTAAGAGATCACTGAAGAAATCAAAGGGGAAAGCAAAAAATACCTAGAGAAAAATTACAATGAAAACACGATGATCCAAAACCTATGGGATGCAGCAAAAGTAGTTCTAAGAGGGAAGTTTATAGCAATACAAGCCTACCTCAAGAAACAAGAAAAATCTCAAATAAACAATCTAACCTTACACCTGAAGGAACTAGAGATAGAAGAACAAACAAAAGCCAAAGTTAGCAAAAGGAAAGAAATCATAAAGATCAGAGCAGAAATAAATGAAATACAAACAAAGAAAACAATAGCAAAGATCAATAAAACTAAAAACTGGTTCTTTGAGAAGATAAAGAAAATTGATAAACCATTAGCCAGACACAACAAGAAAAAGAGGAAGAGGACTCAAATCAATAAAATTAGAAATGAAAAAGGAACAGTTACAACAGACACCGCAGAAATACAAAGCATCCTAAGAGACTACTACAAGCAACTCTATGCCAATACAATGGACAACCAGGAAGAAATGGACAAATTCTTAGAAAGGTATAACCTTCCAAAACTGAACTAGGAAGAAATAGAAACTATGAACAGATGAATCACAAGTAATGAAATAGAAACTGTGATTAAAAATCTTCCAATAAACAAAAGTCCAGGAGCAGATGGCTTCACAGGTGAATTCTATCAAACATTTAGAGAAGAGCTAACACCCATCCTTCTCAAACTCTTCCAAAAATTTTCAGAGGAAGGAACACTCCCAAACTCATTCTATGAGGCCACCATCACCCTGACACCAAAACCAAAGATACTACAAAAAAAGAAAACTACAGACCAATATCACTGATGAATATAGATGCAAAAATCCTCAACAAAATACTAGCAAACAGAATCCAGCAACACATTAAAAGGATCATACACCATGATCAAGTGGAATTTATCCCAGGGATGCAAAGATTCTTCAATATACACAAATCAATCAATGTGATACACCATATTAACAAACTGAAGAATAAAAACCATATGATCATCTCAATAGACGCAGAAAAAGCTTTCAACAAATTTCAACACTGATTTACGATTAAAACTCTCCAGAAAGTGGGCATAGAGGGAACCTACCTCAACATAATAAAGGCCATATATGACAATGTAACAGCAGACATCATTCTCAATGGTGAAAAATTGAAAGCATTTCCTCTAAGATCAGGAACTAGACAAGGATGTCCACTCTCGCCACTATTATTCAACATAATTTTGGAAGTCCTATCCACAGCAATCAGAGAAGAAAAAGAAATAAAAATAATACAAATTGGAAAAGAAGAAGTAAAACTTTCACTGTTTGTAAATGACACGATACTATACACATAGAATCCTAAAGATGCCACCAGAAAACTGCTAGAGTTAATCAATGAATTTGGTAAAGTTGCTGGATACAAAATTAATGCACAGAAATCTCTTGCATTCCCATACATTAATGATGAAAAATCTGAAAGAGAAATTAAGAAAACACTCCCATTTACCATTGCAACAAAAAGACTAAAATACCTAAGAATAAACCTACCTAGGGAGACAAAAGACCTGTATGCAGAAAACTATAAGACACTGATGAAAGAAATTAAAGATGATACCAACAGATGGAGAGATATTCCATGTTCTTGGATTGGAAGAATCAATACTGTGAAAATGACTATACTACCCAAAGCAATCTACAGATTCAATGCAATCCCTATCTAATTTGGCATTTTTTACAGAACTAGAACAAAAAAATCTTAGAATTTGTATGGAGACACAAAAGACGCTGAATTGCCAAAGCAGTCTTGAGGGGAAAAAACGGAGCTGGAGAAATCAGACTCCCTGACTTCAGAGTATACTACAAAGTTACAGTAATCAAGACAATATGGTACTGATACAAAAGCAGAAATATAGGTCAATGGAACAGGATAGAAAGCCCAGAGATAAACCCATGCCCCTATGGTCAACTAATTTATGACAAAGGATACAAGTATATACAATGGAGAGAAGACAGCCTCTTCAATAAGTGGTGCTGGGAAAACTGGACAGCTACATGTAAAAGAATGAAATTAGAACACTCCCTAACACCATACACAAAAATAAACTCAAAATGGATTTGAGACCTAAATGTAAGACTGGACATTTTATAACTCTCAGAGAAAAACATAGGAAGAACATTCTCTGACATAAATCACAGCAAGATCTTTTTTGATCCACCTCTTAGATTAATGGAAATAAAAACAAAAATAAACAAATGAGACCTAGTGATACTTAAAAGCTTTTGCACAGCGAAGGAAACCATAAACAGGACAAAAAGAAAACCCTCAGAATATCAGAAAATATTTGCAAACGAATACACGGACAAACGATTAATTTCCAAAATATATAAACAGCTCATGCAGCTCAATATTAAAAAAACAAACAACTGAATCCATAAACGGGCAGAAGACCTAAATAGACATTTCTCCAAAGAAGACACACAGATGGTCAAGAAGCACATGAAAAGCTGCTCAACATCACTAATTATTAGAGAAATGCAAATCAAAACTACAATGAGGTATCACCTCACACCAGTTAGAATGGGCATCATCAGAAAATCTACAAACAACAAATGCTGGAGAGGGTGTGGAGAAAAGGGAACCCTCTTGCACTGTTGGTGGGAATGTAAATTGATACAGTCACTATGGAGAACAGTATGCAGATTCCTTAAAAAACTAAAAATAAAGTTACCATATGACCCAGCAATCCCACTATTGGGCATATACCCAGAGAAAATCATAATTCAAAAAGACTCATGCACCCCAGTGTTCATTGCAGCACTATTTACAATAGCCAAGTCATGGAAGCAACCCAAATGCCCATCAACAGACGAATGGATAAAGAAGAAGTGGTACATATATACAATATTAGGTATATATTACTCAGCCATAAAAAGGAACGAAACTGAGTCATTTGTAGAGACGTGGATGGATCTAGAGTCTGTCATACAGAGTGAAGTAAGTCAGAAAGAGAAAAACAAATATCGTATATTAATGCATATATGTGGAACCTAGAAAATTGGTACAGATAAACCTGTTTGCAGGGCAGAAATAGAGACACCGATGTAGAAAACAAATGTATGGGCACCAATGGGGGAAAGTGGCAGGGGGAGGGGGGTGTGGGATGAACTGGGAGACTGGGATTGACATATATGCACTAATATGTATAAAATGGATAACTAATAAGAACCTGTGGTATAAAAATAAATAAATAAGATTAAATTCAAAAAAAAACACCACTAAGAGAAAAAAAGACAGTTACGAACTATGAAATGATTTGTCCAATTCATTTAACTGATTGATTTAGATTATATATATATGTTTTAAAAACTTATGAAAAACAATGAGAAAAGCATACACAATTCAATAGAAAAGTTGACAAGAAACAGATAAGGATCTCATGGAATAGCAAGTATATAAGCCTAAGAAATGTATGAAGAAATGTTTAATATCGGTACTGAACTTGTAAATTTTATTTAAGACCACAGTATGCTGCAACTTTATACCCAACTTTATTTTATATGCCAACTTTATTTAATTGGCAAACATTTTTAAAAGCATGACAATACCAAATATTGGAGAGAATATGAATGACCAGAGTCTCGTATACTTTGCTAGTGGATGGTAAATTGTAGCAAGCATTTTAGAAAACAGTTTGACATTATCTCCTAAAGTGAATGCCTACGTATCCTGAAATTCACCAATTCCACTCTTACCCTTGAATGTGTTCACCAAAAATTATATATAAGAATATTCACAGATGCTCTGTTCACAGTAGAAAAAATGGAAGCTATACCAATATGTCAGTACAGAGCAGATGAACCAACTATATAATACATAGAGCTGCTGTAAAACTAAAGAGGGAAAGAATGATAAGCACAAGGTTTAAGATTATGATTCCTCAGGTGGGTAGAGATGTACAATTAGATGTAGTTTATTGCCCAAGTCCTAGTTTACTTGTAGAATGACGGGTTTCTGGGTTGCATTTTTAAAGTGCATTACATTAAACTATGAAAAATCACTAAATTCAAAAGGGTTATTGATGGACAAATGATGAGATTACAATTAATCCAATTCTGTGCATTTAAGATGCACTTGATATTCATTCTTCATAACCCAGTTTTTTTAAATATTGGGACATACTCCTTTATCTTGTTTTTCTTGCCTCGATTATACAATAAATAAATGTTCACTTGTGTCAAACCATGTAGTAGTCTTTTTTTTTTTTTTTTGGTCTAGTGTTATAGATGGCTATCTAAATGTCCCAGAGCAACTAATGCATCAAAGAAAACTTTTATTTTGCATCAAAAATTTTTCTTTCCAAATAGTTTTAATGCTTGCTCTGGTATCTAATAGTATTTAACAGACATAGGTTCTGTGGAGGTAAAAGTATTTTCCTGGTGCCAGTTTTCATCAGTAATTTTTAGTCAATTATTTATTTTAATGTAGTCAAGAAAGTACATACATAGCAATCTTTTAGAAGTCAACATATTTGTCAAGGACCAATCCCTAAAGGTCAACCCAAAAGTATGTATGTGTCATGTGGACAAGAACCTTAACAAGTAACAATATTTATGGAAATACCTGACCTGTGTAGCCTAAGTGATCCTACATACACAGTCTTATCTCCCATCTATAACACCTAGACAAACACTTTCTCTAAGAAAGAAGTTTTGAATCCCATCTCCTCCAATAGTTTATACTGAGTGAATGTTGTACAGAAATTTGGACCTGTGTGGCTATGCATGTGCACATATGTACACAGACACACATACTTGTGTACTACTTCTATTCTTTCAACATATTTAGCATTTTTTGTATTAGTAGTCTAAATACATTTTAGTTTAAAGAAACATAAAATGATGTGAGAAGGAGAATGTAATAAAAGGTGTTATAAATTTGCTTCCCACCTGATTGCTCCCCACTGGTAAAAAGTTATAACTGTGCCTTTCCTATATGACTTGTGTATATGGTTGCTTAATTGCCAGTAATTCAAATAGCAAATATCTTCACCTCTGCTAACTCTTGACAATTTAGATTAATTTTTCTCAAAAAGAAGTCTTGTTTTGAGTCAGTCATTGTGCGTTTCTGAACAAAAAAGTAGGAAGAGTCACCAAGGGCAGAAGAAAACAAGATTTTTAAAAGGCAGGCATATTATGGAACCTTGAGTTTCAAATGACTGAAAATATATTTGGTTTTGCCCAACAATCAAAAAAATAGTAAATTAACTGAGAAGTCAGAACTGGAAGAGACAATTTGGTAATTGAAAAGCAAGTACAAGAAAGTTTCTGTGAGGAGGGGCGATACTTTCTCCCAGCATCAAGAGAAATAACAGCTATTTTCCCATGTTTGAATGTCCATCAAGTGAGGCAAGAGGGCTCTAAATTGTAGAGCTGATAAATTATGTGATTGTTTTCTTCTGGATCTCCAGGAAAGAACAAGCATTAATTTTAGTTCAATGTAAGTTTACCAAGGGTGTCAGCAGGAACAAGTTATCAAGATTTAGCTATAGCTTGTGAATGGAGCCTTGCCAGGATTCAGAGTTGGTGCTCTCCATCATTAGAGAGCATCAGATGACACAGCCACAGAGATGGACTCCAAGAGTTACTGTATGAGAATGCTAATGGCTGCCATGTTGGTAGATGTGCACCTCAGCTCTCACTGATGGAGATGGTTCAGCAAAACCTGAGCTCTGTAGGAAGTGTGTGTGACCATGATAATATGATTCCATTTGTATCACAGACTGGTAGGGCCTGGGGACGTACAGGCTATATAAATCACATAAACACTTTTTGAAACTGCCAAGACTGGGAAAGCCCCTTTTATTCTGAACTCTGAAGTTGCTTCTAAATAAGGATTCTTAAAATCATAACAACAACAACAGCAAGAGAAACCACAACAGCAGCATCCAACATTTCTGGTTTACTCACCCCAGTCAACTCCTAGACTTGGATCTGCCACAAAGGTTTCAAAAATATTCACTAGATGCACTGCTTATTCATCATGGGAGTCTGAGTCTATCCATCTTTGATGATATAAGTCCTCAGATGCAGGCAGTAAAGCTCCAGTTCTAATTCCATTCTCTCACTGACATATATTTCCTACTGCTACCTTCTTTCCTCAACTCAGTTTTCAAAACCATATGAGTTGCACCCCTTCCATAGATATGTCTCCCAGCCACAAGGTTCCATCTTTTCTCTGAACAACTTCATCAGTTCTTTCCTATAACACATATTTGAAGATATTAAAATATTCTAGTTGTATATATCAATACTAGCTAATTAAGGTAATCTTCATCCACAAGGTGTATTAAAAAAAACTTCTCAATGCCAGAAACCCATTTTCCTCATCATAACATCTAGCAAAGACACATTACAGTGGACAAAAAAATACAGATTGACTTCAGTGCTCAAAAAAAAAATCTTTGCCCTCTTCTACGCATGCAAGTTCTATTAGCAATTGTAGTTTTAGCTGAATAGTGCAATCCACATAGAAAATTCATACTTTAAGAATATTCGCTAATTAGAATGCCTCCTCACTCCAAACAGTGGCATAAATGTCATATTTTTATATTTAATATCCCTGTTTATTTCCTATGTGTGCACATACATAATTTTTTCTGATAAATTTGATATAACTCATGGTACAAAGTGTAACCATTTCTAATTAGTTTGATCAAAGATACCACAGTCAGTGCTGAGAAATGGAAATTATGATAATAAAAATTATATTGCTTCTGAAAGGAGGAAAAATGGTCATACATTGATTCAGCCCTCCCAGCCTTCCAGAAAAATATTTACATGTGATGTATTTACAAGGGCCCATAAATGTATATATACTAATAGTCTGTAATATTCCTAAAGGCCCTGCAGCAGAAGCAGCAAGACAGCAAGCTATTTCTACTGACTCTTTTATTATCTGTGCCATTTTCTGCACTGGTCTATTATGACTTTAACTCTTACACACTCTGTGAGTTTGGGTGGGGCAAACAATGAAATGGACTGACCATAAAGATATCAGTATTTCTCTCTCATGTTATCCTTTCATTCCAGAGACTTTGATGTCAGAAGATAGTAAGACATTCTTACTAAAACAATGATTCATGTAATGAGTATTTGTAGAGGATAAGAAGTAAACTATCATTTATTAAGTGTATAAATGTGCAGAGAGGTCAGTGGAACATGAGCTGAAGTGTCTAGGGAAAGATCTGGAAATGACTGATTTGTTCCATAAAAAATTTTAGAAGTTACCACAACAGTTAAGGAACAGAAATGTAGAACAGTGGGACTTCCCTAGCAGTCCAGTGGTTAAGACTCTGTGCTCTCAATGCAAGGGGCACGGGTTCGATTCCTGATCGGGGAACTAAGATCCCAGATCCCGCATGCCACACAGCACGGCCAAGAAAAAAAAAAGAAAAAAAGAAAAAAGAAATGTCGAATAGTTATTGCAGAAGGCGCCACTTGGGGACCCTTATTAGGAGACAGTCCGAACAATTTCTATGAGGAATTGATGATTCCCTTAGACTTGGAGGTTACCTTTGCAACCAGACTATCTGAGTTCAAATCTTTCTTCTTCTACTAGGTATTAGGTAATCTTAAACAATTTTATGAGGTGTGCTGAATCTTAGTTTCTTCTTCTAGAGAATGTATCAAACAAAGTGCCAGGCACATGGAGGATGTTTCATAAATAAAGATTCTACCTCTTTTTCCTCATATTTATTCACTTATTTGTTCATTCGGTAATAATAAGGACAGACTGAGTCTAAGGTGATAGGAATACAGAAGTCAAAACTTCTAATGTCATCCTTTCTTATATTAAGCTTATAGTCTACTAATAAATAAGTTAGAAATTAATAATATAATTAACAAGTAAATATTAAATTAATTTTTATTATATGCTAAGGTAAAGGAAATACAGAGTGCTATACAAGGGACCTAAGTCAGGGTTTTCATGGAAAACTTCCTTGTGTAAGTGGCATTTTAGGCAAGATAAGCATGAAAAAGATCAAGCGAGGGAAAAACATTCCAAGGGAGAACAAAACTTGTGTGAAAGCTCTGGATCCTAAAGGATTTTAGAGGGTCTTAGAAACCCATAGAAAGTCAGGACAGATGAAGCATAGAGAGTGAAGTTGTGAGCAGCATGAGATTAAGCCAAAATACTGGGCAGATGATGGGTGTGATAATTGCATGACTTTGAATAGTTACATGTAAACTACTAGATTTTATCTTTAGTGCAATCTGAAGACTCTAAAAGGAACTAAGTGGAAAGAATATGATCACACTTTTATTAAAAGGCAGATGATTCTGGCTATCTTGTAGATAATGAAAAAAGCTCAGATAGCAATGTGGGGAAAATTTTCGGATAGGCTTTTCTTATAATTGAGGTGAGTACTGATGATAGCTTGAAATAAAATGGTAGTAGAAAAGGTAAAAACATTAATAGTTTGGATGCATGTTTAGGACAGAAACTTGACAGATTTGCATTGACTCACTATTGGAACTACTATGGGAATGGGGAGGAAGTGGAGATAACATCCGTAGATAACTTAGGAAGCAACCTAAGTGTCCATCAACAGATGAATAGATAAAGAAGGTGTGATGTGTATGTATATATATATATATATATATATATATATATATATATATATATATATATACACACACACACACATACATACATACGCACAGTGGAATACTACTCAATCATAAAAAAGAATGAAATTTTGTCATTTGCAGCAACATGGGTGGACTTGGAGGGAATTATGCTAACTGAAATAAGTCAGACAGAGAAAGATAAATGCTGTATGATGTCACTTATGTGGAATCTAAAAAATACAACAAACTAGTGAATATAACAAAAAAAAGAAGCATACTCACAGATATAGAGAACAAGCTAGTGGTTAGAAGTTGGGGGGGCAATATAGGGGTGGGGGAGTAGGAGGTAAAAACTATCAGGTGTTAAGATAGACTACAAGGATGTACTGTATAACATGGGGAATACAGCCAATATTTTACATAACTGTAAATGGAGTATAACCTTTAAAAATTATATAAATTTTTTTAAAAAATTAAGTCTTTATTAAAGCGAGATATTTGCAGCAATATGCTGTGAGAATGGAAGATAATGATCAGGTTTCAGAAATTGTGATGACATAGTCAAGAATGTGACTATGAGATGGGGATAAAAGAAATATTATTAAGATAAGAAGGTTGTATAATTGGAAGACTAAAGTGTAAAGAAAATCAACATAGGAAGAACAGATGAAGCTCAAAGGGTTTTCACAGTAGGTAAAGAATGGAAGACATCAATTTCAGATAAATCCATGGAAAGACAAGGGATGGCCATTTAACTTGACCTAGAGGAAAAATAACCCCTGATACTACCGAAGGCTATTGATATGCCTCTATACCACAGTTTCTTAAAATTGATCAATCTATGAAAAACCACAAATTACTCACGGACTAATAGCCTCTTAGAAACCATTTATCGTAAACTACTTGATGTTACAAAGGAAAGACTGATTCTCAGGGAAATAAAGTGTTTTCCAGGATCACATTTAAATTTGTAGGAAAATTAGACCTAAAACTCAGTCCAGCTTTCTTTCCACACCACCAAATTAAGGTAATATTTCCCAAATAATCTTGTAGTGCAAATGTTTGGGGTTTTCAAACTATAAATATTATTTCTCTTTCTCACTCAAGTTCTGAACAAGTTGGTAAAAAGAACAAATAGCAAAGTAGATAGAAAACAAAAATCACTTCATTACTTATAAAATCTAAATTATAGCATATAGTTCAGTATGATAGCAAAGTGGATCAGCTAGATAAAACCCATAATTATGGATAATTACTGATGAAGTCACAAGCATTTTGAAGGTGGGGCCCTACCCAGGTTAGAAATATGATATACAGGAGCAAGAGAATAGCTGCTTTCTAAGGCAGCTCATGCCCAAAAGTTGAGTGCTTATCCCAGATTTACTGACCTGTTAAATCACTCACCTGAAATGGAATGGGTGATAGAATAGAGAGAGGCCAGGAGTGTTAAATAATTAACATCTCTTGTGTGTAAGGAGCTATCAGGAGTTGGAAAGTAACACCTCCCAAATAACAAAGAAACCATTATCAGTAATGGGGAAATACAGAGGCAACTCCACAAATTCACAAATTAGGTAAATAATATTGGCATTCATACATGAAATGCCAGAATATAAATAATAAAAGGGTGTTTTATCTATGGAGAAAGTATGGAGGTTCCTTGAAAAAATAAAACTAAAGCTACCCTATGATCCTACAATCACAGTCCTTGGCATATATCCAGAGAAAACCATTATTCGAAAAGATACATGAACCTCAATGTTCATTGCAGCACTATTTACAATAGCCAAGATATGTAAGCAACCTAAATGTCTATCGACAGATGAATGGATAAAGAAGATGTGTTATATATACATATAATGGAATATTACTCAGCCATAAAAAAGATGAAATAATGCCAACTGCAGCAACATGGATGGACCTACAGATTATCATACTAAGTGAGGTAAGCCAGACAAAGACAAATATCACTTATATGTGGAATCTAAAGAAAAAAAAAAAAGATACAAATGAACTTATATACAAAACAGAAATAGATCCACAGACATGGAAAACAAACATGGTTATCAAAAGGGAAAGGGGGAAGGGGGAGAGATAAATTAGGAATTTGGGATTAACATATACACACTACTATATGTAAAATAGGTAACCAACAAGGACCTATGTATAGCACAGGGAAATATACTCAATATTTTGTTACAACCTATAAGGGAAAATAATCTGAAAAAGAATAGATATAAATATATGTATAACTGAATCACTTTGCTGTACACCTGAAACTAACACAGCATTGTAAATCAGCTATACTTCAATAAATAAATTAAAATAGAGGTGCTTTAGAGAGGCATAAATATCTTCCAGAATCATAACCAAAACAGAAAAGTATGCCAGTGTGAAAGTGAGAGAATGATGGCCTCTGGAAGCCTGGGAAGAGAGGAAAGAATCTCAGAGATGCATGAGCTGGCAAGGGGAAGAACAACAACCAAAGTAATTATGTGCATTAATATTACTTCATTTATATCCATAAGCTGGAGAAACCTTGGGGCATTTGGCTTAGAGAGAAATTAGGGTATTGGGAAGCAGGGAGTTGATATGACATCTTCATTATTACACAGGAGCAGAGCACAGGCTCAAAATTACGTCTCCACACTCAAAGTCCAGCAGTCCTGACCGTATTCCAATTAACTTGCTCTACTGGGTTATGCTTCTCCTACTGAGATGATCCTTTATTATCGTCACCAAGATAAATTCTATCCAGGCTTCAAAGTTCTAAGAAAGTCCATCCTCTATCACTTTTCACTGGATATTTGTTTGATGGTAAGGTAGCTATAGGTGCCTTAAATCTATACACATATTTTGGTAATAAATTATATCTTTTCAATACTTCTAAAGAACATAAAATCAGAGCAATAGCAGTCGTACAAACAATATATTAAATAAACAGGCACTGATCACCTTATTTATGCCAGAAACAATTCTATAATTGCACATTACCCACAAATAGAAGGAAAAGAAAACATGAATTGAGCACCAGTATATGTCAAGTATCATTCTAATATGACATTATTCGTAGGTAAAGGATGGAATTAGCAGGATTGAGCATAGATTGAGTCACAATTTTTATTATATTACTCCTAAAGAAATGAGCATACATTGACTGTCTATTATGCACCAGGTACTATTCTAGACACATTCTTCACACACATAGGGGAAGGAAACATGCATGGAGCACATACTCTATATCATACACTATTCATATGCAACCATACTCACTTAGAGGAAAATAAAATAAACATTTACTAAGTGCCCAGTATTATCACAGATGTTATTCTAGTACAAACTTAGTCATGCAGAAGTGAAAGTAAGACTCTAGGTTAGTCACTTAGCAGCCATCTTGGTTATCAGATCGGCCGTCATAGTATCACAGTGCTTGTGTTCAAGTGACCTTTATTTACTTAATAACAGCACCAAAACACTAGAATAGTGATTCTGGTAATTTGGAAATGCCAAAAAGAAGTCATGAAGTGCTTCCTTTAAGTGAAAAGGTGACTTAATAAGGAAAATGAAATCATGTAATGAGATTGCTAAGACCTATACCATGTGGCTGACAGTGTCTTGGTGTTCCAGCCAGGTGTCAGGCCTGTGTCTCTGAGGCAGGAGAGACGAGTTCAGGATATTGGTCCACAAGAGACCTCCCAGGTCCATGTAATGTCAAACGGCGAAAGCTATACAAGATATCTCCATCTCAACGCTAAGACCCAGCTCCACTCAACAACCAGCAAGCTACAGTGCTGGATACCCTATGCCAAACAACTAGCAAGAAAGGAACACAACCCCATCCATTAGCAGAGAGGCTGCCTAAAATCATAATAAGGTCATAGGCATCCCAAAACACACCACCAGATCTGGTCCTGCCCACAATAAAGACAGGATAGAGCCTCATCCACCAAAACACAGGCACCAGTCCCCTCCACCAGGAAGCCTACACAACCCACTGAACCAACCTTACCCACTGCAGGCAGACACCAAAAACAACAGGAACTATGAACCTGCAGGCTGTGAAAGAGAGACCACAAATGCAGTAAGTTGGGAAAAATGAGAAGAGAGAGAAACACACAGCAGATGAATGAGCAAGGGAAAAACCTATCACCAAACAAATGAAGAGGAAATAGGTGGTCTACCTGAAAAGGAATAAAGAGTAATGATAGTAAAGATGATCCAAAATCTTGGAAATAGAATGGAGAAAATACAAGAAACGTTTAACAAGGAACTAGAAGAATTAAAGAGCAAACAAACAATGATGAACAACACAATAAATGAAATTAAAAATTCTCTAGAAGGAATCAATAACAGAATAATTGAGGCAGAAGAACGGATAAGTGACCTGGAAGATAAAATAATGGAAATAACTACCACAGGGCAGAATAAAGAAAAAAGTATGAAAAGAATTGAGGACAGTCTCAGGGACCGCTGGGACAACATTAAACACACCAACATTTGAAATATAGGGGTCACAGAAGAAGAAGAGGAAAAGAAAGGGACTGAGAAAATATTTGAAGAGATTATATTTGAAAACTTCCCTAATATGGGAAAGGAAAGAGTCAATCAATTCCAGGAAGTGCAGAGAGTCCCATACAGGATAAATTCAAGAAGAAACATGGCAGGACACATAATAATCAAACTATCAAAATTTAAATTCAAAGAAAAAATATTAAAAGCAGCAAGGGAAAAACGACAAATAACATACAAGGGAATCCCCATAAGGTTAACAGCTGATTTTTCAGGAGAAACTCTGTAAGCCAGAAGAGACATATTTAAAGTGATGAAAGGGAAAAACCTGCAACCAAGATTACTCTACCCAGCAAGGATCTCATTCAGATCAGACTGAGAAATTAAAACATTTACAGACAAGCAAAAGCTAATAGAATTCAGCACCACGTAACCAGCTTTACAACAAATGCTAAAGGAACTTCTCTAGTCAGAAACACAAGAGAAGGAAAAGGCCTACAATAACAAACCCAAAGCAATTAAGAAAATGGCAATAGGAACATGCATATCGATAACTACCTTAAATGTAAATGGATTAAATGCTCCAACCAAAAGATATAGACTGGCTGAATGGATACAAAAACAAGACCCATATACATGCTGTCTACAAGAGACCCACTTCAGACCTAGGCACACATACAGACTGAAAATGAGGGAATGGAAAAAGATATTCCATGCAAGTGGAAATCAAAAGAAAGCTGGTGTAGCAATTCTCATATCAGATTCAATAGACTTTAAAATAAAGACGATTACAAGAGACAAAGAAGGACACTACATAATGATCAAGAGATCAAACCAAGAAGAAGATATAACAATTCTAAATATGTAGGCACCCAATATAGGAACACTTCAATACATAAGGCAAATGCTAACAGCCATAAAAGGGGAAATCGACAGTAACACAATAATAGTAGGGGACTTTAACACCCCACTTTCACCAATGGACAGATCATCCAAAATGAACATAAATAAGGAAACACAAGCTTTAAATGACACATTAAACAAGATGCACTTAATTGATATTTTAGGACATTCCATCTAAAGACAACAGAATACAATTTCTTCTCAAGGGCTCATGGAACATTCTCCAGGATAGATCATATCTTAGGACACAAATCAAGCCTTGGTACAATTAAGAAAATTGAAATTGTATCAAGTATCTTTTCAGACCACAAGGCAATGAGACTAGATATCAATTACAGGAAAAAAACTGTAAAAAATATGAATACATGGAGGCTAAACAATAGACTACTAAATAACCAAGAGACCACTGAAGAAATCAAAGAGGAAATCAAAAAATACTTAGAAACATATGAAAATGAAAACACGACGACCCAAATCCTATGGGATGCAGCAAAATCAGTTCTAAGAGAGAAGTTTATAGCAATACAATCCTACCTCAAGAAACAAGAAACATCTCAAGTAAAAAACCTAACCTTACACCTAAAGCAATTAGAGAAAGAAGAACAAAAAAATCCCAAAGTTAGCAGAAGGAAAGAAATCATAAAGATCAGATCAGAAATAGATGAAAAAGAAATGAAGGAAACAGTAACAAAGATCAATAAAACTAAAAGCTGGTTCTTTGAGAAGATAAACAATATTGATAAACCATTAGCCAGACTCATCAAGAAAAAAAAGAAGACTCAAATCAATAGAATTAAAAATGTAAAAGGAGAAGTAACAACTGAAACTGCAGAAACACAAAAGTATTATGAGAGATTAATACAAGCAACTATATGTCAGTAAACTGGGCAACCTGGAAGAAATGGACAAATTCTTAGAAAAGCATAACCTTCCAAGACTGAACCAGGAAGAAATAGAAAATATAAACGGGCCAAACACAAACACTGAAATTGAAACTGTGATTAAAAATCTTACAACAAACAAAAGCCCAGAACCAGATAGCTTCACAGGTGAATTCTATCAAATATTTAGAGAAGAGCTAACACCTATCCTTCTCAAACTCTTCAAAATAGAGCAGAGGGAGGAACACTCCCAAACTTATTCTACGAGGCCACCATCACCCTGATGCCAAAGCCAGACAAAGATGTCACAAAGAAAGAACACTACAGGCCAATATCACTGATGAACATAGATGAAAATATCCTCAACAAAACACTAGCAAACAGAATCCAACAACACCTTAAAATAATCATACACCATGATCAAGGGGTTTATCCCAGGAATGCAAGGATTCTTCAATATATGCAAATCAATCAGTGTGATAAACCATATTAACAAATCGAAGGAGAAAATCCATATGATCATCTCAATAGATGCAGAAAAAGTTTCTGACAAAATTCAACACCAATTTATGATAAAAACCCTTCTGAAAGTAGTCATAGAGGGGATTTACCTCAATATAACAAAGGCCAAACCCCATATTGGTAGTGGGAAAAAGCACTGGCAAGACCAACTATTGAGTCTCCTTTAGTGTTTTATTTCCCCACTCTTCAAACTATTTCAGAGTCTGCTGATGCTATAGGTGGAACTATTTTATTCAATCCTTGACAGTCTACTATTAGTCTCCATGAACCATCTGCCTTTTTCATCAGCCACACTGAGCTATTGTACAGCGAATTTTTTTGGTACCAGCACTCCAGCTTCTAACATGTCACTAATTTGAACGGTAATTTCCTTTTTTATTCCTGCCAGTTATTTTATACTGTTTCAAAATAACAATCTGTAGAGATTGCATGGGGCTCAGGCAATTCTATAGGTTCTCACTGTGATAGGGAAGAACAAATCTGACTCCATATTAGATGTTCCTTTTTACTTTAACTTTTGTACTTTTTGCCTGTTCTTAGTCATGCGGGCTCTGTATCTTTTGTAAAATAATGTTCCCTATAGCCTGGACTATACAGGATTACCCGTTCTTGGGGTTCTGAGAGTCCATTCATCTAGAGATAAAAAATTACAGAACAGAGAATAACATTTGTCTTGCTGGAGGTTTACAGGAACATTATGACCTGTCCTATGTGAACAGCTGCAAGAACAAAGGATTCTGACACCAAGAGGTTTGCAACAACTAACCACATCGCTCCTCACCTTGCCTTTAAAAGTGCTTTGCTGAAACCCTTCCAGGAGTTTGAGGCTTTTGGGGCATGAGCTACCCATTCTCCTTGCACAGCCCTGAAATAAATCTTTCTTTGCTCCAAACTCCAATGTTTCTGTTTGTTTGGCCTTGCCGTGCGTTGGGGACACAACTTGCATTCAGTAACATAGTTAATGTATTCTGGAAGGTAAACTTATGTCCATTCTGTTCTACAATACTAGGTAGGGGAGGTGTTCTACAGTTAGACTTCCTATCCATCCCCTGAATACATGCAGCTAAAAGATAGACAACCACTTGATATCAAGTCTGTTCAAACATTCCAATTTGCTTAATTTCCTGGACCATCACCCTTGGCAATTCAGTGAAGTTTCTCATTGTCACTTTTATCTTCTCACCTTTCTAATTCTTCCAAACTGGGGTAAATAGTGGAGATTTGTTTAGGGCCTTTAAATGTTAGAGGGCCAGCAGGAATTACCATTGGTCTACCCATCCTCTGATTGGGTTTAGTGATATATGTGTGAGACAATCTATTTAGTGGTTTCTTCTGTGTGTGCTACTCTGCTAAGATATCTGTGTGAGAGGCACTTTGTTTATAAGTGCCTGGTGTGTTTGCTACTTTCTTAAGTGACATATGAATTTGAAATTGTGTTTAGTGAGGCCAAGTGTGTGTGATACATCATTTAGTAATATTTTCTGAGACATTGCATTTAGCTGTTTATGTGCTACTATATTAGTGAATTATGTGTGTGATACTCTACTGGTTCATGGTTTTTCACTGCTATGTTTAGGGATGTGAGACATTGTGTCAGTAGTGGCTTGTGTGTGGAAAATTGTGTTTAGTGATACAGGTCTGAGACACTGTATTTTGAGGTGCCTGGTGTGTGTGTCATTGTGGGCTGTGTGTGTGGTCTGTTTAGTGACATTTGGTTGTTTATTTGCTGTGCTCTTTAGTGACACCCTGTGTTTAGTTGTACCTAGTGTATTCACTACTTTGTTCAGTGATACATGAGTGAGATATTGAGTTAAATAAAGACAAGTGTGTGTGGCACTGTGTGTAGTGATATGTGAGATCCTGTGCTTAGTGTTGCACTGAGGTGTGTTAATCTGTTTAATGATGTACATCTGAAACCTTTGGCTCAGTGGTGCAGATGCTGTTGTGACAGTGACATGTGTATCATACATATGTGTGTATCATACATATTCAGCCCTGCCTGGTGTGGGTGGTATTCTCTTTAGAGAAATATGTGGACCGTGTTTATTGATATATGTGTGCAATATTGTATTTATTGGTGTGACTGCTACTATGTTTAGTGATACATGTGTGCATAACATTAGCTGGAGTGCCTGTTTTGTGTAATATTTTGTTTAGTGATGTATTTGTGAGCTACTGTGTTAATAGTGCCTAACATCTGTGCTAGTGTTTCAGTGATACATGTGTGAGACACTGTGCTTAGTGGTGCCTGGTGTGTGGGCTACTAGGGTGGTTATAAAGGAGCAAAACACTGTGGAAATAGCCTGGTGTTGGCCACTGCGTTGAGCGATTTGTGTGAGGTGCTGTGTTTAATAGCACCTGGATGCTTGCTATTTTGTTTAGTGATATATGTGAGAGACACTGCCTGTAGGGTTTCCAGGTGTGTTTCCTACTGTGCTTTGTAATATTGCTTGAGATACTGCGCTTAGTGATGATTCACCCTGTGCTGCTTCACATAGTGAATCATGGGCGAAGATTTGAATTCAGTAGTGTGTGTGCTATTGTGTTCGGTGATATATGTGTGAGACACTGTTTCATGCTGCCTGTGTATTTGCTACTCTATTTAGTGTTATATGTGTGAGAGATTGTGCTTTGTGGTATCTATGGTGTGTACTACTCTGTTTAGTGATATATGTGTAAGACATTGTTCCAGGTAAAAAGTATGTGTGTCATTTTGTTTAGTAATATTTGTATAAGACATTTTGTTTGGTCATGCCTGCTGTGTGTGCTTCTGTGTTTACTGATCTACCAGTGAAACATTGTTAGTGGCCTATGGTGTGTTTTTTGTTGTACTTAGGGATACATGTGTGTTACATTGTGTTTAATGGGATGTGTATTAGACTATGTTCAATTATTTCTGTTTGAAACACTTGGTTTGTGTTATATGGATGTGCGATAATGCATTTAGTGGCACGTGTGGTAAGAATTTTTATTTAGTAATGTGTGGGTGTGAGCCACAGGGCTTAAAGGTATGTGGTGTATGAGATAGTGTACTTAGAGGTGTGTATTTGAAGGAATATTGTTTTATACAGTATGAGTTATGTTTAAAGCTATGCAATGATTTTGGAACTCTGTGCATTAATATAAGTGTGAGACAATATTTAGTAGATGTGGTCGTGTGCTACTGATTAGTGATGTATTTGTGAGAAGCTCTGATTAGAAGTGCTTCTAATTTCTACTTTGTTTGGAGACATGTGTTAGACACTCAGTTTGATGGCGCCTGGTGAGCTTGCTACTCTGCTTAGTGATATCCATGTGAAACATTGTTTTCAGTGGTGCCAGGTGGTATGCCACTTTGTTTAGTAATATAATGTCAGACACTGTGTTTAGCAGCATGTGATGGCTGTGCTACCCTGTGAGTAACATACATGTGACACTGAGTCTGGTGCTGTGTGTGTGCTACTCTGTTTAGTAGTATGTGTGAAATGCTGCATTTATTGTTGACTATTGTGAGTACCACTGCGTTGATGACACATATGTGAAACACCATACTTCCGGGAGCCTGGTGTGTGGGCTACTCTCTTTGGCGATATATGTGTGAGGGACTACGTTTAGTTGTGCTTGGTGTGTGTGCTACTGTGTTTAGTGTTACGTGTCAGGAGCTTGTGTTTGTTTAGTGATATAAAGTTGAACATTGTGTTTAGTGGTACAGGGTGTATATGGTACAGTATTTAATGAAATATATGTGTGACACTGTGTTCAGTTGTGTGTGGCATTGTGTTTAGTGGTACAGGGTGTATATGGTACAGTATTTAATGAAATATATGTGTGACACTGTGTTCAGTTGTGTGTGGCATTGTGTTTAGTGATATACGTGAGAAATACTGGGTTCAGCAATGTGTGGTATGTGTACTAATTGTTTAGGGTTATATTGTGACATATTGTGTTACTAGTGCTAGGTCTGTGTCACCCTGCATGAAGCCTGGTGTTTAGCAGTCTGTGTGAAGTACTTTGTCAGTGATGTATGTTGAAACTCTGTTTAATATTGTTAGATATATGAGTTACTGGTACAGAGATGTATTTGTGTACCATTTAATATAGCAGTGCATGGTACCTACACCTCTTTTAGCAATATATATTTAAATTCTGTTTAGTAGTTCATATGTGTGTTACTGCATAAGATGATACATGTATGAGCATGTATCTATCTAGCAGAAGTGCTATATTTTCTTCTTCCTTAGTGACACATGTTAAAGAATTGTGTTCGGCACTATGTTTGGCAGTGTGTGTTGCAGTGTAGTATTTTGGTTAGTGATATAAGTTGAAACACTGTGCTTAATAGTGGTATGTGTGTTTGTTACTGTACATAGTGATATATGTATGAACCAGGATATTTAAAAATACTTGGTGCATATACCACTTCGTTGTGTTACCAAAGGCAAGTTCATGTGCCCGACACACATTGAGGCCAAAACCAAACCAAATACTGAATACCAACAATACCAAAACGTCAGAGTTTGGAACAGAGAAAGGTTTACTTCAGGGCCATGCAGGAAGAATGGGTGGTTCATACCCCCCAAACCCCAAACTCCCCAAGGGGTTTCAGTAAAGCATTTTTAAAGGCAAGGTGAAGGAGAGACGTGGTTGGTTGTTGCAGACTTCTTGGTGTCAGAACCCTTTGCTCTTGCAACTGTCCAGGTAGGTCAGGTCATGATGTTCCTGTAAATCTCCAGCAAGACAATTGTTATTCTCTGTTCTGCAACTTTTTTTTTTCTATATATGAATGGAAAAGCATTACACCCTTAAAGGTCACAGCCTTGAGAATGGGCTAACCTGTATATTTCAGGCTATAGGCAACATTCTTAACTCAAAGCAAAAACAATAGAGTACAAAGGTTAAAGTAAAAGAAACAGATCTAATATGGAGTCAGATTTTTTCTTCCCTATTACAGCTTCACATTATATATGTGACACACTGTATTTATTAGTGCTAGTGCATGTGTGACCACATATTGTCATACATGTGTGAAACACTGTGTGTTGGCACTGCATGGTACATGTCCTAGTTTGTTTAGTGATCTATGTTGATATGCTGTGTTTAATAGTGTTAGGTGCATGTTTTGCACACACCTGAACAAACACTGTGCCTCTCACACACATCACTAAACACATCATCACCAACAAAAACTGCCACTAATACTGTGCCTCAGACACACACACAAGTAAGCACAATGTCTCACACCTGTTTTGCTAAAATCATTATAACACACATACAACATACCACTAACCTGGTGTCTAATACACACATCACTTAACATTGAGCCTAACACCAACATCACTAAACATCTTATCAAACACAGCACACCACTAAGCACAGTGTCCCACACACAAATTATTAAATACATATCACACACACACACACATCATACCACTAAAAGCAGTGTCTCACACATACGTGATTAAACAGAGTGCCTCACACAAACCCTGACAAACACAGTATCTCAAACACACGTCACTAGACTCAGTACCATAACACAGCACAACACTAAACCCAGTGTCTGTACACCATATCTTCACAGAATCTACACACATCACACAGCATGAAACTCAGAGGTTCACACACACACACACACACACACACACACTGCTTAACAATTATCACTTAAGACGTTTTATTAACATTTCACACATTATTAAAGCAATGTCTCATGCATTGTTGTATCTGATCACAACAATACCACATAGTCTCATAATTACTCATAATAGTATTACTCATGTCATGTATCAATAAAAATATACCTCACACACATTGATAAACATGGTGCTTCATACACATATCACTAAACCCAGTATCACACACACACCGCAGAAAAGTAAATGCAGTGTCTCTCACATACTTCACTAAACACAGTGATTCAAACTTCTCACTAAACAGATTATCACACACACCAAATATCATTAACTACACACACACATTAACACAATTCTTTACACACATTACTAAATACAACATCGTACATCACATGTCATTAGGCACAACTCACAACTACTTTAAAAACACAGTGACCTAAAATCATCATGAAACACTGTATCACATACATCACACACCATTGCACACAGTGTCTCATACACACATTATTAACAGTCTGCTACATACACAATATGAAACATAATATCACACATGATAAGCAACTAGACCCAGTATCTCACAGACATCACTAAACCAGCATTGCAAACACCACATACCACTAACACACATCTCACACCCTAATCACAGTATCACACATAGTCCACACCACTAAACACAGGGCCTCACATACACATCACTAACTACAGTATCACATACACCAAACACAATGTTTCAACATAAACCAGTAAACACAGTATCACACACCATCTTGTTAACACATTGAAGGAAGTTCTCATGCTTGAATACCTTGTATATGCCAGGCACTATTAATACATTACTCACTCATGGGGCAAGGAAGTGTCAGTACATGCCAGGCTAATTTCTAGTATAATATTTATTCACACATACATGGAAATGAGTGAGCATGCATTAAATACCTAATAAGTTCCAGGTGCTATTCTAGTACAAAATTCCATATAGTGGAATAGAGCAGCTAATACATGTCTGGCATTATTCTAGTTCAACATTACTCGCACATGGGATGAAGGAGACAGGCAGGAATTGATTGTCTGTTATACACCAGGCACAATTTCTATTTTAACATTATTCACCCATGGGGGAAACAAACAAGCATACATTAAAGATTAAAGTCTTATATGCTCAAGGTACTCTTCTATTACTACAGTGCTCACATAGGGTGGGAGGAAGCAAGACCCAGCACCTAGGATATGCAAGGCACAGTTCTAATACACAGTTACACACAGAGAGAAAATGACCATGAATGTAGCACCTAGTACATGCCAGGCACTATTCTAAGACATCTTTACTAGTCCATAGGGGAAGGAAATGAGCACGTATGGAACACATAGCATAACCAGTTATTATTCTAGTGAAAATCACTTATATATACAAGGGGCAGTGATAGGACTCTGTGTGAAGCATCTAGTATATGCCAGGCATTATTTTAGTGCAACATTACTCACACAAAGGGAAAGATGGAAGTCGCATTAATTGCCTAGTATATGTCAGGTACCATTCTATTAAACACATATATAGGGAAGGAAAGGAGCATGAATTCATAGCCTGGGACATGACACTGTACTAGTTTATAATGTTGTTCACACATAAAGGAAGGGAATGAGCATGAATTCAGAGGTTAGTAGAGATCAGACACTACTCTAGTATAACGTTACTCATAATTAGGAGGAAGGAAACAAGATTACATTGAGCACCCAGAATATGCGAGACATGATTCCACTACAATGTTACACACATAGAGGGAAGGAAACAAGCATGAATTAATCATCCAATACATGGCAAGTACGTTTCAGTAAAATCTTATTTCCATATAGGGGAAGAAAACATGCATGCGTGAAGTACATAGTATACCAGGCACTATTCTGGTACATCATTACTCATACACAGAGAAAGGAAATGAACACATAAGGAGCACACAGCATATGCGTGACACTATCTTAGCATAAGTCATATATTGTAAAAACGGATGAGTAGGTATTAATGCTAAATATATGACAGCCACTCTTTCAGGAAAATATTATCCTCACATAAAGGAAAGAAAGGAACACGCACTTAGTAACTAGTTAATGCCAGGCACTATGATCATCCATCATTACTCATGTAAAGGGGGAAGGAAAAACAATGCATTAAGTGCTTAGTGTTTACAAGGTCGTATTTTAGTACAAACTTATTGGGGGGGGGGGAGGAAATAAAGATGCAGGAAGCACCTAATATATGCCAGGCAGAGTTCTAGTAAAGTAAAACTAGCATAGAAAGAAACTTGAATGCATTAAATGTCTACTATATGCCAAGTCGTATTCCAGCGAACATTATTCACCCATAAAAGAATTGGGGAACCACTGAAAAACTAAGCAGATTGCGTGAGTTGATTTAGAATTTAAAAACACATCTTGTACAGCATGGTGACTACTGTTAATAATACTGTATTGTATATTTGAAATTTGCTAGGAAAGCAGATCTTAAAAGTTCCCATACTAAGAAAAAAATTATAACTATGTGTGGTGATGTATGTTAACCAGACTTATTGTGGTGATCATATAGTAATATATACAAATATTGAATCATTATGTTGTACACCTGAAACTAATATAACGTTATATGTAAATTATATCTCATCAAAAAAAATCTTGAATGCTGAAAAAAATAAGGAGGAAACAAAGACTATATTAAGCATCTACTATGTGCCAGGCACTAACTAATCTAGCACAATGTTACTCACATATAGGTGGAAGAAATAAGCATAGTTTGATCATCTAGTAAATGCAAGGAACCATTCTAACACAACATTACTCATAGGTAGGGAAGGGAAACAAGACATCAATTTAGGCAAGATGTTATTCTTGTACAATCTTACTCAAAGGAAAAAGATGAGCATTCCTGGCATACCTGGTACTACCACTAGACTATTAAAACAACATTATCTTCTATTAGGAGAAAAGTAGTAAAAATTCATTACGTGCCCCATTTATGCCATCCAGTACTCTAGTACCACTTTACTCTTACATAGAACAAAGGTCACAAGAGTGTATTGAGTGCAAAAAATATATCAAGAACTGTTCTAGTATAACACTATTTACACATACAGGGAAGGAAATGACATTTCATAGAGTGCCTCAGATATAGAAGGTCCATCACTGCTCACAATAGAGTAAAAGAAGTAATCATCCGTATGTACTTTTTATAAGACAGGTAGTATTCTGGTACAAATTTGCTCACATAAAAGGGAAGGAAACAGTCATGAATGGAGAATGTTGTATATGCCTGACACTACTATGGTACAACATAACTCACACATTGGGAAAAGAAGGTAACATGCATTGATTTCCTAATAGGTGCCAAGTACTAAAGTATTACTTTATACTTTAAAGTATATTTTAGTAAAGTATTACTCACACATAGGAAAAAGTCAGCAGGCAGGCATCTACTGAGTGCCTAGTGTATGCCAGGTTCTATACTAGTATAATGTTATCAGATATGAAATAAGCATGCATTAAGTGACAAGTGTATGCCCAAAGGTATTTTAATACAACATCACTCACAAATAATGGAGAATACAACTGGGTATTGAATTCCTAATATTTGTCAGACCCTATTCTAGTACAGTACAATCCTCCTCATATATAGAAAAAGGAAAAAAGCACCTAGTATTGCCAGGCACCATTCTAGTACAGCATTACTCAAGCATAAGGAGAGAAAACAGAATACACCAAGCATCTAGTAAAGGCCAGGAACTATTCTATTACAACTTTATTCACAGAGAGAAGGAAAGGGAAAGAATGCATTGAGCATCTAGTATATGTCAGGCACTTACCAAATTCACACATAGGGAACAGGAAGCAAGATGCATTGAGTGCCCACCGTATGCCAGGTCCTATTCTAGTACAACCTTACACATAACAGAAGGAAACAGTATCACACCGGGTATTGAATATATGCCAGACGCTATTCCAGTATATTACTCACACACAGGCTTCTTTTCTTTCTCAATTTGACAGTAAGCTTGTACTAGAATAGTACCTGAAAAATATCCAGGTACCATATTACTCACAAACAGTAGGAGCGATGCAATTGCACGTTGAACCACTTGCATAAGACAGGTATTATTCTAGTACAGCTTAAATCATAGTTAGGGAGAAGGAAAAATGCATTCAGTGCACTCCTAATATATGCCAGGTTCTATTCTAACATTATTCACATATGAGTAAAAAAACATAAATATGAATTGATCACATAAAATCATCCAGGGAACATCCTAGGACAATATTACTTATTGACAGGGGAAGAAAATGAGCTTGAATAGTTTACCAAGTAAAGGCCAGGAATTATTCAAGAATAGCACTGCTCACACATAGTGGAATTAAGTAAGCATGCATTGAGTCCTAGTATATGTAAGGTGCTATTAATGACAAACTTACTCATTCATTGAAGAATGAAATGAGGATATAATTGGCAACTCGGAAGTGCCAGACCCTATTATATGCAACATTACACACATAAGCAAAGAAAATAAGGATGTATAGAGAAACTAGTTTTACATGAGAGCACAATCTAGTTCAACATTATTCACACATAAGAGGCAGAGAACAAGTGTAAGTGAGCAATTTGTTTATGCCAGGCACAATTCTAGTACTACATTCCCCACATAAAGAGAAAAACAAATAAACAGGCATTGAGCACCTAGTATATGTCAAGTATGATTGCAGTAAAATATTACTCACACATCACGTGAAAGAAAAAAAACATGCATTGAGCCACCAGCCTAAGTAAGGTACTTTTGTATTACAACATCACTCATACACATGGGGAGACAAATATTCATGCAACTAGTGTCTATTATATGTTAGACGCTATTCTGATACATCATTACTCTCACGCTGGGAAATACTATGAGCATACATTAAGTGAAAATTATATACCAGGGTTACTTCTGCACAACATTACACAAACCTTGGAAAAAAGGAAGGACGTATGCATCAATTGACTATCATATGCTAGGAATTATTCTATTCAAATGTTATTCTAGCATAAGTGGAATGAAATAAACCTGCATGACGTACCTGGTATATATCAGGCAATCTTCTAGTAAAAACATTACTCACTTGAGTAAAGACAGCAAGTATCCATTAAGTGCTTGGTATATGCCCCATACTATACTAGTAGAACATTACTGTCACAGAGCCTTCTTGGAATACTTAGTATATGCCAGGTGGTTTTCCACTATGTCCTTGCTCACAGCTAAGGGAAGGAATCAAGTATTCTTGGAGCACAAATTACTGTTAAACAGTCTTCTACTAAGACATTACTCACACATAGGATAAAAAGGAAATCATGCACAATATTGCCAGTAATTGCAATTATTATTTAAGTACAACATTACCCACACATGAGGAAAGGAAATTAGCATGGATCGAGCCCTTAGGATACACCCTATTCTACTACCACCTTATTCAAACATAGAGGAAGCAAATATAGAAGAAACCTAGTGTATAAAAGGTATGATTCTAGCACAACTTTGTTCACATTTATGGCAAGAAAATGAACGTTCATGGAGTACCAGGTCTATGCAAGGCAATCAATGTTCAAGTCATCATTACTCACACATATGTGGAAGGAAGGTAGCATATAGTAAGCTTGTAGTGTATTCCATATATAGAAATTTACATGTTTATATACATAGATGCATATCATATGTGTGTATGAGATACATATGTATATCTCTATCTGTATGTATTGGTTCTCTTTCTATAGAAAACTCTGACTGGTACAAGTACCTAATATATACCTGGTATTATTTGGTACAATGTACTCACGCATAGGGGAAGAAAACAAGCCTGCCTGGAGCAATTATCCTATACCAAAATTTATGCTAGAATAAATAATATTACTCACACAAAGGAGAATTGAGTAAGCATGCACTGAACACCTAGTATATGCCAAGCAGTATTCTGTACAATGTTACACATACATTAGTGAAGGGCATATGATTTTTTTGAGTGCCTGGTAAATCTGTAGTACAAATTTAGTCTCATATAATTGGAAGGAAATATGCATGCATCGAGTCTCTAATATATGTCTGGGACTATTCTGCTTTAACAATACTCACATCAATGGGGAGAAATTGAGCAGGCATAGAGTACTTAGCACATCCCAAGCACTATTCCAGGGCAATCATACTCAAACATAGGGACAAGAAACGAGCTTGCATTGAGTGTCTAGTGTATGTGGGGTCCTGGTGTAGAAAACATCACTCACCCATAGGAAAAGGAAATAAGATTGAATTGAGTACTGAGTATATGTCAAGAACAATTCTAGGACAACCTGACTCATTAATAGTGGGAAGGGAACCAGCATACACTGAGCACCTCTGCCCGCTACATTTTTAGTACCAATTCACCCACATGTAGGAGAAGGAAGCATAAATGCATTGATCTCCTAGGAAATGTCACATACTCTTTTTGTACAAAGTTACACACATATAAGTGAAAGGAAACAAGTGTGGATGGAACTCTTGCTCTATGGCACATTCTGGTCTAGTACAACTTTACTCACACAGAGTGAGCAGAAAACAAACATGCATTGAGAATTTAGCACATGGCAGGCAACCTTACTCACACATCTGAGAAGGAAATGAGCATGATGAAGCCAACTATTCTTCTAGTACATTTCTCACATAAAGGGGGAAACAAGCATGCACCCAGTGCTTATGCCAAGTATTATTCTTGCAACTTTTCCCTCACGGTGATCATGCATTGAACCATCAGGATATTCAAGAGTTTATTTTAGTACAACTTTATTCACACATAGGATGAAGGAACATGCAATGAACACCTGGAATATTGCAGGTTCTATTCTAGTAAATGTTTACTCTGACACCGGAAATGGAATTGAATATATATTAAGTGCCAAGTATATACCACGTACGTTTCTAGTGCAACATCACTTACAAATCAATGGAATAATACAAGTATTATTAAGTGCCTAATATTTTTCAGGCATGATTCTAGTACAATTTACTCACTCATAGGGGGTGAAAACAGGCATGCAAGGAACATCTGGTATTGCCAAATACTATTTTAATACAATATAATCCAAAATTAAGAAAAAGGGAGCAGGCAGGTATTAAGAGTCTGTGTGTACCAGTTTTTTAGTACAACTTTCTCTTAATAGACTAAAGAATACATTCATATATTTCACACATAGGTTAAGCCAAGCCAAGCACTGAACTCCAGGTACATGCCAAACGCTAATCTAATATAACATTACTCACTCACAGGGAGGAGAAGGCATGCATGCATTAGCACCTAATATATAACTGACACTACTCAAGTACAACACACCCACACATAGGGGAAGAAAACAAACCTACATGGAGCACCTAGTATAGGTCAAACTATATGCCAGAATCATTTTCCTCACACAGTGGAGAATTAAGTAAGCATTCATGAAACACCTAGTATATGCCTGACACTCTTCTAATACAACCTTACCCACACATCAGTGAAAGACAATTTTTTGAGTGCCTATGTTGGTTTGCAACCTCAGGAGATTCCTGGGTGAAATTTGACACTGGCCCCATATAAGGAAGGAAAGGAGAGACCAAAGAAACGGGCAGAGCACTCCAGATTGGTAGGTGACAGGTTTCATAAGCAAGGGGACTTATATATGAAATTTGTCTTGGATGACCACAAGACAAGTAGATCTCCACACCCACCTGTGAGAATCTTAAAAGTTTGTATAGAAGTCTTAATGGGGTTCAGTCACCTACACCATCCAGATGTTCTCAACCACACCTTACTCTCTCAAGGTTGCATCCTTGAAGTGGTTCCCATGATAGGAACAATGGGTGGAATGTACATTCCAAGAACAGGGTAGGGGATAAGGAGTCTCCACTTGCCCGGGTCCAGCTTGCATGTCAATTAGCAGTCACTTCCTCTCGATGACCTCTTCCAACACCCCACCCCTTGTGACTGACTCTTACAATCTTACATGCTGCCCCCGCCTCTACCACAATGTGCCATGAGAGGTTAGCAAGGGGTTTCATTAGCATGGAAGTGGCTACTTTGGCGGCTATCTGGCTACGTTGGAGACAGATGCTACAGCATCAATATAGGCACATGCAAGAGAAAGCACAGGTTAGGATGATGATTCTCATAATAAATAAGAATTTTTTTCATCAAGAGGCCCAGATCTGAATCACTGATTTTTTTTAAATCCCCAAGTTGGAGGTCAGGTCACTCAGGACATTTACTTGTGTCCTCATGTGATTTAATAAAGATGACACGTTAGCAGACTCATCAGGTATGAATACAACATTCTGCTTAGATAACGGCATAGATGCCTCCTTGCAAGGCAGTAATAATGTCCAAGGCCATCCTATTTTGAAGGGCATCGCTCCTCATTAGAGACATTTCAGTGTTCAGTAAAGACAGGCTTTGCCAGTTATCATTGAAAGCTTGTTGGGTGAATTCAGTAAGGACTTCTGTGTGCTATACCATCCTCCAGGCCAATAGGGAGAACAGAGATGGCAGCCAGACGATCAGACCAGTGGAAAACAGAAATTACCCATCTGGCCTTGAGGAGAGGGAATTTGGCAGCTTTAGAAAATTGACCTAATTGTGAACACCATACATGTTGTCAGGGGAGACAACACCATCAAGAGTGACGAAATGGGCGGGGCATGGGATATGCTAGATCACAACTCCCACCTTCTCCCCTCTTTAAATGATGTATGTTTTATTCCAAGTATGGAGTATTTCAGTAGGTCCAGCTTGAAGCAGGACAACAGGATTCCCGTGGCGATTGGAACCAAATCCTATCTGCCTGCAATTCTTCTGAACAACAGTGAAAATATTAACCCAGTAGTTTGCACAGATAAAACATATTTCTCTCTAATTATTCTTATTTCATATACTACAATTGCATGCAATCCTTTATGTCTGTCAGCCCTTTAGGATACATCAATAGCCTCTGATTTTTAAATGACATTTGTGTTGTAAATCCTGATACTCAGTTATGATTTAACCATGTTTCTGAATTAATTTAGATCCTGGATGTTTGCAATGAATTCCCTCTCTCAGCTTCTCTTTCCTTCTGCTTTCCCTGCTCTGGTTTTTAGCTACTCTGGCTAAACTGTATTTCTGTGTCTTATAAATATTCTTGAGAGATTTTTAATACAGTATAATATGATAGTCATATTTTTGTTGACTTCCTCTATACCCTTCATCTTGAACAATGTTACTGATGGCTTTTCCTTCCCTTATTTCCTTATCTTCTCTCTGACGTATCTGCTTCCTGTATAGCAGGCCTACCATGCCACCTTCATTTATCAGAAGCTAGATTCTCTCAACTATTTTCTTTTGGATAATTTGCCTTTGTTTTATTTTCTGTTCATTCTTATGGCCCCTTGAATCCATCTTCTTTATCTTCCCCATCCATTTCTGAAAGCCCACTTTTTTTTTTAAATTTTACCTGAGGATCTAATTACAGCACTTATTTCAACAGATAATTAGGCTGCCCTCAGCCTCTAATTCTGGCATAAACCAGAAAAATTCCTTTAAATGAATCTGACCAGTTTCAGCAGGATGAGACCTAGCTATGACTGGTTTTACTCAGTCAGAAACAATGTGATCCAAAAAGAAGTTATGACTGATCAAAAAATTCTAAGTTTATCCTACAGTTTCAGAAACATTTAAACCAAAGAAAACGTCTTTATATTACTCACTTGATTCAAGTAATTTTGACAGGTTTAAATAGCTATGGATAAGCCTGAATTAATTTAAACTAATGAGAACAAATTTGGGAAATCCAGACCTGGTTTAAATCACTCAGAACCTACGTAGACATATCAAGCCATTTTTATAAAGCTCATGGTCATTGGTACAAGGTTCTCCCAGCTGTGACCAACCCAAATGATTTGGAACTTTGGAATGATTTAAACTTCTCAGAAAAGCTTAACTTTACATTAGAAACATTATTAACTGAGTATATAAGTTAGTTGAGTTCATTTTGGTTCTGATAAATTAACCAAAACATTTAAGCCTGGCAGAATAGGCCTTGACTTATTTAGCAAATCATCACAAAGTTTACCTCATAAATTTCTCCTTAAATTTTGCTTCTTTGTGCCTGCAGATATGTATCCCCAAATAAATCTAATTTCTGGATTGATCTTGAGGTCTTGATCTCAGGAATCAGAGTTACAGCAAACATGTCTTGGTTTCATCCTTAATGAATTCATTTGTCCTGACCTCAAAGTTGCAATTTCTAAAGTTGATCTCATTTCCTTCAAAGTGAATCTTCCTGCCCTTTAAGGGGAAGTTTCTGCGGCAGATAGCTGATGATTACTGAAGAACTGCTGAGAAGAAGGTGCCAAACTAATTGCTTTACATACATTATCTCATCCCATCCCCCCAAGAACTCTATGAAGTGTTGGCAACACTGTCTCAGTTTCCAATAAAATAATCATTCGTAAAAGACACACGCTGGAATTATTTTAGTTTCTTTGGAAGCCTCTTTACTCAGATATACATCCCCAAAAGGGACTTCTGTCATCCCACCATTCTGGGGGTGCAGTTCTGTTGACATGTGGCCATGGAAATTGCTTTGTAATGCATGACTGTTCACTTTGTCTAAGACTGTGCAAATCTGGTGCTATCCTTCATATTCATCTTCATGTAGGGGATACTCTATTCATATAGCTGTACTAACCAGGATACGTGACAGAGGAAAATGCCTACTCTGCACTTTTTTAATAGCTCAATTTGAGTTCCAAAGTAATGCTGTTCTTGCTGATGATCACTTGGGCTATGTTTCCCCACCTCTGTAGTGATGCATGATTTTTCCTTCTCTACCATTAGAAGTATTGCAATGAAAGTGTTGGCTCGCACTGCATGGTCTCTGGATGGTGTAAAAGTTCTTCTCTGGGTAGATTTTACTTCTTCTCTGTGTTTTTACAAGATCAAACTCCCTTGTTGTTAACCTAGCATTGTAGATCCTTCAAGGAGTAAGCAATACAATATGGTCTAATGGTTAAGTAAGTGTGCTTTGGAGTCAGGAAACCTGGATTTAAGTTCCAGTTGTATTACTTAAAACCTGTGCCATCTGGGCAGCTTATTTAACTTGGCCAAACTTCAGTTTATTCATCTGTAAATGAAGATAATTACAGGATCTTCTCCTTACCTCCTTATGGTGGTAGCTGCAAGGATTAAATGAAGGTCTCTATGTAAAGTGCTTGGCCTTGCACAGAATAAGGGCCCAATAAATGTTAGCTAGTGCTACA
This sequence comes from Balaenoptera ricei, assembly GCF_028023285.1. Taxonomy (NCBI): domain Eukaryota; kingdom Metazoa; phylum Chordata; class Mammalia; order Artiodactyla; family Balaenopteridae; genus Balaenoptera; species Balaenoptera ricei. Next base: position 17,372,081 of record NC_082651.1, on the reverse strand, counting down.
ACTATACGACAAGGACTTTATAACTACTACTGTTGTTATTATGTTATGTACAAACACATTCCTCAAATTCCAACAGTGAGTGTTATCCTCTTTTATTGATAAGGAAGCAGATTTAAACAAGTCTAGTAATTTACCAAAGGTCACTCAACACTATGGGATATCAACAATCATTTCCTGTCTCTGAGTAGTCAAAAACTGATGTCCTTTCCCTGTTTTTAATACTACATTCTCACTCCCTGATATTCCCTAGGTCCTTTCATCTCTTCTTGTTTTCTTCCCCCTTTCACCTCTTACTTAAGACAAACTAAGAGGGCAACTTACTTTTACTGCCCCCCCCCCCCCAGTTTTTCCTAATTCCTCACTCCCTCCCCACCTCTCTTCCTCATTTTATTCCTAAGGCTTTCCTCTCATGTATAACTGATGGTGATGACTCCCCCTACCCCAGATAGGAAAGAGGAAAGTTAAATTCAGAGTTGGAATTCCCAAAGGGTTGGTTTCCCTGGTCTCCAACCAGGGAATTTCACTGTAATGCTCTCTTTCCCTTTGCAGGTTCTGCCTTTCTCTAGGCTACACCAGATGCTCATCAGCTTTTGCATTTATGGGGCTACCCCGAAATGTCACTGGAAATCCTTCTTTCTTTCCTTCATTTGAGGTGATCAGCTCTCTATATGCAGCATCTGCTATAAATCACTGCCCTCTCACCTCACTCAGAGGGGGATAAGGTATTTGTCTGATGAAGACAATGGAAAGGAAAATAAAAGGAGTTGCACAAATAGAAGTAGAGGGTTCTAAAATTTGTGACCATGGGTGTTTCAACTAGGTACAACAATCATCCATTCATTCACTCAATCAATGTATATTGACCACTGGCTAGATGTCAGGTACACTCCTGGGAGTGGAAGTCTGATAAGTCCCAATCATTAATTTGTATGCCAATTTACTATCATGGAATATGGGAGCACATGTCATGGCTCTTGTTAGGTGAAACAGAAGAAAAATTGATGAAATAAGAGATATACTTGGAGAAACTGTAGAAATAATGCCAGTAATGAGAAAGGACAGGGCAATAAACTAAGACAATCTCCAATGCACAGAGGAGTTAGCCAGTTGTGGGTGACTTTACTGCTCTAAAATATCACTTGCTGGAGAGGGACAGTAACACAACTTTTAAAAACCAATAGTTTAGCAAGATATTTGCCCACAGTGGGTAACGGTAAATGCCACTGTTATCAGGAGTTGACAAGATGAAAGTTGTGGTTGAAGCACAAATGAGTGTCTGAAATGGATTTGTTCAGAGGTGTGGAATGAAAAAATGTCATTGTTGGTATACATGACCAACTCAGTGGTGTCTTGCTGACATGTAATATAATAGTGGTAGATCTCAAGGGCTTGCTTTGTACTTTTGATCTGATATGAAGAGATGACAGTTATGCTCTAATTTTCAGGGTGTGCTTTTAGTTGCCATGTTGAAAATATTTTCCAAAGCCAGAAGATGAACAAGTGTCTTGTACCAGATATAAAGTGCCCCTAGAAAGCTGAATAGCTGAAATAGTACTCTGAAGGGAAAAAAATGCCTTCTTCCCCACAAAGGAAACCCTAGGGCAGAGGAGCAGTTGGAACTAGAAAATATGAAGTCCTAATAAACCAAAACCTTTGGATTATGCCCCTTGTTGTGAATATAGCAGGTGGCGGTGAGAAGAATTTCAGGAAACTAGAAATGAGAAATGGTTGACAGGAAAGGAACACATGGATGGTTAGCCAAGGGTCAAAGACTTATCCCTTGAGACAGTTGATTCCCTGATGACCCAGGACCAAGCCAGCATTTTCCAAACTAGTGTTCCATGGAACAATATTTCATAGGATTTAATGTAAGAGTTGCGATTTTATAAATGTTCTAGATTCAAATAAATCTGAGAATTGTGAGTTAAGCAAAACCAAACAGGTACATTTTTTCCCTCTAAGAAAGGAATCTGAGAGCATTTAATGTGATAATACATAATGTGTTCTTCCGAGAGGGAGAAAAAAGTATTTTCCAAACATTAATAAAAGGGCAACTTTTAGCATCTTCCAGAACTTGTATTTTGTGGACTAATGTTTAGGAGATATTGATTTAGACGATTGTTGATATTTGATCTATAAAACCGGCAAACATAGAAGGGCAAGAGCAAGAACTTCTGACCCACGGGGATTCATACAGATAAACGGATAGCAGTGTCACCTTGTGGAGTGGTCTATTCACAGTATCGTCTCAGGAGGTGGAGAGAAAACAAGTTAGGGAGAGACTAAGCCCCTGGAAGCAGTGCTCAGGTTCCAGCCAGGTTTCTAACCAAATGGGATTTAGGGTGGAATTCCCAATCTCTTGAGGAAACCATGTGCTAGACAAAGAATCCAACAAAGAGGACAAGAAGTATGCAATGCACCAGAATATCATAGTTGCATCATACCAGATTCTACTCCTAATCTATAGTGTCCTGCACAGCCTATAGGACACTACACTATCTGGTCCACCAAATAGCAGAACTACAAATAGAAGATTAATTGCATCTTCTCCACAAAATGGTAGGAGACTAGTAAATGGCATATATCTTGTCCTATTTTTAATTCGGAAAATGAAGGAAATCTTTCTGTACATGTCGTATGCATCAGTGAATAGAGTATGGATAACTGGACAAGAATATCCAAGGAGAAATTAGGAAAGAGCTGATAAGTACAGTTCTTGGTGTGGCCTGGGCCGATGAGGTTCCATGATTTTAAAATGCCTACATGATGAATTAGAAAACACATGCAGTCCTCTCTGTTTGATCACATATTTATTCAAAAGCCATTTGGAGCCATCATGATACTCACTGTGCTGCATCCGGCACTACGAAATTTAAAAAGAATAATTAATGTGCTTCTAATTCCAAGCTGACAAGACCTGTCATCTGAATATAATAAACTCTAAAGGGTCTCCTTTCAGCAAAGTACAGTAAGAGGCCAAAAAATGTAATGTCTAGGATTCTGATGGTAAAGAAACTGATGATGGGTACCACCTGCAGTTTCGTCCCAGTGTTAGTGCCAACATCTCAAAATAATAAATTTATGAGAGCGCCTTCCTAAAGCAAAGGTCTTCACTTTTGCAGACATTTAAAAAGAATATAAACCCTGATGATTTAAAAACATTGCTCATGTAATCATTGACTAAATATAATGACCAAACCCCTAGTGTAAAATCATGTTAGTGCTTTCCAAGCATTTTTTAATCATGCAATGAATTCTGAGCATTGGAGAGGTAAGATGGTAGCCTTGTCTTCAAGGGATTTACAGTTAATAAATTAAAAAGAACATTGTTTTGCAAAAAAGCAGAGTTACATAAGTGGGAACAAGAACCAACAGTCTTGCTGCTTGAGATTTACACAGTTCTGAATTGATTCACAGCTGCCTTGTAGGCTGTGCTGTAACAGACAAATAGCTTTGGCAATTGCCTACTTTAATATCTATGTAATTAGGGCACTTTCTAAAATTCTCTATTAAATTGATTGGTAAATAAAATTTATGTAACATTAGTTAATTATTAATATTCTAATAACATCTATAAATCATTTACTATGTGTCAGATACTGTGTTAAGTGCTTTACCCACCTTATATCATTTGAGTTTTAAAAACAACATTAAAACTTAAGTTTTATTATTATTTTCAATTTATATATGGGGGAATACAATAGAGAGGTTAACTAATTTGCCCAAAGTCACACAGGTGGGAAGTAAAAATGCCAGGATTTGAACCTCGGCATTATGAATCTAAACTCCAAGTTACTAACCATTAAAGAGAATCATTCAGTGTGCAACAATGGATTTCAATTATCCAACTATTAACTTCATAGTGACTTAATTACAGTTGATAGAATTGCTATTAAACAGAATAAAACAAAACCCCCTTCTCTTACCAAAGCCTCCAATATTCCAATGTTTTAAAGGAAATGCTGGGCTTCATTCCCAGGTAGGCATAGACTACATTAATTACACTTATCAGTAGGCTAGAGATGGCACTAATTATCAAATGTACTAATAACAGTGATTATACAGAACCTCGGTCAGCCAAAATTTTATAAAATAGCCAACTAAAGAAGTTTGTACATTTGCCAAGACTTTAGTTTTTTGTTCTGTTCTCCGCCTCCTATTTCTGCCACTTGATCCTGTGAGTCATCCTAAAGCTTGAACAAGTCCAGCGCTGGAGTCACCCCCGCCCTCATTTCTATTCCCTCTTTCTTGGCAGGGCTTTCATTCGCAGCCTCAGAGAGCCTTAGCTGTTCCCGAGCAAAGCCAACCGCAGAGGAAAAGCTTTTCAACTAAACACACTTAAAAATTAAAGCAATGTCCTTTGGTGTGCCTCCACTCCTTCTCCCATAGTTCTGTAAAGAACAGAAAGCTTCACGGTTTGGGGTTTCAGATGTGACAGAATCTGCATCGTGAGCTGAATGCACCAATAATCTATTTTTCCTAAGATGTTTCAAAAATCAATTTGGTTCTAACCCTCTCCCTTTGGTTGATGCTGCTTCCTGGTAGATGAGGGTGGTGGCATTTACTGCTTCATAAAATCGTAATGAGGATACATACAAATCTGGTTTTCTCAAGGTGAGGAATTATCACTGAAATAAAACGGTCTCGGTTGAAGCATTTGGGAAGTGATGGGGGCTTGCTTAGATTTTCCGTGAGCAGAGGCATTGTATGACTCCGGCAGAATAATAAAAATATGCCCTGGGTCTGCTCAATTGGGTGAGCTACTGTAGCTCCCAGATACACTGTCCAGGAAAATGTTCATTATGAACAGTGTACCTTCTCTCATATTAACAACTCACATGTGCACTGAGTTTCAGAGTAACAGAGGATTCCATTTAACAAAACACAACTGCAGATCTTTCACAGCCAGTTTTTGGCATTCCATGTGAAATTAGTGATTCCATCTTAGTATGGCCTGGAGTTAAGAGAAATGAAGGATACTGAGAATGATGAAGTGAAACCGATAGGACCCTCATGAGAATGTTATTTGCTTGTGCCTTTGAAAGAAGGCAAGCATCACAAGGTTGAGAAATGTCTATGTCAGAAGATTAAGTAAAAATTTATAAGGGGAGTTATTTTGCCAGATACAAAAAAAAAATTCACATATTTGAAAACCTCTACCACTTTGGCATCTCATCTATTCACCAGCAGAATCTCCATATGGCCCTCAACATTCTACATCCCAAGATCCGACTGTGTCCTTCCTTTTAAGTGCCTTTACTGTTCTTGCTCTTCTATTTGTTCAGTTTTGAGACTACATCAGGATCTATAGGATCTATGAGCTATTCCTTGATAGAGGTAAATAGAGGTAATTATTTACTCAATAATTATTTGTTCAAAATTGTTGAATCTTTACCACCTTCCTCAGACAATTTACCCCTTGCCAACTACTTGCCCACTCTGGACTTCCAAGTTGGTTACTTTAATTCCTGTGATTTGCTTTATTTCTTAAATTTCCATTGTCTGTTTCTCTACTCCTGGTGAATGAGGATGTTGAGCATTTCAACAAAACAAAACAGCAGCAGGCCTGGCGGACCACAGACTCAACATGACCCAGCACCAGCCCCAGGGTGTGGCCCACAGCACACACCTGTGGATGTACTTTCACAGGTCCAGACTTGATCCTTGAATCTTTGGGTCCACTGCCCCTGCCCAGCTGTTGTACTGTAACCTTCAGGGAGCCTCTGACTCTCTCTTGTTTTCAACTCATAGCTACAACCATGCATTCTGCATCTTGAGAATTTCCAGTATGTTTTATAAACAAGTTGAAAGAGTGCCAAGAATACTTAGCAAATTTCCAGGTAGGCAAGAATGTAGATGGAAGAGAATGTTGTTTCCTTGAAGTGAACAGTAATTGTTCTTTAATTGTCTTAACCGAACAACACAACAACACTTGTTTTCCCAAGACAGGGGCTGTACAAATGAAGTAAGCAGACAAGGAGAAGACTGGGAGAAAACATTCTGATCATCAAGGTGAATTAGATCAGGACTTACTCTGAAGAAACAGAGCCAAATATAACAACAAAACAAGCTGTGATGATTCTAATGAGACTCTGGAGTTACCCATTTTCTCCAAGGCCGATGGAGTGAATATTTTCTGTATAAAAAAAGAGCCAATTTTTTTTAACTCTATAAAAGCCAAACTGCCTTAAGTTGATAAACCTATCAATGATCATTTGATATTTTCTTTCTTCTCATTATGGTCCAGATATATGTGTGCAGATTAAGAGTGGGAGGAGGAAGAAAATAGATGCGTGGACTTTTTTGTTCTGGGGAATATGAACCAATGCCTTGTCTATGTTTTTTGAAAATGTCCTTAAATGCAGTGCAAGCAAATCTGCCTTCTCCCCATAGTTTCTTACCACTCCTCATTCTGTCTTGGGTTATTGCAATCCTTTTCTCCAAGACCAGTATGTGGTGTAGTTACATTAGCAAATAATTCACATCACAAACAGGGAAACTATTTTGCTGTAAATGATGTCCAGGCTGAGGTGAGAAAAACCAGTAAGTCTAGTTTACCTTAAAGCCCAATGTTAGAGAATTCTAAAAAATAGTATCTCAATACTATTGGGATACTGACATCAGAGGACTGACAAACACAGTCAAAGAAATTAAGAATGTATTCAAAACATAGCAAAGTTTCCCCAAAGACACACCACCTCCCAATCTTTGCTTACTCTCATTCTTTCCCACATCACTAAATTTCCATAGTAGTTACCAGTCGGAAGCACTGATTATGCTGGTTGTACTTTCTATTTCAAGATTTGTGCATGTATGCATGATCAATGCCTCCAAAAGAATTTTGATCACTTTGAGAGAAGGAGTCATATTTTAAAAAAACATGTTTTGCAAACAAAGTGCTGAAACTCATATTCTAACCAATTATTAAATTTTTCTCCCACTTATCCCATTTCCATCACCTCAAATCCCCATTCTGCTTACATTTGTGTTTTAATGGGGGAGGGGAGGGCCTGCAGCCTGACTAATCTGGTTTTGGTGGTAGCATTCATTCTTTTATTTGTGCTCTCTTGGAGAAAGTTGCTTAACATAAAGTGTTGATAGTCTACATGGATTCTATAGTCATAAAACTATTTAGTGTCACAATTTTTTCTGTTCCCTTTTTAAACACTGTTTTGAGCAGACTGCAGTTGCCCAATAAACACCTGTTTAAGTGAGCTTTCACGGGTTGATGGATCGACCTACACTCAGGAGGACAAATAGCTCTTAGTACCTGCTGAGATAGAAATGTTACACCCTTTTTCAAGATTCAGAATTATGCCAGGGGACATAGATTTGCAGGGCTCAAGAGCTGTTTTTAAACACCTTTGTCTTGGAACATAGACTTAAGGACACTTGCTCTTGTCTTCCCCTCACCCCCACCTCCTGCTCAGCCCACACATGATTTGAAACAAAACGTTGTTTAGACTTGCAGGCAGCTGAGGAATGGCCTGGGGCTCACATTCATGCTTTTCCAGAAGCCTGTTCTTGACCGGAAGCTGTTTCCAAAGGCAGTTTGGTGGTCTGGTCCTGCCTCACTATTCAATAAGAGACAGGTGCAGGAAAGAAGCAGGTGGAGAGAAGGTCCTTTGGAAGGTGGTGCCTAACACATTTACTCCCTCCCCTACAAAGGAGGTCAGTTCTCTCAATACCCCATCTGACTGGTGTCTATGATAGAACAGGAGGAACAAAAAGACTAGAAATTGAGACCAAAATTTTTTTAATTAAAAAAATTTAAAGTTTTGACATTTAATTTATTAATTTATTATTTATGGGAACTTGGGAAGTCTTTTAACTTCTCTAAACATCCATTTTTCTGATTTGTTAAAGAAAATAATAATGCATGTTTCACCTGCTGTTGGTATTAAATTTAATGATATATTTTAAAAATATATTAAAAACTTTAGTGTGCCACGCAACCAAATGGTATTATTCTGGTGGCATATGGGGAATAAGAAGGAGAATATTGGAAGAATGGACATCTTTTAGGTTAATTTGACAGAGTAATTTTGATATAATTACTCTATCAGGTTAACCTAAAAGATTAAGTATTTCTGCAAAAATTTAAGGGATATTACACATGACCATCATGCTGTAATTATACAGCAGAGATTTAACCATGTTTTTAGTTCACATAATATTCCATAAGATTTTTATGCTTTTTCTATAGAGGAATATTTGAACAAGTATGGCAATGTTGTAAAAGAAGATACCATGTGGACTTAAAGTATGTAGTATATAATTAATTCAAAATTATTTAAGCAATAAAATGTTCACCTAATAGGCCATTAAACTACTAGTAAATGTTATATTGTTTTAATTGCACTTAATACCAATTAAAAGCAAAAAGTATATTTAATATTTTGCCTTGAAGGATCTCAGGGTGGATATTCTAGTACACTTAGTCCTGCCAGTATTACTTACATAAGCAAGAGGACAGGAAGGAAGATCCAGAGGCCCTCTGGACCCCAACTGTCAATACCATGGCAAGGACAGTCATTTTGCATTGTGATCCATGGGAACCCCAGGATTGCTACCAGAGGTGAAAGAGAAAAGGGAGAAGTAAAGTAGGTAGGGTTAAGATCCCTTCCCCACCTTGGCTTCATCTAAAGCAGTTTTGCTATTTTATGTTTTATGTACAAGGCTTTATGTGAAAGTACATTAAAAACAAGAACTTGTCAGCTTCTAAAGATGGTTTTAATCACTGCTGTAGAGGAAAGAACCTTGGATAAGGAATTAGGGAATCTCACCTCTAGTTTTGTGACCCTGGGCAAGTCATTTATCCTTCTTGGAGCATAGGATTTTGTACCTATAGAAACAAGGAGATTGAATTAAATATGTTTAATAGTAAACTAATTAAAAGGTTTTTGAAATATGAGCTCTTGGGATAAATTCTAGGATGAAATACCAGGAAACTAACATTTCACTTTTAATTCCAACCAGAGCTGGTCATTCTAAGGAGCATAAAGAGATCTTTAACTACCTAGTCACAGGGAGTTATGTGGCTCATGTCTTTAACTGGCAGAGAATCCCCTTCCTCCCTCACTGAACATATTCATCTCTTTTGGAACTGGCATCAGTCAGGCCAGACCTACCTTAACCAGTTTATCAGCCACAAAAAAATGCCAGTCTTCTGCTCAGGGTTATAGCTCATGCAGAACCTTTCATAGAGATGGCCACAAATAATTTAATAAAAAATGAATTTATAAATCTGTAGCTTAAAGTCGTATAAGGTATATAAGTCAATTTAAATTATCCCGCATATGAAGACAAAGAAAGCAGAGTAGCTCTATTGAAGTGGTGGGGGTTCCAAGCGATAGAATGCCGCAAGCTTCCATCATGTCTCCCCACCCTGAGGCACCCCTGTTTGAAAAGCACTGCATAACCCATTCCTTTAACTTATTTCCATATATTGCAATTACTATTTTACATTTTATTTTTATTTTTTAAACATCTTTATTGGAGTATAATTGCTTTACAATGGTGTGTTAGTTTCTGCTTTATAACAAAGTGAATCAGCTATACATATACATATATCCCCATATCTCATCTCTCTTGCGTCTCCCTCCCTCCCACCCTCCCTATCCCACCCCTCTAGGTGGTCACAAAGCACCGAGCTGATCTCCCTGTGCTATGCGGCTGCTTCCCACTAGCTATCTATTTTACATTTGGTGGTATATATGTCCATGCCACTCTCTCACTTCGTCCCAGCTTACCTTCCCCCTCGCCGTGTTATAATGTCCACCTCATTTTTACCTCAATAATCATGGAATTCAAAATTGGTCCTTTGGGAAAACATTCATAAAAGTCTTCACTTTAAATTAAGGCAGGACTTAAAGTTACTTTATACTTGTTAAGAAGGCCATCTAGGAATATTTGCTTTATGCATTCTTCTCTCTTTGTCCTTGTTCCTGTGGGAAGCAGGGATTAGAAGCTGGGTTGACTCTTGCTCTCTACTTTCAAATAGGGAAATCACCCTGCTTTCAAAATCTAGCACTGCTGAGCACCGTCAACTTTACTTGGATGCAATGCAGGAAAAAAAAACAAAAAACCCACTGCCTTTAGAACATTAGAAAAATTCTCATTGATATGTTTATTCTTTGATTCCTCAGCACTTTCCTGATGCAAGAATTTAAAAACCTTATACAGGGACTTCCCTGGTGGTGCAGTGGTTGAGAATCTGCCTGCCAATGCAGGGGACATGGGTTTGATCCCTGCTCTGGGAGGATCCCACATGAGGAGGAGCAACTAAGCCCGTGCACCACAACTACTGAGCCTGTGCTCTAGAGCCCATGTGCTGCAACTACTAAGCCCCCATGCCACAACTACTGAAGCTTGTGCACCTAGAGCCCATGCTCCACAACAAGAGAATCCACCACAATGAGAAGCCCGTGCACCGCAACGAAGAGTAACCCCCGCTCGCCACAACTAGAGAAAGCCCATGCGCAGCAATGAAGACTCAAAGCAGCCATAAATAAATAAATATATAAATATTGAAAGCCTTATACAGCCTTAGTAAGAAATGTACTTGAGTTAAATGCACAAAATGAAGCCTTCTCACCTTAGCCACCAGGCACATACATTTATCAGAGTAGTGCCAGGAGCAGAGGAGAAAGGAATGGAGTATGAGCTCTGCCAACAGACAGCCAAACTGCAGAAGAACTGCTAGGGAAATGTGAGGAGTCAGGTGAGGTCATTGATGGTTAGACAGAGGTGTAACAGTAATAATGCCCAAGAAATGAAGTGAAATTACAGGTATACCCAATACTGGGGAAATCAAAATGGTGTAAGAGAGACATAAAACACCTGGAGTCCATTCTGGGAACTGGTGAGGGTGGGGGAAAGAATTCTGAATGTGACACTGAATGGTTCAACTTAGATAACCTCATGTTTTAGAGGAATTATCCCACATTCTTTAAAAGATGGCAGTATATGAAAACTGATAAGGTAGGTTACCTTTAAAGAGAATAATTAAAGTGCTATAATTATAGGTGAGGGGAGAATCTTCTATCATTCTCACTGAAGCAATGTTGTCTTGGATGCCAGGTAAATTCCTGGGATTGGGTACTACCAATGCAGCATCAGTTGATCACAGCCACACTCAAATAGGTTCATGAGGGCCAGTAACAGTTCCAAATCACCATCTTTCTCTCTCTGCATCAACTAACCCCTAACCTCCTTAAGGCTTAAACTCATCTCCCAACATTGAAACTTAAGTGGCATGTTCAGATGACATTACCTAGGTATAGCCATCATTCATCCCAATATTACATTTCTTCCTTGGTCCTCCTCTTACCCAAGTTCCTAGAACCCATTGCTATATAATTTAGAAGCAATCAGCATATCCCTGACTTCTGTGTCTGACCAACTAGGCCAAGTAATGCTGGAAGAGAGAGGAGTAAGAAAAGATTTCCAGAAATCTTTTAGAAAAATGAAAGACGTAACTTTTCTATTTGAGGACAATGGGCTCAATCATTAAACAGTAAGGATTTTCATTTAGAGTCAAGTCCCTCCAGGTGTTGAAACTGAGGCTCCCTAAAACCAGTTATGATTAACCTCTCTATCCAAAACTTTATTCCCTTTCTTGTCCCACACCTGTTCCCCTCAAGATTAAGGAGTATCAAAGAAAAGGGGGGATTGTAACTGAGCAGGACCCTATGGGGCCTTCCCAAAACAGATTCTCACAATGTCTTCTACCTGTCTCTTGTTTGTAGAAAATATTTAGTCTCCCAGGCCTCCCCTGAGTCACAAAAGGCTGGCTCAAGAATTAATGATTGAAAGAATGAGAACATGTAGTACCAAAAAATAACCATTGGGCCAGGAGAACTGGTAATAATTTAAACAATAGATGAGCCATATAGCAGTCACAGAATCTTTAGTTCTTCCCTGAAGGACATTGATAACAGTGTCTGATACATATTCCTGAGTTATTTTACAGATATTAAAACCCCCACCAGATGAGAGAAGCTAAATGCATGATGGCTAGGAACACATAGCCCCCCAGACCAGCTGGAGCCTGAAGATTGATGATGTTAACTTCTGTGACACCACCCTGTTACCTCACCATCAACCAATCAGAGAATTATGCACAAGCTGACCACATAACCTGTGACTCTCTCCCTCACCTTGTCTTTACAAACCCTTCCCTGAAATCCATTGGAGTGTTCTGGCCTTTCACGCATTAGCCACTCATACTCCTTACTCAGCTTTGCAATAAACACTACACTTTCCTTCACCACAATCCACTGTCAGTAGATTGGGTTTGCTGCAGGTGGGCAAGCGGACTCCAGCTTGGTTCAGTAACAGTGTCTCAACAGGAATTAGGGGAAAGGATGTAGAAAATCAAGATTATGCAACTATGAAGTCTAAGGATGCCTTGGAAAACATTTTTATTGTCTTTTAAAATGTCCTGAATAGTCATGTATTTACTTGATCTCTTAAAAAACTATTTCTGACATTAGCCTCAGGTGGTCATGAATTTTCCAAGTTTCTTACATGAACACTACTTTTCAAAGTCCCTCCTAACCCCCAAGCCCTATGAGTCTTCTTAATATATCACTAGCCCTAAGTAGACAGGCTCAAATATATGCTCATCCCATCAATACCCAAAGCTCTGAACTGCCTTTTTGTTTAAAATTAAACATATTGAGTACAAAATCCTTAAATTCTCTTTTTGCCTTTCCGGACTTCTTAAATCTCCGTACCTGCTCTTGAATGACATCTCAACCTTAGTTGTATATTGGAATTACCTGAGAAGCCTAACAAAATACAGCAAGATTTTAATTTAATTGGTTTGGTTTGAGATTTGGGCCTTAGGACCAATTTTTAAAATTCCCCAAGTAAATCTAATGTGCAGCTCAAGCTGAGAATCTTTCTAGAGCAATGGTTCTTAATGCATGGACCTACTAAATCTGAAACTTGGGAGATGGGGCCTAGCAAAGTGTCTTTAAAAGCCCTCTAGGGGATTTTGATGCATGTTTAAGATTAAGAACTACTGTTCTAATACTACGACATTAGTTCTCAAAGAGTGGTCGCCAATCATCGGGAGCAGCAGCAAGACCACCTGGGAATTCAGAAGAAATGCAAATTCGTGGGTTCCATCCCCAGGCTTACTGAATCAGAAACTCTGAAAGTGGACCTAGTTATGTGTCTTAACAAGCTCCCAGGTGGTTGAGAATCACTGCACTTTGAGAATAAGAACCAATCAAAATAAAGCTTTTGATATTCAGACATGAGGGAAAAAAGGAAAGAAAGAAAAAGGAAGAAAAGAAGGATAGGAAGGTGCGAAAGCAAGCAAAGGCAGGCAGGAGATTTTTTTTTTTTTTTTGCTGTCTTGTACTAGATGGTTATGGTCGTAATAATTTCGCCCTGTGGAGTAGGTGATATCCTTCTTTAAAGAAGAATGCTATGGGACAAAGAGAAGTCTGTCCATGGTCAAATCAAGGCAACAGAAACAAGATTTGCACCTGTATCTATGACTCCATGCTGGAACATTCCCTCTACCAGACTAGGGCATTAAACAGCTATAGACTCTGGGGTGGCAACTGTCTTGCCCTGTTTTTTATGGTTATGCTTGTCTTTGTATAAATAAATCTGTAAAATGTAGCCCATCTGGAAGATGTTAATAATATGAATAATAGTTTATAACTACTGAGTGTTTACTATGTACCAAGCACAATTCTAAGAATTTTCACACGTTAATTTATTTGACTCTCACAACAATGCTATGCAGTGGGTACACTAATCCCTTTCTATATATACAGAAATTTAGGGTTTAGGTCAAGTGCCAAATGTCACAACCCCTAGGTGGAGGGGCCTGGGTTTAAAACAGTCTAACCCTAGAGTCACATACTTAACCCTTATAACCAGTGGTTCTTGGCCAGAGGCAATTTTGTGTCCCAGGTGACATTTGGCAATGTCTGGAGACATTTTTGGTTGCCACAAGTACGGGAAGAGTGCTACTGGCCGCTAGTGGATAGAGGACAGGAATGCTGCTAAACATCCTACCGTGTTCAGAACAGTCTCCCAAAGCAAAGTATTGTCTGGTTCAAAGTGTCAATAGCGCTGAGGTTGAGAACCATCCTACACTACCCCAAGCACAGAAGAGTCCCAAGAGAGGCAATTTAATAAGCAAAATATAGCTACTTAAATTACTGTATTTGTATCCTTTTAATCAGTTGTTACCAAAATTTCCTGATGATAAGAATGCCTTGTGACCACAAACACGGGTATAGAGTCTCTCTGGAACTGAAACCATTCCAGTTTTAGGAGTCAAACTTCACCTAGGTCTGGAAATAGCAAACAATGTGTAGGGAATAAACGTTGCATCTAGAGGTGCCATTAACAAATGTGGAGCTCGGTAAGCAGAGAGTCCCAAACACTGCAACAATCCCAGGTAATTAAACATGTGTGCTACTCTCCTCATACTGTATCAGAATTTATATCTGGCTTTATCACTGTAATTAAGGAAACTAAATTAACCTGCAAACTCTTGCTCCTGGGTGTAATAGGAAGGCTTATCTAAGCTAATTAAAATACTATCAGACTTTGTGCTGTAAAATTCCACTTATAGGTCTGGGTCCATGAAGGGAAAATTTTCTCAAGGCATAATGAAAAGTAGGAGGTCCCTGTGTGAGAGATTAGCTGCTACCTAATAAATATAATTGATAGAGATGGTCAATCTGGATAATATAAGAAGAAAGTCCACTTGAGAATCTGAGTAAGAACAGGAGAGACATGGCAGATAGGCTGGGATGATCTTTGGACACACAAGCTGTTTCATTGGAACTAAACACACATTGCCCCTTCACTCACCTCTTTTAAGATATAATTCATTCCTCAGAAATAACCATAAATGGAATTGTATGCCTTCCAGTGATTTATGGTTCAGACCAACACTACTTTTGCTACCTCCCCCTCTCTCTCTGTCTGACTCCTGAACTGTCGCTCTTTCCTCCCTCACTCCTGAACTGTCTCAAAACTTTACTGCAGCACACACAGATCCCTTGTCATTTCTACCTTGTGTCTTAGTTATTGATCCATATCTTGACACCCACAGACGCAGAGAACATGAACAGGGTCCTGCAATATCTTTGCAACCTGGACCGCACTATCTAAAATAGGCTAACAAATGTTTGCCAAATGGATGCAGAAAAATTTAGATGAAAATCTCTCATTCTCATATCTGCTGCTGTCTCCTTAGAGCCACCTCCTCTCCCCCCACCCCCTTAGTAATTTATTCTTGTAAAGACGGGAAAGAAAGCACCATACTTATTTGTTTTATTTATTGAAAACCTAGAATATATTACATTTGAAATCAGGAATCTACTGTCAAAAGAGAGAAAGGCTTAGAAAATGATTTAGTTTAATCTTATTTTACCAGTGATGAAACAGAAGCCCAGGGAGAAAATAATCCCCCAAATTCACAAGACTAAGAAATGACTGAATCAGGAATAGTACTCCTTGACCAGTTTTCAGTAGACCAGTCTTCAATTCTTTAGGAGCTTGTTGTGAGAAGGTGGGGGTCAATACAAAGGCAGCAGCTGAAAGCATACGCACCTAGGAGTGTTAACTTATTATATGAGCCAAAGAAAGAGCCCCAGTATGATCAGATCAGCCTTACACTTGGTAGAGGCACCATGGTAGATTGTGTGGTCTACCATGGTGCCTCTACTACCCATCACTTTCGGTTAAAGCACGTGTGTCTATGAGTTAGTTCCTGTTACAAAAGAAATGCACACACCAGGATAGGAAATGCATTAAGCCACTATATTAGTGTGGCTGCCAAACAAAATATCATAGACTGGATGATATTTTGGAATTTATTTTCATAGTTTTAGAGTCTGAGAGTCTGAGATCAGGGTACCAGCATGGTCTGGTTCTAGTGAGAATTCTCTTCCAGGTTTGTAGACAGCTGCCTTTTTGCTGTGTCTCCATATGGCAGCAAGAGAAAAAAAAAAAAGAGAGAAAGAGAGAGAGAACTCTCTGGTGGCTCTTCTTATAAGGGCACTATTCTCATCATGAGGGTCCTACTCTTATGACCTCATCTAAACCTAATTATTTCCTCAAAGCCCCATCTCAAATACCATCACATTGAGAGTTATGGTTTCAACATATGAATTGGGGGAGACACAATTCAGTCCATAACAGCTACTCTGAATCATTTGTCCAGCCCCTCACTTACTAGGAGTACGAAGCTGAACAAGGACTCATCCACATCTAGGAAATAGGGCACGAAAAGGGGAGAGTAAGATGGGGAGAGTCAGCATGGAGAGTCTGTGTGGCGGCGTCAGGGTCCCGGATGTTGAAGAGAGGGGAAGACAGGAGAGTGCCTACAGTGGTCTCAGCATCATGTTGCCATTTGGCAGAAGCTTGTTTGCAGAAGCTCTTGTAAAAGACAGGAGAGCTTTAGTGAGTAAAACTCCAGATTCAGAAATAGGATGCTTAGTTTTGCGTTCCAGCTCTGTTTGTTTGTTTGTTTGTTTTTTTCTCTTAGCTTTGTTACTGTGGACAAGACACTTCACTTTTCTGAGTCACTGTATATTTTCACCTGGAAATAAAGGACATATCCTCCCCTATCTTTCTTATAGGATGGACATAAGGAGAAGGCAACATATTATATGTGAAAGTGCTCAACAAACTGTTAGGGACTTTAAAATTGTAGCATGCCCCACACTAGAATTATCATCATAGAATTTAGCAGAGGGGCATGTAATGGACTTATCATCTTTTGTGACTAGTGCACTGGTTTTAAACTTAATGCCCAATTTCTTGGGAAGTCAATGCCCCAGGAAGGTGCTGATGGGCACAGTTGCTCTCCTGTTCTTTGTCATTCACACTTAAATGCACAGCAAGAGCAGAAGTTCCTTTAAAACTAACCTAAGCAAATCAGGAGAGCAGCCAATACGGCATTGCAGACTGTGGCTCCATTTCTCTACATAAAAATATCATCAACCCGGCTGTAGGAATTTCAGGGACATTTAGTGCTTGGTTTGAGATTTGAGCCTTGTTCCTGGTGTTTTGCTGATAATTGCTGTTGTTTTCTTTTTTTCATTCTTTTGATTTTAAGTGGAACCCACTAGGTGCTGCTGCTGTGACAAAATAATGATTCACTGCAGAGAACTGGGGTGTCTTGCCAGCAATTTGCAGGGGAAATAAATACAGGAGCAATCACAAGGATTATCTTCTCAACCAGCATGATGTGATATAAAACAAAGAATTTCACTGCAGGGAGGAAGTGTCCCTCCAGAGTCAGGGAAGTGTGATCTTTGCTGCTTTCCGGATAGAAATTTTGTGGAGGGGCTTCCAAAGTTCAGATGCCCTGCTTTTAGAGAACAACTTCTGACCTAACTTTCAAAGGGCAGGAGCTCTAATGAAACCAGGCAGCGCCTTTTTTTTCTTTTACCCTTTGAAACATAAAAATGTACTCCTTATAGCTAGATAACTTTAAATGACTCCTCCAGTGCCTCTTTCTGTTTATTGAATCACTTTCCTACATCTTGATTTTGCAAGATGAGGCAGCACAAATCAGACTGTCAACATATTTTTGTAGAAAGTGGTCACTCTATGGTGGGAAAATGCACACTGGCATTTCCTCACTTAATGCTACAGAAAAAGTACTAAAAACAAAGAAATGTATTAATTGCTCTCTGCCTGCCAAGTACTGTGCTAAATGGTCTAAAAAAACATTATCTTACATAATCCTCACATCAACTCCAGAAAATAAATACTGAACTTCTACCTTTAGAACCAAAGATGATCTTAGAGATGAATGCTAGGACTTCAATAGGGAAGTGCTTTAGTGGTCCAGAGGCCACCACCACCTACCACCCCTGAAACATAATCACTTGTTGTGAAGAATATGAGCTGCCTTACTCAATACCATCCCGACAGATGGCATGCCCAGCATCCGTTTTATCCCATTTCATTATGTATTTTCCCTTATCAAACTTGGTCTTTGGAAATGGTCTCTGTCAACTCATTTAGGTTAACAGTCATTGGACTCAGTCATCCAAACTACTTGCATTTCCAGACTCTTCTTTCCTAGTGGTAGAAATTTATTGTGGATACTCAATACATAAACCAGATTAGTGTAGCTTTTGTGGTTGGGACAAGGATGGGAATCATGGTGGTGAGTGAGAAATCTGAAAGGCATTCTTAAGATTCTGTGGAACACACTTAAAATCTGGTGATCTGGTGATGTAGACTATCCCCCACCTCCATTTTATAGCTGTAAAAGCTGAGAACCACAGGGAGTAAGCAATCTTCCATTGAAGAAATTACTTATGAAAGGACTAGGATTGGGGTTCAGTTATGCTACAAAACCAATGCTCTTTCCACTAGATTATAAATTTGAGTCAAGAGCTGGCAAATGAAACAAAGAAGGTGATAATAGAGGGAGCAGGAAGAGTTCCAAGAGATTATATTTTTAGGGAAACCAAGGGAGGAATAAATTTCAGGTAAATAGTTTTCAAAATAGACTGCACTGTTGCAGGAAACTCAAGGAGGCTAGAGAGTGAAAAATAATCACTTGATTTGATTATTAGTTTGATTAGTTTAGAAGTCACTGGGAACTGTTGAGAGGATGGTTTTAGGGGAAGAAAATTATGGGACATACACTAAACTGGGGGGATCTGAAAGAAGTGCAGGAAAAAGAAATAATAGAAGACTTCCAGCCATTACAGAGACAAGAGAAGGAAATGGTACCTGGTGTACTAGAATTGATTTTAAGACAGAAGTAACCTAAGAAAGTTTATGGATGAAGAGGGATAGATTGATGATAGAAGAGATCATTGAAGAACAAAATCTGGGGAAATGTTTGAGAAAATGGACCCAAGCCAAAACAATGAAGGGTAAAGATACAGGAAGAGTCAGAGGTGAAAAATAAAGAAATGGGGGGAAATCGCTTGGATTTGACCATCTTCTCAGTGAATTTAGAGCTAAGGTCATGACTGCACAGGAGCAGGTAGAAGTGAGGAGGGTTATGGAAACCCTGGATTATCTGCTGTGGGGATGTGAAAAGGAGATAATTTTTTTTTTAATTTTTAATTTTTATTGAAGTGTTGTTGATTTACAGTGTTGTATTAGTTTCAGGTGTAGAGCAAAGTGGTTCAGTTACACATATATATATATATATTTTTCAGATTCTTTTTCCACTATAGGTTATTAAAAAAGTTTGAGTATACTTCCCTGTGCTATACAACAGGTCCTTGTTGTTTATATATTTTATATATGGTATATATTTTATATATACCGACAATGTGTATCTGTTAACCCCATACTTCTAATTTATCCCTCCCAAGGAGAGAATTCTTAATGACAATTCTCTTTAACCATTTAAAGAGACAAAGATGAAAAGGGGTAGGAAATTTGGAATGTAATCTGAGTTACTAATATAGGGTTTTATTTGACTAAGGGATCTTGATAGCTGTCATGTTTTTAATCAAGTCTTTGTGACAAGATAATCAGATGTGGTGAAAATCCAGACTGGTTAGTACATTGCATAATGCCATGAGGCAAGCTCTAAAATGTTTCCAGCAATACTCTGGTATAAACCCTTCAATCTCTCCTGGCAAAGGGCAGAGTATGAAACTGATGTGAACATGCACACGCTCACACACACACACACACACTGAATGATTACTGCTTTAAGTGAATGGTGTAGGAAAGGGAAGAGACAGTAATGATGGAAGGTACAATTTTTGTTTCTGATAGACTTAGGGTCCTCTTGGGCAGGCAGAGTCAGCCCTCACTGGGAAATAACTTGAGCATTCAGGGTAAGCAATATCGCACCCATAGTACCAAAGAGAACCAAATGCCTAAGAGCTGAGCATTTGTACATAATGTAGCTACCATGGGCTGGCTGTAATCACAGAGCCTTCCCAGAGTTTGGACATGAACAAAGAAGTATTTAAGTTTCCACAATTAAGTGTTAATGTTCCTTTCAGCTAGAATGAATAATTTAATTATTTTTTCAATTCTCTGAATAAATATAGATAAGAAAGTCTGAAATCCCACACCTGAGAAGTTATTTGAGGTTAATTTATTATAGATGAAACTTTTATTTTTTCAGTAAAAATTCACTTTATTATATTTACCTCAATAAATCAGGCATTGGTGTATTTCTTAAAATTATAGGTCCTTTTACTGTGCATTGTTAACTGGCCTATACCTTGGTAATTATTGTAGATTTTCTTTCTCTATTTAATTAGGTGATTTGCTTTGTACTTTATATAATTACAGTATTTGTCTTCTCCTTTGTTTGAGGCAAAATTGTAATCATTCGTTCTACTACCTGAGGCTGCTAAATGAATATTTACTAAAATAAAAAAATAAGCCACTGAGAAGGGTATAATTGTATTTGAACCAGAAAATTTTCATTTCACATCCATCATCTTAACTTCATTGTGGCTGCTGAACTCACAATGAAAAGGTACAAAAGCCTCAGGGGAATAGAGAACAGTAACATCATTACATTTTTACAGAAAATAAGTTTCTAAGAATTCAGTGCAAACAGCATCCCCCTCCTTCCACATAGTCTGCACCTCCCTGCTTGGTCACAGTCAAGATCAGAAAGTAGGGGAGAATGACCATGACTTAATCAAACAAAAAAGTGGAGTGGGAACAGGGAAAGAGAAGACTGTAGTAATAGGTCTCAACGAGGTATACCCCATTGAAAGTAAAACCTCAACTAACAGAATTCTTAAAGATAGTCAAATTCTGATTAACTTCTTACCAGGTGAGATGGTGAATTTTTTGTGTAAAATTGTCTGGACCATGGTACCCAGCTTTTCTCTTCTGGATATTTCTGTGAAGGTTTTTGTTTTGGGGTTTTGGTTTTTTTTTGGATGAGATTAACATTAAGATTGGTGTATGTTGAGTGAAGCAGATTACCCTCCACAATGTGAGAGGGCCTCATGCAATCAGTTGAAGGTCTTAACAGAACAGACTGACCTCCCCTGAGCAAGAAGGAATTCTTTGCCAGCCTTTGGACTCAGACTGCAACTCCTCCCTGGGTGATCTGCCTGCCAATCTACCCTGCAAATTTTGGACCTACCAAGTCTCCACAGTTGTGTGAGACGATTCCTTAAAATAAATTATACACACACACACACACACACACACATATATATACCCACACGCATACACATATTCTTTTAGTTCTGTTTTTTGAAGAACCCTGACTAATATATCTGATTAAACACTGTTATTATTATTGCCATTACTGTTATTTTAATCAGAAAATATTTCCATCTGAACTGCTTTGAGTAACAGAGAGAACATGATATATTGGCAGAGACTTGGAATCTGAAAATCTGATTATAGCCTATATTATATGGACCAGAGTCACTGCACTTCTCTCTGGAACCTCAGTTTCCTCTTCTGTAAGATGATGGGGGTACACAGGGACTGAGTTTCCTTGCCAATGTGGTATTGAATATGTGACACATTTATTTGTTAACCACTCCCAGATAGATTATTTTTAGTGATAAATCACTTTCCTTTTAATGTGCAATAGTAAATTATTGCCCCTCTGGTCAGAGTCAACTATAAGCTTTGCTACCATTCATTACAGTGTGTGGGGGAAAAATGGATACCACTCAGGCCTTATCTCACTGGGTCTCTTTGTAACATTGCAAACTGCCATCACTCCTTTGCTGAAGACCTCTTCTTCTCCCTTGGTTTCAGCAATATATTAACTTCTGTTTCTGCTCCAGGCAGAGACAATAACTGGAAAAATATTTACAATAAATATGGTAAAAGTTTGAATTTCCCAATAAGAAAGAAATACAGACAAAGCAGTAAAATTTCAATGGGGCAAAAAACAGGAACTGAAAATTGTCAGATAAGGAGATTCAGTGGCTGGTAAATATTGAAAAAATATTTCAACTCATAATTAATCAAACAATTACCAATTATGATAATGTGATGGCGCTTTCATCCATAAAATTAGCGAAGTTTTCTCTATTTTAATTCTATACCTGACTCAAGGGTGTGGTGAGCCTGATGGGGGTGGTATAAATTGGTAGAGAACTTTTAGAAGGCAATTTAGCAATGTGTATCAAGAGACTTAAAATATTCAAGCCCACAAATTTATATCTAGGGACCTTCCTTATGCATTATACATAAACCAAGGGTGTGGGGGGAGTTTATGTGAAGAGGTACTTATTACAGCATTATGTAAAATAACAGAAAAAGGAAAGAATAGTCAATAATAAAGAAATGGATAATTAAATTATACATTCACTTGATTAAAAAAAATAAGCAGCCATTGAAAATTATGCTTATTTAGAAAACATCAGAAAACATTTACATCATAATGTTAAATGAAAAATAAAACAGGATACAAAGCTATACTTAGAATAAATTTTGCTAGAAGACTTTTGCTCCATTGCCTATAAGGCCACAGAGGCCACAGATATGGTGACAGTTCCATGGCTCTTTCCTCATCCAGAAAAGGTGAATTCAAAGGAGATGTCCCAAGGAAGGCTGGTCAGGAGAGGGTGAATTTTTGATGGTGTTGTTGATTCACTGGTGAGCCAAGCATCGTACCACGTGGGCTAAGCTTTCAGTCCTGCTTGCAAAGCCCAGCCCTGCCATTTCTCTCTAGTCTTTGGTTTTCCCCTCAAACATTTTTAGCTTCAGCTGTCCTATCTATGAAAGGGAAATATTAATATTAATTAATACATTATCAAATATTATCCACATAAGTATTAGAATGAAATTAATTATGTAAATCACATCGTAGTGCCTGGCACACTGTAAGTGCTTAATAATTGCTGGTTAATTTTATGCTAGGAAAATTTTCATCAGGTTTGCCTGATGAAATAAAACATATGTTCCAACATGTTCCATTAATTAATTGACTCAGTTAATTAATACTTA
This sequence comes from Balaenoptera ricei, assembly GCF_028023285.1. Classification (NCBI taxonomy): domain Eukaryota; kingdom Metazoa; phylum Chordata; class Mammalia; order Artiodactyla; family Balaenopteridae; genus Balaenoptera; species Balaenoptera ricei. The sequence goes on along the minus strand of NC_082651.1, from coordinate 17,349,161 downwards.
ATGGCATTAATACTCAATGTGGAAAACTACTTTTTTTTTTTACATATACATGTATTTATTCTTTTTCAAATTCTTTTACCATTTAGGTTGTTACATAATATTGAGCAGAGTTTTCTGTGCTCTACAGTAGGTCCTTGTATGTTATCCATTTTAAATATAGCAGTGTGTACATGTCAATCCCAAACTCCCTAACTATCCTTTCCCCTCACCCTTCCCCCCAGTAACCATAAATTCATTCTCTAAGTCTGTGAGTCTGTTTCTGTTTTGTGAATTAGTTCATTTGTATCGTTTTTTTTTTTTAGGTTCCGCATATAAGTGATATCATATGGTATTTCCATTTCTGGTAAATTGGCTGTAGTAATGAACACTACCTCATGGGACTGTGGAGCTGGTAGGAAACTGAATGAGATAATGCATTGCATGTACTTACCAGAGTGCTTGGCACATAGTAAAAAAATCAATGAAATGTTAGCTTTAAAAAACAAAGAGCATAATCTTCATCTATAATTTGTTAAACAAAAGCTTTCTCCATCTACATTGACCAACTAAATTTATATTGATTGATTACTATGAGCCAGAAATTGTGTCAGTGTAACACAGATTCACACATTCACAACTACAAGGACTGACAAAGCAGAAGTCTGTGCCAAGTGCTAAGGGAAATAGCTCTCTTTGTGCCTCAAGGAATTTTTTTCTCTAAATATATTGTGCTTCGGTTTTCTCTCCACAGTTGCTCCAAAAGGGGCATAATTTCTATCTAAGGGGCTAGAAATAGAGAGTTTGGCAGAATAATGACAACAACTAAGGGAGTTTAAAAAGGATAAATGTGACTTGGGTAATTGGATAGTGATTTTTTTTTTTTTTTTTCAAATATGGGAGAAAAGAGTAACTAAGAACAGCAGAGTTTTCTAATTTGTATTTCACTTAAAATGCCTCTGTGTATTTCCTGAAACGTTAATGACAAAATTAGCTCCGGGGTGTGTGAAAAAGAAACTATCCAAGGCTTGAACAAGAAGGCGCCACACATGAAATAGTCCCCAGTGTGTGTTCCAGATTGGAGCAGAGACAGGCGATCTGGAAGCAAGAGTAAAATGTAAAGGATTATATCTGCAAACAGTAGTGTTTAGGAAACATTATCAACCACGTGGTGGAATGGAAAAGCTCAATGGGAAGATGTAAGAAGCGGAAATAAACAATAGCATGCTGCTACTACTAACCCCGTGGTAACACTTTGAGCTCAAGTATCTCACTTTCACCTTGTGCCCATACAAAATATATACAGAGAGAGCTCTTTAGGAAGGGAAGATCATGAATCTCAATGGATCTCCAAACATCTTTAGGACAGAGGAAAACGAAATGGTCTGTGGTTTTAAAAATAATCAGTAACATTTACAGTTTTCAAGGCATCTTCACCAACATTATTATATTGATAGTCACCAAGCCAGGCGTGTTAGAAAGAGGAAGCATTAGTTCCATTTAAAGTAGGAAACGGGGACTTCCCTGGTGGTGCAGTGGTTAAGAATCCACCTGCCAATGCAGGGGACACAGGTTCAAGTCCTGGTCCGGGAGGACTCCACATGCCACGGAGCAACAAAGCCCGTGTGACACAACTACTGAGCCTGCGCTTTGGAGCCCACAAGCCACAACTACTGAAGCCCATGTGCCTAGAGCCTGTGCTCCACAACAAGAGAAGCCATAGCAATGAGAAGCCCACGCACCACAACGAAGAATAAACCCCACTCTCCGCAACTAGAGAAAACCTGCGCACAGCAACAAAGACCCAACACAGCCAAAAATAAATAAATAAATAAATTTAAAAAGTAGGAAACGGAAGCACAAGGTAGGCAGAAAACAGAGCTGAAACACAGAACTTAGTCTTTGGGGTACAAAGCCCAGGCTTCCCTCTCTTACTGCTATAAAAGGAGAGACTTGGGGCAAAAACACTGTTTTTTGTGATGGTTAATGCCAATGTAGCATTACAGAACAGTTCTGTGTTTTTTCTGATTAGTTGTGTTGGCACAGTTATTCACTTATATTAGTATTCTCACTTTTGTATTCTTATTTGACAGAAAGCCATATGCTTACCTGTTGTTGACCACAAGATCTTTCCACCAAAATGTAGACAATTACAACAGTTTTGTTATTTTTTTCTCCAAGAATTTCCCTAGGTTGTCAATTTCTGGCTCCCTTAGTTGCATTCCCCCAGTGCTTCTTGAACTTGGATCTACCATAGGGATCACTGGTGATCTTGTTAAAGCGTAGATTGTTGTGTTAGTTTATGACTTTTCTCTGACTACTGGAGCCATATAAAGTAAAACTAAATAACACTAAACACTGAGTTAACTAAATATGTTTAAATAAAATGAAACAAGTTTATATTGTTAGAATATGATCTTGGCAAAATCCTTCTACCAAATCACTGATTTCTGGCCATGTGAATCTTCAAGAAAATACCCATCTGGGGACTGAAACCTTTGCCAGAGCCATGTTACATTTATTCCTCCGTAGGGGATCTTAGAATTGCCCTGCTTTCCACCCCTCAAGACTTCCCGTGGCCTAAGCTCACTTTTCTGTGTGTCTTCCAGTGCTTTCTTAAATGTGTAAAGGAATTGCCTGAGAATCTTGTTTAAAGGCAGATCCTGACTCAGTAGTTCTGGAGTAGAACCTGGGATTCTGCATTTCTAACTCATTCCCAGGCGCTGCTGCTGCTGCTCTAGGGACCATACCTTTAGTAGCAAGGATTTAAAGTATTCAGGTTTACTCTCTGCACATACTTTCTTTCCCTTGGAGACTTCAATTGTTCATGGCAGCACGTTTTCTTTTTAGAGCTATCCATAGAGTGAACATTTATATGTTCACTGTGTGTTAGTGCCATTATGCACAAATTAGCTTTTCTTTTTTCCTTTTCTATCTTTTGGTTTTCTCTATTGTTAAACAGCTTTATTGAGACACAATTCACATACCATTTAAAGCAGACAATTTAATCGTTTTTAGTATATTTACAGGTCCATGCAAATATCACCACAGTCAGTTTTAGAACATTTTTATCACCACAAAAGGAAACCACAGATGCTTGACATCATGAGCCATTAGGGAAATCAAATCAAAACAACAATGATATACCAATTTTCACCCATTGTGATGGCTACTGTTTTGAAAAATGGAAAATGGAAAAAGCAGGTGTTGGCAAGGTTGTGAAGAAATTGAACACTTGTGTTACCAGTGGGAATGTAAAATAGTGAAGCCACTGTGGAAAACAGTTTGGTAATTTCGTAAAGGTTAAACACGGAATTACCATATGACACTCTTCTATCAGTAATTGACAGGTCCAGCAGGCAGAAAATCAGTAAGGATATAGTTGAACTCAACAGCACCATCAATCAAGAAAATCTCATTGACATCTACAGAATGCGTCATCCAACTAAAGCAAAATATACATTCTTTGCAAGCTCACATGGAACATTCACTAACACAGATCACATTCTGCACCATAAAACACATTTTATCAAACTAAAAAGAATAGAAATTTTACAAAGTACGTTCTCAGACCTCACCGGAATTAAAATAGAAGTCAATAACAGAAAGAAAGATAACTGGAAAACCCCAAAACACTTGAAGACTAAACAACACATTTCTAAATAACACATGGGTTAAAGAAGTCTCAAGAGAAACCTTAAAATATTTCAAACTAAAGGAAAATGACAATATAATTAATCAAAATTTGTGAGATGCAGTGAAAATAGGGCTTGAGGGAAATTTATAGTATTTTATAGGATTTTTATAGGATTAGAATAGAAGATATATATAAAGTCAATAATCTAAGCTTCCACCTTTGGATTAACAAAGAGGAAAATAAACCCAAAATAAGCAGAAGAAAAGAAATTTTTAAAATTAGAGTGGAAATCAGTGAAATTGAAAACAAGAGATCAATAGAGAAAATCAACAAAACCAGAAGCTAGTTCTTTGAAAAGATCAGTAACATTGATAAAACCCTAGCTAGGCTAACTAAGAAAAAAAGAGAAAAGACACAAATTATTAATATCAGAAATGAAAGAGGGGAAAACACTACTGAATTCATGGACATTAGAAGGATAATAAAGGAATATTATGAAGAACTCTATGGCCATGAATTTGATAACAGACAAAATAGACCAATTCCTTGAGATATAATCTACAAAATTCACACAGGGGAAATAATAATCTGACTAGCACTGTATCTCTTAAAGAAATTTAATCAATAATAACCTTCCAGAACAGAAAGCACCAGGTCCAGATGGACTCACTGACGAATTCTTAACAAACATTTAAAGAAGAAATAATATCAATTCTCAGCCATCTCTTCCAGAATAGAAGCACTACTTAGCTCATTTAATGAGTCCAGGATTACCCTAATATTCAAAGAAGACAAAGATATTACAAAAAAGTAAAGCTACAGGCCAATACCTCTCATAAACCTAGATGTAAAAATCCTCAACAAAATATTAGCAAATTGACTCCAACAATGTATAAAAGCGTTATACACCAAAATGACCAAGTGGAATTTATTCCATGTATACAAGGCTGGCTCAACCTTCAAAAATTAACTAATATCAATGAACATATCAACACACTAAAGGAGAAACATGTGATCATATCAATAGATGCAGAAAAAGCATTTGAAAAAAATCCAACACCCATCCATGATAAAAACTGTTAGCAAACTAGGAATAGAAAGGTAATTCCTCAATTTGCTAACATCTACAAAAACCCTAGAGATGACATCAAACTTAATGGTGAGAAACTATATACCTTCTCACTAAGATCAGGAAGAAGACAAGAATGTTCATTCTCCCCTCTCTATTCAACGTTGTACCAGGAATCAGAGCTAATCATGGGTGATGTTGGTCCTGGGGCTAGTGCCAGTGCACTGATGGGCAGGGACATGTCCTGGGCTCTCTAGTGGATGGGGCTGGCTCCTGGGGTTGCTGGGGACTCAGGGGGTCCTAAGGCAGCCAGCCTGCTGGTGGGTGGGATATCTCTACCCAGCTAGTTGCTTGTCCTGAGGCATCCGAGTACTGGTGCTGACAGGCTGGTGGGTGGGGCTGGGTCTCAGTGCTAATAAGCTAAAGGGTAGATTGCAAAATGGCACTTGCCAGCACCAATGTCTTCATGGTGGAATGAGCTCCCCAAAAATGCTGCCACCAGCATCTGTTTCCCCAAGATGAGCTCCAGTTGCCTCCTGCCTTTCTGGGAGGCTCTCCAAGATCAGCAGGTGCATCTCACCCAGGCCCCTTTCAAATTACTGCTTCTGCTCTGGGTCTTAGAGTGTGTGAGATTTTTTGTGCACCCTGTAAGAGTGAAGCCTATTTGCTACAGCCCTCTGGCTCTCCTGAAAGTCAGTCACACTGACCTTCAAAGCCAAACCTTCTGGAGGCTTATCTTCCTGGTGCAGGATTCCCAGGCTGAGGAGCCCAATATGGGGCTTGGGCCCCTCACTCCTTGGGGAGAAGCTCTGCAATTGTAATTATCCTTCCATTTTTGGTCACCTGCCTGGGGGTATGGGTCTTGACTATACCCTGTACTATCTCCTACCCATCTTGTGGTTCCTCCTTAATGTCTTTAGTTGTAGAATATCATTTCTGCTAGTGTTCAGGTATTCCTCATCAATAGTTTCTCTGTAATCATTGTAATTTTGTTGTGCCCATGGGAAGACATATGCTCAGATCTTTCTACTTTACCATCTTGGCCACACCCCTTTCTGTGGTTTTGTCTTTGATGAAGTCCAGCTTGTCAATTATTTTTTTTGTACTTGTGTCATATCCAAGAATCCTTTTTCAAATCCAAGTTCATGCAAATTCAACCTTTACTTTTCCCTAAGAGTTTTATGGTTTCATTTCTTATATTTAGGCTTTTGGTTAGTTTTAAGATAATTTTTGTATATGGCTTGAGGTAAGAATCCAAATTCACTCTTTTTGCATGTGGCTATCCAGTTTTCCCAAAATCATTTGTTGAAAAGACCATTCTTTCCCCATAGATGGTCTTGGCACCCTTATCAAAAAATCACTTGACCATAACTAAGTGGGTTTATTTCTGGATTCTCAGTTCCACTCCATTTATCTATATGTGTTTCCATATGCCAGCACCACACTGTCTTGATTACTGTTGCCTTGCAATAGATTTTGAATTGGGAAATGTCAGCTCTCCTACTGTGTTCTTCATTTAAATATTCCTTGCAATTCCATGTGAATTTTAGAATCAGGTTGTCATTTTCTACAAAAAGTCAGTTGAGATTCTGCTAAGGATTCCACTGAATCCACAAATCAGCTTGAAGAGTATTGCCATATTAACATGTTAAATCTTGCAGAATATGAACATGGGATCTTTTCCCATTTTAAGTTTTTTAAAATTCCTTTCAATATTTTTTAATAGTTTTCAGGGTGTGAGTTTTGTACTTCTTTTTCTAACTCTATCCCTAAGTATTTTATTCCTTTTGATGTTATTGAAAATGGAATTGTTTTCTTAATGTCTCTTTCTTTGATAGTTTATTATTGTATAAAAATGTAACAAATTTTGTATATTGACTTTGTATCCTGCAACTTTATTGAATTTGTTTATTAGTACTAACAGCTTTTGGTGGATTTGTAGGATTTTCTGTATATAATATCACATCATCTGCAAATAGAAACAGTGTTACTCTTCCTTCTGATTTGCATGCCCTTTATTTCTTTTTCTTGCCTAATTGATCTGGATAGGATTTCCAGTACTACACTGAATTAAAATGGTAATAGTGGGCATTCTTGTCTTGTGCCAGATCTTAAAGAAAAGTTTTCATCTTTTCACCATTGAGCATGATGTTAGCTGTGGGCTTGTTATATATGGCCTTTATTATGTTGAGGTATGTTTCCTCTATACTTACTTTGTTAAGAGTTTTTGATCACAAATGGATGTTAAATTTTGTCAAATGCTTTTTCTGCATCTATTGAGATGATCTTATGTCTTTTATCCTTCAATTTGTTAATACAGTGTATCACATTGATTGATTTGTTAATGTTGAACCATCCTTGCATCCCTGAAATAAATTTCACTTGATCATGGTTGTATGATCTTTTTAATATCCTGTTGAATTTGGTTGCTAAGATTTTGTTGAGGAATTTTACATCTATTTTCATCAGGGATATTGGCCTGTAATTTTTGTTTCTTGTTATATCTTTGTCTGCTTTTGATATTGGGGTAATGCTCAACTTGTAAAATAAGCTTAAGAGGGTTTCCTCCTCTTCTAATTTTTCAGAGTTTTATAAGGATTGGTATTAATTCTTTTCTAAATATTTGCTTAAATTAATCCATGCACTTGTCTTTGCTGGGAATTTTTTTTTTTGGTCACTGAGTCAATCATCTCCCTATTGGTCTATTCGAATTTTTTTTTTTTTTCTTCATGATTCAGTATTGGTAGGCTGTATGTTTCTAGGATTTATCCATTTCTTCTAGGTTGTCCAATTTTTTGGTGTATATTGTTTATAGTAGTCTCTTATGATTCTTTGCACCTGTGTAGTGTCAGTTGTACTGTCTCCTCTTTCACCTATAATTTAGATATTTGAGTTCTCTCTCTTTTTTTCTTGGTTAGCCTAGCTAAAAGTTTGTCTATTTTGTTTCTCTTTTCAAAAACAGCTCTATCCCTAATGAAGGTGTCTTAAAAGTTGGCACACTTGATGTGGAGTCCAAACTTTTCACTTTAAGGAGAATCTGGGAGTTGGGAACTCCCTTCTGATTTCATAGTGCTGTGCCAGGGGTGAGGGTTATGGCTATAGTGTGTCTCAGCCTTTCCTACTTGTTTTGACATGGGCCTGATGTGTAGCAGTCACTCAGCTACGTTCTGGATTTCTTTCAGAGGAAATTGCTCCATGTGTAGTTGTACATTAGGTGTGTCCATTGAGGAGGGCAGTTCAGGAACCTCCTATGTTGCCCTATTGGACTGGAACTTGACATCATTATAGTTGGATTATTATTATTTTTTTTAATCCAGTCTGACATTCTCTGCCTTTAGATTGAATTACTTTAACCATCTACATTTAATGCTTGTATTCATATACAGACAATCCTTATTTTTCAAAGATACCATGTATGTGAATTCATGTACTCATTAACATTTATTTGTAACCTTAAACCAATACTTGCAGTGCTTTGGGAGCCACTTGCAGACAAGCATAGAGCAGTGAAATTTTTGAGTCTCTTGCCATGCACATTTCAAGCTGAGGTCAAACAAGGTAACACACTGCCTTGTTTCAGCTTAATACTGTAAACAAGTGTTCTTTTCATGGTCTGTTTAGTGTCATATTGTTTTCATTTTTCAGCTTTTCATTGGTGATTTCTCTATTTATAATGGCCCCCAAACATAGTGCTGAAGTGCTATCTACCACTCCTAAGTGCAACAAGGCTGTGATATGCCTTATGGAAAAAACTTATGTCTTAGATAAGCTTTGTTCAGGCATGAGTTATAGTGCTGTTGACCATGAGTTCACTGTAAAGGAATCAACAATGCATATTCAGTCAGTCATCCTTAAACAGAAACACATGGAAAATGTGGTTCTGTATTGATTGTTTGATGAAATGCTGTGACCAGAGTTTCACAAGAACCTAACTCTGTATTTCTCCTAGAAGAGATGATTCAGTCATCACTAACTGAGTGTTTGTGGTGAGTTTAGAGAGCATAACTACCACAAATATTGAGAATAAACTGTAGTTTGACTTATGTCTGCATTTTACCTTTTGTGTCCTGTATGTTTTATTTGATCTTTTTTCTCCTTTATTGCTTGTGCTTACATTAAGTGAATATTTTCTAATGTAGAATGTTCATTTCTTTAATTACTTTTTCACTATATTTTGAGTTATTTTTATAGTGGTTGTTTTAGGGTTTACCATATATATCTTAACTGATCTGAATCAGCTCAGGAAATATATTCAGAAGGAAACCCATACCGTTCAACCACATTCACCTAGGACTTAGCCTTAGCTTGGGTAGGATGAGAAATACTGATATCTTGCTCATCCCTACCCTGTCTGTGTGCTGTGGTGAGTGGGAGCCCTGAGTTCTTGACTATAGCAGTCTGGAGTGGAATATTTGCCTTGATGAGCTGGGAGGAAGTGGTTCTGATTCAAGTACAACAACACACACACACCACACCTTTTTACAGCTTTCTCACAAATGCTTTTGAGTAGATGTTTCTTTATTTGCTTTTTGCACTTAGGACCATTTTAAATAGTTGGATTTTTATAGTTTTTACTAGTTTCACTGGGAAGCAGGACAGTGGAGGTCTCCACACTGTCATGCTGGAAGTCAACCTTTATTTTCTATTTTAATGTATTACTATTTATGTGAATAATAATAATATAACAGTAATAATGTCTAATATTTATTGAGTGTCTATTAGAGTATGCTTACTAGTCCAGCTCATTTATTCACATTATTTGTTATCATCAAAATAAGTCTACCTAATATTATATATGTGCACAGATATACATGTATAGGTATCTGCTTATAAGCATATATGTATATATATAATTATATATTATTATTATCATGATACAATGTTAATAGAAATGTAAATTTTTTTCAGCTTATTGAGATATAATTGACAAATAACAGTATATAGATTTTTAAAGAAGGAAAACAAAATAAAAATAGGGATGGACATACAAGGAAACAAATTTCTCCTCTTTCCTTCTTTTGCCAGAAAAAGTCTTAACAGTTACTGTCTTCAATTGCTAGAAAGATGGCCTTTTCCTTACATTATTAATCTGCATGAAATCCTTATGGAAGTGGCAGTTGCATCTAAGCATTTAAAAATCCTGAAAATTCCAGCCAAAGTTGTGCTCAACATCCCGTCTCTGCCATTAGGATTGTTTTGCCAGCTGCTTATTGCAATCTTTCTTGACTTCTAAGTGAACAGCTAAGTTTTAAGATCAGAAAACAGCTGGGAATAATTCAAATGCAGCTCAATTTTTCTCCAGGGGTTGAGCAATGGTATTCTCATCACAAATTCATAGGTGGACTCAGTGAGCACAAATATACAAACTTTTTTTTATGAAAAAGTGCTTATCGTTAAGCAATGAAGCCTCACAAATCTCAGCTTGTAGGAAACATTTATCCTTAATATGTTATGTAATCAGAAGGAGGCACTCATCTGGCTTAGTCACTCCAAGCACTTTCCACCTGGGATCTACTGAACCCTGCAGGTTTTAAAGGGTATGTGATGTTTTGCAAGTACTGGTTGGCTCAGGGAGGGAGCTGGAGCAGTGGAGGCTGGGAGTGGCAGCCTATTCCACCTCGGATATAGGGAAAGAAAAGATAGTAAGGCATGACTAGTCATAGGCTGAAATCAGATAAGAGAAACAATTGTTCCTAGAGTCGTAGAGCTGAAGATATATTAAAGAGGCTTAGAGGAAAAAAAGAGAGGAAGCCAGACCCTAATCAGTTTGAGATCTCTGGTTCTAGCCAAGCCAAAATGGTAAGCAGAGGAGGTGCAAGTCCTGACAGGCAACCCCAGGGGAGCCAGGGGTTGGCCAATGTTTGGTGTTAGCACTGGGAGATTGGAGATAATGGTCTGGAATAGAGATGGGCTGTATTTCAACCCTGGTTTGCAGGTTTACTTATTTATTCAGTGAATAACTTTTGAGTACCTATTGAGTGCCAACACTCTTGTAAGCATGGGGGAATCAATGATGACTAACACAGGAAGTTCCTTCTTCTCATTGTAGCTTGGGGTTGTGGGGAGAAAGAAGATAACAATAAAAACAAGGGAAAAAAAGTTTATAGATGGTATTAAGTCCTCTTTTACAAAGAAACACAGAATAAAAGGACGAAGAATTAGGGTGGAGTTGTAATCAGAGGAATGACATAATCTGATTTGCACTATTGAAAGTCCAATCTTACTGCCATGTAGAGAATGGCTTCTAAAGTTGCCAAAGGACACCAATTAAGAATTTATTGCAAACAGCAGGTAAGAAGCCATGCTGACTTGAGTTTTAGTGTGTAGGTATAGTTTGTCGCATGTTGGTATAGTGTGTATTGTGCAGGTATAGCTGTGGAAATGGAAGGCAGAAGTCATTTAGGGATAAAAACCACAAGGCTTAGTTGTTTGACTGAATGTGGAGATGAAGGAAAGGGAGGGAACAAGGAGAGTGCTCCGGTTTTTGAAATCATCAGTGGGGAAGATGGTGATATGACAGGGATAGAAATTACCAGTTCAATTTATTTTTAGGTCAGTGGTACCTTCTCAAAGTGGTAGTATTCCTCAACTAGCAACGTTACAGATTCAAGAACAATTAAATCATCTCAATCAAATTCTTTTATTTTATCCTCCAAGAACTAGGAAATAATATTGATAGACAACTTCAGGAGGTGAGCAGGCCATCTGAAAATGTATATCTTAGCCTGGGCTCTCTAGGAAGCAGAATCTGAGTCAGAGTTGTCACCAGAAGACAAAGACACCAACTCCACAGTCCTATTTGGCCAAGACAGCCCACAAGGCTAAGGAATCAGTGTGTGGAGTATGTAGAGGTAACACCAATGTTGAGGCTTCATGCCACTATCAATCTTGCCATGTTAAGATGATCATTATAACCTTGTTACATTATACTCTCCATTTCCCTTCCCCTGACTAATATAATTGCAAATGAAGCTACATTTTCATAGAATTGCTTTGGATTTCTTTTTGGTCAAGTAAGGCAAGTCTCAGCAGCTTAAGTTAGTTTAACTACCCTTCACAAGTTAGATGAACACTTAATGAAAAAAAAAAAAACAAAACATGAAGATGTCTTTCCAATTACTGGAACATCCTTAATGATCTGGAGATTAGCTATAGATCAGAATCATAATCGAGGGAGGAAAAAGTGAGATTGCATTGGAATTCTCTCAAAATTAACCTGAGACTACTTTTTTAAAAAGTGCAAGCTCAAGGTAAATCATTTAGAGTAGGGAAATAATCTTCAATTATTAGATAAGAAAAGACTAGGCAATTATGGGTAAATGATCTGAGGAGCAAATGGAGGGAACTCTAGACTACACATGAGTCAGCAATACACAGTGTCAAGTTGAAGTATGATGCTTAGAGAGTGAACTAAAAGGAAAACTGTAGGAACCTGGGAAGTTAATAAGATTAGAGTATCTAATCTGAACCCTGGGAAGTTGGAATATAGTACTATTCTAGGAGAAAGGCAGGAAGGTCTTACCCAAATGACGCTGAAGTCAGGAGATCTAGTTCCAGCCTAGCTTTGTTACTAATAAGCTACAAAAACTTGGCAGTTCACTTAATTTCTTTAAGCTCTAGGTTGTTCATCTATAATATTAGTATGATTATAATATTGATCTTATATTCATTGCTCTGAGGAAAAGCGCTCTGAAGTAAGCAAAAAGGACTATAAAATATAATACACTCTTAATGGCCATTATAGGAAATATTATTAAAGAAGAAAAATCAAAATACACAGAACGTTAGCAAATGCAACACAACCAGAAAGTCAGAAGAGGCTGTTTAATTTGTGAGACCCAGTGCAAAATGAGATGTGGGGGCTTTTGTTCAAAATAAAGTAAGAATTTTAAGATAACAACAGCAGAGCATCAGACCAAGCATGGGGACCATCAAGTCATGAGATCAGTGGAACTGCAGGGGTCGCATGTTCACAAAACTGGTGCTGAGGAGAGAGAAGAGATGTATGCTGTTCTGTATGTCCCAATGGGGTAGAACCTATACACTATTTTTCCAACAGTTGCGTTACAGAATAAAGTGTAATTCCTCCCCTGGTAGGTTATTTTGACTCTTAGTTGCATAGTAACCTTCAGAGTTGGGTCTTTGAAAGACATGGCAGTATCCAATAAAGTGCTGGGAGTCCTAATTCCAACTACTAGATAAGAAAAATCTTTGGGTTCTTGTGGCAATTGTCTTAGATATTTGAAAGGCTGCCGTAAGGAAAAGAGACAAGATATTCTATTCTAAAGAGTATAACTATGAGCAAATGTATCAAAGACTATTTTATAAAGCTCAACATATAAACATGCTTTCTAACAAAGAGAAACATCCAATAATATGATATAACCAGGTCTTAGGCACTGGAAGTTTTTAATCAGAAGTAAAAGACCATTTGCCTGGGATGGTGTAGAAGAAACTGCTGCATTGATGGAGACTGGAATATCTGACCTCTAACTTTAGTATTCTGTGTTTCTAGCCTAGCTTAGGAAGGAACCAGTACAGAGCTGAAGAATAAGAAAGAATATGAAGATTCGGGGAGATAGAGAATCAAAAGAAAGGAAGTTCCACTGGTGTTTCCTACAGGAGTGAGGGGGCAGAAAACACATTTTAAAATAATATGTAAATTGGGGATAACCATGTGAACTTACTCAAAGCACTTCTCCCTCTGAATTAGAAATTTAGAACCAAACAATAACAGATCTAGAAGGAACACCAAAAATCATCTAGTGCAGACTGTTAAAATGGAATCATGATAGAAGTAAGAATAATGGTTATCTCTGGAAGAGACATAGACTCGAAGGCATGGGAAAATTCTAGAGTGCTGGAAATGTTTTATATCTTTAACTGGATGGTGTCCATACAAGAGTATACATATGTAAAAAAACAAGATGTATACCTCATGTTAGTGTACTTTACTTCAATTTTTTAAATGTTAGAAATTATCAGTGTCTCTGAAATAAGGGCTAGAGTCTACATGTTTCTCCAGGTGATTCTTAGGCACCCTAAAGTTTGAGAACCATGTCAATTTACAGAGTAGTAAAATAAAGCACAGGGAAGTTCATTGATTTTCCCAAGGCCATTCTGCTAGTTAATGGAGCTTTAGAAGCCAGGATTTCTAGAAATTAAATTAAATAATCCTCATAATAAACTTTGAGAGTAGGCATTCTCACTGCCAACTTTAGTGACTGATCCAAGACCACACACAGCTTAGAAGATAGAGACCAAGGAGGAGTGAAAAGAGACATTCATCTAAAATTCTAAGGGCCTAAAAAGCCAGCTTAAAGCAATTCAACCTTATTTTCTGGATAATTTGAAGTTATTGAAGGTTTTTAAAGAGAACAGGGAAAAGGGGATGAAAAGAGTACATTGGGTTAGCTCTCCAGGAGTCCAGGGCAGCAGGAAGGCCAGTCCTAAATTAGGACAAAAGCAGTACGAATAGAGAGAAAAGTGCAGCTTTGAGAGAAAGTTTAGTGGTAGAATCATTGATACTTAGCAATAATAGCAATAGTTAGTAATATTTACTATGCATTTACTGAATGTCAGATGCATTCATTTTCTCATTTGATTCTATCAACAATTCAATGAAATGGGGACTGTTATTATCCCATTTTTTGCATATGAGGAAATTAGTGTAAAGCAAGAGGATAAATAGCACGTCAGGGTCACAGATAGTAAATGGCAAACCTTGATTTTGAACCCAGACCTGTTTGGCTCCAACTGCTATATTATAGTAAGGAGAAAGAAAAGAAGAAAGTCAAAGGTGCCACAGCCTGTGACACTGGATGACAGTTAACTTGTATTATCATTAGAAAACATAGGTCATATTGAGGAAAGAACACATTTGATGGCAAATAGAATGAGTTCAAATCTATTCATTTTGACTCTGAGGGTCATTAATTTCTAATATCCTCCTACATTAGTATGCGTTCCAATATTACTGAATGAAGGAGAAAGGGGCAAAGCAGTGCTTTAGTAACGTTGATATTTTAAAACCAGCTTTTACAATGCTTTTGCAAATATCTAGGCTTGTTAAAATGTGTCTAGCTACAAAATTCTGCTAGGATGTCTGCTACAAAGAAGTTATAAGTATTGTCACATACTTCCATTTCTTTCTTTCTTCCATACTTTGTTTTTCTTCACATTTCACACCTATGTTCACCTCAGAAAGACCTGCTAAACTACTTCCATTTGGAGCATGGGCTTGAGAATGTGTTGGGTGCACAAACCAAATCAATGTACCTGACCAAGATTAAGAAGTTCTTACAGTGTTATGAGCTGAATTGCATGCCTCCAAAAATCCATATGTTGAACCCCTAACCCCCAGTACCTTAGAATGTAATTGTATTTGGAGATAGAGTCTTTTTGTTTTTATTTTATTTTATTTTTTTGAGATAGGGTTTTTAAAGTGTTAAAATGAGGACATTAGGGTGGATCTTAATCCAATATGACTGGAGTCCTTATAATAAGAAGAAATTAGGACACAGACAGACACAGAGAGAAGACCATGTGAAAACAGGGAAAAGATGGTCATCTGCAAGCCAAAGAGAGAGGTACCAGAAAAGACCAACCCTGCTGACACCTTGATCTCAGGCTTCTGGCCTCCTGAACCGTAAGAAAATTAATTTATGTTGTTTAATCAACCCAGTCTATAGTACTTTATCATGACAGTCCTAGCAATTACAACTGGATAACATTGTAAGTGATTTGTGTGTCATTGCTGTGAACTGGTTGGTCTGTGTGAGCAGATCTTGACCAAATTATGTTCAGGCTCTTACCTGAATTAACCAACTACTATTCTCACCATCACTGTATTCTCACTCCATCAAAGTGGCTGCTTGTATAGAATGAGCACAACAATGAAACTTGGAAGCACCATTCATACTCTGGTCTTGTGATGCTGCCTGCGATAGAGTTCTGCTGGTACATGGCCTCAACTTACCTGTGCTCCATAGGAGAATGACAGGGGTGCTCTATATCCCTCCATGCTGGCTTCCTTTGATCTCCTTTATGTAAATTATCAAGGTAGAAGAAAGCCTTAGTTGTTTTCGCCTCATCATAAAAAGGCATAGTTGAACAATATAATATGTGGAACTGAGAAAATCAGTGGAACCTTGGAAAGCACCTGATTCCATGACTTGGCCAAGAAAATATCAGAACAGTTCTGGATTTATCACATTATTGCCAGAAAACAAAAATGTTTTCCAAAATATCAAGAGCAATGCCAAAAGCACAAAGTTTAATGAGTTTAGCATTAATCAGAGTACAAGTAGAAAGATTTCTTCTACACACATTCAGACTCTCAGACATTAATGAGGAAAATTCAGGATTCATGAATAAATAGATAATGATTTATAAGCCAGTCTTTTGAGAAAGAAAGAGTCATTTCCCCACCATAGTATTCACAAAATTGTAGAAGGATGAAACACTGAAGAAACAGCCAGGCTAATAATGTAAAAGCAGCAGATCAGAGCTTTCCTTTAGTTTATACCAGCACCTCTAGTGAGATGTTTATTGCTGAAATCAGAAATGCTATATCACAGTGTTCTCCTTTGGAAAGTAGTTGCTGTAAAAAGCATTTACCGTTCATTTGCCTGAAGCTTAATATATGCTTTCATGTATGTTTACGATATTCCATTAAAAATAGATAGGGAAGTAGTTATATTAAAACCAAAATACACTTAAAATGTTCAGTTTAACTTTTTCTTCAATGGTATATGTTTTACATTTTAATTAAAATATAATTTAGATATAAAAATGCACAAATCACAAGGGCACAGCTTGAGAAATAACTCACAATAAACCCATCTGTATAACCACCATCCAGGTCAAGAAATGTAATATATGCAGCATGCAAGAAGTCCCTTGCAATATCAAAATTTCCCTATATTTCAAAAGTAATTTTCTATGGCTGGAATTTCCAGTACAATGTTAAATAGCAGTGGTTAAAGTGGGAATCCTTGTCTAGTTCCTGATCTCAGGTGGAAAGCTTTCAGACTTTCATCATTAGGTATGTTAGCTGTGGATTTTTCACAAATTCCCAGTCATCCATTTGATTAGTGACTTTTCCAATCTACTTTTGCAAAGACTGTATTCATTCTCATGTGTAATCACTAAAAGTTCAGTTCCTTTAGCCTGTGTTCAGCTAGTGTCTTGGAAGGGATTCCCTTGAAAACTAGGAGCTTAAAAAAAAAACCTCTCCCAGTCTTTGCAGATTCTCTATCCTGAGACACTCGTTCAATACTACTTAGGCAGACCATTTACAACTCTCCCTTAGCCTTAATTTCCTGCTTGCACTGGGTCTAGAGAGCTGCCAAGATGATAGCTTAGGGTTTGCTCAGATCTTTTCTGAGCATGCATCCAGTCCTGGGCATGTGTGTAGCTTTAAAATTTCAAGTATTCATGGGAGCATTTAAATGTCCTAATTTCCAAAAGAAACTCTCTCCCCATATATGACAAGCTTTAGGCTGTCTGTTGTATGTCTCAACTATAATCTATTGTCCCAGGTGGGTGAAGGTTTTCCATTTGCCTTTAATGTTTTTGGGCAATGTCCAGTGCTTTTCTGCCCTGAGTGAGTTCCAAGTTAGGCAAAACAGAAATGAATCCTTTCTGCCAAATCCTTCAGGTAGCTTACAGACAGCTTAGAACAAACAAACACAGTAATTTGCATCACTCTAAGTTATAAGCCATAGAAACATCTTATTTAAGAATCTCAGTCAGTACCAGTACCTGAACCCTCTCCCCTAATATGATAGCAGTAGCCATTCATCACACAGGTAAAATATGACGTCATTTGACTTTAATGTTTTTAGATTCAAAAGGCCCACTCCACTTTACATATCCATTTGTCTCCAATGATGTCCCCTAAACTATATTCTGTAACTGTACTTATTCTATGTTCGTGTTCTTGTTCCTTTTCTCACAAGACAGCATAAGAATTCAGTGCATCTTATCCTTAATAAAATACAATCATGACATTATTTTCATCTTATCCTATTCCACTTCTACAAGTCTTTATAGAAATTCTTATTTTCAAGACTAATAAGTAGAGATATCTCCTGAAAGAAAACAAAGTTTCCTTCTATGTAGCTCTTCCTCTAAGCATTTTTTTCACTGTAATCTGGAGAAATATATCCACAGAGCAAGATGGATCTATATTTCTCATCTTGGTCCCCAACCTCCTTTGTGATTCTCTACTATGGCACCTTTCCAAGGATCACACTGAGACCTTTTACCTGGTTTATGATGTGCTTATGGCTTTATTTTTTAATGAGCTTAGCCATAGGGGCCTCCCAGAAAATGAAGATTTCAGTGAGGGGATAAATTGCTCCCTGCTTTAAGGTTGAAGAAAAAACTTCCCTTCTGCCAGTTATCGCCTCACTTCACTTTACCTAATTTGTTCAGCAAAAGTTTCTCTGCAAACACTATGTCCAAATCACCATAGGGGAGAGGCAGTATACATTCTTGGAATAATAGCAAATTAATCTAATTACTGAAGTATTAATGCATCCATAACCACCCAAGGTGAGAGAATTGGTTTCAGTAATTCCTGTGACTAGAAATCAAGTGACTACTAAGTACATGAAATAGAAAAAAAATGTAGCATCAGTTTATTTTTGCTGCATCATGCAGCAAAAGGAAATGGCACAGAATGGGACAGGTAAACTTAACAGGATAGCTTGGTCCTTCTGAGATGGGTATATAGGCCAGCCCAAGAACCTGAAAAGAAATTTTGAGGGACTGGAGGTTCCATGTTCCTAGTGAGTTTTGGAGTCAAAGCTTATAGTCATTAAACTGATTTACTGTTGTCAATGAAAAAATGTTGCCTACAATATCAGTAAACAAAGGATGTTACAGCCATCAAGGCACCACATTACAGCTGCCCCCCAACAATGAGCCCTGAGGGAACTCAGGATGGAAACAGGATGCCTGCTATCAAGGAGTCTGTCTCTGCAGCCACCCATAATTATGCTCCCTGAGGATACTCAGGATGAAAAAACACAGGATACTGACCTTAGATAGCTGAGGTGCATATCAAAGGAATGATTTCATGAGCCCAGACTCTTGCATCTTCTCATAGGCTATATTCCTTAACTTGAGATGTCTGGTTTTCTTTCTGATATGAGTATTGCTACTCCAGCTTTCTTTTGATTTCCATTTGCATGGAATATCTTTTTCCATCCCCTCACTTTCAGTCTGTATGTGTCCCGAGGTCTAAAGTGGGTCTCTTGTAGACAGCATATGTATGGGTCTTCTTTTTGTACCCATTCAGCAAGCCTATGTCTTTTGGTTGGAGCATTTAATCCATTCACATTTAAGGTAATTATCGACATGTATGTTCCTATTACCATTTCCTTAATTGTTTTGGGTTTGGTTTTGTAGGTCCTTTTCTTCTCTTGTGTTTCCTACTTAGAGAGATTCCTTTAGCATTTGTTGTAGAGCTGGTTTGGTAGTGCTGAATTCTCTTAGCTTTTGCTTGTCTGTAAAACGTTTGATTTCTCCATCAAATCTGAATGAAATTCTTGCTGGGTAGAGTAATCTTGGTTGTGACGTCTTCCCTTTCATCACTTTAAATATATCGTGCCATTCCCTTCTGGCTTGTAGAGTTTCTGCTGAGAAATCAGCTGTTAATCTTATGGAAGTTCCCTTGTATGCTGTCATTTTTTCCCTTGTGGCTTTTAATAATTGTCTTTGTCTTTAATTTTTGTCAATTTGATTACTATGTGTCTTGGCATGTTTCTCCTTGGGTTTATCCTGCCTGGAACTCTCTGCACTTCCTGTACTTGGGTGGCTATTTCCTTTCCCATGTTAGGGAAGTTTTTGACTATAATCTCTTCACATATTTTCTCGAGTCCTTTCTCTCTCTCTTCTCCCTCTGGGACCCCTATAATGTGAATGTTGGTGCATTTAATGTTGTCCCAGAGGTCTCTTAGGCTGTCTTCATTGCTCTTCATTCTTTTTTCTTTATTCTGTTCTGCAGCAGTGAATTCCACCACTCTGTCTTCCAGGTCACTTAGCCATTCTTCTGCCTCAGTTATTCTGCTATTGATTTCTTCTAGTGTATTTTTGATTTCAGTTATTGTATTGTTCATCTCTGTTTGTTTGTTCTTTAATTCTTCTAGGTCTTTGTTAAACATTTTTTGCATCTTCTTATTCTTTGCCTCCATTCTTTTTCTGAGGCCCTGGATCATCTTCACTACCATTATTCTGAATTCTTTTTCTGGAAGGTTGCCTGTCTCCACTTCATTTAGTTGTTTTTCTGGGGTTTTATGTTGTTCCTTCATCTGGTACATAGTTCTCTGTCTTTTCATTTTGTCTATCTTTCTGTGAATGTGGTTTTTGTTCCACAGGCTGCAGGATTGTAGTTCTTCTTGCTTCTGCTGTCTGTCCTCTGGTGATGAGGCTATCTAAGAGGCTTGTGCAAGTTTCCTGATGAGAGGGGCTGGTGGTGGGTAGAGCTGGGCATTGTTCTGGTGGACAGAGCTCAGTAACACGTTAATCCACTTGTCTGCTGATGGGTGGGACTGAGTTCCCTCCCTGTTGGTTGTTTGGCCTGAGGCAACCCAGCCCTGGAGCCTACAGGTTCTTTGGTGGGGTTAATGGCAGACTCTGGGAGGGCCAGAACTTCTGCTGCCAGTGTCCCTGTCCCCATGGTGAGCTGAAGCTGCCCCCTACCTCTGCAGGAGACCTTCCAACACCACCAAGTAGGTCTGGTTCAGTCTCCTATGGGATCAGGGCTCCTTCCCCCTGGGTTCTGATGCACACACTACCTGTGTGCGCCCTCCAAGAATGGAGTCTCTGTAAGTCCTGCAATCAAATCCCGCTAGCCTTCAAAGTCTGATTCTCTGGGAATTCCTCCTCCAATTGCCAGGCCCCCAGGTTGGGAAGCCTGACATGGGGCTCAGAACCTTCACTCCAGTGGGTGGACTTCTGTGGTATAAGTGTTCTCTAGTTTGTGAGTCACCCACCCAGCGGTTATGGGGTTTGATTTTATTGTGATTGCACCCCTCCTACCATCTCACTGCAGTTTCTCCTTTGTCTTTGGATGTGGGGTATCTGTTTTGGTGAGTTCCAGTGTCTTCCTGTCGATGATTATTCAGTAATTAGTTGTGATTCTGGTGCTCTCATAAGAGGGAGTGAGCTCACGTCCTTCTACTCTGCCATCTTGAACCAATCTTGGGTTGAGACGTCTGGTTTTTCTTTATATAACAGTAATATTTTGATATTCTGACTACCTGGTCTTTTTGTTACAAAAAAATCCTATATAGGGATTCCCTGGCAGTCTTGTGGTTCGGACTCCACGCTTCCACTTTAGGAGGCATGGAATTCCTGGTCAGGGAAATAAGATCCCACATACTGCGCAGCCAAGAAACAAATGAACAAACAAAAATCTCCTATGTATCCTGTCTCCTCCTTTACCTCTTTGGAACAGTCTCTCAGAGCTATCTGAAAGGCTGTGTCCCAGGTTTAAGTCCACAGTTTTGTTCACCAAATAAAACATAATTCTCAACTTTTAGGTTGTGTATTATTTTTCACTCAACACTGCTCATCTCTCTTTGATTATACCTATCCATGCAGGTGTGACCTAGAAGATAGGTTAGACAAAAGTGGAAACAACCTTGGTACAATTTCCACCCATTGGTTTCAATTCCAATTGTGCAACTGCACATGAAAAACTATAATCCCTAGATCAAGTGTCAACCCCTAAAATGTTTAAAGTCAGGTCTGCATATCTCAGTCCCCTCTATTTTACCTCTTGTCAAAATAACATGATCTGGAGTCACAGGGGACAAACACAGTCTGAATTCCTGGTTATCAGGTACATCAAATCATAGATGTGAAGTACCAGCTTATATAGCATGCTTATATAGTGACCAGCATGCTTATATAGTGACCTCATAAATGGACCTCAGAGTTTGCCCCTGGGAAAGGTGAATTGCCCCAAAGGTGTGCTCACTCCTAACCTGTGGGGAGAAGAGACATTGTTTTCCATTTACACCAGCAGCCTGAACGTCTTCTCACACCCTCCCTCTTCCCTGCCTTGGTGACCCTGTAACGGATGTGGTTTCTAATAGGTATAAGGCCTTAGGTAACTGTCATTTTGATTAAACTATAAACCTACCCACTTGTGAGAAAGAAATAGGCTTTCAGATTTATGGAGAGAAAAGACCACAGGGCAGACCAATTTAGTTTAAATAATTTAGAGATCCCAGAGAGAAGATTATCCTGCTAAATATTTAAGACCCTAAAGGAACGAGTCATTCCCAGTTGTTCAATGTTTTCTCCCTGGGAAAATTGCAACCAGGATAATTGCTGACTCATCTGAGGTTCTGTTTGAAGTCCTTTGATTCTCAGAACGTGGGGTCTGGGCATTGTCACAGGATTGGAAAGCGAGAGAGCCAGGGTTCTTGCCTATACAGAGACAAATCTCTTGTCTGGAGATAACTGTGATTCCTGCGACATGTAGCATTCTAGTATGTAAAGTGTGTGTGGGTATCTAGCAGACCTTCTGAATGAGATCTGGAAAAATATCAAATGCAGCACAATTATTAATTGGTTAATTAAAATATATTCAGGGAAAGTTGTATTATGCCAAATGTAGTGAGATACAAAGAATTACAAGATATTGTCACTACTTTCAGAAGCATGCTATCAGGTCAATGAACCATATTGATAAATAACTTGAAATACAGGCTAATTAAGGTGATGTGTAGCCAGGACAAGTAAATCGGTATTTAAGTGGATCCTGGAGTGAGATTAAGAATTAGAACAGAAGACTCTCCATGGTAGGAAGTGTTAGGGCTAAGAATTGTCCCACAACCCTCCTCCTATCCAGGGTCCTGAAACATGGAGTATAATCACAGAATAGCAGCCTAAGAAGAAAAAATTAATACAGTTAAGCAAGTACCCTGCTCCCTCAAATGCAGAGTTTGGGGTCAAGTATGTCCAATACCAGTGCCAGGGTGGGCTTCCTACCTCTCAAATTAGAGACAAACAGGTCTTCAGTGCAGCCCTGGCCTCACTTCCTATTCAGCCAGAATGGAGAGTAAGGGAGTCTTGTGGCAACCACCACCAGGGGTGCTTCCTGCAAGAACACACGCTACCTTGACTACAAGAAATAAAAGAGAAAGCACAAAGTCAAGTTCCTTACTGTGGGCAGAGCAAAGACACCTCTTAATATAAAACTGCTTCTCATCCCATGGAGGACAGTAAAGGTGTACTGGGATCAGAATTCAATAAACACTGTGAACTCACATAGTATTCAAAAATATTAAAGTGCTGGAGAATTTTTCTGCCTTGCTCCTCTGTCTACTCTCTCACCACCATTGAATCATGAAGTTCCTTTCGCCAGAGAAGGAAAAGTTACTTAAAAGACATCAGTAGAGAGATTTGAATCTCAAAGCTGACATCCTTGCAACCGTAATCTTAAAAAAGGAAAATTTTAAAAATCTAAATCTTAAAACCCTAAAAACCTGATAACTCAACCTCGTGAAAGAGAAAAGAGTAGAAGCACTAAGGCAGAAATTAACACCACAGTGGGACAGGCACCCCTTAGACAGGTAGCTTGGTCCACCTAAGATGAGAGTGTATGCCAGCCTAAGAATAATTCATGGAAGAAACTTTGAGTGATTGGAGGCTCCATCATTTTTCTAGTGAGTTCTGGAGTTGAAGCTCAAGGTCGTTACAAGTTTTATTTGCTGCTCATATCCCTTTGATTGTACCTGTGGAGAGAATAAATAATGTAGTTGTTTTCTTTTTTTTTTCCATACATTCGTCATATTGTCCTTTGTAGGGAGAACTCAGAATGTAAACAAACCTCCCAAAAGGAAATGGAAGTAGGAGCCATTTGTCAAGGAAAATAAAGTCAGGGAAGACAGAAAAGAGAAAGACAGAGAAGGGAATAGTTGGACCCCGCTAGCCATTCTAAGTTGAAACCCCAGGGAGAGGAATGATGGTGGTGGTTCTAGAAACAAGCCAGCAGGTTAGCAGTCTCCAGAGTTGACACTCATTCCTTAATTTGTCTGGTGAAGACTGGAGAACTTTCTAGTTCTCTTGGACAGTCTCTGCGAGTCATGAGCATGAGTCTGATGAGCATGACCTCATCTATTTGGTGGAAAGGAAACAAGTAAAGGACGAGACTACACAGAGAGAAGGTCATAGATACTGTCCCCGGAGTTCCCTTAGCTCCCTGGATTAGGGATCAGGAAGTTTCTGCTTGCACCCAGTCAGTGTTTGGACAGCTGAGTTGGGAACGGCAAGCCTGCTGGGGGACCTAGCATGAGCCAGGAGCAGAGTGGACCACATGGCTGAGACACAGGGATTGTAACGCCAGCAAGAGCTGAGCGGAGGCAAGTCAGCTAATGGGGAAGGGTCACAGGCCTTGAACGTGCCAAGAGTACGGATTGCATAAGTCACCAACTAGAGTTCAGCAGCTGCTAGTAGGACACTGAGATCACTTTTCCTAGCTCAGATTTCAGGTCAAAATTGCTTCAAGCAGATGATCAATCTCCATCAGAGTCACCTGGAAGGTTATTATAATGCAGATTCCTGGGTTCCACTCTAGACCTATTTAATCAGAATGTCTAGAAATGGAGCCTAGGAGTCTGTTTAGTGGTCACTCCTGGGTGATTTTCATGCACAGTAAATTTGAGATCAGCTTTCTCAATTTAGTTATTGTGTGGTCCAGTACTTTAAATATATTCTGATGCTCAACTGGGATTTGCTGGAGTGGAAAGGAGCTATGAGTATTAGTGCATAACACATATGGTTAATGTAAGGTAAAATATAGGGTTTCACCTTATTAACTTCATTGGCCACAGATGGCAAGCTTAAAACTGTCTCTTCCAGGGAGTTCCTCAATTGTTCCTCTTTCCAGTTCATTGACCTCTTCCTTCAGGCTTTGGATGTATGAATCAGTTTTTCTTAATTGTTTGAATTTTTGCCACTCTAAGCCTGTGCTGACTGCTTTCTGCTTATCCCTTCATTCATGATGAAATGGGAAAAGTAACTCTTCCTGGGTGTGGACTAAGAAAGTACCATTAAATGAAGAATGTTGCAGCCATCAAGCCATCAGCCACTCCAGCTGCCCCCCCATGGTGCACCCTGAGGGGACTCAGGATGAGAAAGAAAAGGATACTGGCCCTAAATAGTTTAGATGCATATCAAAGGAATGATTTCAATGAGCTCAGACTCTTGCATCTTCCCATACACAGAAAGTGTTAAATTCATTAAATTGATGCCTGATTTTCTTTAATTAACAGTAATCTTTTGATGTTCAGACTACCTGATTTTTGTTGCAAAACTCCTATATATCCTTGCTCTTTCCCTCCCTCGTCAGAGCAGTCCCTCAGAGCTATCTGAGAGGCTGCCTCCCAGGCTTGAAGTCCTCAGAAAGTCCTCCAAGCAAAACATAATTCTCAACTTTTGGGTTGTGCTTTTTTTTCGGTCGACATGTGTCTTAGGAGGAGGACGCTTGGTTTAGCTGTCTCCAGATTCAGAGCAAACTGAGTTGGAGTCACTTTACTAGTTTTGTGACACTATGCTAGTAAATTCTGAACCTCAGTTTCCTCATGTATGAAATGGAAGGAAAAAAATAACTTCTTTAGAGGATTAAAATGAGACAGCTATGTTTACGTGCCTGACACAGTATCTGCTTAAGAAACTCTAGCTCCTAATTTTCTCATTTTTATGGATCCAGATCAAAATTACTGTCCTGGTAGTCATCCATAATAACAAGGCAAAGAGTCTGAAACCAAGCAGGACCCTATGGGGATCCTGGGTACAAATCCTTTCTATGTCCCCCATTCCTTGTCTCTGGGAAATAGGCTTCATTCAGCCTCCTTGACCATCCCTGAGTTCCAAAGGGCAGGTTTAAACAGTTACTAATCAGGGAAGGGAAGGGATGCAGAGACAAGGGAGGAGGAGTCAAGAAACAATTGTACAGCCTTGGGGCAAGGTCCTGGTTTCTTCTCAAGGAATATACATAACAATATATTTGAGTTCTTCTGCAGAATCAAGGCCCCCACCCAGAAGGAGGATGGCAACTTCAGGCTGAGCACAATATTCCTGGAGCCCTACCCTGTTACTTCATCACCAACCAATCAGAAGAAAGTCACACACCCTGCAGCCCTCACCCCAAATTTTGCCTATAAAAACTTCTCCCCCCATACCACTGAGGAGTTCAAGATTTTTGAGCACAAGCCACCCATTCTCCTTCCTTGGCCCTGTAATAAACCTTTCTCTGCTCCAAACTCCAACATTTTGGTTTATTTGGCCTCACTGTGCATTGGGCATATGAACTTTGTTCAATAACAAGTCCACTTGTCATTTTACAGGGGACATATTGAGTGCACAGAGCTCAGGCAGCCATCTCATCAGCATGCCCTCAGCTCCCCTCTTGTTATGCTTACATATTTGGGAGAAGGCCATTCTCATAACCCTCACTCTCTAGTTAGCTCACCTTTCATTTATTCTAAGGGCCTCTTCCTCTGTTATCAGTTCTCCTACTTTTTTTGAGACAGGAAGGGGGCAGGGCACAACCTTTAAAAGAATGACAGCTGTTGAGGACACAACATAAACTGGTTAGAAATAACTAGGTTCAACATGGCAGATGAGTGGACTTCCACTAGACCTTGAGCCTCAGTATACACTCACTGTAATACATCAGCTCAATGACACACCCACAGGTGCCATGATAATTCCAAGGCCAACCATAGAAGGCTAAAAAGTGGGCAGTGGCCCAATTCCTGAAAATCTCTGTCTCTTCCCCAAAATAGTTGGAATAATCCTCCCACTCATTAGCCTAAGAAATTACCCACCCCTGTAAAATCTGACCTCTTGTCTTTTGAGATGGCCCACTCTCTGTCTGTAGAGTGTGTATCTCTCTGAATAAACCTTCTTTCACTTTACTGTGGCTTGCTCTTGAATTCTTTCCTGCATGAAGCCAAGAGCCCACACTCGCTTGAGACCTGGGACGTGACTATTCTCTCACGCCCCATTTTCTTTCCTGAAACATTTTCAAACCCTGGCTTCATCAGCATACCTGACCTGGTCCAGAGGCCTCTTGTCTCCAGAAGGGATGTTTATGTTCTGACAGCTGCTATTTGGATTCAGAGATGTACTAACATTATCTCCCACAAATATAAATGCATCTTAACTTTCCATTCCCACCTTCTCCCTCCTGCTTGAGGCCATAGGCAGCTTCCAGGGAAGGAATTTTGTTTTCTTTTATTTTGTTTCTCCATGGAAGTCTTCTTGATAGCAGCCCCGCTTGCCCCAAGACCCATCATCTCCACCCTGTCTCTAACCCCCTGGGACACCTAATGAAATGATTCACAAGGGATTTCCTCTGACACTGTGGCCCACAT
The DNA here is from genome assembly GCF_028023285.1 of Balaenoptera ricei. Lineage (NCBI taxonomy): Eukaryota > Metazoa > Chordata > Mammalia > Artiodactyla > Balaenopteridae > Balaenoptera > Balaenoptera ricei. The sequence goes on along the minus strand of NC_082651.1, from coordinate 17,322,076 downwards.
CCTTATCCTCTGTTTCTCTGATTAGAAGAAATTAGCACCTCAGGGCTTTGCTTTTTGCTCTGTTCATTTCTCTCAGGTGTGAACATTCATATTAGTTTCACAGCATCTTCCATCTGAAGTACTCATAATACCCTTGTGAAACAGGAGAGAAGGGGGCAGGGCACAACCTTTAGAAGAATGACACAGCGGTTTGAGGACACAACAAAAACTGGTTAGAACCAACTAGGTCCATCTTGTCAGAAGATTCGATTTCCAGTGGACCTTGAACCTCATTATACACTCATTGTAATACATTAGCATGTTAAATGACACACCCACCAGCACCATGACAGTTCTAAGGCCGACCAAAGAAGGCCAAAAAGTGAGTGGTGGCCCAAATCCTAGAAACCCCCGTCCCTTTTCCAGAAGAGTTGGAATAATCCTCCCACTTGTTAGCCTATGAAATTATCCCATAAAGACTAACCACCCCATATTCTGGGGCCTCTCACCTTCTGAGATGGCCCACACTCTGTCTGTGGACTGTTTCTCTCAGGGCTGTTCTTGCCTTTTGAACAAAGTGTATTCTGTCTATGGAATGTATATCTCTCGAAATAAATCCACTTCTTACCTATCGCTTTGTCTTACACTGAATTCTTTCTGTACTGAGACATAAAGAACCTGAACTTCAGTAGGTCCTGAGACCAGGTGTGTGATCTCAATTAAAAGACAGTGGATTCAAGTCCCAATCTGGGTTCTGGCTAGGTTTGAGTCTTGGCCCGTGGTTTCAAGTCGCAATCTGAGTTGTACAGTTTCACTTGGAAATACCTGAAAGGAGTCGGTGGAGAAACATGGCACGTTTCTGGAAACACTGATTTTATCTGAAGAGTCAAGAAATAGGGGAATATGTGAGAAAGAAGTAAAGCAATGTAACAAGAAAATAAATGGCATTTTAATTTAAATTTACTTGATTATATCTTGATTTATATGTCGTTCAAGACAGGCAGGAAACAAATGGCATGATCAAATGGTGAAGCTGGGCAGTTTCATAAAGGACTATTTACAGATATGTGGGAAGAATGAAGGACATGAACAAGGGACATGAATCACCCTAAGACCAGGGATCTATTCCCATCCCTAGACCTGAGGGAGCCTAGGATAATCTGTCACTGTAAGGAAGAACTGCCCAGCTGGAACTGTGACATCTGGTAGAGGGATGCACTGAAATTGTAGCCCTGCAGGCAAAGAGCCAAGTGAATAAGTAACCTGATCTCTCCATCCATCTGCACTCTGACATATCATTGCCCATTGGCCAAATCCATCCATAAGCCAGAGGGCAAGGGCAGCCTATTAATGCTATCCATAGTGGCTGGCTATGGGGGTCCAGAACAAGGAGCATGTGGGTATCTGAATCTGGAGAAGCAAACAGAGACTATCCAGCCCAGGTAAGAAAGCAGTCATACCAATTTTTAAGCTTCAAGAATGAGACTTGAAATAAAATTTGAGCTTGAAAAAAACAACTTTGGTTCATCACTATGTTCAGAAAGAGAATCCAGGTCTGCTGTTTATTGGAGACCGGACAAAGGGTTGGAAATCAAGGCTAAAAAGAAAACGTTTTTCAGTGCTTAAACAAAATGAATTATTTTAATAGCAAGAGCTCCTGCCAGAGAATTTTAGGCCTGGTTGTGTCCCAAAGTTACAAATAAAGTGCCCAAATATCTGCCTCACTGTGTCACCTATGTCCATCATCACCTGTGAAGCTATGAGGAAAGGAGACAGCTCCCAGATGTGCTGTGGTGTCTAGTTTAGAGAGTTGTTCCATCTCTTCAAAAAGGGTTCTGGGTCAGATTCACTTGGGAAACCTTAACTATTATCTTTCTGGTTTGTAGATTCATAAATCAGATCAGAATTCTAAAGGTTCTTAGAACTTCTGGAAGGGTCAAAAACCGATTTAAGATTCTGGAGCCAGACCACGTGGGTTTCAACTTAATCTCTGCTTCACTAGCTGTGTGGCCTTAATTTCTTGAAGCTTAGTTTCTCCACGCCTGAATTAGAGATACTTACTATACTTTCCTCAAAGAATCATGGTGAAAAATAAATGAGAAAATTTCTGAAGTATATCTTGGCATAATGAGTAGTCAAACATGGCAGCCAGTTACAGTAGCAGCAATAAAACTGCACAATTTAGATGGGACTTGAACCCAGCCAAAACCCAGATTGGGACTTGAATCAACTGTCTTTTAATTAAGATCACACACCTGGTCTCAGGACCTACTGAAGTTCAGGTTCTTTATGTCTCATCTCAGAAAGAATTCAGTGCTAGACAAAGCAATAGGTAAGAAGTGGATTTATTTAGAGAAATATACATTCCATAGACAGAATGTGGTCAGTCTCAAAAGGCAAGAATGGCCTTGGGAGAAACACACCCCACAGACAGAGTGTGGGCCATCTCAGAAGGCGAGAGGCCCCAAAATATGGGGTGGTTAGTTTCTATGGGCTGGGTAATTTCATAGGCTAATGAGTGGGAGAATTATTCCAACTATTTTGGAGGAGGGATGGGTATTTCCAGGATCTGGGCCACTGCCCACTTTTTGGCCTTTTATGGTAAGTCTCAGAACTGTCATGGCGCTAGTGGGTGTGTCATTTAGCTAAAGTATTACAATCAGTGTATAATGAGGCTTAAGGTCCACTGGAAGTCGAATCTCCCACCATCTTGGACTTAACCAGTTCGAACCAGTCTTTGTTGTGTCCTCAACTGGTATGTCATTCTTTTAAAGGCTGTGCCCTGTCCCCTTCCCTCTTGTTTCAGCAGTGTTAGTATTTTCATCATTATCGTTGCCTGTTTAATTTAATTGAACAGGTAGATTTTCAAAAGAACCTGAGCAAATCGACCTCAGACTCTAACACATGTTAAGATCATATGGAATTGGGATATTGTGCTGAGACATGATATACAGGACATTTTGACCTAGATCTTCACTTCCATGGAAGGAAGCAGTCTCCAGAGCAGAGCTTCTCCATCCTTTATCACCTGAGAATCTTGTAAAATTCAGATTCTTATTCAGTCAATCTAAGGTGGAACCCAAACTTCTGCATTTTTAACAAATTCCCAGGTAGTGCTTGTGCTGTGGGTCCCTTGACCCTGCTTTAAGTGGCAAAGCCTGAGATAGACTTACTCCACTTGAGGATAGAGAAATGGACACTTTTTACTACTCTTGTGCCTACAAAACTGAATCTCTAGCTCTGAGAATTGGAGTCTGAGGACAGCGTTTGATGTATGGATTAAAGCCAAGGGAGTAAGCCACTGGGGCAGTTTCATGAAGAAATAGGATTCCAGGAGGTAGGAGAGAGAGGCTCACAAAAAAGAGAGAAAAAGAGGTGCCCCAAAGACAAACTTTGCCCAATGTATCACCTTGCTTAAGCCAGCTTTCAATTAAAGAAAAGACCCCTCATGCTCCTAACACCCACCACACATTCCCTACACACCACCGTTCTCTATGTGCTTCTACCACAATAGTTTTGTAAACTGTCTCCACCTCAAAAAAGTTTAAAAAGCACTCTCTGCATTATGCTGAAAATTGCACTAAGGAATGAATGGGTGGTTTCACAGACACTGAGATCATTCCCTTCAACATTCAAAAGGTAAAGTCTACTAGCATTTTCCTTACCTCACATTGCGATGGCTTTTTCCACAAGCAAACGGAAAGGGTCGGTCTCCATGTGCACCTGGGCAGAAATATTCACCTAAGACTGCTGTGATTGCAGAGCTTTACTGAGAAAAGGAGAAAGAAAACTGATGGCAAAGTCATTTTTATTCTGCTTAACCTATGAAACAAAGGAAACTTCATTATTTCAGAACAAAGCACCCAGGCTAATGTGTGCTTTGCTCTTTTAAACCCGGAGTCGGTGACATTCCCAAAGTGCTCTAGTAGCCACCAGTAATAAGTCCATCCCTCTGCTCCAAATGTGTCAAGTTGTCTCATGTCTGTCCCTTCAGAACCTTGTCGGTTCTGGAAGCCAACAGAATGCCCTTTACACAGGCTCTCTCCAAACCACCTGCTTGAGAACCTTCAAGATGGTGGAGGAGTAAAATGTGGAGATCACCTTCCTCCCCACAAATACATCAGAAATACATCTACGTGTGGAAAAACTCCTACAGAACACCTACTGAACCCTGGCAGAAGACCTCAGACCTCCCAAAAGGCAAGAAACTCCCCACGTACCTGGGTAGGGCAAAAGAAAAAAGAAAAAACAGAGACAAAAGAATAGGGATGGGACCTGCACCTCTGGGAGGGAGCTGTGAAGGAGGAAAAGTTTCCACACACTAGGAAGTCCCTTCACTGGTGGAGATGGGGGTGTGGGCGGGGGGTAAACTTCTCAGCCACGGAGGAGAGCGCAGCAACAGGAGTACGGAAGGCAAAGCGGAGAGATTCCCGCACAGACGACCGGTGCCGACCAGCACTCACCAGCCCGAGAGGCTTGTCTGCTCACTCGCCGGGACGGGGGCGGGGACTCAGAGCTGAGGCTCGGGCTTCGGAGGTTGGATCCCAGGTAAAGGACTGGGGTTGGCGGCGTGAACACAGCCTGAAGGGGGCTAGTGTGTCACAGCTAGCCGGGAGGGCGTCCGGGAAAAAGTCTGGAGCTGCCTAAGAGGCAAGAGACCATTGTTTCAAGGTACGCGAGGAGAGGGGATTCAGAGCACCGCCTAAACGAGTTCCAGAGATGGGCGCGAGCCGCGGCTATCAGCGCGGACCCCAGAGACAGGCATGAGACGCTAAGGCTGCTGCTGCCGCCACCAAGAAGCCTGTGTGCAAGCACAGGTCACTATCCACACCTCCCCTCCCAGGAGCCTGTGCAGCCCGCCACGGCCAGGGTCCCGTGATCCAGGGACAACTTCCCTGGGACAACGCACGGTGCGCCTCAGGCTTTTGCAACGTCAGGCTGGCCTCTGCTGCTGCAGGCTCGCTCCCCCCCACCTCACCCCCTCTCATCCCCCCCCCCACCCCCGGCCTGAGTGAGCCAGAGCCCCCTAATCAGCCGCTCCTTTAACCCTCTCCTGTCTGGGCGAAGAACAGATGCCAGAGGGCGAGCGGCAAACATGCAGAGGCGGGGCCAAATCCAAAGCTGAACCTCAGGAGTTGAGCGAACAAAGAAGAGAAAGGGAAATCTCTCCCAGCAGCCTCAGGAGCAGCGGATTAAATCTCCACAGTCAACCTGATGTACGCTGCATCTGTGGAATACCTGAATAGACAACGAGCCACCTGCTTCACTCTTTCTTCAAGACCTGGAGAGGCCATAGTGCACGGTGACAAGGAATAAAGTCTCTGAGGTTAAAAGAACAGAGGCCGAGGCCTCTCTCCCTAGTTATATGATTTGACGCGCTACTTTACTTCAGTAAGCCTCAGCTCCTTCATCTGTAAAATGACAAGAATAATGTAGCTCACATCTTGATGTTTCTGTAAGTATGACAAATTTGCTACTGAAACAGTAGTCACTGCCTGAGGATGAAACCACTCATTCATCAAGTCAAAAATATATTCACTGAAATGTCACTGTAACAAGATGATATAGAAAAAAAGAGATTCTCTCAGTGGAAGTTTCCCAGTGATATTTGTAAGGATTTTCATTAGCTTTTATGTACAGTTCCTAACCATTGCTTCACAATCCAAGTTATGTTAAATATGTTTTACCTTATCTAAGTTGTAGTTGTCCTTGAAGACAAGAATTATACCCTTATGCCTTTTATAATCTTCACACAGAATATCTATATAGATTACTTCTTTAACAAATGCTTTTTTTACTTTTTTATTATTTTTAATTAATTTTTATTGGAGCATAGTTGATTAACAATATTGTGTTAATTTCAGGTGTACAGCAAAGTGAATCAGTTATACATATACATATATCCACTCTTTTTTAGATTCTTTTCCCATGTAAGTCATTACAGAGTATTGAGTAGAGTTCCCTGTGCTATACAGTAGGTTCTTATTAGTTATCTATCTTATATATAGTATTGTGTATAAACTCCAAAATTAAGTCCAAAAGGGAGAAGGAAAAGAGAAAGCAAAAATATTTACTAAATGCCTACCCTATCTCCCAAATTACCTCATTTTGATTTATGCTCAAAACATTTTGGTGAAAAAGATACTAATCTTCTTCCTTCATTCATTCCTTGTTTCCGTTTCCCTCAATTCCCCTCTTCGTTTCCCTCTTTTCTTCTTTCTTTCCTTCCTCCCTCCCTCTCTTTCTTTCTTCATCTTCTTTTTTTAATCAAATAGAACTCCAGAACTAAGAGAGGAAAGTGACTATATTGGTCATCAGGTTAATAAAACTTAGAGCTAGCAGGTACATGCAAGTAAAACTTCAAAGTCATTGCTCTGTTTACCACCTCACATAGCATACTGATTAAAGATCCAATTGTGTATTTCATCAACAGTCCAGTGGTACCTAAGGGGAAGTCATTTCTGCTTCATCTATAAATGTACTAAACTACCAGGCTCCTTAGTATCAGCTTCCTCTAGTAGGAAGTATCTGGGACATCAGAAGAATTCCCTGGATGATCTTCCCATCTTTGTGCAGAGACGATGCAATCACCAGACACAGCAAAAACCAAAAATTCTGCATAACAATCAAAGGGTCTAGAATAATAATCAGAATGGTCGAGTAAGACAGAGAAGTCTTTTGAAAGAAAATGAATTTTGTTCAGGGAATGTGTTAATTGCCCTTGGGCTGTGACTGACCAATAACTGCACTTGACTTGGAAACGCCGGAGGGTCTCACCCTTCAACCCTACAAGAGCCTTAACATGTATCTTCTTGACTGAATGTCACAGCCAATTAACTTGCCACTCTACTCCATGGATTGTGATTGTACAACGAAAGAAAGGAAGCTAGCCTTTAATCATCTACTCTATCTAAGGTAATATATGCCACTCACATTGTTTTAGCTAATCCTCACAACCACACTGTTAAAATAAGTCTCGATATTTCCATTTCATAAATAAGACACAGACTCAGATATACTGTGGTTGGCCCTAGGTTTTTCTAGTCACACAGCAAATATTCAAATCCAAAATCTTTTAGCTCAACAGCCCTTATGCTTTTCACTATATTACTGAATCAAATATGAGGAGTGGTCTTTTGCACAGAAGTGAGCCACTTTTGATTTGCCATTTTAAGCCATGTCCCACCTGATCTGAGAACAGGGAGACCTCGAGCTATCTACACTCATCTAATTCCTCCTTTAGGTAACCCAAAGATTGCTATTGTTGAAGAAATTTAGTGAATAATCTGAGTGTTGGGAAAGAAGTTTTCTCTGGACTAGAGTTTCCCAAAAGTCAACTGTTCCTGAACCATCTTCATGATTTTTATCATATTCTCATACAAATTGTACCATTATATGTACATTTTTGTTTCTGTACATTAATTTATTTTTAACTAAAATTAATATATCTCAAGAGAAACTTTATATCATCACCACAAATAGACTATCAGCATCAACTATTTAATTTCATGTTTATTAAAATCTGAGTATTCCTTAAAATCATCATGCCATCAAGAGAACGCTTACCACACTTTAGAAAATACTGGTCTAGGTAAATCTGACTCACATCAGGAATAAATCACAACCCTTAACTCATTTGCATCTCATTTTAATTGAGTTACTTAGCTGGCATATTTCAGTGTTATACAATGTGCCATTTTTAAATCAAATCCTGGCCTCCTAGGTCATGATGAAGAGTTGTCTTCCTCTTTTTCTTTTTCTTTTTTGTAATGGCTTTATTGAAATGCAATTTACGTGCTATAAAATTGACTCATTTAAAGAGTATAATTCAAAGGTATAATTCACACAGTTCTGCAGTCATCACCACAATCTTATAACATTTTCATCGCTCCAAAAACACCTTCAAACCCTTTATTAGTCATTCCTATGCTCCCACCACCCACCCCCACCCCCAGCCCTAGGCAACCACTAATCTACTCTCTGACTCTATGGATTTGCCTATTTTGGATATTCCATATAAATGGAATCATACACTATGTGATCTTTTGTGTCTGGCTTCTTACACTTAACATAGTATTTTTTAAATTCATCCATGGGGTAGAATATATCACTACTCCATTACATTTTTTAAAGATTATATTCCATTTATAGTTATTATAAAATATTGGCTATATTCCTTGTGTTGTACAATATATCCTTGTAGTTTATTTTATACCTAATAGTTTGTACCTCCTAATCCTCTACCCCTATATTTCCCCTCCCCCTTCCCTCTCCCCACTGGTAACCACTAATTTGTTTTCTATACCTGTGAGCCTGCTCCTTTTCTTTTTAACATTTCCTAGTTTGTTGTACTTTTTAGATTCCACATATCATACAGTATTTGTCTTTCTCTTTCTGACTTATTTCACTTAACATAATGCCCTCCAAGTCCATCCATGTTGCTTCAAATGGCAAAATTTCATTCTTTTTTATGGCTGAGTAGTATTTCAGTGTATATATTTACCACATCTTCTTTATCCATTCATCTGGTTGGTGTCCACTTAGGTTCTTCCACATCTTGGCAATTGTAAATAATGCTGCTATGAACATTGGGGTGCATGTATCTTTTCGAATTAATGTTTTTGTTTTTTCCAGATATATACCCAGGACTGGAATTGCTGGGTCATATGGTAGTTCTATTTTGAGTTTTTTGAGAAACCTCCATATGGTTTTCCACAGTGGCTGCACCAATTTATATTCCCACCAACAGTGTACGAGCATTCCCTTTTCTACACTTCCTCTCCAACATTTGTTATTTGTGGGGTTTTTTTTTGGTGACAGTCATTCTGACAGGTGTGAGGTGATATCCAATTGTGGTTTTGATTTGCCTTTCCCTAATGATTAATGATGTTGAGCATCTTTTCATGTGCCTGATGGATATCTGTATTTCTTCTGGAAAAATGTCTTTCAGTTCTTCTGCCCATTTTTTAATCAGGTTGTTAGTTTTTTTTTGATGTTGAGTTTTTATTGCTGAATGGTATTTCACTGTATGGAAAGAGCACAGTTTGTTTATTCATTCAACAGTTGGTGGGCATTTGAGTTGTTTCCACTTTTTGGCTATTATGAATAATGTCATCAACATTTATGTGCAAATTTTTATGTGGATATAGAGCTTCACTTATTTTGCACATTTCTGGGGAGATAAAGGCTCTTAACAGTGCTTGAGGTTATAAATTATATTTTTGACCTTAATTAAATTATTTAAGCCTTAATTCATTCATTGTAAAACTAGACAAACCAGGGCTGCTGAATTTACCACAGAAGAGCTTCCCAAGACAGGAATGATATAATGATAAGTGGACAGGGACAAAATAATCTGGGTTTTGCCACCAATTAGCCAAATGTCCATGAGCAAATCACTTTTACCTCGTAGCTTCCATTGTCCTTATTTGGAAAACAAAGGAATTGGACTTATTGTCTAATTCTTACTTTAATACTCTGTAATTGTATTAACATATGTGAGAGCATTTTGACAGGTTAAGGCTGTTTTAATATATGTCTATCATTATCACATATTGTGTCCTTGCTGAGAAATGGCTATGTCCTATGGTGAAATAACATCAGCATTCAATTTTTAGGAAAAGTATGCCCAAAATAGATCATTTCCTCAAAAACAAGACCATATTCTCATGCAATTCTCAGGTTCTTATGGCACTTTTCAAAAGATGGGTAAATGTATTTCTTTTTATTTATGTAATTCTATTTTCTTAAATAGAGAAAATACTGTAAGGGGAACCCATGTGTTCTCTCTATGTAATATATTTGCAGCACTTCCCTGGTAACATAAATGGCTTTGGAAAAAACATTAAGTTATGTTCTCTTGGGTAGCTGGAGTCCCAGTGAAGGTTTTCCACAGAGAACTGGGTTGGAAGCTTGGAGAAAATGAGCACTGTAGCACATAAAAATGTACAAGTTATAATTAACTGTGTGATAAGAACAAAAGATATACTTTTAGCAAAACATATGAGGATGATTAGCCTTGAGAATTTTCAGGTGGTTCAGTTTCTTGCATATTCTCAGTTCACATAGGAAATGCATTAAGTTATATTATCTATTGCTATATAGCACTACCCCTTCAATTTAAAACAATTTATTATTGTTTCTCATGGTTCTGTAGGTTGACTAGACTCAGTAGGGTGTTTCTTACTGGGGTTCCCCCATGAGGTTTCACTCAGATATCTAGGGTCAGAATTATCAGAATGCCAGCATCCAAGAATCCACCTAGTCTCTCTCTTTTTTGGCTGCACCCTGTGGCTTGTGGGATCTTAGTTCCCCGACCAGGGATTGAACCAGGCTCTTGGCAGTGAGAGCGTAGAGTCCTAAACACTGGACCGCCAGGGAATTCCCTGGTGTCTCTTATAATACTTTCATTCAGGAGCATTTATCTCAGATTCATTTGGCATTTAAAATTTTTCAAATTTATGTACATCAATACTTTTACATGATTGACCTTCAGGACAGTTCTTTTAGCTAGATAGATTAAGGATGAGAAAACAGAAATTCAAAGATAATAATGGTTGCCCAAAACAATATGACAATGAGTGTTGAAAAAAATCCCAGGTATTGTCCTATACTGTCTTGGTCCAGTATTTTCATTATATCATATTACTTCACTACTTCTAAGAGACAGTGGTCCATTACTGAAAATTGATAAAGGTGCCTTCCCTTTTGCACCAAAGCTTGCTTCCCAGTAATGTGCAACAATTAACCTTTATACAGCCCTCTGTAATCTAGATTAAGATTATATTAAATCTATCTTCTACCTGGGAGCTCTTCAAATACTTGAAAACTCAGTTATCTTCTAAGATATCACCCTCTCCCAGTTCTCAATCACCTGCATGGGTTCTTTTTCTCTCATATTGGCCTATCAGTATTAATCAATGTTTTTAATATCTACATTTATTTATTTTGTCCTGAAATAAAACATTAAGTTTTGGGATCAAAGGCATAGTACGGTTACTTTGCAGCAACAAATGTGTTGTTTCCCCATGCCCCATTATCTTTCTTCAAGGTGATACAATAGGAACCAGATGTAACCCTGCATGCACCAATGATTTTTTATTTGGCACTACAGGAGAAGAATTCTGAAATTATGAATCTGGGAGTTTATACAGGAATTGCTATATAGCTACCACTCTTCCCTTCAGAAAGACTGATAAAATTCTGCTCCCCATTGTTTTACAATCTTTTGAATTATAAACAAATGGCTCTGGGGATTTTATCCTCCCTTGAAGAGCAAAAACATAGTTCTTGGAGATAAATCTCTCTCTTGAGGTCTCTATTCAATCATTCTTTAACGTCCAATATTTATCCTTTGACTTACTCAGAAGGCCATAATTAAGTAAAAATATTTTCTCTAAGTTCCACATTAGTGTGCCCAAGGGTTCAGTCTCCAGTCCGCTGGTCATTTCATGCTACAAAATCTGCCTAGTGCTTTTCATGCACCAAATACCACATGGTTACTGTTGAGTCCTCAGTCTCTCCTTCAACACAAAACTGTCCCTTTAGCTTTAGATTTTCAATCTAAATTTCCAGTTGACATCTCCATGGAAATGTCTTTGGGGCACCTGAAACCCAGTATGTTCCAAAATAAACCATCCACCTTCCTTTCCTAAACCAATCAACTTCAGTTTTGGATACCTACATATGGGGACCACAGAGTCAAGAAGTGAAGAGCTTGATAATCTCCTTTGTCTTCTCCAATGTATGGTTATGTCCTTCATTACTACTATTTCCTACTACATAACCATTTACAGTTATGTCCTCTTAAGTGTCTACTGAGCACCTACTGTGTGACAGGAACTAAGAATTCAAAAGTGAACAAAGCAATCAAATTCCTTGCTCACAAGGAGCTTATTGCAGCAGAGAAAGAGAGACAGTGGGCAAACAAGCAAATGATAATGTAATATTACAGATAAAAAGAAATGTTATGAAGAAAAACAAAGAGATCCAGGTATTTCTATTAACTATAACACCAGACAGGGTCGAATTGGAATATATCAGCTTTGACCTCTGAAACAGAACAGTTGAGTCACACAGAAAAAAGATAGATCATTTCAACCTAGCATCATTCCTCAAAAATATGGTTCTTACCCCAGTTATAAACAAGACAGAAATGCTTGTGTTTTGAGGCAGCCAGGGCCTGACACTACCCTCCTCCATCTCCTTCCACTGTACATCCCAAAAGGAGAGTGACCCTTGCACCCTTGAGTATCAAGGTGGCATAGAAAGCTGAAGAGACAGGAAAAGATATGAGAACACAGCAGTTTGGGACTTTCAGTTTTTTATGCAATTCCTTTAGAGAAATAAGAATTACCACCTGCTTTCTAATGCACAGAAAGAAATTCATCATATTTGTGTCAGAGAAGCTCTCTGGGTTTGACCACATATTTCTACTACACAAGGAACTTGGCTGGGGCTATGCATCAGAGTGTGCCCTCCACCTCCATGCCCACTCATCTTAATATGTGAATGAAAAATTTATGGAACTCTCCAAGAAATAAAGTAGAAACTATGAAAATGGTGAGATAGATAATAAACATGATAGATAGAAAATGGATATATAAGCCTGTGTGTAACTTGTGGTAAGGTAGGGAAACCTGGGTAAATGGGATAGAAGTAGTAATCAAAGGTAAAATGGAAATAGAAATTCTAGAGTGGAAGAATGAGCTAAAACCACAGTCAAGAATTTATTAGGTATCCGGTAAAATCCATGAAAAGATACAAACACCTAGATCTACTCTTGTTAAAATAGTTAAAGTTCAAGCATAAAGAAAAAAAGTGAACATTTTCTCCTCCTTACACATATAGACACTGAATATTAAAATTCTTCATCGACATTTTGGTCCTAAGTATGGGCTGTTCATATACAACCCTAGGGGAATCATATGATTTGGAAGTGATTCAGGCAGGAATGTATATGCACAATTGTTTAGGAGTGGAAATAGTTAATACAATATATTAATAATCTAGCAGAAGCCATAGGTTGATGAGGGAAACTGCTTCCAGAAAAACATGGTATAAATCAAAAGTTGGTAAGGCTGAGAAAACCTCAGTAATGGGTCTTTTCCCCTCTCTTCTACACAACAAACAATCTCTCTGAAACAAAATGGGGAAAAAAGTGCCTGGAGAAATAAAGGAGAATAATTATTAGAAAATACTTGTAAACGGACACAGTTGGATTCTAAGACAAGAATGTAAAGTTCTTTTTCTATATTTCTCTTCACTTTTCCTTGACAGGTCTTTATAAGCTGTAGTACTATAGTCATTTTCCATTTCTCTACCATTGCTTTTTGCAAGCTCAATCCTAGATAAATCCCTCTAGATGATAGTGCCAGAACTGGATATTATCTGTAATATTCAGATAATTACTACCTCTAAAAAAGTGAATTGCAAAAATGACCACAATTAAGTCTCATCAGATCTGAAAGAAAAATTATTGCCTCAAGTGGACAGTTGCACACTTTGTCATATTTCCCTCATCAAAAATAAACCATTTTTTCACATACTTGCTTTTGTACCTTTTTCAAATCCTTCATGCTTGGTTCTATTTTCTGGATTGATATTTCTTTCTCCCTGAATCTGAACATCAGTAGATTCTGACATATCCCTTAAAACACTGATACATCTTAGAGTATAATCTCCTTTGCTGCCTCTTGAATTTGATTCTGCACACTGTGAGAACTGTACATGAGATAAAGAAAAGTTTGGGCCAGAAACTCTCTATATATGTGGCCCAAATAAGTACTTTCCTTAAACAATATCAATCCATGCACTTAATTAAAACATCAAACAGAATGAAAATAAATTGGTAATTTAAAAAAAATTTAATTAGACATGTTGGCAATGTGTGGTAAAGACCTGAACCTCCTTATAACATTTTTTTAATTTTGAGAACAATAAACCATGAGTTTTCTGCAGCAGAGACTTCTGGTCTAGGGAAATTGGTAGAAGAGAATTTTCCCAGAGATGTACTCACCCATATAAAATTGTCTCCTAAAGAAGTGGAATGCAGGGAGAGAACAGTATGCAGATAATACGTTGCAAAAGCAATTTCTTGCAGAAGGATCAAAATATTTCTGTGAAGCTGCTACAACGTCCTCTCTAAGAATACAATTGCTTACTCTTAAATGCAGAAGCATACACATGCACACAGAGCTTATAATACAGGAAATAGGGGAATGCAAAATAAAATAATACGTTAAGTAAGGCTTGACAGGAAAGGTAAACTTCCCAAACAAAATCATAATGTTTATTTCCCCTTTCATTTTCCTCTAAATTTGATTTCTCAAATATTTCAGATGTCTCCTCTCATTTGGAGGGTTCAACTTTCTTATTTAGAGGCAGTTTTACTGTAGTGAACTTTCTAGGAGCCTGGACTCAACAATCACTGGTGTTTATCCATAGCAAAGACCAAGTGTCAAATCTACACTTCCACCTCCCTGACACACATACTAATGATGTGATCTCTCCCCCTCCCTGCTGGGATGGAGTCAAAAGGGGCCAACGGACAGACAAGACTTTTATAATTACTCAATAGTAATGAGGCTACCTCCACTGCATTGCCAATAGAGACCACATGGGATGTTGGAACTGAACACCCACCCCTGTTAAGCAATAAGAAGAGGACTCCTATCCAACTCTCAACAAAGTCTAAAGAACCTGGGTTTCTATAGCCATCTGACATAAGGAGGTTGTGCCCTCCCCTCTGCTGCTGAAGTAGTGTGAGAGAAATCTAACTAAAATAGAAGGTTTAAATAAGATCTAGTCATGGGCTTCCCTGGTGGTGCAGTGGTTGAGAATCTGCCTGCTAATGCAGGGGACACGGGTTTGAGCCCTGGTCTGGGAAGATCCCACATGACGTGGAGCAACTAGGCCCGTGAGCCACACTACTGAGCCTGCGCATCTGGAGCCTGTGCTCTGCAACAAGAGAGTCTGCGATAGTGAGAGTCCCATGCATCGCGATGAAGAGTGACCCCCGCTTGCCACAACTAGAGAAAGCCCTCGCACAGAAACAAAGACCCAACACAGCCAAAAAAGATCTAGTCATAATACAAAAAGTTTCAGGTTTCAATAAAAAAGGCTTATCATACGAGAACCAGGAGGACTCCAAACAAAATGAAAAGAGGCAATCAATCAGTGCCAATACGAAGATTACAGAGTTGTTAGAATTATCTGACAAAGATTTTGAAGCAGCCTTCAAAAAATACTTCAGTGAGTGGTTACAAACACCTGAATCAAGTGAAAAAAAAAAAAAAAAAATAGAAAACACCAAAAAGAAAAAGAAAGTCTCAACAGCAACGACAAAAAATAGAAGATATAAAGAAGAACCAAGTAGATATTTTAGAACTGAAAAATATAATAATCAGTAGTAAAACTTAGTAGATAGGTATAACAGCAAAATGGAATAGACAGAGAAAAGAAACAGTGAACTTAAAGGTTGAGCAATAGAAATTATTCATGTAAACAACAGAGAGAAAATCGATTGGAAAAAAATATCAGAAACTTACAGACCTTTGGGTCTCTAACAAGAGATCTAATATTCTTGTCATTAGAGTCCCAGAGAGGAGAAAGGAGCAAAAAGTATCCAAAGAAATCATGAATGAAAACTTCATATATTTGGCAAGAGACATAAACCTACAGATTCAGGAAGGTGAGTGAATCCCAAGCAGTGTTAGAAATTTTACTTCAACCATCAAATATACTTCAGAAAATTTAAGAGGAAAAGAAAAGTCTATTGTACATATCCATATTTTTGCTTACTGTGTTCTTTCTTCATGATTTTCCAAAGTTCCTCCTTCTATAATTGCCTTTCTGTTTAGAGAACTTCCTTTAACCATGCTTTTAAGGTAGGTCTGCTTGTGACAGATTCTTTTAGTTTTCCTTCCTCTAAGAATATCTTGAATTACCTTCATTTCTAAAAGACATTTTTTTTTTTTTTTTTTTTTTTAACTTTTGGGTTTTATTTATTTATTTATGGCTGTGTTGGGTCTTCGTTTCTGTGCGAGGGCTTTCCCCAGTTGCGGCAAGTGGGGGCCACTCTTCATCGCGGTGCGCGGGCCTCTCACTATCATGGCCTCTCTTGTTGCGGAGCACGGGCTCCAGACGCGCAGGCTCAGTAGTTGTGGCTCACGGGCCCAGTTGCTCCGCGGCATGTGGGATCTTCCCAGACCAGGGCACGAACCCGTGTCCCCTGCATCGGCAGGCAGATTCTCAACCACTGCGCCACCAGGGAAGCCCTAAAAGACATTTTCACTAGCTATAGAATTCTGGGTTGAATTTTCTTTCTTTCAGCAACTTTAAAAATGGGATATTTGCTTCTTGCTTCTATCGTTTCTGATGAGATCTCTTTTATCATTCAAATTTGTTTTCCGTTGTAAGTAAGACCCTATTATTTTTCCCTCTGGCTTCATTCAAACCATTTTCTTTGCTTTTAGTTTTCAGAATTTTAATATGTTTTGGCAATGGATTTCTCCAAGTTTATCCTAAATCTGTCAGAGTGGATCAAAAGGCAAAAGCTAACTTTATGTTGGCTATAAGAAACCCACTTTAAATATAAAGGTACGTATAGATGTTAAAAAAGGAATGGATAAACATGCATCATGCCAACACTAACCAAAAGAAAGTAAAGGGACAGATAGGCAATGCAAGTAGAGACATAGAAATCCTAAAAAAGAGCCAAAAAGAAATGCTAGAGTCAAAAACACTGTAATGTAAATATAGAGCTCTTCACTGTAATGTGAAAAATGACTTTAATGGAGTTACTAAACTAAATACAACTGAGAAAAAAAATCTCTTCTAGAGGATATATCAATAGAAACCTTCAAAAATGAAAAAAAAAAAAAGAGAGAGAACAAAGACTAAAAATCAGAAAAGAATATCCAAGGATCATGGGAAAACTACAAAAGATATAACTTATGTGTAATGGGAACACCAGGAAGAAAGAGGAAAAGGAATAGAAAAAATATTTGAAGCAACAATGAATGAGAATTTTCCCAATTTAATATCAGACAACAAACCACAGGTCCCAGAAGATCAGAAGGCATCAGTAGAACAAATAAAAAACAAAAACAAAAACTATACCAATGCATATCATTTTCAAAATTCAGGAAATCAAAGATAAAGAAAAAAATCCCAAAAGAAGCTAGTGGGAAAAAGACATCTTACCTATAAGGGAACAAAGACAGGAATTATATCCAACTTTTCAGAACATACAGCAAGAAAAGAGTGGAGTAAAATATTAAAAGTGTTGAGAGAAAAAAAAAAAAACCTATAATTTTATAAGTGAAATTGTCTTTCAAAAGGGAGGGATAAATAAAGATTTTCTCAAACAAAAATTGACAAAATCTGTTGCCAGTAGGCCAGCCCTGCAAAAAATGTTAAAAGAAGTTCTTTAAAGAGAAAAAATTACATAGGTCAGAAACTCAGATCTACATAAAGAAAGGAAGAGCATCAAAGAAGGAATAAGTAAAGATAAAATTAAATTTTGTATTCTTTATTGATCTAACAGATAATAGTTTGTTCAAAATAATAATAGAATAATAGTAACAACATACTCAAACATGTATGATTATTTATATATGTATATATAAATGGCAGCAAAGAGACAAGGGAGAAGAGGGAGGTATTAGGATTATTTTGTTATATACATTACTCATACTACCAATAAAGTGACATAGTGTTATTAGAAAGTGGGCAGGACCACTAGAAAGTGGACTTGGATTAGTTGTAAACATACATTGCAAACTCTAGGGCAACCACAAAAAGAAGTTTTTAAAAAAGAGGAGTATAATTGATATGCTAAGAAAGGAGAGAAACTAGAATCGTATAAAAGGCTCAGTTAAAACCACAAAAGACAGAAAAATAGTGGAAGATAAAAATGGAAACAAAGAACAAGGGGAACAAACAGAAAACAGTAACAAATTTGGGAATATTGATCCAAATATGTCAATAATTACTTTTAGTATCAGTAGTCTAAATATATCCATTAAGAGACAGAAATTGTCAGAGTGGGTCAAAAAATAAGATGCAACTATATGTTGCCTACAAGAAACCCACTTTAAAAATAAAAACACATATAGATTAAAATAAGTGGAAGTTTGTACCTTTTGACCAACATCTCCCCATTTCCTCTACCCACCAGCCCCTGGCAACCACCAATACACTCTCTGTTTCTATGAATTCATCTTTTTGAGATTTCACACATCATACTGCGTACCTTACACTTACACAATGTTATATGTCAATTGTATCTCAATAAAACTAGGGGTCCAGGGGGAAGCTAAGAAAATGAAATAAGAACTTCTTTGCATGCATTTAAAAATAATAAAATAAATGGATGGAGAAAAATACACCATGCCAAGATAAATCAAAAGAAGGCAAGAGCAGCTATGTTAATTTCAGACAGAGAAGACTTCAAAGCAAGGAAAGTTGTCAGGTATAAAGTAGAATATCACATAATGATAAAGTGGTCAGTTCTCCAAGACCTATCAATCCTTACCATGTATGCACCTAACAACACAGCATAAACTATATGAGGCAAAAATCAATAGAATTGCAGTAAGAAACATGAACCCATTATCATATTGGGAACTTCAACACCTCTCTATAAGAAAGTGATAGATCCTGTAGGTAGAAAATCAGTAAAAACATAGCTTAACTCAACACCATCAATCAACTGGGTATAATTGACATCTATAGACTACTTCATCCAACAACAGGAACATTGTTGGATCAAAAGGAACATTCACTAAGATAGACCATATTTCAATTTCAAATTTCATAGGAGAATTGCTCTCAAGTCAGACGTACACTCAGTCCAGTTACCTATGACTGGGTGAGGCAGAAGAAGAAAGAAAGAAAAAACTAGACTCTGAGAAATGAAGCAATATCTAAACCATCCTAACAGAATACATATAGCTTAAAGCTTCTTGGTAACACAATTGAAAGCTCAACTTCCAGGGTCCAACTGATGCAACATGACAACCCTGGCAGATGTCTCACTGGTCCATTTCTGTAACCCTGTGGTGACTTCCTCAGCCCCAAGTTTGGCTAAGGATACCCTTCATTTTAATTCTGAAGCTCATAGTTCTTAACATGATCCTACCTCAGACAACCATACACAAGGAATTGAGCCATTTTCCTTTCCAACTGTGGAAGCAAAAAGGGTCTCATTATGCCACATTTTGGGGAAAATACAGAGTTATCATCCACTTTTCCAAAAGCTACTACTATCCCATTTGTCTTCAGTAGATCCTTTGTACTTCCTACCTTTTAGCTCCCTAAAGGCGATCTGCTTTCTCAAGAGTGGCCGAGATAATATTTCTGTCAACTCTCTGGCAGGAGCAGGGATAAAAAAGGAATACATGTTGAATTATCAATATGGCACCCTGCTCAATATGTTTGAAACAGACCATTTTATGGCTCTGCCTACCAGATTCTTTGCCATTAAAGTAATAATAGTTTTCATTCCCAGCTCCTTCTACAGGTGACCATGAACACTGTGGATAGACCAAGACCCAGTGAGCCATTTAGCAAAAAAACACATTTTGAGGTTCAGGAAATAGACTCAAAGATTATGAAAAGGCCAAAGGTTAGGCTTTATTATGCTGATTTAGAATGGAGTTAAAGATGTCTAAAGAAACAGTTGATTTCTCACCTGAGAATGACAAAGTAAGAGAATATTGCAGAAATATCTGTGAAGTTCACAAAGTTATTTGTGCAGTATGTTGGCAATTAATGTGATTCATTGAAGAGGTATAGTAATCCAGGGCCAAGTTCCATTTGCAGAAGTGAACGTATTGTCCCACCAGTGGCATTCAGAACAGAGTATTATTAGTGGCAGTCTTAATCTGACCTAGACTGGAGGTTTGCTTGGTATACAAAATCTTCTCAGTCGTGAGATTATCTGTAAACCAAGAGCACCACTAGAAAAAATGAAAAGAAAGTATAGGGTTGTGTAGCTTCCAAATCTCTATTGCAAACTTCCCCAAATCAATTTAGTCTTTTTTCATTGTAAGATACTTTCTGGTAAATGTCCAAGCTACCAATGATTACTGGGCTTGCTAGCAGGTGGCATATTATAAGCTAATCATGCAAGACGTTCCAGACATGCAAACTTATAAGCACTTACAAACATTTACTATCAAGCAAACACAAGAACAATCATGAGACCTCCTCATTCTCTGTCCTAGCAGACAGTGGCAAGCATCTTTCATGAAAGTTTCATTCCAAGGTAAATATAACAACATTTTAACAGCAAGTTCGGCTAACCTTGTAGTCAGATCAGGTACCAGAATCTTCTGTTAAGTGGAGAGACACAAGACCAAATGAGTTCTAGATTTATTTTGGAGTGCCACTCCAAAAGCTACTGGGCTGCCCAGATTCTTATGTCTAATTCCCAAAAGGGCAAAGGTGCCTGTATAAATATTTCTAATAAACCATGTGTTTGTTCATTACTCATTTCACCAAAGCAAATTTATTTCTTACATCTCTTATGCTAATTTTAACAAACTGCCTAGTGCAGTGATTCTCAAATTAAATATTCACAGAATCCACTGGGAGTCTTGTTAAAATGCAGACTCTTATCCATTATGTCTGGGTTGAGGGCCTGAGATTGTACATTCTAACAAGCTTGTAGGTGATGCATGTTATACTGGTCTCTGGACCACACTTTGAATAACAAGAGGCTAGTTCAGATTTAGATGGTGATATTGAAGTACCTCCTTGAGCCTCCTCTGTCATGTGAACTTCTGATTAAGATCTTTAAAATGCTCACTAACTACCTCTGAGATATGAATTCCTTTTTATTTTTTATTTTTAAATTTTATTTATTTTTAAAATTTATTTTTATTTATTTATTTATTATTTTTTGGCTAGGTTCCTGGGCTTCAGTAGTTTCGGCATGTGGGCTCAGTAGTTGTGGTGCAAAGGCTTAGTTCCTCTGCGGCATGTGGGATCTTCCTGCACCAAGGCTCAAACCCGTGTCCCCTGCATTGGCAGGAGGATTCTTAAGCACTGTGCCACCAGAGAAGCCCGAGATATGAATTTAAATAGGAAATATAAAGTGTTTCACACTTATTTTGGTGTAAAATTAATATTACTACATATGTACATATCACACAGCTTATAATGATGTATTCTCAAGTAAGGTAAGACAATATAATAGTCTACCCAAATGGAATGGGTACAAATAAAATGCCCATTTGGAAAAAAAAAAAAGAGAGAAAGAGATAAAGAAAAAAGAGGAGTGCCACTAAACAGTGTAAGATTTTATGTAAGCTGTGTCTACATGGCTCCCTTTTTTCATGGCAACCTGAGAATTTCCAATACAGAACAAAATAATTAATCATCTGCCTTCCAGCCCAAACATGACGTGCTAAAGCATTAGACTGTATTTTTTCCAGTGAGAAAGATAAGCCCATTGGATGACATTTTGTAATGAGATTAATTTATTAATAGGCTTGCACCTAAAAACAATGTTTCTACTCATTGCTGCTGGAACCATGTATGAATTGACAATATTAAGCATCCATCAATATTAAGTACAATAGGCTCCCTTTATAACAATATGCACTGTTTACACCATTTCCATCTAATCAAATTATATGAATCCTATCCCAACCAACTGAAAATATATATGCTTGTACAATATAATCTCTTAAAATATTATTGCTTTGTTTTGTTAATAAGAAAATATATTAAGATATATTTTCTGTCATTAGGCATGGAAAGACATGAAAAAGACATATATATATGTATATACATATCTGTTGATAGTTATGTTGTACCCTGATAATATCCTGAATGCAACTCAAAGTCTTCATTAAATGGTCTCAGATTAGTAATTTCCAAACAATTCAAGGCTTTGACTCTGATTCCAAGCAATTCAGAAAGCTTTGCATTTAGAATTTTTTTTGTCACTTCATTCTCATCTCTGACTTAATCAGGTAGCTTATGATCAAGACAATTACTTAGATTAAATTCTAAAATAAAAGAAATTTAAACTGATCTCATATTAGTTGAGCACTATACTAAAAACTGGGAAATAAATACAAATAAGATATGTACATGAACCCTTAGAAACTCATAATCTGGAAAAAGACAGATATAAATAAATTTTAACTGATAATTGTATAAAGTGAATTAAATGCCATTATGAGGTAGTACCAGATGATGTAATATAAGGAATAACACAGGGTAAGAAATAATCAACTGTTTGGAGAAATAAGGAAAAACTTCAGAGTTGGTTCCATTTTCTGAGCCTTGAAAGAAGAGCAAGGGGAACGCAGATAGTTGAGAGGAAGGAGAACATTCTTGACAGAAAGAAAACCCCTTGAATAAGAAAGGCACAATATCGTAAATGTGGCAGTGTATGCAGAAATTGTCAAGGTTTGGCTAGTGATAGGAAACCAGAAAGCCAAATCCTGCCACAGCTTAAAGAACCTAATGCACAAAGTTAAGGAATCTGGACTTCATCCAGAAAACAGAATTTACCTAAAGAAAGTTTTAAAGAAGGAAAATGATAGTGGGAAATGTGATTTTGAGAAAGGCAACTCTGTGATAATATGGAGATTCAATTAGTGGGGAAATAGACTGTAGACAAGGAGAGCGAGGATAAAGCAAATTCAATGGCTTGAATGGGACATTGTTAGGCTGATTCTGGATCAGATTTAGATGGCCATATTGGCATGGCAATGGACACAGATTCCAGATACCAGGAGACAGTCTTGACAGATGTGAGTGCTTGGATATGAGGTTGAGAAACTCTTTGCATTTATATAAGGTAAGATATAGTTTTGATTGTTCAATTATGCCCTAATGTTTGACTTAAAACCTGATACTTCCAACCTTATCCTTCCTTCTATCCTCCTTTTTGAACAAGTTGGGTTCTCTAGGTATTGGAATAGCAAGAAAACAAACTTGACAGATGAATCACACCACTACAATCCCTACTATAGCCCACCTTGCACATCTGCCATGTATGATATCTGAATTGTCCTAGGACTCACTTAAGTATCTTCATCTGTATCCTGCAAGAAAAGTTTTGAAGATGAAATGTAACTATCATTAATCCTCTCCTGCATCATTTAAGATTGTATTTGGCTGTGTGTAATTGCAACCTGAATACTGTGAATAAACCAAAGAAGGGTTAATAAAAAAAAACACAGTGCTGCAGTTTTTCACAATTTCAGAAGGTCTCATACATATTGTGTCCCTTAAAATTGTGGTCCAGTGGGTCTCACATGCAAAGGCTGCAATGTGAATGGAGCCCCTCGGGTGCAATGTGATGGTACTCAGAGTCAAGGCTGATAGAACTGCTTGGGTTCCATTTTCCTGCTCTGCCACCTCTGGCATATGCTTTCCTCCTGAATGCAAGGTGATTTCTGCAGCTCCAGGGATTATGTCCACATTCAGGTCAGAAATAAAGCAGAGCGGAAATAATAGACAGAGACCTTCTCCTCTAAAGTCTTTGACTTTGGGCAGGGGTGGCCGGGAGAGACAACCCGTCCAGGAACATTTGCTTATTTATCTCACGACCAGAACTGATTTGCATTGCCTTCGATAGCTCCAAAGGAGTCTGAGAAAATCAGTATAGAGTTGCCCAGAGAAAATCAAGATTGTTAGTAAAGAACCAGGGCATAAGGATATTAGATAGACAACAGGGTCCACTGTACCCAATAACCTGAAATCAGACACTGTCTGAAGAGACCACAGATGATTAGGACTTGAAAACATGAGCCCCACACCCAATCCAGAATGTCCTCTCTGGTTTATCATCTATCATCTTATATACTTTATATATTTATTTTATTTCTTACTTGAAAAGAAGTTTGATGTGTGCAGGAATTTCTGTCTCTTTGGTTATATTCTGTATTTCCCAATGCTTAGAACTGTGACTGGTACAAAGTAAGTACTTAATATTTGTTACATGAGTAAATGAATATTCATCCCAGCCAGGGACTCAATGGATCTGAGCTCTCCCTTGCAACGTGGAGGAAAGTGTGTAAGAGCAGAGCTCAATATGTGCTGCTGAGATGTCCATGTTTACATCCTTGTAAAAGTCGTTGAAACTTTAAAAAAAACTTTCAAAAAACTGATCCATAAGCATGGCCTCACAGCTACCACTAGAGGATTCTGTAGTTTTGAAAAAAAATTAGAAGATGGAACTAAAAATAATATAAGTTCTCCTATAACCCATGATGCTTAGAGCAATTCCCCAAGGCAGGATTCCAGCAAAAAGATACAAGGATAGAAATTGCCACTAGGAGGAGCTACTGAGAGATCTTACTTTTCCAAATATGCCATTAGGAGGAGCAGATGCCCTCCAGCCAAGAAGACATCTTAATTTGGAGATTTCTTCAGTTCTGTGCTAAACCCAAGTGATTACTTTCACAAGAGGAGAACATTGACTCTGATTTTCTACTTTGCATGAATAAGAAGAGTCGAGGGATCAAGATTCATTATGTACTTTACCGAAATGAGGGACTATCACTTTCCCACTAGCAAACTAAGTGATCTGCGAAGGTCTGTGAGGTCTTTTCCCCACAGAGGGGAAAGAATTAGAAACACAGAGTGAGGATTCCCTGAATAGAAAGATGCAAAAGACCAATGTGGCACTTAGATTCATAGCACAGAAGGTCCAGGCTAGGGATTGTTAGGAGAAGTGAACAATCAGTGTGCCAAGTCACTTACAGGTAGAATATGAGATCTTGCTCCCTAAAGATTTACCAGGTGAAAATGCTGGAAATCAAAATCTTCAGTAATATGAATGAATAATCTATTAACTACCTCTCATAATGGGCTAGTAATTGCCTCACTTTTGGTCTGAAAATTGCCTTGAATTAAACTAACCAACTGCAAAGATGTGTTCCAAGGGTAAAACTATAAAAATTAAAATATGTGCTTTCCCATTATAAGTGAGTTGAATGAAATTTTTATATAGATACTCTGGGATTTCACTTGATTTGATGTTTTAGGGATTAAAAAGAATGCATTAGAAGAAATTCTGTACTTGTTAAATTCCATTTAAAATGACTTTGCTGCTTAATTTTATTGGCCTATTAAGAAATTATCAGATAGTATTTTATAAAATCAGGGTATGCACCTCAAATGCAATTAACATTTTCTCCACAGATAAACAAGATGCATATTTTCTGCTTCTAGGTTCTCAGAACTTGATAAAATAAAAGTAAAATTGTAGACATAAAAATAGAGTTGTCAACATTGTAGATATTAAAAAGTGTGTATATATGTATGTAATATAGGTATTAAATATATATATTAGATAACATTGGAGACTTGGCATTTTGCAGTCTAAAAAATGCTAGACTCACAGAAAACCATGTTCAAATTCCTGAGATACCATTTTCTCACAGTGTGACCTTGTGTAATACATTGCATATTTCTAAAATCCAGTTTCCTGATCTATGAAATGAAGATCTGAATTCTTTTAACTAGTTAAATGATTTAGTGGGAAAACCAAGAAAATGTGCTTAGCATACTGCTTAGTAAACAGCCACTTCTTGATAATTGTTTGTCAAATATGAAACAAATATAAAACTTGGGGCAAGTAAAACAAAGCCATCCTGACCAGCTTTTTCTATTTTGGGATATGAAACTCCTATGTATGAGATTTGATGGGCCATTGAAAACCTCCCACCTGGAACTATTTCTCCTCTTGGCCCTGTTAATGGCTTGGAAGATACCATGTCATACTTTCAGTTGAATTAAGGCAACAAAGCCACATTTTAAAATTCATATGTTCAGTATCTCCAATAGACAGAATATTGGCCTCCATGTCCTAACCTGTAGATATGTTACCTTATATGGCAAAAGGGATTGTGCAGATGTGATGAAATTAATGATCTTGAGATGGAGAAATTACTTTAGATTATCTTGGTAGGACCATTCTAATCCTTAATCAGAGAATTTTTCCTTAATCAGAGAATTTTTCCAGGTCAGGTCAGAGAGATGAGACAAAAGATGGAGGAGGAGAGATACAAAGTATTTATTAAGTTCAACATGCCATTGCTAGCTTTGAAGATGGAGGTCAAATGCAGGCAGTGTCTACAAACTGGTAATGGCCTTCAGATGACAGCCAGTAAGAAAACAGGGATCTCAGTCCTGTAACCACAAGGAATTGAATTCTGCTAACAGTAGGAATGAGTAAGAAACAGATAATACCCTTAGAGTCTCCGGAAAGGAGACTGTGCTTTTAGCCCGGTGAGACTCCTATCAGATTTCTGACCTATGGAATGCTAAGATAATAAATTTGTGTTGTTTAAGCTTTACATAGTTAGGAATTTGGCCTCACCCAAAGAGAAGTCTAGTCTTTGACCTCACCTATTAGGTAGTAATCTCTAGGTCCCTGGAATGTCCTGCCTGCTAAAAGTGTCTTTGTTTAACAACGTGGTTTATTTGGATCACACAGCGTGAGTTCCAACCTCTGAAGAAACTAGAGACTAAACATGTAAGCCTCACATCAGGGAGAGGTTGGAGACTTAGAGTCAGCCACCCGGGCAATGTGCTATTGAGCCTTAATAAAAACTCTGGACACTAAATGTTTGTGGGTGAGCTTCCCTGGCTGACAATACTTTGTGTGTATTGTCACACATGGCGGCCTGGAAGAGTTAACACCATCCATGACTCAGTGAGACAGGAAGGCCAGAAGCTCTGTGTTCGGACCCCTCACAGACTCTGCTCTATGTGTCTCTTTCTTCGGTTAATTTTAACTTGTATCTATTCCCCATAATAAATCATTCAGTTAGTAGTGAGTTCTGTGAGTCATCCTAAAGAATTATCGAACCTGAGTGACCATGGGGACCCCCAAATTTGTAGCCAGCTGGTCTACAGTAAGTGACCCTGGGAACTTCTAAACTTGTGACTGGTGTCTGAAGTGAGGGCAGTCGTGTGGAGACTGTTCCCTCAGACTTGGCAGTTGGGTTAACTCTGTGCAAGTTACTAAATTTTGTAGTAAGTTGTTTAAGCAGCAATAGAAAACTAATACAAAAACTAATAATCATAAAAAGGCTAAAACAAATAGCTCACTGGGAGTACCTCACCTTAAGAGGATGGACTTGGAATAGTAAATATCAATGGGGAGATGGGGCTGGAGAAGAGTAGAATAAAGCTGAGGGAACAAAATGCCAGCCTGAGAGGAGAACCACAGAGGAGAAGTCCACACTGATGCCGAAAACTTGGCCTCTGTGCACCTATGCGAGTCAAATCTCAGAGACAGAGTTTTGGGTGAAGTAGACAAGAATAGCTTTATTGCTTTGCCAGGCCAAGGGGAGCATAGCAGGCTCCTTCCCTTGAAAACAGTGTGTCCCAACCTACTAGGATATGGTGAGGAGTTTTATAGCAATAGTTCAAGGGTGGGGTTGCTCATAAGATTAGGGTGTGTGCAGGGCCTGCACTCCTTTAATCTGGTCTCAGGTAATCTGCTGAGTTTCTGTGGTTCTTAATCTGGCCTCAGGTGGACTTCTTGAAGAGCTTCTCTGGTTCTTTAATCTGGAATGAAGAATGCTGACATCTTCCATTTGTTGGGAGTTTTAGTTCTATAAAAATCTTAGAAGATACTGTTATGTGTATCCCTTGAGGCAGAACCAGGACTCTGCTCCAAGGCTGCACTATTATTTCTTGGCTGTTCCTCCCCTGTCTCTGCATCCCCTCCCTTCCCTGATTAGCAACAGTTTGAATCTGCCCTTTGGGACTCAGGGGAGGTCATGGAGGCTGGAGTCTTTTCACTATAAACAGGAAATGGGGAACACGGAAAGGCTTTCATAGCCAGGAGTCCCACAGTGCCCTGCTTGGTTTCAACACTGGGTAGGGGACAGTGCAGCAGAAGGAGTCATCCTAAGAATATTTAGTGAGGGAACAGAAAGGCTTAAGGGATACTGCCCAATTATATTAGCTATAAAGGAGTTTCTGCCAGCCAGCACAGAGAGTTTACTTCCCAGGCCCTGCTTTTCAAGTAGAGGTTTAAGAAGTCTCTCCTGGGTGCAATTACTGGTGAATAAATCTCAGTCCCAATACAGCAAAAGTAACCTGTGCAGCTTCTTTCGAGAAATTCATTTTAAAATGATTTGGTGGTAGGTAAGGTGTTTGTTTTTTGATGTATTGGCTTTCCTAGTATCCTCAGTTCAATTTATTATGCAGCCATCATAGGCCCCAGGATGCTTTTCTGTTGGCCTTGTGGCAGACTTGGATAAATTCCAGTATGGCTTCTCTGAGTTTCTGTGGATTTAGATCCTCTAAAGAGTTACATTTCCATCTTATTGATTCATATGAAAATATTTCAAACAATCACATAAGAAAATGTTTCTTCCAAATTCCTCCTTGGCTGAGTTGAACATTTATACAGTGTACAAAGAGCAAAAGGTAAACTTCATGTACATTAGGAACAAGTTGCTTTCCAAGTAACTCAGCCAAAGAGGAAGGATTTCTTGGGTTCACTGGGAAGTGGCCCAGAGCTAATCACTTCAGCACTTCAGATACGGCAACCTTCCTTCTACCACCTCTTACTCATGACACATCCTGATGATTTCATAGCTCAGAAAACCTTGATTCCAGCCCTTGAATGGAGAATCTTGCCATATCACTGCCAAGTTTTCTTTATGCCTCTACTTCTAAGGTGATTGACATCTGCTCACAAAAGCAGGCATCAATTATGAAAATCAGGATAAATACAATGCTGGTTATTACCTGAATCATACTAGACAAATTTAGAGATAATAACTTAATCCAACTATACTCCAACAACCTCTAAAAAATAAAAAGGATATCTTTTAGGATTGGTGAAACCAAATCAAGTAAGACTTTGGGTTTTAGGCAAACCCTCTTTTATGAAGTTTTATTGGTTCTTATGGAGACTATTCCTTGTATATTATTTAAGACTTGTTTTCATCCGAATAAAAGGAGTGACAGGCAAGCAGCACACTCTCAGTGTATCAAGTGGAAAGTGATAAAGTTACAGAAAAGAAACAGCATTTGGATATTCCAATTTGCACTTGTGAATGTGGCAGTGGATTGGATGTCTAGGTTATTCAACCTCAAATTCAGTCCAGGCCTGCTTGGGCCACAAAGCAAACCTCAGCAAATTTAAGAAAATTGAAATCATATCAAGGATCTATTCTGACAAAAATGCTATGAGATTAGAAATCAACGACAAGAAAAAAACTGCAAAAAACACAACCATGTGGAGGCTGAACAATACTAAACAACCAATGGATCACTGAAGAAAACAAAGAAGAAATCAAAAAATACCTGGAGACAAATTTAAATGAAAACATGATGATCCAAAACCTATGGGACACAGCGAAAGCATTCTAAGAGGGAAGTTTATAGTGATACAAGCTTACTTCAGGAAACAAGAAAAATATCAAATAAACAACATAACCTTGCACTTAAAGCTACTAGAGAAAGAAGAACAAACAAAACCCAAAGTTAGTAGAAGAAATAATAAAGATCAGAGCAGAAATAAATGAAATAGAGACTAAAAAAGTACTTTAGAAAAGATAATGAAACTAAAAGCTGGTTCTTTGGAAAGATAAACAAAATTGATAAACCTTTAGCCAGATTCATAAAAAAAAAGAGAGGGCCCAAATCAATAAAATTAGAAATGAAAAGGGAGAAGAGAAGTTACAACCGGCACCACAGAAACACAAAGGATCATGAGAGACTACTACAAGCAACTATATGCCAATAAAGTTGACAACCTAGAAGAAATGGACAAATTCTTAGAAAGGTGCAATCTCCCAAGACTGACCCAGTAATAAACATGAATAGTCTAGGGCTGCTTTGGGAACAACTCTATGGCTTTGGAATTACCATCCATTATTACATGGTTATGCCAGAAGGGCACATGCTCTGAAATTGTTGTCAAAAAAGGAGTGATAAGTTTAACTCACTCAGTCTTTTTCATTTTCTCATTCTTCTGGGACTAAGGGAAGGGAAACACTATAAAGAGGAATTTTGAAGGCAGTTGGCCCTTTCAGGCCAAATAGGAAGCACTACTGACAAAGTATTAAATCTTAGTCAATACAGGATCCCCATGCATCAAATCAGGTCCTATGCTTTCCTCTAAAGGGAGGAGGTAAAAAATCATTGGTCAAAACTAGGTCCAATATGTCTGCTGGTTTCCTAAGACCACTAGTTTAGCAAGAGAATCTCCATACCCTTTTTAGAGCTGTTGACATTTCCATGAAAAGGTTTCTACAGAAAACAGCCAGATTCTCAACTTTCTCTAGAGATATGCAAGGGATTTTGTCTCTACAAGTCCTTACCTATTTCAACTCCAACATCCCACAAAAACTGACCTGTGTTGGGATGGCTTGCACGTGGTGAATTTCTGTCATTCCCCCTCCTATATCCACAACCATCATTGCTACTCAGTAGAGCACAACTGCTCTCAGAGCCCTTCTCAAAATAGTACTCTGTCTTTTTTCCCTCTCTTGAGATCCCAGAACAAAATAAAGGCCTGAGTGAGCAATTCACTCAATACATCATGTTCTGTTTGAGCTATGGCTATCTAGACCACTTTGGGAGTCCTCCTGACTCTTTTTAAAAACAGTGGCTGTAAGAATTAATACAGTTTCTAAAGGGAGACTCACAAACTTTCCACAAGTGGTATAGGCACTTGTCAGTATCAATTTCATATTTTACCAAGAAGGATTTGATTAGATGTCATCTAAGAGTCAAGGATAACTATATTCTTCCTCTGTTGAGGATCAGAGGAGGCAGAGTGTGGAGGTGGTGATCTCACATTTTATGCTTGTTGGGTCAAGTGTGCTAAGAAACCAGGTGAAGGAAAAAGCTACTGACTTATGGGTGAGAACCTGGACACTCTGACTCTCACTGTCTATGACAACTCACTCTGTCTCGTCTCTCATATCCGCTCACTAAGGCTTTTATTCCTGCTTATAAAATGGCTCTCAAATTCATCCCTCTTTGCCCACTGCTTAATAACCCTTCTAACTAAGAGACTGTATCAACCTCTTATTTGGTTACTCTTAGCTCCAATTTCTATCATCCTCTGCTGTCCAGTCAACCATTTGAAGCACATTCAAATCCTCTGAAGTATGTCACCTTTTAATTTGTATGCAAACTCCTAAAGCCAGCAAATAAGGTCTTCTAAATTCTGGCCTTCATCTCTCAGCTCTATTTCATGGTCTCATTCTAATTTTTATCCAAAGTTATTTACTGCCCTTGTACACATTGTGCCCTTGGGACTTTCCCTCTGTTATTTCCTTTCCTAAAATCGCTCCCTTCTTTCTTCCTTTCTAACACCCAAATACTATGCTTGGATCCAAATCAAACTCTGGCTTGACCATGAAGTATTCCCTGATCCTCTGTCCTGGGTCTGCTCACTCCTTCCCCTGTGCTCTCTTAGCAAATCAGACTTCATTTTTCATATAGTCTTTATCACACCCTCCTTTATTTTATCATTCACTAGCTTGTGAACTCAGAGAATATAAAATTATTATCTGATATAACTCAAGATCTGTCATTGCATGTGTACAAGACTGGCACATGATACAAATACAATAAATATTGCATAATTCACCCTGATGTTCGAGCTTTCCCATTTTACTACCTGTGTGTTTATTTACAGAGGTTTTATGGTGTGGTTGTGAAGAATTCAGCCTTTGGGAGCCAAACTATCTGGATTTGAATCTTGGCTCTGTCCCCTAATATCTGTGTGATCTTAGGGAAGTTACTCCATGAGGATAATAAAGACCTCACATGGTCATCACAAGAATTAAATGAGCTGATATGAGTAGAACATTTAGAACAGTGCCTGGTACACTGTTCGATATTCAATAAAGATCACACGTTCACTTAGCTAAACTCTCCCTCAAGCCTGTGATCACTGACTAACAAAAGGCAGGGTGGCATGTTGTGCAGAGCTTTTGTTCAGAATGAGTCCTGGAGTGAAAGGGTCTGGACCAGAAAAGATCTAGCAGATTCTGCAGTCCTGGAAAACAATGAGCCAGGAGGACAGAGTCCACTAAGACAGAAAGGAGTAGGCAGGTCCGAATGAGCAGAAACCAGAGACCAGGAGGTCAGAGTCTGCAAGGGTGGCTCCATGAACAGCTTGGAAAGTGCCTAGTCCTAGGGCAGAGGTGGCTTGCTGTCTGCTCCACATTTGCTTTCCCTTCCAGGAGCAGGCAGACCTGGAAACTCAGGCAAATAACAGTTAGAGAAAACCAAAGGCCTTCATCTGGCCGCAGCCCTGTGGAGGCAAACACAAAGATCCACCCCATCTCATGCAGATATAACCAGAAGATATGCAGTTCACACATCCCCTGGGTTAATCCCTTTACAGACAAATCAGTGACCATCTCAATCTACATTAGGTTAATCCTTTTTTTAACCTCCAAAATTATAGGTCATCACTCTAGACAAGGTATGAGCTGTGAGAATGCAATACAAAATGGCAATCTATGGCAATCCACATCCTTTAGTGCCTAACTCATTTTCTCCTCATAAAACATTCATAGCATTTAAAATTATTACTTTATGCCTGAGTCATAATATTGTTAAAGCTTATAAAAATCATTTCAGTGTTAATTCCCCTGACTCAGCTTTCTTAAATATTCTTTCTCAGAAGTTGTATAGAATTTAACCAGAAAAAGGTTTTTTTTGTTTTTTGTTTTTTTTTTAACCAACTGAAGTAATCAGAAAACAGATGAAGTAAGGAAAATAAAATAACTGCTAGGTGAATGCAGGGTTTGGAGTTGGGATCTATGAGCTTCGCTCACTCACTACTTTGCTATAAAATGACCATTTGACCTGGCCCTTTGCCCCACCAGACATCCCTACTATCTACCACAGGCTGAGCCGTGCCATATGCCACCAAATGAAATTATCATTTTTATTATTCTTTCTCATCACCAACAATGACCAATCAATCCAGAATGAGCAAAAGTCATGTTAAAGGCAACGCTGATATAACATATCAAAGCAAAAGCATTTCAGCTTTATTCAGAGTCCATTTATCTCTCAAAGGAGCTGCTTCAGGTGCTAGGCAGCTCAGCGACGTATGGAACAGTCAGGAACCCATACCCACAACCACCGGCCATGCCACCTATAAAGAGGAGTTGGAGCCTGAGCAGTGGGAGGCCCATGAGAACACGGAGCCAACAGGAGCTGGGCCAGAACTTCAGGGGCTGCAGGAGGCACAGAGGCAGGACATGGATGATCATTATTCTGAGAATACAGTCTATAAACCCCTCATGATTCTCAGAAAAGACCATGACTTGAAAATAATTAAGTCATCATCCCAGAGATCAAAGAGACATCTTCCCAGAGGATGGTCCTGGAATAGAATTTTAATGATTTAAAGGGAGCCCTTAGAAAGCTCCAGTTTGAGCGGTTGGTCTTTTGCAAGAAGTGGACACCAATGAACAGAGTAGTAAGCCACTAGATGATTCCAGAAGTCAAAGAGCATGGAACTAACCCTATAGAGGACAGTCCAAGAAAGGGAGACTGCCGTTCTTGGTGGTGTATAAGAGCAGAGTGAGAAACTGCAGAGCTTTACCAAAAAAGCCTCACACATTCAGTTGGACAGACTACCAGAAGTGCCTTTACTGGATGATGTACCATGGCTAGCTTCCTAGTTGAATGAGTCGGTTCTTAACATAGTGAAGAACTACATTTTAAACCATGGAACTGCAGCATCTCACCCACCAGTGCAGATACAAGAAAAAAATAGAAAACCCTGGTGGCATGATAGTACAATGATGTAAGGTGGATGATGAGTTTAGTGCCCAAGATGACAGGCTCCAGTCCCATAAATGTACTTCAAATCATTTTGAGGATGTATATGCAGCTCTGAAATGAACTTCATAGCATTGCTTTTAGAACCCAATTATCACTTCTGGTGGAGGAGATGGCTTCCAGGAATGGAGTCCTTGAAGCATCCCCCAAATAGGTCATCCCACATTGGTGCCTCATGAGTGGAAAGATGGCCTTGTCTAAGCTATAGAAGAAGTAGAACACTCCAGAAAGATTCTGAATCCAACTCCAGCACCCCAAATTATTTCTGTGGACAGACATTAACATTTGGAGTTGAAACTGAGAGACAATTGGATGGGAGAAACATTATAGGAGTGTGGGCAGATCACAGAATGAATAAGAGTCTCTGCAGAAGCATCAGACAGTGTGCATTAGTACAAACAGTGCCATTTTTGAAAATGGAAAAGAAATGACTAATCAGTTACCTGCAGTTACTCCTGGGAAAGGTGGCTGATAAAACTGTCACATTTGACATTGAAACTGTGACTCTAGGAACCACCAATAATAACAAAGGCAGAAACTTCAAGCTTCAAATAATTATTAACTTGAGTAACAGAGAAGTGTTTGTTGACTGCTTACTTCATTCATCATTCAGATCTCTTTATGTTGGATGTTATTTTTTCCATCCTGAATGGAAAGTGTTTTAGATTCTTGGATGACTAGCTTTGGTCTGCAGGGTTTTAGGGCAGCTGTTCTTAACATGGTTTAGTTGTAACTGATAAAAATAGTAGGATTCAATCTCTTGAGCTATTGGAAATGGAAAATACTGGATTCATTTTGGAATATTTTAGCAATAAGATACTTAAATGTTGTAGACAAAACCATAATGCAGTCAATTTTATTTTTAGCATAGTGTTCATTAAAATATCATATCACAATAAAAATTGAATTGACTTTAAAAGTACCCATGTATAAAAAGCACCCTTCTACTGTGCTTCTTTTTAAAGTTGGTTATTAGAATGGAAAAAGTCAATGTAATGTTATTTGATTAAATATCCATATTTTAAGGATCCAAGACCATATAAAGCTTAGAATAAAACAGGAATAGACCTAAAGAAGCCAGAGTTTGGTAATATATATTCATCATGTGCCCTCCACATAAGTGTGTTGAGTGTGCTCTTCATATTCAGGTGTTTTTTAAGTAGTGTTGACTTTTATCTTAGGTTCAGTATAACTTTAAGTCCTAAAAGCATTAAAATTTTTGCATATTTTTAAATGCCTGACAAAACATCTGAAATCATCAAAGAATTTTCTTTTGCTGTTTCTATGCCATGTGATTCAAGATAGTCTAAAGGATTTTTATAGGGCAAAACTACTATGGAAGTGGTATGCACAGCAGTGTTAGCCATTTCATGAGGATGTCACGTGCACATGTGCATATCCAGCCTCAGTGACATGCTTGCACTATTTGTAGGTTATGATTTGCAGTCCAGTTTAATGTCAGTTTGATGAATGATATTTTAGTTGAGTAAACAAGCACCATGGGGGAAAGAGAAATGGAGAAAAGATACAGGCTATTAATTGCCTGGCTCAGAAGACACACCTACCACCTCTGCTCACAGTCCATTGGGCAAGCTAGTCACATGACTCTAACCTAGATATTTTTTGAAAATTTAAATGTGTGTAATATATTTGAAGCATTTATTTCATGTATAGAAATGGTGGTCTTCCTTTACTCTGCGAGTCTACAGATGTTTCTTCTCAAAGGGATTTTTTCCTTTTCACTTCTACAAATACAAAAGTATTTTGAAAAGCAAGTTTAATGTTTTTAAGACATTCCCACCAACAGTGGAAGAGGGTTCACTTTTCTTCACACCTTCTCCAGCATTTTTTGTTTGTAGATTTTTTGATGATGGCCATTCTGACTGGTGTGTGGTCATACCTCATTGTAGTTTTCATTTGCATTTCTCTAATGATTAGTGATGTTGAGCATCCTTTCATGTGTTTGCTCTCAATCTGCATATCTTCTTTGGAGGAATGTCTATTTAGATCTTCTGCCCAATTTTGGATTGGGTTGTTTGTTTTTTTGATATTGAGCTGCATGAGCTGCTTGTAAATTTTAGAGACTAACCCTTTGTCAGTTGCTTCATTTTCAAATATTTTCTCCCATTCTGAGGGTTGTCTTTTTGTCTTGTTTGTGTTTTCCTCTGCTGTGCAAAAGCTTTTAAGTTTCATTAGGTTCCATTTGTTTATTTTTGTTTTTATTTCCATTTCTTTAGGAGGTGGGTCAAAAAGGATGTTGCTATGATTTATGTCACAGAGTGTTCTGCCTATGTTTTCTTTTAAGAGTTTGATAGTGTCTGGCCTTACATTTAGGTCTTTAATCCATTTTGAGTTTATTTTTGTGTATAATGTTAGGGAGTGTTCTAATTTCATTATTTTACATGTAGCTGTCCAGTTTTCCCAGCACCACATTGAAGAGGCTGTCTTTTCTCCATTGTATATTCTTGCCTCCTTTATCAAAAATAAGGTGACCATATGTGTGTGGGTTTATCTCTGGGCTTTCTATCCTGTTCCATTGATCTATATTTCTGTTTTAGTACCAGGGCCGTACTGTCCTGATTACTGTAGGTTTGTAGTATAGTCTGAAGTCCTGGAGCCTGATTCCTCCAACTCTGTTTTTTTTTCTCAGGATTGCTTTGGCTATTCAGGGTCTTTTGTGTTTCCATACAAATCGTGAAATTTTTTGTTCTACTCCTGTGAAAAATGCCATTTGTAGTTTGATGGGGATTGCATTGAATCTGTAGATTGGTTTGGGTAGTATAGTCATTTTCAGAATGTTGAGTCTTCCAATCCAAGAACATGGTATATCTCTCCATCTGTTTGTATCATCTTTAATTTCTTTCTTCACTGTCTTATAGCTTTCTACATACAGGTCTTTTGTCTCCTTAGATAGGTTTATTCCTAAGTATTTTATTCTTTTTGTTGCAATGGTAAATGGGAGTGTTTCCTTAATTTCTCTTTCAGATTTTTCATCATTAGTGTATAAGAATGCAAGAGATTTCTATACATTAATTTTTTATCTGCTACTTTACCAAATTCATTGATTAGCTCTAGTAGTTTTCTGGTAGCATCTTTAGGATTCTCTGTGTATAGTATCATGTCATTTGCAAACAGTTACAGCTTTATTTCTTCTTTTCAATTTGGATTCCTTTTCTTTCTTTTACTTCTCTGATTGCTATGGCTAAAACTTCCAAATCTATGTTGAATAATAGTGGTGAGAGTGGACAACTTTGTCTTGTTCCTGGTCTTAGAGGAAATGGTTTCAATTTTTCACCATTAAGAACGATGTTGGTTGTGGGTTTGTCATATATGGCCTTTGTTATGTTGAGGTAAGTTCCCTCTATGCCTACTTTCTGGAGGGTTTTTACCATAAATGGTAAAAACTTTTTTTTTAACTTTTTTTTACCATAAATGTTGAAAGCTTTTTCTCATCTATTGAGATGATCATATGGTTTTTCCCCTTCAGTTCGTTAATATGGTTTATCACATTGATTGATTTGCATATATTGAAGAATCCTTGCAATGTAAATTGATACAGTCACTATGGAGAACAGTATGGAGGCTCCTTAAAAAACTAAAAATAGAACTACCATACAACACAGCAATCCCACTACTGGGCATATACCCTGAGAAAACCATAATTCAAAAAGAGTCATGTACCACAATGTTCATTGCAGTTCTATTTACAATAGCCAGGACATGGAAGCAACCTAAGTGTCCATTAACAGATGAATGGATAAAGAAGATGTGGCACAAATATACAATGGAATATTACTCAGCCATAAAAAGAAACGAAATTGAGTTATTTGTAGTGAGGTGGATGGACTTAGAGTCTGTCATACAGAGTGAAGTATGTCAAACAAATACCATATGCTAACACATATATATGGAATCTAAAAAAAAAATGATTCTGAAGAACCTAGGGCCAGGACAGGAATAAAGGAGCAGATGTAGAGAATGGAATTGATGTCACTAGGAGGGGGAAGGTTAAGCTGGGACGAAGTGAGAGAGTGGCATGTACTCTCTCTATATACACTACCAAATATAAAAGAGATAGCTTGTGGGAAGCAGCTGCATATCACAGGGAGATCAGCTTGGTGCTTTGTGACCACCTAGAGGGAGAGGATAGGGAAGGTGGGAGGGAGGCACAAGAGGGAGAGGATATGGGGATATATGTATACATATAACTGATTCACTTTGTCATACAGCAGAAACAAACACATTGTAAAGCAATTATACTCCAATAAAGATGTTAAAAAAAAATGCTGGAGAGGGTGTGAAGAAAAGAGAATCCTCCTACACTGTTGGTGGAAATGTAGATTGTTGCAGCCACTATGGAAAACAGCATGGAGTTTCCTTTAAAAACTAGAAATAGAGCTACCATATGATCCAGCAATCCCACTCCTGGGCATATATCCAGAAAAATGAAAACTCTAATTCAAAAAGATATATGCACCCCAATGTTCATAGCAGCACTATTTACAATAGCCAAGACATGGAAACAATCCAAGTGCCCATCAACAGACAATTGCTTTAAGAAGATTTTATATATATATACATGCAATATTACTCAGCCATTAAAAAGAATGAAATACTGTCATTTGCAGCAACATGGATGGACCTAGAGATTATACTAAGTAAATCAGACAGAGAAAGACAAATATTGTATGCCATTCCTTATATGTGGAATCTAAAAACTAATACAAATGCATCTAAACACAAAACAGAAACAGACTCACAGACATAGAAAATAAACTCAAAAAATAAGAATAAAAAAATAAAAACAGTTTAATCTCACTATTAATTGGAGAAATGCAAATTAAAATGAAATATTACTTTTGTCTTCGAGATAAAAGTTTCTTAATGTAGAATGATGGCAAAATAGGGGGTGATCGCTGCTTTTATGTAGCGATCATTTTATGTAGCGATCATTTTATGCAGCAATCATTTTATGTAATGATCCAGCCACTTGGAGGGAGATTGAGGAGAATCTATTAAAGTGAAACTTCCAAAACAAAATGAGGTACATACATACAATAAAATATTATTCAACCTTAAAAAGGAAGGAAATTCTGACAAATGCTACAACATAGTTGAACACTGAAGACATTATGACAAGTGAGATAAGCCAATAACAAAAGGACAAATACTGTATGATTCCACGCAAACAAGGTACTTAGAGTAGTCAAATTCAGAGTCAGAAAGTAGAATGGTGTTGGTTTCAGGATTAGGGTAGGGGGAAACGGATTTAATATGTAATAGGTACAGAGTTTCAATCTTGCAAGATTAAAAAATTTCTATGGATAGATTGTGGTGATGATTGCACAGTATGTGAATGAACTTAATGCTACTGAAAATGGTTAAAATTGTAAATTTTATGTTGTGTATATTTTACCACATTTTTTAAAAAGTATTTATTTATTTATTTATTTATGGCTGTGTTGGGTCTTCGTTTCTGTGCGAGGGCTTTCTCTAGTTGTGGCAAGAGGGGACCACTCTTCATCGCGGTGCACAGGCCTCTCACTATTGCGGCCTCTCTTGTTGTGGAGCACAGTCTCCAGATGCGCAGGCTCAGTAATTGTGGCTTACGGGCCCAGCTGCTCCGCGGCACGTGGGATCTTCCCAGACCAGGGCTCGAACCTGTGTCCCCTGCATTGGCAGGCAGACTCTCAACCACTGTGCCAACAGGGAAGCCCACCACATTTTTAAAATAATATTTTTTAATAAAATAAAATGAAAGCTTTAAAAAAAATTTTTTTTAAACAATTTATTTGAGGTTTCAAATTCCCTGTTATATAATCATGATCTTTTTCCCTTACATTTTTTACACATAAATAAGTTGTCTTTCTTTTGGTTAGTGAATAGCTTAAGAAGGTTTCATTAGGTTAAGAAGATGTGCTGGAATATAGTTGTCTTGTTCAGTTATCTGAAACAAAATAAAAAACTAAAAGTAATTTTTTTTAAAAAAAGCTGCTTGACCCCACATAGAGAACAGAGTTGTGGTTGCCAAGGGGAGAGGGGTTGGGGAAGGGATGGACTGGGTGTTTGGGATTAGTAAATGCAAACTTATATACAGAATAAAGAAACAGCAAGGTCTTACTGTGTAGTACAGCGAACTATATTCAATATCTTGTGATAAATCATTATGGAACAGAATATGAGAGAGAATATTTATATATGTATAACTGAATCATTTTGCTGTACAGTAGAAATTAACACAATACAATAATTGTGTTAATTATTGTATTCTGTTAACACAATAAAGTATTATTACTTCAATAAAATATTTTTTTAATACTTTAATACTTTAATAATCATTAAGGTATACATAATCATAACTTTAGCAACTGTACATTTTGATGTTTATCAGAAATGGATTTTACATAACAAAAAGGAAGGAGCTGCCAGGGCAGCACAATTGCAGTCTCTACCCCAGACAGCAGACACTGGATTCTATTTTTTTTTTTTTTCACACACACAAACTGTATTTTATTTTTACAAGAAATAAATAAACTGACACCAAGCATTGTAAATGGCTGACCACAACAAAAGCAACAATGATTGCAATTACCAAACACGAAACACACTCATACTATGTCATAACATTGACATTCAGTCCAGTAATCCTCCACTGTAACAGCTCCTTTACTTTGCAGTGAAAATTGATTTGTATATTTTTTGCCTCTGAGTCCTTGTGGGATTTTTTTTTTTTATTCAAACAGAAAGTCACAAAAATTATAATCATCCTCATCAGTTCACTCAGTCCCATGTAATTAATTTTTCTTTCATCTTGATCTTTTGTTAGCACTTTTATGAATTCATCAGTTTTCCATTAGAGTTCTGAAAATGCTTATTCATTCAGTTCAGCAGTATAGTCAGTTACCAGAAACCTGTACTTGTCAGAGTCTTTTCCATGAATTCCTTGAAGATGAAACCCTTTTATAGGAACATATTTGCAAAAGAATCAGAGT
The DNA here is from genome assembly GCF_028023285.1 of Balaenoptera ricei. NCBI lineage: Eukaryota > Metazoa > Chordata > Mammalia > Artiodactyla > Balaenopteridae > Balaenoptera > Balaenoptera ricei. The sequence continues at coordinate 17,281,286 of NC_082651.1, read as the reverse complement.
ACACCCAGAACTGTCTGTAATGACAAAAGGTTTAAAAATGACCACGGTTAAAGATTTGAGGAAAGTTCATAATAATGCAATTGACAGGGAAATTTAGTTATTTCTGAGATATACATTTTAAAGTAATAACTAGAATTATGACTTATAACATTATACCAGAACATATAAGGTTTTTAGAAATTCCATGTAATGTCTGAAACATTTATATTAATATATTTCCATACAAATAACCCAAAGGAAGTTTAGTATTAGTTGTTTTTGTTTGTTTGTTTGTTTTTTTATAGTGCAGGTTCTTATTAGTCATCAATTTTATACACATCAGTGTATACATGTCAATCCCAATAGCCTAATTCAGCACACCACCATCCCCACCCCACCGCGGTTTCCCCCACTTGGTGTCCATACGTTTCTTCTCTACATCTGTGTCTCAACTTCTGCCCTGCAAACTGGCTCATCTGTACCATTTTGCTAGGTTCCACATACATGTGTTAATATATGATATTTGTTTTTCTCTTTCTGACTTACTTCACTCTGTATGACAGTCTCTCGATCCATCCACGTCTCAACAAATGACTCAATTTTGTTCCTTTTTATGGCTAAGTAATATTCCATTGTATATATGTACCATGACTTCTTTATCCATTCGTTTGTCGATGGGCATTTAGGTTGCTTCCATGACCTGGCTATTGTAAATAGTGCTGCAATGAACATTGGGTGCATGTGTCTTTTTGAATTACGGTTTTCTCTGGGTGTATGCCCAGTAGTGGGATTGCTGGATCATATGGTAATTCTATTTTTAGTTTTTTAAGGAACCTCCATACTGTTCTCCATAGTGGCTGTATCAATTTACATTCCCACCAGTACAAGAGGGTTCCCTTTTCTCCAAACCCTCTCCAGCATTTGTTGTTTGTAGATTTTCTGATGATACCCATTCTAACAGGTGTGAGGTGATACCTCATTGTAGTTTTGATTTGCATTTCTCTAATAATTAGTGATGTTGAGCAGTTTTCATGTGCTTCTTGGCCATCTGTGTGTCTTCTTTGGAGAAATGTCTATATAGGTCTTCTGCCCAATTTTGGATTGGGTTGTTTGTTCCTTTAATATTGAGCTGCATGAGCTGTTTATATATTTTGGAGATTAATCCTTTGTTGATTCATTTGCAAATATTTTCAAAATATTATTACTTCAATAATAATTATTTATTATTACTTCAATAAAATAATTTTTTTAAAAAAGCTGCTTGACCCATAGACCTCCCATCTCCCAGCCCTGTCCTGTCCCTCTAGCCTCACTTTTGTGTACTTTGAAGCCATCTTTCTTACTCTCTCCCCCTCCCTCTGTTTGCCAGTTATGACCTCACTTATTCATACTAAACAGTGTTACCAATTATATTTGTGCTGGAGGAATATTAGAGTGATACAGTCTGAGGCACTAACAGTATGAGTGAGACAGGAAAATTTGTCGAATAATGCTGAAAAATAGTGCTGAGCACTTTGAGGAATATAAAAGTAGCATGAGTCAAGAAATGGCCCAGCCCTCATTCTGCTTTGACAGAGTGCCAAAGTACTCAGAATAGTACTTTACTGTTAAATGCATGAGAATGTATTTAAAGGCAAATTGTGTGTTCTGAGATATAAATGCTTCAAGTATTCAAAATAAAAGTAGTCTAGTGATGACTGTAATTATCAAGGAAGGTTGACTAGAATGGTTGTACAAGGTTTTAGGCCAGGCAGCTATGTACTGGAGAGAGCTCTGAATAGCAAAAACAAGAACTGAAATATTTAAGGGTGGAAAATAAACAACTGTGTGGGACTTTCGTTTATTTTTTTCCATTGTGTTTAGAGCAGGGTTATGATATAATAAAATCAGATCTTTTATAATATTACTCTGAACAAATGTATGAACATCTGCCCAATGGATGCAATGATATTTCTTAAAATTATAGGATCACAGCATACCACAGATGAGAAAGATTTAAAGACCACTCATTTATTAATTGCAAAAAGTGGCCCATGAGCAGAATATAACCCACAGACTTTTGAGTGAACCAAATAGTGATTTACAAATTTGATCCAATATTTAAAAATTAGACTTCACAAGAAAATCTGGATTTGTAAATTCACCTTAAAAAATAGAGGCAGAGTGCCTCCCATCAGGAAACTTGCATAAGCCTCTTAGATAGCCTCAACCACCAGAGGGCAGGCAGCAGAAGCAAGAAAAACTACAATCCTGCAGCCTGTGGAACAAAAACCACATTCACAAAAAGATAGACAAGATGAAAAGGCAGAGGGCTATGTACCAGATGAAGGAACAAGATAAAACCCAAGAAAAACAAGTAAACGAAGTGGAGATAGGCAACCTTCCAGAAAAAGAATTCAGATAAATGATAGTGAAGATGATCCAGGACCTCGGAAAAAGAATGGAGGTAAAGATCGAGAAGATGCAAGAAATGTTTAACAAAGACTTAGAAGAATTAAAGAACAAACAAACAGAGATGAACAATACAATAACTGAAATGAAAACTTCACTAGAAGGAATCAATAGCAGAATAACTGAGGCAGAAGAACGGATAAGTGACCTGGAAGACAGAATGGTGGTATTCACTGCTGTGGAACAGAATAAAGAAAAAAGAATGAAAACAAATGAAGACAGCCTAAGAGACTTCTGGGACAACATTAAATGCAACAACATTCACATTATAGGGGTCCCAGAAGGAGAAGAGAGAGAGAAAGGACCAGAGAAAATATTTGAAGAGATTATAATTGAAAACTTCCCTAACATAGGAAAGGAAATAGCAACCCAAGTTAGGAAGTGCAGAGAGTCCCATACAGGATAAACCAAGGAGAAACATGCTGAGACATATAATAATCAAAGTGGCAAAAATTAAAGACAAAGAAAAATTCTTGAAAGCAGCATGGGAAAAAAAACAAATAACAAACAAGGGAACTCCCATAAGGTTACCAGATGATTTCTCAGCAGAAACTCTACAAGCCAGAAGGGAGTGGCATGATATACTTCAAGTGATGAAAGGGAAGAACCTACAACCAAGATTACTCTACCCAGCAAGGAGCTCATTCAGATTCGATGGAGACATCAAAAGCTTTACAGACAAGCAAAAGCTAAGAGAATTCAGTACCACGAAACCAGCTCTACAACAAATGCTAAAGGAACTTCTCAAAGTGGGAAACACAAGAGAAGGAAAGGACCTACAAAAACAAACCCAAAACAATTAAGAATATAGTCATAGGAACATACATATCGATAATTACCTTAAACGTGAATGTATTAAATGCTCCAACCAAAAGACACAGGCATGCTGAATGGATAGAAAAACAAGACCCATATATATGCTGTCTACAAGAGACCCACTTCAGACCTGGGGACACATACAGACTGAAAGTGAGGGGATGGAAAAAGATATTCCATGCAAGTGGAAACCAAAAGAAAGTTTTAGTAGCAATACTCATATCAGATAAAACAGACTTCAAAATAAAGAATGTTACAAGAGACAAGGAAGAACACTACATAATGACCAAGGGATCAATGCAAGAAGATATAGCAATTATAAATATATATGCACCCAACATAGGAGCACCTCAATACATAAGGCAACTGCAAACAACTATAAAACAGGAAATTGGCAGTAACACAATAATAGTGGGGGACTTTAACACCTCACTTACATCAATGGACAGATCATCGAAAATGAAAATAAATAAGGAAACAGAAGCTTTAAATGACACAATAAGCCAGATAGATTTAATTGATATTTATAGGATATTCCATACAAAAACAGCAGGTTACAATTTCTTCTCAAGTGTGCACGGAACATTCTGCAGGATAGATCAATTCTTGGGTCACAAATTAAGCCTCAGTAAATTTAAGAAAATTGAAATCATATCAAGCATATTTCTGACCACAATGCTATGAGATTAGAAATGAATTACAGGGAAAAAAACGTAAAAAACACAAACACATGGAGGCTGAACAATACGTTACTAAATAACCAAGAGATCACTGAAGAAATCAAAGAGGAAATCAAAAAATACCCAGAGACAAGTAACAATGAAAACACAATGATCCAAAACCTATGGGATGCAGCAAAAGCAGTTCTAAGAGGGAAGTTTATAGCTATACAAGCCTACCTCAAGAAACAAGAAAAATATCAAATGAAAAATCTAACCTTACACCTAAAGGAAGTACAGAAAGAAGAACAAACAAAACCCAAAGTCAGCAGAAAGAAAGAAATCATAAAGATCAGAGCAGAAATAAATGCAATAGAAACAAAGAAAACAATAGCAAAGATCAGTAAAACTAATAGCTGGTTCTTGGAGAAGAAAAACAATATTGATAAGCCACTAGCCAGACTCATCAAGAAAAAAAGGGAGAAGACTCACATCAATAAAATTAGAAATGAAAAAGGAGAAGTTACAACAGACAACGCAGAAATACAAAGCATCCTAAGAGACTACTACAAGCAACTCTATGCCAATAAAATGGACAACCTGGAAGAAATGGACAAATTCTTAGAAAGGTATAAACTTCCAAGACTGAACCAGGAAGAAATAGAAAATATGAACAGAGCAATCACAAGTAATGAAATTGAAACTGTGATTCAAAATCTTCCAACAAACAAAAGTCCAGGACCAGATGGCTTCACCGGTGAATTCTATCAAACATTTAGAGAAGAGCTAACATCCATCCTTCTCTAACTCTTGCAAAAAATTGCAGAGGAAGGAACACTCCAAAACTCATTCTATGAGGCCACCATCACCCAGATACCAAAACCAGACAAAGATACTACAAACAAAGAAAATTATAGACCAATATCACTGATGAATATAGATGCAAAAATCCTTAGCAAAATACTAGCAAGCCAAATCAAACAACACATTAAAAGGATCATACAGCTTGATCAGGTGGGATTTACCCCAGGGGTGCAAGGATTCTTCAATATATGCAAATCAAGCAATGTGATAAACTACATTAACAAACTGAAGAATAAAAACCATATGATCATCTCAATAGATGCAGAAAAAGCTTTTGACAAAATTCAACACACGTTTATGATAAAAACTCTCCAGATAGTGTGCATAAAGGGAACATACCTCAACATTATAAAGGCCATATATGACAAACCCACAGCAAACATCATTCTCAATGGTGAAAAACTGAAAGCATTGCCTCTAAGATCAGGAACAAGACAAGGATGTCCACTCTCACCACTATTATTCAACATAATTTTGGAAGTCCTAGTCATGGCAATCAGAGAAGAAAAATAAAAGGAATACAAATTGGAAAAGAAGAAGTAAAACTGTCACTCTTTGCACATGACATGATACTATACATAGAGAACCCTAAAGATGCCACCAGAAAACTACTAAAGCTAATCAATGAATTTAGTAAAGTTGCAGGATACAAAATTAAGGCACAGAAATCTCTTGCATTCCTATACACTAATGATGAAAAATCTGAAACAGAAATTAAGGAAACACTCCCATTTACCATTGCAACAGAAAGAATAAAATACCTAGGAATAAACCTACCTAGGGAGACAAAAGACGTGTATGCAGAAAACTATAAGACACTGATGAAAGAAATTAAAGATGATACCAACAGATGGAGAGATATACCATGTTCTTGGATTGGAAGAATCAATACTGTGAATATGACTATACTACCCAAAGCAATCTACAGATTCAATGCAATCCCTATCAAATTACCAATGGCATTTTTTACAGAACTGAACAAAAAATCTTAAAATTTGTATGAAGACACAAAAGACCCCGAATAGCCAAAGCAGTCTTGAGGGAAAAACATGAAGCGGAAGGAATCAGACTCCCTGACTTCAGACTATACTACAAAGCTACAGTCACCAAGACAATATGGTACTGGCACAAAAACAGAAACATAGATCAATGGAACAAGATAGAAAGTCCAGAGATAAACCCACGCACCCATGGTCAAGTAATCTATGACAAAGGAGGCAAGAATATACAATGGAGAAAAGCCAGCTTCTTCAAATAAGTGGTGCTGGGAAAACTGGACAGCTACATGTAAAAGAATGAAATTAGAACACTCCCTAACACCATACACAAAAATAAACTCAGAATGTATTAGAAACCTAAATGTAAGACCGGACACTATAAAACTCTTAGAGGAAAACATAGGAAGAACACTCTTTGTCATAAATCACAGCAAGATCATTTTTGATCCACCTCCTAGAGTAATGGAAATAAAAACACAAATAAACAAATGGGACCTAATGAAACTTCAAAACTTTTGCACAGCAAAGGAAACCATAAACAGGACAAAAAGACAACCCTCAGAATGGGAAAAAATATTTGCAAACAAATCAATGGACAAAGATTAATCTCCAAAATATATAAACAGCTCATGCAGCTCAATATTAAAAAAACAAACAATCCAATCCAAAAATGGGCAGAAGACCTAAATAGACATTTCTCCAAAGAAGATATACAGATAACCAAGAAGGACATGAAAAGCTGCTCAACATCACTAATTATTATTATTTTTTTAATCAGTCATCAATTTTATACACATCACTGTATACATGTCAATCCCAATCGCGCAATTCAGCACACCACCATCCCCACCCCACCACAGTTTTCCCCCCTTGGTGTCCATACATTTTTTCTCTACATCTGTGTCTCAACTTCTGCCCTGCAACCCGGTTCAACTGTACCATTTTTCTAGGTTCCACATACATGCGTTAATATACGATATTTGTTTTTCTCTTTCTGACTTACTTCGCTCTGTATGACAGTCTCTAGATCCATCCACGTCTCAACAAATGACTCAGTTTCGTTCCTTTTTATGGCTGAGTAACATCCCATTGTATATATGTACCACGACTTCTTTATCCATTCGTCTGTCAATGGGCATTTAGGTTGCTTCCATGACCTGGCTATTGTAAATAGTGCTGCAATGAACATTGGGTGCATGTGTCTTTTTGAATTACGGTTTTCTCTGGGTGTATGCCCAGTAGTGGGATTGCTGGATCATATGGTAATTCTATTTTTAGTTTTTTAAGGAACCTCCATATTGTTCTCCATAGTGGCTGTATCAATTTACATTCCCACCAACAGTGCAAGAGGGCTCCCTTTCCTCTGCACCCTCTCCAGCATTTGTTGTTTGTAGATTTTCTGATGATGGCCATCCTGACCAGTGTGAGGTGATACCTCATTGTAGTTTTGATTTGCATTTCTCTAATAATTAGTGATGTTGAGCAGCTTTTCATGTGCTTCATGGCCATCTGTATGTCTTCTTTGGAGAAATGTCTATTTAGGTCTTCTGCCCATTTTTGGATTGGGTTGTTTGTTTCTTTAATATTGAGCTGAATGAGCTGTTTATATATTTTGGAGATTAATCCTTTGTCCGTTCATTCGTTTGCAAATATTTTCTCCCATTCTGAGGGTTGCCTTTTCATCTTGTTTATGGTTTCCTTTGCTGTGCAAAAGCTTTGAAGTTTCATTAGGTCCCATTTGTTTATTTTCGTTTTTATTTCCATTACTCTAGGAGGTGGATCAAAAAAGATCTTGCTGTGATTTATGTCAAAGAGTGTTCTTCCTATGTTTTCCTCCAAGAGTTTTATAGTGTCCAGTCTTACATTTAGGTCTCGAATGCATTTTGAGTTTATTTTTGTGTATGGTGTTAGGGAGTATTCTAATTTCATTCTTTTACATGTAGCTGTCCAGTTTTCCCAGCACCACTTATTGAAGAGACTGTCTTTTCCCCATTGTATATCCTTGCCTCCTTTGTCATAGATTAGTTGACCATAATAAATTTATTTATTTATTTATTTTTGGCTGTGTTGGGTCTTCGTTTCTGTGCGAGGGCTTTCTCTATTTGTAGCAAGCAGGGCCACTCTTCATCACGCTGCGCAGGTCTCTCACTATCGTGGCCTCTCGTTGTGGAGCACAGGCTTCAGACATGCAGGCTCAGTAATTGTGGCTCACGGGCCCAGCTGCTCCACGGCATGTGGGATCTTCCCAGACCAGGGCTCGAACCCGTGTCCCCTGCACTGGCAGGCAGATTCTCAACCACTGCACCACCAGGGAAGCCCTCTCAACATCACTAATTATTAGAGAAATGCAAATCAAAACTACAATGAGGCATCACCTCACACCATTTAGAATGAGCATCATCAGAAAATCTACAAACAACAAATGCTGGAGAGGGTGTGGAGAAAAGGGAACCCTCTTGCACTGTTGGTGGGAATGTAAATTGATACAGCCACTATGGCGAACAGTATGGAGGTTCCTTAAAAAATTAAAAATAGAATTATCATATGATCCAGCAATCCCACTGCTGGGCATATACCCAGAGAAAACCATAATTCAAAAAGACACATGCACCCCAATGTTCATTGCAGCACTCTTTACAATAACCGGTCATGGAAGCAGCCTAAATGCCCATCAACAGACGAATGGATAAAGAAGATGTAGTATATATATACAATGGAATGTTACTCAGTCATAAAAAGGAACGAAACTGAGTCATTTGTTGAGACGTGGATGGATCTAGAGACTGTCATACAGAGTGAAGTAAGTCAGAAAGAGAAAAACAAATATCGTATATTAATGCATTTATGTGGAACCTAGAGAAATGGTACAGATGAACCGTTTTGCAAGACAGAAATTGAGACACAGATGTAGAGAACAAATGTATGGACACCAAGGGGGGAAAGCTGTGGGGGGTGCGGGTGGTGGTGTGATGAATTGGGCGATTGGGATTGACATGTATATACTGATGTGTATAAAATTGATGACTAATAAGAATCTGCTGTATAAAAAAAATAAATTAAAATTCAAAAAAAACCAAAACAAACAAACAAAATAAATAAAATAATTAAATTTTCAAGTTTAAAGAAAAAAGATAGAGGTAAAAGATACAACAAACTATGAATATAACAAAAAAGAAATGGACTTACAGATATATAGAACAAACTAATGGTTACCAGTTGGGGGAAGGGAGTGAGGAAGGGCTATAAAGGACTAGGTAATTAAGAGGTATAAAATATTATGTACAAAATAAGCTACAAGGATATATTGTGCAACATGGGTATTATAGCCAATATTATATAATAACTATAAATGGAGTCTAACCTTTAAAAATTGTGAATCATTATATTGTGCACCTATAAATTATACAATAGTATACATCAGCTATACTTCAATTTAAAAAAAAAAAGCAAACTAAAAAAACAATAGGTGAGATACATTAGAATCACACCTCTGTATGTAAGTAATGTGATATGGCAGAGTGCCTGCCTTCTTTGGATGGTAAACGACTGCTCCAGGTTGACACAGTGCCCAGTTCTGAAGAAGGTGAACTGTGATTAGCCTCAACAAAGACCTCAGATGATCCCATGGGAAGCTCTGGAACTGGGATAGTCTTTCAGATTTTCCCAAGTCAAGGCAAGGGGGAAAGACTGTACTTGTGTGTCAAACAATCATTGCAGACAGGCTGTCCCCAGAGAGGAAATATAACCTTGGTTGAGGCAAGTTGCCTTGGTTGAGGCAACTGAGAGCAATTCTCAGAGGGAGACTCAAAGCTACCAGCCACCAACATTCTCATCAACTTGGGGAATTAGTGCTGCTGTCCTGAAGGGTTGCTGCTCCACAGAATTCACTTGGAGAGATTAAACCACTTATCAAAGGTCACACGGTTATTACTTTTTGGTACCATAATTAAGTGCAGGTCTATCTGATTCCGGATCCATGTTCTTTACCTTAAAATTCTTCAAGTAACTTTACTGTGATATTGTGATTTATAAGAAGAAATATATATTTAGTCTTCATCCACAGTTCCTGGCTCATAGCTTCCAAACCCCTTGTAATTTTCAGAGTTAAAAGAGCAATGGGTGCATCTTTTATTATAATGTTTGGTCTCTAGTCCTAAGTTCCTGAAATTGCTTCAGAACCATACAAGTGAGATGGGTGTAGTCTTATTCATAACAAGACCCTTTCCAACACAGCTGTGTTTATGTTAATGAGGTGACTTTTGGAAAGCACCTAAGGATGGCAGCTTATTGCCAGCAGAACCGGCCATGAAAAGAGGGCTGCAAATTTCAGGCCCACCCCCTGATTTCTGGGGAGGTGAGAAGGGCTGGAGGTTGAATCAATCACCAATGGGCAATGATTTAATCAAGCATGCCTGTGTAATGAAGCCTAAATAAAAATCAAAGGAGGGGATTAAGAGAGTTTTCAAGTTGGTGGACCAGAACGCTTCCACGTGACCCCATACTGGGCCCCAAACTCCATGAGGACAGAAGTTCCTTTGTTCAGGACTTTGCCCTATGTATCTCTTCATCTGGCTGTTGATTCAGATCCTTTAATTTCCTTTGTAATAAGCCAGTAACCTAGTGAGTAAGCGGGTTTCCTGAATTCTGTGCGCTGCTCTAACAAATTAATAGAACCCAAGGTGGGGGTAGGAAACTGCAGTCTGTAGCCAGTTGGTCAGAAGCTCAGGAAACAACCTAAGTTTGTGAATGGTGTCTGGATGTCAGTCTAATGGGACTGAGCCCTTAACCTGTGAAATCTGATGTTATCTCCAAGTAGATAGTGTCAAATTGAGTTGAGTTGTAGGGTACCTGGCTAGTATCCAAGAGTTGCTTGGTGGTGGGGAATGCCACACGTCCTCATATGGAAATTGGAGTCAGAATCCATGTTTACTGTAATGCAGCAGTGGGACTGGAATGTTCTCTGAGAAATGCAATTGTTAAGTGAATCTGCATTATGAGATCAAAGCACAGGCCCCATGGAAATACATTCTGGGCAGCATACACTTGAAATCATGTCATGTCTCTGGCCATTATCTCTTCTGGTTTCTGTTTATTTCATCATCAGTCACTCCCTCTGATTAGATGCCTTCTATCCAAATGACTTTCTTCAACCTCTGTTTGAAGGCTGATTTTGATCATCTGCTTCCTAAAACAGTTCCTTGATTATGTGCACTTGCCTTGAACAGCTGTTATATGTGTATAACCAAACTTGTGTGTGTGTGTGTGTGTATATATATATATATATATATATATATATATATATATAACTAAATTTATTTTTTATATAACTACTTTTAATGTCATTTGCCTTGGTATTTTGCAAAACTTTCAGTGTGACCACATGCATATCCTATGAGTCAAAACGTTCATTAGAACACAAAACAATGACAGAAAACAACACCACAAAAAAGTAAACATAGAAATTAGTGGGAGGCGTTCAAGATGGCAGAGGAGTAAGACGTGGAGATCACCTTCCTCCCCACAAATACATCAGAAATGCATCTACATGTGGAATAACTCCTACAGAACACCTACTGAACACCGGCAAAAGACCTCAGACTTCCCAAAAGGCAAGAAAATCCCCACGTACCTGGGTAGAGCAAAAGAAAAAAGAAAAAACAGAGACAAAAGAATAGGGACAGGACCTGTACCTCTGGGAGGGAGCTGAGAAGGAGGAAAAGTTTCCACACACTAGGAAGTCCCTCCACTGGCGGAGACGGGGTGGGCGTGGGGGGTGGAGGGAGCTTTGGAAACACAGAGGAGAGCACAGCAATAGGGGTGCAGAGGGCAGAGCAGAGGGATTCCTACAGAGAGGATTGGTGCTGACCAGCAGTCACCAGCCTGAGAGGCTTGTCTGCTCACGCACCAAGGCGGGTGGGGTCTGGGAGCTGAGGTTCAGGCTTCAGAAGTCAGCCCCCAGGGAGAGGACTGGGGTTGGCTGCGTGAACACAGACTGAAGGGGGCTAGTGAGCCACAGCTAACTGGAAGGGAGTCTGGGAAAAAGTCTGGAACTACCTAAGAGGCAAGAGACCATTGTTTAGGGGTGTGTGAGAAGAGGGGATTCAGACCACTGCCTAAACGAGCTCTAGAGACAGGCATTAGCTGTGGCTGTCATCACGGACACCAGAGACAGGCAAGAAATACTATGGCTGCTGCTGTAGCCAACGAGAATCCTGTGTGCAAGCACAGGTCACTATCCACACCTCCCCTCCCAGGAGCCTGTGCAGCCTGCCACTGCAATGGTCCCATGATCCAGGGACAACTTCCCTGGGAGAACACATGGCATGCCTCATTCTGTTGCAATGTCATCCTGGCTGCTGCCGCCACAGGCTCACCCGCATTCTGTACCCCTCCCTCCCCACAGCCTGAGTGAGCCTGAGTCACTGAATCAGCTGCTACTTTAACCCCGTCCTGTCTGGGTGGGGAACAGATGCACTAAGGAGACTACATGCAGAGGCAGGACAAAATCCAAAGCTGAACCCCAGGAGCTGTGCGAACAAAGAAGAGGAAGGGAAATCTTGCCCAGCAGCCTCAGGAGCAGTGGATTAAATCTCCACAACCAATTTGATGTACCCAGCATCTCTGGAATACCTGAATAGACAACGAGTCATCCCAAAATTGAGGTGGAGGACTTTGGGAGCAACTGTAGACATAGGGTTTGCTTTCTGTATCTAATTTGTTTCTGGTCTTATGTTTATCTTAGTCTAGTATTTAGAGTTTATTATCATTGGTAGATTTGTTTATTGATTTGGTTTCTCTCTTCCTTTTTATATATATATATATATTATTTTTTCCTTTTTCTCTTTTTGTGAGTGTGTATGTGTATTCTTCTTTGTGTGATTTTGTCGGTATAGCTTTGCTTTTACCATTTGTCCTAGGGTTCTGTCGTCTGGTTTTTATTTTTTCTTTTTTAAATTATTTCTTATTTTTGTATCTTTAATAATTTATTTTATTTTATTTTATTTTATTTTTCTTTCTTTCTTTTTTTCTGCCTTTTCTTTTGAGCCATGTGGCTGCCAGGGTCTTCGTGCTCTGGCCAGGTGTCAGGCCTGTGCCCCTGAGGGCGAAGAGCCGAGTTCAGGAAATTAGTCCACCAGACACTTCCCAGTTCCATGTAATATCAAACAGCGAAAGCTCTCCCAGAGATTTCTATCTAAGCACTAAGACCCAGCTCCACTCAACGACCAGCAAGCAACAGTGCTGGACACCCTGGCCAAACAACTAGCAAGAAAGGAACACAGCCCCACCCATTAGCAGAAAGGCTGCTGAAAATCATAATAAGGACACAGACACCCCAAAACACACCACTAGATGCGGTGCTGCCCACCAGAAAGACAAGATCCAGCCTCATCCACCAGAACACAGGCACAAGTCACCTCCACCAGGAACCTACACAAGCCACTGAACCAACCTCACCCACTAGAGGCAGAAACGAAAAACAATGGGAACTATGAACCTGCAGCCTGCGAAAAAGAGACCCCAAACACAGTAAGTAAAGCAAAATGAGAAGAAAGAGAAACACACAGCAGATAAAAGAGCAAGGTAAAAACCCACCAGACCAAACAAATGAAGAGGAAATAGGCAGTCTACCTGAAAAAGAATTCAGAGTAATGATAGTAAATATGATCCAAAATCTTGGAAATAGAATAGAGAAAATAAAAGAAATGTTTAATAAAGACATAGAAGAACTAAACAACAAACAAACACTGATGAACAAAACAATAAATGAAATTTAAAATTCTCTAGAATGAATCAATAGCAGAATAACTGAGGCAGAAGAACGGATAAGTGACCTGGAAGATGAAATAGTGGAAATAACTACTGCAGAGAAGAATAAAGAAAAAAGGATGAAAAGAATTGAGGACAGTCACAGAGACCTCTGGGACAACATTAAGCGCACCAACATTCTAATTATAAGGGGTCCCAGAAGAAGAAGAGAAAAAGAAAGGGACTGGAGAAAACATTTGAAGAGATTATAGTTGAAAGCTTCCTTAATATGGGAAAGGAAGTAGTTACTCAAGTCCAGGAAGCACAGAGAGTCCCATAGAGGATAAATACAAGGAGAAACATGCCAAGACACATATTAATCAAACTATCAAAAATTAAAGAAAAAATATTAAAAGCAACAAGGGAAAAACAACAAATAACATACAAGGGAATCCCCATAAGGTTAACAGCTGATCTTTCAGCAGAAACTCTGCAAGCCAAAAGGGAGTGACAGGACATATTTAAAGTGATGAAAGGGAAAAACCTACAACCAAGATTACTCTACCCAGCAAGGATCTCATTCAGATTTGACAGAGAAATTAAAACCTTTACAGACAAGCAAAAGCTAAGAGAATTCATCACCACCAAACCAGCATTACAACAAATGCTACAGGAACTTCTCTAGGCAGGAAACACAAGAGAAGTAAAAGACCTACAATAACAAATCCAAAATAATTAAGAAAATGGTAATAGGAACATACATATCAATAACTACCTTAAATGTAAATGGATTAAATGCTCCAACCAAAAGACATAGAGTGGCTGAATTGATAAAAAATCAAGACCTGCATATATGCTGCCTACAAGATACCCACTTCAGGACTTCCCTGGTGGTCCAGTGGTTAAGAATCTGCCTTCCAATGCAGGGGACACGAGTTCAATCCCTGGTCAGGGAACTAAGATTTCACATGCCACAAGGCAACTAAGCCCTCGAGCTCAGGAGCCCGCATGCCATAACTAGAGAGAAGCCTGCATGCTGCCATGAAGATCCTGCATGCCGCAACTAAGACCTGATACAAAAAAGAAAAAATAAATAAATAAAAATTTAAAAAAAAACAGCACACCCGCTTCAGACCTAGGGACACATACAGACTGAAAGTGAGGGGATGGAAAAAGGTATTCCATGCAAATGGAAATCAAAAGAAAGCTGGAGTAGCAATTCTCATATCAGACAAAATAAACTTTAAAATAAAGACTATTACAAGAGACAAAGAATGACATTACAGAATGATCAAGGGATCGATCCAAGAAGAAGATATAACAATTGTAAATATTTATGCACCCAACATAGGAACACCTCAATACATAAGGCAAATGCTAACAGCCATAAAAGGGGAAATCGACAGTAACACAATAATAGTATGGGACTTTAACACCTCACTTTCACTAATGGACAGATCATCCAAAATGAAAATAAATAAGGAAACACAAGCTTTAAATGACACATTAAACAAGATGAACTTAATTAATATTTATAGGACATTCCATCCAAAAACAACAGAATAAACTTTCTTCTCAAGAGCTCATGGAACATTCTCCAGGATAGATCATATCTTGGGTCACAAATCAAGCCTTGGTAAACTTAAGAAAATTGAAGTTGTATCAAGTATCTTTTCTGACCACAATGCTATGAGACTAGATATCAATTACAGGAAAAATTCCGTAAAAAATACAAATACATGGAGGCTAAGCAATACACTGCTAAATAACCAAGAGATCACTGAAGGAATCAAAGAGGAAATTAAAAACTACCTAGAAACAAATGACAATGAAAACACGACAACCCAAAATCTAGGGGATGCAGCGAAAGCAGTTGTAAGAGGGAAGTTTATAGCAATACAATCCTACCTCAAGAAACAAGAAACATCTCAAGTAAACAACCTAAACTTACACCTAAAGCAATTAGAGAAAGAGGAACAAAAAACCCGCAAAGTTAGCAGAAAGAGTGTAATCATAAAGATCAGATCAGAAATAAATGAAAAAGAAATGAAAGAATGAATAGCAAAGATCAATAAAACTAAAAGCTGGTTGTTTGAGAAGATAAACAAAATTGATAACCCATTAGCCAGACTCATTAAGAAAAAAAGGGAGAAGACTCAAATCAGTAGAATTAGAAATGAGAAAGGAGAAGTAACAACTGACACTGAAGAACTATAAAGGATCATGAGAGCTTACTACAAGCAACTATATGCCAATAAAACAGACAACCTGGAAGAAATGGACAAATTGTTAGAAAAGCACAATCTTCCGAGACTGAACCAGGAAGAAATAGAAAATATCAACAGACCAATCACAAGCACTGAAACTGAGACTGTGATTAAAAAATCTTCCAACAAAAAAAACCCAGGACCAGATGCCTTCACAGGTGAATTCTATCAAACATTTAGTGAAGAGCTAACACCTATCCTTCTCAAACTCTTCCAAAATACAGCAGAGGGAGGAACACTTCCAAACTCATTCTACGAGGGCACCATCACCCTGATACCAAAACAAGACAAACATGTCACAAAGAAAGAAAACTACAGGTCAATATCACTGATGAACATAGATGCAAAAATCCTCAACAAAATACAAGCAAACAGAATCCAACAGCACATTAAAAGGATCATACACCATGATCAAGTGGGGTTTATCCCAGTGATGCAAAGATTCTTCAATATATGCAAATCCGTCAATGTGATACACGATATTAACAAATTGTAGGAGAAAAACCATTTGATCATCTCAATAGATGCAGAGAAAGCTTTAGACAAAATTCAACGGCGATTTATGAAAAAAACCCTCCACAAAGTAGGCATAGAGGGAACTTACCTCAACATAATAAAGGCCATATATGACAACCCACAGCTAACATCGTTCTCAATGGTGAAAAACTGAAACCATTTCCTCTAAGATCAGGAACAAGACAAGGTTGTCCACTCTCACCACTATTATTCAACATAGTTTTGGAAGTTTTAGCCACAGCAATCAGAGAAGAAAAACAAATAAAAGGAATCCAAATCAGAAAAAAACGAAGTAAAGCTGGCACTGCTTATGGATGACGTGATACTATACATAGAGAATCCTAAAGATGTTACCAGAAAACTACTGGACTAATCAATGAATTTGGTAAAGTAGCAGGATACAAAATTAATGCACAGAAATCTCTTGCATTCCTATACCCTAATGATGAAAAATCTGTAACAGAAATTCAGGAAACACCCTCATTTACCACTGCATCAAAAATAATAAAATACCTAGGAATAAACTTACCTAAGGAGACAAAAAACATGTATCCAGAAAACTCTAAGACACTGATGAAAGAAATTAAAAATGATACAAACAGATGGAGAGATATACCATTCTCTTGGATTGGAAGACTCAACATTCTGAAAATGACTATACTACCCAAAGCAATCTACAGATTCAATGCAATCCCTATCAGACTACCAATGGCATTTTTCACAGAACTAGAACAAACAATTTCACAATTTGTATTGAAACACAAAAGACCCCGAATAGCCGAAGCAATCTTGAGAAAGAAAAACAGAACTGGAGGAATCAGGCTCCTCGACTTTAGACTATACTACAAAGATACAGTAATCAAGACAGTATGGCACTGGCACTAATACAGAAATATAGATCAATGGAACAGAATAGAAAGCCCAGAGATAAACCCACACACATATGATCACCTTATTTTTGATAAAGGAAGAAAGAATATACAATGGAGAAAAGACAGCTTCTTCAATAAGTGGTGCTGGGAAAACTGGACAGCTACCTGTAAAAGAATGAAATTAGAACACTCCCTAACACCATACACAAAAATAAACTCAAAATGGATTAAAGACCTAAATGTAAGGCCAGACCCTATAAAACTCTTAGAGGAAAACATAGGCAGAACATTCTATGACATAAATCACAGCAAGATCCTTTATGACCCACTTCCTAGAGAAATGGAAATAAAAACAAAAATAAGCAAATGGGACCTAATTAAACTTAAAAGCTTTTGCACAGCAAAGGAAACCATAAACAAGATGAAAAGACAACCCTCAGAATGGGAGAAAGTATTGCAAACGAAGCAACTGACAATGGATTAATCTCCAAAATATACAACAGCTCTTGTATCTCAATATCAAAAATCAAACAACCTAATCCAAAAATGGACAGAAGACCTAATTGGACATTTCTCCAAAGAAGATATACAGATCACCAACAAACACATCAAACCATGCTCAACATCACTAATCATTAGAGAAATGCAAATCAAAACTACCATGAGGTATCACCTCACACTGGTCAGAATGGCCATCATCAAAAAATCTACAAACGGGCTTCCCTGGTGGCGCAGTGGTTGGGAGTCTGCCTGCCAGTGCAGGGGACGCGGGTTCGGGTCCTGGTCTGGGAGGATCCCACATGCCGTGGAGCGACTGGGCCCGTGAGCCACAATTACTGGGCCTGCACGTCTGGAGCCTGTGCTCCGCAACGGGAGAGGCCGCGATAGTGAGAGGCCCGCGCACCGCGATGAAGGGTGGCCCCACTTGCCGCAACTAGAGAGAGCCCTCGCACAGAGGCGAAGACCCAACACAGCCATAAATAAAATAAATAAATACAATTTGAAAAAAAAAAGAAAATGCTCCCTATAAAAAAAAAAAAAATCTACAAACAATAAGTGCTGGAGAGAGTGTGGAGAAAAGGGAACCCTCTTGCCCTGTTGGTGGGGATGTAAATTGATACAGCCACTATGGAGAACAGTATGGAGGTTCCTTGAAAAGCTAAAAATAGAAGTACCATATGACCCAGCAATCCCACTACTGGGCATATACCTTGAGAAAACCATAATTCAAAATAGTCATGTACCACAATGTTCACTGCAGCTCTATTTACAATAACCAGGACATGGAAGCAACCTAAGTGTCCATCGACAGATGAATGGATAAAGAAGATGTGGCACATATATACAATGGAGTATTACTCAGCTATAAAAAGAAACGAAATTGAGTTATTTGTAGTGAGGTGGATGGATGTAGATTGTGTCATACAGAGTGAAGTCAGAAAGAGAAAAACAAATACTGTATGCTAACACATATATATGGAATCTATAAAAAAAAAAAAAGGTTCTGAAGAACCTAGGGGCAGGATAGGTATAAAGATGCAGATGTAGAGATTGGACTTGAGGACACAGGGAGGGGAAAGGGTAAGTTGGGGCGAAGTGAGAGGTTGGCATGGACATATATACACTGCCAAATGTAAAATAGATAGCTAGTGGGAGGAAGTCGCATAGCACAGGGAGATCAGCTCAGTGTTTTTGACCACCTAGAGGGGTGGGGTAGGGAGGGTGGGAGGGAGACGCAAGAGGGAGGAGATATGGGGATATTTGTATACATGTAGCTGACTCACTTTGTTATACAGCAGAAACTAACACCCCATTTTAAAGCAATTATATTCCAATAAAGATGTCAAAAAAAAAAAAAAAAAAAAGAAAGAAATTAGTGAATAACACTCAAAATGAAGAAAGAAAACTCATTATGTGCCCCAGAGATCTTTGGACAACAAATGGAGACAATAGGTCATGAATGTGTGATGGGGTCCAGCTGATGGGGTGATGTTCAATTTACCATTCACAATGATAAGAAGTAGATACTAAGTGTCCTGGTCAGTAATGTTATACATATGCAGGTGTGGGTGTTTGTCTGTCTGAGATCAATAGTTTTATAATTAGCATTCTATGTATCAACTCTCAGTAAAATAGTTTTCTGGAAAAAAATCATTGCATTTGAACTATACATGTATGTTTATCCTATGGAGATGCCCAGTCTGTTCTAAAGAAGCAATTCAACCCTGCTTCTCCTTGTACTGACTTAGCATCAACCTAAGTGAGGCAGAAAGAAAATCCTATCTCACCCCACAGCCTTCCTCAGGTAAAAATGAGAAAGTTTTTTCTATCTCAGAAATTCAGATGCCAACTTGAAAAAGATAAGAACAATCTCACCAGCTAGAGTTTTGGGAAAATGACCCTTCTTTGAACAAAGCAGTCTCCTGAGGCTAATTATTTTAGAGCTTTGTGCCCTCAGATAGCTTCACCTTTGGTGCATCACCTACCGTCCACTTTTTCAGATTAAGTAACAAAGGGATAGAAAGGTCAGCTGGCTTTTCAAGATCAGGAAAACATTTCAAGGGGTTAGATTCACAACTTTCTTATTCCCAGGAATTGAGCTTCTACTGCTAGGCTGGCTGTGTCCTGGATACTCTGTTTACATTCAGAGGCTGTTGTAATGCTTTCTTGGTATACAACAACTTTTACAACACTGTCACGATCTTTTCTGTTTATCGGGTTTCTCTGTAAATTTATTATAGCAGCTGCTTAACTTACATAAGTCCCCTGATTCTAATTGTTGAGTTCATTCATCCCTGGTGTTAAGGGTGCTGATAAAATTTGTCTTCCAAAGGCCCAGAACTGAAGGCCAGATTCTGATCCTTGGTGAATTGTCCAAGGCAAATACTCCTTGGAAAGTCTTTTCAGCTAACAACCTGGTGTAACACATGAAACTGTCCAAAGCTATGAGTCACCAAGATATTAAATCACAAGACTTGCTTAAATGGTCTGTAGAGTTATAACATGTTGGATGAGACTTCCTTAAACCAGTCTAGGAAGCAACCAAGACCCAATAAAAGGCCAGAACGTATGACCTTAATTTGTCTAAAATTATTAAACTGATTATCAGCTAACTCAGTTCAAATTAATTGCAATCATGATTTGACTGAGGGTTCATTACCTAACAATACCCTCTTTTTGGCAACAAGGTAAAGATAAATCTGTAATAGAATTCACTTCACTGTCAGGCAGTCCACAGTATAATTGACACCCCCATCAAACACCCTGAAACCTCACATGATTTGTGAATTCTAAGAGTGAACTTCACACTTCACCTTGCATTTTATATGCTTTCACTACTACTCAAATGGAAAAAATGAAAATAAAAAGACAAGTGATTGTCACTTAGGGAATTATTTAATCTCAAATTACATTGTCTTTTCTGTTTCTTATTGTGTTCTCACTTTACCAGGTAAGAATGTCCCCACCCTACCTGCCATGGGGCAGAAGCAAGTTTATGATGTTCTCAGAGAATTAACATCTTACAGAAATATTCATAAGACTTATCCTTCAGTTGCTGAAGAACTACTTTGGAGTATTCTATGAAATCTTGACATAGTGGGGGGATTTGGGCTAGGCATTGTGCATTTGCCTGTACTGGTGCTTGATCTTGGTTAAATGACAGGTCCTCAATGATCAGTTGACATCCCTAAAGTACCACAGTACCAAATGCTGGCTTCAAGATGCTCAATTCTGAGATATGCCTGCCTTTGGCTAGCTGAGGGTACGTGTTCTTATCTTCCTGGGAGTGTTAACTTTCATTTTAGAGCAAATCTAGAAAAGCTGTCTATTTTTCTTTGGCTAAGGTTGAGATGTCTATCTAAGACCCAGAGGAGAGTTCTCTTGGAAGAGTCAAACACAAGTTCTAAGGTGTCTCACGTGGGAAGAGTTGTGAACCCACCTTCTATATCCCCTGATGGGAAGAAGGGAAGATGTGAGGGGAGTTGGAGCTCTTCTCATAGGTTGAAAAGACGAGAAAAAGTTTTCCGTCACTGAAAAGATGAAAGACCCAGCTTTGCAAGGAGAAGCAAAGCGTTCAGAAACTTTGGAGTCAGGCCTGGTACAGCTCAGTGATGTTAGCCTTGTGAAGATCCTTCCACAGAGTGGCCTCAAGATGCCTATCACGGTTTATGCAACCCGGGTGGTCTCCCCCACCATTGAGTACCAGCAGGAGAAGAGCCGGTGCAGGCGGCCACGAGCAGGAGAAGCAAGCGACCAGAGCGCATCCTGCGCAACGTCAACCCCTCCCGCCTCCCCAGTAATTTCTTTGCTTACCTTAGCCAGTCTACGAGATAAATACAGAAGGAAAAATTTTCCCCGTTTAACAGCAGAGAAAACAGAACCTCAGAGGGGCTCATGCTTGCCCCGTGTGTCAGGAGTTGGTTCTGTTTTCTTCCGTCGCCCTATGTCTCTCTCTAGGTCCCATATTACTTTTCCTTTTCTTTCCCACTCCTACCCTAAACGTATGTACTCAGGATACAAAATAGCCCATTTACTGGGAAAATCATGCATATGATTATTTAATAATAATAATAATAAGCCTTACCTAAATGTTAAGATCTATGCAAGAACTTTTGCAGATTTTGCCTTTTTTTTTTCCTATTGTGGATTCACTTTGCTTTTCCTCATTGTTGTTTACAAAATGCAGATTTTAAAAACTAAATTGAAATATTTTAACTCCTTTGTAATTCTGATTAAATCTCTTTTATATAAAAAGGCAATTGATTTGTATTTTCTTTAGAAAATGTACATCTATAGAAAGAGGTAACATGCAGCAGTGTCCCACTTTTATAAATTATCCAGATTAACAGTTCAAAAATATTTTTCCTATCTTATCTGTGTGAAATAATGTTCTAAATCATTTCTATGAGTCTGAGAGACTTAAAAATGAGGAATAATTCTAATTTACTTTTTTTAGTTGTTGAGTATATTGTTCACCTCACCTGTTGAGAAAAATAAGAACAATAGATGAATATCTCCATCTAGAGCCTGTTTAGGAAAAATGTAATTGCTCAAAAGAAGTCATTCTGTATTCTGATAATGGGCTGCAATTCAACAGTTCATCAGTATGTCAGGAGAAAACATCAAGGACATGACTAACCTCAGTTTGGGATGGACACTGTGTGATCAGATTTATATTCCCTGGGATGCTGGTTTAGTTTCTATTCATGTGTCCTAAGATCGCTGGGCACAAAGTAATTCGATGTTTTAAAGCTCAGATGAACCAAACAGAGCTCTAACTTCTCTCTGTGCCTGATACCAACCCTGCATAAGCAGCAAATAGATTATTTGGAGTCTGTGTAAATTCCATCATAAAAATAAGCAAAGGGTGCATTGGAAAGAAAAGAAATGTTACTTAAGTCATGAAAAGGTATTTTTATTTTTAATGATAATTTTATTTAATTTGTCTTTATGGACATTTTGAGTTTTAGTTATAAATATTCACACACACCCCATTCCATCTCCTCCTTCATCTTACTCTATCAATTATTTGTTTTCTATCTACATTTATTTATCTCTACTTTTTTCCATTTCTAAGGGTACCACCCCCTTGGCTCATTCTCAGTTCTTCTTTTACTTATTTGATTTGTCAGTCCTTTGTGACGTTGTTTAATACATCTTCCTCCCAGAAACTCTTCCCTTGCTTCTCATGGCACTAAACTGTAGCAGGTACTGTTAATGTTCCATCCTTAGCTCTTAAGCCTTTAATATTTCCATGCATGACAGCCCAGACTTACAAGCACCAGCACATGATGCTCTTTTGCCTGACCACCAGAATCCACTCTTACTGAACATGTGTTAGGCCAGCAGTGCCAGGAAATTAACCCTTGAGAACCGCCCCTCCCCCAGCCAGTAACTAACAGCAACTGGTATACAAATACTTGTGCTCATTCACCCCTCATGCAGGACAATTCTGCCACACATGTCTACACTGAGTGTCAGAGTTCTGCAGTGAAACTAAGCTTCAGTTGCTCACAACTAAAAACAACCTTTATTGGCTTTATTCTCTTCTCTGTCTCACCTCTTCACTCATCTATTGCTATGTCCTAGGATCGTTTACCAATTAAATTTCTTGCACTCAAACCTTGTCTTGGGGTCTTCTTATGGTATCCAAAGATAAAATTTTAGTTTTATAGTTACTTCCCTAAATTTTTCTTTTCAGGATTTTTTTCTCTCCCCAAAACTCTTTAACTATTGGGGATTTCAAAGTTTCATTCTCTGGTCGAGCTCATGCACATTCTTGTTTGCACTTACCATCTATAGATTGATGACTCTCAAATCAATTCATCTAACTGTAAAACTTTCAAAGATTTACTTTCACCAGGCTGTTACTGTCCCCCAAACTACTGTGAATTCTTTGAAGGCTGGTCTATCTTTTTTTATTTCTTTATTTCCAGGTTTTAAAATAGTATCTGACATGCCATACATATTGAGTAAATGATATTTGAATTGATTAAAACATGAAAGTACAGGACAAATGTCAATTTATTGCATACAGGCAAGTACTAGAATCATTCTGTGCCTACATAGTGACAAAATAAAGACCGTTTAATCAATTAATATGAAAATATTTTCAAATCTGTGAAGAAGGAAAAAACCCTACTTTTTTGGAGCATGGTAACATAAATCGCCAGCTGACTGAACATCCCATGTTCTGACTGAATTTACTGATAAATTCAACAATTTGAGTATTAAGTGCTAAATATCAGTATTTAATAACTGTAGCTTTTGTTCCCCTCTCAGTTAATCAGCTATTCAAAAAGTATCTTGCTCAACTGAAGTCAATTTGTCTAGTTTTCAGGATATCTGTTAACCACCAGGAACTATATTTCTTATATTTAAAATAAATGAGAGCACCAGCAAGACCTCTCCTTTCCATTTAAAAAATGGAAGGCTGCCAGATAGAGTACCCAGATCAACTGCTGACATTTAAATAGCTATTTGTTTAATTCCAATAAAGTATTTCATGTGTAAGAATTAAGATTGTGAGCAATAAATGAGGCACAGTTCTGCCATGAATCCTTTAAGGACTCATCCTCTAGAGTAGCAGAATTTTACTGTTAATTGCAATTTAAGTCAACTGCCTTATTTCAGAGAGAAAGCAGCTGAGATCTAGACACATGGAGCAGCTTTTCTAGAGCACAGCACAGGTGGTGAGCTGAGACTAAGGCATCACCCTATGGTTTATACCCAGGCCCTCCTGTACCCCATTTCTATATTGCTTCAAAAACTCTAATGTCAAAGATAATACAATGGCTCTGCACCCATTGAATTTATGAGGCAATATTTGCTGGAATTAGAAAAAAAAATGACCTGGAAGAGACTTTAGAGATTATTAAGTATAGCTCTTTTTCCTGATAAATATGTCCACTCTATAATATCTAAAAAGTGGGTTTCAATGATTTAGTTTCCAGTCTGACATACAAAAAGTTTGGGATCATCACTTTTGTTTTCACAAGAAAAATAGCTGAACAAAATGAAAATCAACAACTTTTCTTAGATCTATCAGAGAATTGAGATCACAGGTCAAACAGCCATCCTGAAATTGGAGAGACAGATAATCACAGCTTACCAGGGGCAGAAGCTTCTGCTGGAGCCTTTTAGGAACACTTAAAAGGTAATTGAATAGTTGGTGGAGATGAAACATTAACTAATGAATGAGAGATAAAAACTCATGGGGGCACCCATACTTTCTTGAGATTTACTTCAAAGAACTCCACTGAGTTCTCACTGTGAAAATCAGAGAAAAAGCCTTTCATGTTTCTGGCAGAAAGAGGGGAAATTAACAACTTTTAAATAAGCTCAGAGTGCTTTGTTCTCCTTAACAACTGCCTGTCCTCAAGGGAAACTATTTTACTAGAGCTTAACCAACTAGGGTTTTACTAGAGCCTAACTGACCTGTAGGAAGGGACTTGCCCAACTCCAGCCTCCTCTAGACTTCTTGTCTCACCTAAAAGGAGAGGTGTAAGCTGAGAAGAACTTGTGAAAGTAACAGCCCAGGGACACAGGCTCACTAAAATACTGAGAATTAATCATAGGACTATAGAACACTTCCCCTCCCCTATACCTTACCATCACACCAGTAGGTCTGCTCCTGTATAACAGGGGATTACAGCTGAGAAAATGGCAAGACTATTTAAGAAGTATTCTCTAGGGAAATGCAGGACAATACGGAAGACAAAAACAAGGACACCAAGGGAAATTTTAGCCTCTGACACCACAGCTACAGCAAACAGTAAACATAGCCTTAGTCTTAGCCAGGTAAGTATAAACACTCACACTAAAGACCTATTTACTTCACTTCTTTTTCTCCAGTACCTCATGTTTGACTTTTAACAAAAACTGAGAAACAAAACACAGAGTCTGAGGAGACAAAGCAAGTATCAGAACTAGACTCAGATATGGCAGAGATTTTGGAATTGTCAAGCAAAACATTTGAAATAATTATAATTAATATGCTAATTAGCTCTAGTAAAGAGAAAGTGGACATTGTAGAAGATGAGATGGATAATGTAAGAGGAAAGATGGAAATTCTAAAGAAGAATCAAAATGAAATGCTAGAAATCAAAATATCTACTGTAGTAGATATGAAGATTGCCTTTGATGGGCTCACCAGTAGACTAAAAATGTCCAAGAAAAGAATCAGCAATCTTGAGTATATGTCAATAGAAACTTTCTAAACTGCATAGCAAAGAGAAAAAAGAATGAGAAAAATTGATCAAAATATCCAAGAACTATGATAATTGCAAAAGATGTAGTATATATGTAATGGGAATACCATAAAGAGAAAAACAGATCAGAAAAAAAAAATTTAAGTTGTAATGGCTGAGAATTTTCCAAAATTAATTACAGACACCAAACCACAGGTTCAGAAAGTTCAAAGATCAAACAGGATAAATACCACAAAATCTATAACTAGGCTTATATTCCAATTGCAATAAGGAAAATGTTGAAGAAAGCCAGAGGGGGGAAAAACATGCTTATAGAGGAATACAAATTAGAATTACAGTAGACTTCCTATCATAAACCATGCAAGTGAGAAGAGAGTGGAGTGAAATGTTTAAAGTATTAAAAGAAAACGAAACCTAGAGTTCTGAATCCAGTGAAATTATCCTTTAAAAGTTAAGGAAAAATGACAACTTGATCAGACAAGAAAAAAAGAGAGAGTATTTGTTGCCAGTAGGCCTATCTTACAGAAATACTAAAAGAAGTTCTTCAGACAGAAAAAAAAAATGTATATAGTTCAGAAATGCAGATCTGCATAAGGAAAGGAAGAGCATTGAAGAAGGAAGGAATAAGTGAAGGCAAAATTAAAAAATTATCTCTCTTATTCTTAATTTATCTAATAGATAGTTGGTTGAAAATAATAATAGCAATAATGTGTTGAGTGATTATAGCTTATGGATAGCTTATGGATAAGTGAAATGAATACAGCAATGTAATAAGGAACACGAGAGAGGATTTAAGAAGTCTCTGTTTTAAGGTACATGCACTACCTATGAAGTGTTATAGTGTTATTTGAAAGGGGACTTAGATTAATTGTAAATGTATATTGCAAACTCTAGGGTAACCACTAAGATCATTTTAAAAAGAAGTGTAACTGATATGCTAAAAGAAGAAAGAAAGTGGAATCATATAAAATACATATTTAAAACCAGAGAAGACAGAAACAAATAAATGATGAAAAGAAAAACAAAGAGCAATGAATAGAAACTATTAGAAATACAGTACATATTAATCCAACTATATCAATAATCAGTTTAAAGGTGAATAGTTTAAAGACAGAGACTGTCAGAGTGGATGACAAAACAAGATCCAACATATGCTGTCTACAAAAAATCCACTTTAAATCTAAAGACACAGATAGATTAAAAGTAAAGGAATGGATAAAAATAAACCTTCCCAATAATCATCAAAGGAAGCTGAAGTAGCTAAATTAACTTCAGACAAAGAAGACTTCTGAGCAAGGAAAATTATCAGGGATAAAGAGGGGTATTACAAAATGATAAAGAAGTCAGTTCAACAAGAAGACTTACAATCCTTAATGCGTGTGCACCTAACAACAGAGCATCAAAATACTTAAGGCAAAAACTGATAGAACTCAATGAGAAATAAATGAACCTACTATCATAACTGGAGACAGATCCAGCAGGCAGAAAAATAGTAAATATAAATTTGAACTGACTAGCATCATCAACTAATTGGATCTAATTGACATCTATAAATACCTCATCCAACACAATCTTCTCAAGCTCCCATGGAGCATTAACCAAGATAAACCACATTCTGGGCCATAAAGCAAACCTTAACAAATTTAAAAGAGTAGAAATCATAAGCACACAATGGAATTAAACTAGAAAACAATAACAGAAAGAGTTGGAAAAATCCTAAAATATTTGGAGATTAAACAACACACTTCTAAATAACACATGGATCAAAGAATATCTTGAGAAATTTTTAAATATATCAAACAAAATGAAAATGAAAATACAACTCATCAAAATGCCTCGGTTGCAGTGAAAGCAGTACTTAGAGGGAAATGTATAGCATTGAATGCATATATTAGAAGAAATATCTAAAATTAATAATCTAAGCTTCCATTTTAGGAAACTTAAAAAAGAGCAAATTATATTCAAAGTAAGCAAAAGGAAAGGATAATAAAAATAGGGCACAAATCAATGAAATTGAAAACATCATCCCAAGTGCTCTTATAATAGAGGGAAAGATGGGTTTTTTGTTTGTTTGTTTGTTTTTTGACTGGTGACAAATTTTATTTTTCCATGTGGAAAACTCAGGTTGTGTTCATGGTCTTTTTTTAAAAAAAATAGATCTTTATTGGAGTATAATTGTTTCACAATACTGTGTTAGTTTCTGTTGTACAACAAAGTGAATCATCCGTATGCATACATATGTCCCCATATCCCCTCCCTCTTGAGCCTCCCACCCATCCTCCCTGTGAAACACTCCCAAATTCATTCTATGAAGCCACCATCACCCTGATACCAAAACCAAAAAAAGATATCACAAAAAAAGAAAACTACAGGCCAATATCACTGATGAACATAGATGCAAAAATCCTGAACAAAATACTAGCAAACAGAATCCAACAGCACATTAAAAGGACCATACACCATGATCAAGTGGGAATTATCTCAGGGAATGATGGGTTTTTGAGACATACATCCAGGAGATACACAGAGAAGAAAGCATGGAGCAAAGAGATGCACCCACAAGCCAAAGAATGTTAGCAGCCACCAGAGGCTTGAAGAGGCAAGAAACAGATTTTACCCTACAGCCTCCAGAGGCACTGCATCTCTATTTACACCTTGATTTTGGACTTTGGGCCTCCAGAAATGTGAGAGAATAAATTTCTGTTGTTTTAAACCACCAACTTTGTGCTAATTTGTTACAGCAGCCACAGAAAACTAATACAATATTCAACTCAACAGCTAGTTTCTTTGGCAAAATTCCCATAGAAAATACCATGCAATTAGCCAAATACCAACTAATAGCATCAAGATACAGGAAATCATTTAAGCTGAATTGTCAGCCTAAATGACAAATACTGGCCTGTCAAGATATTCCAGAAATCTTAAGTACTTTTCTCATAATGATGTTTTTTCATTGTGTTTTGTTTTGTTTTAAATGAGAAGCTTTGATAAATGTCTGTGCTTCTTTTTAAAATGTATATTTATTATACTGAATTGGCTCTTGGAAATTTCATTTACTTGTTTGAGTCCAATCAAACTGTACATACCATTTATAGTAGTCTTGAGTATGAACAAAGGGAAGACAAATTTAAGGTAGAACTACATCAATTGTGAAGGTATTGTCCACCAACTCAGATAAATTGACTTATACAGTCCTCTGTTTGCAGCTCTGTATTAATATGTACCTGATTCCTGACTACATAGTTCCCTATCTGCACACTCTCTTCGTTATAGGAGAAAATCAGAAAGCTGTTTCCCTTTCCTTCTCCAACATCAAAACTTTCATACTCAGCATTTTCAAGTCATATCATTCTGTTCTTATTGAAATTTTCTCACACCTCGAGGCCTGGCTCACAGCCATGGGTATTGTGAAATTCACATGGGTTTCACTATCTCCTAGTTCATGTCAGTGAGACCACATTTTAGAAGGGAGTTCATCCTGTCTTTTTGTTTTATTATTATTATTGGGGTATAGTTGTTTTACAATGTTGTGTTAGTTTCTACTGTACAGTGAAGTTGAGTTCCCTGTGCTATACAGCAGGTTTTTATTAGTTATCTATTTTATACATATTAGTGTATATATGTCAATCCCAGTCTCCCAATTCATCCTACCCTCCTTCCCCCCCCCCCCTTGTGTCCATATGTTTGTTCACCTCTGTGTCTCTATCTCTGCCTTGCAAACTGGTTCATCTGTACCATTTTTCTAGGTTCCACATACATGCATTAATATACGATATTTGTTTTTCTCTTTCTGACTTACTTCACTCTGTATGACAGTCTCTAGGTCCATCCACGTCTCTAAAAATGAGCCCATTTCATTCCTTTTTATGGCTGAGTAATATTCTGTTGTATACATGTACAACATCTTCTTTATCTATTAGTCTGTTGGTGGGCATTTAGGCTACTTCCATGACCTGGCTATTGTAAATAGTGTCACAATGAATATTGGGGTGCATGTGTCTTTTTGAATTTCTCTGGCTATATGCCCAGTAGTGGGATTGCTGGGTCATATTGTAATTCTATTTTTAGCTTTTTAAGGAAAATTCATAGTCTTCTCCATAGTGGCTGTATCCAATTTACATTCCCACCAACAGTGCAAGAGGGTTCCCTTTTCTCCACACTCTCTCCAGCATTTATTGTTTGTAGATTTTTTGATGATGGCCATCCTGACCAGTGTGAGATGATACATCATTGTAGTTTTGATTTGCATTTCTCTAATAATTAGTGATGTTGAGCAGCTTTTCATGTGCCTCTTGGCCATCTGTATGTCTTCTTTGGAGAAATGTCTATTTAGGTCTTCTGTCCATTTGGGTTTGGGTTTGGGTTTGGGATTGGGTTGTTTGTTTTTTTGATATTGAGCTCCATGAGCTATTTGTATATTTTGGAGATTAATCCTTTGTCCGTTGATTCATCTGCAAATATTTTCTCCTATTTGGAGGGTTGTCTTTTCATCTTGTTTATGGTTTCCTTTGCTGTGCAAAAGCTTTTAAGTTTCATTAGGTCCCATTTGTTTATTTTTGTTTTTATTTCCATTACTCTAGAAGGTGGGTCAAAAAAGATCTTGCTGTGATTTATGTCAAAGAGTGTTCTTCCTATGTCTTCCTCTAAGTTTTCCTCTAAGTGTCCGGTCTTACATTTAGGTCTTTAATCCATTTTGAGTTTATTTTTGTGTATGGTGTTAGGGAGTGTTCTAATTTCATTCTTTTACATGTAGCTGTCCAGTTTCCCCGTCACCACTTTTTGAAGAGACTGTCTTTTTTATCCTTTCTTGAAGTATATTTATTTAATGTTTACCTATTTATCTTTCCCACCAGGCCAGTAATTTTCAATCTGGACTAGGGGTGAGATCCTGCAGAATGACCTAGAAAGATAGTTTGTAGTTCTGTGCCTCCCCACT
Organism: Balaenoptera ricei; assembly: GCF_028023285.1. NCBI lineage: Eukaryota > Metazoa > Chordata > Mammalia > Artiodactyla > Balaenopteridae > Balaenoptera > Balaenoptera ricei. The sequence goes on along the minus strand of NC_082651.1, from coordinate 17,250,471 downwards.
CCCTGAAATTCTGACTCAGTAGATGGTCGATGGGAATGAGCTCCCCAGATAGCTCTGAAACTTACCTCCCTTCCCATTCCCTCACCTTCAACTTTATCTGCCTAACATTGGAACATTTTGCCTGAATAAAAACAGGCATTCAACAACTGCCTATTTTATTGAAATTAATACACTCTGATATGTTTTGTACTGCACACTGATTTTTGTACCAGCAGACACCAAGGAAATAAAATATAAGTCCTCCGACCTTAGAGAACTTAGATTTTAAAGTATTTTTGAGTTTATAGATCCCTTTAGAAATCCCATCAAAGCTGTGGATTCATACTTTTAGATAAACATATACATAAAGTTTGCCTGTAAATTCAGAGGATCTATAGCCTTCTGAAAATCATTCTCGAACCCCCTAAAGATCCAAGAGCCTCAAGTTAGAAGCCCTAGGTTAAAGCATGATGCAGAAGATAGCATTACATAGAGGACACCCAACAAATATTTGTTTAATTAAAAATGCTATATAAACTTATACACTAATCTCCTGAGATGCCTGCAGCAACTTTGATTTGAAATCATGAAGGATACTTGCATTTGCCTATAACCAGTGCCTTGGTATCCCTGCATGAGACAAATTATAGAGTGAATATATTTATAAAAACAACACAAAAGAAAAGAAAAAGGGGAAATACACAAGAAACAAGTCAGAGCTGAAAAAATGTCATTTCTTTTGGAAAAAATAAATCCCAAAATGGCCCGTCTTATCATGCACTAAAAACATAAATCCTCAATCATTCTCTTATTACTGCCCCAAGTTCCTGAGGAAAATAAAAAGACAATTGTCCAGGCAAAGTTATTTCATTTATTTAAATATTTTCCTCAAACAATATTAAACTTTCCTGATTGGTTAGACGAGGCCCCATAAGCTATAAAGAAAGTTTTGTCCCAAAATAAATGAGCCTAGAAGTGGAATCAAAAGGCAGCACACTGGCTTTATCAGCTCTTTCCCCCTAGACCACACCCAATTCTCAATCCTCTGATCTAGACTTAGCATCTCAATGCTGAAAACAAAATTCCAGGGTAAAGAATGGAGGAAAGAGAAGTTCTCACCTAAAGACCTGACCTGTAGGACTGAGCTACTTTACATATCTCCTTCCCCTGGGAGGGACTATGATTCCCATGGGCTCTGTTAGCCCATTTTTTTAAGATAAAAGAGACCTGAAGACTTTTCCTACCCATCTGTAGGGAAGAAATAGAAGACGTCATAGAGATGAATTCCAAAATGTTCCAAAAGAGGGACATTCAACCTAAGGGCTCAGAAAATTAACTTTTTCCTTCAACACATGACTAACTTCAGCACAGCCCAGTGGGCCAGTAATTATCCTTAGACTTGTCCTCAAGAAAGGATGTTAGGGAAGAACCTTGAACCTAATGACTGCCAATCATTTACCCAATACAACTGGCTCAGAAAAGTGCTGAAACTGAAATCCAGATATTTGGATAACCAGCCAGTGTTATTCCTACCCCACTATAAACTCTAGGTTTAATCTATTATTACAAGAGATGAAACACATGATCACTGTGGGAATAATAACCTTTCCAGGAAAAAAACAACTTTACCTTCAGTTGGATATTCCTGAGCACTATATTTCATTCCTTTGTAATCCATAGATATTTGTTTTTCACCTTGAAGTAGCACTGATTTAATGTCATATTTTTCCACAGTTAGAAGTAAATTTCTATAAGACAGCATTTATATGTGGTTCACCTTGATGCCAAAAACTCAGCCTCTGTATGCTGGTGCTGAATCAAATCTCAGAGACAGAGTTTTGGGTGAAGTAGAAAAGAATAACTTTATTGCTTTGCCAGGGAAAAGGCAACACATCAGGCTCGTGCCCCTCAAAACTGTGTGTCCCAACCTAGAGGGATTTGGTGAGGAGTTTTATAGCATTGGTGCAAGGGTGGGGTTGCTGATAAGGATCAGGGTGTGTGCAGGGCCTCCACTCCTTTAATCTGGCCTCAGGAGGTCTCTTGGTGAGCTTCTCTTGAATGCAGAATGCTAACATCTTCCATTTGTTGGAGGTGTTAGTTCTGTAAAGAGCTCAAGAATATTGTTATGTGTATCCCTTGAAGTAGAACCAGGACACTGCCCCAAGACTGCACTATTGTTTCTTGACTACTCTTCCCTTGTCTCTTCATCCCCTCCCTTCCCTAATTAGCAACTGTTCGAATCTGCCCTTTGGAACTCAGGGAAGGTCATGGAGGCTGGAGCCTATTCTCTACAAACAAGAAACAGGGGACACAGAAAGGCTTTCATGCCCAGGAGTCCCACAGGATCCTGCTCGGTTTCAGTCTTAGAATATCTACTACAGTATTTGCACATACTAGGAACTGAGTAAAAGACTGTTAAATTGGAATGAGCACAAGAGTAGGAAACCTCAACAAAAACAAACTATTTTCTTCGGTATTTCACAAGCTCAATTAATTGGTTTACCTGATGTATTTTCAAGTGAGTAGTACAGTAATGTATCTATGTATCTTATGATATATACAGGTTGAAAAACTGCTTTCCAAAGAAGTTAAAATATTATAGATTATACTTTGTTCAAATATCAAACATTTGACATCCATATTTTAGACAAAATTTTTCCTGTCTTTAAGAACATTTAGTGACATATATATTTCTCAAGGTCAGTAGGAAACAGGAAACAAAAAACAAACAACAACAATAAAAGCCAGCCTCTAATCCTGCAAAGAACATTTCAACCAGAACACAGAGATCTTTCATATCTTTGGATACCAGTTCACTTTTTAACACATGCATGCCCTTGGCAAAAATATCAAACAAAACAAAAATGCACAAAGTAATAGTGAGATTCCCCCTTCATTCTCCAACACCATTCCCTGGAGGAAAACACACATAAACCTGTTTGCTTGTAACCTTTCCTGATTCTCCTGTAGAAGTTATTCATGTCTAGAACACACAAAAATAGCCTGGGAGGTAATCCTGACATTTCTGTCACAGCCTCAGTCAGAGGTAAGATTTACCTGGGACTCTCTAATCTACTTTTGACCATAATCTCACAAGTAAGCCAAGGGTCAGCCATGGCCAGCCATTCAACACTGAACAAATGACTATTAAGGATATTATAAATCAGTCACCATGCTGACAAAAATACTCTCTGTCACTGTACAAACATACATTGAGTTGTTTTCCTTATTCATTGAATAAGACTAGACTTATATATGTGTGTGTGTAAAACTGAAGCAAAGGATAAATTGACTCAAGAAAGATTTCTGTCCCTGAGTGATCTACCTCCCAGACACTGACTGCCTCTCTCTGTTTGGAACCCCCTCAGCTCCCACCCTTGCTAAATTACCATAAAAGTGATTCTTTGCCAGCCTTGATAGCTGATACATGTCAAATGCCTCTGCTTGTCTGAACTACCCTTATAAAGCAATTTGAAGGTCCACATTACATGCTGGATGCTATTTCTTGTAAATGCAATGGTTTATTGAAAAGATGAATGACTATGTTGTCAGTAGAGGTAGTCTTCTGAGTCTACTCTCACGTACCATGACCTCTACAAGCAGTCTTCCCTATCTCAGGAGTAAGTCCACCTCACACAGATATTTGCCCAGTTCCAAGTTTTCTACTTAGAAAGTATAAGGGTTTGGCAGAAATAGAGGGTGGTTTCCCTCCAGCTGGCCACAAAGGAAAAACTGCTACAATCACTGTACATGGCTCATAGGATATTTTCTTTGACAGCTGATTTTATTGTTTTATTCCAGCTCGTATCTGAATAAGATTAGTTTCCCCAATCAGACCTTTTAGCTAACCCCAGCCTTGACATATATAAAATCTGGTTTTAGCAATGACTGTAAATGACTCCTATGCCTTTCTTTCCTAGGTATCTAAACAAGGTAATGTGACATATTTGCTGAGCTACTTAAGCATTTCCTTACACAGTGACTAAATGCTACTAACCAGTTTAAAACCACTTCTGTGCCCATAAAAGCTGTTGTAGAAATAAGAATTGCTAATCTCACAGGATTGCTAACCCCATTGTGGAGTCACCAAAGCAAACATCTGTTGAATGGAGGGAAAAAGTCAACAACATCCTCTGGAATCAGGCGGTCTTTTGTATCCTTTTACTTTTCTTCTGCCTCAATTTAAAATTTAAATGACTGGAAGTCAGAGAATGCAGACACTTGTCACCAAATGCCACTTGCCACATTCCAAGAGCCCATCTGCTCCACTAAATACACTGATTGGCTACTACATACAGAGTCTTATTTAGGAATAACTTTTAAATTGATCTGAGTTATCTCCACTTTGTTAAGGCAGTCTCTCAGGCATTCACCATTGTGAATGTACTAGTAATTGATATGCAATAGCCATTTCCCTCACCTCCCAGGACTGACCTGTAGACTTTCATTCTATTGTCATTAGATTAAGACCTATCTATCCAGTTTCAGATATCATTAGAGTATGGCATAATTTTAAGTCAGAGCAAAATGGGGTAAGGAAACATGTAGACATCTGTATATTTGACACAAGCCAAGCAGAATCCTGCAGCAAGCTTTACAGCCCAGGTAAAGACAAACACTATAAACAGAATGAGAGAGGCCAAAAAGAAAGAATCTTTGTCAGTTACTCAATTTTATGGAGTGCATTTGAGAATTCACAGCTGCTTTATCCAGTCTGTGTGAGATCTTCTCCCCATCTCTCTCTACCATCATTATATTTACATGAAATTTTCCAGTCTGGCTAAAATACTAATGTCAAGATACCCTATGCTCAGGGTGTTGGTGGATGAGAGAATACCCAGGCTTCTGGGGCCATGAGGATTCCAACCGGTATTGAAATATCTCTTGGTTATGTGCCTCCAAACATCACCAGTACCCTTTCTGATATCCCACCAATTTCAGTCATGTATGACCCTTTCTCCTTCCTCTGAGGCACATAAGAAAAATACTGGGGAAAGCTAGGCTGTTTAATAGTAAATTCCAATGCTTCCACCCCCATTATATTAGAGGGTATTTTTTATATGTAAAAGACTGGCGTCTGGGGTGAGGAGATGCTGCAGGAAAGGAAATCTGAGGCACAGAGAAGTTAACTGCCTGGTCCAAGATCACAGAACTACCGTGTGGCTGACAGGGTCTTGGTGCTCTGGCCTGATGTCAGGCCTGAGCCTCTGAGGTGGGAGAGCCAAGTTCAGGATATTGGACAACCAGGGACTGCCCAGCGCTATGTAATGTCAATCAGCAAGAGCTCTCCCAGAGATCTCCACCTCAATGCTAAGACCCAACTACACCCAACAGCCAGCAAGCTCCACTGCTGGATGCCCAATGCCAAACAAATAGCAAGACAGGAACACAACCACACCCATTAGCAGAGAGGCTGCCTAAAATCATACTAAATTCACAGACAACCCAAAACACACCACCAGACATGGCTCTGCCACCAGAAAGACAAGATCCTGCCTCACCCACCAGAACACAGGCACCAATCCCCTCCACCAAGAAGCCTACACAATCCACTGAACCAACTTCACCCACTGGGGCCAGACACCAAATCAATAGGAACTATGAACGTGCAGCCTGCAAAAAGGAGACCCCAAACAGAGTAAGTTAAAAAAAAATGAGAAGATGGAGAAATATGCAGCAGATGAAAGAGAAACATAGAAACCCACCAGACCAAACAAATGAAGAGGAAAAAGGCAGTCTACCTATAAAATAATTCAGAGTAATGATAGTAAAGATGATCCAAAATCTTGGTAAGAGAATGGAGAAAATACAAGAAATGTTTACCAAGGACCTAGAAGAAATAAAGAGCAAACAAACAATGATGGACAACAAAATGAAAGAAATTTAAAATTCTCTAGAAGGAATCAATAGCAGAATAATTGAGGCAGAATAATGGATAAGTGACCTGGAAGATAAAATAGTGGAAATAACTACTGCAGAGCAGAATAAAGAAAAAAGAAAGAAAAGAATTAAGGACAGTGACAGAGACCTCTGGGAAAACATTAAATGCACCAACATTCAAATTATAGGGGTCCCAGAAGAAGAAGAGAAAAACAAAGGGTCTGAGAAAAAATTTCAAAAGACTATACATGAAAACTTCTCTAACATGTGAAAAGAAATAGTCATTCAAGTCCAGGAAGTCCAGAGACTCCCATACAGCATAAATCCAAAGAGAAACACACCAAGACACATATTAATCAAACTATCAAAAATTAAGTACAAAGAAAAAATATTAAAAGCAGCAAGGGAAAAGAAACAAATAACACACAAGGGAATCCCCAAAAGGTTAACCGCGGATCTTTCGACAGAAACTCTGCAAGCCAGAAGGGAGTGGCAGGACATATTTAAAGTAATGAAAGCGAAAAACCTACAACCAAGATTACTCTACAGAGCAAGGATTTCATTCAGAGTCAATGAAGAAATTAAAATCTTTAAAAACAAGCAAAAGCTAAGAGAATTCAGCACCAACAAACCAGCTTTACAACAAATACTAAAGGAACTTCTCTAGGCAGGAAACACAAGAGAAGGAAAAGACCTACAATAACAAACCCAAAACAATTAAGAAGGTGGTAATAGAAACATACACATTGATAACTACCTTAAATGTAAATGAATTAAATGCTCTGACCAAAAGACATAGACTGGCTGAATGGATACAAAAACAGACCCATTTATATGCTGTCTACAAGACACCCACTTCAGACCTAGGAACACATACAGACTGAAAGTGAGGAGATGGAAAAAGATATTCCATGCATATGGAAATCAAAAGAAAGCTGGAATAGCAATTCTCATATCAGACAAAAGAGATAAATGATCTATTTTCCTAATGATCAAGTGATCAATCCAAGAAGAAGACATAACAATGGTAAATATTCATGCACCCAAAATAGGAGCACCTCAATAGATAAGGCAAATGCTAACAGCCATAAAAAGGGAAATTGACAGTAACACAATCTTAGTAGGGGATTTTAACACCCCACTTTCACCAATGGACAGGTCATCCAAAATGAAACTAATAAGGAAACACAAGCTTTAAATGATATATTAAACAAGGTGGAGTAAATTGATATTTATAGGACATTCAGTCCAAAAACAACAGAATACACATTCTTCTCAAGTGCTCATGGAACATTCTCCAGGATAGATCATATCTTGGGTCACAAATCAAGCCTTGGTAAATGTAAGAAAATTGAAATCATATCAAGTATCTTTTCCGACCACAATGCTATGAGACTAGATATCAATTACAGGAAAAAATCTGTAAAAAATACAAATACATGGAGGCTAAACAAGACACTGCTTAATAACCAAGAGATCACTGAAGAAATCAAAGAGGAAATCAAAAACTACCGAGAAAAAAATAACAATGAAAACATGATGATGCAAAACCTATGGGATGCAGCAAAAGCAGTTCTAAGAGGGAAGCTCATAGCAATACAATCATACCTCAAGAAACAAGAAAAATCTCAATTAAACAACTTAACCTTACACCTAAAGCAATCAGAGAAAGAAAAACATAAAAAACCACAAAGGTAGCAGAAGGAAAGAAATCATAAAGATCAGATCAGAAATAAATGAAAGAGAAATGAAGGAAACAATAGCAAAGATCAATAAAACTAAAAGCTTGTTCTTTGAGAAGATAAACAAAACTGATAAACCATTAGCCAGACTCATCAAGAAAAAAAGGGAGAAGACTGTAAGCAACAGAATTAGAAATGAAAAAGAAGTAACAACTAACACTGCAGAAATACAAAGGATCATGGAGATTACTACAAGCAACTATATGCCAATAAAATGGACAACCTGGAAGAAATGGACAAATTCTTAGAAATGCACCACCTTCCGAGACTGAACTAGGAAGAAATAGAAAATATAAACAGACCAATCACAAGCACTGAAATTGAAACTGTGATTAAAAATCCTCCCACAAAGAAAAGCCCAGAATCAGGTGGCTTCACAGGCTTGAATTCTATCAAACATTTAGAGAAGAGTTAACACCTATCCTTCTCAAATTCTTCCAAATTATAACAGAGGGAGGAACACTCCCAAACTCATTCTGTGAGGCCACCGTCACCCTGATACCAAAACTAGACAAAGATGTCACACACACAAAAAAAACTACAGGTCAATATCACTGATGAACATAGATGCAAAAATCCTCAACAAAATACTAGCAAACAGAATCCAAGAGCACATTAAAAGGATCATACACCATGATCAAGTGGGTTTTATCCCAGAAATGCAAGGATTCTTTAATATATGCAAATCAATCAATGTGATTGATTAACAATCAATTAACTACTTGAAGGATTAACTACTTGAAGGATAAAAACCATATGGTAATCTCAATAGATGCAGAAAAAGCTTTCAACAAAATTCAACAGCTGTTTATGATAAAAATCCTCCAGAAAGTAGACATGGAGGGAACTTACCTCAACATAATAAAGGCCATATATGACAAACCCACAGCCAGCATCATTCTCAATGGTGAAAAACTGAAACCATTTCCACTAAGATGAGGAACAAGACAGGGTTGCCCCCTCTCACCACTATTATTCAACATAGTTTTGGAAGTCCTAACCATGGCAATCAGATAAGAAAAAGAAATAAAAGGAAACCAAATTGGAAAAGAAGTAAAACTGTCACTGTTTGCAGATGACATGATACTATACATAAAGAATCCTAAAGATGCCACCAGAAAACTACTAGAGTCAATCAATGAATTTGCAATGAATCTGGTAAAATTGCAGGACAGAAAATTAATGCACAGAACTCTCTTGCATTCCTATACAATAACGATGAAAAATCTGAAAGTGAAATTAAGGAAACAATCTCATGCACCACTGCAACAAAAAGAATAAAATACCTAGCAATAAACCTACCTAAGGAGACAAAAGACCTGTATGCAGAAAACTATAAGACACTGAAGAAAGAAATTAAAGATGATACAAACAGATAGAGAAATGTAGCATGTTCTTGGATTGGAAGAATCAACATTGTGAAAATGACTATACTACCCAAAGCAATCTACAGATTCAATGCAATCTTCATCAAACTACCAATGGTATTTTTCACAAAACTAGAACAAAAAATTTCACAATGTGTATGGAAACACAAAAGACCTCGAATAGCTAAAGCAATCTTGAGAAAGAAAAACGAAGCTGGAGGTATCAGGCTTGCTGACTTCAGACTATACTACAAAGCTACAGTCATCAAGACAGTATGGTACTGGTGCAAAAACAGAAATATATATCAATGGAACAGGATAGAAAGCCCAGAGATAAACCCACGCACATATGGTCACCTTATCTTTGATAAAGGAGGCAAGAATATACAATGGAGAAAAGAGAGCCTCTTCCACAAGTGGTGCTGGGAAAACTGGACAGCTACATGGAAAAGAATGAAATTAGAACACTTCCTAACACCATACACAAAAATAACTCAAAATGGACTACAGACCTAAATGTAAGGTCAGACACTATAAAACTCTTAGAGGAAAACATAGGTAGAACACTCTATGATGTAAATCATAGCAAGATCCTTTTAGACCCACTTCCTAGAGAAATGGAAATAAAAACAAAAATAAACAAAAGGGCCCTATTGAAACTTAAAGCTTTTGCACAGCAAAGGAAACCATAAACAAGACGAAAAGACAACCCTCAGAATGGGAGAAAGTATTGCAAATGAAGAACCTGACAACAGGTTAATCTCCAAATATACAAGCAGCTCATTCAGCTCAATATCAAAAAAAACAAACAACCCAATCCAAAAATGGACAGAAGACCTAATTAGACATTCCTCCAAAGAAGATATACAGATTGGCAACAAATACATGAAAGCATGCTCAACATCACTAATCATTAGAGAACTGCAAATCAAAACTGCAATTCGGTATCACCTCACACTAGTCAGAATGGCCATCATCAAAAAATCTACAAACAATGAATGCAGGAGAGGGTGTAGAGAAAAGGGAACCCTCTTGCACTGTTGTTGGGAATGTAAATTGATACAACCACTATGGAGAACAGTATGGAGGTTCCTCAAAAAACTACAAGTAGAACTACCATATGACCCAGCAATCCCACTACTGGGCATATACCCTGAGAAAACCATAATTCAAAAAGAGTCATGTACCACAATGTTCATTGCAGCTCTATTTACAATAGCCAGGACATGGAAGCAACCTAAGTGTCCATTGACAGATGAATGGATAAAGCAGATGTGGCATATATATACAGTGGAATATTCCTTGGCCATAAAAGGAAATGAAATTGAGTTATTTGTACTGAGGTGGATGGACCTAGAGACTGTCAGAGTGAAGTAAATCAAAAGGAGAAAAACAAATACCATATGTTAACACATATTTAAGGAATCTAAAAAAAAAAAAAATGGTTCTGAAGAACCTAGGGGCAGGACAGGAATAAAAACGCAGACGTAGAGAATGGAGTTGAGGTCATGGGGAGGGGAAAGGTAAGCTGGGACGAAGTGAGAGAGTAGCACTGACATATCTACACTACCAAATGTAAAATATATAGCTAGTGGGAAGCAGCTGCATCACACAGGGAGATCAGCTCGGTGCTTTGTGACCACCTAGAGTGTTGGGAAAAGGAGGGTGTGAGGGAGGCACAAGAGGGAGGGCATATGGGCATATATGTATACATATAGCCTATTCACTTTGTTATACAGCAGACACTAACACAACATTGTAAAGCTATTATACTCCAATAAATTAAAAAAAAAACATTTTGTAAAATTGAGAGTAGTTTCTTCTCAGGAGCTCTAAATTTTTCCTTTATTCTGTGTTTTGGAGACTCTGGTTCTATCTAATTAGATCACTTGAAACCACCACAGAGCCTTTTCTTTGACAGGTCACCCTCTATTCTTTATTCATTGACTGATTAACCTTTACTTGGAAAGAGTAAGCTATGAACATCAACATTAACATCAAGATCCATAATTAAGTTGATAAAAACCTTCTCTTTAGACCTTCAGATCACTTCCACTTGGCTTGTACAAATACAGGCGTGACATTTCAGTTTTCATATTCACCTTGCACTTCGACTTTGACAAGATGTTACCATGTTTTAAACAGCCAGTCAATGCTCCCCCACCCCACCCCCTTACACGTGTGTGAACTAGGGCAAAGGCAACTCTTTGAATAAATGGCATGTCTTAGGAACAAGCAAAAGGAAACATTTGCTCCTTCCACTCACTAAACTTGCTTTGTAACCTTCCTCCCCAGCCATAGCTGGGAATATCAGCTAGGATTCTGAGTTTTTATCTTTCTTGTTTATTTTGTTTTTTGTTTTTTGTTTTTTTAAGTAAAACACATATGTCAGAATTAGGTTAATTATAATTCTTGGTTCATGACCCATTACTGCTTCATGCATGTGCCTTTTTATTGTGTTATATTACATACTCCATGTAGTTATTTATTTTAATAAGATAATAAACCTCCACAATCCAGCCAACCCCAGGACGAGAATGTTGCCAATAACTTATTTCTATCTAATTCATCCCCCTGCCTTGCTTCCCAACCATAGAGGTTAGTAAGACCCTAAATTTTATGCCTCTTATTCCTCTGCCTTAAGTTACCCAACATATTGACAAACATTGAAATATATTGTTTAGTTTTACTTTCTTCAGCCTTATTAAAAAAGATAATATACTATATGTGGTCCTCTGGGACTTTTTTTCCCTCTTTGATCTATAAGTACAGTTCATCTTTATTATTAAATATACTTGTGTTTTATTCACTTTCATTACTCTATAGTATTCCATTCCATAAGACAATCTATTTTTTAAATTCTTCTATCAATGAGAATTTGTGATATTTACATTTTTTTGCTATTATGGACAGCAAAATATTCTGTTATGAATATTATACATATCTCCTAGTGCACATGTGCTAAGTGGTATATGCATATACATTAGATAATAAAAAGTTTTCTTGTTGTTCCCAAGCATTAAAGGATCTAATCCAGTAAAAATGAACAAATTCTAAAATGTGCTCTGATGTTGGATGCATCCCCTCCTTCAGCTGAAGCCACTTGGGGGCCCAGACACCTGAAGTGAAGGAGGGCACTGGGTTGTCCATACTTCTTGTTCTACCTCCTTCCCCACTTGCTGGAGGCTGTTTCAGGACCCTAGGCAGAGGGAACAAAGGAGGTTGGGCATAACCTTACAATTCTGGTACAACTGTAATTAATATGATTACCTTTTATTAGTCATTTAAAAAAAATGTCATAGGGACCTCCCATGGTTTTCTCAGAGATTCTTCTGCTGGAGGACACCACCTGCAAACCCCTTAATACCGAGAGGTCTTTTGTGACCCCCTTCTTAACTCATAGGCTTCCAACCATGTCCTCTTCTGTGGGCATCCCTTTGCCTCTCTGAGTAATCAATTTGGCAAGATCTCTTTTAAGATGACTTCAGGTCTGCTGTGGGTCCAGCCTCCAGAACACATGCACCTTGGCTTTTCCTTTGTTTGTTTGTTTTTTAAAGATATTTATTTATTTATTTATTTATTTATTTATTTATTTATTTAGACTGTGCCAGGTCTTAATTGCAGCACGCAGGATGCGGCAGGTGGGATCTTTTAGTTGTGGCTTGCGGACTATTGAAGAGAATGCAGCCACCTGCTCCCAAGACAGTTATCAATACATTCCTTCTCTCTCTTGCCTCAGGCCCTAACTTAACCTGCTTTGAGGCCTCTCCCAGTGGAGTTGAATAGCAGTTTCAGGGTGCTCCAAATTTGAGGGATGTATATCAAGCTCTCTGAGCTGTTTTATTGATATTCCCTTTACTTGGCTTAATATGTGTCCATCACCCGCCCCTGCCCTTCTGAGAGAAGGAGAGAACAGCCTCAAAACCCTAATAGCTCCCTCCATGGAAAGTCTCTCCCAAATCGAATAGAAATCTCTCACATAGGCTGGAAGTGGGCTTTCTGTTTACACAGGCAGAACTGGTTTTACAATCTCTTGTCATGTCCTTCATAGGTATTCTAGCTCCTTATTTTAAGATATGGGGATATCTGGCACCCATTCTATCATTCTCAGGCATTAAGGTCTCTACTGAAATTCCAAGACCTAAAAAGTCTCATTTGAATATCTTGTTACACTTGCAACTTAAGGGCCTTTCACCAAATTGAGGAGTTTGAGTTCTGATTTGACTTCTTCCATATCCATTGGAAGAAAACAAGTCTTACGTAAGACTCCAAGCTTTAATTGCAGGAGTCCGTAGTCCCTGCCCAGTGGGTGAGAATCATTCAGGAAGGGAGGAGGGTCCCTTGCCTGGATCTGCAGAAGACATGGAAATAAATAAGATGTGGAGAATCACCAATCAAAAAGGAAGACTAGACAGGTTATTGAGGAGTCCTAAGGTCTCCCCAAACAGAGAAGCAGTGAAAAATTTGCAGAAGCAAATAAAGAATTCCAGGGCATGGTACCAAGGAAGAGAGAAGCAGGAATAGGAATATAAGAAGAAAATTGAGAAGTGAGTCATACCTGGAGCAAGCAGTCATGTCTTTGCCTACACCAGCATGCATAGCAGGCTTGTATTGACTAAACTGAATGCTTCAATTTTCCCAAGCCCTGCATCATCTTATAATACTAATGTCATCTGTGACACCTAAACTTTAAGTTTCTATCCTCATTTTTTTCTCTAGAGAACCTGTCCTTTCTTATAGAACAGGACTCAGCAAACTTTGCCTGTAAAGAGCCAAATAGTAAATTTTTTAATTAAGGCTTTGCAGGCCATTCTGTCTGTTCAACTCAGTCCTACAATTGTAGCATGAAAGCATCCATAGATAATGTGTAAACAAATGGGATTGACTGTGTTCCAATTAAACTTTATTTATAGACATTGAAATTTAATTTCAGGTCATTTTTCATGTGACATAAAACATTATTCTTTATTTTCTACCACTTAAAAATGTAAAAACCAATCATTTTAGCTCACAAGTCTTACAAAATAAGTGACAAGTTGGACTTTGATCACAGGCTGTAGTTTGCCAACTCCTGTAATAGAACATGTGTTACCTGATTTTGTGATCAATTTTTACCTCCTTATAATTTCAACTTCATAAGTCATACTTTTGTATCTTTCCAAACATTTTGGGATAACTTTCAGAAATATTTGGGTGGTACCCAAGCATTGTGAATAAGAGTATGTGCTCAGAGTCAGGCTGAGTTCAGAGGCTGACTCTGCCGTTAATTAGCTATGTGATCTAGGGCAAGTTAGTTAACATCTCTATATATCTTCAGCTTATTTATTTATTTTTATTTATTTGTTTGTTTGTTTGTTTATTTATATTTATCTTTGGCTGCTTTGGGTCTTCATTGCTGCACGCAGGCTTTCTCTAGTTGAGGTGAGCAGGGGTTACTCTTCGTTGCAGTGCGTGGGCTTCTCATTGCAGTGGCTTCTCTTGTTGCAGAGCACAGGCTCTAGGTGCCTGGGTTCCAGTAGTTTTGGTATGTGGGCTCAGTAGTTGTGGCTTGCAGGCTCTAGAGCGCAGGCTCAGTAGTTGTAGCACACAGGTTTAGTTGCTCTGTGGCATGTGGGATCTTCCAGGACCAGGGCTCGAACCCGTGACCCCTGCATTGGCAAGCAGATTCTTAACCACTGTGCCACCAGAGAAGTCCCCTATTTTCAGTTTTTTCATTAGTTAAAAGTGGATAATAATAGCACCCATCTTATAGGATCATTGTGAAGTTTAGATGTAATAATGTTGTAGAGGCCCTGGAATATTGACCAAGCACAGATAATTATAAGTTGCTAGTACTGATACTAAACAGTCTACATTTCTTTACCTACCAACTTTTTCCCCAATATTCTTATTTCTTCACTAACTCTAGTTCATTCTTCCCAGAAGCACCTGTTTCATAGTATATGAACAGGTAGCAGGCCACAGAAAGTGCTTCATGATTAAGTCAGATTGGGAACTTCTAGACTAAATAATGTTAAATCATACCCCTCTCTGTGCTTTTGGGTTTTGGAGAAACATGTCAGAATTTCTCGGAGTTACTCATATGTTGTTTATTTTAACTCAACAAGAGGGGTATCTCAAAAGATAGTTTGGGAAATACTGTCTCAATGGTTCATGGGCAAATCTCTTCATTTCGTGTGTTACAGTTCTCATTGGCACACCTCTTTTGGTATGTTTTCTTGTTCCCTGTTTCCTGAAACTTGCATCTCTTTCCCTGGGCTCTGTTAGAGTACATCCTCTTGGTTCTTCGAATGTCCAACATTGTTCCTCAACTTCTTTTGCTGAGTTTTCTACCTCTGCCCACTCTTCAAGGTCTTATCCTGCCCATCTTCTCCTCAATGATTTCATTCACTCTCAGAATTTTAACCTGTACTTAAGACTCGCACATATGTATCTCTAGCCCATAACTTTCTCCTGATCCTAAGCCACATATCTAGCTGCCTGCTAAAAGATACCCATGCACTCAAAGCTGAACTCACTATCTTTGATGAAGGACCTGATAGTCTATCTCTATTAATAGTATTACAACCATGAGGCAGAACTCTGATAGTAATCTCTAGACTGTTCCTTCCAACTCAACCTCCACATCTCATCAAATGTCATTCCTGCCCATTCTGTCTTTTTAACTGCTTTCTTTGCTTTTCCCTCTTCTTCCTCTCTCTTTGTACCTACTGCATTTTCACCTGTTTCTCACCTCTGGTTTCATAGCCCTAATATCTATCTTTTATTCTATTGGTCAGTTGATCTTTGTGAATGCAAATCTGATCTTGTTGCCTCTCAGTAGCTCCAGATTGGCTATTTGCCAAGCTACTCAGCATGGTACAAAAGGTCCTTAATTATTTCACTGCCAACCTATCACTACAAGCTGATAACTCAACACAACCCTCCACATACCCTATATGGTTTCTATAATGCACCATCATTCTGTCTCATTTTCTAGAATGACCACCTAACCTGTCCCCAAAACAGGTTCTCAGTTTGTGTTCTCTCAGAAAAGAATTCTTCTTGTAAGAAAACGTTATAAAAGTTTTTGAAATGGAAAAATTTGAAAAGACCACTGAATACCCTGTCTAGCACACCCGCCCAGGTTATCGCCACCTTTCATTGTCTTTGAGCTTTAATTTGTAGGAAACTGTTACCCATGCAAGTGATTCTTGTCCACACACATATAGATTGTGTCCAGTGGAATACAATTGATTATTGTCCTGTAGATATTTATCAGTTCTGCCAGTTTTGCATCTATGTGTAAATTTATATTACAACATTCCTTATCTGTCATCTACATATAGTAATTTAAATTCTCTTTTGAATAAGGTTGTCATATTTAGCAAACCAAAATAACAAGATGCCCAGTTATATTGAAATTTCAAATAAACAATTATTTTTGGCATAAGTATAGTCCCATGCAATATTTCGCATATATTTATGCTAAAAAATTATAAGCTGTTTATATGAAATTCAAATTTTACTGAGCATCCTGATTTTACCTGGGAATTCTACATTTGATTCAGTTGTGACTTCTCACCAGTTCCCTCATTTCCATCATTAATTTATAAATTAAATAGAATCTTTGTTATGTTTTCACTTTACAGTTGCATGAGTCTTGGTTTTACTTAAAAATAAAATTATCCCACAACAGCGTGCAAGTCGTTTATTTGGAAAACAGGGAAATAGGGAAGTGACAGGAAAGGAAAGTCAGCTAATAAATGTACATTATAAATCCAGTCACTGTTGTGGGTAAGGCCTTTACTCTGCCTGGGGAACCCCCAATCAAGGTGGTACAATTTCCTCAGAATGATCTCATTCATGGGTATTGGAGCTGTGGTATTTATCCACCAACTCCTGTACTTGACACGTCATCCCAGACCCTTGTCTATGATTGAGGACAAGCACGAGGGAGTGGTTAACTGCCAGCATGTCCCACCTGCCATGAGTATGGCCAAAGGGCCAGCTCTAATGCCATTTGAGCCAGTAGGCACTGATGTTGTAAAGACAAAAATATTTATGTAGTCAGGCTATCAGCAGCTTCAGCTATATTGGCCACATTCCTCGAGATAATCACAAATGCCACTTTCTCTAAGACATCGTTGCTTAGTTCCCAAGAGTGATTAACAGTCCTTGCCTTAGTGAACTACTTATGCTTCATAAAGACTTCTTTAATAGAAGCTTTGGTAGATATTGCACTTATTTTTCTCAACATATATATCTCCTCCAAATAGATTATAAATTTCTAGCATATAGAGATTAAGTTTACTGGTATTTATAACCTCCAATTCCTGGTAGATAATTAGAAACTTTTATTGAATGAATGATTAAATATGTGAGTGAATGAATTTACAGCAATTTGGGGTAAGAGGAAATTGAAGAAGGCTTCAGGAAAGAATTATATCTAAGCAGGGTCTTGAAGGATAATAAAGAGTCTACCAAGGTAGAGAAGTCACTTCAATCAAGGAAATCATTATAAGCAAATGAATGAAGAGAGAAGATTTATATTCACAAAGATGTTTGTTCTTTACAGTAACAATCATTTATATTTTCCTATATATGTTGGGTGTTTTTCTGCTCTTGTTCCTAAAGCATTTTAAAAGTCCAACCTCCAGGAAGGTCTTTAAAAAGAATGACAGAGCTATACTGTGAAAATCTTTACCACAGCTTCTGGCAGAGTAAATATAGCCCAAAAGCACAAATAAGTGTTTCATCTGAAGTAATTCAGTATTGAAAGGTACTAACACTGCTGTCATTTCCCTCCAAAGAGGTCATCATTGCATTGTATCTTCTATGCAATTAAAATTTTCACACCACCCTCAAGCTTGGTGTATATACAAACTAAATAAGTAAAATCACTCTCTTTTGAGCTCCTTACCCACCAGGAAAGTCTCAAGAATCCCTCCCTTTTATCCTGGTATAATATTAGCGTTCCCAACATATAAAATGGCAGTTTTCATCAACTTAATAATGAAAGCATGAATACCTCTGTCACTCATTCCTGGGGCTCACCAATTTTTTACTTTAAAAGCTGGGAGATGAAAAATAAAAAGAGCTGTGCAGGCTGGCCAACGGAGAAATACATGAATCTGTGAGCAATCTGAATAAGCATGACTAAGGTGACTAATAAGGTGATTAATATCATTGAAAACAAACACTTTGGCATCAATCAGGAAATGTTAATTGGGGAATTTAAGATTTATGAAATATCTCTAATTACACAGAGTAAAGGAAAGCCAATGCCTACTCTATGAAGCGATAGAAAATGTGGGAGGCATTCCGGGCTTTACCAGGAAGCATACCAGGTCCTTTGTTAATCAGATTTGACTATTGGGAGAAGACAGGAAACCAAGTCTCTGTATGTCTGAAGCATATGAACAAAAACACAATCAACAAATGGTCTTTGATGGGTTAATTGTTAATTTAATAAACTTAATATAGGAATCTGGCAAACACAGTCCTGACTGGGGGAAGCATTCATGTCTAATGGAGAGGAATTGTGTGTTTGTATATGATCATTCATGTGTTCGTTGGTTGTGGTCAAGTTCCAGTGAAAAAACACATTGTGAATCTGGTAGATTCATTTATTTTGCAGCTGGTCTCCAACCAGTAGACATTGTCCAGCCCACATATCTAAGAGATGGGAATTACAAGTGTTCATGGTAGGATATTTTAGGGGTTTGGCAAGATCTTTCTATTAGAGTCAAACTTGACCTGGGATATCTGATCCATTTTCTCCCCTTATTATTCTCTGTGAACTTCAGTTTGCTTATATATAAAATGGAAATTTTAATAGATTATAATACTTCAGAGGATTATTTGAGTAGTAAATCAACCCCTGTATGAAAATCCCTTAGTAAAGTGTCTGGATAATTATAAGTGCTCAACAATGCATTTTTGTTTTCTTTCTGCTTCTCTAAATCCCAGAAAATTGAGACAGATGAAAAATAATTTTGATTTGGCCAAAAAAGGTGAATTTTGTAACCTATGGCTGTCTGAAGTTTTCTGTAAGAGCATACTATAATAGGTCTCTAACCTTTAACAGCAGGATTAATTTTATACTTGATCTATATACAGAGGTTGGAAACACCAAATGCATTGCCTTCTCTAACCAGAATTAAATTAGGAACTGGAGCTGAGATTGCTAGAAAAAGTGGTGTCTTGGAAGGTCAAGGATCCCTGGATTACTAGTCTCTTTATATAAAAGATGAACACATACAAGTTAAATAGTACTGGCAGGTAACCAAATGAGAAAAAAATATTTTCTTACTTCACTTGTCTCACTTAGCAGAAAAAGCTGGACTTAAATGTAAGTATATTACAATGATTTTTACCTATGTTTTGATAAACAGACTCGAAATAAAATACTCTCAAAATGATATTTCAAGAAAATCTATTCAGAGATTCTTGTTAAAATAGCATTGTGAGTTTTGAGATTAAAAATTCAGCTCCAAATGGTGGAGGATACCTTGTCAAGGATCTGAAAGATGGTTCTGGCTAATTGTAAATGAACTAGATCAAAGAAATGATCAATATCACTGGCACTGGGACAACAGGATCAACATTTCAGAAGACACTACTCAGCCCACATTCTATTTCTGGACTTTTCTTCATTCCCACAGAGTTCCACTAAGGTGAGCTTCTTTATTTCCAGTCATCCACTGACTAAACAAATGCAATTTCCTAGATGAGATGGTGTGCTTTACAGATAGCAATGTTGTTCTGGGAACATGCCTACCATGCCTACCACATGACATGCCTACCAGTATCTTAAAAATAAAAGGTACTACCAAAAGTGCCTAAATCTTTTTCTCACCACTCTTTTGCCTAATAGTATCTTTCTCTCACTTCTGTAGTCAAAATTATTAGTTAAATTTGATTGACTTTGTAATTCTGTTTACATTTAAATTGTGTTCTCATTTCATTCTGTAGTTAGTTAAGAGATATTGGAAAAGGAAGTTATACCTGGTTCCTTGTGAATATATGCTTAAAGAAAATTATAAGAAAATAGTATAAATCTGAATGAAAGAATCTAGCAGATGTTTTTCCTTTAATAGGGGTTCACACATTACTAAAGTTTGAGACATGCTTGAGCTGTACAGGAGACCAAAGTTTTGTTGTGGAGACATGGGTTCAAACCTTAGCTCTACCATTTACTGGCTCAATGATCTTAGTTGAATTCTCTGAGTCACAGTTTCCTCATCAATAAAACATGAATGATAATAATAATACCTGCTTCAAAGGATTTCTGTGGAAAATAAAATTTACCCTATATAAAATGATTGGTTCATAGTAAGCACAGAATAAAAATAAACCCCATTCTTATTCCTTCCTTTTATTGTTTTATTCTCAACAGGCAAGATAATAACAAGTAAAATTTATTCAAGGAATAAAGGGTTTCCAAAAATAAAGGAGTCTTTTCTTCTTAAAAGAAATTTCTAACAGAGCTTCTATTTAATTGCCTTTTTACCAGTTGATAATTGATTGAATCATACCAGTAACCAAAATAATAGAAATAAACTCACCATTCAAAGAGAAGTTTAATTAATAGTAATAAGATGAAAAGTGGCTATCATTTTTGAGCACCTACTGTGAGTAGGCACCTTATTAAAAATTGTAAGACTTTATCTATAATCCTCACAAAGTAAATATTATTATTTTCAAATTAGAGAAGGAGATAAAGATTAGTAAATGGTCTATTATTCCTTCAAAAATTATTTGGTCAGAAATTATCCAGTCTCAGCTACAATATGAAAAGAGCTTGAAATTTATCATTCCCCTCCTTACAACAAGGAAAAGCTGAACAAACTGAAAGTTTTATAAATTTCCTTGGAACCATTAGAGAACTGAAGTCAAAAGGCAAGTCTCCATCCCTGAATCTGGAGGCAGACAAACATCACAGAGAATCACAGAGGAAATCGATACCTGGAGCAGAAGTCCCTGGAACCATAAACTGATAGGAATACTCTAATGGTCATTTTAATGACTTGCTCTAGTCTAAGTATGAACTAACTTGAAAAGGAGAAACTTCTGGAGACCATAATTTTAGTGGAGCCCCATATTTTCATAGGTTTTACCACCAAGAAACCCATCAGGTTGTCATTGTTAAGACCCAAGAAATATCCCCAAAAGGCTCTGGCAGGGAGAAGGAAAACATAAGCATTGAGAAATACTACATGCAGAGAATCTTCATAACAAAGGTCTACTCTCCAGGGAAAAAGACTTTACCAGAACCTTATCCCACTAGGGGGAAGGGCATTTACTCATGACCAATCCCCTCTAGCCTTCCTGTCTCACCTAAGTGGGGAAGGGGAGCTAAGAAACACTTGTGAAGGTCACAACTCAGGGATACAGACTCACTAAAACACTGATATTTAATCATAAGATTATAGAATACTTCTCCTCTCCCAAGTCTTAGCACCACACAAATGGCTCTAATATCATAACAGTGAATTACAGCCAAAAAAAGTTGCAAGATGCAAACTCTACCTGAGGAGGAGCTCTATGGGAAGCCAAAAGTTAAGAGGACAGACAAAAGACAAAAACACTAGAGGAATTTGAAACCTCTGGCACCTACAGCTGCACCAAACATTAAACATAGCCCAAATTTTAGACAGATTAACAAGACCTCACATGAAAGGTCTATTTACCTCACTTCCTATTGCTCAATAAAATATGTCTGGCTTTCAGCAAAAAATTACAAGGCATACTAAAAGACAAGAAATATTACAACCTGAAGAAACAAAGCAAGGATAAATACCAGACAAAGATGACACAGATTTTGAAATCATGAGATAGAAAATTTTAATTAACTATAATTATTAAAATAAGGGTTCTAATGGAAAAAGTAGACAACATGACAGAATTGGTGGGTAATGTAAACAGAGAGATAGAGGCTCTAAGAAAGAATCAAAAGAAAATGATAGAAATAAAAAACACTGTAACAGAAATGAAGGCTGCCTTTCATGGACCCTCAATAAACTGGATATGACCAAGAAAAGAATCAGTGAACTTAATATAGTTTAGCGGAAACTTCCTAAACTGAAATACAAAAAGAACAATGAATGAGAAAACTTTTTTAAAGAACTGTGGGACAATTTAAAACTTTGAAATACCAGAAATGAAACACTTTAAAATATCAGAAGGAAATACCACATGGTGAAAAATAGAAAAGAAAAGAAATATTTGAATTAATAAGAACCAAGGATGTTCCAAAATTAATGACAGACACCAAACCACATGTCCAGAAGGGTCTGAGAACATCATACAGAATAAGTACCAAAAAATCTACACCTAAGCATATCATATTCAAATTGAAAAAAAAAAAATCAAAGACAAAGAAAAAATATCTTGAAAAGAGCCAGAGATGGGGGAAACACCACAACAGAGGAATGAGGACCAGAATTTCAGTGGACTTATCATGCAAGTAACAAGAGAGTGGAATAAAATATTTAAAGTGCTGAAAGAATAAAATCACCATTCTAGAATTTTATATTCAGTGAAATTATCCTTCAAAAATGAAGGATAAATAATGGGTAAATAATTAATTTCTCAAACAAACAAAAACTGAAGGAATTCACCATCAACAAATGGGCCCTGCAAGTTGTGTAAAAATAAGTTCTTCATGGAGAAGGAAAATTATATAGGTTGGAACATAGATCTATACAAAGAAGGTCAGAAAAGGAATAAATGAGGATAAAGTAATTTTTTTAAATTCTCTTATTCTTAAGTGATCTAAAAGATAACTGTTTAAAGTAATAATAGTAACAATGTACTGGGTGATTTAGCATATGGATATGTGAAATGAGTGACAACTATGTACTAAGGAACTGGAGGGAGGAATTGAGAATCCCCTGCAGACACCTGCACTACTTGTGAAATAGCGGAATGAAAGTGGATTTAGATTAGTTGTAAATGTATATTTCAAATTCCAGGGCAACCACTAAAATAGTTTTTTGAAAGAACTATAATTGACATGTGAAGAGAGGAGATAAAATAGAATCATAAGATTCTCAACTAAAACTAGAAAAGACAGAAAAAGCATAGGGGAGAAACAAAGAGCAAATGCAGAATTTAAGAAACAGTCACAAACATGCTAACTGTCAGTGCAACCACATCAATAATCATTTTATTTTATTTATTTATTTTTTTAATTTCATTTTTATTTTTTGGTTGCACTGGGTCTTCGTTGCTGTGCTCAGGCTTTCTCTAGTTGCGGAGAGTGAGGGTTACTCTTCATTGCGGTGCGCAGGCTTCTCATTGGCTTCTCTTCTTGCGGAACATGGGTTTTAGGCACGTGGGCTTCAGTAGTTGTGGCACGGGCTCTAGAATGCACGGGCTCAGTAGTCGTGGCTTGTGAGCTCCAGAGTGCAGGCTCAGTCGTTGTGGTGCAAGGGCTTAGTTGCTCTGTGGCATGTGGGATCTTCCCAGAACAGGGATGAAACCCATATCCCCTGCATAGGCAGATTCTTAACCACTGCACCATCAGGGAAGTCCCCTCAATAATCGTTTTAAATATGGATGATCCAAGTGCACCAATTAAAAGAAATTGTCAGAGTAGATAAACTTGATTCAGTCACCTCAGGTAGATACAACCTTCTTCTTATTCCAAATGAGTGCATTGAAAGGAAATATCAATTTTAATGGGTTGCATTTTCATTTTAAAAATACACTTTAGGTAGAGACATTACTTTCATAAACTTGGAGTATATTTATTTATAACATGTGAGACTAGAGGTGGAAGCATTTAAGACAGATGAAATAGAATGTGCCAAGACTGGAGGTTAAAGGTGAGCTTGACTTGTTGGAAAATCTAAAGGAGTCCAGCAGGTGAGAGGATTGAGTTTCTGGGGAGGTGGAGTTGAGAGAGGGAACTGGAGAACTAAGCAAAATCACAGATATCACAGATAAGGCCTCACCTTGTGAGAAACCAGATGACCTTCATACCAAGGTCAGTAAGAAGCCACTGCCAAGTTAGAAGGAAGGTGGGAAGTTGACCTGCCTTTTAACAAAATCAGCTCTTTGGTACATTGGATGAAATGGGGAACAGAAGTAAAGACATTCACTCAGGACAAGGCATGATGGTGGCTGGAACTGGGGTGGAGATATCAAAATATTTGACCTTGTGATTGATGTGACGTGGGGGTGAATCAAGACAAATGGAGCATAAAAGACCCTGGGTGAGTATGAGTCCCATTTACTGGTAGAGAAGCAAGTTTAAATTTCATCTAGTGTTAGGAATTACAAGCAATAAACAAGAAAGAATGGGAGAAGGAACACAAGAGATGTCTTACAATTCATCAAGGTAGGAGAAATAACACAAGTACTATTTATTTTTAAAACACTATGTATATATATAAATCACTTTATATTCATTAAAATAATACATAAATTATATAGTTGGGAAACAAATAGACAATAGATACCTAGATATACCTACAGCATCCAGAGTCTCAAAATAATAGCTTCACCTTAAGTGCAAAAGAATAAAGCAATTTTAATAACCTGAAATCTTCATGCATATATGGCAATTTTGCTTTATTATTAACTACTCTATTTTTTATGAAATATCTTTTTTCATTCCCTCACTAACATCTTTATTGGAGTATAATTGCTTTACAATGGTGTGTTAGTTTTTGCTTTATAACAAAGTGAATCAGTTATACATATACATATGTTCCCATATCTCTTCCCTCTTGCGTCTCCCTCCCTCCCACTCTCCCTATCCCACCCCTCTAGGTGGTCACAAACCACCGAGCTGATCTCCCTGTGCTATGCGGCTGTTTCCCACTAGCTATCTATTTTACGTTTGGTATTAACTACTCTTTTTAAAAGTAGTAGTTTTACAATTACAATATGAACAACTGATAAACACTTTAACATAGGTGAAATGGTAACTAGTCATTTATATATCTTTCAACCCACTTCACTTTATAAAAATGTATACTGTCAAGTTTTAAGTATGACATGCAGCTTTAACAACCCACATGGATTTTAATCAGATTTGTTATGAAATGACAGCTACAGAGTATGTAGTATGAGAGAAATGCTAGTATTCTAAGATTAGAGAGAATTGATTTAATCAGGAAATAATTGAATTTCAGGGAAAGGGTTGTATTAATCACTGAAATTAGAAAATATTTTAAACCATGTCCCAGATACATGGAACAAGGAAACCTTCTAAAAATTAAAATTAATTAATAAGATTAAACCAAACACGATGGATTTTCTGGCATTCAAATCTATTTCAAATGACAAAATAAGGCAGATGAGAGGACAACAGAAATTTTGTCTCATTGGTTACCCAAAGTTAATTAAAAAGTCAACTCACTTATTCTGAACCATGTGAGATGCCTAAAAGAATGTGACACAGGACTTACAGAAACTCTGTTATCACCACAAAAGTGACTGGGATTAATTAAAATGTGATTAATCTATCAAAGTTTATTGTATAGTATTTTCAAATATCATAAGCCCTCTTATTCTAGAATAGATACAGCCCATCAAAATTGATTCTCAAATGCATTCTACTGCCCCACTTCCCTCCAAAATCAGAGCTATGTTCTTTTAGGAGAAGAAAAAGGAAAAGGAAAAAAAAAAAGATGAGAAGAAAGAGAAAAAGGATAAGACAAAGAAGAAGGAAGAAGAGGAGGATAAGAAAGAGAAATAAAGAAATGAGGAGGAAGAAGAGAAAGAGGAGAAGTAAAAGAAAAAGGGAAAGAGTAGCAGGAGGAGAAGAAATAATGGAAAGGAGGGGAGGAAGGGAAGCAGCAGGGAAGGGAGGGAGGAAAGAAAGAAGGAAGGAGACATGAGGAGGAAGAAATGACGCAGAGATTGAAGAACTCTACTGCAAGTAGGTGGTGTTACTGGAACTGAAGCTTCATGTGCTGGTGTCTCCAGGTTCTCCATCAATTCAGAGCAATTTCTGGATGCCATTCCCTTCCCTTCACAAGATAATCCTCTTCTGACATCCCTCACCATTTAAAACCTTCTTTCTTAGCATGGAAAATGTGCCTCTCCACCACCATGTCCCAGCTCTGTGCTCCTTTCTCTTTTTTTTTCCAGATTTACTTCTACTAGAATAAGGTCTTAATATGCCTCCAGCTAATGGACACGGCTGCCTAACACATGAGGAGACTACACATCTGCATCTGTTTGTGTATGTGTGTGAGATTTGTTCTGTATTTTCAAAACATTATTGGTAGCATTTACTTAGAGGGAACAAAGTATAGGCATATCTGATTCTAGAGAATTGGGAATTTTTAAAAATGATTTTCTAGAATGTTTTCAAAATGTGATTTTTATGTTAAACTGAGCTCAATTTTTTTTTTAATCTGAAAAGAAACTTGATCCTCTCAGTCTTCTCTCTACTGCTGAGATGGACAGTGAACTAATTATCCTCCACTGCTCAGGAATCTAAGCCAGTACAGACATCAGCACATGCTTATTGACTACTTTTTGTGTCAAATGCTGTGGTGAGCATTGTAATAAAGATAAGACAGCTCCTAGCCTCAAGATTGTAATCCAGTGTGGTAAATCCTGGAATAACCCCCCCCCCCCCGGCAAGATGTGGAAGTGGTTCCACAAAGAGGAAAACATTTGAGAGGAGTCTTGGGGGTTATATTGAACTTAGCTGAGGAGAAAGAAGTGTCAGGTTGTTGTAGCAGACACGCCTAAAAGTATGAAGGTATAAAAGCATACACAGTTCTAGAAGTCCACATAAAAGTCCACATTGCTGGCTTCTTAAAAAAATTAGATTTGGATACACTGAAGCAGGATGTAAATATGGAGCTGAGTAGTGATTGTACCTGGACAAAAAGCAGAGTCTTTGGTTTGTTGGAAAGGCCCACACTAGCCACTTTGCTTGCCTGTCCTAAGATACTTCTCTCATTTATAATACCCAAGTAGCCCGTAGACATTTGACTTTCTCGATCCTGGCTTAATATGGTGAGTCTAAACTCTTCAGTATGGGATTCTTGCCCTTTCCCCTCATTGACCATGCTTTCTTGTATTAGGCTTGGAGCCCCAGCTCACACCACTTCCCAATAGAGTGCCAAGTATCCTGCTCTGAGTGCATTCCCCCTACAGTCACTCAGACACTTCTCTCTCCTTCCCATACTTTCATCCACTGGGGATGCTGCCTGCTCTTCTCCAATATCTCATATCTACACTTTTTAAAAGACTCACATCAAAGATTTATTTCTTCCATGAGGACATTCAGATTAATCTTTATATCAATTCTATGAGGCTTTATCTGAATTACTTTACAAAAGAAGGAGACTGAAGGAGTTTATGAAATTTTACTAAAGTTATAGGGTTAGTGAGAAATGAAGCCAGGATTTGAAGCCATGATGTCTGATTACAAAAGTCAAACTCTGTCATTCCTATGACAAACTAGAACATGCAAACAGTCAAGTCCATACTTTTTAAAATTTATTTTATTGAAGTATAATTGATTTCCAATGTTGTGTTAATTTCTTGTGTACAGCAAAGTGATTCAGTTATACATATACAAACATTCTTTTTCATATTCTTTTCCATTATGGTTTATCACAGGATATTGAATACAGTTCTCTGTGCTATACAGTAGGACCTTATTGTTTAGCCATTCTATGTATAACAGTTTGCATCTGCTAATCCCAAACTCCCAATCCATCCCTCCTGGCACACCCACATTTTAAATGCAATCTGAATTCTTCTCTGTTTTTGTTTGTTTTCCTTGTTTGTGTTGCATTTAAATATTTAAATATATTTATATATTCCTTCTTAAATTGACTTTAAATTCCTTAAATTTCAAGAACTGAATATACTACTTTGTATATATTACTTAGATTTGGATTTAAACAATTAACATTGTTTTAGTGTCTGCTCTGATCTAAGCATCAATGAATTTTTTTTCTCATTTATTGATCAATACGTAAGACACTGCGATAACATGTATTATTATATTTACTTTTCAGATTTGGTCACTGACATCTAAATCACTAGAGAGTAGAAGACTGAATTTGATTGCAGGGGGCCTGGCATCAAGCTCCAACTCTTTTCCTCTACAAAATCCACTCCTTGGCATCATACTAGATACAGAGAGGACATTTGTTAGACAAATGAATAGTTAAAAGAATTCAATGACAATGTCATAAAAGTCACTCAAGTAGAGATATGTATTATAATAATACAAACTTCTTCCAAATCAGTCAATTACATGGATATCATCCTGAAGAGAATGCAAAACCACAGAAAATTTTGAGAAGGAAATTAAATGATGGCTTTTGAAAGATTGAATAGTGGAGGTGTGCAGGGCAGCACGATATGGGAATAGGTTAGGGACAAAATGCATAGTTAGGAGACAGTTGTAACTCAGATATGATGTGTTAAAGAATCCCTTTGCTACTGGGTGAGGATTTAAAAGGGTTTGCTCCTTCCCACATAGCACTAATGCTCTAAATTGGAATTGGGGGACTGGCTATTTGCACATTCAGCTTCCCCTCCTCATTTTCTCCTACCCCTACTCATGTATTCCCCTGTGGAATTTGCATACATTTTTTTCTATCCCCCACTAGATGTGGTGTGATGGGGGGAGGGAATTGAAATAGACTATATCTTGTTAATCTTTGAAAATTTCAAGACCATGTTCCCCACACTGTTTCCAAATAAGGTTCAGATTTATTAGAATGAACAAAGTAAAACAGGTGTCCTTTGTAAAACTTCTCAAAGCTTTACTTTCTTAATATGTCTTATGAATTCCCAGGAGAAGGATACAATTTACAGCTTTTCCTAAACTTTTAGAACCACAGATTCTGCTCCCTCCTCTCACCTCCAAGGAGTATTTATTTCTAGGAATCAATTTCTCTGAGTACAGCTGAGTTAAGATTGTCCAAAGATTTAACATTGTTCAATTGTAATAGTGTCACAATTGAAGAAGTTGCCCCTAAATGTTCATTAAATGAAAGAGTGCCTCTGTAAAAGTCAATCACACTTTACATTTTAATTATGTTGTTTTACAATTTCCCTGGCATTTTAGTACTGCTACTTAGGTTGTGATATTTTTCTCTGTTTACCCACTTGTATTTACAGTGCTTGATCTTGCACTCTTAGCTTTAATATTATGCATCATAAATCCTCCTCATTTAACAGTTTAATTGCCTCTACATTTGTTGACCCCTATCAATATGGAACAAAGAAGACATTTATTTTCTCATATTGGCTGGTGTGACTCTGAGTTTTGGCACACAAAAGGTCAGTGGCTTACATGACTAAGGCTTATTTCTTGCTCATGTTACCTGCACTACCTGCCCGGTGCAGGTTGTCTATGACTTATTCCATGTTATCTTCATTCTGGGACTGAGGCTAAGAAGCACATATGGAAGATGCCAGTCCTCAGATAGAAAAGAAAAGAGAACATGATGAAATTTTATGGTACTCTTAAAGCTTATGCCCTGATGTGGCAGACAGCTCTTCCCTCACACTTCTTTGGACTAAGTAAGCCAATTGCTAAATCCCATGTCAGTGGAAGAGGGAAGTATACTCCTTTCACAGGATGGGAGCAGCAAACATTTTTAACATAATAATGTCCATCCACTACACTGGGTTTTTCCTTGCCAGTCTAGTTCAGATCCTATAAACAGGTAGCAGATTAATTTATCAGATCATTCTGGCTTAGACATTTAACAAGTATATAAAAAATGCAATTATTACAATTTTATCTTTTTCATTTCATGTTCTAGTAGACAAATGCAATCTTCAGATTCACTCATCTATGAATTCCCTATTAAATAAAATTCTGGACAACTTGCTCCTTCTTCTGGAATGTGAATAGCCCAACATTTCTTTCTCTAACTAAGGATATAATGAATTTAGAGAATCATACATATTGCTATTAAGTAGTGATAGCTACCACATTCTGAATCCATTCCCTGATTGCCAAACTCCATTGATGTTGATTCAAGGTACAAAAAAAATTAAATAAGACAATACAAAATATTGTCTTTGTAAAAGTAAGTTAATCACAAGCCTTAAAGTGAACAGTTTACAATTTATGCCTGTTTACTGGGCAACACAATAAGGATTATGTGTTCCATAAAATGTCAGATAAACTGTGTTGTAAGTTTTATTTTATCACAAGAGTAAACTCTGTTCATATATTCACTTGTTGCTCAGGAATCATGAATCATCAGCTCACAACCTAGAATAATAACAAGATGTTGATACACAGAACATAGTTAAAAAAGTTATTCAATTTTACCTTGAACAAACCACAGCCCCACTGACAATCATAAACCTTCACCATCTTGTTCAATTAAATAAAAGTTACAACATTTTCTCTGCAAGCACAGACTATACCTTGCATGGTAAATGGTTTAATATATAAAGTCAATAGGAAAATACATAGAAGCAAAATAAATACACTCAAAACTCAAGTTGGTGATTTTCATACAGATCTTATTTGGTCTGATCAAAGTAGAACATGCATCTGGTACATATTAGATATTATCTAGGGCCACTGTGCTGCCCAATTCCAGAGATACCCTTTGCCTTGCATTTTTTTAATGACCGCCACATCTGGGTGGTACATAGAGTACAATGCAAATGGTGCCCCCTGGAGTATGAAATTGGTAGTACAACAGTGTACCCTGATCCATGGTTTCGCTTCCAGAAATGAAACAATTCGTAGTTTTAAACTCATCATTCTGAGTAGCATGATGAAATCTTGAGCCTTCCCACTCTGTCCTGCTCGGGACATAAATCAACGCTCTGTCCAGCACATCACTCCTGTTAGTCACTTCATAGATATCTCAGTCATCAGATCGACTGTCCGTGTACCACAGTGCTTGTTTCCAAGTAACCCTTATTTTACTGAATAATGGCCCTAAAGCTTACGTGTAGTCATGCTGGTAAAGAGAATCCATATGCCAAAGAGAATCCATAAAGTGCTGCCTTTAAGTGAAAAGGTGTAAGTTCTCAACTTAATAAGGAAAGAAAAAATCATATACTGAGCTTGCCAAGATTTACGGTAAGAACAAATCTTCTGACTGTGAAGTTGTGAAGAAGGAAAAGAAATCCATGCTAGTCTTGCTGTCGACTTCAAACTAGGCTTGGTAATTGCCTAGTTAAGATGAGAAAGGCATGAAATTTGTGCAATATTTTGAGAGAGAGAAAGAAACCACATTCACATAACTTTTATTATGGTACATTGTTATAATTGTTCTATTTTATTATTAGTTATTGTTGTTAATCTCTTACTGTACCTAAGAGTAGATTAAACTTTATAATAAATATATATGTATAGGAAAAATAGTATATGTAGAGTTCAGGACTATCAGCAGTTTCAGGCATCCACTGGGGGTCTTGGAAAGTATTCTCCACAGATAAGGGGGGACCACTATATTGAGTCTTATTCTCTCATTTAATAGATGTGAAAACTCAGACCCAGGAAGAGGACGTTTTCTGCCCTGACAGATTCTTAAGCCTGGCTTTGACACAGAAAGAGTAAGTCCCATGAGTAACTGGTGTTAACAAGTCCTTCATACCGTTGCTCCTGGAATTTTACATTGATATCTCACATTTATGTTCAGATCTTGATCCACCTAGAATCCAATTGCTTTAAACTGTCCCCCATCATTTATTTATGCAGTATTCTCAAAATAAAGAAGAGAGCAGTTTTTTGGTAGGGAAAGAAGTGAGGTATCCCAAGTTTTGGTAGAATGTACAAGAGGTAATGTGTGAGAACATGAAGGGAGGTGGTAGTGGGAAGAGTTTGAACAGGAATCTGATGATACCAAACACAAATTAAATTCATGCAATATAGGCTAAAATCAAGACCACTCCTAATCTCACTTCCTACACTTCTTATTGGAGTTTTAAAACCTATTCCTATAAGTATTTGGCTTCTTCTTATGGTTTGTGAAATCTGAAATACATGCATTATAAATTCATGCAACATAGGCTAAAATCAAGGCCACTCCTAATCTCGCTTCCTACACTTCTTATTGGAGTTTTAAAACCTATTCCTACAAGTATTTGGCTTCTTCTTATGGTTTGTGAAATCTGAAATACCTGTTCTGAGCCAAATTTGTCTGTTCTGATAATTTTTTAGCGATTTAGTAGTATTGTGTAGACACAAATAAGGGTAGTACCAATTTGACAAAGAATGTGAATATCCAGAATCATGACAAATTTAAGGGAAAATAAGACTGGAAAATATGAGTTAGAGAAAAAAGAACTGGATCAGAAGAACAAAAAATAAACAGATATTATGAACTAGACACTTTAATATTTATGTTTTTTTTTCTCTTGTTGTTGTTGTTCTCAACAACAACAACAAAAGCTCCCCAATTTTTAACTATGCATATTGTACACAAATAAAGAACACATTTCTCAATTTCTTTTGCAACTAGGTGTTGTCACGTGACTAAATTCTGCCAATGAAATGTAAGTGGAAGCGTTGTGTTACAGCTTCTTAAAATTGTCCTCAATAGATAGCTAGTGTGTGTTCTTTGGATCGTTTTTTCATTACCCTTTCTTCCATCTGCTGGCTGGAATGCAGATGTGTTGGTTAGAGCCTGACAATGTGTTATCACATGGTAACTATGTCAGAGCAGTGAATTGAAACTGACATGAATCTAACATCTTTGTGGAGCCATATAACATCCCTAGATCTTCCATTTCAAAACATTTTTCCATATGATAAAAATAAACTTTCATCACATCTGAGTTACATAATATGAGGTTTCTGTTATCTGAAACTAAACTTATTCCCAACTTATATTCCTTCAATTTAAAAATGCAAAACTTGAGAATGAAACAAGAAAGGAAAATGCCCATTTAATTGCAAAATCAGTGGTAGAGACAGTATTTATAGTAAGGCCATTTATAATTGCAAGATCTGTATTATTTCTCTAGAATATAAAATCTCCTCGTTAGCACTAGGGATGGTTAGAAATAGAAGATAGCCTGCAGGCAAAGAACAAAGGACAGATTAACTAGATTCCTTGAGGTCTGAAGCAATCATTCAAGCCTTACTCAATACCAATCACAGCAAAATTTCTGCTGTGGATAATCAATAAATAAAGAAAGGAGTCAAGATTGTTTCCTGTATTTTATCCTTGGTTGACTAAGTAAATGGTGCTGGTATTTGTGTAAATGGAAGAAGATAGATAATCAACTCATTAATCTAGGTCCAGTGCATGAGCCCTCTTAGTTCCTTCAGCCTTTTTCCATGAGATCTCAAACTAACCCAGCAGAATATAATTTATTTTTATTCTAAAATCTGAATACATTGTTAATAAGCCACTCATATTATTTTTATCAAATATTGACTTGTATCAAAGTATAAATGTATTATCTTTCTAAAAGTACTGTAATCTTCTAAAATATTTTCATATCTTTACATCCCACAAAATATAAAATAACACCAAATAACAGTTGAATAGCAAACACAGAATGGGTGAAAATATTTGCAAACTATCTGTCTGATAAGGGCTTAATATCCAAATATTTAAGAACTCATACAACTCAATAACAAAAAAAAAAAAAACAATCTGATTAAAAAGTGGCAAGAAGACCTGGATAGACCTTTAT
The DNA here is from genome assembly GCF_028023285.1 of Balaenoptera ricei. Lineage (NCBI taxonomy): Eukaryota > Metazoa > Chordata > Mammalia > Artiodactyla > Balaenopteridae > Balaenoptera > Balaenoptera ricei. The sequence goes on along the minus strand of NC_082651.1, from coordinate 17,216,903 downwards.
CCAAAGAAGACATATGAATGGCCAACTGGTATAGGAAAGGGTACTCAACATTACTAACTAATCATCAAGGAAATTCAAATCAAAACCAAAATAAGATGTCATATAACAAATGGTCAAATGGCTATTATTTAAAAACAAAACAAAACAAAAAAACCCACCAAAAAAAAAAAATTACAAGTGTTTGAAAGGATGTTGAGAAAAGGTAACCCTTGTGCATTATTGGTGGGAATGTAAATTGGCACAGCTCCTAGAAAAATAACATGGAGGTTCCTCAAAAATTAAAAATAGAACTACCATATGATCTAGCAATAGCACTTGTAGGTATATAACCAAAGAATATAAAATCAGGATCTCAAAAATATATCTGCACCCCCATGTTCATAGCAGCATTATTCACAATACCTAAGACATGGAAACAACCTAAGTATCAACTGATGTATGAATGGATACAGAAAATGTGACATATATACAAAAAAAAAAAAAAAAAAGACAATTCTACCATTTGCAGCAATATGAATGGACCTTGAAGGCATTATGCTAAGTGAAATAAGTCAGACAAAAAAAAAAAAAGACAAGTACTGCATGATCTCACTTATATGTGAAATCTACAAAAGCCTAACTAATAGAAATAGAGAATGAGATGTTGGTTGCTATGGGCTAGGAGCTGGGAGAAAGGGGAAATGTTGGCCAAAGGGTGCAAACTTCCAATTATAAGATGAATAAGCTCTTGAGATCTAACCTATAAATGATGACTATAGTTAACAATGTTGTATTACATACTTGAAAGTTGCTAAGAGATTAGATATTAAATGCTCTCACCATAAAATGGGAGTGGAAGTGTAAAAATGCTTAAATTTACTCAGTGCTTCCGTAATTTCCAATCCATTACTAATTTAGAGCTAGAATGGAATTTTTAAAGAAAAAATACCACAATGTTTCTCCCCATGTTAATCCCCTTCTTTAGCTTCCCTTTACATTTAAAACATAATCCAAACTCCTTTAGTGACCAGTGATGCACTGCATAATCTGAATCTTGCTTCTTCACTATTTTCTCTTTTCTGCTTGTTCACTATATTCCAACCATTTTGATCTCCCTTGTATTCCTTAAAGATAAGAAGACTTTTCTTGCCTTTAGACCATTGCACTTTCTGTCTCCTCTGCTGGAAATGTTCTTCACTCCTTTCTGGTACCTTCTCTGTTGACAAGTCACCACCCCAATGAGGCCTTACCCAACCACTACATATAAATTAGCCTTCCTCTATTCCCCATCCAGTTACTACCTATGGCATAACTTTTTCCTTTTTAACATTTTTCACAATATGTGTCTATTCAACTTGTTTATTGTCTTCTTCCTTCCACAAAAACTGTTCCATGATGGCAGGGAAATTGTTTTTTACACCATCATGTCCCTGGAACTTACAAAATAGTGACACATAGAAGTGCTCAAAAAATATTTGATAAATAAAAAAATAAAGGAATGGAAATTTCCACTTTATCCTAACAACAAGTAAAAAGCTGCACAGACTGAAAAATCAACAATCTGTAAGGATCCTGGGATCTATGAAGGACACAGAGCAAACTGCTGTCCCCATGATTGGAGACACAGACAAGTATCAGTAAACATAGGGAGTCACAATTTACAAAGCAGAGACTTATGAGCAGAAACTGCTGGGGTACAGGTGTTAGAGTAGGAAAACCTGAACTATGATTGACAAGTTCCTGAAGGACCATTAGGGACAAGTCCGAGAGTTTTAAATTCCAGAGGGACTCAGTCACCAAGAGACCCCCACAATATTGTGAGATTTACCTCCAGAAGCTTGACCAGAATCCCATAATAAATATCAGAGAAAACAATCATCTTGTACTTCTAGTAGGGACAGGGGAAAAGGAACCATCTTGAAATACCACAAAGGACTCTATTCTTCTTAACAAGACCTGCCCTAAAGAGAAAATGGTTAACCAGAGCCTAACCTTATGGGGTATTATCAAAGCCTAACTGACCTAGGGGGAGAGAAATACTCAATTCCAGTCAGCTCTAGTCTTCTACATGGCAGAAGGAAGATACACAACTTCAGCCCCCTCTAGCCTTCCAAGTGGGATGAAGAAAATAGGCAACTCCAGCCCATCCTAGCCATTCTGTCTCACCTAAAGGAGAAGAGAAAACTAAGAGACACTTGTGAAGTTTACAGTCCAGAGGCATTGACTTGATAAAAACTGAGACCAAATCATAGGACAGCAGAATGCTTTCCCTCCTCACACACCTCACCACCACATTACCAAAAGCCTATTTACAGCAGTCCTTTTATCTAGTATATTGCCCAGCTATAAAGAAAAATATATATATATATAAGGCATACTAAAAGGCAAAAAACACAATTTAAATAGCAAGTGTCAGAGCCTAACATGGCAGGGATATTGGAATTATAAGACCAGAAATTTAAAACAATTATGATTAATGTGCTAAGAGCTCTAATGGATAAAGTAGACAGCATGTAAAAACAGATAGTCAATGTAAGCAGAGAGATGGAAATCTTAAGAAAGAAAGGGAAGGGTTTTTGCTGGAGATCAAAAACACTGTAACAGAAATGAAGAATGCCTTGATGGGCTTATTAGTAGACTGGACATGACTGAGGAAAGAATCTCTGAGCTTGAGGATATATAAATATAAATTTCAAAACCAGAAAAGCAAAGAAAACAAAGACTGAAAAAGCAGAACAGAATATCTAAGGACCACAGGACAACTACAAGGGATGTAACACATGTGTAATGAAAATACCAGAAGGAAAAGACAGAGAGAAAGGAACAGAAAAAAATTTATAAGACAATAATGACTGAGAATTTCATTCATTAGTGGGGAGTCCCACAAAATTTTCAAGTTAATGTCAGACATGAAACCACAGGCCAGGAAGCTTGGAGAATTCCAAGCAGAATAGATGCAAAAAAACTACAGCTAGGCATATAATTTTCAAATTGCAGAAAACAAAGGTAAAGAAAAAATCCCAAAAGAAGCCAGAGAGGAAAAAATCCTCACCCACAGGGGATCAAAGATAAGAATTACTTCTGATTTATGCTCAGAAATCATGCAAACAACTAGAGAGTGAAGTGAAACATTTAAATATTGAGAAAGAAAAAAAACACCAACTTAGAATGTTGTACCCTGTAAAATTATCTCTCAAAAATGAAGGAGAAATAAAGACTTTATCAGACAAACAAAAATTAATAAAATATGTTGCCAGTAGACCTGCCTTACAAGAAATGTTAAAAGAAGTTCTTTAGAGAGAAAGCAAATAAGTCAGAAATTGGATGTTCTCTCTCATCACTCCTTTTCAACATCATACTGAAAGTTCTAGCCAATGTAATATAAGAAAAGAAAAGGAAATAAAGGGTATATAGATAGAGAAGAAAGAAAGAACACTGTCTTTATTCACAGATGACACAAACATCTATATAGAAAATCCGTAAGAATTGACAAAAAAACTGCTGAAATTAATAAGCAGTTATAGCAATTTTCCAGGATATAGGGTTAATATACAAGTCAATCATTTTACTGTGACCAGCAATGAACAAGCGGAATTTAAATTTTAAAAAATATATCACTCACCCAAAAAGTGAAATACTTAGGTAAAAACCTAATAAAACATATACAAGATCTATGTGAGGAAAACTAAAAAAACACTGATAATTGAAATCAAAAATGAACTAAATAACTAGAGATATATTCCATGTTCATGGATAGGAACACAATATTTTCAAGATGTCAGTTCTCTTCAGCTTGATCTATAGATTCAATACAATCCCAACCAAAATCACAGCTAATTATTTTACAGATATCAACAAACTGATTCTGAAGTTTATATGGAAAGTCAAAGACCCAGAATAGCCAACACAATATTAAAGGAGTAAAACAAAGCTGAAGGACTGATGCTACCCAACTTCAAAACTTACTATAAAGCTATAATAATCAACACAATGTGGTATTGATAGAAGAATAGATAAATAGATCAGTGGAACAGGATAGAGAGACCAGGATTAGACTCACATAAATATAGTCAACTACTCTTTGACAAAGGGGCAAGGGCAATGCAATGGAGCAAAGATTGTCTTTTCAACAAATGGTGCTAGAACAGTTGAATATCCACATGCAAAAAAAATCTAGACACAGACTTTATATCCATCCCAAAGATTAACTCAAAATAGATTACAGACCTCAATGTAAAATGCAAAGCTGTCAAAATCCAAGAAGATAACACAGGAGAAGACCTTGATGACCTTGGGTATGTCAATGACTTTTCAGATTGGACACCAAAGGTATGATCCATGAAAGAAATAATTGATAAGCTAGAGTTAATTAAAATTAAAAACTTCTGCTCTGCAAAATACAATGTCAAAAGAATGAGAAAATAAGCCACAGTCTGGGAGAAAATATTTGCAAAAGACATATCTGATAAAGGAGTGTTATCCAAAATATAAAAAAATGACTCAACACTCAATAATAAGAAAACAAATAACTTGATTAAAAAATAGGCCAAAGACCTGAACAGATACCTCACCAAAGAGAATATATAGATGGTAAATAAGCATATGAAAAGATGCTCCACAACATATGTCATCAGGGAAATGCAAATTAAAACAACAGTGAGATACTACTACACACCTATTAGAATGATCAAAATCCAGAACACTGACAGCACCAACTAATGGTGAGGTGGAGCAATAGGAACTCTCATTCATTGCTGGTGGGAATGCTAAATGGTACAGCCACTTTGGAAAACAGTCTGGTAGTTTTATAAAACCTAACACACTCTTACCTTATGAACTAACAATCCCACTCCTTGATATTTACCCAAAGGATTTGAAAATAAGTCCACACAAAAACCTGAACAAGGATGCTTATACCGGTTTTATTCATAATTGTCAACACTTGGATGCAACCAAAATGTCTTTCAGTAAGTGAATGGGTAAACTGTGGTACATCCAAGCAAAGGACTATTATTCAGTGTTAGAAAAAAATGAGCTATAAAGATGTAAAAAGACATGGAGGAACCTTAAATGCCTGTTGCTAAGTTAAAGAAGCCAATCTGAGAAGGCTACATACTGTATAATTCCAACTATATAATATTCTGGAAAAGGCAAAACTATAGAGACAATAAAAAGATAAGTGATTGCTTTGGTTGGGCAGGGGTGGGGGGCAATAGAGTTGAATAGATGAACCACAGAGAAACTCTAGGGTAGTAAAATAATAGAATGTATAACACCAAGCATGAACTCTAATGTAAACTATGGACTTTGGGTGATGATGATATGTCAATGTAGGTTCATCAATTGTAACAAATGTACTATTCTGGTGGTGGATGTTGATAATGGGAGAGGTTATGCATGTGTGGAATCAAGGAAATATATCTACTGTCCTCCTAATTTTACTGTGAATCTAAAATTGCTGTAAAAAAATAAAGTCTAAAAAAAATAAAGTGATGAAATAGTTGTGAAGTGTGAAGAGTAATAAAGTTTCAAAAACCGTTCCTCAGTTTCTGGCTTGTTCCTAGACAGGTGATGGTGTCAATTACTGAGAAAGGGAGCACTAAAATAAGACCAGCTTTAGGTGGAAGATTATGAGTTTTGAACATGTTGACTTAGATATGCCTTTGAGACTTTCATGGAGATATAAAATGGGTAATTGGATTTATTGATCTGGAATGCAGAGAACAGAACTGGACTGGATATAGGAATGTAGGAGTCACCAACTGGCTTGCAATCAGGAATTGAAGACAGAGACTGTAGCCCCAAAGATAAGCTTGCACATATTCTGACAGTGCTTTCTTGTGACTCTCAAGCTATTTCACCTGCATGTCTTCTCTTTAAACTTCACTGTCTGCACAACTTCTATTTCCCCAAAGTATCTGGCACCATGCATTGCCTTATGCCTACTGTCAGTTTCAATGAAATCTTGCCAGATAGGTATCCTTGAAAGAATACTTTTTTATACAGCTTTATTCAGTAAACCTCACCAATAGAAAAACAGTCCTTTTCTCCTTATCATTTGGTATTTTTGTTTCCCTTATCTCACTTTGATTTCTTATGATGAGTAAGCAGAGGCTAAAAGAGAGGTCTTCCATTGATGTGATATAGAAAGAAATCTTTCTTCTTTCTTTAACAGCTTGATACAGTCTTCTTTGGGGATCTTATATTCAAAACCAGAGAGTCTTTTGGTTCTGTGAGGGACCGGTGATAGGAAAGCAAAAGAGGAAGTCCACACATTAAGGAATTGGCCTCCTTAACTTGGGTCACTGTGTACACACCATACGACCACCTTTCTAACTGTTTTTTTGTTTTGTTTTGTTTTAAGCCATGCTGCCTATAGCTTTGGGTGCTAGATGGGTATACAAAGCAATATGAAATCAGCCCTCAGAACTCAAATGCCTGGTATATTCAGTCAGAGAAAACCATTTCAGGGAAGGAATTAGTTCAACTAACCGCTTGACTGCTCTGACAAAATTGGCCAGTTGTCTGACCTTCTTTAGAAGCTGGGAAGGAATTTTCTTCCCTCCATGACTCTGGCAGAGATGCTGTTTCTGATTTCTCTACATCAAAGGGGAGCATCAAACTCCTGGTGCTCAAGTGACTTAACATTTTGTTTCATTAAACAGAGGCAAGGAAAACCAGTAGATACCCATTCGTGGATTGTGTGGGAAGAATCTTGTTTCAAGATTAAGTGAAAATTCAATTGTTGAACCCTGAGAGTATCTTTTGATTTTTCATAAAGTATACTTTGAAGTTGGTCTTCTGGTCATATATTGAAAAATTCAGTAAATATGTTTCACCTGTTGATGAATCATTACCTTTTTCTGAAAGTCTGCTATTCTAGCTGTTGCTTTCTGCTGGTGCTTTCCAAACTATGGACCCTAGGATTTTCAAGCAGACTTTCAGAATGCCACAGGGGAGAAAATGATGCTAATGTGGCAAGACTAAGATTTGCATAGCACTTTACTTTTTTTCATTTTTCATTATTTCTGTTGATTCTTAAAATAATCCTGTGGTGAGGACAAGGGTTAATATCTCCATTTTTTTTAATGAAGAAATAAAGATTCAGAGATGTTAAGCAACTTTCCTACCACTACAGCTAATTAAGGATGGAGCCAGGTCTTTAATGCAAGTCCTATTTCCTTGTCTCTAAAGCCAATGCTCCTTTTGCTGTACTACACCATTCCCACTCAAAGATAAACTCTTGAGATCAAAAGTCACATATATACACCATGCCATCTACTACAGGGTCTGTGTGTGTGTTGGGGTGTGTGTGTGTGTGTGTATGTGTGTGTGCATTTGTGAATGTATTTAAAAGACTCTTATGAAATATTTAAAATGTGTTTCCCAATGATTGAAAACACATACACACCAGACTATACAAATTATTAAACCTACCTAATACCTTTATTTCCATACACTTTACAAACTGGAAAATGCTTACATAATTAGACCAGGAGGTATTCTCAAATGCATTCCAAAAATGCATATTAGACAAAATTCAAGTAGTGTGTCCAAGGTCATTTAGCTAGCATGTGGTAGAGCTTGAATTTATCCAGGCTTGACATTGTCTTCAGGGATGCATAGTTTCAGGTGTTTTATGCAAATAAGGGAAAGAAGCACAGATTTTCAGAGCAGGATTAATTAACAGAGGACATTTAAGAACAGTGAGTATGTGTGTGTACTAGAGTCTGCTCTGTAAGTCACTCTGGGTGAGACTGGCTTGTCAGGAATTCCTTTTAGCTCTTGGGTAAGTAAACTTCCTTGTGTGAAATCTAAGGATGCACCCACCTTACACAAAATCTCCCTTAGAGCAAATTGGACTTTAGGAAAGCCTTAGGGCATTTGTTCAGAAGGACACCAGGAAGACAGTGGAAAGTCTTTTTAAAAAGAGATGAGTCAAAACCAGCAGAAGAGGGAGACATGGTAACTTTGAAAGAAAACATTTTAGAAATAATAGGAAAAAGTAGGTCAGGACCTGCCAGAGCCAGAGCCTGTCTGTCAGCGGTCTTCATTTTCTTATGTGTCCCTCTACAAATCCTGATGGCCTCAGGCCACAGCTAAGGATTAGCTGGAACCCTCAAGTCAAATGTAGCCACATTTCTGGCTGAGGCAAGAGCCTGCCAAGGTGATACCCAAGGACCTTGGGCCTGTCCAACGGCTGTATTTTTGTACTTTTGATGTCCCACCTTGTTCAGTCCTCCGTAGTTTGCAATTCCATGTACATAATTCTAGACTAAGCGTCAGTGAACTACCACCAGCCACCACCTGTTTTTATACCACAAGTGAGTTAAGAGTGATTTTGATATTTTTAAGTGCTTAAAACAAAACATAAACAAAAGAAGGATAAATGAAATTCAAATTTCAGTGCCTATAAAATTTTATTGGAACACAGCCTTGCCCATTCATTTACAGTTTTCTATACCTGCTTTTTTGCCACCATGACAGAGTTGAGTAGGGCTGACAGAGACATTTAATGCCCCCAAACCTAAAATATCAATATTTACCATCCAGCCTATTATGAAGTCTGCCAGCTTCTGCTTTAGACTTACTGCTTCCTATGAACCTCTCACTTTGTATGTCCCCTACCTGGCCTACCTGCTGCTGGAACCTCTTGCCTCATTTCCCAGGCTTTTTTTTAAGATGCCTTGGTCTTGACACCTCATCTTGTGTCCACAACCAGTGACACACTGCATCACAGCACAATACTATTAAAAATAGATCTGTAAGTCCTATTCAATTAGCATTCAATTTGCTAAATTAAAAAAATATCACTTTCTGCCTCATGGCTCTTCTTGGTTTAATGAACACACTAGCAGCTAATGAAGCCATGCACAGTACTATTACATGGTATGGGGTTTGTGTTTGCCACGTTTGTGACAATTGTTTACCACCAAGCTCAGGGAGATGGAGCATTCCTTTGGAGGGTAGTCCAGCAGTAGAGCAGCCAGTTATGAGAGCTGAAATAGAAGGAAAAGAGAAACACCTTTCAAATCTGTCTTCTTGATATTATGAAAAGACAATTTTCTATGGAGAACCAAAGGATAAAAAAATAAAGATAATTATTTTGGGAGACTTACTGTGTTCCAGCTAATATGCTTAAAATTTTATTGCCATTGTCATACATAATCACTGAAATTTCTCCATGAAGTAGGTATCATACTTATTTTACAGGTGTGAAAACAAGGCAAGGTAGGGCCACACAGATAGTAAATGGCAAAGCTCGGACTAGGACTCATGTCTCCCTGACATCAGAGCTGTGGCAGTAACCACTACACTGCATTGTCTCCTCAACTCCATTTAAGGATCTGGTTAAGTAGAAATGTGTTCTGAAAATCCTAATAAAACAGGGCTAAGTTTGTATGTGTTATGGGGGATGGTGAGGTAAAAAGGAACAATGGATAGAGTAGGAGCTTGTGTTCTAGGCTCTATAAAAGGAAAATGTTACTGATATTATCCACTACACGGTGAAATTCAGTACAAAATTAGCTGGTAGGGGGTCTCATTCAAAGGAGGATTATCCTCCAAGTGTCTGAAAGAGCTTAGGCCTATCAGCTGCTCTGCAAAGGCAGTAAAGTTCCAGTGCATTCAATCACAGCCCATGGGATAAGTACAATGGGAAGGCATGTCAGGGTCCTAGTGATCATCTAGTCCAGCCCATTACTTTTACAGATTTGGAGATTGAAACCCAAAATGGGAAGTTGAATGTCCTGGTGTCATACAGCTGTTAGTGGCAAGTGCCAGATTGAGTGGCAATCTCCATTACACTATGAACCATGACAAGGTGGCAGGAGAGTGGACTTTGGATGCAGACTGACCAGGGTGAGTGAGCCCTGTGGAGCTGGCCCAACAGCTGGTGGTCAGCAGATCTCCTCCTGTTGACACCCTCCACATATCCAGGAGTGCAGAGATCTAGTCCCTTCTAATTGATACCTTAACTCAAGTTAGTTCATCATCTTCCACTAAAGATAATTACCACTGGCACAGGGCTTTATACTCTACAAAGAACCTTCACTACAGCAGTTGTTATCTAACAAAGGAGGAAATCTGAGGGGAGAGAAATGGATGGCCTGGATCTGTGTCACCCGACATGGCAATGACCTTCCTCTACATGGAAATGACTCCCAACAAAGAAAAGGAATGTTATCGTGGGTTCTCTGGTTCCTCCAGAGAAGCATGTTCTTTTCTTCCTGGGGGCTTCCCCCCCCCCCATTTATTTATTTATTTATTTATTTATTTATTTATTTTGGCTGCGATGGGTCTTTGTTGTTGCCTGCAGGCTTTCTCTAGTTGTGGCAAGCGGGAGTTAGTCTTTGTTGCAGTGCACGGTCTTCTCATTGGGGTGGCTTCTCTTGTTGTGGAGCACCAGCTCTAGGCACATGGGCTTCAGTAGTTGTAGCATGCGGGCTCAGTAGTTGTGGTACACGGGCCCTAGAGCACAGGCTCAGTAGTTGTGGTGCACGGGCTTAGTTGCTCCGCGGCATGTGGGATCTTCCCAGACCAGGGCTCGAACCCGCATCCCCTGAACTGGCAGGTGGATTCCTAACCACTGCACCACCAGGGAAGCCCTTCCTGGGGGCTTTTGCCATAAATAAAGTTTTTGTGCCACAGTGGCAGAGTTGAGTAGATGTGATGGAGATGTATAATATCCAGCAACCTAAAATATTTATTATCCAGACCATTACAGACAAAGTGTTTCATGAGCTTAAAACCTATTCATGGGTCAGATATTATTTCTAATTTTTTATGAGCAAAACTTCTCCCAGTTTCCCAAATCAAGTTGAAATGGATTCTATTGTACTTTCATTAGCAAAGTTCTTTAGAACATAAAGTTCTTACTACATTTATCCATTCAACAAACATGATTGCACACCTAAAATGTCCAAAAACTATTACCTGGATTGTGAGAAATCCTCACAAGAACACTGTGAGATGAGCATTGCTATCTCCATGCTGCACATAAGTCAACTGAGGCTCTTTAATGATTAGATAACTTACCAAGGGTCACAGTAAGTAAGCGGCAAAGAATTTAAATAGTTTACCCAACATTTTGCTGCTTCTTTCTCTTCTGATGTATCATCAAACCCTCATGGCAATCCAGTGAACTTACTGGTCAGGAAGAATGATTCTCATTTTACCAAAGAGGAAACTAAAGCACAGACAGCCAAAACCTCTTGTTCAAGCCACATACTAAACTTGATGAGTCAGGATTCGGATTTGGGTTTTCTGATTAAATTCTGGAGCTCCTTCTGGTGTTTTATCAAATGCCCCAAAGACACCTCCATATATACTAATTTTAACAAATAGTATTTCTTTAGGAAATGATTGCTATAGATACAGAGATATGTTTCTGAAATCCTGTTATCTTTTACATCTAAATTATGTACATATTGTTTATGATTGGGGTGGAGATAAGCAGGAAGATTTCTGCCATGGGCAGCATAACCGCTATCCCAATTGGAGCTCTTCAAATTTGAGGTTTCTCTGGAGATTTAATCTTCATTCTGGGCTCATAAAAAGCATTCTGGCTGCTCGTGTAATAATTTCAATACCTTTGTAATGATATTTCTCTTTCATTTCCCTGCAAATGGGGATGCATTGCTCAGTCAGACCATTTTCATTTACCTTGTGATTCATGTGTGGGAAAATCATACCCAATTTGAAAGCAGCACAGTATTTCCTTGGGACCTCTCACTGAGGGGATTATATAGTGCATCACACTTGATGGCAAATGAAACACAGAGGGGTTCACTGATGCACCAAATCCCACTCTGGGAAGTCTGTTTCAGTGGAAGACTGCAAACAAGCCATTATTTTGTCACTTGGAACAAAAGCCCTGATTAAAAATTAAAATCCATTCTGTACTGATAAATACACCACTGCCTAATTACTCACAAGACTTATATTTTTGGTCTTAATTCCCTCAAAATGGTTATTTTTTTTTTAACTCCCTATAAACAAGAACACAATGAGCTTGACAGTGTCAAGCTTCAATAAACATTTGTTTGCCCCTTTTATTAGATAGATCAGTTCCTGACTAATAATGTTTTAAAATACTTAAATACTTCATGAGAAGAGAACTATGTCCCTTCCATTAAATGGTTTTCAATGTAGGAAGAAGTGTATATTTAGAGTATTTAGAGACACCTAATTATGGCTAATTTAAAATTTATTTTCTGCCAACTGGATCTTCAAATTTGCCATCACCCAGATTTCCACAATATTCACATACAAACACACACAACCATAATACAAAGCAACAAAAATACTAAAATAAATAAAACAAAGAAAAATAAAATAATAGCTTCTGGTAACTTCAAGGATTTTTTGAAGGCTGGGATGGAAGGGGAAGTGGGAGCCATGATTAAAGGGAGCTCATAAAAATAAATGGAAGAAAGAGTGAAGTCAGCAAAATTGGTGTAGTAGGCAGCTCCAAGGACACATCTCTCCATAGAAATATTTTAAAATCAAGCAAAAACTGCCAGAAGCAAACTTGTCATAACTTTAGAAAACATTCAAAGGTTTACAGCAACTAAGTGAATACTGAATCAAGAAAAAGGCAGTTTGAAACAGGTATTTTTTATTTACACTTGCTCCACCTGCCACTCCTCCATAGCCCCTGGCTCAGCGGTGATCCTGAAGACATCAGTCCACATGCCCAGTGAAGGATTTTGGGCCCTGGTTCTGGAAAGGGAAGAACAAACCTTGTTTGCAAAGAATTGTCTGCTTTAACCTGCTTTGGGGCTAAATGAAAATTTGATGCAAAAGATTAAAAAAGCACTACAAATGATAGAAGGGGGAAACAGTTTTTAACTTATTTTATGGGGCCGGAATTATCCTGATACTAAAGCCAGACAAAGACACCACAAGAAAAGAGAATTAAAAACCAATTATATTAATGAATATAGATGCAAAAATCCTGAAGAAATTACCAGCAAACTGAATCCAGCAACATGTTTATAAAGTTTCACACCATGACTAAGTAGGCTTTATCCCAGGGATATGTGTATAACATAAAAAAAAAATCAATAAATGTAATATCCCACATTAATAAAACAAAGAGAAAAAACACATAATAATCTCAATTGACACAGAAAAACTTTTAACAAAATCTAATAACACATTTTCATGATAAAAATACTCAGAAAACTAGGAATAGGAAGGAATTTTCTAAACATAGTAAAGGGCATTTAAGAAAAAACTACAGTTAACATCATACTCAGTCATGAAAAACTGAAAGCATTTCCCCCAAGATCAGGAAAAAATTAAGGATGTCTGCTGACACAATTACTATTTAACGTTGTGTGGAAAGTTCAAGCCAGAGCAATTAGGTAAGAAAAAGAAATAAAATACATTCAAATTGAAAAGGAATAAGTAAAACTATTTCTATTAGCAAATGACATCTTATATTAGGAAAATTCCAAAGAATCTAAAAAAAAAAAAAAAAAACCATTAGAGTTAATAAAAGAATTCAGCAAAGTTGGTGCATACATGGTCAACACACTAAAATTAGTTTGGTACATTAGTGATGAGCAATCCAAAATGAAATTAAGAAAACTATTCCATTTACATTAGCATCACAGAGAATAAAATATGAATAAATTTAACCAAGGAGGTGCAAAGGCTTTTACATTGAAAAGTTCTAAACATTACTGAAAGAAATTAAAGAATATCTAAATAAATGGAAAGGCATCCCAGATTCATGAATTAGAAGACTTAATATTGTTACATTGGCAATACTGCTCAAGGTGATCTACAGATTCAAGGCAATCCCTATAAAAATTCCAGTGTTCTTTTATGCAGAACTAGAAAATCTTATCCTCAAATTCACATGGAATTACAAGGGGACATAAATAAATAAAAACAATATTGAAAAAGAAGAACAAAGCTGGAGGACTCACACTTCTCTACCTTGAAACTTATTAGAAAGCTACTGTAATCAAAATAGTGTGGTACTAGAAAAAGGATAGACATATAGACCAATAGAGTAGAAGTGAGATTTCAGAAATAAACCTATTTATCTATGGCCAATTGGTTTTCAACAAGGGTGGACCAAGAACATTCAATGAGGAGGTAATAATTTCTTCAACAAATGCTACTGGGACAGCTGGAAATTCACATGCAAAATAATGAAGTTGAAACAGTACCTCAAACCATGTACAAAAATCAACTCAAAATGGATCAAAGATCTAAACACAAAAGTTAAAACTATCAAACTTTTAGAAGAAAACCTAGGGGTAAATTTTCATGACCTAGGACTTGGCAATGGCATCTTAGATAAGACACCAAAAGCACAAGCAGCAAAAGAAGTAAGAAATAAATTAGGCTTCATCAAAATTAAAAACTTTTGTTTTTAATGAAAGTTATCAAGAAAATGAAAAGACAACCTACTGAATGAGAGAAAATATTTGCGAATCATATACCTAGAAGAGTCTAGTATCCAGAATACATAAAGAACTCTTACAACTCAACAACCAAAAACAAACTACCCAATTTTTTAAACGGGCAAAGAACTTGAATAGATATGTCTACAAACAACATATACAAATGGCCAACAAGTACACGAAAAGATGTTCAACATCATTAACCATTAGGAAAATGCAAATCAAAACCACAAAGTGATGATACCTCTTATGCCCACTAGGACAGCTATTTTTAAAAAGAGAAAGAAAAAAAAAGAAGAAAAAATGTGTTGTTTAGAATATGGAGAAATTGGAACCCTCATACATTGCTGCTGGGAATGGAAAATGGATCAACCACTATGGATAACAATTTGTTGGTTCCTTAAAAAGGTAAACATAGACTGAGCAATTCCACTCCTAAAGTATTGAAAACAGATACACAAATGCATGTACATATATATTCATAGCAGCACTTCTTAATAGTAGCCAAAAAATTGGAATAACACAAATTTCTATCAACAGATGAATGGATAAGCATGTTATATACATACAATGGAACATTACTCAGATAAAAAAAGCAATACAGTATTGATACATACTATAATATGATGAATCTCAAGAAATATTTTGCTAAGAGAAAGAAGCCAGAAACATAAAAGTTCACATATTACATGATTCCATTTATATGAAACATTCAGGATAGGTAAATTCATACAGACAAAAACCAAACTAATGGTTTTGTTCTGAGGAGGTTCGGGGGAGAGGAGAGCATTGGGAAGTAACTGCTTAATGAATACGGGGTTCCTTTTTGGGATGATGAAAATGTTTTGGAATTAGATAGCACAATATTATGAAAGTAAAATGCCAGTGAATTGTTCATTTTAAAATGGTGAATTTTATGTTATTTGAATTTCACCTCAATTGTTAAAGAATAAAAAATATTAAAAATAAATAGAGGAGATGATACAAGGTTTAGAGGTGCTAATGGGAAGTGTAGCAGGAAAGAAGAAAGGGAGGTGAAGTCCGGGATAGAATGTGGTACATATTTGAAAGGGAGAAAATAACATGAAACATGTGAGAAGAGAGAATCCTGGTTTCCTTCCATTCTGCCCCCTACAAACTATTTCATATACTGCTGTCGGATTTACCTTTTTAAAACAAATATCTGAGCATCCTGATACCATCCCCACAAGTCTCCAGTTTAGAAACTTTCATTGCACCTACCCCCCAACTCTTATTGCCTACATGGCAACTGCCCCAGTCCATCTTGGTCTACATTTTCTTCTCTGACTCTTGAAGCTTGCCCTCCCCACTCCACTCCCCAAGCACCACTTGCTCCCGCATCATTTTCCACTTCCTGAGCCCCACAGGATTTCTCACAACTCTGTGTCATTACTCATGACGTTAACCCTTTTGGATAAATCTTACCTTCCCTCAGGACTTAGCTTAACTGCCATTTTTTAGGACTTTGTTCCCAGAATATCTAAGCTGAAAGCAGCTTATGGTAGTAGAAAGAACACAGACTTTGAAAACAGCCAAATCAAGACTATCCAAAATTTGATATATATCAATCACGTAATTTGGGGTCCTTTATTTAACTTCTGTGAGCCTCAATATCTTAGTCCATTCAGGCCACTATAACAAAAATACCACAGAGTGGGTGGCTTCAACAGCAAATATTTATTTCTCACTGTTCTGAAGTTTGGAAAGTCAAAGATCAAGGGGCCGGCAGATTCGGTTTCTGATGGAGACCCAATTCCTGGTTCACAGATGGCTGTCTTCTCGTTTTGTCCTCACATGTTGGAAGGAGCAAGAGAGTTTTCTGTGGTCTCTTTGATGATAAGGTCACTAAATCCCACTATGAGGACTTAATCCTCAACAACTAATTAGCCTGAAAAGTCTCTGCCTCCAAATACCATCACTTTGGGGGGTTAGGATTCCAGCACATGAATTTTTGAGGGGGCACAAACATTCAGTCCATAACACCCAGTTTCCTCATCTATGAAATGGAATTAATATCGCATTGGATTTTTGTGAAGATAAAATTAAAAATCTAGGCAGAGGTCTCTTTACCTGGAAGATATTCAATACATACTTTTCTACTCACCTTCCCAATGGTCCATGAAAAGTACATGCTATTGTAATGGACAAATAATACTCCCTTGAATGTGTATGGTGTCTTAATATTTCAAAGCACATTACTTATTATCTCTCATTTGATCTGGAGAAGAATTATTCGTATCCATTAGGATAATGTGAGTTTAAAAGGACAAAATTTAGAGTCCAAGTGACTTTAACAATAAATAAATGTATAATGTTTCTTTACTGAAGTTCCAGAAATGGAGTAAACTTCACACAGGGCCTGATCAGTGACCCAATAATCTGGGTTCTTTCCAAACTCTCATCTTCTCTCCTTACTATTGACTCCATAATGTGGCTGACTCTCCTCAGAGTCACAAGATGCCCACCAGTGACAAATGGAAATACAGCACGAAGATGTTCTTTACTAAACATAATACCCTCTCTTCCACCTGCCTGGACCAAATTAAGAGGTGATCCCATTAGACCAATAACACCTGCCAGAAGGGCGCCACACACTGATAGGTTACACCAATCATCTGAAGCAGAATGGGTTTGGGGGAGCTAGTTTTAGTATCCACCATGGAAAGTATACAGTTTCTGCTCCAGAAAGAAAATGACATGCCCTAAATCACACAGATCATTAGTGCCCAACCTAGGATGGAAGCTCGGATCCCTGACTTCTATTCTCACCACATAGAAGCTTAGATACCATATGGGTTATTTTGTTTTAGGCTTCCAAGTTACAGATAGCTTCAACTCAAAATGTCTTAAAAAAGAGAGTGTTTATTATATCACACATAAAGGAGTGCAGAAAGAAATAAGCTATCGAGCCATGAAAATACATGGAAGAACCTTAAATGCATATTGCCAAATGAAAGAAGCCAATCTAAAAAGGCTACATCCTGTATGATTCCAACTATATGACATTATGGAGAAGGAAAAATTATGGAGACAGTGAAAAGGTCTGTGTTGCCAGGGTTTAGGGAGGAGTTAATGGAATGAATAGGTGGAACACAAAGAATTTTTAAGGCAGTGAAAATATTTTGTATGACACTGTAATGGTGGATATAGATTATTATACAGATCATAGGCACTGGGAATCAGCCTAGACAGTTTATACCAGATTCCACTGGAGGTAGGCTGTTTTTTGCTGCCTTAGAAGTCAAACGTTTTGAGAAAAGAGGTTAGGGCAGAGTAGAAGGACGTACTCTCACTCCTTCTTGCAAGAACACCAGAATCACAACTAGCTGCTGGACAGTCATTGACAGGAAGACACTGGAACCCACCAAAAAAGATACCCCACATCCAAAGACAAAGGAGAAGCCACAATAAGACGGTAGGAGGGGCATAATCAGAGTAAAATCAAATCCCATAACTGGTGGGTGGGTGACTCACAGACTGGCGAACACTTATACCACAGAAGTCCACCCACTAGAGTGAAGGTTCTGAGCCCCATGTCAGGCTTCCCAACCTGGGGGTCCTGCAACCGGGAGGAGGAATTCATAGAGAATCAGACTTTGAAGCCTAGTTGGAATTGATTGCAAGACTTCGACAGGACTGGGAAACAGAGACCCCACTCTTGGAGGGTGCACACAAAATAGTGTGTGCATCGGGACCCAGAGGAAGGAGCAGTGACCCCGGGAAAGACTGAACCAGACCTACCTGCTAGTGTTGGAAGGTCTCCTGCAGAGGCAAGGGGTGGCTCTGTTTCACCATGGGGACAAGGACACTGGCAGCAGAAGTTCTGGGAAGTTCTCCTTGGCATGAGCCCTCCCAGAGTCTGTCATTAGCCCCACCAAAGAGCCCAGGTAGGCTCCAGTGTTGGGTTGCCTCAGACAAAACAACCAACAGGGAGGGAACCCAGCCCCACCCATCAACAGTCAAGTGGATTAAAGTTTTACTGAGCTCTGACCACCACAGCAACAGTCAGCTTTACCCACCACCAGAGGCTCCCATCAAACCACTAAGATAGCCTCAACCACTGGAGTGCAGACAGCAGAAGCAAGAAAAACTACAATCCTGCAGCCTGTGGAACAAAAATCACATTCACAGAAAGATAGACAAGATGAAAAGGCAGAGGGCTATATGCCAGAGGAAGGAATAAGATAAAACCCCAGAAAAACAACTAAATGAAGTGGAGATAGGCAACCTTCCAGAAAAAGAATTCAGAATAATGATAGTGAAGATGATCCAGGACCTCAGAATAAGAATGGAGGCAAAGATCAAGAAGATGCAAGATATGTTTAACAAAGACCTAGAAGAATTAAAGAACAAACAAACAGAGATGAACAATAAAATAACTGAAATGAAAACTACACTAGAAGGAATCAATAGCAGAATAACTGAGGCAGAAGAATGGATAAGTGACCTGGAAGATAGAATGGTGGAATTGACTGCTGTGGAACAGACCAAAGAAAAAAGAATGAAAAGAAATGAAGACAGCCTAAGAGACTTCTGGGACAACATTAAACGCAACAACATTCGCCTTATAAGGGTCCCAGAAGGAGGAGAGAGAGAGAGTGGACCAGAGAAAATTTTTGAAGAGATTAGAGTCAAAAACTTCCCTAACATGGGAAAGGAAATAGCCACCCAAGTCCAGGAAGCGCAGAGAGTCCCATACAGGATAAACCCAAGGAGAAACACGCTGAGACACATAGTAATCAAATTGGCAAAAATTAAAGACAAAGAAAAATCATTGAAAGCAGCAAGGGAAAAACAACAAATAACATACAAGGGAACTCCCATAAGGTTAACAGCTGATTTCTCAGAAGAAACTCTACAAGCCAGAAGGGAATGGCATGATATACTTCAAGTGATGAAAGGGAAGAACTTACAACCAAGATTACTCTACCCAGCAAGGATCTCATTGAGATTTGATGGAGAAATCAAAAGCTTTACAGACAAGCAAAAGCTAAGAGAATTCAGCACCACCCAACCAGCTCTACAACAAATTGTAAAGGAACTTCTCTAAGTGGGAAACACAAGAGAAGAAAAGGACCTACAAAAACAAACCCAAAACAATTAAGAAAATGGTCATAGGAATATACATATTGATAATTACCTTAAACGTGAATGGATTAAATGTTCCAACCAAAAGACACAGGCTTGCTGAATGGATATAAAAACAAGACCCATATATATGCTGTCTACAAGAGACCCACTTCAGACCTAGGGACACATACAGACTGAAAGTGAGGGGATGGAAAAAGATATTCCATGCAAATGGAAATCAAAAGAAAGCTGGAGTAGCAATACTCATATCAGATAAAATGGACTTTAAAATAAAGAATGTTACAAGAGACAAGGAAGGACACTACATAATGATCAAGGGATCAATCCAAGAAGAAGATATAACAATTATAAATATATATGCACCCAACATAGGAGCACCTCAATACATATAGCAACTGCTAACAGCTATAAAAGAGGAAATCGACAGTAACACAATAATTGTGGGAGACTTTAACACCCCACTTACACCAATGGATAGATCATCCAAAATGAAAATAAATAAGGAAACACAAGCTTTAAATGACACAATAGACCAGATAGATTTAATTGATATTTTTAGGACATTCCATCCAAAAACTGCAGATTACACTTTCTTCTCAAGTGCACATGGAACATTCTCCAGGATAGATCACATCTTGTGTCATAAATCAAGCCTCAGTAAATTTAAGAAAATTGAAATCATATCAAGCATCTTTTCTGACCACAGCGCTATGAGATTAGAAATGAATTACAGGGAAAAAAACGTAAAAAGCACAAACACATGGAGGCTAAACAGTACGTTACTAAATAACCAAGAGATCACTGAGGAAATCAAAAAATACCTAGAGACAAATGACAATGAAAATATGACAATCCAAAACTTATGGGATGCAGCAAAAGCAGTTCTAAGAGGGAAGTTTATAGCTATAAAAGCCTACCTAAAGAAACAAGAAAAATCTCAAGTAAACAATCTAATCTTATACCTAAAGGAACTAGAGAAAAAAGAACAAAAAAAACCCATAGTTAGCAGAAGGAAAGAAATCATAAAGATCAGAGCAGAAATAAAATGAAATAGAAACAAATAAAACAATAACAAAGATCAATAAAACTAAAAGCTGGTTCTTTGAGAAGATAAACAAAATTGATAAGCCATTAGCCAGACTCATAAAGAAAAAGGGAGAGGACTCAAATTGATAAAATTAGAACTGAAAAAGGAGAAGTTACAACAGACACCGCAGAAATACAAAGCATCCTAAGAGACTACTACAAGCAACTCTATGCCAATAAAATGGACAACCTGGAAGAAATGGACAAATTCTTAGAAAGGTATAACCTTCCAAGACTGAAGCAGGAAGAAATAGAAAATATGAACAGACCAATCACAAGTAATGAATTTGAAACTGTGATTCAAAATCTTCCAACAAACAAAAGTCCAGGACCCGATGGCTTCACAGGTGAATTCTATCAAACGTTTAGAGAAGAGCTAACACCCATTCTTCTCAAACTCCTCCAAAAAATTGCAGAGGAAGGAACACTCCCAAACTCATTCTATGAGGCCACCATCACCCTGATACCAAAACCAGACAAAGATACTACAAAAAAGAAAATTACAGACCAATATCACTGATGAATATAGATGCAAAAATCCTCAACAAAATACTAGCAAACAGAATCCAACAACACAATAAAAGGATCATATACCACGATCAAGTAGGATTTATCCCAGGGATGCAAGGATTCCTCAATACATGCAAATCAATCAATGTGATACACCATATTAACAAATTGAAGAATAAAAACCATATGATCATCTCAATAGATGCAGAAAAAGTTTTTGACAAAATTCAATACCCATTTATGATTATAACTCTCCAGAAAGTGGGCATAGAGGGAACCTACCTCAACATAATAAAGACCATATATGACAAACCCACAGCAAACATCATTCTCAATGGTGAAAAACTGAAAGCATTTCCTCTAAGATCAGGAATGAGACAAGGATGTCCACTCTCACCACTATTATTCAACATAGTTTTGGAAATCCTAGCCATGCAATCAGAGAAGAAAAAGAAATAAAAGGAATCCAAATCGGAAAAGAAGAAGTAAAACTGTCACTGTTTGCACATGACATGATACTATACATAGAGAATCCTCAAAATGCCACCAGAAAACTACTAGAGCTAATTAATGAATTTGGTAGATTTGCAGGATACAAAATTAATGCACAGAAATCTTTTGCATTCCTATACACTAATGATGAAAAATCTGAAAGAGAAATTATGGAAACACTCCCATTTACCACTGCAACAAAAAGAATAAAATATCTAGGAATAAACCTACCTAGGGAGACAAAAGACCTGTATGCAGAAAACTATAAGACACTGATGAAAGAAATTAAAGATGATACCAACAGATGGAGAGATATACCATGTTCTTGGATTGGAAGAATCAACATTGTGAAAATGAGTATACTACCCAAAGCAATCTACAGATTCAATGCAATCCCTATCAAATTACCAATGGCATTTTTTACGGAGCTAGAACAAATCATCTTAAAATTTGTATGGAGACACAAAAGACCCCGAATAGCCAAAGCAGTCTTGAGGGAAAAAAACGGAGCTGGAGGAATCAGACTCCCTGACTTCAGACTATACTACAAAGCTACAGTAATCAAGACAATATGGTACTGGCACAAAAACAGAAATATAGATCAATGGAACAAGATAGAAAGGCCAGAGAAAAACCCATGCACGTATGGTCACCTTATTTTTGATAAAGGAGACGAGAGTATACAATGGAGAAAAGACAGCCTCTTCAATAAGTGGTGCTGGAAAACTGGACAGCTACATGTAAAAGAACGAAATTAGAACACTCCCTAACACCATACACAAAAATAAACTCAAAATGGATTCGAGACCTAAATGTAAGACCGGACACTATAAAACTCTTAGAGGAAAACATAAGAAGAACACACTTTGACATAAATCACAGCAAGATCTTTTTTGATCCACCTCCTAGAGTAATGGAAATAAAAACAAAAATAAACAAATGGGACCTAATGAGACTTCAAAGCTTTTGCACAGCAAAGGAAACCATAAACAGGACGAAAAGACCACCTTCAGAATGGGAGAAAATATTTGCAAACGAATCAACGGACAAAGCATTAATCTCCAAAATATATAAACAGCTCATTCAGCTCAATATTAAAGAAACAAACATCCCAATCCAAAAATGGGCAGAAGACCTAAATAGACATTTCTCCAAAGAAGACATACAGATGGCCAAGAAGCACATGAAAAGATGCTCAACATCATTAATTATTAGAAAAAAGCAAATCAAAACTACAACGAGGTATCACCTCACACCAGTTAGAATGGGCATCATCAGAAAATCTACAAACAACAAATGCTGGAGAGGGTGTGGAGAAAAGAGAACCCTCTTGCACTGTTGGTGGGAATGTAAATTGATACAGCCACTATGGATAACAATATGGAGGTTCCTTAAAAAACTAAAAATAGAATTACCATTTGATGCAGCAATCCCACCACTGGGCATATACCCAGAGAAAACCGTAATTTAAAAAGACACATGCATCCCAATGTTCATTGCAGCACTATTTACAATAGCCAGGTCATGGAAGCAACCTAAATGCCCATCGACAGATGAATGGATAAAGAAGTTGTGGTACATATATACAATGGAATATTAGTCAGCCATAAAAAGGAAAGAAATTGAGTCATTTGTTGAGACATGGATGGATGTAGAGACTGTCATACAGAGTGAAGTGAGTCAGAAAGAGAAAAACAAATATCGTATACTAACGCATGTATGTGGAACCTAGAAAAATGGTACAGATGAACCGGTTTGCAAGGCAGAAGTTGAGACACAGATGTAGAGAACAAACGTATGGACACCAAGGGTGGAAAACCGCAGTGGGGTGGGGATGGTGGTGTGCTGAATTGGGCGATTGGGATTGACATGTATTCACTGATGTTTATAAAATTGATGACTGATTAAAAAAAAAAAAGATCATAATACATTTGTTAAAACCCATAGAATGTACAACACCAAGAGTAAACCCTAATATAAAGTTTAGACTTTAGGTGTTAGTAATGTGTCAACATAGGGTAATGGGCTGTAGTAACTGTTCAACTCTAGTGTGGAGTGTTGATAGTGCAGAAAGCTGTTGAGAGAGGGAAGAGGGGCTAGGTGGGAAATCTCTGTACTTCCTGCTCCATTTTTCTGTGAACCTAAAGGTCTCTAAAACATTGTGTGTGTGTGTGTGTGTGTGTGTGTGTGTGTCAAGGAAAGGCTCTAGATTTTTTTGATTTAGAGACTCAGCAGCATCATCAAGGACATCAAGAAGCAAAATGTGTTTCTTTCTGTCTCTTCATTCTATCTTCTTCAACAGCTAGTTTCGCCTCCAGGCTCGCTATTCACAGAGCAAGGTGGTTGCTGGAATTCAAAACATTACATACATCCAAGACAATAGCAGAAGGAGAGAAAGCACAATGTTCTCTGGAATCTCCTGCTCAAGAGCAGAAACTCTTAAGGAGACCTGTCCTTTTGGTTACTGGCCAGAACTGGATTACAAGCCCATCCTAAACAAATCACAGAGTAAGAGACTAAAACCACTAAGTTTTAATCAGAATTGACCCAGAGTCATGTAGATACCTGAACTTAAATCATGGTTCTATTTGGGAAAATAAAAAGGATTGGGGAATAAATAATCAAAGGAAACCAACAATTTCTGCTACTGAGAATACTCCTAGAAAAGGTTACTTTCTAGTGGGCATTTCTGCTCTTTTCCCTTCTCCTTCCCCCTGTTGGCCATAGGCAAGAGCCCAGATGAAGTAGGTCTCACGGTTGACTGAGGTAGTGAGCTAACCAAAACTTCAGAGGTCCTGAACGCGGAGCCAAAGAGGATTATTTTTGTTGTTGTTTATATACCTGAATAAGCAGTAGACCAAGCCACTTTCATAAACCTTTTGGAGAAAGCAATTTTGAAAAGTGACGCATTTTCTTTAAAATTTAGTGGTGTATTAGACAAAGCTACAACTTGCATCATCAATGACTTAGCCAGGGTTTTTGCAGTCTGCTCACAGCGCTGTGATATCCGACACTCTTCAGCTGATAAGAATCCCATCAGCAATTTTAACCAATTTTCTTTTTGGTCCTTGTAGCCCCACACCTTTAATGACTCTCTAGATTTGGAGGATAGAATCCAATCTTCAGAGTTCAGTTCCTCACTTCTCAAGAAGAGCTGCTCATTCCTATGTCAAGGAGAGTACAAAGCCACATGACAGCTAAGACCCATCTTCCTAGACCAATCGCTCTCAATTTGACCACCCATCAGAAACATCTGCACAGCTCTAGCAAAAATATGCCAGAGTCCATATCTCTAAAACTCTAATTCAGTAGAACAGAGGTTTACTAATTCAGTAAACCACAGGATTGAGGCAATAAGTTATATTTTCACTTTTTAAAGCAAACATGGCTATTGTATGGAGGACAGTTCAAAAATGCATACATTTTTAAAGTAAAAGTATGATTATTAAAAAAATGTGTTTTGAATTTTCTATCAGAATTTTCTATAGCTACTTCAGGCTATTACTCTGAAGATATTCATTAACTCTTACTGGCCATTAGAAGATATTTAAGAAAAAGTTTGAAATACTTCCCAGGTTAGGAATAATGCCCCTCCTCAGAAACGATGGCAGGTGGAGGAGAGTTTTATGATGACTGTATGCAAAATTCATTACGCAGTCAGTGCTTAATAAGCCTGAACTTTCAGTCTTAAGATGGTACAGATGTTTTTTATGGTTTAATAAAAATCCTTTCTTGAAGTTTACATTATCAAGTTGTAATATTACACTCTTCTGTCTTCTTGACCTTTCTGCAGCTGGTTCACTGTTTGTCCTTAAAACTCCGCACTCCACTTATCCTGAATAAGTAGAGATGCTGTGTCGTAATCCACAATCAATCCACATAAATAAAACAATTCAGCACAGATGTGACCTGAATATACATTTAGAGTCTGCTAATTGTGCAAAGCGGTGGCACAAGGTTTCAAGGTCAAATAAACCAGAAATGAAATTGCTCTGTGGAAAAACACAGAGGGGGCAATGTTGCTGTTTATTATTAAAATTGTTCTTTTGTAAAGTTGTAGACAGTTCTCCACTCTGCAGACATTTCATAACCCATACCAACTGCTTTTTCCTCAGGTAGCAATGAGAGTAGGTTTAAAAACAAAAGGCTTAATTGCTACAAAACCACAAAAAGGTAAATTCAGTCTAGTCTAAACTCTCCTAGAGACAGAGAAATAGAAAGAACACAGACTTCGAATTTGAGTGAAGTTTGAAATCTGGTTTAACTCCTTATTAGGATAGATTCTTGAGCACTTTAACTTGAACTATAATGCCTCTTCTTTGTGATATGGGTCAAAAACTAGTATTTGATTCTGATTACAATAAGAAGCAGAATTAGCACAGCCTGCTGGCTCCTTCTCCTAAGATCAATGGTAGATGGGGGAACTATCGAAACTTAAAAACCTGAGGAATAAAAGAGACAACTGTGGGAAGCACTTGGAGAGAGGGAGAGCTGTTTGAAGTATTGTGTAGATAGGAGATGGGGTCCAGCCAGTGGGATCAGGAAGGCTAAATTAGGAAAAGCCCCTTTCCGTCCCTGATGCTGCCGAGGTCGCACGCGCGAGGCTTCTCTGCCGCCGCCAAGATGCACTACGTCGCCTCCTACCTGCTGGCCGCCCTTGGGGGCAATACCTCTCCCAGCGCCAAGGACATCAAGAAGATCCTGGACAGCGTGGGCATCGAGGAGGACGACGACCAGCTCAACAAGGTCATCAGTGAGCTGAACGGCAAGAACATTGAGGACGTCATTGCCCAGGGTATCCGCAAGCTGGCCAGCGTGCCCTCTGGCAGGCCTGTGGCCATCTCTGCTGCCCCAGGAACTGCAGCTCTTGCTGCGGGTTCTGCCCCAGTCGCAGCAGAGGAGAAGAAGGAGGAGTCGGAGGAGTCAGATGACGACATGGGATTTGGCTCGTTTGACTAGAGTCCCGCTCCCCTGCAAATAAAACCCTTTTTGTGTAAAACAAAACAGAAAAAATAAATAAATAAATAGGAAAAGCCCTTTGAGTCCAGCTGTTGCCTTGAGACCATCAATGCCCACTCCTTAAAACTCAGCACGGCTGCACAGAAGCTCTCAGAGAGGAGCAGTGAAAAGTAGTACAGGTATTCAGTCCCCTTCCCCTTCCTTCTCAAACCTCAGTGGGGAAAGTCTCCTCTCCAACATCGGGGTGAGGAGAAACAGCCGAGAATAAAATACTCCCTGAAGAGCTGTTCAGTGTAGAGGAAGAGTGATGACCGGTGCTTTTCTGTAGTTCTTCACACAAGAGCTTTCCTTCTTCTCCTTTGAACTCACCTGGGTTGTCACAAAAAAGGGTTCTGATGTTCATCCCTTTATCTTAACACGGACCTTGACAACAAAGAAGTACAACCACTTCAGAAGAAAACAGTGAAGTAAGCTCCAGAGATCAGCTGTACAACACAGTGCCTACAATTAATAGTAAGGCATTCTGCACCCCAAAATTCATTAACTGTAGATCTCATGTTAAGTATTCTTACCAAAAAAGGGGGTGGGGTGGGGATACAAGGAAGCTTTTGGAGGTGATGGATAGGTTTATTCCCTTGATTGTGGTGGTGGTACTGTGAATGTATTCATCTGTCCAAACCCACCAAATTGTATAAATTAATTATGTGCAGTTTTTTGTATACCAGTTATACCTCAATAAAGCTGAAAAAACAAAAGAAACAATGAACTATATAATGGGTACCTTCAGAGGCAGAGATATTAAACAAAACAGACCCACACACATATGGTCAGCTAATCTATGACAAAGGAGGCAAGGATATACAGTGGAGAAAAGACAGCCTCTTCAATAAGTGATGCTGGGAAAACTGGACAGCTACATGTAAAAGAATGAAATTAGAACACTCCCTAACACCATACATGAAAATAAACTCAAAATGGATTAAATACCTAAATGTAAGCCTGGACACTATAAAACTCTTAGGGGAAAACATAAGAAGAACACTCTTTGACATAAATCACAGCAAGATCTTTTTTGACCCACCTCTAGAGAAATGGAAATAAAAACAAAAATAAACAAAACAGAACAAGAAATTTTATAGTAAATATAATATCTATAATATTGATATGAAACAAAAATTTTAAAAAATAATTTAAGATGTCTAGTTAGAAATATTGGGTATGAAAAGACAATTTTCAAAATGAACCAATACTGCATAGCAAAAAATTAACTTTACCCAAAGAGATATTTGGTCTTTGGGAAATAACCTGTAAATGCTTGGAATTCCCCAAATGATGGAAGTGTCTTTGTGTGTCCTGATAGTCCCCTTGAAACTGAAAGCTTATGCTAATAAGATGACTCAGGGTGAGGGCTGCCCAGAGCAGAAAGACCAACCTTGCGCGATTAGAGGGTTGGAGTTTGAGCCACATGAAATCAGCCCAACCTTGGGGCGGGGTGGGGGGGTGGGGGTGGGGCTGGAGATTGAGTTCAATTGTATGGGCAATAACTCAATCAATAATTGTTATGTAATGAAGCCTCAATAAATACTTTGGACACTGACACTGGGCTGAGCTTCCTAGGCTGGCAGTACTCTGCGTATTGCCACATATCAAAGTCAGAAGGGTAATGAGCCCTAAGGACACAGAAGTTTTGCATTTGGGAGCCTAGTCCTAGTCCCAGATTCCACCCTCTGCATCTCTTCCTTTGTCCAGTTCTGGTTTGCTATCTTTTTGCTATAATAAAACTATAATCATAACTACAACACTTTCCTGAGTTTTGTAAGTCATTCTAGCAAATTATTGAATCTGGGGAAGTCCATGGTGACCCTTGAATTTATAACTAGGTAGTGTGAAGTGAGGGTATCCCTGGGGACACATAAACTTGCAGCTAGTGTCAGAAATCCTGGGCTGACTTGGCAGTCTGGAGGACTATGCCCTTAATCTTGCAGTTGGGCTACCTATGAGTAAATACACTGGTAAAGAAAAAAAGTGAATACAGCAAAAGAACAAATTACTGGAGAATGTTCCGTGCGCACTTGAGAAGAACGTGTAATCTGCTGTTTTTGGATGGAATGTCCTATATATATCAATTAAATCTATCTGGTCTATTGTGTCATTTAAAGCTTCTGTTTCCTTATTTATTTTCATTTTGGATGATCTGTCCATTGGTGTAAGTGGAGTGTTAAAGTCCCCCACTATGATTGTGTTACTGTCAATTTCCTCTTTTATAGCTGTTAGCAGTTGCCTTATGTATTGAGGTGCTCCTATGTTGGGTGCATATATATTTATAATTGTTATATCTTCTTCATGGATCGATCCCTGGATCATTATGTAGTGTCCTTCCTTGTCTCTTTTAACATTCTTTATTTTAAAGTCTATTTTATCTGATATGAGTATAGCTACTCCAGCTTTCTTTTGATTTCCATTTGCATGGAATATCTTTTTCCATCCCCTCACTTTCAGTCTGTATGTGTCCCTAGGTCTAAAGTGGGTCTCTTGTAGACAGCATATATATGGGTCTTGTTTTTGTATCCATTCAGCCAGTCTATGTCTTTTGGTTGGGGCATTTAATCCATTCACGTTTAAGGTAATTATCGATATGTATGTTCCTATGACCATTTTCTTAATTGTTTTGGGTTTGTTTTTGTAGGTCCTTTTCTTCTCTTGTGTTTCCCACTTAGAGAAGTTCCTTTAGCATTTGTTGTAGAGCTGGTTTGGTGGTGCTGAATTCTCTTAGCTTTTGCTTGTCTGTAAAGCTTTTGATTTCTCCATCAAATCTAAATGAGATCCTTGCCGGGTAGAGTAATCTTGGTTGTAGGTTCTTCCCTTTCATCACTTTAAGTATATCATGCCACTCCCTTCTGGCTTGCAGAGTTTCTGCTGAGAAATCAGCTGTTAACCTTATGGGCGTTCCCTTGTATGTTATTTGTCGTTTTTCCCTTGCTGCTTTCAATAATTTTTCTTTGTCTTTAATTTTTGCCACTTTGATTACTATGTGTCTCGGCGTGTTTCTCCTTGGGTTTATTCTGTATGGGACTCTCTGCGCTTCCTGGACTTGGGTGGCTATTTCCTTTCCCATGTTAGGGAAGTTTTCGACTATAATCTCTTCAAATATTTTCTCTGGTCCTTTCTCTCTCTCTTCTCCTTCTGGGACCCCTATAATGCGAATGTTGTTGTGTTTAATGTTGTCCCAGAGGTCTCTTCGGCTGTCTTCATTTCTTTTCATTCTTTTTTCTTTAGTCTGTTCTGCAGCAGTGAATTCCACCATTCTGTCTTCCAGGTCACTTATCCGTTCTTCTGCCTCAGTTATTCTGCTATTGATTCCTTCTAGTGTAGTTTTCATTTCAGTTATTGTATTGGTCATCTCTGTTTGTTTGTTCTTTAATTCTTCTAGGTCTTTGTTAATCATTTCTTGCATCTTCTCAATCTTTGCCTCCATTCTTATTCCGAGGTCCTGGAGGTATTCTCCAGGATAGATCACATCTTGGGTCACAAATCAAGCCTCAGTAAATTTAAGACAATTGAAATCATATCAAGCATCTTTTCTGACCACAACGCTATGAGATTAGAAATGAATTACAGGGAAAAAAACGTAAAAAAGACAAACACATGGAGGCTAAACAATACGTTACTAAATAACCAAGAGATCACTGAAGAAATCAAAGAGGAAATAAAAAAATACCTAGAGACAAATGACAATGAAAACACAACGACCCAAAACCTATGGGATGCAGCAAAAGCAGTTCTAAGGGAGAAGTTTATAGCTATACAAGCCTACCTCAAGAAACAAGAAAAATCTCAAGTAAACAATCTAACCTTACACCTAAAGAAACTAGAGAAAGAAGAACAAACAAAACCCAAAGTTAGCAGAAGGAAAGAAATCATAAAGATCAGAGCAGAAATAAATGAAATAGAAACAAAGAAAACAATAGCAAAGATCAATAAAACTAAAAGTTGGTTCTTAGAGAAGATAAACAAAATTGATAAGCCATTAGCCAGACTCATCAAGAAAAAGAGGGAGAGGACTCAAATCAATAAAATCAGAAACGAAAAAGGAGAAGTTACAACAGACACCGCAGAAATACAAAGCATCCTAAGAGACTACTACAAGCAACTTTATGCCAATAAAATGGACAACCTGGAAGAAATGGACAAATTCTTAGAAAGGTATAACCTTCCAAGACTGAACCAGGAAGAAACAGAAAATATGAACAGACCAATCACAAGTAATGAAATTGAAACTGTGATTAAAAATCTTCCAACAAACAAAAGTCCAGGACCAGATGGCTTCACAGGTGAATTCTATCAAACATTTAGAGAAGAGCTAACGCCCATCCTTCTCAAACTCTTCCAAAAAATTGCAGAGGAAGGAACACTCCCAAACTCATTCTATGAGGCCACCATCACCCTGATACCAAAACCAGACAAAGACACTACAAAAAAAGAAAATTACAGACCAATATCACTGATGAATATAGATGCAAAAGTCCTCAACAAAATACTAGCAAACAGAATCCAACAACACATTAAAAGGATCATACACCACGATCAAGTGGGATTTATCCCAGGGATGCAAGGATTCTTCAATATACGCAAATCAATCAATGTGATACACCATATTAACAAATTGAAGAATAAAAACCATATGATCATCTCAATAGATGCAGAAAAAGCTTTTGACAAAATTCAACACCCATTTCTGATAAAAACTCTCCAGAAAGTGGGCATAGAGGGAACCTACCTCAACATAATAAAGGCCATATATGACAAAAAAAAAAAAAAAAAAAAAAAAAGAACAAATTACTGGGTGGGAATATCGTGTTAAGGACTTATTCCAGAAAAAAGCAGGAAAGGCAAAAACTGATAAAAATTTTAAGTGCCAGTGTCTGAATAATAGGAATCACAGAAGGAAAAAACATCCAATAGAAGAAAATATTGGGGGGAATAATTGAGCTAAATTCCCCAGAATAACAGGAAGGAAGGAAGGAAGGAAAGAAACATATGACTGGAAAACTCTATAGAATGTCAAAAGAGAGATGAAAAGCCATTTTATAGGAAAATTTAAGAAAATCAAAGATAAATAGAAGGTTCTAAAATCTCCGGAAAAACAAAAAAAGAGAACATCATATTCAAAGGGAAAGATTTATTGACCTCAGTCTTCTTAACTGCAATACTGGAGTTGAGAAATCAATAAAGGAATATTTTTAAAGAATTAAAGGTAAATAATTTTGTTTGTTTTGTTGAAGTATAGTTGATTTACAATATTTCAGGTATACATCAAAGTGACATATATATATATATATATATATATATATATATATATATATATATTCTCTTTTTCAGATTCTTTTCCATTATAGGTTATTACAAGACACTGAATATAATCCCCTGTGCTATATAGTAGGTCCTTGTTGGCTATCTATTTTATATATAGTAGTGTATATCTGTTAATCCCAATTCCTAATTTATCCCTCTCCACTAAATGCAAATAATTTTGAATCTAGAATTTTATATCTTGCCAAATTGCTGTTCAAATGAGAGAATATATATATTTATTTATGTTTGTGTTGCATGTTTGTGTGTGTGTTAACAGGGTAGATAAACCTCTTAGATAAAGACTTCAGAAGATTTGACACATAGTTACTTCATTGAAAACATTTTGGAGGAAATGTTAAAAGAGGAGAAACAAATCAAGAAGATGATGTAAGAGAAATCTCTATATATTATATATTACTACTATAAAGACAATAATTGTTTGTAATTCTCAAAAAAATTAAAATACCAAAAAAGTATTTACATAATAATGCAGAATTAAAATTCTGTATAATATTAATAGTCTAGAATTTGAGAAAAGGGGAAATAAATAGCATGCAAAAATTTGTGTCTGAGGGCAAAGACATGTACATCAATTCTTACAAAAAAGTAATTATAAGAAACAAAGAAAAGGTAGGGCCATTGAACAATAAACAAAGATAATAGAAATAAATTCAAATATTATATTAAGAATTTCAATAAATAGAAGAAGAATAAACTCACCAAGTAAAAGACAGAGATTATCAGGTTTTTTTTTTTTAAATCTGTACAGAAGAGACGCACTTAAACCAAAATAATGTAAAAGGTTGAAATTAAAAGGATGCAAAAAGAGATAACCAAGTTCTAAAGAAAAAAAAAAAAAATGCTAGTACAGCTACTTTAATATTAGACAAAATGGTCTTTAAATTAAAAAATCTTTACTAGGAATAGAGAAGTTTCTTATTGCTGAAGTTTCCATTCACCATAATGGAAGATATAAAATTTTAAACATATGTACAACTAAAAAGTGGTTTCATGTATATTATACAATAAAATGATAGAGCAACATTTATAAATAGATACATCCATCATCAGAGTGTGAAACTTCAATGTGACTTTCTCACTTATTAATAGATCAATCAGATAGCACATAAATAAGCATATATATGATCTAAACACAATTATGAAGCTTGACTTCTACATGGATATATGTAGAATGCTGAACTTAAATACTTGAGAAAAAAATCTGCTTGTCAAGGATATATGTATATGTATAACTGATTCACTTGCTGTACACTTGAAACTAATACAACATTATAAATCAACTATACTTCAATAAAAATTAAAAAT
Organism: Balaenoptera ricei; assembly: GCF_028023285.1. Lineage (NCBI taxonomy): Eukaryota > Metazoa > Chordata > Mammalia > Artiodactyla > Balaenopteridae > Balaenoptera > Balaenoptera ricei. The sequence continues at coordinate 17,183,664 of NC_082651.1, read as the reverse complement.
AAATAAATAATGTTTTAAATTTAAAAAATAAAAAATAATATAGAGCAAGCCTCCACAAATTTCAAAGAATAGGTATAAAACAGACTATTTCTTGATCATAATGCAAATTAGTTAAAAATTACAAAAAGTAAAAATTTTCCACACATTTTAAAATCCAAACAAAAATGTATCTAAATAACTCATGAGAAGATATAATTATCTAGAACTGCTTAATAATGACACATTATGTATCAAAACTTGTGGACTACACCTAAAGTGGTATAGTTGACACATTGTAAATTGAGGAAATTTTGTAGCATTATGTACTTGTATAAGAAAATAATACAATCTAAACATTAATAAGTTAAGATCCAACTTAAGAAGTTAGAATAAACAACAAAATAAACCCAAAGAAATTAGAAGGAAAGAGATAATATAAGACCAGAAATTGATGAAGTTTTGAGATCAATAAAGCTAAAAATTAGATCTTTGAAAATACTAATAAAATAGACTAAATTCTGGCAATATTAATCAAGAGAAAAAGAAAAAATAAAAACATTTTGAATGGTCAGTCCAAAAAAGCTACATACTATATGTTTCCATTTATATGGCATTTTGGAAAAGGCAAAACTATAGGGACAGTAAAAAGGTCAGTGGTTGCCAGGGATTCAAGCAAAAGTGGAGAGAGGGTTGTATAAGTGGAGTACAGGAGATTTTTAGGGAATGAAAGTATTTTGTGTGATATTGTAATGATGGATACATGACATTCTACATTTGTTAAAACCCATAAAATTGTACAACACAAAGAGTGATCTCTAATGTATATTATGGACTATTAAAAATATATCATTCACAACAGTATCAAGGAATACCAGGTGTCTGGTAACATACATCAAAATGTCCTGAAATTCTTATATATGCAAAAGAAAAATCACAAATATATATTAGGAGATGTAAGAATGAACATGACAGTATTTTTCATAATAGCAAAAATCATTAATAGGAGTATAATTAAGTAAATTTTTTTGCAATAGATTATTACACAATAGTAAAATTATATGAATTACAACTACACAGCTACACAAACAAAAGAATTAATCTTAATAAGATAGTATTGAGCAAACAAAAGTAAATGCCAAAAGAATACAGTAAGTTCCTTACATAAAAACCAGGTGTGTTCTGAGAGCATTCGTAAATCCAATTTGTTCGTAAGTCCAACAAAGTTAGCCTAGGTACCCAACCAGCACAATCGGCTATATACTGCTGCTTTGATGCTTGCTTCTGGACATCCTGGGCTTGAAATAAAGATACTGTACTACTGTACTCTATATAGTACTGTACAGTAAAGTACACAAAAGCACAACCACTTGTAGAGGATGCACGCACATGACAATGTATGACAGACATGTGAACTAGCTTATGTAATTGGACATGAGAAGGCACCTTTGAAAGTTCACAACTTGAAGGTTCGTATGTAGGGGACTTACTGTGTAGATGAGTGTTTTCATTTCTCTTCAGAGGATTCTTACTAATAAAATTATTGAGCTATATGGTCAGTTTATTTTTAACTTTGAAACGTTTTTCCAAAGTGTCTGAACCATTTTAAAGTCCCACCATTGGTTCCTGTTTTTCCACATCTTCACCAAACTTGGTATTATCTTTTGTTTATAGTCATCCTAGTGGGTATGAAGTAGTATCTAATTGTGGTTGTACTTTGCATTTCTCTAATAACTACTGCTTTTGATCATATTTACCATATGTTTATTAGTCTTTTGTGTATCTACTTTCCTGAAATGTCTTTTCAAGTCTTTTGATCAAATTTTAATTGAATTGTTTGTTTGCCTATTATTGAGTTTAAAGAGTTCTTGAATTCTGGATACAAGTCTTTTTTTTTTTTTTTTTTTTTAAGACTTTTTCTTTTCTTTTTTTAAATTAATTAATTAATTTTTATTTATTTTTATTTTTGGCTGTGTTGGGTCTTCGTTTCTGTGCGAGGGCTTTCTCTAGTTGTGGCGAGCGGGGGCCACTCTTCATCGTGGTGCGTGGGCCTCTCACTGTCGCGGCCTCTCCTGTTGTGAAGCACAGGCTCCAGACGCACAGGCTCAGCAGTTGTGGCTCACGGGCCTAGTTGCTCCGTGGCATGTGGGATCCTCCCAGACCAGGGCTCGAACCCGTTCCCCTGCATTGGCAGGCAGATTCTCAACCACTGCGCCACCAGGGAAGCCCTGGATACAAGTCTTTTATTACATTTTTTATTTGAAAACATTTTACATTTGTCTTTCCCTTTTTGAAATGGTTTTTATTTAATTACAGCATTTTTTTTTATTTTAGCAAATTCCAATGTATCGATTTTTTTCTTTTACAGCTGTGCTTTTGGTGCCATAGCTAAGAATCCTTTGCCTAACCCAAAGTCACAAAGATTTTATCTATGTTTTCTTCTGGAAGTTTATAGTTTTAGCTCTTACATTTAGGTCTATGGTCCATTTTGAGTTAATATTTGTGTATGGTGTGAGATAAGGGTCTCAGTTCATTTGTAGGGGGGATGCGCACATGCACGCACATGTATTTGTATTTGCTTAACCATTTGTTAAGCAGATTTAGATATAGATTTAGTTTTAGTTTTAGATTCAGCAGAGGTTCCCTCAGATGAGAGGGACCAGAGAAAAGAAAAAATGTTACACAGGAGATGTCAGTTGCCATCAAAGTCCTAGTTTCATTGTTTGATGGTAGGTTCATGACCATTTATAATATTATACAAAACAAATAAGCAAAGGAGACTTCATTTACCAACAATGAGAGTATATCCAGAACTAGAGATTTTATCAAATCCAATTATTTGTTTCTGAAGTCCAATAAAGATAATAAAATGGGGATAACAATGCCTAATTGGTAGTGTTGTTTTACAAATCAGAGAAACATATACATATAAAGTGGCTGACACATGGTAGATGTTCAACCCACAGAAGCTCTGGTGGTTATCATGAGTTTATTAATATGAGTGTTGAAGGAGAAAATAGACTAATTTCAGAATAAAGGGCCACATAATAATTTGCTGGATTTAGGTTAGCCTCGGAAAGAGGGCTTATTAATGGTTTCTCATCAATAAAACTGTCTGTTTATCCCTGAGAATCCCATATATACTTGTGTATATTATTGACCTGACTCTATCCAAAATCCTGAAAGAAAAAACTAGGCTTTTCATCTCTGCTCTGGTGAAATATTGGTTTAAAATATAACAAAAGCCTTATCAAAGTGATTCAGGAAAATGTGCCATTATAATCAAAAGACTTCCCTTCCTCAAACTCATGAAAGCAGCCTCTCTCAGGCATATGCATTCTGTCTCCTGATGCTTCAGCCACATCAGTTTCGCCAATGAATCCAAACACTAAGAGGGACATAAAAATCTTCCTGTCTTTCAATATCTCTCCAGAAAAATAAAATCATATTTATATATTCAAACACAGATAGCTGTATAGTAGAGTAGAGCATAATATAGTGTAGGATATATGGCAAGAAAAATCCACATAACAATTTAGATTCCAAAGCCCCTTCCATTCTGAGCCTAGCAACTGAAAAGAAAATTGAAACAGGCTGAACATTCTGCTGTGACAAGCCAAAACCACAGTGACAATGCTGAAAGGCACAGAGATAATTTAGTTCCTGATGTGAGCAAAAACCCAAATTACCTGCCCATTAATACTAATGAGACACACTGAGATACTCTCAGACACTTAGATTCTTTACTCATTAATAAAAGTCAGAGAATAAGCAAACTTAGAGAAACTGCGGGAATAAAAACATGCTTTGTGCCTAACACGGGGAAAGACAATAACTCAGAAGAATAACACCCCAAAACAAAAGGATTTTAAAAAATATGTATCAAGGATAGCCTCATTGATCCTATACTCCAAAGAGGCTATATTGGTGAGGGCGTGGCAGAAACAATTCTCTCCAATCCCTACAACCAGTCATGTTTTGGTTGGTTGGTTGCTTGGTTGGTTTCTCTGTTTTCTCCCTCTCCCACCACATGGCCTTTCTGTAAACTTTTACTATAAACCTTCTCCCTCTTATGTGTTTCCTATATTAATGAAAACAAGAGCCCAGGTACCTAAGCCAGAAATCCAGGAGTCCTACTACATTCTCCTTCAGCCCTGCCCAAGCATCTCATCAATCATGAAATTCTGCTGATTCTATCACCTTACATACTGTTCATTCATCATCCCTACTGCTTTTTCAGGCATCTTCATGTCTTGCCTGAACTACTGCAACTGTCTTCTGGGCTCCCTGCCAGTTGCTTTACCCCCTTTCATTCCCTTCTCCAAAAGCAGACAGTGAACTTGCTGAAATGCACATCAGAACTTCAGTGACTCCACATGATAAAATGATAACATTTAAATGCCAGAGCATACCATTCAAGACCCAGTATAGTCAGCCTCTGCTGAATGCCCCAACCTTGCCTCTTTCCATATCCCTCCTCATACTTTTCATTTCAGTCTGTCTAAGCCAGCATTGCCCAATAGAAATATAAGGTAAGCTACACTTTAAAAGTAAAAAAGGGACAGGTAAAGTGAGTTTTAATAAAATACTCTATTTAACCCAATATCTGGAATTCTTAATTCCAGATAAAGAAGATGTGGTATATGTATATATATACAATGGAATACCATTCAGCCATGAGAAAGAAGAAAATCCTGCCATATGTGACAACATGGATGGACCTTGAGGACATTATGCTAAATGAGATAAGTCACACAGAGAAAGACAAATACTTTATGATTTCACTGAAACATGGAATCTAAAAAAGCCAGGCTCGTAAAAACAAAAAAGTAGAATGGTGGTTTCCAGGAGCTTGGGGTGTTGGGTAGGGGAATTACGGAGATATTGTTTAAAGGTAGACATTTGCAACTAGTAGTTAAATAAGTCCCAGAGATCTAATGCACAGCATATGATTACAGACAATAACACTGCATTATAAACTCCAAAGCTGACAAAAGATATACCCTAATTGTTCCCACTACAAAAAAGAAATGGTAATTATGTGATGTGACAGAGGTGTTAGATAACACTGCAGTGGTAATCGTATTGCAATATATACATATATCAAATCAACACGTTGTACACCTTAAACTTTCACAATGTTATATGCCAATTATGTCTCAATTCAAAAAGTCATCATTCAAACTTGAAGCATTAGCCATATTTCAAGTGCTCAATAGCCACATACAGGTAGTAGCTATCATACCAGACAGTGCAGGTCTAAGACCATTGCATTTTCTCCAGTCTTCCCCATGCTTACTTGTTTCTGGAATTTTCCATAAACTGCTACCTCTGGAATCCCCTCCATCCCCCTTCACAGCCTAACCCATTGTGGTCACTGTTCCTCTATTGTGCCCTTCCTGACTTACGCCTCCAAACTGTGTGTCTTTTACATGCACTCCCCAAATACCCTGAGCTTTCCTCAGCCAGGAGTAGATAGGTTTGTTTTGTTTTGTTTTAACTTATGGCACACATATCTTAAGATGTCCAGCAATTGACACAGCACTTGACACATAGTAAGTGACATGGACACTCATGGTTGTTTGCCTGGTCACGACTCCTGCCTTACCCAGGAATCTACTCAACCTCATATGGCCCATGTAACTCAGAGGATGCAGAGCCCATTTCAGCTCCTGGGGTGGATTCTAAGGTCAAATCGATCAGCATGTGATACTGTGCTGGGGATTTTTATTGGTCCGGAATGAGAGTGTGACCTAAGTTGATAGACTCAGGCTGAGGGAAAGGAACTCCTCCCAGAGTTAAGGCAAAGTCTTTTGCTTTTATCCCACAATACGTGATCAAGAAAGTGTGCTGCCCCTATTGGAGCTGGCTAGTCCCCTTATGAGGATCCTTGCAACAGAGGAAAAATAAGAAAAGAACGCAGGGCCATTAAGTAACCCAGCTTTGAAGTCTGCAGTGTGTCTGGATTTCAGCATTTATGAGATAATAAATTTCCTGATTTTTTAAGCCAGTTTGAATTAATCTTTTATTACCTGCAGCCAAAATATATAACTGATCCTGTTAACTCATGTTAAATAAATGTTAATTATATGACAGACATTGTTCCAGACATTTTACAGATGATATCCCCTTTCCAACAACCCATATATGCTTGATATTTTTGATGTCTTTTAAATTTTACTTCTATGTCTTATTGAAAATTATTTTCAGAGATAAGTTCTTCCTCTGACTAATTAGGGCATTTTCCCCCTTTTATTACCTCTAAGGCAGGAAGCCTCCTCAGTATCTGTTCACTGGGATTGCAGATTACTGCAGTGCAGGGACTGTGGGGTGTCCCCATTCTTATCTTCTGCCTGTGTTTACTGCTATTAGACCATCCCTGTTCCACAATTGTATATAAGTATGGGGCAGTAGGACATTTATCTCTTTATTCTCTGTACCATCAAGCCAAAAGGAGGGCTGAAAAAATGTGACAGAATGGACTGCACATTATCAAGTGACACGGGACCTTGACTAGATGGGATTTGTGGTTGTATTCCTTAGGGAAAAAACGGGAGTAGGGAGTGTTCTATGTGTGGGAAAATACTGAGAGGGACATTTGGTGAGCTGTGGCAGAGACAATGCTAAGTATTCACAGATTCCCCTTTCACTCTCCTCTCCCTCATTTGCATTTAGCTTGGGGGTCATGTGACTTAAGTCTGACCAAAGGAATGTGACTGTATGTGATATCAATAGAGGCCACTTCAGCTCTGGTCCTTGTAACAATCTCATGTGATAATCTACATTCTTCCTTGAAGGTCGGTGCTAAAAATGGTGGCATTTGTGATATAGAAGGTGTAAGAATCCCCAGTGCACTGCTTGGAGAGGAGTCCAATCTCCATCAGATTGAAATATGAACCAGAAAGGAGGTCATCTTATTTTAAGCCACTGAGATTTTAAGGTGTTTCCTTAAAGCAGCTAACATTACTTATGATGACTAAAATAGTACTCAGTAAATGGTTGTTGAACCAGTGAATTGGGTTAGGATAGGATATCATTTACTTAATGGAATGCCCACAGCAACTTCAGCCAAAACAAAAAATAGAAAATAGACAATAAAATAAAATTCAGAACTGCACTCTCCATGAGAGCATCTAGAGCATCTGTATCTGAATCATTCACTACTAAGTGCTTAGCTCTCAGCACCTGCCTGGCACAAAGTATGTGCTTAATAAACATTTATTTCCACTTTTCCTAAAAAGGGAGCTATGAGCTTAGTAAATGCTTAGAGGTTCACAGACTCCTCTTTAAGCCTGATTTTATGTAGCGATACATACTTTGTAGAATTATAGTTGATATTTTTTTGCCAGTATACTTTCCTTTGTTTTACAAAATATATCCATTAGTCATCATTGCAATCAGGAAAAGGTAAGTGCTCATTTTAAGAAGTTATAAATAAATGTTGGACATTTAGATAAGCAAAAACATGGTATTAAATTAAAATTTTAAGTAACAAAACAAACACTAGAGAAACCAAGAAATACATTCAGAAGCATTAGCTGTATCTATGGTCATTATGAAAGGATTCTGCCAGGAAACAATTCAAGCAAATGGCAACATAAGACAGAGTTACAAGAAAAATCAGCCTCAAGTTTCTATTCTCTGTCTTACTTTGTAATAAAAATAAAATGGTCTGGGCTATTTAAGTTTCTGGAAAATTAGTTCTTATCACATGGAAGCAGAACACATGATTTAGTACAATGATCCTTAATGTACTAAAGTAAAATACACTGTGCTTTTTGACCAAAAACAGGAATTAAGGAAGGTTACAGTGTCTGTTTTGAGATTTGGAAAGGTAATTGGGAAATGATAAACAAGAGGAGCTAGGAACCCGGCAGGGATGAGGGAATCTGGTAGATTAGACTTCACTCATGCTTTGATTTAGCATCTTGTTCAACGACTCAGCATCTTATTCCCTAAGGAGTATTTATCTTTAAGTTTTGTGAAAAGTGTAAATTGCACATAGGAATTAATTAATTTAATGCTTCAGTGTCCTACCTAATCAGATTATAAATCACTGTCTCAGATGGTATCTTTTATAATCATGACATCCCTAAGAGCTAAATTTGTAGGTTAAGTTATTGATTAAACGTGGGGAGGGTGAAAGTCATAAAATCGTCGGGATTGACTGTCAGAGCTTGGCATGAACAATTGGGTGGCTAATGGTGCCATTTATTGTGGCAGTCCACACATTCTAATGTGTATAGAAATCACCTGGAGAGTTTTTAACTATTTCAATTCCCTGGCCCACTTCCTAAAATTCTGGCTCAGCAGATTTATAGAGAGGAGCCCAAGAATTTGAATTTTTTTAAAAGCACCCCTGGATGAATCTGATGCAGGTGGGTAGAGGGCTACCTTTTGGGGTATTTATAAATAGGAGAAGGAGAAATATATTTGGAAAAAGGTCCTAAGTTTTAGGGGCAGAGAAGAATGTTCTTCTGATGTGAATCTGAGTAAGTTGTTTCCCATCTGCCCTCTAATCTAACCCTGGAGAAGAATGAACATTGATAAGTACACAACTAGGATACTGAAGGATCCCCAAACCATTACAACAGAGATAGTTCTAGGAATCCGGGAACTGTGTAGGCTCAGGCAAAGAAGTTTACCTCCAAAAGGCTGTATTTCCAAGCCCTGGGAAAGGAGGTGGTAGTTGGATTAAAGATAAGAAAATAAGGCAAATGGCCTGAGGTTGTGTTTGCACTGTCAATATCCATTCACAATCCAGACATTTTAATATTTGCTTTATGTGCTTTATAGTATTTTCTGTTCATTAAACTTCTAGTATGATTTCATGCTTCCAAAGAATGACAAACAGTATCATGGGAGAGAGAGGAGGAGAGGGACACATAGAAGTGAAAATACAGGGTGGGAAATAACCCTACAAAGATTGCCTAGCAAATAAGACAGGCAGCTTAGAAGAAGTCTGATCTGGAACTTGCAGTAGAGACAACAGAACTGAGCTCAGATTAACCTAGAACCTCGGACAGGGGAGAATCCCTCCAGTGGAAATCAGCCATAGCAAAAGAAAAAGCCATGTTGTTATGCCATTATCACTGGTTTTAAGAGTTCTGGGAAAAGGTTTATCCTTTCATTTCAACATTTGAAGATGGTATCCTTAAAAGAACCATAAAATACCTTTTTTTAAAAATTATTTATTTATTTATTTATTTATTTTTGGCTGTGTTGGGTCTTTGTTTCTGTGCGAGGGCTTTCTCTAGTTGCGGCAAGCGGGGGCCACTCATCATTGCGGTGCGCGGGCCTCTCACTGTCGCGGAGCACAGGCTCCAGACGCGCAGGCTCAGTAATCGTGGCTCACGGGCCCAGTTGCTCCGCGGCATGTAGGATCTTCCCGGACCAGGGCTCGAACCCGTGTCCCCTGCATTAGCAGGCGGATTCTCAACCACTGCGCCACCAGGAAAGCCCTAAAATACCATTTTTGAACACCCTTATGTATGCAAAGCACTCTTTAATTTCCCAGTAAGTATGACTTTGGCAATATTCTCTATTAAAGGGAGTGCTAAAAATGTACTGAAGCCATACAAACAATGGTGATCTGCCTCTCTTTGGGGAAATTTTTCTTTTTGAGAAAAATGGAGCAAATTATGAGGTGCTATTAATAGCCACCAAGGAGAATAAGTTTGGAATAAAATTAAAAGAATATACCTATAATGTCTTCATACTCAGTAATGTCTTACCAATTTCTCTTTTAATGGCTCAATACAATTCCATTGCTTTTGGCATTAAGAGGCTTCATTAGCATACTTCTACTTTCATTTAATTCTCAAACCAAAAAGATAGGGTTGAATAGTATCCAAGGGGAAAAAAAAAAAACATTTAGTGTATTCAGGCTTACCAGCACCTTGGTGCATAATTCTGTCCATGCTTAATATATCCTTCTTCCCAAATTCCATTTTCCAAGCTGTACATTTCAGTTGTTCTCCCCCATATTATGCAGGTTAGGTAATGGATGATGCCCGTTTTAGAAGTGGCCAAAAAACATGTACATTATTTTTTTAAGTGCATACCAAATGACAGACTCAATTATAAAAATAAATGGTTAGAATTTTCACTTACCCTTGAAGGATCAGGAAATTGCTCTTTTAATGCATTTAAATGGAAGAAAAATACTCTGATTCATTACGGAGCAGGTTGCTATGTAATTTGCTTACAGTGTTTTTGGCATTCACACACACATTTCATTATTTAGTACATGATACTTTTTACGAAGATGTGTAAACTCTCTGGGTATGGATCCATTTTGAAAATCTAGTTTCTCTGAAACAAAGAAATGCTTGAGGGCAGAAAGCTGTAAAAAAGAAACTTACTCCAGAGACAGCCACCTGTGGCGTCCATATGCATTTGGATTTTCAAGGCAGAAGGCAACAGGGCACCAAACTGTGCATACTCTGAGGAGCTGCTGGGTTTAAATTGTGAAATGGGAGGCTTCAAGTGGAAAGAAAATGGACTTAATGTAAGAAGCCCACTGGAGACCCCAGTTAGGAAAACAAGGGCTGGCCACAGAAGATTGTGGATGTGACTCTGGACATGAATGGTCAATGTTGACATTCTATCCTCACCCTTTGCCAAGGGATGCTAAGCTGGAGTCCTCTGAATTACACAGTTGACCATGCTTTACTGCTCACCCTTAGATAAGCAATGTGTCAAGCACCATTATAATCTTGTTTAATTCACACATTTAATTAAGATGTTACACTTGAGATAAGACACAGAGTGCCTATTTCTTTGGATCAAGCCACCTAGCTAGGAAAGGGAGGAGATAAGATTTGAACTCTGGTCTGATTGATAGTGAGCATGGGATCTCTACAGTGCAGAGCTCCCTAGCATGGGTTACTCCTATTCATCAAAAGTGTAAACCCAGAGCAAGGTTTGTATTATTTACAGAATTTTCTAATAGCACTTTCTCTGCACTTCAGATTGGCTACAACACAACAATCATACTTGTTGATTTGTATTTCGTTATCCATTTTATTAATTCTAATCCATGCTTATGGGATTCAGTTTAGACAACATATAAAGTTATTTCTGGGAACTGGGGAAACATGAAGATCTGTGTCTCCCATCCTCTGTGATCTTTAAAAATGCCACAAGGGTAATCTGCTAAAAAAAAAAAAAAACTCTTATTTAATTATTTATGCTCTTGCTTTGCTCAACTTCCTCTTCAAAGATGGTCATACCATTGCCACTAATAATCATATAAATTATCATATACACTTATTTAAAGCACGTGGTATGCGTCAGATAATCAGTCATCTATCCTCACTATAGCACTGTGTAACAACCTTACGGGAACTCAGTGAGCGTTTCTTCTCTCAAGTGGATCAGCCAATTTAAGTGGGGATATCTGCTTCAAACTGACTCCTCACTGCGGGTTAGTCTCTGGTCTCCCACATATGTCTTCATTCTGGGTGCCAGCTCGAAGGGTCACCAGCAAATCACAGGAAGCTCCTCTGATGGTAATGGCAGAGGCACAAGAGGGCAAGCAGAATCAGCAAGCATATTTCCAGCCTCCACTTGTGTCATATCTTCTGCCAATTCAAGGTAGAAGTCCATACTCAAGTCAAAGGGAGGAGACCCACCTCTAGAAGGATAAACTGCAAATTCATGCAGCAAACATAGAGAGAGAGAAGGAATTGAGATCAATAATGCAATCTACCAGAAAGCAACTATGTGAAGTTATTTCACATGCTAATTCTAAGAGTCTTGCAAAGTTAGAATTAACTTTCCAATTCTCCCTAAAAGGAAATGAGATAGAGATAAGGTTTAAAAAAGAAAAAACATATTCAATATGACAGTTATTAAATGGCAAGTGTGACATACAAATTTCAGGCTGCCTAATTCCAAAGCCCTTTTGTTCTTCTAGAATCATGACATCTCTCAAAACAAGAAAAAAAGTGCAAATATTTCTACTGAACTTCACATTTTATGGAACACTTTCACATCCATTTTCTTATTGATGCCTCTGCCTGGGACAAACTTGGACCTTTTCAGGAACTCTTCTTCACCCCTCTTTAATTATCTAGCTCCTGCTGATTACCTTATTAAGTCAGTCACTTAGCTCACTCCAAAATTAACTACACATGCCACCCAGTTTTCGTCACTTTTCACTGAATCGATCCTTGAGTGTAACACAAAAATTTCCTTTTAGAAAAATCAGATTACTGTCTAGTACTGTTTAACTATTCAAACTCAAGTTGTTTTAGAGTTTTGTTTTAATATACATTGAAGACCTATGATGTATCAGCCACATCACACTATCTTAATTTGGCTGATCATAGCACAATAAAGCATGTGCTATGAACTCCAATTTACAAATAAGAAAATGGAGTCTCCACCAGAAAAAAGTAACACAATCAAGTTCACATTGGAATTCTCACCTGGGTCCACTGTCTGACAACAACCAGCTAAGGTAATTAATGGACTAGTAATCTACAGCCCTTTTACCTGTAAATCTCATAAATTCATCCAGCCCCACCCCAGGCTCTATCATGTTCAGATGTTACCACAGAACTTCTATAGATACAGAGGTGTTCTTTCAGAAAGACATTTCCTGAAAAGATGTATTGTCACAGAATGAATGTGGAGGGAAAGGAAGAGAGATTAAATTAATTCAAGAGATGATAATAGTTAGAAACAACAAAAATTATCCAGATAAGAATAATTGAGAGATGGCAGACAGCAGAAGCAAGAAGAACTACAATCCTGCAGCCTGTGGAACAAAAACCACATTCACAGAAAGATAGACAAGATGAAAAGGCAGAGAGCTATGCACGAGATGAAGGAACAAGATAAAACCCCAGAAAAACAACTAAATGAAGTAGAGATAGGCAACGCTCCAGAAAAAGAGTTCAGAACAATGATAGTGAAGATGATCCAGGACCTCGGAAAAAGAATGGAGGCAAAGATCAAGAAGATGCAAGATATGTTTAACAAAGACCTAGAAGAATTAAAGAGCAAACACATAGACGAATTAAAGAACAAACAAACAGAGATGAACAATACAATATCTGAAATGAAAACTACACTAGAAGGAATCAATAGCAGAATAACTGAGGCAGAAGAAAGGATAAGTGACCTGGAAGACAGAAAGGTGGAATTCACTGCTGCAGAACAGAGTAAAGAAAAAAGAATGAAAAGAAATGAAGACAGCCTAAGAGACTTCTGGGACAATATTAAACACAACAACATTCGCATTATAAGGGTCCCAGAAGGAGAAGAGAGAGAGAAAGGACCTGAGAAAATATTGGAAGAGATTATAGTCGAAAACTTCCCTAAAATGGGAAAGGAAATAGCCACCCAAGTCCAGGAAGCGCAGTGAGTCTTATACAGGATAAACCCAAGGAGAAACAGACCAAGACACATAGTAATCAAATTGGCAAAAATTAAAGACAAAGAAAATTTATTGAAAGCAGCAAGGGAAAAATGACAAATAAAATACAAGGGAACTCACAAAAGGTTAACAGCTGATTTCTCAGCAGAAACTCTACAAGCCAGAAGGGAGTGGCATGATATACTTCAAGTGATGAAAGAGAAGAACCTACAACCAAGATTATTCTACCCAGCAAGGATCTCATTCAGATTCGATGGAGAAATCAAAAGTTTTACAGACAAGCAAAAGCAAAGAGAATTCAGCACCACCAAACCAGCTCTACAGCAAATTGTAAAGGAACTTCTCTAAGTGGGAAACATAAGAGAAGAAAAGGACCTACAAAAGCAAACCCAAAACAATTAAAAAAATGGTCATAGGAACATACATATTGATAATTACCTTAAACGTGAATGGATTAAATGCTCCAACCAAAAGACACACGCTTGCTGAATGGATACAAAAACAAGACCCATATATATGCTGTCTACAAGAGACCCACTTCAGATCTAGGGACACATAAGGCTGAAAGTGAGGGGATGGAAAAAGATATTCCATGCAAATGGAAATCAAAAGAAAGCAGGAGTAGCTATACTCATATCAGATAAAATGGACTTTAAAATAAAGAATGTTACAAGAGACAAGGAAGGACGCTACATAATGATCAACGGATCAATCGAAGAAGGTATAAAAATTATAAATATATATACACCCAACATAGGAGCACCTCAATACATAAGGCAACTGTTAACAACTATAAAAGAGGAAATCAACAGTAACACAATAATAGTGGGGGACTTTAACACCTCACTTACACCAATGGACAGATCATCCAAAATGAAAATAAATAGGGAAACAGAACCTTTAAATGATACAATAGGCCAGATAGATTTAATTGATATTTATAGGACATTCCATCCAAAAACAGCAGATTACACTTTCTTCTCAAGTGTGCACAGAACATTCTCCAGGATAGATCACATCTTGGGTCACAAATCAAGCCTCAGTAATTTTAAGAAAATTGAAATAATATCAAGTATCTTTTCTGACCACAACGTTATGAGATTAGAAATAAATTACAGGGAAAGAACCGTAAAAAACACAAACACATGGAGGCTAAACAATACATTACTGAAAACCCAAGAGATCCCTGAAGAAATCAAAGAGGAAATCAAAAAATACCTAGAGACAAAAGGCAATGAAAACACGATGATCCAAAACCTATGGGATGCAGCAAAAGTAGTTCTAAGAGTGAAGTTTATAGCTATACAAGCCTACATCAAGAAACAAAAAAAAATCTCAAATAAACAATCTAAACTTACACCTATAGGAACCAGAGAAAGAACAAACAAAACATAAAGTTAGTAGAAGGAAAGAAATCATAAAGATCAGAGCTGGAATAAATGAAATAGAAACAAAGAAAACAATAGCAAAGATCAATAAAACTAAAAGCTGGTTCTTTGAGAAGATAAACAAAATTGATAAGCCATTAGCCAGACTTATCAAGAAAAAGAGGGAGAGGACTCAAATCAATAAAATTAGAAATGAAAAAGGAGAAGTTACAACAGACACCGCAGAAATACAAAGCATCCTAAGAGACTACTACAAGCAACTCTATGCCAATAAAATGGACAACTTGGAAGAAATGGATAAATTCTTAGAAAGGTATAACCTTCCAAGACAGAACAAGGAAGAAACAGAAAATATGAACAGACCAATCCCAAGTAATGAAATTGAAACTGTGATTAAAAGTCTTCCAACAAACAAAAGTCCAGGACCAGATGGCTTCACAGGTGAATTCTATCAAACATTTAGAGAAGAGCTAACACCCATTCTTCTCAAACTCTTCCAAAAAATTGCAGAGGAAGGAAAACTCCTAAACTCATTGTATGAGGCCACCATCACACTGATACCAAAACCAGACAAAGATACTACAAAAAAAGAAAATTACAGACCAATATCACTGATGAATATCCTCAACAAAATACTAGCAAACAGAGTCCAACAACCCATTAAAAGGATCATACACTATGGTCAAGTGGGATTTAGCCCAGGGATGCAAGGATTCCTGAATATAGGCAACTCAATCAATGTGATACACCATATTAACAAATTGAAGAATAAAAACAATATGATCATCTCAATAGATGCAGAAAAAGCTTTTAACAAAATTCAACACCCATTTATGATGAAAACTCTCCAGAAAGTGGGCATAGAGGGAACCTACCTCAACATAATAAAGGCCATATATGACAAACCCACAGTAAACATCATTCTCAAAGGTGAAAAACTGAAAGCATTTCCTCTAAGATCAGGAACAAGACAAGGATGTCCATTCTCACCACTATTATTCAATATAGTTTTGGAAGTCCTAGCCATGGCAATCAGAGAAGAAAAAGAAATAAAAGGAATACAAATGGGAAAAGAAGAAGTAAAACTGTCACTGTTTGCAGATGACATGATACTACACATAGAGAATCCTAAAGATGCCACCAGAAAACTACTAGAGCTAATCAATGAATTTGGTAGAGTTGCAGGATACAAAATTAATGCACAGAAATCTCTTGCATTCCTATACACTAATGGTGAAAAATCTGCAAGAGAAATTAAGGAAGCACTTCCATTTACCATTGCAACAAAAAGAATAATATACCTAGAAATAAACCTACCTAGGGAGACAAAAGACCTGTATGCATAAAACTATAAGACACTGATGAAAGAAATTAAAGATGATACCAACAGATGGAGAAATATACCATGCTCTTGGATTGGAAGAATCAATATTGTGAAAATGACTATACTACCCAAAGCAATCTACAGATTCAATGCAATCCCTGTCAAATTACCAATGGCATTTTTTATGGAACTAGAAAAAAAATTCTTAAAATTTGTATGGAGACACAAACGACCCCGAATAGCCAAAGCAGTCTTGAGGGAAAAAAACGGAGCTGGAGGAATCAGACTCCCTGACTTCAGACTATACTACAAAGCTACAGTAATCAAGACAATATGGTACTGGCACAAAAACAGAAACATGGATCAATGGAAGAAGATAGAAAACCCAGGGATAAACCCATGCACCTATGTCAAGTAACCTATGATTAAGGAGGCAAGGATATACAATGGAGAAAAGACAGTCCCTTAAATAAGTGGTGCTGGGAAAACTGGACAGCTACATGTAAAAGAATGAAATCAGAACACTCCCTAACGCCATACACAAAAATAAACTCAAAATGGATTCGAGACCTAAATGTAAGACCAGACACTATAAATCTCTTAGAGGAAAACATAGGAAGAACACTCTTTGACATAAATCACAGCAAGATCGTTTTTGACCCACCTCTAGAGGAATGGAAATAAAAGCAAAAATAAACAAACAGGACGTAATGAAACTTAAAAGCTTTTGCACAGCAAAGGAAACTACAAACAAGATGAAAAGACAACCTTCAGAATGGGAGAAAATATTTGCAAATGAATCAACGGACAAAGGATTAATCTCCAAAATATATAAACAGCTCATTCAGCTCAATATTAAAGAAACAAACAACCCAATCCAAAAATGGGCAGAAGACCTATACAGACATTTCTCCAAAGAAGACATACAGATGGCCAAGAAGCACATGAAAAGCTGCTCAACATCACTAATTATTAGAGAAATGCAAGTCAAAACTACAATGAGGTATCACCTCACACCAGTTAGAATGGGCATCATCAGAAAATCTACAAACAATAAATGCTGGAGAGGGTGTGGAGTAAAGGGAACCCTCTTGCACTGTTGGTGGGAAGTTAAATTGATACAGCCACT
This sequence comes from Balaenoptera ricei, assembly GCF_028023285.1. Classification (NCBI taxonomy): domain Eukaryota; kingdom Metazoa; phylum Chordata; class Mammalia; order Artiodactyla; family Balaenopteridae; genus Balaenoptera; species Balaenoptera ricei. Next base: position 17,166,460 of record NC_082651.1, on the reverse strand, counting down.
ATGGAGACCAGTATAGAGGTTCCTTAAAAAACTAAAAATAGAATTACCATATGATCCAGCAATCCCACCACTGGGCATATACCCAGAGAAAACCATAATTTAAAAAGACACATGCATCCCAATGTTCATTGTAGCACTATTTACACTAGCCAGGTCATGGAAGCAAGCTAAATGCCCATCAACAGATGAATGGATAAAGAAGTCGTGGTACATATATACAATGGAATATTATTCAGCCATAAAAGGAATGAAATTGAGTCTTTTGTTGAGATGTGGATGGATCTAGAGACTGTCATACAGAGTGAAGTAAGTTAGAAAGAGAAAAACAAATATCGTATATTAACGCATGTATGTGGAACCTAGAAAATGGTACAGATGAACCAGTTTGCAGGGCAGAAGTTGAGACACAGATGTAGAGAACAAACGTATGGACACCAAGGGGGGAAAGCCACGGGGGGGTGGGGATGGTGGTGTGCTGAATTGGGCGATTGGGATTGACATGTATACACTGATGTGTATAATACTGATGACTAATAAGAACTTGCTGTATAAAAAAATGAATAAAATAAAATTCAAAAATTAAAAATAAAGAAACAAAAAACAACTAATACTTAACTTTCTTTAGGATATTTTTATGGAAATATGTTAATATAAATGTTTCAGACATTACGTGAAATTCCTAAAAATCTTATATGTTCTGGTATAATGTTATAAGTCATAATCCTAGTTATTACCTTAAAATGTATATCTCAGAAATAACTAAATTTCCTTGTCAATTGCATTATTATGAACTTTCATCAAATCTTTAACCATGGTCATTTTAAAGTCTTTTGTCATTTACAGACAGTTCTGGGTGTACTCTGATGCTTTTGCAAAAATGTTCCTATAAAAGGGTTTCATCTTCAAGGAATTCATGGAAAAGACTCTGACAAGCACAGGTTTTTGGTAACTGACTCTACTGCTGAACTGAATGAATAAGCATTTTCAGAACTCTAATGGAAAACTGATTAATTCATAAAAGTGCTAACAAAAGATCAAGATGAAAAAAATTAATTACATGGGACTGAGTGAACTGATGAGGATGATTATAATTTTTGTGACTTTCTGTTTGAATAAAAAAAAAAAGAATAATTGAGGTCTTAGGATTGAAAGCCATCAAATGGAATAAGAAGTATTCAGAAATATGCTGGAAAATATTTTTCTCTGAAATAAAGAATCATCTGAACCTCCAGATTGAAAGATCATGTGTTAAAAAAAAAAAAAAAAAACTATTATGGAAAAATTGACACTAATACAATTCTTAGTTAGGCTGTTTAATTTCAAATATATAGAAATAGTATGGTGCCTGACAAAATAAAAATTAAAATATGACTAACATTAATGCAGAGGTGGTGGGAGAAAAAGTAGGGAGACGTGAGAGTGTCATTTTCCTTTTCTGTCACAGCAGGGAGTCTATACTATATAAAATTGAAATCCATAATAAGAAAAAGCACAATGATTCTAAACTTTTAATATTCCTCCTAATGTTTATGTCTTCACCTTAGAGGGAAGTTTTATTAGAGGTGACTATTTCCCATGATGAAGAAATGTTTATCCAAAATCCAATACTTTAGTTTCATTTCACTTTCTTGTCTTTTGATAAATTCAAATAAAATTAAATTTTAAAATTATAATCAAAATATCATGTTCAGTTTTTATAAAATGATTGTTATCTGTCTGGATATAGGCATAGAGAGATGTCAATATAACTTTCCCCTAATATTAACCTTAGTTTCTTTCTGGTTAATGGCATGTGTGCTAATTTTTTTTTTTTTTTACTTTTCATACTTTTTCTGTTTATTTTTTTATTATTTAAAATATTTTCCTTATAAAAATTATCATTTTTATAAAAGCCAAATAGAATTATTATTTTTAAAGAATTGTGTGTATAGACATTCAAAGTGTCACTTGCCAATTTCCTAACAAAACGTTTCTTTATAACTGTGTAGATTATTTGATTTAGCAACTATTAACTGAACACAAAATACATCTGATGCACTGTGTTGGGGGCTGAGGGTATCAAAATGAACAGTTTCCATCACTGGAGGAGACAAGAATGTAATCAGTGTAATTTTAATGTAATACGTTAAGTGCTAAGAGAGTGCTGATATGTTATGGTGATCACAGAAGCAAAAGAGGAACAGCTCCCCAGTCTGAGAGGCTCTGATCTAGCTTCCAGCAAGGAAGGGGTAGCACTGAGCTGAGCTTTGGAGAATGGTTAGAATTCTTCAAAAAAAAAAAAAAAAAAAAAGGAGGCAGAGGAAGAGAATAATATCATTCCAGGCAAATTGAATAGCATGAGTCAAAATATAGGAATTTGGAAAAGAGTCTGAAAATTAAGAAACAGAGAAACTACAGAACAGGTTAATGAAATATAAATATAAGTGGGGTAAACTTCTAGAAGCAAGATATGATGGTGTATGATTAATGTAATCATCTTGTTGAGAGGAAGTCAGGCAACACAGAACTCTGGGTTAATGGGAAACAACAACAACAACCACCAACCAACCAAGACTGTGTCTTGAATAAGTTCAGGGCACTATCACCTCTTGCCTTCCCCAGCTCTGCTTACACAGGTTCCCTAAGCACTTCACTTGTAAGCCCTTCAGTCCCAACACTGTAGACTGGATAGGGGATGAGCCATGTGCAATGCGCACAGGGACTAGGCTCAGGGCATCTGTAGCTCTTGAGTCACAGCCTTCACTTAACATCTACTTTGCTGGGCTTCTGTTGCCCTTTCCCTGATTTTGATTCTCCAACATTTAGTATAGAAACCTTTCCCTAAACCTAGCACACAAACTGAAGTGCTCTCACTTTAACTGTTTCCAGGCTCCTCTCTCAGAGGGACAGTTTACTAGTTTTGTCCTTTCTCTAAATAGATCTACACTGCCATCTGCCTGAGGCTGAGCACTATCATTCATGTAGTACCACTGTAGCTGAGCCCCAGCCACCACATTGGAGCTCCCTGGACATTCACGTCTGCCAATATCAGGGAGGCTACAACACTTAATGATTAGTTCTATAGCAGGGTCAGATCCTCTGAGGTCCAAGTCTCTTCCTTCTCCTCATTGCAAGGGCACTTTGGAGCAAAGCCCAGCAATTTATGACATGAGCTAAAAGTGAGAGCTCTAACTGAAAAAGCATTGTTTCAAAGAAAGTTATCAAGTTCAGATTTCAAGTCTGGGTTTGTCTAGGGTGAGAAAAAACTTCTACAGAATAGTCAGGTGTTAGATACGAAATTATATTTATCTTAGGGTTTATGTCGGTTCCTTAAAATTGCTCATATAGTAACATTTATTAAGAAATTGAAGTAAATATCTTTGTGATGTCATGTTTTGATTTCTTTTTTTAATCACCTAGTTCTTACTTCTGCCTTTTAAGTATGTATTCCCATCCAATCGGAGCAGTGAACAGTTCCTCTTTCTGAGATTAATGTTGACAAAGTTTAGCTTCAGGTTTTCTTCACAATTTTATGCTTTATCATTCTGTAGAGGGCTATATATATTCACACATTCTTAACAGCTGTTCTCTACTGGTAAGGAAGAAATTATATCTTTTTAGAAATATACTTTGATCACCTTCTTGAAAATAGAAAATGAGAAGCTGAGGATTTGGTCTTTAGGATCTAAGGCACAAACATAATAGGGAAACTGCTCTGTCTGGAAAAGAACATGAACTTGTGGGATAGTAAGAAAAAAAAGATGCAGAATGGAAGGAGGATGGGGTAACATGGAGACAACTGAAGCTTGAGCTATGGAACAGAAAGGTACTTTTAGGAATAAGAGAACTGGCATTAAAATTCTAGTTGTTTGTCTTTCTGTTATGTCAATCTCTCCATTTCCTCCAAACCTTTAATGAAGTTTTCTACACACACCAATGTGTTCTGTGAATACTGCTTTTATGATTGTTGGTTTTGTTTTTTTCAGTTTTATGAAAATGAAGGAAAAGAAACAAATTCCATACCGAGAACAATGTGAAACAGACTAGGAACAATGTGAGGGTGATAGATAGGTACACTGAGCTAATTTGGTTCACCAACTAGAGAGGACCATGAGAAAATGATCCCTCTCCCCACTCCATTCTAAACCTCTAAACTCTTATAAACTTACAAATATACAAAACTTTAATAAGACTACTTTCCATTAGGGTGAGAATTCCTAAAGAAAAGGAAAAATTGTAAGGATCCATAAACCCAAATGATATTTGTCATTAATCATCATTTAGTTCTGTATATAAATTTATAAATAACTAAGACTGAGAATCTTTAAGAAACAAAAGAGAGTATTTTCAGAGATAATGGTGAACCAGCTCCATAACTACGGGCTCAGGTAAGGTAGGGTGTGAAAACCTGACACCAGGGATCTTTAGTTGGGAATCAAAATATCAGGTGATGGGGACACCTTCAAGATGGGAGAGGAGTAAGACGTGGAGATCACCTTCCTCTCCACAAATATATCAGAAATATATCTACATGTGGAACAACTCCTACAGAACACCTACTGAATGCTGGCAGAAGACCTCAGACTTCCCAAAAGGCAAGAAACTCCCCATGTACCTGGGTATGGCAAAAGAAAAAACAGAGACAAAAAAATAGGGACAGGACCTGCACCTCTGGGAGGGAGCTGTGAAGGAGGAAAGGTTTCCACACACTAAGAAGACCCTTCACTGGCGGAGATGGGGGATAGCGGGGGGGTAGAAGCTTCGGAGCCATGGAGGAGAGGACAGCAAAAGGGGTGCAGAGGGCAAAGCAGAGAGATTCCCGCACAGAGGATCAGTGTCAACAAGCACTCATCAGCCTGAGAGGTTTGTCTGCTCACCCGCCGGGGTGGGTGGGGGCTGGGAGCTGAGGCTCCAGTTTCAGAGGTCAGATCCCAGGGAGAGGACTGGGATTGGCTGTGTGAACACAGCCTAAAGGGGGCTAGTGCACTACAGCTAGCTGGGAGGGAGTCCGGGAAAAAGTCTGGAACTGCCTAAGAGGCAAAAGACCATTGTTTCGGGGTGTGGGAGGAGATGGGATTCAGAGCACCGCCTAAACGAGCTCCAGAGACAGGCGCTAGCCGTGGCTATCAGCGCAGACAACAGAGACAGGCATGAAACGCCAAGGCTGCTACTGCAACCAACAAAAAGCCTGTGTGCAAGCACAGGTCACTATCCACACCTCCCCTCCTGGGAGGCTGTGCAACCTGCCACTGCCAGGGTCCCCAGATCCAGGGACAACTTCCCTGGGAGAATACACAGCCTCAGGCTGTTGCAACATCATGCTGGCCTCTGCTGCTGCAGGCTCACCCCGCACTCTGTACCTTTGCCTCCCCATGTCCTGTGTGAGCCAGAACCCCTGAATCAGCTGCTCCTTTAACCCCGTTCTGTCTGAGCGGGAACAGACGCCCTCAGGTGACCTACACGCAGAGGAGAGGTCAAATCCAAAGTTGAAGCCCAGGAGCTGTGCGAACAAAGAAGAGAAAGGGAAATTTTTCCCAGTAGCCTCAGGAGAAGCGAATTAAATCTCCACAATCAACTTGATGTACCCTGCATCTGTGGAATACCTGAATAGACAACGAATAATCCCAAAATTGAGGTGGTGGACTTTGGAAGCAATTGTAGACTTTGGGTGTGCTTTCCGCATCTAATTTGTTTCTGGTTTTATGTTTACCTTAGTCTAGTGTTTAGAGTTTATTATCACTGGTAGATTTGTTTATTGATTTGGTTGCTCTCTTCCCATTTTTTTGTATATAGATTTTTGTTTTCCTTTTTCTCTTTTTGTGAGTGTGTATGGGTATGCTTCTTTGTGTGATTTTGTCTATATATCTTTGCTTTAACAATTTATGCTAGGGTTCTGTCTGTCCTTTTTTTTTTTTTTTCTTTTCAGCACTTGTTATCATTTCTGATTTTGTTTTCTGGTTTGGTTGCTCTCCGTTCTCTTTCTTTCTTTTATTTCTTTTTTAAATTACTTTTTAATTTTTTTATATTTAATAAATTTCTTATTTATTATTTTAATAACTTTATTTTATTTTATTTTACTTTTTGCTTTCTCTCTTTTTTCTCCCTTTTCTTCTGAGCCATGTGGCTGAGAGGGTCTTGGTGCCAAGCCTGTGCCTCTGAGGTGGGAGAGCCGAGTTCAAGACCTTGGTCCACCAGAGACCTCCGGGCTCCACGTAATATCAAATGGCGAAAGCTCTCCCAGAAATCTCCATCTCAACACTAAGATCCAGCTCCACTCAACAACCAACAAGCTACAGTGCTGGACACCCTATGTGAAACAACTAGCAAGACAGGAACACAACCCCACCCATTAGCAGAGAGGCTGCCTAAAATCAAAATAAGGTCACAGACACCCCAAAACACACTACCGGACATGGTCCTGCCCACCAGAAAGACAAGATCCAGCCACATCTACCAGAACACAGGCACCAATCCCCTCAACCAGGAAGCCTACACAACCTACTGAACCAACTGTAACCACTGGAGGCAGACACCAAAAACAATGGGAAATACGAACCTGCAGCCTGCGAAAAGGAGACCCCTGAACACAGTAAGTTAAGCAAAATGAGAAGACAGAGAAACACACAGCAGATGAAGGAGCAAGGTAAAAACCCAACAGACCAAACAAATGAAGAAGAAATAGGCAGTCTACCTGAAAAATAATTCAAAGCAATGATAGTAAAGATGACCCAAAATCTTGGAAATAGAATAGACAAAATACAAGAAATGTTTAACAAGGAACTAGAAGAACTAAAAGGAAAAAAAAACAATGATGAACAATACAATAAATGAAATTTAAAATTCGCTAGAAAGAATCAATTGCAGAATAACTGAGGCAGAAGAACGGGTAAGTGACCTGGAAGATGAAATAGTGGAAATAACTACTGCAGAGAAGAATAAAGAAAAAAAAAAAAACTGAAAAGAATTGAGGACAGTCTCAGAGACTTCGGGGACAAGATTAAATGCACCAACATTCAAATTATAGGGTTCCCAGAAGCAGAAGAGAAAAAGAAAGGGTCTGAGAAAATATTGGAAGAGATTATAGTTGAAAACTTACCTAATAGGGGAAAGGAAATAGTCAATCAAGTCCAGGAAGCACAAAGTCCCATACATAATATATCCAAGGAGAAACATACCAAGACACATATTAATCAAACTATCAAAAATTAAATAGAAAGAAAAAATATTAAAGCAGCAAGGGAAAAACAACAAAAAATATACAAGGGAATCCCCATAAGGTTAACAGCTGATATTTCTGGAGAAACTCTGCAAGCCAGAAGGGAGTGTCAGGACATACTTAAAGTGATGAAAGGGAAACATCTAGAAGCAAGATTATTCTGTCCATAGGACATACATATCGATAATTACCTTAAATGGAAATGGATTGAATGCTCCAAACAAAAGACATAGACTGGCTGAATGGATAAAAAACAAGATCAGTATATATGCTGTCTACAAGAGACCAACTTCAGACCTAGGAACACATACAGACTGAAAGTGAGAGGATGGGAAAAGATAGTCCATGCAAATGGAAATCAAAAGAAAGCTGGAGTAGCAATTCTTATATCAGACAAAATAGATCAATGATCTATTTTCCTAATGATCAAGGAATCAATCCAAGAAGAAGATATAACAATTGTAAATATTGACGCACCCAAAATAGGAACACCTCAATACATAAGGCAAATGCTAACAGCCATAAAATGGGAAATCAACAATAACACAATCCTAGTAGGGGACTTCAAGATACCAATTTCACTAATGTACAGATCATCCAAAATGAAAATAAATAAGGAAACACAAGCTTTAAATGATACATTAAACAACATGAACTTAATTTATATTTATAGGGCATTCCATCCAAAAACAACAAAATACACTTTCTTCTCAAGTGCACATGGAACATTCTCCAGGATAGATCATATCTTGGGTCACAAAGCAAGACTTGGTAAATTTAAGAAAATTGCAATCATATCAAGTATATTTTCCAACAACAGTGCTCTGAGACTAGATATCAATTACAGGAAAAAAACTGTAAGAAATACAAACACATGGAGGCTAAACAATACACTACTAAATAACCAAGAGATCACTGAAAAAATCATAGAGGAAATCAAAGAATACTTAGAAACAAATGACAAGGAAAACACGATGACCCAAACCCTATGGGATGCAGCAAAAGCTGTTCTAAGAGGGAAGTTTATAGCAATAAAATCTTACCTCAAGAAACAAGAAACATCTCAAATAAACAACCCAAGCTTACAGCTAAAGCAATTAGAGAATGAAGAACAAAAAACTCCCAAAGTTAGCAGAAGGAAAGAAATCAGAAAGATCAGATCAGAAATAAATGAAAAGGAAATGAAGGAAACAATAGCAAAGATCAATAAAATTAAAAGCTGATTCTTTGAGAAGATAAACAAAATTGATAAATCATTATCCAGACTCATCAAGAAAAAAAGGGAGGAGATTCAAATCAATAGAATCAGTAATGAAAAAGGAGAGGTAACAACTGACGCTACAGAAATACAAAGGCTCATGAGAGATTACTACAAGCAACTATATGCCAATAAAATGGACAATCTGGAAATGGACAAATTCTTAGGAAAGCACAACCTTCCGAGACTGAACCAGGAAGAAATAGAAAATATAAACGGATGAATCACAAGCACTGAAATTGAAACTGTGATTAAAAATCTTCCAACAAACAAAATCCCAGGACCATATAGCTTCACAGGTGAATTCTATCAAAACCTTAGAGAAGAGATAACACCTATCCCTCTCAAAATCTTCCAAAAAATAGCAGAGTGAGGAACACTCCCAAACTCATTCTATGAGGCCACCATCACTCTGATACCAAAACCAGACAAAGATGTCACAAAGAAAGAAAACTACAGGCCAATATCACTGATGAACATAGATGCAAAAATCCTCAATGAAATACTAGCAAACAGAATCCAACAGCACATTAAAGGATCATACACCTTGATCAAGTGGGGTTTATCCCAGGAATGCAAGATTTTTCAATACACACAAATCAATGTGATAACCTATATTAACAAATTGAAGGAGAAAAACCATATGATCAACTCAATAGATTCAGAAAACGATTTGACAAAATTTAACAACCCCTTAAGATAAAAACCCTCCAGAAAGTAGGCATAGAGGGAACTTACCTCAACATAATAAAGTCCATATATGACAAACCCACAGCCAAAACCGTCCTCAAAGGTAAAAAATTGGAACCATTTCCTCTAAGATCAGGAACAGGACCACTATTATTCAACATACTTTGGGAATTTTTAGCCACAGCAATCAGAGAAGAAAAAGAAATAAAAGGAATCCAAATCGGAAAAGAAGAAGTAATGCTGTCACTGTTTGCAGATGACATGATACTATACATAGGAAATCCTAAAGATACTACCAGAAAATTACTAGAGCTAATCAATGAATTTGGTAAAGTAGCAGGATACAAAAGTAATGCACAGAAATCTCTTGCATTCTTATATGCTAATGATGAAAAATCTGAAAGAGAAATTAAGGAAACACTCACATTTACCATTGCAACAAAAAGAATAAAATATCTAGGAATAACCCTACCTAAGGAGACAAAAGACCTGTATGCAGAAAACTATAAGACACTGATGAAAGAAATTAAAGATAATACAAACAGATGGAAAGATATACCATGTTCTTGGATTGGAAGAATCAACATTGTGAAAATGACTATGCTACCCAAAACAATCTACAGGTTCAATTCAATCCCTATCAAACTACCAATTGCATTTTTCGCAGAACTAGGACAAAATATTTCACAATTTGTATGGAAACACAAAAGACCCTGAATAACCAAGACAATCTTGAGAAAGAAAAATGAAGCTGGAAGGATCAGGCTCCCAGACTTCAGACTCTACTACAAAGCTACAGTAATCAATACAGTATGGTACTGGCACAAATACATAAACATAGATCAATGGAACAGGATAGAAAACCCAGAGATAAACCCCTGCACATATGGTCACCTTATTTTTGATAAAGGAGGCAAGAATATACAATAGAGAAAAGACAACCTCTTCAATAAGTGGTGCTGGGAAAACTGGACAGCTACATGTAAAAGAATGAAATTATAACACTCCCTAACACCATACACAAAAATAAACTCAAAATGGATTAATGACCTAAAAGTAAGGCCAGACACTATAAAATTCTTAGAGGAAAACATAGGCAGAACACTCTATGACATAAATCGCAGCAAGATCCCTTTTTGACCTACCTCCTAGAGAAATGGAAATAAATACAAAAATAAACAAATGGGACCAAATGAAACTTAAAAGCTTTTGCATAGCAGAGGAAAACATAAACAAGGTGAAAAGACAACCCTCAGAATTGTAGAAAATATTTGCAACTGAAGCAACTGACAAAAGATTAATATCTAAAATTTACAAGCAGCTCATGCAGCTCAATATCAAAAACACAAAATACCCAATCCAAAAACGGGCAGAAGACCTAAATAGACACTTCTCCAAAGAAGATATACAGATTGTCAACAAACTCATGAAAGGATGATCAACATCACTAATCATTAGAGAAATGCAAATCAAAACTACAATCAGGTATCACCTCACACCGGTCAGAATGGCCATCATCAAAAAATCTACAAACAATAAATGCTGGAGGGGTGTGGAGAAAAGGGAACCCTCTTGCACTTTTGGTGGGAATGTAAATTGATACAGCCACTATGGAGAACAGTATGGAGGTTCCTTAAAAAACTAAAAATAGAATTACCATATGACCCAGCAATCCCACTACTGGGCATATACCCTGAGAAAACCATAATTCAAAAAGAGGCATGTACCACAATGTTCATTGCAGCTCTATTTACAGTAGCCAGGACATGGAAGTAACCTAAGTGTCCATTGACAGATGAATTGATAAAGAAGATGTGGCACATATATACAATGGAATATTATTCAGCCATAAAAAAAAACGAAATTGAGTTACCTCTAGTGAGGTGGATGGACCTAGATTCTGTCATACAGAGTGAAGTAAGTCAGAAAGAGAAAGACAAATACGTATGCTAACACGTATATATGGAAACTAAAAAAAAAAAAAAAAAGGTTCTGAAGAACCTAAGTGCAGGACAGGAATCAAGACGCAGATGTAGAGAATGGACTTAAGAACAGGGGGAGGGGGGAAGTGTAAGCTGGGACGAAGTGAGGGAGTGTCATGGACATATATACACTACCAAATGTAAAATAGATAGCTAGTGGGAAGCAGCCACATAGCACAGGGAGATCAGCTCCCTGATTTGTGACCACCTAGAGGGGTGGGATAGGGAGGGTAAGAGGGAGATGCAAAAGGGAGGAGATATGGGGATATATGTATATGTATAGCTGATTCACTTTGTTATTAAGCAGAAACTAACACACCATTGTAAAGCAATTATACTCCAATAAAGATGTTAAAAAAATTGTTTATGAAATATAATTATATATTTTAAAATAATAATTTTACTGTTTGATACTCATTAATTTTAATTTCTATTTTGCCTTTTAACTTTAATTAAAAATTTTAAATAGTTTAGAAACAACTTTTTTTAAAATACAAGAAATACTTTAATGTTTCTATTTTCATTTAATTAACATTTTGATGAAATATATGCAAATGTGTACACTTCAAATTCTTTTTTAAAAGAAACTTTAAAATTTTTACCATCAACATCACCAAATTATGTGAAAATCTTGGTTATAACAATATAGTGATTTTGATGAAATAAAGGCAAAAGTTGCATTTTTGTGGAATAAATATAAAAAAAAATCAGGTGATGGCAAAGATATTTGGAAGTGAAATAAGGAGGGGGGAGACCTGTGTCTGTGTATAATATGACCTGGGAATAGAACTTGGGAACTGACTGGGGGCTACCTCTTGTCTCCAAGGAGCATTGCAAGTGTACAGCGGTATGTCACTCCGACTTGTGCTTATGTACTGCCAGGAAAAAGTCTGCCTTCCAGATGGTCCTACTAACTCCAAGTCTGGTCTTTCTTAGTGTTTAAAAAATGTGAATCAATTAAATAGGTGCCTCCTTCCTCCAAAAAATAAAACTGGTTGTTTGATTCAAACCCCTGCTTAGGACACATAGGCTTTGATTGTATGTTTCCGACAGTAGATATAAAGATATAAAGATAAAAGGCTGTGCAAGGAAGCCTATTTTTCCTCAGTGGGCTTCTCTTGGACACAGGAGATGAATGGAGCTGACAGTACCTCCTGCTCTTCATTTCCTGCCCAGTTCCCTCACGCTTGTTTCCCTGGGACCCCAAGAAATTCCTGTTTTGAAAACTTTAAGGCATAACCCTGTCTCAGCCAACCAAAACTCACCCAAATGCCTCAAAGTGTGTGTTTCCAGGAAGGGTTCAAGAAAGGAAGGATATTTTAAAACAGCCAAACTTGGCTTTGGTCAGCGGTATCCTAGGATGATTTCTGGAGTTAAGGTTTTTTTTCTTTTAAAGTATGGTTACCCTGGGCTCTGCCCAAACACTCTGACTTAGACTATAGGGGTGGGGTCCAGAAATCTGGATCTATAAAAGTACCCCATGTGATTCTGAGTATATCCAGATTTGGGAATCATATCTTAGAACATTCTTAGCCATTGACATTTAACAACAGTCTGCCTAGGAAAACGTCTAAGAAAATAACCCAAGTCTCCACAGTGATTTTATAATTTCAAGGCTCACATAGAAGGAGAGTTGTTTCACCTCTGCTCTGATCCAATCAAAGAGACATTTCCATAATAAGCACTGGGTTTCCCAATGGGAAATTGTAATAAATACACACCTTAACTGTTCAATAAATGTATAAAGTTCATTTCATGATTTGGATATGGTCATTTCGAATTATCTATTTATGGTCTTAATAAAAGCTCAGAAGAGCAAAGCTCAGGTTACTTTTTCAATCATGATCCCTGTGCTCAGAAAGAACAGAAGAGAAAGAAGCACAATAAAGTACCTTCTCATCTAGAAGTGCAAGAGATTAGCATTTGTGCTGGTCAGGACATGTTAATTTATGCTGCAGCAACAACTCCTAAAATCGAAATGGATTAAAACTGAAAGCACTTGTTTCTTGCTTTTGATCATTGTGAGTCAGTGGGGACTCTGTTGTTCACAGTCACTCAGAGACCCAGGCTAAGTGAGTAGCCATCAACTTGAACATTGCCAGCTTTCATGCGAGAGGAAGATATTCTGGAGAATCTCACAGCAATTACCCTGCACCCTCAACTAATGGGCTAAACTAGTTGTGTGTCCCTACTGCACCACAGGGGAGCCAGGAAACCCAATCCTGGTACCTTCTTGAAAAGGGAGAGAACCAGAAATATTTGGCAAAAGGTACCAATGATAATCAGAGTTATTTCTCATATTCTTAAAATAATCTGTGTTAAACCATGACTCTTTTTTAAAATTTTTTATTTGTATACAACTTTCAAAGGTTAATTTTCAGTTACAGTTATAAAATATTGGCTCCATTCCCAATATTATGTAATACATCCTTGAGCCTATCTTACACTCAAGAGTTTGTACCTCCAACTCCCCTAGTTGTATATTGCACCCCCCACCCTCCCCACTGGTAACCATTAGTGTCTTCTCTATATCCGTGAGTCTGCTTCTTTTATGTTATATTCACTAGTTTGTTGTACTTTTTAGATTTCACATACAAGCGATATCATACAGTATTCATCTTTCTCTGTCTGACTTTTTCCTCTTAGCATAATGCCCTCCAAGTCCATCCATGTTGCTTTTAAATGGTAAAATTTTGTTCTTTTTTATTGCTGAGTAGTATTCCATTGTGTGTGTATATATACATACATCTTCTTTATCCATTCTCCTGTTGATGGACATGTAGGTTTTTCCGTGTCTTGGATATTGTAAATAATGCTGCTATAAACATTGAGGTGTGTGTATCTTTTCAAATTAGTGTCTTTGTTTTTTTTTTTCAGATATATAATCAAGAGTGGAATTGCTGGGTCTTATGGTAGTTCTATTTTTAGTTTTTGAGTTAAACCATAACCCTTGAGTCAGATTAGCCTGAACCAAATATGCCCTTACTGCTTAGTGATTTTTCCCAAGTTTCTTAATCCTGTAGATCTGAATTGCCTCATCTATTAAATGAGGATAATAAAACACTGGCCTCTCAGGCTTGTTGTAAGAATTTAAAATGTGAAAAATGAAAAACACTTTTTACACAAAACACACTGAATGTTTGCAGATATTGTTTGCAGATGTTGCTCTTATCAACTTCTTGCAGAGCAAGAAGTGTGTCTTGTATAGCAGACACCATGGCAGTCCTGCATAGCAGAAGCTGAGTTGGACATGGAGAAGGATGTTTTGTCAGAGGGAGAAATGAGACACCTAAATGGGCTGTTATAGGAATGTCTCAAAACATCTTCCACAGAGGTCTCCAGGACATGAAAGATAAACTACCTTGTGGATGATCTAAAAGCAAGGGAATGGTCACTTGATTTCCCTTACAGATGCCAAAACTGTCCTACCACATATAGTTTTCCATTTTAGGATTCCATGGTTCTAAGTTCTTCACCTGTCCCTTTTCATTTACACTCCCTCCTTCTATAATAAATCTCTCAATGTTTTTCTTCCATTGAGTATTCACAGCCATTGCCTCAATGAGACAGTGGCTGGACCTCCTCACCGTGTTTGTTTTGCCTGGCAAAAAAACAAATTCATAGTTGTCTCTATTCAGTATTTCAAGGGAAAAATAAATGCCCCTTACTTATCTCTATACCTCCAATCCTATACTGAGCCAGGCTCAAAGCAGGTTCCCAGGTGTTTGAACAAATGAATGAATGAAAGTGGTTGGTTATTTTATTTAAAACTTCTTTTTGTTCTTTGAGGCTCTGAAAAAGACCAAAACCATCAATCAAATAAACCATTAGGTTTAGAAAAATTAAGACACAAAAAATATGGTTGATATTTAATAGAAAATAGCTGCTTCTTAACTGTCACTTTGGGTTTATGTACCATCTAAACCATGTCTCTATCCTTCAGTCTACATGCAACCCAAATATATCCCCTCTAGCATCTTTGAGTTACTTAACTAGGTCATCAGAACAAAGGGATCACAAAAACTTGATTAACTTCTTGATGTGAACTTTTAATGCCCCACATGGATTGCTGATATATTACTTGAATTTCTTTTTCTGAAACTGAAGCTCTCCAGGTAAAATAGAATTGAAATCACGCTGTTATGACCCTCAATCCCATGGTCTCAGAGAAGTCACTTAAAAATGAGCACTGGACAGCAGCCTACAAAAAATGCACAAGGGAAATGACAAACAATATGAATCAAAGGCAGAACAGATGGCAAGAGCAGCTGTGGTGTGACAGCCACACTCAGAATATAGTGTCCCTCTTCCCCATGTAGGCTGTGTCAGCTCATGTGACTGGCAAAAGGAGCAGATCTAAGTCCATTTCATGTCATAGAAGGTGATGCATATTAGCTGTCCTTAAAAGGTTTCTCCTTGAAACAGCTCATTTCCCTAACTGCTTTAGCTGCACTGGGGGTTTGTGGATGTAAACTCCAACCTCGCTTCTCACTCTTCCTTCTGCAATAAACTGGAGTTAAAATTGGATACTACCAATTAGATATTTCTAAACATCTGGACACCTGACTTTACACAGGATTCAGTAACTGGTTTCTCTGATGAGAATTTTTAAATTACATTTATTGTCAGTTTTTTTGTGTGTTATAAAGGTAATACCCTGTCCTATAAAAATTTGGAATATTTCAATAAGTATCAAAAATTTAAATTCAAACATAAACATTGCTAATAATTTGATTTGTTTCTCCCTTTTTTTTCTACAATTGCAAGTGCAGAGTCTTAGAAATACTTCAGCCCTTAACAGTCTCATAAATAAATCTTTGATTATGTCTTCCATTATTTCTTCAGGTTAAACTCATAGAAGTAGAACTATTGGGTCCAGGGATATGAACATATATGAGATTTTTAATATACATTAACAAATTGTCTTCCAGCATATTTGCAAAAAATATATAATCCAAAAGTATATTAAGATATATTCGGATCACTGCTCCCTTAACATCTTTGAACATGATGTATTTGATAGGCAACTAATAAGATAACATCACTTTAATTTCCCTATAATTGTTAATTTTGGACTAATATTTTATTATGCTACTTATTTTGTTTAGTCTGTCCTTAAAATCACATATTCATATGGATTTCTCTCCAATTAAGTTATATAAGTCTTGAGATCAGAGGCTATGTTATTCTCTCTATATTTACCATAGTCTCTGGAACAATGCCATTCATACTGCATGCACTTAATAGTATTAAATAAATTTTGTAGACAGAATTAATCTTAAATGATCAACAGCAAAACCAAATCAAGACTTTCTGAATGCCTCCAATATAGTGGAATATACTTCTGAGTGTATGTGTATATATATATATGTGTGTGTATACTTTTGTGAACATTATAAAATCTTTGACAAAGGTCCTTTGTTTTTGCAACTTTAAGATGAGGAAAGTAATTATAATAGTAGTTAGAATACTTGTGAAAGCAAACCAGATAATGAGTGTAAAAATTATCAGGAAAAAAGTTACAATACCATATAAATGTAATAACTGTATTTAAAAGATAGTGTTAATGATTGACAATATTCATTAATGAAAGGTTTTATAAAAATGCTATTTCTATTTTCAAGTTTCTTCATCTGTCACCTGTTATACTTTTTCAAACCCTAGAGTCTATAGTTTTTTTTTTATTAGTTATCCATTTTATACATATTAGTGTATATATGTCAATCCCAGTCTCCCAATTCATCACACCACCACCACCCCACCCCCCATTGCTTTCCCCTCTTGGTGTCCATATGTCTGTTCTCTACATCTTTGTCTCAATTTCTGCCCTGCAAACCAGTTCATCTGTACCATTTTTCTAGGTTCCACATATATGCGTTAATATATTTGTTTTTCTCTTTCTGACTTACTTCACTCTGTATGACAGTCTCTAGGTTCATACACGTCTCTACAAATGACCCAATTTCATTCCTTTTTATGGCTGAGTAATATTCCATTGTATATATGTGCCACATCTTCTTTATCCTTTCGTCTGTCAATGGGCATTTAGATTGCTTCCATGACCTGGCAATTGTAAATAGTGCTGCAATGAATATTGGGGTGCATGTGTCTTTTTGAATTATGGTTTTCTCCGAGTATATGCCCAGTAGTGAGATTGCTGGGTAATATGGTCATTCGATTTTTAGGAAACCTCCATACTCTTCTCCCTAGTGGCTGTATCAATTTACATTCCCACCAACAGAGCAAGAGAGTTCCCTTTTCTCCACACTCTCTCCAGCATTTGTTGTTTGTAGATTTTCTGATGATGCCCATTCTAACTGGTGTGAGGTGATACCTCATTGTAGTTTTGACTTGCATTTCTCTAATAATTAGTGATGTTGAGCAGCTTTTCATGTGCTTCTTGGCCACCTGTATGTCTTCTCTGGAGAAATGCCTATTTAAGTCTTCTGCCCATTTTTGGATTGGGTTGTTTGTTTCTTTAATACTGAGCTGCATGAGCTGTTTATATATTTTGGAGATTAATCCATTGGCCGTTGATTCGTTCGCAAATATTTTCTCCCATTCTGAGGGTTGTCTTTTCGCCTTGTTCATAGTTTCCTTTGCTGTTCAAAAGTTTTTAAGTTTCATTAGGTCCCATTTGTTTATTTTTGTTTTTATTCCATTACTCTAGGAGGTGGATCAAAAAAGATATTGCTGTGATTTATGTGAAAGAGTGTTCTTCCTATGTTTTCCTCTAAGTGTTATAGTGTCTGGTCTTATATTTAGGTCTCTAATCCATTTTGAGTTTATTTTTGTGTACGGTGTTAGGGAGTGTTCTAATTTTGTTCTTTTCCATGTAGCTGTCCAATTTTCCCAGTACCACTTATTGAAGAGACTGTCTTTTCTCTATTGTATATTCTTGCCTCCTTTGTCATACATTAGTTGACCATAGGTGCGTGGGTTTATCTCTGAGTTTTGTAACTTGTTCCACTGATTTATATTTCTGTTTTGTGCCAGTACCATATTGGCTTGATTACTTTAGTTTTGTAGTATAGTCTGAAGTCAGGGAGTCTGATTACTCCCACTCTGTTTTTTTCACTCAAGACTGCTTTGGCTATTCGGGGTCGTTTGTGTCTCCATACAAATTTTAAGATTTTTCTGTTCTAGTTCTATAAAAAATGTCATTGGTAATTTGATAGGGATTACATTGAATCTGTAGATTGCTTTGGGTAGTATAGTCATTTTCACAATATTGATTCTTCCAACCCAAGAGCATGGTATATCTCTCCATCTGTTTGCATCATCTTTAATTTCTTTCATCAGTGTCTTATAGTTTTCTGCATACAGGTCTTTTGTCTCCCTGGGTAGGATTATTCCTAGGTATTTTATTCTTTTTGTTGCAATGATAAATGGGAATGTTTGCTTAATTTCTCTTGCAGATTTTTCACCATTAGTGTATAGAAATGCAAGAGATTTCTGTGCATTAATTTTGTATCCTGCAACTCTACCAAATTCATTGATTAGCTCTAGTAGTTTTCTGGTGGCATCTTTAGGATTCTCTATGTGTAGTATCATGTCATCTGCAAACAGTGACAGTTTTACTTCTTCTTTTCCAATTTGTATTCCTTTTATTTCTTTTTCTTCTCTGATTGCCATGGCTAGGACTTCCAAAACTATATTGAATAATAGTGGTGAGAATGGACATCCTTGTCTTGTTCCTGATCTTAGAGGAAATGCTTTCAGTTTTTCACCATTGAGGATGATGTTTGCTGTGAGTTTGTCCTATATGGCCTTTATTATGTTGAGGTAGGTTCCCTCTATGCCCACTTTCTGGAGAGTTATAATCATAAATGGGTTTTGAATTTTGTCAAAAGCTTTTTCTGCATCTATTGAGATGATCATATGGTTTTTATTCTTCAATTTGTTAATATGGTGTATCACATTGATTGATTTGTGTATATTGAAGAATCCTTGCATCCCTGGGATAAATCCCACTTGATCATGGTGTATGATCCTTTTAATGTGTTGTTGGATTCTGTGTGCTAGCATTTTGTTGAGGATTTTTGCATCTATATTCATCAGTGATATTGGTCTGTAGTTTTCTTTTTTGTAGTACCTTTGTCTTGTTTTGGTATCAGGGTGATGGTGGCCTCATACAATGAGTTTGGGACTGTTTCTTTCTCTGCAATTGTTTGGAAGACTTTGAGAACGATGGGTGTTAGCTTTTCTCTAAATGTTTGATAGAATTCACCTGTGAAGCCATCTGGTCCTGGACTTTTGTTTGTTGGAAGATTTTTAATCACAGTTTCAATTTCGTTACTTGTGATTGGTCTGTTAATATCTTCTATTTCTTGGTGATTCAGTCTTGGAAGGTCATACCTTTCTAAGAATTTGTCCATTTCTTCCAGGTTGCCCATTTTATTGGCCTAGAGTTCCTTGTAGTAATCTCTTAGGATGCTTTGTATTTCTGCAGTGTCTGTTGTAACGTCTCCTTTTTCATTTCTAATTTTATTGATTTGATTCCTCTCCCTCTTTTTCTTGATGAGTCTGGCTAATGGTTTATCAATTTTGTTTATCTTCTGAAAGAACCAGCTTTTAGTTTTATTGATTTTTGCTATTGTTTTCTTTGTTTTTATTTCATTTATTTCTGCGCTGATCTTTATGATTTCTTTCCTTCTGCTATCTTCGGGGGTTTTTTGTTCTTATTTCTCTAGTTCCTTTAGGTGTAACGTTAGATTGTTTATTTGAGATTTTCCTTGTTTCTTGAGGTAGGATTGTATTGCTATAAACTTCCCTCTTAGAACTGCTTTTGCTGCTTCCCATCGGTTTTGGATCATCGTGTTTTCATTGTCATTTGTCTCTAGTTATTTTTTGATTTCCTCTTTGATTCTTCAGTAATCACTTGGTTATTTAGTAATGTATTTTTTAGCTTCCATGTGTTTGTATTTTTTACGTTTTTCCCCTGTAATTGATATCTAATCTAATAACATTGTTGTCAGAAAAGATGCTTGATATAATTTCAATTTTCTTAAATTTACTGAGGCTTGATTTGTGATCCAGGCTGTGATCTATCCTTGAGAATGTTCCATGCGCACTTGAGGAGAAGGTGTAATCTGCTGTTTTTGGATGGAATGTTCTATAAATATCAATTAAATCTATCTTGTCTACTGTGTTATTTAAAGCTTGTGTTTCCTTATTAATTTTCTGTTTGGATGATCTATCCATTGGTGTAAATGAGGTTACATTTCAGTTATTGTATTGTTCATCTCTGTTTGTTTGTTCTTTAATTCTTCTATATCTTTGTTAAACATTTCTTGCATCTTCTTGATCTTTGCCTCCATTTTTTTTTTCTGAGGTCCTGGATCATCTTCACTATCATTATTCTGAATTCTTTTTCTGGAAGGTTGCCTATCTCCACTTCATTTAGTTGTTTTTCTGGGGTTTTATCTTGTTCCTTCCTCTGGTACATAGCCCTCTGCCTTTTCATGTTGTGTATCTTTCTGTGAATGTGGTTTTTGTTCCACAGGCTGCAGGATTGTAGTTCTTCTTGATTGTCTCTGGGCAATTTTCTTAACCTCTCCAAAACTGAGTTGCTGCTAGTGGTGAAGGGTCTCCTGCAGAGGCAAGGGGTGACTGTGGCTCACTGCAGGGACAAGAACACTAGCAGCAGAAGTTCTGGGACATACTCCTTGGTATGAGCCCTCCTGGAGTGTGCCATTAGCCCCACCAAAAAACTATAGCATTTTTTACCAGTCTAATTATGAACTTCTTAAAAGGAAAAAAAAATACAACTGCTTTTATGTGTGTATGTGCTTTATTATTAGCCATTCCATAAAAAAATTAATGCAATTTCTAATGATAAATTTAAAATAATGGAAGCAGAATAAGAAATGAAGCCCAAAGGAATATCCAATTTGAAAAAATAAAATGAAGCCAAGATATACACAAATACTTACACCAGAAAAATGTACACAATTGTTAAAACTGGGTTACTTTGAGCTTGAACTTGAATTAAGAACTTTGTTGTAGCTACAAAGAGGGAAACTTGATTAGTTACAAAGTTCAAATCCCCCAAAATAGAAGTTTCTCAGGAAAAATCGTTGTTTTTGCCTCCTCTGGCAACCTCCACCTCAAGTACACCACTTAAGTCTAAAAGAAATTTTTACCCAGGATCCTGATGCAAATGTAAAGTGGTATGTGAAGTTGTACACAATATCCTTAATACCTAATTTACTTTAAATTAGCAACTTTTATAAGACTCAATTCAACCTAAGAAAATAGGGCCAAAGACAATTTCATAAATACAATTCTATTAGGAGCTAAAGAACGTAGTCCAAGCAACCAGTTTTCGAACAAGTTGATTTGGTCTTGGAGTAAAATTCAGATGATCTAAAAAAGTTCTAGGCATTTTTCAAAGTCCATTCAGTTTTTATTCCTCAAAGTCCAATTTAGTAGATTTGGGGACATTGGGAATATGTGGTTTTTAAAAGCTCTCTTGAGGAGTCTGAGGCACATTCCTGGTCAGGAGTCTCTGGCTTAGAGAAATGAATGGATTGCCTATCCTTAAGAAGTCCTTGGTGAATATTACCTTACAAAATTAAAATTCCTACTATATATATTAGCCCAACATCTTCAACTGACACCAATATCTTTAAAAGAGGTTTCTGTGGGAACACAAGGAATATATAAGGTAGATAAAGATGGAGAGAGGGTTAGAGTAAAAGTAGAAAAGGTGATGGAATGACAGAAAAATATTGTGACAGAAGATATTTATCTGTTGGGACTTCTGTTATGCTACCCAATGTTGTGTATGATGAAAGGAAGTCAAGCAATCCAGACACTCAAATGAAAGTGGGGCTCATAAAAAAGGCACCAAGACTGGGTACTGAGAGAGAAGTCAGTAACAGGAGATGACGTAAAAGGAGACACAATAATATAATAATATGACTCCCTTTGAGCAGGGCAGCAGAAGACTTGTCTCTCAGAAAGTAACTATCCCAAACAATGCTTCGTTGGTTCTCACTATATTTCCTAGAGGCAGAAACTCCAGATGACTTCCAGATCCAGCACTGTTTTGTTTTTTGTTTTTGTTTTTTTATTGCACTTTGCTTTATTACATTTCTCAGGTATTGCGTTTTTTACAAATTTGAGGTTTGTGGCAACCCTGTGTTAAGCAAGTCTATCAACACAATTTTTCCAACAGCATTTGTTCACTTTGTGTCTCTGTCACATCTTGGTAATTGTCACAATATTTCAAACTTCTTCATTATTATATTTGTTATGGTGATCTGTGATCAGTGATCTTTGATGTTACTACTACAACTCACTGATGGCTCCAATGATGGTTAGCATTTTTGAAGAATAAGGTATTTTTAAATTAAGGTATGTACTTCGTTTAGACATAACACTATTGCACACTTAATAGATTACAGTATAGTGTACACATAGACTTCAGTATAGTACAAACATAACTTTCATATGCACTGGGAAACCAAAAAATTTATTGCAATATTTGCTTTATTGCGGTGGTTCTTAACCGAACCCACTATATCTCTGCAGTATGCCTGGAGTCACTTTCTGAAACACACAAGTCAAATAGATTAGGTTAACACAGTGTTCTGTGCTATCCAAACTCAGAAAACAAATAGATCCATAGTGAGGGATTCTTGAAATGCAACAAAAGATAATTCATGTGGGAATTCTGGAGTTTATATATCTAAACTCTATAAAGATTGAGAATTTGTTTGACCATGCCCCAATATCTTCTATGCTTCCTTGAACTTTATTTTTCTAAGCCTTATTACAGTTTGATTTTTTAAATTTTATTTATTTTTATTTATTTATTTTTGGCTGTGTTGGGTCTTTGTTGCTGTGCAAGGGCTTTCTCTAGCGAGCGGGGGCTACTCTTCATTGAGGTGCGGGGGCTTCTCATTGCCGTGGCTTCTCTTTGTTGTGGAGCATGGGCTCTAGCCGTGTGGGCTTCAGTAGTTGTGGCACAAGGGCTCAATAGTTGTGGTGCATGGGATTAGTTGCTCCGTTGCATGTGGGATCTTCCTGGACCAGGGATGGAACCCGTGTCCCCTGCATTGGCAGGCGGATTCTTAACCACTGTGCCACCAGGGAATTGATGGTGATATGATCACCATATGATCAACCATATGATCCAGCAATTCCACTTCTGGGTATTTATCATGCACTCCCTTGGGCAGTTTTTTATTCTGCTCTTTAACGTTACCACACCAAAAAATGCCATCTCATTAAAACGTCTTCATGGATGTGGAATCTGAGTAGATTTCCAATAGTGAATCGTTCTTGTTTTTCAATTTTATTTTTTGGCCACACCGTGAGGCATGCCAGTACTTCCCCAACCAGGGGTCAAACCCTCATCCCCTGCAGTGGAAGCACAGAGTCTTAATCACTAGACCACCTCATTCTTGTTTTCTGAGTGACCCACTGGGTAGTCATGTATTCTTTAACAGGTCCAGCACTGTTTTCAATGTTCAGTTCTGGATTAGCCTCATCTAGCGCCAACCACAGATCCTGCTCAGAGACTGCTGAGTCTCATTCTGCCTCAGAGATCATTTAACTGAAAGAGCCCAGTGGAATTGACTTGGGGCCTTGGCAGGATGTAGAGACTTTGCTCTTTATCCCAGGACCTCTCAGGCTATCTTTTCCCCTCTCTTTCCTTTACCCAGTCCTTCTTCAGTCATCACAAGCCTAAAGGGATGAGCAGAACCCCAGTGGTAGGAGGAGTGAAAAGATTAGAGATCAGTGGAGGTGCTGTGTGACCTAGGAAAAGTCTTTTTATTTCTCTGTGTATCCTTTTTCAATGATTTATAAGTCTCTGATTCTGGTGCCTAAGGTATTTATTGAGATGAAGTGTGTCTGTGTGTAATTAAACTCTTTACTTGCTAATAAGTTAACTTTTAAGTTTCTGTGAGGTCAGAAAGCTGTAAAATTTCTGGCTTGGCATATATTTCCCAACAACAATTTAATAGGCCAAGACTAGAATAAATTTGTAGCTATCTTCATTTCTAATCCTATTTTATTTTCCAAACCATTAACAAACATCATCTCATCAATTCCAAAAATAATTCCTCTCTCTCCATCTTTTCCATCTATGAAGAAATGAAACCTATTTTTTCATCTCTTTAATTACACATTCAGATGTTTAGAATAATATTGCTGGTGATAAATATATGGTGAACTCTATCCACTGGCAAATAATAATATATCTTTTCAAATTGTGATAAATAAAGAGGAAGCTAAATGTGTACAGATAAGTGTATCAAAATAATGGAGTGTTTTCAAATACCAATTTCTTATTTGTGTGTGATGATTTAACAAATATAAAATTCTGGCTCCAGACTCCAAGATATTCATAAAAGATACTTGTTTATGAATGAAACAGTAACAGTTCATCATGGGGCTGGGATAGGTGTCTGGCTGAGCTGGCATTTCCACGTTTCATAGCATCTCATGTATCTAGGTTCAAGCAGGAACCAGACTGTGAATGGTGGTTTCTTATTTCCTTTTCACCTTCACTGGGTCTCAAGGACTTACATCCTGTTGTAAGCAGCTCCTTTGTCCCTTTTCTGTTTCTTCATCCCTGTTTTCCTTAGAACTTAATCATAAAGTGAGATCACCAGGCAACATTTAACCTAGCTCCTGATTTTTGCTTTACAAAATATACACAAAGCCTTACCTTATCTATTGATTCCTTTCCTGAATTAGAAGGAGTAAGATGAAGAAATAAGGGGCTTCCCTAGTGGCGCAGTGGTTGAGAGTCTGCCTGCCAATGCAGGGAACACGGGTTCGAGCCCTGGTCTGGGAGGATCCCACATGCCGCGGAGCCACTAAGCCCGTGAGCCACAACTACTGAGCCTGCGCATCTGGAGCCTGCGCTCCGCAATGGGAGGGGCCGCGACGGTGAGAGGCCCGCGCACCGCGATGAAGAGTGGCCCCCGCTCGCTGCAACTGGAGAAAGCCCTCTCATGGAAACGAAGACCCAACACAGCCATAAATAAATATAAATAAATAAATAAATTTATTTAAAAAAAAAAAAAAAAAAAAAAGATGAAGAAATAAGTAGTTAAAGAATAACTGACCCTTTACCCCTAGCTTCTCTTAGTAAGTTTGCAGGTGGACCCCGTGGATGCAGGCAGACCACACGGACAAGAGAACGTCCAATTGCAGGTGGACCACGTGAGCAAGACAGCATCCCAAGGAAGATCGGAAGAAGTCAGCAGGTCTGCATGCAATGGAAAAATTACAAAGAATCTGACCTCCTGCCTTAATGATTAACTGAGATTGTTTCCCATTTTTCCCTTAAAAATTGTCTTGGCTGAGCAGAATCTTCAGAGTTGGTGTCTGGACACAAGTCCACCTTCTCCCCAGATTGCCGGCTTTTCTGAATAAAGCATCTTTCCTCTCTAATGACACTTGCTCCCCGTTTTATTGGCTGGCAAGCAGTAAGCTGTCGAACCTGCATTTGGTTACATTATCCTCAGGGATACCAAGGGGCCCTCATCTGTGTTAGTGAGATATTTGAGTCCTCACACTCTCCTCTTGAACTGTTACCTCTCCTCTAAATTCTGACTTGAGTTACTCTCATTTATCACTAAATCTCCTTGCAAAACCTGTTCTTGATTAAAAAAATAATAAACTTCATTTAAAAGGGGCTTCAAATGTATTAATTAATTCCTTCACATTATGCAAACATATATCAAGACTTCCTGCAGGGACTTTTTACATTTGAAGTATAGCCAATGCCCCTGCCTAGCTACAGAGCGCAGAAAAGCACTTGACAGAAAAGCACCATCTAGTGTCTGCGGATCAGGAAGGAAAGGAATTTTGAAAACACAGAGGTCCTCTCAAAACCTCAGAAACGATATCACAGCAGTAGGCATATTTCCACTCCATCAGAAGGAGAGCCTTGGCCATAAGGAACATTTTGTGCAGCGGCCATATAGAAAAAATGTTTTCAAAAATTTCATGCAACTGCAAGTTACTGCTTTTATATCATTGTTGGACATTGTGAAGTGTGTTCTCTCTTTCTCCCTAAATACCTCTTAATAAGCCATTACAGGCCTATTTTTGGTTCATTTACCCTTTCCAATAGACCATCTGTTAGGAAGGCAGTGTAGGAAGCATGGATTTGCAGACTGTATTCAAGTGCTGGTTTTGCCTCAGACAAGCCAAGTGACCCTGGACCACCAGTATTCTGGTGGCTTTTCTTCTTTGCAGAACAGCCAGACAAGTAGATATGAGGACTGGTGTTCAAAGGAGAAACACTGGTAACTGAAACATCTTTGGGGGATGCAGTAAATTAAAAGAGGATAGAAGAGAAAGACCCACCAGGAAAGGAGATGGTTCAAAAGGGAAGGCAGCATAAGTGCCTCTCTGTATGCAAGAAAAGAGAATGGCAAGATTGATGCAAAGGATGGAGCTTTTTTGTAAGAACATGATAAAATGATTCAATTCATTAAAATTTATTATGTTCCAAATGTTTCAGATCTTTTGCTGGGTATTTCATTCAAATGAGGAAGAAAAATATATATCTAACTAATTAATTGTGATGAACACAAAATGATAAATGATGGGGTATAAACACACGGCTATTGGAGGACAGGGGAGGGAATAATTTATTTTTCTGGGAGATAGTTTTGGATGTTGAGAAATCTCAGAAAGGATCCATGAAGGAGGTGACATGTGATAGACTTTGAGCAGAATTTGTTAGAAGAAAAAGGTGTGAAAGACAATGACAAGTCATTCCATGAAGAAAAAAATCAGAAGCTATCAGAGGAGGCAGGGCTACGTTATTCAGAGTCTTACACATGGTGTAGATCAGTGGTTCTTAGTCAGGGATGACATTGGCCCCCACGGAACATTTGGCAATGTTTAAAAACATTTTTGTTGTCACCACTAGATGGAGGGTAGGAGTGAGAACAGGGATGATACTGGCATCTAGTGAGTAGAGGCCAGGGGTGCTGTTAAACTTCTTACAATGCACAGGACAGTCCCCCACAGCAAAGAACTATTCAGACCAAAATGTCAGTAGTGTGACTGAAAAAATTCTGCTATAGATTATGGCTTCTAACCCAAATGCTGGGGGCACCATTCGTATGTTTTCAACAGGGAATTTTAAGATTATTTTGACCATTGTGTGAGAAACTGACCGGATGGCAACATGACAGAAAAGTCAATTGGAGGCTACAGCACCAGTTTCCATGATAATAATGGTGGTTTCAACTAGGATGTGACAGTGGCAGATAGAGAAAAGTGGACAGACTCAGGATATGTCCTGAAATGATCAGGGCTGGGCAATGGACTTGAAGAGAGGGATGATGAAAGAGGGGCATGTGGATTTGCAGATTTCACAACAAAGTGGATGAAGTGAATGAGAGACATTTGGAAACACACACTGAAATAAAAATTAATTCATTTTTAAAGTATTTTAAGTTTGAAAATCTTTTTAGACAGACAAAACAGATTTCAAGTATCAGATGCATCTGGGGTTCAGGAAAGACATGTAGGGTGGCAATAAAAATTGAAGGGTCACAGACAAAGACATAATATTTAAAGGTGTAGAACTGAATATTACCTCAAGAAAGTATAAAGCATGAGAACAGGTCCCAAATCTACAAAACACTACCATTAGGCATTGGGGCAGAGAACAAAGGAGACAGAAAAGTCACTGCCAGAGGAGTAGAAACAAACACAATAAAGTGTGGTTTCATGAAGGCCAAGAGCTGTTAACATTCCAAGAAAAAAGGAGGAAGTGGCCAACTGTCCCTCTCTACTGAGAGGAAGGGGCTATTAGGACTGGGAAGAGTCCATTGAATGTGACAATGTGGAGGTCATGCTGGTATAAAAAGAGAGGAGCTTCAGTGCAGAAGCCAGAAGGGTGTGGGTTAAAGATGAATAGAAGTTACCATGATTGAATGTTGCTGAGCTCTGTGATCCTGGCAAACAGCACAGGTTAAGAAATTCCCATACACTTTGTGCTCCAGAAAGCACTTACTGCACAAAACCACCCTTCGCCATATAAGCCTCATAGATGCCCCTTGTTTATCTATAAGGCTAGGCACAGCTCCCCCAAATTCCCATTCTTTGTCTTATAAATGATTACCTAAACTGCTTGTCCTCATTTATTAAACAGAACAAAATACTTGTTAATCACACTTTAAGATTCTTTCCTTCCCTTAGTTCTCAGATGTTTGATCTACCTTCAGACTGAGCCAGCATGCAAGTCCTCCTTAAAGTCCCTTCCAGGCAGATAAGCTGGCCTTGGGGTAAAACATTCCATCATGCCACCTTCTCATCCCATTTCCCACATCCAGTTCTTTCTAGCCTTGTTCACTCCTCTCTGTAGAAGAAAAACCCTTTTTGCCTAAACTTTGAGAAGCCTGCAGATCTTATGACCACAGGGCCTCCCTGTTGCAATCATCTTTCCAAATAAAGTCTCTCCTTACTAAATCCAGGTTTGTATTTTTATTTGACAAGATAAGAAAATACAGAGTGTGTAGATAACTCTCTCAAAACTCTTTTTTGTGAAGAAGCATTTTAATGGAGGCACAACCTGGGGGGGTTGGGTTGAATAGGTGCTAAATTGAGCAGAAAGTCAGTAGGATGCATAGGGCATGGCCTTGATTGGGGGGAAGGGGAGGAACACATTCCCATTACTGCACAGTCACATTGGGGTTGATGAGCAGAGGTGGGAATGGCTTGTGGAACAGATGAGGGTCAAGCTCTTTGCTGTCTGTTTGCTACTGTAGTTCAACAATATTGGGAATGAATAATAGTTTATTGCAGAAAGCCAAACTAGGAGTTTGCCCAATCATGGCAACAAGGAATAGCAGGTAAGACACTATGCCAGGCTCCACTGGTCCTTGGCTTAGTGACATCTGGAAATCTAGCCAGACAGAAGGTCAGGTATAGAGAATTAGACCACAGAGAGGCTGCTTCACCAAACAAAGACAAGACAGTGTGGAGACCAAATCCCCTACTGGGATGGTCATATTCACCAGCTTTCTGTTTATGGTGTAGGAAGAGTCCAAGCCATTTGGTAGTCAGTGAGAAAAACAAAGGAAAATCTACAGACATTGTTTTTGAGCAAGTCCTAGGCCTACATAGACTTAAAATCAAAGGTGAGAAAAAAGAAATAGATACAAAACACACACACACAAATTGGGACATATTGAGGCCTTGCTACATTCCTGCCCCTGCAACCTTATAAACCTCCTCTTTTTTGGTCGGCTGCAGCAAGCTCACATTGGATTCTACTGGTTATAACTGACAGAGTCCTAAATCATACAAAATTACAACAGTCAAAAACCACTTATCCTCTGAACAACATTGCTTTGACATACATAAAGCAAAATATTCCAGAAATATGAGAAGAAATTGACAGAAACACTATTGTAGTGGAACTTTAGTACTTACTGCTCTGCACTTGACTGATGAAGAAGAACGAATAAATAAGGATATATGTTCTGAAGACAAAAAATAATAAGGTTAAATTTTGGGAAACTAATCACACTTGATACTCTACATAAATCGTTCTTCCATTCAGTATATTTTTGAGAGAATATTATAGTTCAGAATTGTGCTAATAAATAGGTTTTCTGTGGATCATAAATAAAAATCCTGCGTATATGGAGCTTTCAGTCTGGTGGAAAAGATAGCCTTTGAACATGTAACAAAGACAATTGTTACAATTACATTTTGCCATACAAATTGCAAATTGCAATAAATGCTATAAAAGTATGGGGTGCAAGGAAAGAGAATATAAAGTGAGAACAATAGATTGCCTTTAGATCAGATGGCCTGGGAAGACCTCTCAGAAGAACAAGCCTTGTGGCAGGAGATGGAGCCAACCAGGCAAGCACACAGAGACTATGCCCAGTGGAGGGGCACCATGTGCCATGGGTCTGAGATGGGAAAGAGCTTGGTATGTTCAAGGATCAAAAGAAGACAGGTGCTTCTGTGGATAGATCACAGGAAGCAAGAGGAAAGGCAACCAAATCTGCAGTGCAAAATCTACAGGTCTTGATTCTGTCCCAGGAGCAGATGCAGAAAATAGAGAGCATTTCGCCATGTTAAGGGGGGGATGAAAACGGATTAATTTATTTGAGTTACATGACTGACAGGTGGAAAATAGCTTTGAAAAGAGCAAGAATCAAATCAGGAATGAAGGGGCAAGTCTAGTGGAACAAAAGAGAGATGCTGACTGCTTGGAGGGAAGTGGAAGCAGTGGAGTTGAAGACAAAGAGGTTGATGTAAAATAAATTTTGGTAGATTTGACAGAGTTTGGTAATAAATTGGATTTGAGTGGTGTCAGAAAGGGAAATATTGCAAATGTCTCCAGGAAAAAGAAACATTTTATTGAAGAATTAGTGGAACACTTATAAAAATGTATCATGTATTCAGTCACTAAGGAAATCTCAATGAATTCTCCTAATCAGGCATGCACAAGGCATGGTCTCTGACAGCAATTCGATAAAATAAAAACAAAAATTTAAATAAAAATAAATGACTACATGGATATTAAAGGAAAAAACTAATAATAAAATAAACAAAAATCTTTACCATCCTAAATAATAACTCTCTAAGAAATCAACACTGAAGTTACAGATTATTAGAGATAAAGAACTCTATATCTCAATTCTCATGGAACAGACAGTAAAGTCATGTTCAGAGACAATATCATAAACTTAAACTGTTTTGTTAATAAACCACAACAAGCAGAATAACTTAAACTATATCTTGAACTCAAATTAGAAAAAGAAAAAGGACAAAATCCTAAAGAAATCAAGAGAAAGGAATTAAGAAGAATACAGCAGAAATACAAATATAAAGCCCAGAAAACTAGTAGAATAGATAAATAAATGAAGTGGCTGCTTTTTTTAAAACAAAATCTGCCCAAAATAGAGCTCTAGAATGTCAAATCAAATAAAATAAAGAGAAAAGACAAAGACTCAGAATTACAAAAAGAAAAGACAAAGACTCAGAATTACAAAAAGAAATGCTAAGTCTCTCATTCTGGTAGGACCCATTGCCTGAAGAGAGGACATTCATAAAGAATGACCTTGGATCATACAGAAATCTGTTTTATTTCTGTCAGGTGATCCACATTAGGGATTCATAGCATTGTTTTCAGGAAAGGAAGTGTCAGAATGGCAGAGATAATTTGTACAGCAATTCTAGGAGTTTAAGAGGAACCCAGCATATTATTCATTTTCCAACTCCTTCTCTCTTGAGATGAAGATGGTGGTGGAAGGACGAGATGATACAGAGGACATGGGAGTTCTGAGTCACTCATCATTATGAGGAAATACCTAAGGACATCCTCCAGTGGGGCTAGACACATTATTTTATTTTTATGTAATGTTTAATAAATAATAATATAGTTCTAACTATATTCAGACCTTGCTCATTAGCTCATTTGATCCTCATTGCAAATCTATGAAGCAAGTACAATTACAGTCCCTGTTCTACAGATGAGGAAGCTGTAAGAAGTCAAGTAACTTACTCAAGTTCATGCAACTAGTAAGACGTGACCTGGGATTCAAGCCCAGGCAGTGTGACTCCAGAATTAATGCTTTTAACCACTTCATCATGCAAACTTTCATCAGATCTCAGCCATTTGTTAACGTTCCACATCCACTTCTTTTTTAACCTTAGTAGTAAGGCTCTTCATAACAATTATAAAGCTTATCTATCTCAATGCAATGCTCAACACCCTATGAGCTAATCACCAGAACAATAATTTCTAAACTGGTATGCCATAGGACACTTCTTGGGGAGATATTAATAGATGTGCACTGAAAAAAAATGCCAAATATGTGTCAAATGCATTTGAGAAATTCTGCAAACTATACTCTTACCCTTAAGTTCACAATGCCTACCACTCTCAAAAATTTTGTAGTCAATAAAACTGCTTAAATTTGGTAAATTTTTCTAACTTATCTGAAAATGGAACACTCTCCCCCTCCCTCATTCAAAGCTTTTAAGATTCCACCCACACACTGTACAATGTGCACTAGTTTGTGGAACAAATAGCATTTTCTTGGCAGGGTAAATAATGTAAGTGTCCCTAACCTCGTTACTATGATCATTTAACAGCAATCTGCAAGTTCTAGTCAACGAAATAAAATGTAAAAAATTGGTTAAGATATATAACTACTCAAAATATAACTTTTTTATTATTTTTTTAAATTTTTAATTTTTTTTTTTGCTGCTGTTGCAGTTCTTTGCCTAGGAAATCCAGATGCATCCTCTGAAAACTTATGGAACCAATCAGAGTTTAATAAGATGTCCAGATAAAAATAAATTTATGATAAAGTAAAATGTTTCCCTCTATGCTAGTAATAACAAGCAATATAAATCATCATGTGAAAAATAAATGGTGTACTCACAATGGAATATAAAACATGTAGGGTAAACAAGAAATATACAGGTAACCTTGATGCCAATGACCATTCTTTACTAAGACTTCACCCCACTCCCATCATCATCATGAAAATTCACACTTTTTGAACCCTTACTCTGTGCAAGCATATTAGGGCTCTATAAGTGTCATCTCAATTAATCCTTATAATAACCTTATGAAATAGACTCTATTTACAAATGAGGAAACAAACATTTTTGTGTCAGAAAATAGAAAAGAAATCTCAAGTAAACACTGAAGCACACTGAGTTCTTGAATTGGGTATGTAGTGATAATGTTAATTCTTCCTCAAATTAATATAGTTTTAATAAAATTCCAATCAAAATTATAATGGAATATTTTAGCTTGCCATAGTAAATTTACATTTTTATCTGGAAAATTAATGGGTGAATACAGCCAAGAATATTCTTAAAAATAAGAAAAACTAAAAGAACGTTTCTCTATCAGATTTTAAACTAAGTCAGAAAGCTATTGAACTCAGAAAGATAATACTCAGACAAATGAGATGTTAGTGTATGATAAAGGGGTTATTTAAAATCAGTGTGGAAATGACGAGTTATTTAAGAAATGTTGGGCCAATTGCCCTCATATTCCAGAAGACAAAGGAGCATGGATGACTGACCAAGTGAATTAGATCAGCATCTTCTGTCATCTGTCTTTGGAATGATTAGCTATCCTTGAAGAGGACCATTTTCTGAAACACTGACTGGCAGAATAAAATGATTCCAGAGGTAATTACCCTCTTTGTCTTTTTTTCTTTCCTGAGTTGAAGGAGGAGGGGAAAATGTGGAAATCTCAAGGTTTTACAACACATTTTACTTCACCCTCTCTCGCTCCTTTTCCCAGTGAGTACCGGAAGTATGATGAATATCTACTGATTGTTCAGCACTGTGGGAAACATGCCAAACACAAATGAGAACAATAAAAACAGAATCATCAGGAACAAATTCTAAGAGAGAGCCTAGCTCAGTGCGGGATGGACCAGCAAAGGAACCTTTGTGTTATGAGACTTTGGAAATATGTAGGACTGTGTGGAGGAAAAAGAGATGAGAAGGGGACTTCAGAAATGAAGGGGGAGGTGGGAAGGGGAGAAGGGGGAGGTGGTAGAGAAAATCTGTGAATCTGAGACTGGAACAGAGGGCACACCTGGAGGAGTAACAGAGGGTGATAAGATACTAGGTACAAAGAAGAAAAGAAACCTGAAAGTAAGTCCAAGGAGTTAGATGTGATTGGAGCCAGTGCAAGTTTGCAAGCAAGTGACCCAGAAGGACAGTGGCATTAAAGAAAGAAGGCCCTGGCACGAGGATGGAGAAGAGGAGGGAAAATTAAATCAAGGGTCCCTACATGAAGGCCAATGCTGTAATCCAGGTGTGAAGTGACAAGGATAAAGAAAAAGACTGAAGACGGTGACAAAATGCAACAGGCACTTTGAAGTAGCCATGACCAGGACAAACTGGAGTCATGTTACAGTTATTTTAAACACCAGTGGTAGAATCAAGTGCAGTACCTAGGTTAGTATTGATAAAAGAAATTTTCACATATTGAGGTATGGGGAAGTCATTCTGGCTTAAACATGAATTAATTTGAGTTTTATGCTGACTAGAACAGCCTGTTTGTGGCCTATCAAACAAACGTTGTGCATATGTCTTAGTTATTAAAGCAAAGGACACATTGAGCAGAAGTAAAGAATTTCCATGTTAAAAATAAAGATTAAATGCCTCCCTTCCTTTAATGCCAATGCTGGGCCTCCTTTGATAAGACTCCCTACCCAGGTGCCAAAGCCATACTGACTCACTGTGTACTGGTTTGGTTTTTTGTTTTGTTGTTTGTTTGTTTTGAAACCTTGAAGAAATGTATCCCTGACTTTAATGTTCTTTGTTCTGCAAGATATAAAACTGTGCTGGAAACCATGCTTCTCCAGAGTAGTTTCTCAGAATAATCTGGGAAGCTAGCTTCCGGGCTATAGTCCTCAGTTTGGCTTAGATAAAACTCTTTCCTATTCTTATTATTGATTGTTTATTGATTAGTTTCATTGACATTACCCAGTAGAAATAAGATCTCCTTCCATCAGTATCTCAGTCCAGTCCCAAAGGGAAAAGAAAAGCACTAGTCACAAAAGCCCTTCCCTCGCCCACACCCCAGGGTGATGCTCATTTGATTCACTACCTTTATTCTGGGGTCTTAATCCAATCTCTACCTTCCTTTGTCTCAAAAGAACAAAATTTATATGCATACTGTATTCCTAAGTAACTGTGGGCTTTCTTTTTCACTATAATAAGAGGAAACTTGGAAAATAGACGTTAAATTTGCTGAATTCTTATGTGTATTCTGACACTGAACACCTGTGCAAATTTGAGCAAGAACTTGAGTCTTAGTTTCTTTATTTGTAAAAAAGGTTACGTTACTGTTTCCTGACTTTCAACATTACTGTGAAAATTAAACAAACATATGCATACACACATATTAAACCTGCCCACCTAGTGTCAATTATAGAGCTAAAGGGGCCTGTTGTTAACAATTATAAACACAATACTTTTGAAGATTGAGTCAGTGGTTCTCCAAATAGCTATATTTCCTTTTCCTGCAGGCTCATTTATAACAACAGCCCATATGACCACACACACACACACACACACACACACACACACACACACATGCAATTGGTTTCTGTTACCTTAATGTAGCAGAATTGAGATATCCTTTTATCAAGTGAATTCCTTCTCTCCAAGAGTGGCACTACCAGGTACAACCACTCCCCAGGACAGTTTGATGAAATAGTTTGCTGTAATTAGTTTTCCCAGGGGAAAAAAAAAATAACAGGCTCTCATCAGGTGTTAGGGCTCAGCAGCTTCTCCAGCTGATTCAAATTCCATTGTTTATTTTGTACATCTGGATGGTAAATGGAAGCATCCCTAGCATCGGTTTCTCCAGGCTGTCTTTAAACAAGTTTAATAAAAGGATTAGGAGTTTAAATAGGTTTCCAACTGTTAAAAGTAGTTTTCTCATTTTTCATGTTGACATTCTCAAAACCAATTTATCTTCTTGACCTTCTGGCTGCTGCTTCCTCTGGAATGGGAGGCTGGCTCCAACCAAGAGGAAAAAGGGACCGTACGTCACTCTGTGAACTCCAGATCTCCAGTGGACACTTAAGTCCCTACTACTTGCACAGAACTGGGATAGGAAGTAAAGAGAATTCAAAGATGTTATGTTGTCATTTTGTTGGAAAGAGTAAAGCAGCCCATGTGAAATATAGAGCTTCATTATAAGAAACAAAGTAAGAGAAATCAAAATATTTTGGAAGATATTGTGAGAGAGATAAGGATATAGTAGTGAATTGAAGGAGAAAGAGAAATGTGAAGATCTAAAAAAAGTGGTTCTCAACTCTGCCTTCCCATTTGAATCACCCAGGACACTAGTTAAAACTCCCAATGCCCAGGCCATACACCAAACTAATTAAATCAGAATTTCCCGTAGTGGGTCTTCGCCATAAGTATATACTTGTTAAATCTCCCAAGGTGATTCTAATGTGCAGCCAAGATTGAATAGTACTAAAGTGGAGCAAAGGTAAAAGTTTCCATGAAGGGCTTCCCTGGTGGCACAGTGGTTGAGAATCTGCCTGCCAATGCAGAGGACACGGGTTCGAGCACTTGTCTGGGAAGATCCCACATGCCGCAGAGCAACTAAGCCCGTGAGCCACAATTGCTGAGCCTGCGCGTCTGGAGCCTGAGCTCCGCAACAAGAGAGGCCTCGATAGTGAGAGGCCCGCGCACCGCGATGAAGAGTGGCCCCCGCTCGCCGCAACTAGAGAAAGCCCTTGCACAGAAACGAAGACCCAACACAGCCATAAAATAAAAAATAAATAAATAAATAAAATTAAAAACAAAAAAGTTTCCATGAAAATCTTGAGTACGACCATTAAGTGAGATGGGAGCAGGGGCAGGAGAGTGAGGAATAATTCTGATTCTGAGTACTAAATGCATTTTGTTATTCTGACAGTGAAAAATCATTCCCTATAGAGCAATAAGTACAGGTCGTGTTACTGAACGCAAGTTCTTGTGCCCGATGCACAGTGAGACCAAACAAACCAAAATGTCAGAGTTTGGAGAAGAGAAAGGTTTATTGCAGGGCCATGCAAGGAGACAGGTGGCTTGTGCCCAAAAAACCTCAAGGGTTTCAACAAAGCATTTTTAAAGGCAAGGCGAGGGAGGGGCATGTTGTCTTGTTGCAAACTTCTTGGTGTCGTAATCCTTTGTTCTTGCAGCTGTCCACATAGGACAGGGCATGATGCTCCTGTAAACTTCCAACAAAACGAATGTTATTCTCTGTTCTGCAACTTTTTATTTCTAAATGAATGGACCCTTAAAAGCCAGAGTCCTGAGAGTAGGCTATTCTGTATATATCAGGCTATAGGCAACATTCTTTTACAAAATATGCAGAGCCAGCCTGACTAAGCACGGGGAAAAGTAACAGATCTAATATGGAATCAGATTTGTTCTTCCCTATTACAGTAGCTTCTTTGGTTGGAGAGCCCTGCAGAAAATACATGGACTCCCATATTTACAGAGTAAGGTTGATACCAGGTTAACCAACAGGTTCCTAAGGTTAACTGGTTCCATGATTGGTTATTCAGCTATGGAATTTAACCATTCCTATTATTCCAAAAGTCTTCATCAGGGAGAGCTGCTGTTGGGGAATTCAGTACACCTGTAACCATGTGAAGAGAAGCAAAGAGGGAACCTTATGTTAGTTAAAATATTAGTGAGAGGGAAGATATAAGAGATAAGAATGGCTGAAGGAAATATGGGCATTGTAAAGTTTGCTGGGTGCCCCATGGCAGAATGGCAGTGACAACACCATAACCAATGAAAAAAGATGCTCAATGTAAGAAAAAGGAGGATTAGAGGAATGCCCG
This sequence comes from Balaenoptera ricei, assembly GCF_028023285.1. Taxonomy (NCBI): domain Eukaryota; kingdom Metazoa; phylum Chordata; class Mammalia; order Artiodactyla; family Balaenopteridae; genus Balaenoptera; species Balaenoptera ricei. Next base: position 17,128,993 of record NC_082651.1, on the reverse strand, counting down.
TGTCATATAAATTCATCTGCCCATCAATGACTTCCTCCTTTACTTCCCTGCTATTTAAAATTCCACCACTGGACATATCCCTCTTGAAAGCATAGACAGCTATAACTGGAAAACAATTTGGCAATATCTGATAAAGTTAAAGACACATATCCTATGATTTAGCAATTCCACTTAGAAATAAATAGAATAGTGATATTCTGGATATACACTATGTATTTCAAGTCATAGTGAAGAATGAGGGGGAGAGGATTCCACTATGGAGAGAAGATAAATAATATGGTATATTTGCACAGGGAATAATATGTAACACATAATAAATGACAGAGAGACAATAGATAATACAGGCAAATTTCAAAAGCAAAATTTTGAATGAAGAAAGCAGGTAGGAAAATAATATATACTATTTATTTAAGTTTTAAAAATACACAAATCAATACAATCTAAATGTTTATGGCTTAAAATACAAGTAGCAAATGTATAAAAATTTATCTGACAAGAGAGAAAAAAGTGTGATTAGGCTGAATACAAAGGGAGCTTTATCTGATTCTTAAAAAAACATATCTTCAGCAAATATAAAATGTTAATAACTATCACATCTGGAAGATGGATACTGTACCTAACTATATACATTTAATATTCAAAAATAAATAAGTAAAATAAATAAATAGGAAAAGTATATAATTTCCAGTCACTTAAATCAGCAATCCAAAACTAACAAACAATATTTCCTATATCTTGCCTGCTACTTCATGCACACCCAACACAATTGGTATAGCCCTTAAGATCCACTTGCTGATTTGGTTTTGCGAATATAATTGGATGGGTATTATTATGCACATTTCACAAATTAAATTAATGCACAAATTAACTTAATTTTCCTTAATTCATGAAAGGCAAAGGACTTGCTCTAGATCTAAAAGGTAAGACCCAAAAGTTATCTTCTGACTATTCCTTTTTCCAAAACATTCCTTAGGAAACTGCTGCTAGGCATGTGGAATGCATTTTTATGTAGAAACCATGTTATCAGTGGTGATTAGGTTTCCAGGCAAGGCTATTATGCTCTGGCTTAAAGAGAAGGGCAGCCATCACCCCAGAGCAGTATTCTCCAGAGTGTGGAGGCATGCCGCTTGATTTTAGTGGCATGTGGACTGGGAGATAAGCAGATTTTGACCCCCACTCTGAAAATTATTCCTCTCTCAATTTGTATTTAATTTTCCTGATAATTTACAAGAGAAAGTATTAGTTTAGTACAATGTGTACTTAACACCTTTTAAGGCTTGACAAATTATCTTTTTAACTAAGAGGGCTTAGGTCTCAGACTTAGAATTTCAGCTAGCAGCAGTACTCAGCTTGAAATTAGCAATGAGGTTCTGTTTCTCTATGTTTATTTTTATCAATACTTTCAGTTCTGGGCAAGGCATACTGGTTTTCTATTATAGTAGCAATCATTTTTTTAAATTACGGTATTTAACTTTTAAAAGTATGTCAATTTAAAGAAAAGTGTTAAATAATAACAATACAAGTGGTGCATACCTGTGGCAAAAATGTTTAAGTAGTATTGAAGTTTGGACATCACTATCCTAAGGAAATGTTCATCCTCTTTCTTTGGTCTTTTCTCAGTTCCCTCTTTGTACCTCATTCCCATCCTTGGGCTGTCCCTTCCTCAATCCCTATTACCTTTCAACACATGGGTGTTGAGGGTTGGCAATCTACCATTAGCTGACACTTTTCCAGAAATATTTAAAGTTTAACAATTACTGTCTCCTTTCCCTCCTTCCTGACCTCCAAATCCCCAATTAACTCTCTAATTTCTTCAGCAGAACTGAACTAATTCATACTTAGGTATGAATTTAATCACTCATTTATTAATTCACTTGTCTATTCATTCAAATAAACAAGTCTTGAGCCCCTATGACACTTTTGGGTATAATGACATAAGCTTAAAGCGCCTCACAAATGGGAAACCCTGAGGGAAAACTCATTAATTAAATAACACTAGGCTGTATGTGCTGTTATAATAGATGCTTGAGCAAAGTATTGTACTATAGAAGAAAGAGGAGAGCGGGCATAACTCTGCTTGTTATGGAAAGGAAGGGAGTAGGGCTGTTTTAAGGGAAGTAGTACCTGAGTTGAGTTATTAAAAGAATTTTTCAGGCAAAGACTGGAAAAGATAAGTTAAATGGTAGGCACAGCATCTACAAAGTTTCAGAATTTTGCAATTTGAAAGGAATTGCTTAAAGAATATGTTTAGGTATATTCCAATATGCCAAAGGAATAAAGAAAATTTTAATGTGCAATGACACTGAAAATGAATGGGAGAGGGAGAAAAAGCTAAACTCAAGGCTTGAATGTGTGCCCAGGTCATGTGGAGCGTCTCAGTGGTCCTGCTTCTAAAGGTAAGAGGATTTCTTGCAGGTTTTGAAAAGTAAGTGTCATCATCTGATCTATGTTCTAGAAAGGTAACCGGCTGAAGGATTAAAGGTAGATTGGAAACGTAAGAAACGGGAGATGGAAATACTGGTTTAATAGTTGGGGCACCCACCTATTTTCCAAAACATAGCTAGCTTTTCAGTGGGCATCTAGGAAGCATAAGGGATCATCTAATTTGACAATGAGTTTCATTCTTCTCAATTCCATGTGCTAAATCTATGCTGTAGTCTCTATCCCTTTGGTGCTATTATAACAGGAAGAGCTATAATAGGGAAGAGCAAGTCTGACTCCATATTGAATCTGTTTCTTTTACTTTAACTTTTGCATTCTATTGCTTTGCTACAAATTAAGAATATTGCCTATAGCCTGAAATATACAGGATAGCCTATTCTTAAGGTTCTGACCTTTAAAGGTATAATAATTTTCCATTCAGACAGAGATAAAAAGTTGCAGAACAGAGAATAACATTTGTCTTGTTGGAGGTTTATAGGAATGTCGTGACCTGACCTACATGGACAATTCAAGAACAAAGGATTCTGACACCAAGAAGTTGCAACAACCAACCACACCCCCTTTCCTTTCAGTATACAAGGAACCTGAATTCTAACTCAAAGTTGGTTTTTTGGGATGTTAGTCCACCATCTTCTCAGTCTGCTGGCCTTCTGAATAAAGTTGCTATTCCCTGCCCCAACAAGGCAAGCATGAAGGTTCTGTTACAGAGTCCAAGCTCGTACCATCGTGCAGTGAGCAGTACAAGCTTGGACTTGGTAACAGAGGATTCATAGCTGAAATTCATGAGATGACTCTGAGCCAGTTCTTCACCCAAGTTCTGCCTCTTGACCCATTCTCCACACTCACTGTCCTGCTCTGTACTGTGGGGAGAAGACCTCTATAGTCTATTTCACCTGGATGTCAATGGGCCCTAGCTTTCATTTGACTTTTGTCTGTAAGAGGCCCAGCCAGGAGATCAGAGAGGAGGAAGAGAGAGGTTGGGTATTTATTCTCCTGACTCTTTCTCGGACTCTCTGTGGCAGCAGCTGCATTTCCCTCCTTAAATTCATAGTTCCTGTTACGTGGTCCCTCTTCTGTGGCTACAGCTCGATAGTTTCCAAGAACAGCTCCTTACTGGTTATTCAAAAAATATACCCAGGACTTGTTTTAATCAGATATGGTAAGACACATGGACATAAAAATAACTATCATGAAAGAAGTTTATACTCACAGATCCGTAGAAACAGGAGGCATTGCATACCACACAGGGCTGCATGGGGAAAGGAACAAGGTTGACCAGCAGGTAGAGAAGAGGGAGGGCAGAGCATGGCCCAGAACCTTTATTGGGGTTTTCACAGGAAGGTATAAGTGAGGCAAGGGTAGCTATGCTGAATAAATATAAAACTGGAAATTTCAAATCATTTCAGCCAGCAAGCTCTCTGCTGTAAGGGTGGCCCCTGGTTGCTCATTACTTGGATTTGGGGTGATGTCGGGTGGGGGAAATATTGGCTTGGTGTGTGAGGGTTTGGTAAAGGATATGGTTGGGTGTGGGCTCTGGATAAGTTGGTTTGCATATCAAAGTCATGCTCCAGTAGGGTCTTTTGCTATCTCTAGTAATTAGCTAGCCCTTGGAGGGACAACCTCTCCAGGATCAAAGCCCCAAATGCCAGAGAACCAAGAATACACAAAATAAGAAAATACAGTCAATAAACCATGTCTCTTAAGGTCTATGGGTGGCACCGATTTCCCACCAGTCCTTAGGCGTGTCACCATCTCCCACCTCTTGTGGTTTCCCTTAATCCTGTGTGCATGCCTTTATAAATAGTTCTTTCATTAAATTCTTCAGTTAGCCTTTCAAGTGGGCCCTCTGTCTCCCACCAGGACCCTGACTACTACAATGCTTATCTCCATTGCACTTGGGATACAGAGATACTACTACATCACATATATGTCTCAGATCATTAAATTCTCATTATAATACTATTGATTTTTTGACAGGATACAGAAACCTTTTCATTTAAGATGCTAATTCCACTTTGTTCATGAAAATTAGCTATGAAAAGTGCAGCCATAACTAATTTTCTAGCATTTTCAGTGTAGTTCCTTGATATTATTTCTGAGCACCCAAAGAGTCAACAACATAATAAAAACTAATGGTCTATCATTGAGAATTTGAAGACTTTCTTTTTCCCTACTGGAAATTCTGTCCGGTTTCATTTATTTCTTTTTATTTTTTTGAAGATCTACCTTTTTTTTTTTTTTTTAACATCTTTATTGGAGTATAATTGCTTTACATTGTTGTGATATTTTCTGCTGTATAACAAAGTGAATCAGGTATACGTATACATATATTTATTGACAGTTCATTGCATAGACTCCAGACAGAAAGGAGAATAACCATTTCTGTCCCACTTTATGCTGGGAGGCTAGGAGCTTCCAAGTAGAATGGCCCCTCTGAGAACCTCAAGGCCATGTCTCTCTGCTTCCTTCATCTAAATTTGCCTCACTAGGCTTATTTCAGCTCCTCAGATAGGTTAATCTCTGTTTCAGCTTTGGAAGGAGCTAGTTCTTCCACCTAGAATGTTCTTCACCCCAGTTCTCAATCTCCTCACTCAATAACTTCTTCTTCAGTTCTCAGAGTAAATGTCATTTTCTCCAAGAGGATTCCTGCATCAAGCCTCCTGCTCTGCATCTCAGAATGGCCTGTTCTTTTCCTTTCTCACTTCTCCCACTTTGTAAGTGTAGTTCTACTTGTGTAGTTACTCGAGTGATTGTTGTTTCCCCCATAAGAGCATGAGCTCCACAGGGCAGAAGCCTTATCTATTTTCCTACCCTCTGCTTCCATGGGCCCAGCACAGGGGCAAAGGCTGAGTGTGCAGTGACTAGAAGGTAAATGGATGATGGAGCCTTAACAGCTACCTTCAAGGATAGTTGTCTTTTTTTGTCAACTACAGGACAATATTTTTTTCAGGACAAAATGCTTTTGTTTGTAGATCTCTCTTTATACTGAAAATGTTTAAGGTATATTAATTAATCAGACATCACAGTCTTGAGCATGTTATGTAATTTCTCTGGGCCTGTTTTGGGAACTGAGATAGTATCTGGCTTTTTTCTATCTCTCATAAGGTTGTGGGAAAGGTCAAATGCCATGATATACACACAAGATCTTTGTAAATGCAATGGGCTACAAAAATTATTTTAATAATCTAGACAATATATTCTATCATGTATCTCTAAAATCCAGCCTGCCATTCTTGGGATTCTATGGGTTGAACTTCTAAATCAAGCACCTTCAGAATGTGAACAGGTCTCCAACCTCTTGCGTTCATGTATTGATTCATTTACTAAGCACCTACTATGGGACAGTCTCTGTGAGAAATGCTGAGAAGTTAAAGGATGAATGTTAAAGAATGCCTGTGCATGGAGGCCTACATCCTATGAGAGGGAGACAGACATAAGCACAGGTAAGTGCTCTAAGGTCCTGCAGGCACTAGACAGAGGGCAGAAGAGGGTCCTGTGTAAGCACACTCCTGCAGGATGTTATTTGAAGAGGTCTTTTAATGATGGAACTATTGCAGACTTATGGGCAGGGTTCAGGACATCTGCAAGTGATGTTGAGGGACCCAGAACTAGCAACAGTTACCATCATAGGTTTAGAGAGTCAAGGGAAGGAAACAATATAACTGGAGCTCAGTTGAGAGTTAGATCCAAGGAAGAAGGGTTAATTGACAAACGCTACATTGTAGAAGTGGCAACTGTGGTCAAAACTTCACCACAGCAGGAAGGGAGCCAGAGGAACATATATCTCATTGTCTTTCTCTTCTCCTCTCAGATCTCCTACCGGGTTTCCCATCAACCAAACCAAGTGGCAGCCAGAAAGCAAAGGAGTTGGGTGATACCATTCATAGATCTCAGGGAATGGACCAGGATAGAAGTGCAGAGAATAATGGAGGCAGATGTAAAATAACCAGCACAGAACTCCCAGAAGGAAAGTCTTGCCTCCACTTGGAATGGTCAAGAAGACCTCAGAAGAAAAGAGTATTAGTTTCCCAGGGCTGCTGTAACAAATTACCACCAACTGCACGCTTTAAAACAAGAGAATTTTGTTCTCTCACAGGTCAGGAGGTTAAAAGCCTGAAATCAAGGTGCCAGCAGAGCCATGCTACCTCTAAAGACTCTTAGGTAAGAACCCTTCCTTGCCTCTTCCTAGCTTCTGATGGTTGCCTGCAAACCTTGGCATTCCTTGGCGTGCAGATGGATCACTCCAATCTCTGCTTCACTTGTCACATGGCCTTTTTTCCTGTGTGTTTGTGTCTCTGTCTTCACATGAACTTCTTATAAAACACCAGTCATTGAATTTAGGGCCCACCCTTATCCAGCATGACCTCATCTTAATCTGACTAATTACATCTACAAAGACTCTGCTTCCAAATAAGGTCACATTCTGAGGTTCCATGGGGACACTATTCAACCAAGTACAGAGAACATTTGAGTTAAGTCCTGAAAGTTTATAGATTCCCAGAAGGCATACTGGGGTGGAGGACATGGCCCTCTGACCACAGCATGTGGGCAAACAGCAACCTAGTCCCCGTTATAAAGTCCACTCTACACACTGTTAGCTTCATGTCTATTCCAAAGATACCATAAAGATCTGTGGCCATAAGGGGATAGGAGGGTAGCAGCTGGTTCAGGAGCTGCTGGCTGGTGGGAGTTCTCAGTGTAGAAAGGTAGAAAAAGCTTGGTATCTTTGGGAGAGTTCATCTAAATTGGTCTGAGTGTTGAAAGGGACCTAAATAGAAATGATGCTGTGAAATCACTTTTATAAAAGACAGGAAGAAACAATGTTCCTAGAGTCAAACAAGGAGGCAGTCAGGAGGGAATGCAAATCTGAAGAGGTGTAGAAAAGACTGCTTTTCTAGGTTAAGTCTAGCCGGGAAAGTCACCATCTGTCCATGGGAAACTGCGGAATAGTCTGGGGGACCCTCTGCCAGAGACTGAAGTGGGAAGTCCAGTTCTCAGAGGAGCTGCAGAGTATTAATGTCCTTGTACTTAGGAAAAAATACTTTGACTTTGAAATGTTGAACTATGTATAAGCTAAGATGCAGCAACCAGAGCAAAGAAGTGTCACCGAGCACAATGGGAAAGCTGCCCCATGCCAAGGCCTGGCCAAGGACAGTGTCACTGGAGCAGGTGAGGACATCTCACTAAACACAGAGAAAGGTGCTGACAGGTCTCTTCAGATTTCTCCTCCCTTGGGAACAGCCGGACAGGACAATACAATAGGGATCAAACAGTATTCAACTCATGAGGTTATTTCTTTAGCAATGGTTAGATGGAAAGTATGAGCTTGAATATAGGCCAGAGCAGTCAATGTGTTTGTTAGAATTACATGACAAATCCATTTCCCAGTATCTAGTGAAGTGTCGCCACAGAAGAGAGCATGACATTTAGCAAGGATTTTCAAAGTGTTCCTTGGAGACTCAGCCATGCCTTCGGGGGGTGGGGGGCAGAAGAGAGTAGAAGGAAGTATGCATATAAATCAGGATGAAGGGTGGGCTTCCAGGTAAGATTCTGCATTGACAAATGTTACTGCAATGACACTTGTTTAGAAAGAGAATCACAAGAGATGGTTCTACCACCACCTCTGTCACTAGAAATTCTGTAACTACAAACGACTCACTTTACTTCTTTGTGCTGCTCACATTTCATTTAGACAAGAGCAAGAATTGAACAGTTATGAAAACATTTTGTAAAAGTAACAGCATGGTCTGATACAAAGCATTATTGCTAACATTAGTATCATTGTCATCATCATTGTTATTGTCATGCTCACCATTGGCCCAATTTGGCATTTAAGGCTTATCTTGCTTTGACTGCTCTTCCTAATCTCACTAATTTCATTTCTCCATTTCTCCTTTATCCAGAAATTCAGTTCCAGCCCACATAAGTATAGTTCATTCATGTATCCACTTTCATATTTACTTGCTGGATTGTCTGTTGTCTGTCACTGGACTGTAGCATCAGAACTATGCCTGTTTTGTCCCCTGCTGCACACCCAGTTTCATAACGCCAAGAACAGAGTAGATGCTATGCAAGGATTTGCTGAACAAATAAATAAACAAGTGAATCTAGTATGATCTGGGACTGGGTGATTTAGCGTTAGTTTCTAGATTAGTGATCTTAGAAATCAAGTCACAAAAAACTTAGTTAAATTTCTGATGCCCTGAGTGTCACTTTGGTATCTTGAAAGACTTTTGATCATCAAAATAAACAACCACAACTGACTGGCAAAAATAATAAGGATCCACTAGCTGGTTTTCAGTATCCAATCTCTTCTCCACCCAGTATATCCTCCCGTCTGCGACTAGAGATAATCCCCTGAATGAAAAAGTTGGATTTGGCAGTCCCTTTCTTAAAATCCTATGTGCCAGGCACTCATTTATTTATTCCTTCCTCAAATAGGTTTTAGAAAAATTAAAAGAAATACAGAAAAAGATAGAAAGAAAGAAAAAGTATAGTTTTTAGAGTATTAGAGATATATGGATGACCGACGGTCAGAATAACCAGGTTAGAGAGTGTCATTGAGGTAAAACTTTAGGAAAGAAACCATGAAATGAAATGAATACGTCAAGACAAGGCCACATGAGGTTAACTCTCCTAGCAGATAGATCAGCTGACAGAACTGTAGCCTGACTCCATAATCAATAGGAGCCCAGAAAGTATTTCTCATGAAGGACCATCACTTTCAGAATTTTCAAAACCCTTGACTGTGAAATAATTCAGATTTCTGGCAGTCTGCTTAGAGAACAGTCTTCATCTTTTACAATGGACAAATAAATGAATTAATGAATAAGTTGTTGGTCATGGTGAAGAAAATACAAACGGAGAATGAAGCACTCATCAGAAGTGGCTCAGAGCCCAGGTCTAAAACTAGAAATCAGAGGGGCAAAGAAGTAAGAAGCAGTGGGGGGAGGGGCTAACGTGAAATGTGAAGCCAGAAACCCTCATTTGTAGATGATTCACTTACTAGTGGAGTGGTCTTGGATTACATGGCTAACCTGAGACTTGGTTTTCTCCTCTGCACAATGGAGGTGATCCCATGGCCATAGCACACACTCTCCTGGTCATTCGAGGAAAGGATGAGATCGTATATGTAAAAGCCCTTCGTAAACAATCATTTTACCTTTTTAACAGCTTTGTTTATTCATTCACATACACAATTGACCCATTTAAAGTATACAGTTTAATAGTTTTTAGTATATTCACAGAGTTATACCACCATCACCATGATCAATTTTAGAAGATTTTTATCACCTAAAAAAGATACCCTGTAACGATTAGCAGTCATTCTCCCATTTCCTTCCCTCACCACACACATATACACACCCACACACACATACACACACACCACCACCACCACCACCACAACCCTAGGCAACCACTAATCTACTTTCTGTCTCTAGAGATTTTCCTATTCTGAACATTTCATATAAATAACTTCATACAATTATCGGTCTTCTGTGACTAGATCCTTTCATTTAGCATAGTTTTCAAGTCTCAGCCATGTTTTAGCATGAACCAGTACTTCATTCTTAGCTAATTTATCAACTAATAATATTCCTTTCAGGGATATACCACATTCTCTAGACACTCATGTGTTGATGGACATTTGGGTTGCTTGTACTTTTTGCTATTATGAATAATGTTGCTATGAATATCTGTGTACCAGTCTTTGTGTAGACTTATGTTTTAATTTCTCTTGAGTGCATACCTAGCAGTGGAATCGCTGGATAATATGGTAATTCTATGTTTGACATTTTGAGGAACAACCAATTTCTTTTCCAAGCAGCTGCACCATTGTACAATTTTACATTTAGGCTGCCTTTGAGGAACGCCCAGGAGACCAGTATTCCTGGCCAGAGTGGGCAGTGGGAGGAGTGGAATTTGAAACATGTCCATAACAGGGGTCAGATCATGTAGTTCACTACAGGCTACTGGGATAATTTTATTTTTACTCTCAAAAATCTGTGACGCCATCGGAAGATTTTGATCAGGAAGGTAACATGATCTAACTAATATTTTAACAGGACTTTACTGGAAACTGTATTGAGAGCAGACTGAAAGGGGAAGGAGTTGGAGCACAAGCTTGTTACAAGACTATGACAATGATCCACATGAGGAATGCTGATGGCTTGGACCAAAAGTGATGGAAAGAAACATGATTGGAGTCTGAATATATTTGGAAGGTAGTACTTCATTTCTCTAATAAAGCTGAGAATCATTTTATAACTACCTCTATGCTACATCTAAAATGTGATTAAAATTTTATTGATATTCTACTAATGTACTGAATTGGAAGGAATTCACTGAATTTATAGATTAACTTGGGGCACATCTGTTACAATATAGTTTCTCCTGCATGGACATTTATACCCATCTTCTTTTATGCACCATGGTAAAGGTTTGCAGTTTTCCTCATGTAGGTTCTGTACATTTCTTTTTAAGATCTTTTGCAGAGAGGGGTGTGTGTGTGTCTAACTGGCTATGGCTAATCTAGAGAAAAAATACAGACTTTTTTGTATTTATTTTTTAATGGCCATTTTACTCAACTCTCATTAGCTCTAATATTTTCCCTAAGTTTTTCAGTTTAATATTCATATGCTGAGAAATTTATTTACCCATTTCCAATACTTAGGCGTGCTAGTTCTCTACCTGGATAGGTGAGTTTTGGTGGTAAAAAGGATTTGAAATGGATCTTATAGGCAATGAAGGGTGGATCCCAGTGGTACATACCAATGGAACTCCAGGCTTTGGGGAGCAGCACGGGAACACCAGGTAGTCAGAATAAGAGTGCGGATGGGGGCAGGGAATGAGGGGCGGGAAGAATGCAGCAGAAGGAAATGCTAACAAAGATCCTGACATGAGGACTTAGATATTTAAAGCAAGCTTGCAATTATAATAGGGAAAAGCAAATCTGACTCCATATTAGATCTGTTCCTTTTACTTTAATCCTTGTTCTTCGTTGCCTGTGCTTAGTCATGCTGGCTCTGAACCTTTTGTAAAAGAATGTTGCCTATAGCCTGAAATATACAGGATTGCCTATTCTCAGGGTTCTGAGAGTCCATTCATCTAGAGATAAAAAGTTGCAGAACAGAGAATAACATTTGTCTTGTTGGAGGTTTACAGGCACATCATGACCTGACCTACATGGATAGCTGTAAGAGAAAAGTATTCCAACGTCAAGAAGTTTGCAACAACTAACAATACCCCTCCCTCTCTTTGCCTTTAGAAGTGCTTTGCTGAAACCCTTTGGGGAGTTTGGGGTTTTTTGAGCCTGAGCCACCCATCTCCTTACATGGCCCTACAATAAACTTTTCTCTGCTCAAAACTCTGATGTTTCGTTTTGTTTGGCCTCACTGTGCATCAGGTACATGAACTTGTGTTTGGTAACAGGTTCACTTGGATTAGACTTATTAGGGAACTTGGAAGTTATAAGGCTGAGAGCCTCATTAAATCTATGAAGACAATGAGGTCCAAAGAGGAGAAGAGAATTTTCCAAGGATGCAAGGTTAGTGGCTAAGCCTGTGCTAGAATGCTATCCAGGTCTCTCCATTTTCACTGTACTGAACAGGAGCCACCCTCACAGAGGAAGGGCCAAGCCAATAGAAAGTCAAGAAGCAGGGTCTTTTGCCCCATCCCATCACTTTTGTTTGGGAAGAAGGTAGAATACTTTATGTTCCCATGTCTCCACAGGGTGTTGGATTGGAGATAGGGAGGGAAGGAAAACAGTATGCCAAGCCATCACTTACTTGCCCTTCTACAATTATTGGAGAGAAATCCACTCACTTTGCTGGGCCTCAACTATTATCACCTTAAATATACAGGAACCATTTAAATTGGCAGCTACATCCAGCTCACAGATGTGTTTTGTATTTTACTGGATTTGAAAGCAATTTTAAATATTTGACAGCATTTAGAAGTCATGAAAGTTTACATAAAATCCAGATTTCTGGCTTTTCTTGAAAAATGTGAAGGTCTTGCAACACCAGGACAACTTGCTGCATATTGTCTGTCATCTATTGCCTGTGTGGAGGGTTATCACTCACCATCTGCCATCATCCCTACTTACTCACTCATTTAGGCCACCCACCTTCCTTCCATGGGCTTTCTAATATGATCTCACAATCTTCCTAGCTCCAAGGGTCTGTGACTGTGTGATGCTGTGATTCCCATCATGGTCTTGACAAACATATCTCAAGTAAGGTTAACCCACATGTCTGTCCTCTGGATATGCCCTCCTCTATGTTGTTCCAGGCTCAGTTGATTTCTCCACTTCCCTATTGTCTTAGCACACTTCCTCTTCCTGATGCCCAGGTCACTGGGTCTTGGCAGTACAATTCCAGAGCCTTTGCCGGTCATTTGGCTGTTCTTTATTTCTCCCCTAAACTAAATGGCCTGGCTTCTGGCTTCTGCCCAGCATGGCTTGGGAAGAAGGAAGTGACAGACCTGCCTCCCCTGGCTCCCTCACAGAACAAATCTCTGTGATCTCTCTTTATCCCTTCATTCCACAAACTCCAGGGTAGTAAATGAGTCAACAACAAATGGTGGACATTGTATATCTAAGGAAAAGAGCCTAGGGTTGACACTGGCTGCTCAGCCCGCTGGAGGCTCCTGCAGGAGTGGGAAGCAAATAGGAAGAGAAATCGTCCTAGTGCAAATAGAGGCCAGTGCCATCTGACAGACCCCTGGGAACAGCCTTGTCCAGGGTGTGCTTAGGGAAAGATGAGACAACTTAGGATCAGGAAGAGAGGAGACTCTCATGCTGAAGTCAAGAATAGAGTTCCAAGAGCAATTTTTATAGTCTGGGAAAGGGTGAGAGTCTTAAGGACATCAAGGCAAAGACAGGAAGGTAAAAAGCACATCAAGAGTGCCAGGCTGAAGCAGTTATTGAAATAAGAGAAAATAAGTTCATTGCATTGAGTGTAGGATGATGTAATGAATTATGAGAAACAAACCTTAGCCATGAGGCCAAGGTACAAAAAAAAGTAGGCACATTTGAGGATCACCAAGTAAATAGGTTGGGATCACAGTTAAAGCCCCAAGATGGCATTTCCTCTATGTAAAATTGGCAGACATAGCTGGCTAATGCTCTAGGCTTCCCAGGGGTCTGAAAATAGTCCTAGGTCAGTTCGATAGTGTGGCCAAGCCTCAGCTCAGCATGAATTCTGAGACTTCTCTTCTTCAACTTACCATGTCCTTAAGCTAATTTGATGCACATTCCTCCCCAAAACTGTTCTTTCCGTTGTGATCTCCTCAAGAATAAAATCCTAATCCTCCAATTACCTAAATAGGAACATTGTTTACCATCCTATCTTCTCTCATTTACCATAATATCCCCAAGTTGTATAATTTTTACCTTTCTTATATCTATCAAACCTCCCCCTCCTTCCTACAGTCTCTATTGTTATGAATGAAACTCTGAGTTTCATCATCACTTGTGTGAACTTCTCCCGTAGATATCTAGCTCAACACTCTGCCCAGAGTTTATACCAAATCCAGTCCTCCCTCTCTACACAGGAGCCTGAATGATCTTTCAGAGATGAATCTAGTGTATTACCCCAGCTTAAAACCCTTAAAGACCCCATCCTAGTTTTTAGGTGAGGTAACCATCTGACTTGGGACCCCTTTTTCAACCATTCTCCCCATTTCCTTCTCATGGTACAAAATTGCTGTAAATCTAAAAGACCTTATTTCTGCTGTGCCTGCATCTGGAATGCCCTCCATGCTTCATCATCCAGATAGCTCTTAACCCTCCTTCAAAAAGCAGCTCAGATTTCTCCATCTCTAGAAAATCATTACTAAAACTCAAGCCCGTGTTGGATTACTTTAGCACTTGGCCACATTGTCCTGTAATCAATGCCTTCATGACCAGACCAGCTTCCCCTCAAGAACAGACACATTACCGGTCCAATCACTCATCAACCTGGATGTCTTCTATACCCAGCATTGTGCCTGGGCAGAGTCAGGTATAACTGTTGAATGAGTGAATAAATAAATAAAATGTTTGAGTAAATGAATGACTCAATCACTCCATCATCAGTCTATCTACTACTCCCCAAGGTCTCAGTCTGAACTGAATTCTCTATTAGTGGAAACTTACTCTGGGACCTTTACAAGGCACTTGGAGAGCCAGCTGAATCAAATACAATCAAATTACTACTCAATTTATTCACTTCTCCCTTCTCTAAAATTAGGAGCATGGGAATGAATATGTATGAACATGTGTAATTATAGACACTTATGCACATAAATTATCTGGCAGGGCTCCTGGTGCTATGCTCACAGGAGTGAGATGTTTATCTTCACCTGTCTTCACTGTAGAGCTGTCTCTGGAACACCATACTCCAAAAGCAAAGTGGCTAAAGACTCTCCCCACTTTTATAACTTATTCATTGTCTGTTCTTTGATATTCTGCTCTCAAAAGCCTCCGAATCCTCCAGTGGCATTCTTGGGTGGGGTAGATCTATGGGATTCGGGGAGATGAAATGTGATATTGCTGGCTTTGAAATTTCATCACAAACCCAGGAAACTAAATGTTCCTCTCATTGGTCTTCTCTTCAAATGATTAGCTGATGACACTTATCAAGTTCTCCACTCCTTTGATTCTTAAAAAGACGACAGAAAAAAAAATTTTTTTCCTTGTGTTGTTATGTGGAAATTCTGGAATTGGTATATTCTATTTTTTAAAAAAGTTCTCAAGGAACTCATACCATGTGCTAAACCTGAATGCTGGCCATTCATGGCTGCAGTAGTCTCCAGACCATGAGCAAGATTATGGACAAATCTGTTCTAACGATGGTAAGAGTGTTGAAAAGTATGTGTCCTAAATGTTGGGGAAAGATATCTGTCACCTTTGTAGGATCAATAATGTGAAAAGAACAGGCTTTTGAAACTGAAAGATACTGATTCAAATCCCGGGTCCAAGACTTACTAGTTGTATAAACTTGAGCAAATTAAGTAACGTTCTGAGTCTCTGCTTCCCAGTCTATAAATCAATACAAATAGTAAATATCTCATGAGATTGCTTAAAAGATTAAAAATGTGACATATGTAAAACATTAAGCAAAATTCCTGATATTTAGTGAGAAACTAGTAATATTCCCTTCTTCTCTCTCTCTCAGGTAATTACTAAATTGAAAGCATAATCTTTGGTAAGTACTTAAGTCCCCATTTCTTGGAATTAAGTGATCCACTGAGAGAGAATATGATTCATTTTACACTAAAATATAGTCTCATACAGAACACCAAAGTTTCCATGTAAAAAACATTTAAGTACTATTAACCATCAGACAATTAATCCACAATAGGAACCCTGACATCTCTCTCCTGGTCTACAAACTTTCTTCAGTTCTAAGGTGAATGATAAGCCATTCTGTAGTAGACTCAGGTTTGCAATTATGAAGATGACTTAGAACTACTGACCTCCTATGGTAGTTATCAAGGGTTAATAGAACTTGAAAACTTGGGTATTACAAGAGTTTACTGGAGACTATATATAATTCAGTATTCTGCTAAGCCTTTCTGCTCTACAATTCTTGGTGATCCTGTGGGTTTTATATGTGAAGATCATCAGTAACAAAGTAAAAGAGTTGTCAATATACTATCAGGGCTGTCTTCAGTAGGCCATGGTTTCCATTTGCTGACATTCTTACTTCTCAGTGTCGAAATGTTATGAGTTTTATTTTATCATTATCAATTATGTTTAGTTTTAGTTTTCTTTTTTGTTTGTTTGTTTGGTTTTTTTTGTAAATCTACCATGCAGAGTGGTATACATGTTTATCAGGATTTTTGACTGATGATTTTCAAATAACCAGACTTTAAGTTATATTTGCAAGTAAAAAATTACATATCACCAGGCCCCACTGCTAAGAGATAGATATGTAATCTCCCCAAATCTGCTTGTACAGTAACACTTCTTCTGCAGTTAAACAAAGGTGAATTTTTTCCTCCTTTTGAAACAGAACAAATGAGAAAGGTGGTTTTCGTTTTTTGTGTTTTGCTTCATGTAGCAAACGTGAACTTCTGACAAAAAAGTTTGAGAGCTGCTAGCCAACAGGGCGCCCATTATCTTCGGAAATATCTAGGGAATTGGCCAAATCATCTGCTTCAGAATGAGAGTTAATTTTTCATGGCCTCCTAATGAGTTTACTTTACTATTCAGGGAGCAATTATCCAATCCAACGATTTACAAAATCCTGCCCTGAGAACCTGAATGAGAATAGGTTATCTATGACCATGAACTCATAAAGGGCTCTACTCCTGCTGTGTAAATCCAGCTAGATTTGTGGTTCATCAAGTGGTCATTTGAAAACCTAGCAAGAGGCATCATAGAGATATCTGATTAGCTATTTTTCAAGCATAAACTTGAGAAATTGTGGTTCTATGTCAGCCAACTTTAGAAAAGGGTGCTGTGGGGTCAAACACCCTTTCCAGCTTCAACTCAAATGCCCTTAGAGTTTTGCATATGTGTGAAGTAAGACCACCAACTTTCTAGTAACGAAATCCTCCCTCCAATAGCACAGGATTTATTAGGTTCCAGTGGCAAACCACATAGCAAAAAAGAAAGGCATAGAGGATACTTTTCCGAGGATTTAAGGCTACCATTTTGTCAGATCATAGGCTGTTTGAGCTGGAAGGGTCCTTAGAGTTTATTTATCTAATTTCCCCTTTTGTAAAAAAAATGAGATCACTGTGACCCAGAAAAGTGAAGCAACCCAGCTAATTAATAATTTAAGTTAGTAAATAATCCAATCACCTTTCCCATTTATTGCTTAATATACAAAATGCTATTCTGAGGTCTCTACTTAACTCTTGATAACCACATGTGGTAGGATAGGCAAGTGAGATGGTCTTTTTCCAGGCTGGGGAATGAAAGGTTAAAGGGCAGACAAAGGGAAAGAACACAGAGCTTTGAACTGTGATTCCAGGATTTTGGCATTTTCCTGCTACTACGTAAGACTTCCTTCGTCAAGTCTAGGGCTCAAATCTCTAGAATAAGCCCAATGGGAATTAGACTGTGCTATAGAGTAAGCAGGCCAGCCTTTTTTTTTTTTTTTTAGAGCTTTCAATTGATGTATGTGAGTGTCAGTGTTGCAATTGTCCTGCTATATCCAAATGGGACCTGAATATGGAGAAGTAGTGGAATTTGGTAATAACAGGTAACTACACTCCAGCCAGCCATAGTAATATTGGAGCATACTCTCCCTCCCCCACCTCAAATCTGCAAATCCCATCAGAGGCTGATTCATGATTTACGTAAATTAGTGATTCTTAGGGATTAAATACATGACGTGCAGGGTAGAACCTTGTGCCTTTAGGCAAATTACTCTCCCTCTCTGGGCCTCAATTTCCCTGTCTGAGAGGAAGGGCTGCCCAGATGCTCTCTAATGGTCCTATTATATTCCCAAGTAATTAAGCTGCACCCTCATGGTTTACTTCCTTCCATCCATGTCTCAGGGCCCACTCTCTCTGTAATTTGATTTACTGTGCTGCTAGTCTGCATACCCTATGCCTCCTGCCCACTACAAGCAGTTTGGTCTTTTGAGCGGTCAGTGTAGAACTAACCAGTCAGTGCAGTAATAGAAGCTATTTGACAATTTAGCGATGGCCCCACATGGCCCAGTCCTACCATCCCCCATATTTATTGAATAAGTTCTTGAGAATTATCACTCAGGATAGACATACTTTTCCCCCATCTTAACAAGTCTGGCCTCTTTTTGTAGTTTGCTTCTCAACTGAAATGTCACTTCCTGAGCGAGACCATGTCTTACCATCTACTCAATGTAAATCAGTAACCAAATCACTATCATATCCCATCACATTTTAATTTTTCTGAAGAACCCTCATCAGCATCACACATTGTTCTTATTTATCAGTTTATTTATTGACTGTCTTTTTACCTCCAAAGGAGAACAAGATCTAAGACATTGTCAGACATGTAGTAGAGACTCAAAGAATATTTGTTGGATGGATAGACACATGAATATATGGATATTATTGCTGGATGAGATGTTAAAAACTATCCCATCAAAACCTCTGATTTCACAGATGAGTATGGATGCCCAAAGCAATAAAAGAGATTGTCCAAGGACTTAAACAAACCATTGTCTTAGCAGAAACAAATGATTGTGTTAGCAGGATAGCAGCCAGGAACTTCTGATTCCCAGTCCAATAATCTTTCCACTATAACTTAAATTAGGAAGAAAGAAGGTCTGTTGAGGAGCCCTAAGAGATCTAAAGAGAGGATCTCATTGACTATATCCAGAATAACATGGAAAGGGGACCTTTGTGATGAGAAGGGATTGGTCATAGGAGGGATTTTTATAGGTAAGAGGCAAAAAGTCTCGGTATTGAACGATTCACCTGCTTAAAAATAATTTTGACATGAAATTAATGAGAATTATCTCCATTTTATTTTGTGATTTTTTTTCACTTTCATAAAACCCAGAGAAAACCATAATTCAAAAAGACACATGCACCCCAATGTTCATTGCAGCACTATTTGCAATAACTAGGTCATGGAAGCAACCTAAATGTCCATCGACAGATGAATGGATAAAGAAGATGTGGTACATATATACAATGGAATATTACTCAGCCATAAAAAGGAACAAAATTGGGTCATTTGTAGAGATGTGGATGGACCTTGAGACTATCATACAGAGTGAAATAAGTCAGAAAGAGAAAAACTAATATTGTATATTAACACATATATGTGGAATCTAGAAAAATAATACAGATGAACCTGTTCGCAAGGCAGAAATAGAGACACAGATATAGAGAACAAATGTATGGACACCAAGGGGGGAAAGCAGGAGGTGGGGCATAGGGGATGGGATGAATTGGGAGATTGGGATTGACATATATACACTAATATGTATAAAATAGATAACTAATAAGAACCTGCTGTACAGCACAGGGAACACTAATTCACTTTGTTGTACAGTAGAAACTAACACAGCATTATAAAACAACTATACTCCAATTTTGTAAAAAAGTCATGGCTTGATATCAGTTTGAGAAACTACCCCTCCTAAGAGAGCAGAGTAGAATAAATGAGAACACTCAGAAAACTTGAAAAAAAAAATCTATCATTTTAATTATTGCTACAATGGATTTGCTTCTTTCAGGAAAAAATAAACACTTTAATTTTCTTCTTAGATCTCTTTTGTGCATACTGGACACTCTTCCTTATGTCTATGATCATTCTCCTGATTCCTTTATTAACCTTCTTTGCTCCATTCAGGGCCCAAATACTGAAATGTTAAGTTATGGTATTTCACACTTCTGAATTGTTGTATTTGATATTATTTCTTCTGGAATACCCTTACTCCATTTTTCCTCCTAGAAAATTCCTATTCTTTGGTCAAAATCCAATTTATAAGTCACTTTTCTGAAAAGATCATCCTTGAACATCAACCCTGTATCAGTAAGCATTGCCGTGGAACAACAATTCCATATCTAATTGGCAGACGATGAGGATTTACTTCTTATTCACAAGTATGGGGGTAAACTGTTCTAAGCTTGAGTAAAAGAGGTAACTTCTACTTCAAGCTACAGATCTGTGGGTCTGGCTCAGCTCCCTGTGTCTATGTGTCTATACACCTTCCTGCTGAGACAATCAGCTGAGCAGGACATGCTCTTCTCTTAGCTAAGCAGAAGTGCACAGTTCCACAAGCACTATTCAAGCCTCTGCCTTATGTTTGCTGACATTGTTGGTCAAGGCAAATAGCATGGCTGACCAAAGTTAAGGTACAAGAAAGTATAATTTTCCTATAGAGATGGAAAGAACTGTGTAAATTATATGTCAAAGGTCATGGACACAGAGGGGGTCAAGAATTGATATCAATACATGCACCTGGATGTTCACAGCAGCACTATTTACAATAGCCAAGACATGGAAGCCACCCATGTGCCCATCAATAGACAACTGGATTAAGAAGATGTGGCATATATATATAATGCATATATGTTAAACATACACACACAATGGAATATTACTCAGTCACAAAAAAGAATGAAATACTGCCATTTGTTGCAACGTGGATGGACCTAGAGAATATTATGTTTAGTGAAATAAATCAGAGAAAGACAATACTGTATATCACATACATGTGGAATCTAAAAAAATCATACAAATGAATGCATATGCAAAACAGAAACAGACTCACAGATATAGAAAACAAACTTGTCATTACCAAAGAGGAGAGGGAAGTGGGGAGGGACATATTAGGGGTATGGGATTAACAAACTACTGTATATAAAATAGATAAGCAACAAGGACATACTGTACAGCACAGGAAATTATACCCATTATCTTGTAATAACCAGTAATGGAGTATAATCTGCAAAAATACTGAATCACTATGCTGTACACCTGAAACTAATACAATATTGTAAATCAAGTATACTTTGATTTTTAAAAAAAGAATTGGTATCAATAATTCAATCTACTTTCAGATTCACTATATCTCTAATTCTCTTCTATATTAATGTTGTATCTTGTAGATGTTTCTATGTTGCATTTAATCATGATGCAACTGCTTTGATAGTTGGTCTTCCCAGTTAATAAAACTTTAAAGATAACAACTCGCATTTTAAGGGGCACACTGTGTGCCAGGCAGTGCACTAAAATCTTTGCAGGTATAGTCCCAGCTTGCTTCCAGAAAACCTATGTACTATAGATATCCCAATTTACAGGTGAGGAAATTACACTGAGGTAGCGTGTCTGAGCTTACAAAATTCAGAGTTGAGCCTTGAACTCCAGTCTACTTAACAAAGCCTCCTGATTCCTTCACTAGATTATACTCTCCCTTATTTGATTTAAAGCTCAGTCAAGACCTTTATCTGATTTACCTTTCATCAACCCAGCACCTATGGCAGTGCCTGGCACATAGTAGGAACTTGCTCACTTAATTGAGTTATACCAGCCCTAACTTGTCTTTCCAGCATTATCTCCTGCTTCTCCTGTAGGTAAACACTGTTCAGGATGACCTCAAATATCATATGTCTCTGTCCCTCTTCCTGCCATTTCTAATCGTCAATCATTCAATAACTAATACGAAATCACTCTTCTAGAATCCATTCATCCCTATGTCATATAGACAAAACCTAGGAAGCTAGACTGGGAAATACATTATTGTGCTTGGTTCTATCCATGTCAGAGCTGAGCTTAGCCATGATATCTGAGCTTCCAAGGCTACACACAACTGAGTGCCCAGAGGCCTTTATTGAATTCACTTTGTCTATTAAGTGACAAAGAATGATATATGGTGAGATGAATGTTTTATTTATGTCATGATCATTCTTTCCAAGATGACAGTCATAAGGACCAGAATGACATGCCATGTTTTATAAACATGGAAGTTTTGTTATAATAGAAAAATCACTGTGCTTAAATTATCAGATCTGTATTCTGATACTCAGCCATTATCTTAACACTGCCTCCTCTCACTAATCACCTCAACTCTCAGTTGTGTCATCTGTTAAAGTGAAGTGTTGTGTGCTCCCCAATGGATAGGATTAAATGCTCCATGTGAAACGAGCTAATATGTTTGTGTAAGCAAACATATATGGAAAATGTCAAACTCACCAGTTATTAAAAGTAAAAACTATGTTTGTATAAGTGTACACATATGGTGATTATATCGTGTGTATGTATATTATATATATTGATATATACTTTATATTTTGTTTATAAAGAGTTTAAATATAATGTTTATAAATATATAATTTATATACAGTGTATTTATGTATAAAGTATCATATAATGTCAAGTAAATTTTAAAAGGGCAAAAATTCTCAATTTTAGAAAGGTGGATTACAATTTATACTCTTGAAATGGCTAGGGGTAATATAAACTGATACATGACTATAGAAAAACAATTTATAAACATAATTCTAAGGAAATATATTGTATGCAAAAAAGATATTCCCTAAGAAGAAAAACACAAGAAATGACCTATGTAATATTTGGAAAATAGTGATGTTACTTTGGCACATCACTTAACATGGACTATTCTTATAATTCTGTATCACATGCAAGACTGCATAGTATGTAGAAACTCTATATCCAGTAGCATCAAAATTTTTAAAGTAGAATAAAAAGTTATAACTAGCTATGAAATTAGGTAAAATATATGTATCAAGGTAAGCCAAGTGCTGTAAAAATCATCTCAAAATCTCAGTAGCTGAAACTAATAAAGCTTAATTTCTCATTCACATCACAGTCGGCGGGGAATGGTGGGTGGTCTCTGCTCCATGCAGTTACTTAGGGTCACAGGATTCTTGGAACTAATGATTCCACCACTTGCTGGTGCCTCATTCCCTGGATCCTTTTCACCTGGAGGGCAGGTGGAGGAAATGAGACGTGAAGAAGGCTTACCTGCTCTTAACTACCTCTTCTTGAAAGTGACTAGCATGGCTTCCACTCAAGGACATTGGCAAGAAGAAGTCACATAGGCCCTGGTCAAACCTAGAAGAAGGGGGCTGGAAGACATGATATAGTGAGTACTCAGGAAGAAAAGAGGGTGGGTATGGTGAGCATCTGGCCAGTCTGTGTCACAATATGTATATGAATGGATAGTAAGAGGATATAAAAAGGGAAAGAGTAGATTTACTAAACAGCCAAGTTTACTTGATAAGTAAAAGGTTTATTTACTTGAGATAGGCAATTTTTCTTTATTATTTGTATTACCTTGCATTTAAGAGCCACAAATATGTAAAATAAAAAAAAAAATCATCCTAAAATACTGGAATTAGCTTAAATGGTGTACAAGGCTAATTCCATCTCTAGTACCCAATGACTAGTAATTGCAGTATATTGAGACTTTATAATCCAGCCTCATTTCTGTCCATACCTTCTCATGTCTTCCAAGAACCTGGACCTCAAGAAATATGGTCTAAAGTTTGCAGACCATTTGACGGAAGATCTGAAGCATGGACACTCATTAATAGGATAGAGTATTTTAATTAAGCTCCATATGCAATTATAACTTTGCTGGTTATTAACAGTGATGAGAAAAATTACACAGCTATGATCACTGGCGGGGCTATTAATGGGTTTCTTAATGATACAACATTTGTTTAATGGAAGTATTTCCTTTTATGTACAAGTACTATCCGAGGGCAATTTGTCATTGTTATTAATTCAAGATTGTTTATCTGTCACTCAACACCAGGTCCAATTAAAAGGGAGAGGATGGCATGAGACTCCACTGAGTATCTCTTCCAGGCAGAGAGGTTTAATAACAGAAATAAAAATGAGACAAATATCAAAGTCTGCTTAAAGAGTCAAGCCCCTTATAAGACACAAAAGACCAGAAGTGCTGTACAAAGAGAAAACTGATTTTTTTCCTTCCAAAAAGATGAAAGCTGTTTATGCACTTGGGTCATTATCAATAAAATTCTCTGCATGCAAATTGAAGTGATAATTTCTTTCCTGCAATAAAGAGATGAGAGTCACTTTGGGGATGGCCAAGGCCAGATTTGAATGTTCTTTATTTACATGCTGCCACCAGGCTGTGATGGAATGAACACATTGAAAGCAATCACCTTTGAATAGGTTTATAGTGCAAAGGTGAGTGTATTCGTTTGCTAAGGCTGCTATAACAAAATGCCACAGACTGGGTGGCTTAAAAAACAGAGATATATTTTTTCACAGTTCTAGGGGCTGGAAGTTCAAGATTAAGGGATCAGCAGGTTTTGCTTTCTCCTGAGGCTTACAGATGGCCACCTTCTGGATATGTCCCCACATGGCCTGTTCTCTGTACAAGCATTCCTGGTGTCTCACCATCTTCTTAAGGAGACTGATCATACCGGATTAGATCCCTATTTTTATGACCTCATTTAACCTTATTAACCTCTTTAATAGCTCTATCTCCATGTACAGTCACATTGAGGGTTTAGGGTTGCAACATAAAAATTTGGGGAGACACAATTCAGACCAGAGTAGTGATTATATTATTTTTAAATTCCAAACACAGATGAAATGAAAGAGATCTACAAACTCCGGGCATCCATCACAAACTGAATCTAGAAAGACAGGCAGAATAAATACGCCCTCCCCCTCCTGCAAGGAAGTGTATCCTCTGTGATGATGACTTTTTGTCTACTATACTTTTACACCTCATGCCCTCCTTCAGAGTCTTAACATTATCTCCATTTAACAGATGAAAGGATCTAGAAGGGAGATTTGCTAACCTCTCCAAGGTCCCACAATCATCAAATTTAGTTTCAGATTCTTCTTAGAATTGTAATCCTTTTTGGCAGAAGTTAGGACTGTGACAGAAGCAAAAAAGCACTCCAGAGAGAGAGAGGTTGTGAGAGAGAGCTTGGATGCTAGCTATATATGCCCTGTAGCCATGCTCCTGCCTGAGGAAACAAGTCTCAGATGGAAAGTGGGAGTCTAGTTTGGGACCCCGGGGGGTGCTGCTGCAGTTAACCAGGCCCCTGGCACAAAAGGAAATGCAGATGTGAGGGCATGTGGAGGAGTCCAATTTCAGACATGTTGAGTGAGGCATCCATTGTTGAACCAGGAAGTACTCAAGTCACAGGGTTAAAGCGGAACACAATGGGCTGTGTGCATTATTTTGTGTAGGGGAAGAATGAATGCTTCCTCTACCCATCCTAGGTTCTTGGTTGGGTCTCTGTAATAAAAGACAGATTAACAAGAGAAAAGCAAACAAGTTTATTAGTATGTATATATCATATATACTTGGGAGGGACTCAGGAAAGAGTAACTCAGAGAGGTGGTCTAGAATTCAAGCTTGTTAGCCTGAATAATAAATAAATAAATAAATACACTTGTAGAGAAAAGTCAAGACAGAGGAAGGAGTTTTTAGGCTTCCAAGAATGGGAAACTGTGAGAAAGTAAACATATGGGAAACTGATGGTAGATAAAGGCTAGTTAGTAAAGTTGTTTATGTAGCGTCCTCTGGTGCTATCTCCAGATTGATCAGAGTCTAAAATCGTCTCCCCTGGTAATTAACTTTTGTCCTTCCTGACGGAAAGGGAGGAAGGACACCTTTGAAAATGTAAGTCCTTCTTTTTAGGCAAGTAGGGGATGGGCATGCAGCTTTTCTTTGATCTGCTTCCTCTCAATTGTCAATTATGTATTCAATATAGTCTTTATGCCATATTTTGGAATGACAAAGTCTAGTGCCCTTCAATTGATAGGGATCTGGAAGTTGAAGGCAAGGTAGGAAGAATCAAAGAGGAAAGTATAGAGGGTAAATAAGAGGGACCAGTAGACTGAGAAAAAATATCTGGGTTCACCTCCTACTACCTTACATCAGAGGTAGCAGGACATAAGCTAAGGAATACAGTGTCCGATGAAGACCAACTGGGGCAAAGTTCTGGCTCAATTACTTCCTAGATGGGAGAGGCTAGAAAAATTACTTTGACATCCTGTGCCTTGGACTCCTTTTGTCTTTCTCCCATGCCCTTTACTTAAAAAAAAAAAAAAAGAAAAAGGACTAATTATAGTATCTCGTCAAAGATTGTTGAAAGAATGAAAAGAAATAATATTGGTAAACCACACAGCAAATGTACAACAAGCGTTTTCTACTTATTACCAGCGTCCTAGCATTGGGCAAGTGATCCAAGTTCTCTGTTTCAAGCACCTCATTTGTAAAAGGGGGTAATGATGCTTTTTTCAAAAGGTTATTAAAAACATTTTTATTTATATAACTTTATTCATGTATCTATGTATTTAGTATAAATATATGTATAATTTACATATAAATATAATTTAACCTATTATATAATACATAGTATTCATATATACTGATGGTAAATAATTTTATTTACATACACATTTACTTTATAATTTGGATGATTTACTTAAAAGCAGCAGCAGCGACATACCAAGTGGTAGCATGGGGATTGGGCAGGGTGGGAGCATAGAGTTTTTTGTTTTTTTTTGGCTGCATTGTGTCTTCATTGCTGCACGCAGGCTTTCTCTACTTGTGGTAAACAGGGGCTACTCTTCGTTGCAGTGCGCAGGCTTCTCATTGCAGTGGTTTCTCTTGTTGTGGAGCACAGGCTCTAGGGGTGCAGGCTTCAGTAGTTGTGGCTCACAGGCTCTAGAGAGCAAGCTTAGTAGTTGTGGTGCACAGGTTTAGTTGCTCCACGGCATGTGGGATCTTCCGGACCAGGGATCGAACCTGTGTACCCTGCATTGGCAGGCGGATTCTTAACCACTGTACCACCAGGGAAGTCCTGAGAATTTTAGAATAATAATAAAACCAACCAAAAGTCAGCCTGATTTTTATTATCACCATGCCCCGGCAATTCTAAACACAACCAGTGATGAAACACCTTCCCCACTGTGACAGACCACTTCCACCATCCCATCACCTACCTCAACTTTCCCACCCCTGTTCCTGCTTAAGAGAGATGCCATACATAATTGTTTCTCTAGTCAGTGATATGAAGAAAGATAGACCCTGGATAAGTACTAGCTTAACAAATAGTAAATAGAATTTCTTATATGTGTGGAGGACTTAGTTTTGAAATGCATTTGGGCACATATACTAATTTGGTGTTGTCAAGGTTGAGTCTCCCGGATTGAGATTCAATGCAAGTTCACTGCATGCTTGCTGCCTATTACTACTCAGCCCTGGCTGCCCCATGAACCTCCTGGGGAGCTATAAAAAGGATCAGCTCCTATGCTTCGCTCCAGGCCAATTAAATTAGAATTTCGGAGTGGGGGGGTGGGGTAGTGCCTGGTCACTGGTACCTTTTAAAAGTTCTTCAAATGATTCTACCATGCAAGCAGGGTTGAAAAGACCTAAGCCAGGCCATGTGTGTGATGGTTATTTGCTTAGACTCTGGCATTGGTCTCGAAGGTCCAAATGTGGTGTCTCTCCATGTCTCATTTTTTCATCTATAAAAAGAAAATAAAGAACCCACCTCAAAGGGCTATTGTGAGGGGTAAATGAGATAATCCATGTAGTGCACTGAGAATAGTACCTGGCACAATAAGAATTCAATAAACACAGGCTATTATAATTATAACAGCACTTTTGCACATGACCCTGGCAGGGCGCCATCACTGTCCATTATATGCATGAGGAAACAGGTTCAAAGAACTTAATTGCTTGTCCAATCAGAGCTTGTAAGTGAGAAAGGAAGAATTTGATTATGAGCTTAGAGCCCAAGAATAATTTGTACAATACAAAGGCAAGATACCTTGAGATTTATTACACCTACCAAGCACAGAGTTTGGTATATGACTATCAAGCCTTTTATTGCAAGTATCTTAACCATTCTTTGCCTATGGTATGTTTCCATCCAGCACCACACTTTAGACTCAGGTAAGCAGGATTCTGCCTGGCCCCCACCTCAGGGTGCCCCATGTTTTTGAGCACCTTCCAGTGGCTGGGACTGTGAGGGCTGGATCAGAGCAGTTAGATGGGGAACTCTGAGCCCGACTGGGTCCTGTGTCACCTCCAGTTCCCATTTGGACCAGAATATTCCTGTTATCCAGAGTGATTTTCCTTTAGTGGAATTGCACAAGATTGGGTTGTCAGAATGGAGCTGACATGCCATTTTGGAGAGACTCAAATTGTTTCTCTAGACAGGAAGTCCCCAGAACTTTTTGCTTGGCCCCATTACACCTTAAAGGCAGCCTTGTTTCCAGTGATAAAAACTGTATATTAAATTTAAACAAGCAAACGTTTTTACTGGAACTATTGATCACTATATTTCTCTAAGTCTGCATGTTTTGTTTTGTTTTTTACGTAAGTCAAAGAAGACAATCCAATAAACATGCATATTCAGAAACAAAGTTACAGTGCCATGCAAAAACTGCAGTACTATGCACTCTAGTGGATGCTATAAGGTATTTGTGCATCTTATAAAAATGTATTTCTGTATTCTATGACCTCTCAGACTGGTGAGATAGACAAGTGAACACTGTCTGGGTTGATACCCGCATGTTGGCACCCATTTAATCTCAGTGTCCTCATCTGTAAAGTAGGGCTAATAACCCACCTGATGGAATTGTTGAAGGACATGAATGAGATAAATAGGTAAAAACTAGTTTAGCATAATGCGACCAACGTTAGTAACATTGTAGTATCAATTTTACTAATAGTTTCATGACTAACATTGTACATGCTCCCTAAACATTGGCCTCAGAGCAGTCTGTAATAAGTAGGATGATGGAGCTACCAACAGTTTGTGCTGGGAATGCGTAGGAGAAAACAGCAATTCCCACGGGGAAGATAGGGAATGACTTCTTGGAAATAGTATTTATAGGCTGGTCTTAGAAGAAAGAGCATAGTTCTTCCACAGTATGAATAACGATTTGGAGGTGGGATGGTAAAGAGAAAAAGTCCACAAGGATTACCAGGAGACATAATGGGGGTGGAGAGTGGTGGGGGTGGAGGGATGGGTAGGTGGCTGCACTCTTGGCTGAGTGAAGACTTTAGGAGCAGGCAGGTCAGTAGATAAGCCTAAAAAC
Organism: Balaenoptera ricei; assembly: GCF_028023285.1. NCBI lineage: Eukaryota > Metazoa > Chordata > Mammalia > Artiodactyla > Balaenopteridae > Balaenoptera > Balaenoptera ricei. The sequence continues at coordinate 17,100,045 of NC_082651.1, read as the reverse complement.
TTACTAGAGAAATCCACAGACAAGCTTCAATCTTTCCCTTACAAGTCTGCAATGACCCCGAGGGCAGAGTGAGTGCTGATGAAGTTTGACACCAGCCATGTATGTGATGAGCAGAGGAATTACGTTTCTGACACTCCAGATGGACATCACTGCCTAAAAGGCAGCCGAGCCTCCAGATGACAGGTGGACCATGTATCAACTAGGAAACCAGGTAAAAGAACGAAGAAAGGAGCCCACTCAGTCCAGTTGGGAGAGCTGATGAAATTCAGGGCTTGGTCTGAGCTCCCACATCCAGAAGCCTCAGCCAGAACTTCTGTCACCTTTTGGTGCTACTCCAGCTCCTATAGCCCCGCTGGCACCACTCAACAGCAGGCAGGCCCTGGTCTTGTGAGGAGCTGTTTCAAACACAGCCTTCCTGTGCAGCTGAACTGCCTTCCTTCAGCATCTTTGTCTCACGCATCTTCACATCCTTTCTTTCCCACCCAGCTCAGTGAGACTGAGTTTCCTGCCCAGCATACATCTGTGACTAACCAAAACGTGGCTAAAAGTTGCTTAAGTGAAAGTAGCAAAAGAAACAGAGAGAGGATCAATTTGTACATCTTAAGAAGCCTTCTCTCCTATAAGCTACTCAGCCTAATTTGGACCATAGGTGGGGATTCAATCAGATGTGGGGACTAATTATTACATGATACAGTAAGACTCTGATTCACTAGCAGGCTCCACAGGAAGACTGTCTCAGGTAGAGCTAAAAATCAGATGCTACATCTCAGGATCTTGCTCCCCATTTCTAGCTGAGACCTTCAGCGTTTAGCAGGTCCTGCCAAGAGATTAAATTAGAATCAGTGGCTGCCAACATTGTGCCAACATAATCAGTAGCTGGCCATACATTAGCATCACCTAGGGAGATTTAAAATCTGTATGCCCAGACCAATTACAATGGGGTCTCTAGTGGGGAGGGAGAGCTAGGGCCCAGGGCTCAGTATTTACTAAAGCTGCCTGGGTGATTCAAGTGCAACCAAGGTTGAGAACCTCTGTCTTAGTTGGGGCAGACAGCAGCCTCTGGAAATGGCATCCTATCCTCCAACCCCTGATAACCCTAACCAGAGACTCCAAACCTATCCCACCATAACATGGGGGTGAGTAAACCCCCCCACCAAAAACAAATGCTCTTGAGAGAAGAAATCAAATGAATACTACTCACTGAAAGAGAATTGAATGTGAACAAAGTTTCTGGTAGAAAAGAATATACCTGATTCTGGGGCTCTGAAGAGATGACATGGGTGCACAGAGAGGAGAGGTGTAAGCAACATTAACTTCATTTGTTTGACACAGAGCCCCATGTCCCTGGAGAAGGTAGCCAACCCACCATAGCCTTTAGAGAAGCAGCTCAGTTTGAGGAGGGCACTCCTCTCTGGGAGTCCCAGACCCTAGCCTGTCACTTAATCACTGTGCCATCTTGTGCAAGCCGCTACTACAAAAGCATATTTTTTGAAATATAACACATACACAGAAGACTGAAAAAATGGTAAGTGCTCAACTCAGTTAATCATCACAAAGTGAACACACACACATAACCACCATGCAGAAGGAGAACATTGGCCAAGACAGTTTTAATATATTCTGAGCATCTCTTTTGTGCTGGGGAGCTACACATGCACAGATAATGACATGGAAATGACACAAAATATCTCAGCCCTAAAAGAGCTCCCAGTCTAGAAAGAGACCAATATATCAACAACTGCAACACTGGTAGCCACATAATTTTACACTAAATTCCTTTTAGGAATTTAGTGTAATGGATGACAATAGATTTATTTAAAGAGTTCTCCATAAAGGAATTATCTATGTTTAGGTTTATCCTATAGAGTGCCAGACTGTGCTTAGGATAGTCCCTTTGAGTATAATAGGTGAGACCATGGTTCAGAAGATGACAGTGGGTCAAAATGACAGGTAAATAGTTTTATATGAGAAATGAACAGAAACGGGGGAACTTGAAGAGGCGGGTGGTGGGATGGGAAGGGAAGAGAGAAAGGCAAATAAATATGGCAAGAGGTTGGCTCCACATGAAAGTGACCAGTCAGAAAATCTCAATGACAGGGTAATCAAAGGACTTTTAATAATAGGGATATCTAATATATCAATTTAAATTATTAATGTTACTACAAATCACCTTCTCTCCTCCTCTATGCTTCCATAAACTCTGTGAAATTTGTAAATGCTTTGTGTGACTGGTTTAGGAGAAAAGCAAGGGGAAATGCTGAGTTCTAGAGGTGGATAAGCATAGAGCAGAAGAAACAGAACAAGAAAATGAGATTGAAGGAGACTGAGGGTTGGGGAGACAGGTGCTCTGATTCAGAAGTGCTCATGAGAAGGAAACTCCCAGAAATGCACGGAAATCTTGGGGTGGGCATTGAATTTCCCATAGGATGTTCAATGGGGTGTTAAGACAGTTTTACTCACATCTCAAAGCTCAGGGTGGCAGCAGCTGACAACTGCTTGCACATGACATATCCTTGAATGACGTATTTGCCCTGCCCTGCAGTCCTGAATGCCAAGTACAATAAGGTTAGAGTACGCAAAATGCTATGTATACATACACTTCAAGGCCTGTTTGTAATGCAAGTGAGCACTGAAATTTCTCAGGTCACCTCATGCTCTGGTTCACTGTTAACCATTCACGTCATTCTACACAAAAATGGAAGTATGTGCTTCTTCATGATAAAGATCTCTGGTTTTCTGCCATCCCACAATACTTCTGATTAAAGCCCACCCTGGACACACTCCCGGGTATACTCCTCACAGCCTCCCCTCAAACCACAGCATCCTCCAGTTCCAACAGGTGAGCAGAAAACCCAACCAGCTCAGCAGAATACACTCTCCCCGGTACACTGAGCAGGTTTCCAGGTATTTGTGATCTGCATCACTTGCTACTTTTTAGAACACAAAGCCCGTGCAGCCCACCATCTGAAATATGCATTAAAAGAATGTCAAGGGCAGGTGTGAAGGAGGAAAAAGTCTAAGGAGGACAGTATTTATTTTTGTTTGAGAGAGAGGTCAGGGTCTGAATCTCAGCTGACTGAGACATATGCTGCTTCTCAGCAAAGGGAAAATAGAAAAACAGAAAATAGAATGAGACCAAAAAAGAGCCGTCAGAACGGTCTATCCTATATAGGGCCAGAACTGAGACCAGTGGGAAGCAGATTTGGGTTCAATTTAAGAATATTGTAATGGCTGCAGCTGACAGGGGTGGGAAGGCTTCCTTTACGGAATAGTGTGAAGCGGGAAACTCAAGAAAAAAGTCTGAATTGCTATTTGTCAGAAATTCTCTGGGGAGGGGCTGGGCAGTCCTAGATGTAAATCAGAGAGATGCAAGGGAGGCTTCCAAATATACCATGAAGCAACTCCAGCTCCTTCCAAGCACAGGACCAATCCTGGTCAACAGGATTGTCCTGAGGCACTAAAAATTTCAAAGTGCTCTGTAGTTGTCTTAAAAGGGAAAATTAAGTGGTTTATGAACAGATTATTCACAAAGTGAGCTGTGAAGAAATCATGAGAAGGGCAATTGACTGGATTCTAGAGCTTATGAAACCCCTAAGATTAACTCTCTATTTCCTTGGGGAACACAGACACAAGGCGGAGGTTAGGATGTTGTTTGCTGGGCCAAGAAGTGTTTAAGAGGAGTGTGATAGGAAAAATTCTAAAGATCCCCCCACCAAAAAAATTTCTGTCCTGAGATTATTCAATCAAACTAATCTTGGCACGGCTGTGAAAAGATTTTATGATTGTAATTAAAGTCCCTAGTTGACCTTAAAATATTAAAAAATTCTGGATAGGACTAATCTTATCACATTAGCCTTTGAAAGCATAAAGCTGTCTCCAGCTACTTAGTGAAAAGGAAGGCAGAGGGACAATCAGAGAGATTCCAGATATGAGAAGGACTCTATGACCGTTACCGATTTGAAGAAGGACAGAGCCATGAGAGTGATGTGAATGGTCTCTAAGTAATGAGGGCAAACTCCGGCTGACAGCCAGCAAAGAAACAGGAACTTCAGTACTACAACCACAAGGAACTGATTTTGCCAACAATCTGGTGGAACTTGGAAGTGGATCCTTCCCTTGGCCTCCAGACAAGAACCCAGCCCAGCCAACACCTTGACTTTAGCACCTCATAAGACCATAAGCAGAGAACCCAGTCAAGAGCTCCTCGACTGCTGAGCTACAGAACTCTGAAATAATGAATGGACATTCTTTTTAGTCCCTAAGTTTGTAGTAATTTGATACAAGCAATAATTAATTATTTCAAGGAGCCATCATTCCCCATCAGAAAGGAACACGACGGTTCTTAAATTACAGACTTTTCCTAAGCATCCCTAAGGAAGAGCTGACTCTGGTCACTATTATAATGTAGGTGAGTTTGTTGTAAGCCCGAGCTTTCCTTTTTGGCCCCCCCCCTTTCCCATTTTTGGTGATTCTCATGCTGTTCTATTTCCTTCCCCTAATTAGAGGTTTCAGTCAGGTCAAAATGTAAACAACTTAGCATAACCCTCCCAGGGAATTTGTGCTTTAACTGGAATCAAAGTTAAGCTAAAGGATTGCAGTTTAAGGGTAGGATAGCAGCTGTCATTTTCCCAGGCACCCTTAAAATCACAAAACTTTGACAGGCCCTGAATATGTGAGTGACATAGGCAAATGACAAATTAAGAAGAAATAAGGTTCAATCTGGCAGTGATAATAGAGTAACAGTAAGAATCTAGGCACACCATATCCCAAGATCAGTTTTCAGCATCTTAGATGTCAGCTATGTCAAATGTTAACTTTAAATGTTTTTAAGTAAAATATGCAGAGAGAGTCAAATGAGGGAGGCAAAATGCATGAAAAAAATAGACTTTTAATTAGATTCTTCTCATTCAATAGATTATTCACCCTATTTCAACTTATTAACGTCATTGATTTTTCTTTTAGAAAAGGAAAAAAGACTCCCAAATATCAAAAATACTTTTGACTTAATTAAAAGGAAATATCAAACTGCTGAGAAAACTATGTCCAAAGGGAAGATTGATTTTTTTCCCCTAGTCTATAACAAATGTATTAGCACTAACTCAGTGAAACATTCCAAGAAGGATACACATTCTGGAAACTTCATGATGTTCATTGGATTCTACTTGCCAGTGTCATGGGCTCAGTTGCATCTCCCCAAAATATATATGTTGAAATCCTAATCCCCAGAACCTCAGAATGTGACAATGTTTGCAAATAGGGTTTTTAAAGAGGTGATTAAAGTTAAATGAGGGCATTGGGTGGAACCTAATCCAATATAGCTGCTGTTCTTATAAGAAGAGGAGATTAGGACATAGACACCCACAAAGGGAAGACCATGTGAAGACACAGGAAGAAGATGGCCATCTACAAGCCAAGGAGAGAGACCTAAGAGAAAATCAACACAACCAACACTTGGATTTTGGAATTCTAGCCTCCAGAATCATGAGAAAATAAATTTCTGTTGTTTAAGCCACCCAGTTTGTGGTACTTTATGGCAGCCCTAGCATATTAATACAGGCAGTATTCCAGACACGTATATATTATTATCTCTCTTACCTTGAAAAATGTCTCCAGATGTTTACATAGCATCAGAAAGAAAAAGAATGTTATAAAACACCTATTTAATTCATTTATTTACACTTTAATTCAACACATATATATTAAGCACCACAGTATGCTCATGTCAGTACACTGTGAGGTATCTCTGTTAGGTAGGAAGACAGAGAAATATAAAGCTAGTCTCCAGGACTATTCCATTTTCAAAGTTTTTGAAGTGGGCCCTTTCCTCCCTCCTCTTCCACCTCTCTGAGCCTCGCTCTCATCCACAGGGGTGCAGAGACAGCTGTGGTCCACATGGGTGGGCTGAATGGGCTTCAGGGAAGAGCATGCAGCCCACACAGGGGCAGGTTCTTGGTGGATGAAAGCAGGGATGCCACCCACTGCACCCCTGCCTCGCCGAGGACATTCAGGAGCCCAGTCACCTGGCCACTGTGCACCAGGAACAGCACATATCTGAATGAGAACTCGCTCCCACCAATGGAGAGATGCCAAAATCTGCAAGCTGGTTAGAAGACTTTATCTAACAAAATGAGAAATCGTGTGGCTGACAGGGTCTTGGTGCTCCAGCCAGGTGTCAGGCCTGAGCATCTGAGGTGGGATAGCTGAGTTCAAATCACTGGACAACTACAGACTTCCTGGCCCCACGTACTATCATTTGGTGAAAGCTTGCTGAGAGATCTCCATCTCAGTGCTAAGACCCAGCTCCACCCAAACGCCAGCAAGTTCCAGTGCTTCATGCCCAATACCAAACAACTAGCAAACAGGAACACAATGTCACACATTAGCAGAGAGGATGCCTAAAATAATACTAAGTTCATAGACATCCCAAAACCCACCATAAGACACAACACTGCCAACTAGAAAGACAAGATCCAGCCACACCCACCAGAGCACAGGCACAAGTCCCCTCCACCAGGAAGCCTACTCAACCCACTGAACCAACCTCACCCACTGGGGCAGACACCAAAAACAATGGGAACTACAAACCTGCAGACTGCAAAAAGGAGACACCAAATACAGTAAGTTAAACAAAATGAGAAGACAGAGAAATATGCAGCAGATGAAAGAGCAAGGGAAAAACCCACCAGACCAAACAAATGAAGAGTAAATAGGCAGTCTAACTGAAAAAGAATTCCAAGAAATGATAGTAAAAATGACCCAAAATCTTGGAAATAGAATGGAGAAAATACAAGAAAAGTTTAACAAGGATCTAGAAGAACTAAGGAGCAAACAAACATGATGAACAACACAATAAATGAACTGAAAAATTCTCTAGACGGAATCAATAGCAGAATATCTGAGGCAGAAGAATGGATACTGACCTGGAAGATAAAATAGTGGAAATAACTGCCACAGAGACTTCTGGGACAACAGTAAATGCACCAACATTCGAATTATATGGGTCCCAGAAGAAGAAGAGAAAAAGAAAGGGTCTGAGAAAATATTTGAAAAGACTATAGTTGAAAACTTCCCTAACATGGAAAAGTGAATAGTCAATCAAATCCAGGAAGCACAGAGAGTCACATAAAGTTAAATCCAAGGATAAACACGACAAGACACATACTAATCAAACTATCAAAAATTAAATACAAAGAAAAAATATTAAAAGCAGCAAGGGAAAAGCAACAAATAACACACAATGGAATCTCCATAAGGTTAACAGCTGATCTTTCATCAGAAATTCTGAAAGCCAAGGGAGTGGCAGGACATACTTAAAGTGATGAAAGGGAAAAACCTACAACCAAGATTACTCTACTCGGCACAAGTATCTCATTCAGATTCGACAGAGAAATTAAAACCTTTACAGAGAAGCAAAACTTAAGAGAATTCAGCACCACCAAACCAGCTCTACAACAAATGCTAAAGGAACTTCTCTAGGCAGTAAACACAAGAGAAGGAAAAGACCTACAATAACAAACACAAAGCAATTAAGAAAATGGGAATAGGAGCATGCATATCGATAATTACCTTAAATGTAAATTAATTAAATGCTCCAACCAAAAGACATAGACAGGCTGAATGCATACAAAAACAAGACCCGTATATATGCTGTCCAAAAGAGGCCCACTTCAGACCTACAGACACATACTGAAAGTAAGGGGATGGAAAAAGATATTTCATGCAAATGGCAATCAAAAGAAACTGGAGTAGCAATTCTCATATCAGACAAAATAGACTTTAAAATAAAGACTATTACAAGAGACAAAGAAGGACACTACATAATGATCAAGGGATCGATCCAAGAAGAAGATATAACAATGGTAAATATTTATGCACCCAACAAAGGAACATCTGAAAACATAAGGCAAAGGCTAACAGCCATGAAAGGATAAATCAACAGTAACACAATAAGAGTAGGGGATTTTAACACCAATGGAAAGATCATCCAAAATGAAAATAAACAAGGAAACACAAGCTTTAAATGATACGTTAAACAAAATGGACTTAATATTTATAGGACAGTCCATCCAAAAACAACAGATACACTTTCTTCTCAAGTGCTCATGGAACATTCTCCAGGATAGATCATAGCTTGAGTCACAAATCAAGCCTTGGTAAATTTAAGAAAATTGAAATCATATCAAGTATCTTTTCCAACCACAATGCTATGAGATTAGATATCAATTACAGGAAAAAAAACTGTAAAAATTACAAACACACAGAGGCTAAACAATATGCTACTAAATAACCAGGAGGTCACTGAAGAAATCAAAGAGGAAATCAAAAAATACCTAGAAACAAATGACAATGAAAACACCATGACCCAAAACCTATGGGATGCAGCAAAAGGAGCTCTAAGAGGGAAGTTTATAGCAATATAATCCGACCTCAAGAAACAAGAAAAATCTCAAATAAACAACCTAACCTTACACCTAAAGCTATTAGAGAAAGAACAACAACAACAACAACAACAACAAAAACCCACAACGTTAGCAGAAGGAAAGAAATCATAAAGGTCAGATCAGAAATAAATGAAAAAGAAATGAAGGAAACGATAGCAAAGATCAATAAATCTAAAAGCTGGTTCTTTGAGGAGATAAACAAAATTGATAAACCTTTAGCTAGAAAAATGGGAGAAAACTCCAGTCAACAGAATTAGAAATGAAAAAGGAGAAGTAACAACTGACACTGTAGAAATACATAGGATCGTGAGAGATTACTACAAGAAACTCTATGCCAATAAAATGGACAACCTGGAAGAAATAGACAAATGCTTAGAAAAGCACAACATTCAAACACTGACCCAGGAGGAAATAAAAAATATAAACAGACAAATCACAAGCGCTGAAATTGAAACTGTGATTAAAAATCTTCCAACAAACAAAAGCCCAGGACCAAATGGCTTCACAGGTGAATTCTATCAAACATTTAGAGAAGAGCTAACACCTATAGTTCTCAAAATCTTCCAAAATATAACAGAGGGAGGAACTCTCCTAAACTCATTCTACAAGGCCACCATCACCGTGACACCAAAACCAGAAAAAAGTGCCACAAAAAAAGAAAACTACAGGCTGATATCACTGATGAAGATAGATGCAAAAATCCTCAACAAAATACTAGCAAACAGAATCCAACAGCACATGAAAAAGGTCATACACCATGATCAAGTGGGGTTTATCCCAGGAATGCAAAGATTCTTCAATATATACAAATCAATGTGATACACCATGTTAATAAATTGAAGTATAAAAACCATATGATCATCTAAATAGATGCAGAAAAAGCTTTTGACAAAATTCAACACCCATTTATGAAAAAAACCCTCCAGAAAGTAGGCATAGAAGGAACTTACCTCAACATAATAAAGGCCATATATGACAAACCCACAGCCAACATCGTTCTCAATGGTGAAAACCTGAAACCATTTCCACTAAGATCAGGAATGAGACAAGGTTGTCCATCTCACTACTATTCAACATAGCTTTGGAAGTTTTAGCCACAGCAATCAGAGAAGAAAAAGAAATAAAAGGAATCCAAATCAGAAAAGAAGAAGTAAAGCTTTCACTGTTTGCAGATGACAAGATATTATACATAGGGAATCCTAAAGATGCTACCAGAAAACTACTAGAGCTAATCAGTGAATTTGGTAAAGTAGGAGGATATAAAATTAATGCACAGAAACCTCTTACATTCCTATACACTAATGATGAAAAATCTGAAAGAGAAATTAAGGAAACATTCCTATTTACCATTGTAACTAAAGAATAAAATACCTAGGAATAAACCTACCTAAGGAGACAAAAGACCTGTATGCAGAAAACTACAAGACACTGATGAAAGAAATTAAAGATGATACAAACAGATGGAGAGATATACCATGTTCTTGGATGGGAAGAATCAACATTGTGAATATAACTATACTACCCAAAGCAATCTACAGATTCAGTGTAATCCTTATCAAACTACCACTGGCATTTTTCACAGAACTAGAAGAAAAAATTCCACAATATGTATGGAAACACAAAAGACCCTGAATAGCCAAGAAAATCTTGAGAAAGAAAAACGGAGCTGGATGAATCAGGCTTCCTGACTTCAGACTATACTACAAAGCTACAGTAATCAAGACACTATTGTACCAGCACAAAAACAGAAATATAGATCAATGGAACAGGATAGAAAGCCCAGAGATAAACCCAAGCACCTATGGTCAAGGTATGTTTGATAAAGGAGGCAAGAATATACAATGGAGAAAAGACAGCCTCTTCAATAAGTGGTGCTGGGAAAACTGGACAGCTACATGGAAAAGAATGAAATTAGAACACTCCCTAACACCGTATACAAAAATAAACTCAGAATGCATTAAACACCTAAATGTAAGGCCAGATACTATAAAACTCTTAGAGGAAAACATAGGCAGAACACTCTATGACATAAATCACAGCAAGATCCTTTTAGACTCACCTCCTAGAGAAAGGGCAATAAAAACAAAAATAAACAAATGGGACCTAATGAAACTTAAAAGCTTTTGCCCAGCAAAGGAAGCCATAAACAAGATGAAAAGACAACCCTCAGAATGAGAGAAAATATTTGCAAATGAAGCAACTGACAAAGGATTAATCTCCAAAATATACAAGCAACTCATGCAGCTCAATATCACAAAAACAAACAACCCAATCCAAAAATGGGCAGAAGATCTAAATAGACATTTCTCCAATGAAGATATACAGATTGCCAACAAACCCATGAAAGGATGCTCAGCATCACTAATCATTAGAGAAATGCAAATCAAAACTACATTGAGGTATCACCTCACACCAGTCAGAATGGCCATCAAAAAATCTATAAACAATAAATGCTGGAGGGGTGTGGAGAAAAGGGAACCCTCTTGCACTGTTGGTGGGAATGTAAATTGATACAGCCACTATGGAGAACAGTATTGAGGTTCCTTAAAAAACTAAAAACAGAACTACCATATGACCCAGCAATCCCACTACTGGACATATACCCTGAGAAAACCATAATTCAAAAAGAGGCATGTACCACAACGTTCATTGCAGCTCTATTTACTGTAGCCAGGACATGGAAGTAACCTAAGTGTCCATCGACAGATGAATGGATAAAGAAGATGTGGCACATATATGCAATGCAATATTACTCAACCATAAAAAGAAACAAAACTGAGTTATCTGTAGTGAGGTGTATGGACCTAGAGTCTGTCATACAGAGTGAAGTAAGTCAGAAGGAGAAGAACATATATGTATGCTAACACAAATATATGGAATCTAAAAAAAAAAAAATGGTTCTGAAGAACCTCGGGGCAGGACAGGAATAAAGTTGCAGATGTAGAGAATGGACTTGAGGACACGGGGAGGGGGAAGGGTAAGCTGGGACGAAGTGAGAGAGTGGCATGGTCATATATACACTACCAAATGTAAAATGGATAGCTAGTGGGAAGCAACCACATAGCACAGGAAGATCAGCTCGGTGCTTTGTGACCACCTAGAGAGGTGGTATAGGGAGGGTGGGAGGGACACGCAAGAGGGAGGAGATATTGAGATATATGTATATGTATAGCTGATTCACTTTGTTATATAGCAGAAACTAACACAACATTGTAAAACAATTATACTCCAATAAAGATGTTAAAATAAATAAATAAAGCCAGTCTCCACCCTCAAAGTCTTTACAACCCAAAGGGTTGTGAAGACTCAGAAAGACCTATTTTCAAGCCCTGATATATCCAGATGAGCTTGAATGGGTGACTTAAACTCTCTAAGCCTCGGATTCCTCATTTATAAAACGGGACAACCAGCACATAGCAGTACTATGAAGATAAATCAGATAATTTATACAATACACTCAGTATAGTGTCAGATACATATTAAGGGCTCAAGCAATATTAATTCATGTTAGTGTAACAATTATTTTATTAATGAGAAGTATATACCCATGGCCAAAAGGAGTGGTCCAGGAATGGGAGACATTAATGTGAGCTTGAGTCATGTGGCCATTCACAAAGGGAAGGTACAGCTTAGAAAGGAGTTATTCCAGCCCTTTACATGAGCACAGGGTCAGAAAAGGACAGCAGAGAAGGTCGGGATGGAGAGCAGAGGACTCAGGCAGGGAGGAGGCACTGGAAGCTAACGTTTGGAGCAGGCTGGAACTTGGTGGTTCTCGGGCTCCTATCAGCTTTAGCACAGGGTCCCCTGAACTTGAATGTTTCTTCTGTTATGTCTTTTTCAATATTTTTATGAGATCCCGGCCTCGTGCATCAACCATAGGGATGATGTTAGGTGGAAAAGAAAATTAATCTCCTATAATTCAGTTTCAAATATATCTTAATAGGTTAGAGTGATGAGCTGAATCTTACAAGATGTCATTTTTACAAAGATGAATGTAAATTCCTACACTTAGGTCTAAACAGCCAACTGCACAAAGTACCTGTGGTAAGAATATGGCCCGGCAGCAACTAAGGAGAAAAGGCCCAGAAGTTTTAGGAGACAAAGAGTCTTAGTGGGTTGTGGCTGCCATCTTCAATGACACCAATAGAACCTGGGAAATAATTGTTGTTTTATTTTTAGTTAACATATATTTGATCACATCTGATGTATTGTCTTTAAATTTGAGCATCACATTTCAAGAAGGAAATCAACAAATTAGAACATCCTACTCAGAAATAGATAATTAGAGCTGAAGGAACATCCATTTGTATGTGTATAGGAAGAAAAGGTAAAGAAGGCAAAATGTAAACTGGATTTGTGAGATTGAACCAGAAAGAAAACAACTGGGAGAAAAAGGTTAGGAATCAGAGGTGTATAAAGTATGCTCTGAGGATTGTGAGTAGCTTAGTCTAGTTGGAGTAGATATATAAAAAGCAATTATATCTCTTTTTTTCCCTCTTCTTTGGATATGCAATGCGTTATGCCTCTACACCAGAAGATAAGTTTTTACCCCACCCCTAGCCCCACTGAACCCACAAAGCAGCTAACAATTTATAAACCAACACACGAGGCAGCTCACTTAGTAATGGAAACATGGGGGGAGAATAATTTTTGTTCCGTGAAAGGAAGAATCATTGTATTATCTTATACGCCTTAAGTTGCTCTTATGTACTGGAACCCCATCCCCTCAGATGGGCTGGTAATGGAAAAAAACACTTTCTGGAAATCTCAGCTCTACCCCTTTCTCACCGAGTTTCTTCCCAATCAGGTTAAGTGTGGTAGGACCTCTTACCTTGATTTGCTGATGCCAGTGAATGACCCAAGATAGTACTGTAAGATTGAGATGGTCAACAAGGACCTGTGATGATTTTTCCAATCTCCTTTTCCCTTTTGCAAGCCACTTCTTTCCACCACCACCACTACCAACAGAAGCAAACACAAAGTGTGTTGCAGACACTTTCTTCAGTTCTCCAGAGCCCCATTTGTGGTGATACACCTTCCTAGGCAGGCCTGGGACCTTTCCTAGTTCCTGTCCCTCTGTCAGAAGTGACCTGTCCTACTAAAAAACCTACAGAAGAATGAATTTTCTAAACTAATTTGTGACCAAGGTTGTTATAGCCAAATAATGGTTTGATGTATTCTGCAACTTAGTTTCATCTAGGGTGGAAGGGCCTTTTATCCAGAACTCAAAGTTGGGAAGCTCTCTTCCAATCCCCCAACTGAAACACATACCTTAAGTCTGCACTCAGGTTGTTTGGGCCCTTGGGTTTCTGGGAACACAAAGGGTAGAAGCTTTTCAACTAGTGTTCAAATCATCATGAGAAATAGGCCTCTCACACTGCTGTGGCTTTAGACAAGTGTAGAATAATACTACACATGGTAGAAGCTATAAACTCTGGGCTAAAACTTGTCAGGAAATGTTCACCTGTTTTGATCAGGCCACTCCAAAAAGAAAATAAAGATCACAGTCTAAACAGATAAACAAGAATGACAAACTAAGGAGCTAAAGGGTCCTAAAAACAGAGGCTATTTTTGCAAAGCTCATAAGTTCACCTTAGGGAGCAAAGCCCATCAAAACAGATGACACCCATATACACCCCCACATAAAGAAGCAGAAAACCAAGATTAAGCCAAGACTGCAAATATGCACTTAGGGACCCTGGGTTTCATGATAGGCAGTAGTCAGGCTGGTATCCCCAGCTGCCTACAAGGAAGAGGCATATTTGGGGCTAAGTCAAAAAGTCAGTCCAGACTTTTCCTCTCCTTCCAATGAGAAAGAAACTCTGCAACAAATGTTGAATATTTACCCCAATTCGTGCCTTGCTCCTTTTCTGAGAGTGACTTTGTATATAAAAGGACTCTGATGTCCAAAGACTGAGGAGATCTAGGAGGATGCTAATTGGATGACATGCCCATAAAAGGCACTGAAGGATTCTTCCAGCATCCCCTGGAACATTCTGATGGGGACAGAGGAAAGGGACAAAGTATGTGATTAAATAGTTAATTCCACTAAAGGATTGTAAGTAAATAAAAGAGTATGAGAGACCCCTGTAAGTTAATGATCATTCAAGAAAGCAGGCTTTCTTTGCAACAAAACCATGCAACAGAAGCATGAGATATGCCCCAAAACAATAAAACAATGGTAAAATGAGACCCACATCCTGCCCAGTGAGGTCAGTAAGTTAATGATTCCTAGGACATGCTCCTCTGCACACACTAAAAACAAAATTATAGGAAAGGGTAACATTATATTGAAACCTGAGATGATTTACCATATTTTAGTATATATTACCATTTTTTGCTCATTTCCATTGCACCATGACAGTCCCGGCTTGACCATGCAGAGTTAAGAAAACTTCCTCATCGGACATGGAGGAGGAACTGATGATGGAAGCTCGACGTCTACTCAAGAATGAGGAAGAATGTGGTCTTCTCCCCCTCCCCACTTTTCCTTTGATTATAAAACTGTAGCCCACTAGGTTCTCGGGTGTGGCACCCTCTCGCCTGCTCACTTGTAAGGCTCACAAGCATCCTATTCTAATAAATCATTTCGTATCTGTCACTTTGCCTCTAGCTGAATTCTTTCTACACTGAGACATAAAGAACCAGAGCTCCTCAGAACACCCCCACCCCCGAGACGCCACCTAGCAATTTCAATGCTACAGTGGTTGGAAGGAATTAGAGGCCAGTCCCATATACCCCTGCTGAAAATACCGGCCTTCAGCCTGCCCCTCAGCTCCATCCCTCAGATCCCTGATATAACAACACACAAACACCTTTTCCTCCAACAACATACAAAATAGCAACCAGGAAACACACCACCTCTAACCTCAGCAATACAACACTACAGCCAACAAAAGTGACTAACACTTAGGAGCATTTACTATGTGCCAGACACAATTCTGCTCGTGTGAAATGTAACATCTCATTTAAACTCATTTTTAAAAGGTGTACTTGGCAGGTGAGGAAACTGAGACACCCAAAATTTAAAGGGCCTTGTCCACATCAAATGACTGACTAATGGAAGAGCCAGCCTTACTTTAACTAATAAGCTCTACTGGCTCCTGATATCTATACAAGCTGATCCCAGTACTAACCCACCCTGTAAACCTCTTTCTTGAAGCCACACTTCCTCTATCCAATATTCCACTTTCTCTCAATGTTCCCCTTCTCCCCCAATATCCTAGGACATTTCTTTGAGCACTCCTGCTATTTATTGATGGTAAGTGATGCCCAGTTACCCCACAATGCTGGACCTCATCCTCAGATACATCAAAAAGTACTGCTAATGCATTTGACCCCCAACTTCCCAGTTCCTATCCTCCTTGCCTGCACTGACCCCTACCTGCAGCCTCAAGCCAATGTCACACCTTTCCTCACTCATAATTGCCCCACCTCCAAGATTCCCAGCTGGCAACCTTCCCTCTGGATGACAAATGTGTTTCCATTCACAATAGCTATTCTTGCTGTACACGTCCTTCCCATCACGATTCCTGAATATTGTACTTTGCTCACTTCCCACAGCCTATTGATCCCCTGCCGACTACACCATGGAGAGCCACCCTAACAAGGTTTACATTCAGTCATGATTCTCACTCTCACCACCTTCCTGTGCCTCAATTCCTCTTGCTCCCTCTTACCCCGGTGCAATCACAGCATCTTTATTCCACCCTGTGCTTGCTCAATTAATTAAAGTTTTCACTAATGCATTATTAATTGAGATATGGTGTCATCTATCACAAAGCAAATAAATATTTTTCAAAGACAACACACTATGCTAATACAGTTATGGTGAAATAGCACTTTCACATATTGCTGGTTGTGATAAAAAAATTAACACACTCTTCTGGAAGCTATATGTAAATCGAGTCCTTTTAAAATCAAGTCTATGTAAATTTGTGTCTGTAAATCATTTCCTATTAAAATTCATACCACTTTACTTGATAATTTGGTTTCTATATATCCATACTAAGTAAATAATTAGTCCCCCAAAGTGGTGTCCGTGCCCCTCTAAACCTACCCAAATCTACACACTTATCAAGACCCAGGGCAATTTCCTCCACCTCTGTGAAATTTTAAGGCCACAAAAAGCTCTCTCTTCTTTGAATAGCTAATGCACTAGGTGTCTCTGCTTCTCATGCCTGGCATTGCTGGCTATCAATTTATTCAGATTCAACAAGCTTTTATGCTACATACTCACAATAGACTGGGAGGTATATTAGCACTGGGGAGACAAAGGATAATATATGACCTATGCCCTTGATAGATCAGCCCTTATCCTTCTCCCTAACCAAGCTGAGGTACCCTTGAAGGCAAGGACAATGGTTTGTTTATTTTTTATATATGAAGAACCTAACATAAGGCTTCACAAAATGCAGCAGTTACTTAATAAACTTTTTCCTGAGAGATTCATTTAAGGATACAAAGTGGTGTCATCAATCCCAGAACCCTTATTCCAAAAGGTTCTATCATGGTAAATTAATTTCAACTGAGATTCTCCCAACTGTGGACAGTCTGGCTTTGACTGATGAATATTTGGGGAAGAATTTAATTTTCAGGGTAAACAATGATCTATATTTCCTCTTATGTATGACATAAAAATAAGGTCCTCCCCCCCCAAAATTTTTTTACTTGGAAAATTATATTTCTACATACCTAGACTATAATTAAACCCCAAAGACAAATAGGAATACCCATCATTTATTAAAGGTCTATGGTTATATTATCTACACTTTTCCTATGAGGCTATCAAACCTCAGAGAAGTTAACAGATGATAAAACTAGTAAGTAGTAGATGAAAAATTTATTCCCAGATCCCTTCCCATTGCACTATGCTATTTTCCTGATGTGCATATGTATGTGTTTTAGAAATAGACATTCCTAGGGGAAGTTTTTCCTGTGTATCTCAAAATACCCAAATGTCATTATAAGTAACTCAAAGACAAGAAACAGAAGACTTCCTGTTAGCAGAGTGCCCTTTCTTTTATCTCTAGCTCTGCCCACCTCCACTCCCACCCCAACATTCACATCATATTAACTTTTTCTACTTCTCATTTTGACTGAGTTTTCCTTCTGAGGTCATTGTGCTTATTTTCACTTTACAAAAGGTCTATTCGTAGAAAGGATAAGCCAGGACAGAGGCTGGTGCATGGAGCATGAACCTTTCAAGGCACCTGGACTCTTTACAGATGTCAATAGAAAACTAGCGTCCTAATAAGAAACAAAAGGCTCACTCAGATTAGGATAATGTAAAGACAACTGAACAAAGGAACTGTTTACAAATAAAGTGTCCCTTTTGTAAATAAGTGTTTTTTTGGTAAACAGTTGTTACTTCTCCCAGATGTGAGGAGACAAGTAGAAGGAGAAGATGCAGGAAGGAGAGAAGTCCACCTTATGAGGAGCGGTAGAGTCAGCCCAAGATGACCTCATAGAGGGAGAACCTGAAGAATAAGTATCCTGGTCTCACTCTCTTCCCTCCCTCTGATTTCCTGCCAGGGATCCCAACTGGCCAAATCCAATAGGATACCTCTTCCTGTGGGCACAGGAGACCACTGATATAATTCATGCAGGTCAGCCTCTCCAGGCAGAGAGCAGGAGAGGAAAGTATACAGAGGTATGAAAAATGGATGAAGTGGAGTAAGAGATATCCAGCACAAATAGTGAGAGTCATCCTCAAAGATTTGTCAGGTATCACATCTTTCGCATGGAGGATAGAACTTTTAAATACACAAGGTTGGTACTATGAAGGAATATTAGACTCAAGATGAGAAATGTCTAATATATAAGGTGTACTAATAAAATCCATACACATTTGGTTATGGATAGTTGGATATTAACAAGTATTATTATTATTATGTAGACTGAACCAACATTAACCAGTCCCAACTTTGATTTTCTTATAATTAGAAATGTAGAAAATACCCACCACCAGAACCAAAGCATTGTCAACAATGGTATACACAAGAGTAACACATATTTTGCCATATTAGCATCTTGGAAGAGTTCATATTTTATTGGGGGATTCTGTAGTGCGTAGGGAATAGAAGCATGGACACAAATCATAGTGAGGACAGAGCACCAGATCTTGGAAGTGGAAGACTGACTGTCACAACATGGACTTCAGAGTTGTCACCAATAAAATGGGAGAAATACAATACACTCTTCTCCCCACAAGAGTGTTGTTGTAATAGACACATGAAAGTCCTTAATAAATTATAAAGTGTTGCACACATATGACTTTTATTGTTGTCTCATTATATAGTTATGCCAGCTCTTCCCAGTAGACTGAAAACCTTTTGGGGACAGAGGCCACCCATTCTCCATAGTATCTACCATACAGCATGGCATATACTAGTTGCTCAGTAAATAGTTTGTTGATACATAAATACAAGTCAGTACTTTCCCAGTATTTAATGGGATTCAGTCATGCCACCATCCCTAAATACAGTGGTTTTACTTAAAGAAACAAAGATACAAAATTAGAGACTCTTCGTGAAATTATTATGAAATTGTTATTAGTGCATGCCAGAGCATGTTACAAAGCAAGTTCTTTTTACATAAAACCCATCAGTGGAAAGGATAAGCCAGAGGAGGGGCAGGCGTGTGAACTCATTGCTAGAAGAAAAGTGTATCAGTCAAGGTCCCAAGAGGAAGTAGTGCCCTTGCCAGTCCAGGCACTCAGCACAAGTGCAGGTGCAGGTGTACTTGAGCCCAAAGCCACCTCACCACCCTCCAGAGATCTTCTCCCCCAGAAAGCCATCCGTGCTCTTGCAAGTTTTCTCAACATTATTCCTCTCAGCTGAGACTCTTTTGTTGCTGGCTGTTAAAACGGAAAGCTTTTATAGTGTATATAAGCCAGAGGTGACACAATTAAATGAAACTATTTGTCATATAAAATTTACATCAGCAGGAATTAAACGTCAAATAACTTAGGACTGACAACCTCTACTGAGTCATAAAGACTCTAAATTAGTCTTGTGAAGGGTATTCTTATCCAGTCCCTAATAAACTCCACTCCACCTAAGATTTACTTTCCAAAGTGCTGGAAGGAGAATGTCAAGGATGAGGTTGTCTTATCCATCACAAAAAGTTAAGTGGAGATTAAATATTCATCCTGTACTAACTACGCAAAGTCCAGCATAAGAAAATGTAAATCTTGTCTCTGTTTTAATTGTGTGTCTTTGGGCTAACTGTACCACGTCTCTAATTTTCAGATAATACCACCCACTATTCCTCACGGCTTCAGGAAACTACTTTTTAAACTAATGGAGTCTATTTTCTAGAGCAACTTTAGGTTTATAAAAAAATTGAACGGAAAGTACAGAGAACTGCCATATACCCCTCCCTCTTCCACCCTCTCAGTTTCTCCTATGATTAACATCTTTTATTCATGTGGAACATTTGTGACAATTGATGAATCAATATTGATACATTGTTATTAACTAATAATAATAGTTTACATTAAGGTTCACTTTGTGTTGCACAGTTATGGGTTTTGACAAATGTTTAATGTCATAAATCTGTCCTTATGGTATCATACAGAATAGTTTCACTGTCCTAAAAAATTGGCTGTTCATGAAAAAAATTTAAGAATGAAGTGAAATAATGAAGGGGTATTTTTTTGGCCTATAAGACGCCAGGTAAGTGTCAGGTAAGTGTCACAGAGATGGGTTTCCTTCATCCATTTATTTAACATAATACTAAATATTGGAGACACAAGATGAATAAGACACAGCTCCATCCCATGGGCACTGGGAAATGTGCACATAAATGACACCACAGATTACAATGATCTTCATAGTAAAGGTGTCTAAAGAACTAACACAGTTAACATGCATTAAGTATTGATTCTGTACCAGGCAGAATTCCATGCTTTATATCATTTTATACCATTAAAACCCCACAGCCACTGTTGTGGTAGACACTCTCCTCATCTACCTTTTATATATGAGGTCCCAATAGAAGCCAATGAGCATCTCTGCTGGGAGCACATATGAGCTCCAGAGAAGAGGCGACTGAGCTGAGTTTTTAAAACAATTTGGAGTCCCCCAGCACATGGCAGGGGAAAGGGTATGCAGAACAGAAGGAGCAAAGGGAAGAAGGGCACAATGAGGTCACAGTGCTCACATGTATTCAGATGCCCAAGTGCATCAATGTGTTCAGACAACTGGCAAAAAGGAGGTTGCAGCAAGAGATGAGGGTGAAGAGAAAGGCAAAAGTCAACCAAGGGAGGTTTGTTACCAACTCCAACTGCTCCCAGAACACATACTGCTCACTGCACAACAGGCCAATAAATCGAGAGATGAGTTCCTGGGACAACTTTTCTATTTGGAAAGCCAGCAGACCAAGAAGATGGTGGACTAGTGTCCCAAAGAACCATCTTGCCTGGGTTTGAATGTTAATTTCTTTTATAGAACAAAGTGGGGAGGTGAGCAGGTAAAGTAAAA
This sequence comes from Balaenoptera ricei, assembly GCF_028023285.1. Taxonomy (NCBI): domain Eukaryota; kingdom Metazoa; phylum Chordata; class Mammalia; order Artiodactyla; family Balaenopteridae; genus Balaenoptera; species Balaenoptera ricei. The sequence goes on along the minus strand of NC_082651.1, from coordinate 17,079,119 downwards.
AAGATGATAAGTTGTTGCAAATATTTCCTTGTTCCACCAGACTCTGGAGGGGATGTGTTAATTTCTTCTTTCCTGCAGCCATTCACAGGATGTTTCCTGTGAGCTAAACAATGGTATTTTAGCTTAACAGTCAGGCATGGGAGGCATGGTTCCTGGAGATGGGCCATTATGTATTCTTTATGCTATAGCAACATCCCTTCAACGATTAACTTGTAGCAAAAGCAATAGAATACAAAAGTTAAAGTAAAAGAAACAGATCCAATACAGAGTCAGATTTGTTCTTCCCTGTTACAGTCTTGGGCGTGCTGCTCAGGAGTTGGTTCTTTACTCTATGGGAAGGTTTTCATATTATTTATTTAGCCTTTTGGAGAAATTATTCTCAAGCAGGCTGTAGAACAGTTGGGAGAGCTGGAGGAAAACTAATGAGACTCAGTTTAGTTGGTAAACAATAGGTGAACACATACTATGGGCCAGGACCTCCACTGGACTTGGGGATGATGAGATACATTTTAGAAATGTTAAGGAAACCAAAGGGATAAGGTTCAGAGGTAGGTATAGACCCCAAGAGTTTATGCCTAATTCTTAGTGCAGAAAGCTGGAAACATATGATAGGAACAAAAGTAAAGCATGGTTCTGCTAAAGTCTTGAGAGAAATGGAGAACTCGGAACTGGAGCAGCTTTAGGGCCAACAGGCTCAGCAGCCAAGAATTTAGACAGCCATGAATTCTGGGCATCAGTTAGGACTCTGGTGGATATCAGCTTCAGAACTTGGGGTCCAACATGCATCTTTGCCAGCATCAGCCTTATGGTCTGTCACTTCATCAGCCAAACAGGGGAGACACTGTCAGATAAGATATAAGAAGATAATATTTTTAAATATTTCCCAATTTATTTTTTCTCAGGGATTATTTTATTGTCACCATCATCATCATTTGGTTTCCTCCAACATTAAATACAGAGCAAAAGTATGTGACTAATTACCTCAGAGAAGATAATATGCAACAAGACAAGGCTGTAGGTAGTCTTTTGTAAACCTATAGCATGTGCAAACACACACACACACATGCACACACACACAAAATATCTCTTGAAAACCATGACTTTCAGATGCAGGAGCCAGGTGCTTGATGGAGGGCAATATTTTTGTTATTCTAAAAATCTTGACTTAAATACTAAATAACTGTCATCTCATGGAAAAAGTCTAGCATTTCTAGATAAATAATATATTGGAAAGAGAATGCAGAATATGTAAGAGCCAGGTAGGTCCCACCCAAAAGTTTCACAAGTTTTACCAGCTGGAACAAGGTCTTACCCTTCCAAGAGAATGTGACTGCACCAGGCCAGGAATTCTGGAGAATAATTGAGACAGGCTGGGACCTGGGACCCTTTGCTGCAATGTTTGCACCTGGACAAACATCTCCTCAAGCAACAAAATACAAAGAAACTATGAGGGACTAAAAATGACTGTGTGCATGCACACAGTTTTGCAGTTGGGACAAATTAAGGACAACAAGATACAAAGAGACCAAAAACCCAACTGCCATTTCTGAAAAGCCAGGAGCAAAAACAGGTACTGTGCATGCCCCCTACACACAACAGCACCAAAGTGGTGGGCAAACTACCTAAGCCACCCCTCCGGCCTGACCCCTGGACCCACCACTACCTTCACCCCATATAAGGAACCAGCTCCCCACCTAACCCCCCAACCCCACTCAGGGAGCGAGCAGGCAAGCAAGGGAAACTGTTGCTTGTTCTTGCCACCATCTGCTGCAGCAGGGGCCCCAGTAAAGCCTTGCCTGAATTTCTTGTCTGGCCTCTGATCAATTTTTATAGATTAAAGGAGCCAAGAACTCTGGTCGGTAACATAGTGGCCCCTGCAGCAGCCTTTGGTCACAAATTGAATGGGAGATGGTGTGTAAATATCCTTCATCCCTTGGCGGAAGGGGAGGGGGAGGGCAACTCACACACGTGTTCTATGCTGACTCCCAGAATTGCCAGTAGGATTAAGCCCCAGTTACTTACACAGGAAACTCACTCTATAACACAACCTCCACTGGCTGCCTTCCCTTCCTTGTATACATTCCATTTCCTACTGATGTTTCCTGGGGTCACCTCCCAAATAAACTACACACAAGAATCCTTGTCTCAGAAACTGATTTGGAAAGACACCTTGTAACATGAGTTAAATAAATAAATCTGTAGCATTAGGAGGAGAAAGATAGGGAGAGTTCATGTCTAAGGGCCTTAACTTCCTCTGTGATAATAGGAAACAAAGCCATCTTTGCAGAATAAATTTGCGGAGTGGCTGGAGTTGCATAAGAAGTGTTTTGAGGAACAGATGAGGATACCAACTGGGACCATGTAGGAAGATTGCAGAGCAGCACTGAGAATCTAGCTAAAGTTGGAAACCACACCTGTACAGTCATGTGCTTTTCCCCTACCTACAGCATCCAGCCATCTGGAAGTTGGAGCAGAGAAGCAGATGGTCAAATTGATCAAAAGTGGGGAATGTGTAGGAAAGTTGCAGCATAAGGTCCATGGAGTAAGATAATTGGGTATGCTCCTGGCAAGAGAGTGACCAAAGTGATATACTATGGCCCAGCAAAGACAGAAAAAGGGACAGAGGAAGGAGTAGAGATAAGGTTGTAGAGTATGTGTGATAAGAGAAAAGAAGCAAGAGGGCTGGAGAGACAGAAATGTTTGCTCAGAGATGGGGAAAGCTGTGCATAAAATTTTAGATACAGATCAGTTCTAAGGGATGACTAGGACTGAGACTTGGCTTTGGGAGGGGACCGTCAATGCCCCAGAACTAAACAACCCAACATATGTGGTCCACATATTAAAGCCTGGATTCAGTATAGGTCTGCTTTGGATTTCCCAATTATCATCATGCTTTGGGTTCTCCTTGAGCCTTTAGAGAAAAGGAAGGATGTCATCTTTCCTCTTCATTTGATCTTTCCCCCTCTGTTTTCTCCCAAAAATTGAGGAGTTGGGATTAGGTGCTGTGACCCATTGCTCTATCAATCTAACCATAGTCAGGAAAATATGGGTAAGCACTTAGAAGTACATAGAAAGGATTCCTGCCCAGAGTGTCAGACAATACAGGCTCTAAGATTCCTTCTGTCTCCAATTGACCTGCAAGGACTCCCCATTCCCCATCAACTAAATGAAAAAAAACCTGAACTCATGGGTCATGTCCTGTTTTATCACCTACACATAGGGAATGCTCAATAAGTTGGGAGGAACAGAAGTTCTTCAAAGCCCCTGGGCTTGTAGAAACCAAGGGCAGCTCACAATCAGAGGGAATCTGAACATACATTTTAAACAGAAGAATGTTCCCTCCAGCTCCCTCATCCACTTCAGCCTATGAAGTCTTGAATTAATCAGAGGATCTAGAGGATGCCTGTCCCTGTGGCTCCTGAAAACAGGCACATCACCAATGCCACAAAGGCACTCCTCTTCCCAACTCGACTGTGCAGCATTTTGTAACAGTAAATATTGCTAAAAGAACAAAAGTCCCATCGACACCCACATGGCTGACAAGACCTTGATTTGTGTGTATCAACTCTGGGCCCCTGACTCCCTCTTCATTAATTACACATCAATGACACATTTGCCTGTGTGGCTCTGTGGGCCAATGATTGCATGGTGACAGAGAGCAGAGGAGGCTACATCTTAACGACTTTGGCATGCCTGGCCCTGGGGTGCCCCCGGAGCCTGTGCAGGGGCAATTATAAATATAAACACTGCTTGCCTAGACTGACAGAGAAAATGAAATCTCTGCTCCAAAAGAAGGAAATTGCTGATGATGTATATTCAACATGCTTATGAGGAGGGGCTGGGAGAGAAACAGCTGCGTGAGAAAGTAAGTTGCATTATTAATATAACATGATGATGACCATCATCATTCACATGTTTATTATACTTTAAAGTTTAAGGGGTAATTTTAAATCAAATATCTTATTTGATCCTCTCTATTAGGGCAGGAACTATTTTTGTGTTATATACAATGCCTAAGTCAGTGCTAAGCACGAAGTAGACATTTTATGAATATTTAGTGTTAAAAATGAATAAATGAACTAATCCAAGAATGGTGATATAAGACAGGCATTATAACTGTGTTCATTTCTCAGATGAAGCAACTGAGTTACAGAATGTTTTAGGGACTTGCTCAGAGTCACACAGCTAATAGGAAGCAGGGCCAGAATTCAGTCCTGGACTTTCTGCTTCCCAGACACATATTCTGTCCACTATACTCACTTATCAGGGAGTTTTGCATGGATGTGGCAATTACGAGTATACATGTCACAAAACCTCAACACCATCAGTGGTGCATGCTCCAGAAGGATGCATACAAAGCTCAGAACTCTACTGACCTCCACGAAGGGGAGAGTTTTGTCCAGCCACTGGTCCCAGCAGATGGCATAGTGATTTCTTGCTGACTGTGGGCTTGGGGGGACCTGGCTCTTCAGGACCACCACTCACAGAGCAGCATTCACTGCCTGAGGCTTTGGGTAGCACCCTAGCAATGGAGTTCCCAAGGCTTTGTTAGATACAGCATGTAGGGACCATGTTACCCCTCTGCTGATTTCTTCCTTAACCCAGGCTCATTCTTTCCCTCTTACAGTTCTTCCTAGCCCCTGCACTACCATGATGCTCTGGCATCCCCCACCTGCTCTGAACTGCAGGTTTTTGCCCTCCAGCACCCCCAAAATATGATCAGGGTCCACTTGTCATAACCCCTAAAGCCCATCAAAATGTTGTTGCTAGTGGGGTCAATTTTCCCTTTAGGCTCTAAGGGTGCTTCTAGGATGCATTCCTAAAGATATGGATCCTTAACTAGCTATACATGGCTTGGCCCTTTCTGGGATATTCATGTCTACACTGAATGTAAGAGAAATCCCAAAGAAATCTGGATAAAATGGATGTTTTTGCCCCAGAGAGGCTGAACCCCTGGTTTGGGAGCCAAATGAACACATTCATCACAATCTTCCCAATGGAGGTTGACACTGGATCTTTTAGATACCATTTCACTTACCATATGAATAACTGAGAATGATTGCTGGAGATGTATGGAGAGGAGATTTCATTGGTGGCCTTTAATAAGCTTCTGCCAGTTGAGGGAAAGTGTCTTCTCTTACAGAACTACTCAAGGCTGCCCCTGGATTATCTAAGCTGTACCTGTTTCTCCTGAGGTCTCCAAATAACTCCTGCACTTCTGGTGTTTTGTCATCCCGGCATGCATTTCCCTTTTAGTAATAGCACCTAGATTCTACTGGGAAAGCCCTTCCCCATTCACAGTTCATCATGTTTGGATGGAATTTAACCCCCATGTCCTCAGAGCTCCAGGGATAGGTGTGTGACCAGTCAGAATTTTTCACCCTGGGCCAGTGATCACATCAGGGATGGGCATGTGACCCAGGTTGGTCAAATCAGACTCAGTCCCTGGACACTTGATGTAACTATTGAGAAAGAGTAAGTCACTTTGAATTTGGTGAAAAATAAGTCTAGAATGCCTAGTGGTCATATTACCTGTGGGAAGAAAGAGCCTGATTGAAAATTAAATCAAAGTAGAATGAAACAGATCCAAAGATGAAGAAACAGAGTCCTAATGGTGAGGGATTCTTTAACTTAATTTTATAATGACAACAGTTGACTCAAGAATGGAATAGGAGCTACATGTATTTCATTATACAGATAACATAATAGAACTATATTCAACAAACTATATATTCCATAGCTATGCTGTTCAATGCAATAGTTATTAACCATATGTGGCTATTGAGCACTTGAAAGGTGGCTAGTCCAAATCGAGATAAACTGCAAGTGTAAAAGCACACTGAATTTCAAAGTCTTAGTGTGAAAAAAAAATGGATGTAAAATGTCTCATTAATAATTATATGTTGACTACATGTTGAAATGATAATATTTGGGGTATATTAGGTTAAATAAAATATATTATTAAAATCAGTGTCACCTATTTCTTTTTTTAATGTGGCTAATAGGACATTTAAAATTATTTACATGACTTGTGTTTTATTTCTACAGTGCTATTCTAAGTGGGAATTTTGATATTCATTACAAATAGTTCCCTAAAGGCTCCATAATAGTCTCTAGGAATATTTGCTAAGAGTAGAATGACTATATAATTTATCATTGAAACCAGGACACTTTAAGAATAAGAGGATGCTATAAATGATTATGCCAGAACAACAGGTATATTTATATACCAGGACAGTCATGGGCAACCCAAGATAGATAGTTACCAGGCTAAAATTCCTCTTTTCCTAAAATACAGATTCTTCTGATCCTAGCCCCACACAATTACTATCTTATGTTAGTCTATGGCATATTGCTTTCGGTAATTCTCTATTTCTTCTTATGCAACTGTTTAAATTTTGATTTTCAGATCTTTTATTGAATATGTTATTAAGGATGGTTTGTTTCACATATCTCCTTTAATTATTATTCATTAATTTGACAAATATGAATTAAGTTCCTGTGATGTTCCTGACATTTTGTATTCTAAAGATATCTCTCTTTCTACATATGAGTGTTATGTTTCTTACATTCTTCTATGCATTGTACGCACTCTGTCAATCTTAGGTGATGGGAACTTCCCCAAAGATTTCTAAACTGAAAGCATATGGTCCTTTTGAATAGAAATATGGATACCATGACATTTTCTGGGTAACACGTTAAACATCTCCCTACCAGTAGTATGTTAGCAGTGTCACTCTTTAATATGTCATGGAGGTTCTGCAACATCCTTGTGCATGTTGCTCTTGGTTCACATGAACCTGAAACATTTACAGGGAAGGAAATATCAAGATCTATTTTCCAGCCCCTGATGTGGGATTAGAAAACACTACAATATGGACAGAGGCACCAGCATCCCTGTTGAGTCCCCACTTACTTGGAGAAAATGATAGAAGTCCAGAAAAGCTTAAGTATACCTCACAGAGGAGTACAGGAAAGCCTAACTGTAATAATAATAATTTAAAAGGCTCAACAAGGGAAGGATCCACTTTCAAGATCATATAGTTGTTGGCAAGACTCAATTTTTCATTGGGCTCTTGGACAGAGGATGCAACAGAGAAGAATAAACCTGACTCCGTGTTAGATCTCTTCCTTCAGCTCTAAACTTTGTGCTCTGTTGCCTGTACTTAGTCATGCTGGCTCTGCTCCTTTGTAAAAGAATGTTGCCTATAACCTGAAATACACATAATAGCCTGTTCTCAAGACTCTGCCTCCCAGGCTTGACCTGTAAAGGTATAATATGATAAAAAGTTGCAGAACAGAAATTGTCTTATTGGAGGTTTATAGGAACATTGTGGCCAACATATTTGGACAACTACAAGAACAAATGATTCCAAAGCCAAGAAATCCGCAACAACCAGCTACACCCTCTCCCCTTTCTGATATAAAAGAAGCCTGAATTCCAACTCAAGTAAGATGGTTCTTTGGTACACTAGTCAGCCACCTTCTTGGTCTGCTAGCTTTCCCAATAAAGTCACTATTCCTTGCCCCAGCACCTCGATTTATTGGCCTGTTGTACAGAAAAAACTACTAGCTTGGACTTGGTAACAAGGACCTCAGTTCCTAGCTGGCAGGTGGCTGGAGGCCACCTCTCATTTCCTTGCCATGTGGACCTCTCTGATACGGACTCTTGCTTCAACAAAGCAAGCAAACCAAAAAAACAATAGCGAGAGTTTGCTAGCAACATGAAGTCACAAACTTTTGTAACCTAAGTCACAGAAGTGACATCCCATGACCTTTGCTGTATTCTGTTGTTAGAAGCAAGTCAAAACATGTTGCACATTACCCCAGCCTGAGAAACACTGCATCCAGCTTTTTGGGAGGGCCAGATGCCCCGGCATTCAGAGGAGCCTACGGATCCTCTCAGGAGTCTGAGAGGTAACCAATTATCATGTGGGTATTTCATAAACTTAATTTCAGTAATCATATACTGAGACAGTAAACTGAAATGTCTTCCATCCCCTGTGAATATCATTGCCTTGTCACTTCCCACTACATTTAATCAGGGGAGGGAGGATCCAGCCTATAATAAAGGTGTCCTTGCCCAGCGCTGAGTTTCAAATTGGGGTTTTTGAATCAGGAGTGAAGTGGTAGTCCTAAAAGGAAGGACAAAATGGCTTTCCAAACTCCAAAAGCTTCCCTCTCCATATCAAGAGTAAAACTTGAGAACAGGGACAGAGTCATGGGTGGAGAGGCATGAGGACAAGCAGCCCAGCTACTCAGCAGAGGGGAGAACCCCCTTCACTTCTGGGGGAAGGTGGTAGAGAGTTCCAGAAGGACCCACAAAAGCAGAATGTCAGCAGTGTCCTCACCCTCTCCTTGCAATTAGAGGCTCCAGGAGTAAAAACCTCCAGATCAGGAGGGAATCTGTGAACACTGAGGATGGTTCCCCCACCTCCTGGACTTAGCAAGGGGGATGTCCTCTTTTGCCTTTGGCAGTTGTTGAGTCCAACGTGGGGTGGGAGAGGCAGAGCAGCAATGGCAGAGGGAGGCATTTGGAGGACAGAGAGGAGGTCCCAGGTGTTCTCAGATGCCCTCAAGGATGCCCAAGGTTGTGACAGGGAACCAGCAGATTTCAGGGTCCTAGAAATTCTTGGTGCTTATGCAACCCATGTTTTGACCTACTGTTGGTAGATTCAACAATCTCATCAAAGAGCCCACACCCATAGTGTTTGTTAGAACCATTATTGGAGCTAGAAAGGGGAATTTTGAATGTCTCTCTCTGCAGAACCTCATCTAGTGTTTTATAGACTCTTAGCATCTTGTAATAGTGAAGAAAAAGTGAAAGTGTCTGGAGTCCAGTCACATGAAGCATGGGGACACTTCAGGCACATCTCACATGACTGCCAGGGACTACCTCAGGGCCCACCATCTCCACTGTGTTTCTGTCAGCCAGATGTCTTTAGTGGAAAACTCTCCAGACCCCTAAAGCTGATAGTGTGACAAGGCTGCCACCAGATGTGCCAGACAGCCAGAGGGTTTTGCCTGGGAACCTAGAGATTCCTGCCCAAGTAGTCCCTGGGGATCCCCACAGAATTACCAATATGAATTTCACTAATTGTGCTCACATGCTCCCCGCCCTCTCCATGTCTCTTTTCCCCTTTCCCCCTTTTTTTTATAAATTAATTTATTTATTATTTTTGGCTGTATTGGGTCTTCATTGCAGCACATGAGCTTTCTCTAGTTGCAGCGAGCGGGGTCTACCCTTCGTTGCGGTGTGCGGGCTTCTCATTGCGGTGGTTTCTCTCGTTGCAGAGCACAGGCTCTAGGCGCGCGGGCTTCAGTAGTTGTGGCACGGGGGCTTAGTTGCTCCGTGGCATGTGAGATCTTCCTGGACCAGGGCTCAAACCCTTGTCCCCTGCATTGGCAGGCAGATTCTTAACCACTGTGCCACCAGGGAAGCCCTTCCCTTTCCCTTTAAGATTGGCTAACCTCCAGAATGAGCCTCATCTTCTTTCCTTCATCTTGGCAAGTGGGACAATGTCCCATGCATCTCAGCTCTTTCTAGAAGCCCCTCTTCTCATCTGGGAGCCCACAGCACTTAGAGCCCAGTAAAATGAGACAAAGAGAAACTAGGGGAGACCCTCACTGTCCTGCACACCATGATCATCATCTGTGGGGTGGGAGCCATGCCAGCACAGTGGATCTTTTCACCCATGGCCCCCGAAAGATCTAATCCCAGGTTTACTATTTTCCAGGTTTTTTTTTTTTTTCCCCACACATCTGGCAGTTGTGCAAGTTCCTAAAGCATATATGCATTGATGCTTGCATGTGTAGTGAGACCTCCAGAGCTCTTCTCTTCCTGTCTACATGGTAAAAACTAGGCACTCATAGAAAGTAGCTGAGTGAATAGATGACTTGTGGGCAAGGAAACTCCTTCACACTGGGGGACTGATGGCCCTGAGGTCCTTTTCTGTACAATGATCCTTGGTGTTACTGCTCCAGGGTCCCTCTCTTAGTAAGGAACAGTCGACTCTGGTGCAGTCTGGCCTGGGAATCAGGATACTTAATTGGCCTCACGATGCTCTTGCCATACCCTGGGAGCAGGAAATGTGACGACACCGATGTTGCTCGAAAGTTTCATGGGCTACACTTCCTTCGATATGACTACCTCTTTTCAGTCCCCTCACAGGTCAGCTACCTGCTGTAAACAGCACCACCCATGATCCAGAAGAAATCATTAGCACCTTTATCAAAAGTGGTAAATTGGGGGGAGCTTTTGATATTTCTTTCTGGGCAGACCCCATTTGCATCTTGTAGATTCTTATCAGTTTGCAATAAATAGCACTTGCCAGGTGAGCCCTGTTGAAAGTCCCTAAATGTATTCTGTCACCCTCAACATCTCAGCGTGTAATGTATCACTTACATCTATGCGTGGGCTCTCCATGGCCTGGTAGCTGCACATCCAATTTAGATAAGCCACAGGAAAACAATTTCCTTACCAAATGGGGGGAAATGAAAGATACCATCTCCAAACAACTAACACAAAATGAAGCTATAAAAGTGTGGTAAGATAAAAGGGAAGTTATCCTTACCAGGTAGAGAGCATAGACATGTTTTATGGACCTGATTACCAGAAATGCTAATCAGTGAAGAATCTCATACAAAAGTCTTCCTCCACTCCCTGGCCAGGAGGAAGGGCTCTGTAATAAAAGGAATCTTTGTGCTATGGATAGAAAGAGGGAAACTAACCCCTACATTTTAGATCCATTATCTTATAGTAATTTCCTCTTTACTCTCAAGGTTACCGAACACAAGTTCGTGTGCCCAACGCACAGTGAGGCCAAACAAACCAGAATGTCAGAGTTTGGAACAGAGAAAGGTTTATTGCAGGGCCATGCAAGGAGAACAGGTGGCTTGTGTCCCCCAAAATTCCAAACTCCCCAAAAGTTTTCAGCAAAGCATTTTTAAAGGCAAGGTGAGGGAGGGGCATAGCTAGTTGTGACAAACTTATTAGTGTGGGAATCCTTTGTTCTCGCAGCTGTCAACGTAGGTCAGGTCATGACGTTCCTGTAAACCTCCAACAAGACAAATGTTATTCTCTGTTTTGCAACTTTTTAGCTCTATATGAATGGGAAAGTGTTATACTCTTAAAGGTCAGAGCCTTGAGATTGGGCTATACTGTATGTTTCAGGCTATAGGCAACATTCTTAACTCCAAGCAAAGGCAATAAGATACAAAGGTTAAAGTAAAAGAAACAGATATAATATGGAGTCACATTTATTCTTCCCTATTACATCATCTGTCTTCACTTCGAACATCTCAGACCCAAACAAAACCCATCATAAGTCCCAAGTTTCCACAAATGATTCATAGGAGTGTTCCTCCTCTAAGATGAACAAGGAGATGGGAGCAGTTCACGTGTGATGCCACCACCCCTCTTCCACTAAAGGGTTCAGGGCACCACTCTCTAAGATAGGCCATCTCTGTATGAACATGCAATTGTGAATTTTAGTCGCTTGTCCATTTTCTTCTTGGTCATTTTGTTAAAATTATACTAAAATAGCAACAACAAACGCAGCAAAATATTCTACCTATAAATGAAAAGAGATTTTTGTTTATAACCCTGAAGTCGAAGGTTTAGCAATAGAGGCCCAAGCTGGTGTTATAAGCACAGTGGACAGATGTAGAAAGCAAGAGAGACAGGAAGACAGTGGTCATAACTGCAGAGACCATGAAGCAGAATCCAGCTCCTCTTCTTAGGGGTTAATATCTGCTTTCTCCATCTCTCCTGGGACTGGTTGTCCAGGAGTAGAGAACTAGGGAAAACCTCAAGGATTTTGGTTGGAAAAGCATGAGCCAAGTCAGACTCAGTTATAATGCAGGTCAGTATTGCACAGGGAAAGAAAATAACACAAATACATAGAGATGCCATCATATTTTGGGGGATAGATTGGGGTGAAAACAAGAGGCATTAATGTCGCAGTGGGATAAGCTGCTACCTGAGGCTGGAAAAGCCAAGTGAACTTTCAAATAGGGACCCTCCCTCCCCAAATAGACATTAGTACTGATTGGTCTCACAATCTGCCTCACATCAGCTTGCTGGCAGCAGACACTGTAACATGCTTTATCTCTCTTGTCCTGAACTTTTCCCTACTCAACATAGTGTGAAGGGTGAAGAAATTATTTTATCATACAAATGGCCTGGACTCCATGAAAGCTTTGTAATTGCCAAGTCCTCTGACTTGGGATGTGGGACTTAACCTCTGGGCCTCCGTTTTCTCAGCTACAAAATGGGGATGATTACAGCTGCATTCTCGTGTTATTGAAACAATAAAATGGAAAGTATTTGCAGCCCAGTGTGTTGCCTCTCATGAGCAATCAATAAACTTAGTTCCGGGCTTCCCTGGTGGCGCAGTGGTTGAGAATCTGCCTGCTAATGCAGGGGACACGGGTTCGAGCCCTGGTCTGGGAAGATCCCACATGCCACGGAGCAGCTGGGCCCGTGAGCCACAACTACTGAGCCTGCGCATCTGGAGCCTGTGCCCCGCAACGGGAGGGGCCGCGATAGTGAAAGGCCCGCGCACCGCGATGAAGAGCGGTCCCCGCACCGCGATGAAGAGTGGCCCCCACTTGCCGCAACTAGAGAAAGCCCTCGCACGAACCGAAGACCCAGCACAGCCAAAAATAAAAAAAAAAAATAAATAAATAAATAAAAATAAAAGTAGCTATAAAATTTAAAAAAAAAAAAAAAAAAAAAAAATAAAAATAAACTTAGTTCCTTTTCTCCTTCTCTGACTCATCAAGACTAAGCCCAGCTCTGTGTCACTTGGAAGCTAAGTAGCTCAGTTCTCTAATTCAAAAAGAACTTCTTTTCCAAAGGACAACTGATGGAGAAAGCACTGAGCCAGGAGCCACGCAAACAGGAGGCTAAGTAAGCCTCTGGTTTGCAAATATTTTTTAAGCAGCTTAACTCTTTCTTAAAAGAAATCTTACATAAAATGCATGCAGATCTAAGTTGAAACCTGGCTATTTGCCTTTCTACTCATTTGCACCCAGCCCCACCAAGAAAATCCCTCAGCAGAGTTCAAAAAGTGTGGACTTGATGGTTTTCACTTGCCCTTTTAATCTACGAACACCATTAGCCCATTTTGTGTGTGTTTTAGTTTTTTTAAAAAAATTATTAAGCTTTCTCTAATAACTATAATTTGTTATAAATTTATTTATTTATTTATTTATTTATTTATTTATTTATTTATTTATTTATTTTTGGCTGCGTCGGGTCTTTGTTTTTGCGCACAGGCTTTCTCTAGCTGTGGTGAGTGGGGGTTACTCTTTGTTGCGGTGTGTGAGCTTCTCATTGCAGTGGCTTCTCTTGTTGCAGAACATGGGCTCTAGGCACGCGGGCTTCAGTAGTTGTAACATGCGGGCTCAGTAGTTGTGGCACACGGGCTTAGTTGCTCCGCGGCATGTGGGATCTTCCCAGACCAGAGATCGAACCCATGTCCCTGCATTGGCAGGCAATTCTTAACCACCGCACCACCAGGGAAGTCCCTCTAATAACTATAATTTAAATAAAACTTTAACACGCAAATAAAGCTCAAAAACACTACAATGTCTGGAATTCTACCATTCGAAATTTGAATCTTGAAGACTCTTTAGTTTTCTAAGAGTCATCTATAAATCGCAAACTCCCTAAAAGGATTGGTACCATTTCTGTTTTAATCACAGGGATTTTGACCAGTCTGTGAAGACAAGGCCCAGACTGCCCAAATGAGAGATGCTCAAGATAGAGGAAGGAGGAGCCAAGAGTAGCAGAAAGATAGAAGTGGAAGAAAGACTCCATCAGCCTCTGAATAAGTCCCATCATCTAACTCTCAGAATTTTCCATTATCCTGTAAAGAAAACCAATTTCTTTTGATGTATAAAATGAAGCCTGCTCCAAAACTCACATTTATTATTATTATTTAAGGCAAAAAATGAGTTTTAGGTGTTATTTCAAAACTAAAGATGTTATTTATTGTCTTCTTGCTGTCAGAGTAAATTTCTAAGCACCATTTATTGTTCTGTAATTTTGTTACTTATGAAATACACGTCTTGAGCATATAAACTAAGACAAGTGATAAGTAACTCAGGATAGGAATGTTCCATAGACGAATTTGTGGCAGGCCTATAAAATTGAGGAAGCGTCATCTCTCTTTTCCCTGCCATGTGGAATCAAGGGAAAAGACCCATGAAGACAAGAGTGGACATGTAACACAGAGTAATTTCTTAGTCACTCCACGTAAAGATGCATAATTATTTTCCCCAAAGCTTCCACTTTTTACTCCCTCTTGATAAAAGTCTTTCCTAGTTATTATGCTGTGTGGGTTCTTCAGATAATAAGTGGAGTAAAAGCTGTGCCCCATCTTCTCCCTGCAAGAAATTTTGACTAAGTATCCCAAAACTTGGATTGCAAAATGTTACAGTCAGTTCTGCTCTAACAGGACCTATGTGTGCCTAAAAATCACCATGCTATGCAATTTTGTGCAATAAAAATTATAAGACTCATGGTGAAAATGGGATTGGGGACACAACATTCAAAACCTTTATCAGTGACACAAAAACAGAAGCTAGGAAACAAATAAAAATGATAGTCCAGTTTGACACATCTAACATGGTTAAGAAAAACATAAATACAACAATAAATATGGGTCTTTACCTTGAGAAAGACCTGAAGTTTGCCAGGGTACATGGGTGTTGGAAGAGTTGCAGATGTGAGTTATTGTGAAGTGGTAGAGGAGGGTTATTTCACATCAGAAGGTTGAAGGGCCCAATGAGGAGGGATGTGGCTCACAGCACAGGCTGCACTGAGGGAGCTGGTAAGTGTGTGTGTACTTTCTGTGCCTTCTTCCATGTCACCATGCAGCAGTGTGCAGTTTCTGCATTCACCTAGTGTTTGTGGTGGACAAAATTGTGCACAAGCAAACACTCAACTCACATTGTGCTCAAATCATGCTCTAATATTTCAATCATGTTGGAACAAATTTGTATTCTCAAAACAAGCATTATAACAGAACTGACTTCTTATCTCTCATTGTCACCCTCCATTCCACTTGTAGAATAAGTTATCCTAAACACAAATCTCATATTTTGTTTAACATGTCTCCAAAAAAAAATCAAACAAACAAAAAAAAACCAGGCAAGCTAGAAGAGTGTATACTTTCTGAAGCATAATTGCACCTGACATTGAAGAAAAGTAAAGTTTGGAATGATGGCTAAAGCTAGGCAAGCAGGGGAGTGTATGAACCAAAGACTAACCCAGACTTAGGACCAAGCTCTGTATCTCAGGAAAAGAGTCTTGTTTCTGACGGGGTCAAGGCATCAAGGGACATGCAGCAGGGATCATCACCTGCTGCCCTGATGTTAAATTGAAGAGTTTAGGGACATGTCCCAGATATCCCTATCTGCCTTTTTTAACTTGTTAGAATACCATCCATGAAGTCACCTAAACCTTCCTTTGAAGCCTCTAGTTATCTTCAGGAACACCGTCATACAAGAGCTAGGAAAGAGCCAGGAACACAGTAACTGGGGCATTCGCTCACCATGTATTTAGTTGAGCGATCACCATGTACAATGCCTAAGTAGAAAAAGAAGACTGAAACCCCATTCTTAAGAATCTAGCAACCTCACCGCAATCCTCTCTGGAGCTTACAGCTACCTTAAATTACAGAGCTTCTATACCCTGTACTGACAGCTTCTTCTTCCCTAACGTGTTTCTCAACTAATGGTACTCCGAGTCATGCAATTCTTTATCATGCAAGACTGTCCTGGGCATCACAGGACAATTAGCATCCCTACCTAACACTTGCCAAATGCCACTTGTGCACTCCAGTCACTCTGAATGTCCAAAATGCCCCCCTCATGCAGGAGGGGGTGTGGAGAAAAGGGAACCCTCCTACACTGTTGGTGGGAAGGTAAATTGATGCACCCAGTATGCAAATCAGTACAGAGGTTCCTCAAAAAAATAAAAATAGAGTTGCCATATGATCCAGCAATCCCACTCCTGGGCATATATCCAAACAAAACTATAATTCGAAAAGATACATGCACCCCTATGTTCATAGCAGCACTGTTTACAATAGCCAAGACATGGAAACCACCTAAATGTCCATCAACAGATGAGTGGATAAAGAAGGTGTGGTACGTATATACAATCAAATATTACTCAGTCTTAAAAAAGAATGAAATAATGCCATTTGCAGCAACATGGATGGACCTAGAGATTACCATACTAAGTGAAGTAAGTCAGAAAAAGAAAGACAAATACCACATGATATCACCTTTACGTGGAATCTAAAATATGACACAAATGAACCTATCTATGAAACAGAAACAGAGTCACAGATATAGAGAACAGACTTGTGATTGCCAAGGGGAAGGGGCTGGGGGAGGGATGGATTGGGAGTTTGGGATTAGCAGATGCAAACTATTATATATAGGATGGGTAAACAATAAGGTCTTACTGTATAGCACAAAAAACTAGATTCAATATTCTGTGATAAACCATAATGGAAAAGAATATGAAAATATATATATATGAAACAGAATAACTTTGCTGTACAGCAGAAATCAATACAACATTGTAAATCAACTATACTTCAATAAAATTTCTTTTAAAAATGCCCCCTTCACATGTTCAGACACATCTGGTAGGGGGCAAAGCCTCCAACTGCCCCTCACTCAACTTCATACTTCCTTCTCCCTGAAGACTCAGGCCTGCCCACTTCCTGAGACAAGTACTCAAGCTGTTTCCATTCATTTACCAAGAAGAAAACACAGCTGCCTGGGTTCAGCAGGAGAAGACACTACAGCAGGGAAGAGGAGAAAAACAGGAGAACCTTCAGAACTCCTCACCTATTTCCTCACTCTTATTACCCATAAAACTTTAATATCATTTAATCCTCAGAAAAATTCAATAAAATTGGCTTTGTTAAGGAAACTTAGACACATATTCTTGATCGGGCTTGAGGTTAGAATTCAGTTGTCCTAATTTTTATTCCTCTGTTCATTTCACTACTGCTCATTGCTGTTACCTAGGATTGGGAAAAGAGCCTGAAATCTCTTTTACTAGCAGCTGGCTTCCCTGTTCCAAGTTCAATGGTAGTTTGAGTTTGTCATGGATGCTGTTCACGAAATATTTCCAGCTCTCTACCTTGGGGGGCACAAGGTGGTATTAGACTTCCAACCCATCTCTGATTCTTGGAGGCTGCATGACTAGTTCTGGCCAATTAGCTGTGAGCATTTAATGGCCAGTTCAAGAAACTCACTCCCTTTTCCCTCTGACGTAACAACTCCCGGCATTCAAAATTGTGTGGGTCCAAAAGGAAGGAAGTGTTGGACAGAAGCAACCACTGACCTGAAGTAGACAAATAACGTAAGCAAGAAAAGTCATTTGCTGTAATAAACAACTAAGATTTGAGAGCTGTCACTGTAGGTTGGTGTGTCCTATCCTGACTCATATAAAATTACCTCCTTTACCCATATCTGCCCATGAGTTAGTTCTCAGATATTTGGATGGAATAAAAGAACTTCTAAGATCTAACCCTACATCACACATACACACACACACATAGCATGGGGCCCCAATTCCTTGGCAACAAGTGCCTCTTCTGTCATCCTCCCCCTGATTTTTAAATTTGGGTCATTTCACTTCTCACGCTCCTTTCTCACCCCTTTTGAAGGATCAGTCATAATATAGAGTGGAATCAGCTCCAAGATATTCAGTTATTTCTCTTTTGGTTTCCCCACCCCCTGTTCGACTGCAAGCTCTGTGAGAATAGGTAATGTGCCTCATTCAACTCTGTCGACCATAGAACCTGGCCCTGAGGAAACAGTACACAAACATTTGTTAAATAACTGACCTTCATAATCTAGTGCCAACAATAAAAGGAGGGGAAAATTATCCAGGAAAATTCACTTTTCCTCCAACAATGCTGAGAAGAATAAGAAATGAGGAGACACCCAGGTAGAAGGGAATATTTATGGAAATATAATGCATGCAAAAAACTTTGGAAAGTTAGAGGAGAGTATAAACATATAAGCAATTACTACCACAATATAGAAGGGGTTTTTTCCTTTATCACCAGGAAAACTTTTTATTAGTTACATCGTGCCCCATAAGTTATACTTTATCAGCTATCAAATAAAAGACTTTTTATCTCTTTCTGGGTCTATGGTCAACAAAAATTCGGCTCCTGGTTTATATATGATGAATACCAGGATGACTCCAGAGGGAATCCGCTCAATAATCCTATAGCTCATTTCACTCTCATCCTACTCAGCGATCCCAGACATCCATTGCTGACAAAGTGAAATATGATATTGATCTAGCACTGCATTGTTCAGTCTCTCTGAATCTTTGGGGGTCATTGGCTGGCTGATAGATTAACACAAGTGTGATAATCACTTTCGAAGTAAACTGTCAAGTACGTGTACCACGCTACATGCTATACTGAGAACCCAGGGAAATTGGTTTCTCCCTAGGGGGGTGCTGTCATAGAATCACATTTAATAAAACTCAAACAAATGCTGGAGAAGCAGAGGTTATTACCAAAGCATGCTACTACTTACGTCCTCTGGGATGGAGATCATCTTATCCCAGCCTCTCAACTTTGGAGACCTTGGTTCTCTCAGTTTTCGGGGGACATTCTGAACCATAACAAGAGCTTAACCTGAGACTAAAATAATAGTAATAGTAGTGCAAAGGGAACATTATGCCAGGCACAATAGTACATAATTGTACATGCATCCCTTGGAAAGGTGACACAGTGGTTGAGAATACAGACTCTAGAGCTCTTGCCAGACTTCAAATCACAGTTTTCTATTTATTAGTTGAGTAAGTTATTTAACCTCCCTGTGCCTACTTAGAGAGAGAGAGAAGGAGACGGACATAGATAAAGATACCTATAGTGTGTGTATGTGTATTTATGTATTTATATATGTTTACAGATGCCCAATGAGATTAGTATGACCAGCACATCCATTTCACAAAACAGAACCTGAGAGTCAGTGAGGTAACAGGAACGAGTTTACAGTAAAAGCAGCAATCAAATCCAGAATTTTTTAAAGCTAAGGAACATATTCTTAAATAGTAGGCATGCTGTCAACAGATATTTATTAGTCAACAAATATTTATTGGGCACCTACTCTGTGCCAGGCACCCTGCTAGGCACTGAGCCATGGGGCTCTGTCACTCACAGCCAAAGCTGGGCAAAATGATGGAAGAAATTCATACCCAAAATGTGTTTTTTGTATTCTTTCAATGATGCTTTAACCACTAAAGCTATATCCTTATATCCTCCACCCTCACTCTTATAACTCATTCAAGTAGATTCTCCCTGGGCAGCATCCTAGAAACCTTTCCATATTCTCAGACCTATTGTCCTGATTCCTATTTCTGAG
This sequence comes from Balaenoptera ricei, assembly GCF_028023285.1. Taxonomy (NCBI): domain Eukaryota; kingdom Metazoa; phylum Chordata; class Mammalia; order Artiodactyla; family Balaenopteridae; genus Balaenoptera; species Balaenoptera ricei. The sequence continues at coordinate 17,059,697 of NC_082651.1, read as the reverse complement.
AGCCCTCCCCTTTGTTAAGTGACAGCAAGCTACCCTGGCTAAATCAGATGACAACTAGTTCTCCTCATGAAGAAAACATTAGGAATCTGTTAGAGTCCCAAAGGCAAGTTCAAACTAAGACTTTATGGTGATGGTGGAATAGATTTCTAAAATGGATTACAGGTTGGACTCTTTCAAATCTAAGATAATACAATTCAATATGCTAAGATCATATTCTTGAAACTGACTCTAATGGTGGGATTTCTTGTACTGTAGTCACATTAGAAGGAGAAGCCATTGGATAGAATTGAACTTTAGGGATTACGTATTTTCAGTGTCACTTTGTCAACCATGACAGATGGCAAGCCTACTCAGTATCTCTCATGGTGGCCCATTTGAACTTGACAACATCAAATACTTAGGGTTGCTACATGTTATTCTTGTATCAGAGGAGGGGAATCTCTCTGTGATGGATATGATCCCACTTCCAACTCCTAAATAGTAAAATCAGGAAATCACTGTGATGAGTTGAAGACAGAAATGCAGTTCACAAAGCCAAGTGCAGCCAGTTTTAATTAAGTAACCTCACCCTTTTCCTCCAAATAGTCTAATTGTCCAATCCTCGTCCAGATTAGATAATGCACTGTGGTTTTCAAATTGATCTCCTAGTCCCTCTAAGTATGTTTGAATCTCTTTCTTTCTCTTCATAGGCAAATTATTAGAAAAAAACACAGGCTTAATGTAAGTCTTCCTTCCTTGCCTCTCTTTCATCCTTTGCTCGTCAACTGATGGCAAGATCTGTCTCCCCCTCTCACTTTAAGGCCATTGAGAGTGTCTGATATGTAGTTTTAGACTGCTGCTCTGCTATCCTATGTAAACTGTACTTGCATCCCCTCTTTGAGCTTTTTCCAAAACCCAGCCTTTTTGTTCATGACTCCAATGCTAAACCTATCATTGTCAGTCCAGAGATACTGTTCCTCAAGTTTCTATCACAGAGTTTGACTATAAATAAAATCAGGAAAATAGAACATTAGTTTCAGAGGGAGGGTGATGTGAAGACTATAGTTTTTTTAAAAAAAAGAGATGTAAGTTATTTTAGCATCTTTGATACTGGAAATGATCCAACAGAAAATGAGAAAATTAATCATGTAGAGGGAGGGGGTACTTGCAGGAGCAAATTCTTCACAAAGAGAAGAATTCACAGAAAAGCAATCAGTTAAGGGGGGAAATTTAATCTTTCCCCAGAAAAATGGAAGATCTTAACCTGGCAGCTTCTGATATCCTGAATGATCTTTTAAGAATTTTTAATTTTCACCAAAAAAAATTCTTTCACTGTTATGATAGTTTCTTCAATGTGTCTGTACACAAAACCATTCATCCAACTCACCGGTCAAGTGTTTATAAAATGATTGCTTTCAAATTGAGAAGGGTAAAAGTCCCTCAAGATCCCCAAACACTGACTCACAACAAAACAGAGTGAGGCAAAGCCTCTGAAGTCTCAAGTTTATTGCAGTTGTCTGTGAATCCAGAGGCAAATTTTACCAGCATCCCTCCTGCTCCTAGGAAATCAGATCAATGGTTCTTATCTTTTGCCTCTGTCATAACCACAAGTGTATATTTTCAAACATTCACATTTTTGTGCTCTACCCCAGTCTTGATAAATCAGTATCTCCTGGGGAGAATGGACACAGAAGGGCAAGATGCAGGGGTATGCTTTATTTATTTATTTTTTTGCAAACTCTTCCAGCTATTCTTAGGTGCACTGAAACTCAAATCCTAAATAGAGGAGCACATGTAGTGGTCTTTATATTCATTTTTTTTCCATTCTTGTTTTTCATAAGCCCTTGTTATATATCTACTGTGTGCCAGGCTCTGTGTTCGGTTTTAATACATACAAGTTCAATATACAAGTTTAAAAACTTGATGGTCCTGGGGTTTCCCTGGTGGCGCAGTGGTTAAGAATCCACCTGCCAATGCAGGGGACACGGGTTCGAGCCCTAGTCCAGGAAGATCCCACATGCCACAGAGCAACTAAGCTCATATGCCACAACTACTGAGCCCACGAGCCAGAACTACTGAGCCTGTGCACCACAACTACTGAACTCCGTGCACCTAGAGCTTGTGCTCTGCACCAAGAGAAGCCACTGCAATGAGAAGCCTGCATGCCTCAATGAAGAGTAGCCCCTGCCCGCTGCAGTTAGAGAAAGCCTGCATGAAACAATGAAGACCCAGCACAGCCAAAAAAATAAAATAAATAAATTTTTAAAAAGACCAGTAGGATATTAGAAATGAAAAAAAAAATTATTAACAATAGATTATTTATAAAAAAAGAAAACAAACTAAATGGTCCCTGCCCTCAAGGAGTTCATAATATAAAGGTAGAAAACTGGGAGTTAACCAAGGGCAACTCAACACTGTGAAGTCTTGTGGCCAAGATGGTCCAGATATGCTGAGGAGTGACAGCCAAACCCAGCTCAGGGTGGGGCGGGGCATAAGATACCCACAAAGGCCAGGCATATTATTGAGATGAGTTCTAAAAGATGAAAAAGAACCAACTAAGAAATGCCATGAAGAAATACAAATAGAAATATTTCTAGTTCTTAAGTAAAAAGATTTTATTTGTGGGAATTCCCTGGTGGTCCAGTGGTTAGAACTCCACACTACAGCTGCTGGGGGCTGGGGTTCAATCCCTGGTCAGGGAACTAAGATCTCACAAGACACGGGGCACAGCCAAAAAAAAAAATTATTTGAAATTCTTCTTTTAATTGAGTAATGTATATGTGAGTTCAAATCTTCAAATTGTTTTTAGCCACAAAGCTGCTTTGATATCCCGTCCCCAGTCCAGAAGGAATAGCTGAGGGCCTAATCCATTCTAACTGATGGGAGACATTAAAGGACTGTAAGACACATTCCTTGTCCTCAGACATAGGAAGGATGGCTTTGGAGAAGAGGAGAAATTTCAGCTCCACCTTGAAGAGGAGAAAAGAACTTTTAGTTGGAGTAGAAAGAGCAAGATTGAGGTGGGGGGAGTTCAGGAAAAGCAAAATTTACATCTCAAGTGGAAACATCCTACTCTATGGAGATAAGATGTAAATTAATACAGAAAAGAAGTTTCTCTTGAAATTTTGAAAGCTCAGAGGTGACAATGAAGACAAATTCCTCTATAACTGCCCCTGCACCCATCAACAAATCCCAAAGGGTCCTGGCTGTCCTGGCTGTTGGGGCTGAGTTTCCCAGTGGAACTGACCCTGCATTACACATCTCCAAGTTCAACTTGATTTTTCTAGGACAGACTCAGCTTTGTGGTAAATCAGTGAAAACTAATTATAATAAACTGTATTACAAAGGAGGTAAGCTATTTGAACAGGTCAGAGTTGGCTAACTGTAGAAACAAAACTTTGTTAATCTAGTTGCAAACAATTCCTCTCCAAAAAAATTTTTTTATAATAGAAACCTGGCTTTAAAGGCTAATGGGAGTGAAGCCCCACTGTCTTCTGCATCATTTACACCACTTTTGAATTCCACAGGTTGGTCACTAATAAAACCAAAATACATGACAGATAGTTAAAGGTACCTTCAAGAAACAGATGGCACATTCAGAAGAGGTGACTGAGGGGAGTATAAAGAAGGTTAGGATTAAGAAAACCAACAAGGGAGGTGAATTACCCCCAAGGCTGCACCCCTAGATCTGAAGGGAGAGGGAGGGAGGGGAGGGGTTACCAGAACACTGTAAGTCCTGTAGCTGAAGGAACCTGGTCCCTGCCAAGCTGTGCCATGCCATGGCATGGAGGGAGCCAGGTGAATAAATGCCAGGACCACTCCTAGCTCCCTGCCCCTGAGCTCCAGCCAGCACCTTGCACTGGCCAAGTCAGAAACCAAATAGGAAAAAAACTCCATTAACACCAGCCATATATGTCAGTTCCTGGGGGGGCAAAGCATACTGGAAAAGACAGAGGGTGAATTTTTTTTCATATTATTTTCCATTATAGGCTATTACAAGATATTGAGTATGGTTCCCTGTGCTATACAGTAAATCCTGTTGCTTATCTATCTTATGTATCGTAGTTTGTATCTGCTAATCCCATACTCCTAATTTATCCCTCTCCTCCTCCCTTTCCCCTTTAGTAACCACAAGTTTGTTTTCTATTTCTGTGAATCTGTTTCTGTTTGGTAAATAGAGTCATTTGTATTATTTTTTAGATTTCACATATATATATCATATAATATTTGTCTTTCTCTGTCTGACTTACTTCACTTAGTATGATAATCTATAGGTCCATCCATGTTGTTGCAAATGAAAATATTTCATTTTTTTATTGCTGAGTAATATTTCATTTTATATATGTGTGTGTGTGTATATATATATATATATATATATATATATATATATATATATATATATAAAACATCTTCTTAAACCAATCATCTGTTGATAGCCTCTGGGTTGTTTCCATGTCTTGGTTACTGTAAATAGTGCTTCTATGAACATTGTGGTGCATGTATCTTTTTGAATTATGGTTTTTCTGAATATATGCCCAGGAGTGGGATTGCAGGATCATATGGTAGCTCTATTTTCAGTTTTTTAAGGAACCTCCATAGTGTTCTCCATAGTGGCTGTACCAATTTACATTCCCACTAACAGTGTGGGAGGGTTCCCTTTTCTCCACACAGTAGAGGGTGAATTTGAGGAGCCAAGAGAGAGTATCTGTGAAGGATCAAAACTTGACTATTGGCTAGACATGAAAGTTGTCTTTCAGTATTTGAAATCTACGTAGTTTCATCCCAAATTTATTCACACATAAACCTCTAAATTGTCCCTTTTTTGACCAACTTCTATGATCTCACCCAGACTTCCAACAGCTGGCAGTACCTTGGTTAAAAATCTTCCAGTAGAAGCTTCCACAGTCTACACAGAGATTTCACCTCCTTATCGATAATGACCCCACATACCATGACTCCATCTACATTTCCAATTTTGTTTCCCACTACTTCTCTGCACATACTGAGAGTAGGTACAATGGATTTTTCACTGTTCCCTAAGGAATGGCTTTACTCACAGTATTCTCTTATCATTCAAAATCCAATTCCACATTTAAGACTCAGTCCAAATTCTACCTTCTCCATGAAGCCTGCCCTAATTGTTTAAGCTGGTGGTAATCTCTCCCTCCTTTTCACATAGCCCTGTGGTTTAATATCTCTTGTTTACCTTAAAAACAAGTATTTATCTTAACACCATACTTGATTCTAAGCTGTTTGAAGGTATAACAAGTGTCCCTCACCCTCGTATCTCTGTCCCTGGTCTGATGTCTTCTACATCATAGACACCATGAAGGCCTCCCTGGACTGCAATCATATTCATTAATTACAGATTTGAAAGAGCTTCTTTAGCTTTCTCCAAGAGCAACAAAAAAATAATCAAAAGATTTATAGTTGTAGAGAGTAATATTTTGGCTAAACATAAAATTTTTTAATAACTAACCATTGAAACTCTACTTAATATTCTGTAATAACCTATATGGGAAAAGAATCTGGAAAAGAATGGATACATGTATATGTATAACTGAATCACTTTGCTGTACCCCTGAAACTAACACAACATTGTAAATCAACTATACTCCAATATAAAATAAAAATTAAGTTAAATAAAAAAACTAACTATTGGATGGTTTTACCCTCAGCTCCTGCTTAATAAGAATATGATTTCAGATTGTATATTTACAGAGTAAAATTAGGCCATACCACAACTAAATTTAGCTAACTGGTAGCATTAGATATCATGGGAATTGTTGTATAACCCAGAAAGTCCTATTAACTTTACTTTAGGAATATATATATATAAAACCAAGCAGGACCCTATTCCCTTCCCCATATCCTCTGCTCTAGCTCCTCTCTGAAGTACCTAGATAATAGTATCTGATGCACACTTCCTGAGTTGTTTTACATATGCTAAAACCACCACCAAAAGGAAGAAATTAACTACTTGATGGTCATGAGTCCCCAGACCTATATGTGCCTAAGGATTGATAATATTAACTGCTCTGTTACCTCAGCATCAACCAATCAGAGAATTGTTCATGAGTTGATCTCATACCCTGTGACCCCTCTCCCTCACTTGGCTTTTAAAAATGCTTTGCTGAAATCCTTCAGGGAGTTCCAGATATTTTGAGCACAAGCCACCTGTTCTTCTTGCTTGGCCCTGCAATAAACATTTCTCTCCTCCAAACTCTGACATTTCAATTTGTTTAGTTTCACTGTGCATCAGTAACATATATAATGGGAATGAGTTCAAGGAACATACCAAGTTTGGTTAACCAATATTCCTTTGGTGAGAAAATTCTCTCTCTCTTTCCCCCCCCCCCCACACTGTGGCAAACTGCTGGGAAAATTCTTAATCAGAAAAGGGGGCAAGAGACCTTCACAGAACCAGGACCCATCTCCAAGTGCCAGAATTTATTATTAGGCTCTGTCCCACGAGATCATCTGTGATTCTTGGTAGGCAAGTGTTATATTGAAGTCTTTTCACTTACAATGACTAAAGGAAATTTTTTTTGTAAGATTTAATAAGCTTACCAGCTTCTTTAATGGCTTTTTATATGTGCTCAGGCAGCTCAGATACTGCCATCACAGCATAAAACTCCAGACTCTTTTGAATATATTTCATGCTTCTTTTTAATGACCTTATTAGACAAATCAGATTTTTGGCAAACAAGACTAAAAAAAAGCTATCTTACAGTGATTTGTGGCTTTCAGTGATCAGACAATACAGAATACATGTTTTTAGAATTGCCAACCTATTACAATAATGAGAGAAAAGGTGCAGACAGAATAAGAGCAAGATATTTACCTTACCCTTGAGGAGTTTATAATCTAGGTGTAGAGATGATATGAACCCAGAATATATAACAGTGAATGACACATAACAGCTCATAATCAAGAAGCACTATGACATGGGAGGGAGGGAGGATAAAGGCTTACAGTTAGAAGAGTAAGGTAGAGTCCCAGTTTTGCTTCTTGCTTGCTGTACATCTTCAGAACAGTTACCTAATCTCTCTGAGCTACTGAGTCTTCTTCTGGAATAATACTTGCCTTACAGAGCCATTTTGAGGATTTAATAGAGAGGTAATGTGTGTGAAAGAAAACTTGATAAACTGTAAACCTCTGTACATACAAATCCATTCACTTCACAGACATTTACTGGAAGCTCACTATATGCCAAATACCATCCCCAGCACTACAGAGATCTGAAGATTTTAAAGATATAGTCCTTCCCCTCAGAGAGGTCAGTGAAGCCAGGTGGTCTGACAGGCTTCCTTTGGAGGAAGAACTGGGAACCATGAGAACTGGGGTAATGAGAGGAATCAAGAAAGGAGAGTGAGACCTGAAACTTCTAGGTCTTGTAGGATATGTACAGTATAGAGAGCTATCAATGAAAAAAATGTTGCCTGCCTGTCATATCGGTAAACAAAGGATGTTACAGCCATCAAGCCATCACATTACAGCCAGCCCAACGGTGAGCCCTGAGGGAAATTAGAATAGAAACAGGATGCCCACTATCAAGCCATCAACCACTGCAGCCACCTCACATTGGTGCATCCTGAGGAGACTCAGGATGAGAAAGCACAGGATACTGGCCCTAGATAGCTGAGGTGCATATCAAAGGAATGATTTCAATGAGCCCAGACTCTTGCATATTCCCATACATAGAAAAGCACTAAATTCCTTAAGATATGTGGTTTTCTTTAATTAACAATAATCTTTTGATGTTCCAACTACCTGGTCTTTGTAGCAAAAACCCCTCTATATCCTGGCTTCCCTCTTACCTCTTCAGAGCAGTCCCTCAGAGGTATCTAAGAGGCTGCATCCTGGGCTTCAGTCCTCAGTTCCATCTGCCAAATAAAACATAACTCTCAGGCTTCCCTGGTGGCGCAGTGGTTGAGAATCTGCCTACCAATGCAGGGGACACGGGTTCGAGCCCTGGTCTGGGAAGATCCCACATGCCGCGGGGCAACTGGGCCCGTGAGCCACAATTACTGAGCCTGCGCGTCTGGAGCCTGTGCTCCGCAACAAGAGAGGCTGCAATAATGAGAGGCCCGCGCACCGCGATGAAGAGTGGCCCCCACTTGCCACAACTAGAGAAAGCCCTCGCACAGAAACGAAGACCCAACACAGCCATAAATAAATAAATAAATAAATAAATAAATAAATAAATAAAACCCAAAAGTTTAAAAAAAAAAACATAACTCTCAACTTTTAGGGAAGAAAGAAGGGGTTTTTCAGGCAACGAGGATGTATCTCCTAGAGATGGGCAAGTCTGGCATTTCTTGAGTGCAGATTCTGCCTAGAAGAAAGAAAATAAACTATGTGTCTACTTCGAGACCAGAATTATTGAACTCAACCAATGCGAAGTAAAATAGTTGAATTATTCAGTTAAATCAATAGTAACACTTTAAGGTAAATGCATTTAAGCAAAAGAATCTGCTGACTATGCTCAGATTTGGAGAGGTCCCTACTTGCTTAGGCCAAAGGAGTTCATCTAAGAAATGCGAGCGGATATTAAGAAGTTAGTCAAAAAGGTGGTTTTAGAGGACTTCTGTGGCTCATTCACGCTAAGCTGGCAAACAGACTCCAACTCAACTGTCACTTCCCATCAGTAGGTAGCGTCTGCCTGGAGCACCCCCTCCAGAAGAATGCTAAGGCTTTGTCTGAGCTCAGTGGGAGAGCCCTGTTGTGATACTATATTAATGGTTGCCTTGAACACTGGCTGACAGAGTAGGCACTCAAGCTTTCTCTTTGCCAGCCCTGCTTATACCTGCCCTAAGTCCCTCCTGAGACCTGAGCATGGAGAAGTGAGGTTCAGAATAATGGCTCTGAAGGCTTTCACAGTCAGTTTCACTAGATTAGATTCAATAAAGCAGGAAAACCCTCATATCACCTATAATATTCACTAAAATGAAAAGATTTTCAACTGAGCTTTTAGCAAAGCAAACCACAGCTTTCATTAGAAACTCCTAGTAGAATAGAGTATAAATAGTATAAATAGAGGTTTTTGCTTTTACGAGGATAGCTCATCTGAAGACACAGATGAAGGGTTACTCCTGACCTTGAATAGCTCACAGCCTACTGGGAGAAAACAACATGAAAACAAATAATAACACAATAAACAAAGGGTTATATAACAACATTTTTCAAAGGGTTCAATGCCCTTACTTTGCTCAGGTTAATTTGAAGAGCAGTAGCACAGAAAGGAAACATCAAACCCATTTTCTCATCTCCAGACTGAATCTACCTACAAATATGTTTTCTAATGGGTCCTGGAGCAGTAGAGGGTTAATAGCAGGAGTCCCTCCCATTTTCTGTTTGTCCAATTCATAACCTCTTGTCAGGGAGAAGCCCTCTCTTACTCTCTTGCCAGACTACCCCCAAATTCCTGGATAACCTCAACTCTAGAGTGAGATCACATAACTCACTGCCCATGTGTGAAAGCGTCAGACATAAAATCTTTGTAAAAATTTACCATGACAGAAACAGCACGGTATGGATAAACAGAGAAGAAACGAGTTTAAAAGAACAACGTTTCCAAATAGACATGTTTTCCCTCTTCAGAATCATGGAGGCAAAATTCCCAGGGACCCAAAACACCTACACTGTGGACAAATGTGTTTTCTGATTCAAGATGGTCAACACTGCTCCATGGAGCTGGGGCTGTGGAGAAGGACAGGAGATGGGCAGGGGATGAAGGACATGGGGAAAAACAGACAAGGAACTGACCTGGTTGCACTAGCAACTGCTGGCCCAGCCCCTCCCCAGGGGCCTGAGGCCAGGTGCCCTGTGACCAGGTAGGGAGCAGCAGGAGGCCAGCCACAGCTGCCACCTGGTGTTCTCAGGTCAAACAGCACCCGCAGCTTCTTGGCTCAGACTGACAGGAGGCACCTGCTACAGAAACTGCCTGTCTCAGGCAGAGGACAAAGAAGGACTCTGGTGGCACTTGCTTGGAGCACAGTCCTCAGAGGATCCCCCTGGGCTCAGTCAGAAAGAAATTAAACATCACCTGCCCAAGGGCTGGAAAGTTTTCCTGCCCTTCAGAAAGAAAAGAAAAAGCAAGGTCTCCGAGAAAAACACACTCTCCAACTAACATAATGAAGAGTGAAAAAAACAAATGCTACTGGACACCTACTGTGTGCCAAGCATTTTGCTAGCAGCTTTCCATGTGTTATGTTCCACGTTTGCATGTGTGATTAACCCCACTTTGTCCACAAAGAGACAGAAGGTGAGTGAGGTTAAGCCACATGTGCAACTGGCATAGTCAATAATGATTGACTTGGGATCTGAATCCAAATGCAAATGATACCATATACTCTTTATTTTCTCATTTTGGGTCAAGTTGCCATCTAGTGTTTTTTCATTTCAGCCTGAAAAGTTTCCTTTAGTATTTTTTTATCAGGCAGGCCTGCCACCGATAAATTCTCTAAGCTCTTGTTGTTGTTTTTAGTATCATAATTTCTTAATTTCTTGTTCATTTTTGATCACTCATTTTACTAGATATAAAACTCTTGGTTGACAGTCTTATTGTTTCTCCAGCATAGATCATATTCTACACCACTTGGTCATGGTGCATAATCTCTGTTGCTAGTATTCTGTTGAGGGTTTTTTGTGTCTAGATTCATAAGCTATATTGGCCTGTAGTTTTCTTTTCTTCTAGAGTTTTTGTCTGGTTTTGATATCAGGGTAATACTAGCCTCATAAAATAAGTTAGGAAGTATTGCTTCCTCCTCTATTTTTTGTAAGAGTTTGTAAAGAATTGGTATTAGTTCTTCTTTAAATATTTGGTAGCATTCACCAGTAAGCTCATCCGGTCCCAGGTTTTCTTTGTGGGGAGTTTTTTTTTTATTAATACTGCAATTTCTAGCTTCAGACTTTCTATTTCTTCCTGGCCAGTTTAGGTAGTGACTTTCTTTCTATGAATTTGTCCATTTCATCTAGGTTACCTAATCTTTGGCATACAACCATTCATGTTACTCCCTTATCATTCTTTATGATTCTGTAAGTTTGGTAGTAATGTTCCCTTTCAGTTTTTACTTTAGTAATTTAGCTGCTCTCACCTTTTTCTTGGTCAGTCTATCTAAAGAGTCATGTATTTTATTGTTCTTTTTAAAATCCAACTTTTGTTTCAGTTAGTATTCTCTATTGTTTTTCTATTCTCTATTTCATTTACTTCTGTTGTGATTTTATTATTTTCTTTCTCCTGCTTACTTGAGTTTCATTACCTCTTCTTTTTCTAACTTCTGAAAATTGAAGTTTATGTTACTGTTTTGAGGTTTTTCTTCTTTTCTGATATAGGTATGTACCACTATAAATTTCTTTTTTGACATAGGTATGTACCATATAGGTATGTACCACTACAAACACTGTTTTAGCTGCATCCCATAAGTTTTGGTGTATTGTGTCTTCATTTTCATTCATCTCAAAGTGTTTTCTAATTCACCTTCGACCCATTGGTTTTTTTTAGTAATATTTTGTTTAATTTCCACATATTTGTGGATTTCTCAATTTTTTTCTCTTTCTGATTTCCAATTACATCCATTGCAATCAGAGAACATACCTTGTATGATTGCAATCCTTCTAAATTTATTAAGGGTATTTTTGGGGTTTGTTTTTTGTTTGGCCATGCAGCACAGCATGTGGGATCTTAGTTCCCAGACCAGGGATCAAAACCGCGCCCCCTGCAGTGGAAGCGTGGAGTCTTAACCACTGGACCACCAGGATAAGTCCTAAGACTTGTTTTAATGTGTAGCATATAGATCATCCTGGAGAATGCTCCATGTGTACATGAGAAGAAAGTGTATTCTAATGTTGTTGGATGGAGTGATCTAGAGATGTCTATTAGAACTACGTTGTGTGCAGTGTTGCCAAACTTTCTATTTCATTGTTGATCTTCTGCTTACTTTTTTTTATTCATTATTGAAGTAGGGTATTGAAGTCTCTATTATTCTCTGTTCCTTCCCTCAATGCAATCAGCTTTTACTTCACATATTTTCACATTCTGTTCTTAGGTGTGTATATGTTTATGGTTATTATAACTTCCTGATGGATTGAAACTTTTATCATTATACAATACCCCTCTTTATCTCTTGTAACATTTTTAAAGTCTATTTTGTCTTATATTAGTATAGCCACTACAGCTTTCTTATGGTTGCTTCTTGAATAATATATCTTTTTCCATTCGTTTGCTTTCAATCTTTGAATCTAAAGTATTTCTGCTGTACATAGGATACAGAGGGATCATGTTTATTTATCCAAGCTGACAATTTCTTCATTATGATTATATTGTTTAATTCATTCACATTTAATGTTGTTATTGATATAATTTGATTTATATCTGGCATTTTACTTTTGTTTTCTAGACATCTCAGGTCTTTTATGTTCTTCTGTTTCTCTTTACTGTGTTCTTTCTCATTAAGTGAATATTTTCTAGTGAAATGTTTTAATTCCTTGAATGGTTTTTTTCAAGTAGTTTTCTTAGTGGTTGCTCCAGGGCTTTTAACATATATTTTTACTTACTGACTCTACTTCAAATTTATACTACCTTAATTAAAATGAGGTATAGAAATTTTACTCCTAATGCCTCTATTCCCTCTTACCGCTTTTTGTACTATTATTGCTATATATATATAGTACATCTATAGATGTTACAAACCAATCAATATATTGTTATAATTTTTACTTCTATGTCTATAAAAGAAATTGAGACGAGAAAGGGGAACAATTATATAGTTATAAAGTTTGTTATATTTACCTTTTTATTTACAATTTCTCATTCTTTTCATCTGTTCCTGTGGGTTTGAGTTATTATCTGGTATTATTTCTTTACTCCCAAGGTAGAACCTCTATCCTGTGGTTGGGAGCTAGATGAAGGAAGGGACCTCATGGCCACACTCATCAGGAATTTAACCTCTTTAACTTGGAGTTGGAGGGGATGAGAAGTGGTAATTGCCTGCCCTTTTTAGTGAGACAGGTAAGTTTTAGTGAGAGCTGAGGGGAAATGATACCCCATCTTCTTGGCTACACCCACCCAGAATAGAGCTCTAGTCAAGCTGAGCTGGGGTAAAGATAATGAGGAAGAGGGCCATGGTTCAAATGCCACAGACTCTCACTATTGTTACAAAATTTTAGTGGTTTTTCTTGAGTACGCTATTTCTTCATTTTTTGTATACCTGAAGGATTATTTACAAAGACTTTACATTTTTTTAAATAGTTTTCACAGCTCTACTTATTTTGCTGAGGAATGAGTCTGTAGAGTTCCTCATGCTGTATTTTCAAAAGTGAACCCTCTCGTCCTATATTTGTAACGTCTTTTTTAATTAGATACATCTCTTTTTTCTTCTTAAACATTTTTATTGTTCATTTATTGCTCTCTGGTTTGATCATATTGACAAGGCTTTGACAATTTTATTGATTATTTCTAAGAAGAAGATTTTAGTTTGACTAAGCATCTTTTATTTTTTACTTTCTATTTTGTTAATTTCTGCATTCATTTGTACTGATTTCTCTTAGCATATGTCTAAATCAATATTTTTCCTCTACATTTTTTGATGTACTTTGTTATCTTGTTTTAGCTTCTTGAGTTGAAATCTTAGCTCATTGATTTTCAGTCTTTCTTGTGTTCTAATAAATGAATTAAAACTATCAATTTTTCTCTGAATAATACTTTGACTTGAGACTTGATTCCACATATATATATATATATAGTCCTCTTTTGTATTAAGCAACTCATGGATTCCATCTTAATTTATCTTTAAATCGTATGATGTTCAAAGGTTTTGTTTTGTTTTAGGTGAATTGACAGGGCTCTCTTTTATTTCAAATGTGAATGCATTTTAAATAATGATTCTAACCTTATAATTTCTGCTTTTGGGAATTTGTTATGATTTTATTTGCAAACATCTACATGGCTACATTTTATAAAATTAAGGTGCTGACTGTGGAGGTGCAGTTAATTTCAATAAAATTGACTTCTCCTGGGGAGGAATCACTTTATGAGTTTCTTACAATGTGCTGTGGATATAAGCATTCTCAGTTTTCAGAGCTTTTGCCACTCTCAGGTATATATCAAAACTGATTCTGTCTGTAGCCTCATTGTTGCTCCTTCCCAGCCTTTACACCTTTTTCTAAGGTATAGCATAGGATTGATTTTTTTAAAAAATCAGTGTCCTGTTTCCTTTTCTGGGATAGATCCATTATTCCTGTTTACAGTGAGGCTTATTAAAGAAAGATAAAATCCTTGATTGCCTTTCACACAATTATGATGAAATTACAAAACATTAAGCAAAATGGCTAATCACACCCCAATCCAAGAGCTTCAGACATAGGATCTGCAGTTAAGAATAAGTAGAAAATTCACCCATGCATCATCCCACATGCCTAAAAGCAAGCTCACATCCCTTTCCACAAACAAGAGACCAGAGAGTGGAGAAGTTTATTAGTTACTAAAGCAATACCTCCTGACCACGTTTAAAAAGGATTATGATTTAAGGAGAAGCGCTGGAGATAGCTATACTCAATGTAAAAAAAAGTATAGATATAAATATTTTTAATTTAAATCAGATTCATAAGGGTGGTCAGATGGCAATTTACTGTGACATCCAAATGAGTATTAAAAATCCTTGAATAAAGCTGCATTTGAGGAAACGTGATTTCAAGCAGCAAGGGTTGAGGGTCCTTCCCAAGGGACGCCCTTCCTAGGGTGCATTAGAGGAGAGCACAGAGTTCTCAAGAACTAAGAGAACTACTTGTAGATGGGGATAGTCCAGCTCAGACCCTAGACCTTTCAGGACTCCATTCTAAGTATCTGCCCATTAGGTTGGATACAAGGCAACTATACTCACACTGCCTACTGTGGCTTACTAAGAAAGTGCCAAAGGATCCTGGGGCATTTCCTGGGAGAGAGTAAGCATCTGGCCATCCTCACTTGCTCAATCTCAAACTTTTCCATCCTTTGCCCCAACCCTCAGGATACTGTTAGTATCTGGTGACAGACTATCATTCATTTGTTTGGGCTAATAATAATAACTTGACATTCTAGGGAGGATAAACACTTTACATTTTAACACAGGATTCCTGGAAGTATAGTATATTATCTCAAATAAATAAATTTCTAAAGTTAGGATTTGGGAACACCAAGGCATTTCTCTGTTGGTCCTGTTGGAGGTTACTTGGGACAAACACAAGGCCTCCTGTTCTGCTGGCTTCTTGCAGCTGAATTCCTCACTCACTGTCCCATAGCAACTATTAATTCAATAGGCCTATCTCCTGAAGACATGTGACTAGGAAGATGCAGCATCACTGGCTCCACGGCTGAGCAGCTCCATTTGCCAGGCATAAACCATCTACAAAGTAGGGCACTGAATCGTATCAACTGAGCAACAGGAACAGAGAACCACTTAGCATGCAGATAAGAACCATTGGCTTTTTCAAGTTCAGCAAGAATTCCTCTCTTTTACTCTCTCTTTCAATATCTAGCAGACATTTACCTAACCCTTAATCTATAAACCAAATATTCATAAGACTAATACTAACTGACATGTTATTGTTAATTTTAGTTTGCAATTGCCAGGGAAAGATAAACCACATACCTCTGTAATTTTGAAGTCAATATCAGGAAGTTCAGTGACCAGTTCTCACTTCAGTCATCCCTTGGTACCCTTGTCACTGCCATAATTCTGGATTGGCAGGACCATGAGGCATAATCAGGATGGTCATTCTGAAGGTGCATTCATCCCATGGGGAGGAACAAAATGGCTAAAAAGCATCGAAATAGTGAAGGGCAGACTGATGCTCAGGAAAGAAGGGAGTAAATTGATCAACTGGATAACTTTGGTTGAATCCAATGCTCATTATGTGTACTCATAATGAGTATTTGTATGCTCAAAAGTGGACAGTAATATGTGAGGCAGGCAAAAATCAAGTTATAGAAGGAAAGGGCTTCTAAAAAGGCAGGAGAATTTGTAGCAAGAATTTTGGATGAATTCATATACCATAAGGCAGTATTGCATTTTTAGCACCTTTCTCAAGAGGAAAAAGAAAAGTAACATTCTGTAGCTCTATATCAAGGGAGTTTAGGAAGGATTGAATTATAATAAATGAATTTACATGAGGAATCGTTTTTATCAAACATGAAAGCTTAAGATGAAAGAATAAGACATTATGCAACCAAAGAGAGCTAAGCCTCTTTAAAATGATCCTGTTAGAATGTGAATTTTAGGATCTGATCATTTATGAATGTCACCAATCCCTGGCCTGTAACCTGTATCTTGGACTCCATGACAGCCTATTCAAAAGAAGGAACTGCTCATTCCCAAATGTGTCTGAATTTACATTTCATCTACTTTCTCATTACAAGTCCAGCAGCACGGGCAGAAAATGCTGTCACCCTGAAATACACTCTAAGGGCCTATGTGAGTTCCGCAGGAGGCTGTGATGTGAACAGTGCTTAAAGGGCTCCCCACCACCACGACAACTCACATACAGCCCCACAGGATGACACAGAACCTGGAATGCTGTCTTTCTTTTAATCCTAGCATTGCCTCCAGAAGTTCTCTGTTAACACATACAAACACCCTCTTTTGGAACAGTGGTATATTAAACCAATCACCCCACCAAAGTCAATCATTGATTAGTTCCTTAATAGGAACCTGAAAGAATATGACAAGGAAAATGTAAGTTTTAATGGTAGAGGAAGATATTGGTAAAAGTCTTGAAAGATGCTTCTCAAACTTGGTTGATCATCACAGTCACCTGTAGGACGTGTTCAAAACACAGTATCTTGTACTCTCCTCAATGAAGTGCCGATTCATTAGCTCTGGAGTTTAATGATGAGTATGGTTTAGGAGCCAATTCAGGTCAGTCCTAGAAGGATCTCAGCAGTGGTGAGCCCTACGCAGCCATCAGGCAGCACCTAGGCAGTGGGCACACTCGAAAACCAGTTACTTCTCTCCTCTCCCTTACAGGAAGGTCAGGGCATAAACACAAGGAGCTAATGATAAGATGGGGGATCAAAGCATCAGCCTCATAAATGAAAGCCTGAAGTGCAAGGTAAAGCCCATTTACAAGCTTAATCAGCAAAGTGGAGGCCAAGAGCACGGGTGATGGGCAAGCACTGTCTTTTCAATGCATTAGCCTCCTCGCCTAGGTGATGAGGTCCAAGAGAAGTTAGCCTCCCACCAACTTCACCAATCAAATGTCATTCTTCTTCTTGGGCAAAAGATGGAGTAAAGAAGTTACAAGAAGAAACAGAAATGTCTCTCTAATGCCACCCCCATTCTGCTGGGAGGAAAGTGGATGTCTCCTTCTAGAAAAACATGAGTTAACAAAATACAATTTCTCTAACAAAGACCATCAGAGTTTACCTCTAGGATATGCCCATGGTCATATCAGCCTAGCACTCTGATTCTGATGGGTATCACCAGAGGAGAAAAAGTGATGGGCAAGCTTGGCTTTGTCCTTCATCATATCCACAACGTGTAGGGGAGATACGCACCAAGCACAAAAGTGAAAACAACAAAAACAAAAGTAAACTGGAAGATTTATTAGACATCTTTCATCCAGGAGTTTTAAAAAATGACCACAGACTTTATGCCAGGTGTAAGCAAGTTGCTTCCCCCAACCCCTTAGGGTGAAGCCTGATCTTGCCCGTGGGGACTCACCCAGCTCCAACACAGGACAAACCCAATTCCTGCCTCACAGTGTCAGGCCCACTCCTTCCTTTTTTGTATGTGCCTGTGTCTTACCAGCAGTATTTTATGATTCAGTTCAATGCATCTAAGGGGAAGATAAAACAAAAATAATGTAGCATCAAATATCAAACCCTGAGGCGCATCAATGTAAGAATTGAGCAGCCTGTAAATATACATGGGAATGTGAGCCTGGGGAGAATGGGGATGCTGAGAAATGTTCACCAAGAATAAAACAGGGGCAGGCTCTGACAAGGTTTCAATGTTTTGAAAGTGTCCATGAAGACATGCAGGGGTCTCTCCTCTTACCATCCTCCTAGTCCCAACAATTTCTCAGTGAGAGTTTCTCATTGCTTATCACCTTAGTGATTAATGGCTCTTCTATCTAAACCAAATTGAACATCAGCCATGTTTAAAAAAAACAAACAAAATCTAAACTTCCTAGCTTCTTCAACAAATACAAACATTAAGAGAGGCTTCCAGGTTTCTCTCTCCTCCTTAACTAGCTTCCTCGATCCTCACTCTGTGAGAGCACCTATCGAAATCCTCAGCATGTCAGTCAATAAACATAGCATCCCAGGGCACACGAGAGCCCTGCCCTCCCTCCATGAATTGATGAATCTAGACTGGAGAGTCCAACATATTCACTCGATGAAGCTTTCAGTTAAAAACCAACAAGAAAGCCGAAGATGAACTCAAATATTAGAGAAATGAGAAACCTATCATGTATTAAGCAAATATTTCCAATGCAAAATGCACCACGTGACAAATGAATGAAAATCTAAATGCTGCAAGATGAACTAGAAGCAGATGAATTCAAAAGAGAAAGCAACTACACTTAAAAAAAAAAAAAGTTTAAAAGTGGGGCGGGAGGGACACTTTACTTCTCTTTTACTAGCTAATAATAGTATCTGTTCACGATAATACTTTGAAGGTTTGACCCTCTCAAGAGATGAACAAATGGAATTTTGATTTGATTCAGGATATATATTAGGTGTTTTATATCTTTGGATTTTGAATATATTTCAATCCAGGTCCCATTCAAACTGGTTCCCTGGTTGGTAAAAACAGACAAAAAAGACAAATAGGTTTTATTTCTTTTGGAGGAAAAGTATATATTTAGAGTTCATTTATAAATTCAACAAATTAATAGGGTTAGTTCAGGCATTCAGGACGTAACCCACAGTTTAATTTAAGGTCAACTTCTACATAAGATTTAAAACTTAGAAAACTGTGACCATATTTTATGGATGTTTTATTTCTTGGCCTCACATTAGCCTCATATGATGTTGGCACCCCCTTTTATAGGAGACAATAGGTCATTTTTATTTCTCCACATAAAAGTCGCATGACTTTTTTACCATAATGCTTTATTTACACCTCCCAATTATGATACACAACACTGGAATTGTATTTTATCCAAGAACGATTTGTAGCACACATAGATAGGAGCTGACAGTTTAACTTATTTCTTTTCCAAAATCCTCACATCACTGCTTTCTCAGTTGTAGTTCCATAAGTGTCATGTATCATGTAGCAGTAACTTTTTAAATATACCATATTTCTTCTTATGATGGCCACCTTACTCTACTCCTTAAATCCCTAGTTAGGGATAGTAAAGCTGACACAAAAATTACCACCATTCACCATTGCATTATAACAAAGATAAGATACACAGCCACATTTATTTATTGATTGATTGATTTTGCTTTTTTTCTTAAAATTATAGGCATTGCCAGACAGGGTTTTAAACAGAAAAACATAATATGACACAAAATTCTGAGGTTTAGAAAAATATTATTCCGAGCAGAATTTCTCCTCGTGTCTATTATGACATATGTGAGGGTGCTTTTCTTTCAGGATCCTGGATAGCATTTCTGTCCTAGGGCATTTATCTTGTCCACATGTTCCTAGTTTATCAAAGGAAGGATTTATGCAGCTCTGAAAGGCACCGTTAGTGCATTATTGCTTGGCTACTTTCACATATAGCATGGAGATGGTAGCCATAAACCACGGAGAAGAGAGCAGTTCTTCACAACAGTCCTTTAGGTGGGTAAAAACCACTCCTGGTCAACTCCACCCTAGATTACAGCACATGCCATGGCACAAATTCAAAAGCACAGGATCACAACTCATAAACAGTGACACACGTCCAGGGTATGCACGTGCTGATTGCTCTAAGTTCCTCTGAAGGGATCTTCAGGTCCTTGTGTTTCTCCCCAGTTTCACTGATGATTTCCTGAAGTTCTAAAAGACTAAAAATCTTTTTGTAGTTCTAAAAGACTAAAATCTCCTATGTGGTTAATAATTATCCCTGATCCTTACTCCATCTTTCAGCCTCACCCTCGTTCTTGACACCCACCCACTGTTCAAACACATCCGGAGGTTCCCTCCAAATGGATGCTGGTTTTGCCCAATGACTGACAACTTTTAAAAGGTGAAAGTTTAGTGGTTTGTTTTTCAAAGTATATCCAAATGTTCCCATGCTAAAAATGACTGAATTAAACCACCACTACAACATGTCAAAATAAACATGTTCCTGGATGCAGTTGGGAATTCTGATCTTGCCTAATACTCACCAGGACCTTGTACCACGGTAACTCACCCAGATCTTTCACAAAGCTATCCCTCTCCCCCAGAATAATTCTCACCATCCTCTATCAAAACTCACCCATCATTGGTTACATCTACTTGAGGCCCAGTGCTGTGGTGCTATATGATTGGAGCTGATATGTGTGTGGTTAGTAGGGAAATGCAAAGGAAGGATCATTTTTAATCACCAACTTTGCCCTTTGCAAACATTAAATAATTTACTATACACATACATAAAAATGTAAGGTATTATGGTACTCATTTTACAGATGAGAAAATTGAGGCCAGGATATTCATATTCATTCCCATATTCACTCATTTAATAAGTGAGAGAGCCAGAATTAAATGTAGTTTTGTCTGATTCTAACATCTATGTCCTTTGTACTACATTATGCTAATTAATCCATTAATATTCTCAAAGAACATTTGCATTTTATCCAAAGCTTTAACATCTTAAAGAACATGAGTGGGCTCCATAATAAATGCAGGTTAAGAGGAAGAAATGTCTTTCTCCAGAGAACCAAGATGAACTTCCCATCAGGCCAAAAGGAGCAGAATATGAATGACCCTCTATCAGCCTCATTCAGATTGCCTTCAGTGACGTTCCAACCCATTTCCCTCTGGTTCATTCAAGGGCTGGAGGACAATGAGTCTAAGACTGCTGGCTGACTACCAATAAGCTTTCTCTCCTCTCTAATAGTAATAGAATTTTGGATTTTTTAAAAAGCTCAGTCCATGTCTGCCCAGAGGAAGAAAAAAAAAAAAAAAAAACTGTTTCTCAGGCTTCTTTGCAATTATATGGGGCCAGAGGCCTAAGTACTGCCTGATTAGGCCTAAAAAATGATGTCACGCCTCTAGAGACCAGTTGACATGTACGCCTTGCCCCAGCATTTCCTCCTTTTTGTAGACTGGAATGCAAACCTGATGGCTGAAGTTGGGCAGCCATCTTGGGCCATTGGTTGACACTAGGAAGAAAAGACACAGAAAAGTGCATCAACAAGCTGGAGGGAGCCTGGATTGCTCACAACTTGTAGAGCAGAGGCAGCATACCTTAGACTGCCTGCATGCCTGCGTACTTCCATCTCAAAGAAAAATAAACTTCTAGCTTATTTAGTTTGGATGACCTTTCTCCACAGATGAAACTAACAAAGAGGATTGATACTAAATGTTTCCCAGTCTTGTGGGCTTTGTGAACAATGATCTAGCCTAAAAGAGAGCAATTTTGTTCAATAAACACTATCTTTGAATATGAAGATTCTAAAAAACATTAATGAGGAGGAAAAAATTACAAAAATAATGAAATGAAATTACCTCATAGTGGCCTTGTTTTTCCATTCTTAATGCAACCAGCATAATCTGAATACTGTTGTGTCATTTTCTATAACCAATGCATTAGCATAAATAAAACATTCAAGTGCATGTAATAATTATTCATTTATAATGATCAAAGGGAAGAGGCTGCTGAAAACCATCTCTGGTGCTGAATTCCTGCCTAAGAAAATATCATTACATTTTAAGAAAAGAGACCAATCTTAATGCCATTAACAGAAGTGTGTTATATTCAGAACTGTGTATCTACATTCCTTAATAAGAAAGAATAAAACATCATTTTACCTTCTTAAGGGACAGAGAGAGATGGAATAGTCCATCATCTCTGAGAGTTTTGTAACTATGACCACAAATCATTAACTTTAGGGGGATTTAGAAACAGATCTGGAGGCCTGACCCTAGGGTCAGAAGGTGAGATTACCTGGTTGGACCAGATTTAGAGTTCCCAAAGATGAGGAAGCTGTATCTACAGTACATCTCTGCAATTATATTTGGAACCAAACCCAGAAGCCATGGTTCTTCATCCTCTGGGAATATTCCTTTGCCTCAGAAAGGTGTTGATTACAAGAAACTAAGAACAATGTACATTTTTGAAACATCATGAAAGCCTCTCTTTCAGATCATGGTCCAGACGGTACAAAATCACCTAGGAAGCAACACTCTATCACTATTCCATACACCTTCTGTTGCAGACATGTGGGGAAGAAAAGTTGTGAGCTGCTCCAGGATTTCCCTGAAGCCAAAAATCTGCACATTTCTTCTCTGGGCAGATTTTCAGCTGCTGTAGCCCAATTTAGGGAAGGCAGCTGTCGGCACATTTGGCCACACACCTAAATGGGAGTCTCTGGCACTCTGAACTAAAAAGTGACATTGCTGAGACAGCAGGAGAGAGTACACAACAATGGGGGCCTTGGTAAGGACTAGGAAAATCAAAGCAGTTTTTCTAGATTTTTTTTTTTTTTGAAAACTGTTGGCTAAGTGTAAAATCAGAAACAATCTTCTGATCAACAAGTGCTTCAGTGCTTGCATTTTGGAAGGGCAAGCTTCTAAAAGCATGTTAAGAGGCAGAAATAGATAATTCCATTGGCTCCTCCTTAAAAAAAAAAAAACTTAGAAAACGTTTAATTTCAAGATACCTGCCCAGAGAAAACCATAATTCAAAAAGACACATACACCCCAATGTTCATTGCAGCACTATTTACAATAGCCAGGTCATGGAAGCAACCTAGATGCATATCAACAGACGAATGGATGAAGAAGATGTGGTACGTATATACAATGGAATATTACCCAGCCATAAAAAGGAACAAAATTGGGTCATTTGTAGAGACGTGGATGGATCTAGAGGCTGCCATACAGAGTGAAGTAGGTCAGAAAGAGAAAAACAAATATCATATATTAACGCATATATGTAGAACCTAGAAAAATGGTACAGATGAACCAGTTTGCAGGGCAGAAATAGAAACACAGATGTAGAGAACAAACATATGGACACCAAGGGGGGAAAGTGGTGGTGGTGGGGGGATGAATTGGGAGATTGAGATTGACATATATACACTAATATGTATAAAGTAGATAACTAATAAGAACCTGTTGTATAAAAAAATAAATAAAATAAAATTCAAAAAAAAAAAAAAAAAAATGATACCAGGAAAACTTACCACCATTTCCAGTAGGAAGTTTTAGAGGATTGTCTGTTGAAAAGAACTGAGAGAAGATGACATTAAAAGGAATAAATAGTAAATCGGAAATCATTTATAGTCAGAAAGAAACATTAGAAAGCAGGTTTTTGGAAGAGGAGGCACAGAAGAAACAGAGAGAAAAGGAAATTACCTCCTTGACCCAGGCAATAATGTGGGTTAAAAACCTTATATAGAGAACCATGAAAATTGGTCAAGAAGAAATAATCACCAATTCATAAGCATTCTGGAAGACAGTGAAAGAGAAGATATGGAGGAAATAATAGAAAACTTCACCACAATTATTCTTTAAAATTAAACAGGGAAGGAAGAAATCATTATTTAAAAGACTTCCAGAACACATATGAAATACAGATGATGTCAGACAAGCAATGTTTAAATTATTGAATTAAAAATACAAATAATATTTTTTCAGAAGCATAAAAAAGAAGGACATGTGGTATTATGGACATTTTTTTTTAATTCAAAAAATATTCTGTCTAAAAACAGTCTCTCTTAGGTGGATGGGGAGAGGGAGAAATATAAACCAATCCTCACATAGAACAAAATTTTAGAAATAGGTGCAAAGCCTTAGGAGAAATCTTTACCTAAAACTGTGTTATTAATTAAAGAAATAATAAAATTATTTTCAAAGCTCAAGAATTATTTCTAAAAAAATGGTATAAAGTAAACATGCTGGGTATTTGATGTAATAAATTAGAAAATGTTTCTAAAAGAAATTAACAATATGAAATTTAGTGTCTACAAATACAGGATCTTGTCCTTAGATCCAAAATTCAAGTGCACAGGTACAAGGGGAACATGATTTAGCATCTAAAAATGAGGGGGAGAGGGGATAAAGAAAACTTAGAGGTTTTAATGAATAAGGGCTGTGATTCTCCTCTGCTCTGCTCTGAGTTTGATCAAACCATACCTGGAATATTGGGTTCAAATCTAGGGATGACACTTAAAGAAGATATGATGAGCAGAATAACCAAGGTGATGGAGGCCTGGAACTTTTGTCAAATGAGGAGGTGATGAAGCAGGGTGAGGGTGATGACTGAAATGGAGAAGAAATCTATGGAACAGAAAATAGTTATAATCAAGATCTGAAGGGTGAAAAGGACAGGTGATCAATTGTTCCTCACAGGATATACTTTCAATATCCGTGAGTGTGCTGACCCCTGGAGTTGTAGTTTCCCCATCCCTGGGGTTGTTCAAACAGATGCTGAGAGATATTTTCAGGATATTGGAGGGGGAATTAAACATAGAACAGACCACTGGACTACCTGGCTTTCAAGATTTCTTCCAACTCTGAGATTTTCTAATTTTACAATTGGGACGAGATTAATTTATTGAGTGAATGTCTCTGCAAGATCTTCATAATGGGGCTTCCCTCGTGGCTCAGTGGTTGAAAATCTGCCTGCCAATGCAGGGGACACGGGTTCGAGCCCTGGTCTGAGAAGATCCCACATGCTGCGGAGCAACTAGGCCCATGAGCCACAACTACTGAGCCTGTGCGTCTGGAGCTTGTGCTCCGCAACAAGAGAGGCCACGATAGTGAGAGGCCCACGCACTGCGATGAAGAGTGGCCCTCTCTTGCAGCAACTAGAGAAAGCCCTTGCACAGAAACGAAGACCCAACACAGCCATAAAATAAAAAATAAATAAATAAATAATAAAAATAAAGGAATTCCTTAAAAAAAAAAGCGTATGTCACTTTATTTAAAAAAAAAAAAAAAGATCTTCATGATGGAACTGTATTAATAGACAAAAAGTTGGTTACACACATACAAAAATACAAGTTGCCACCCTGCAGCCCATTCCTTAGGGATGACTGCTGTGCTTCCTTTCATTTCCTAGGATTCTGTTGTAATCAAGCATTCCTCAGTGATATCTTTCTAATGGCCTTGGGGCTAATCATCAGGAAATAACATAGCAGTGTGTACAGACCTGCAGAATCAAAGGGAAGCAACTGATGAATCTTACCTAGGGGATTTAATGCCCAGCTTCTGCTTGTGAAAACACATCCTAGTGAGGTTAGCAATAAATATTGGCATAAAGCTTGTACTGAAGGAAAAGATGACTCTAAGGTCATATGGACCCAACAAAAATATTTCCAAGAATCAAAGAAACATTACACGTGTGTCTTACATTTACAAAACCCAAATCTAAATAGGTAAACTGACAATACAATAAATTTGAAAAGAATAAGGAGCTGTAATTATTACTTAAAAAGTTTAACAACAAGTTCCCATTTCATCAAGGTTAAGATTGCTCCTCATCAAATATAGGGAACCTCAACTTGCAGGCTAGAGTCTATCTTGGATCTCATGTCATCTCATATGTAGAATTTTCCATCATGCCCATCTTTGAAAACTTTCAATATCACTTGATAGCCACATAATTCCAAAAATTTACAAGAATCTTTCACCACTCACAAAGATTAAATCAAAATGGATTAAAGACTTAAATGTAAGACCTGAAACCATAAAAGTCCTAGAAGAAAGCATAGGGAAAAAATCTCTTGACATTGGTACTGACAATGATTTTATGGATATGACAGCACAAGCAACAAAAGCAAAAATAAGTAAGTGGGACTACATCCAACTAAAAAGCTTCTGCTTGGCAAAAGAAACAATCAAGAGAATGAAAATGCAACTAATGGAATGGAAGAAAATATTTGTAAACAATTCATCTGATAAAGGGTTAATATCTAAAATATATAAGAAATTCTTGTAGCAAAAAAGCAAATGATCTGATTTTAAAATGGTCAAAGGACCTAAATAGACATTTTTCCTAAAATACTATTCAAGTGGCCAACAGGTACATGAAAAGATGCTCAATATTACTAATCATCATGGAAATGCAAATCAAAACCATAATGAGATATCACTTTAGACCTGTTAGAATGACTATTACCAAAAAGACAAGAGATAACAAGTGCTGGGAAACATATGGAGAAAAGGGAACCCTTGTGTACTGTTGGTGGAAATGTAAATTGGTGCACCTACTGTGGAAACAGTATAGAGGTTCCTCAAAAAATTAAAAATAGAACTACCATATGATCCAGAAACTCCACTTTTGTGTATATATCCAAAAGAAATGAAATCACTATCTCAAAAAGATATCTGCACTTCCACGTTTATTGCAGTATTATTTAAAATAACCAAGACATGAAAACAACATAAGTGTCCATCAATGGATGAATGGATAAAGAAAATGTGGTGTACATACAGAATGGAATATTATTTAGCCATAAAAAAGAAGGAAATTCTACCATTTGTGAACAACATGGATGAAACTTGAGGGGATTATGCTAAGTGAAATATCAGACAGAGAAATCAAATACTATATAATCTCCGTACATATGGAGGGGGAAAAAAAAAAGAACTCATAAAAACAGAGAACAGATTGGGGGTTGCTAGGTGGTGGAGAGTGGGAGTGGGAGAAATGTGTGAAGATGGTCAAAGGATACAAACTTCCAGTTATAAGAGGAATAAGTTCTGGGGATGTAATGTAATGTACAACATGGTGACCATAGTTAACAAACCTCTATTATATATTTGAAAGTTGCTAAGAGAAAAAAATCTTAAAAATTCTCACCACACACACACAAAAAATTATAACTGTGTAAGGTGACAAATGTGTTAACTCACCTTATTGTGTTAAGCACTTCACAATATATGTGTATAGTAAATCAAAATCATCACATTGTACACCTTAAACCTACTCAATGTTATATGTCAATTATATCTCAATAAAGCTGGAAAAAATATTTTTAATTTACAAGAGAAGCTATAGTATCATGAAAGTGATCTTCTCTGTAAAATGAGAGGAAACATTTACCACTAATAAAAAATTTTTTGAAATGAATTGTGCTTAAAGGATTTCAAGATTTTCTGTGCTAGGCTTTAGATAAAAATGGAAGACAGAGAGATAGATGATAGATAGATAGATAGATAGATAGATAGATAGATAGATAGACAGATAATACATACATACATACATATATAGATGATAGATAGATCCTGCTTGAGTTTGTGTTCATTAATTAATATTATACATTTACATAGCAATATACACAGACTCCAGAGAGACTAGGTTCTCCTCAATTTTCCTAGTTTTGATAACTAAGGATACAGCTAAGAAACAATAGTAATAAAATTCTCCACTTCTAAATTTAGTATATATCCATTTTGGGGGGGCAGGAATCTCCTCAAAGTACTTGCTAACTTCAGCCACAGGGTAAACAGGCCTTCTGAGCAGAGCATTTTTGGGGGAAGCCTCTAGCTGAGGGTCAACCAGAGGTTGTGACCTGCCCCAGAAGGGACCACCTGTGCCCAAGAAGCAATTTGGGTGTGAACCACTTATCAGCAACCAGCCACATTAGCCCACAGACAAATAACTAGATTAATGCTAAGGATGAGCGCAGGAGAAGGAAGTAACTTTGCTGTGTAAGTAAGGACCTCAACCTCCTCTTGAAAGCAGGACCCTGTGGGGCTCCTGGGCAGGAGGCCTTTCAAACAGTTGCTAATCAAGGAAAGGAGGGGATACATAGACAAGGGGGGAGCAGCCAAGAAACAATAGTGTAACCTTAGGGCAGGGGCAGTATTCCACCTCAAGGGATACACATAACAATGTCTTTAAGCTCTTCCGCAGAACTAAAACCCCCACCCAGTGGAAGATGTTCCAGAGAGAAGGTCAGTTTGATAAACTTGAAGCTTATCAGAAGACCGCCTGAGGCCAGATTAAAGAAGTGTAGGAGGAGACCTTCAAGATGGCAGAGGAATAAGACATGGAGATCACCTTTCTCTCCACAAATAAATCAAAAATACATCTACATGTGGAACAACTCCAACAAAACACCTACTGAACTCTGGCAGAAGACCTCAGACTTCCCAAAAGGCAAGAAACTCCTCACGTACCTGGGTAGGGCAAAAGAAAAGGAAAAAACAGAGACAAAAGAATAGGGACGGGACCTGCACCTCTGGGAGGGAGCTGTGAAGGAGGAAGTTTCCACACACTAGGAAACCCCTTCACTGGTGGAGACAGGGCGTGGGATGGGAAGAAGCTTTGGAGCCACAACGGAGAGCACAGCAACAGGGGTGCAGAGGCCAAAGCAGAAAGATTTCTGCACAGAGGATCAGTTCTGACCAGCACTCACCAGCCTGAGAGGCTTGTCTGCTCACCCGCAGGGCCAAGTGGGGGCTGGGAGCTGAGGCTCCAGCTTTCAAGATCAGATCCCAGAGACAGGACAGGGGTTGGCTGCATGAACACAGCCTGAAGGGGGGCTAGTGCACCACAGCTAGCCAGGAGGGAGTCTGGGAAAAAGTCTGAAACTGCCTAAGAGGAAAGAGAAAATTGTTTCGGGGTGCACAAGGAAAGGGGATTCAGAGCACCATCTAAACGAGCTCCAGAGAAGGGCACGAGCCACGGCTATCAGTGCAGACCACAGAGATGGGCATGAGATGCTAAGGCTGCTACTGCAGCCAAGAAGCCTGTGTGCAAACACAGGTCACTATCCACACCACCCCTCCCAGGAGCCTGTGCAGCCCGCCACTGCCAGGGTCCCGTGATCCAGGGACAACCTCCCCGGGAGAACGCACGGCGCGCCTCAGGCTGGTGCAATGTCACGCCGGCCTCTGCCGCCGCAGGCTCGCCCCGCATCCGTACCACTCCGTCCCCCCGGCCTGAGTGAGCCAGAGCTCCCTAATCAGCTTCTACATTAACCCCGTCCTGTCTGAGCGAAAACAAACGTCCTCAGGCGAC
Source organism: Balaenoptera ricei (assembly GCF_028023285.1). Lineage (NCBI taxonomy): Eukaryota > Metazoa > Chordata > Mammalia > Artiodactyla > Balaenopteridae > Balaenoptera > Balaenoptera ricei. The sequence continues at coordinate 17,030,621 of NC_082651.1, read as the reverse complement.
CTACACGAAGAGGCGGGGCCATATCCAAAGCTGAACCCCAGGAGCTGTGCAAAGAAGAGAAAGGGAAATCTCTCCCAGCACCCTCAGGAGCAGTGGATTAAAGTTCCACAATCAACTTGATGTACCCTGCATCTGTGGAATACCTGAATGGACAACAAATCATCCCAAAATTGATGCAGTGGACTTTGGGAGCAAAGATATATAATTTTTTTCTTTTTCTCTTTTTGTGAGCGTGTATGTATATGCATCTTTGTGTGATTTTGTCTGTATAGCTGCACTTTTACCATTTGTCCTAGGGTTCTCTCTGTCCATTTTATTTATTTATTTATTTTAGTATAGTTTTTAGCACTTGTTATCATTGGTGGATTTGTTTTGTGATTTGGTTGCTCTCTTCTTACTTTCTTTCTTTTTTTCTCTTTTTTAATTAATTTTTAATTTTTTTAAATTTTTAATAATTATTTTTATTTTTTATTTTAATACCTTCTAATTTTATTTTATTTTTTCCATTCTTTCTTTTTTTCTCCCTTTTCTTTTAAGCCATGTGGCTGACAGGGTCTTGGTGCTCTGACTGGGTGTCAGGCCTGTGCCCCTGATGTGGGAGAGCTGAGTTCAGGACATTGGTCCACCAGAGACCTCCTGGCTCCACATAATATCAAATGGTGAAAGCTCTGCCAGAGATCTCCATCTCAACACTAAGACCCAGCTCCACTCAATGACCAGCAAGTGATGGTGCTGGACGGCCCATTCCAAACAACTAGCAAGACAGGAACACAACCCCACCCATTAGCAGAGAGGCTGCCTAAAATCATAATAAGGCAGGCACCCCAAAACACACCACCGGATGCAGTCCTACCCACCAGAAAGACAAGATCCAGCCTCATCCACCAGACACAGGCACCAGTCCCCTCCACCAGGAAGCCTACACAATGCACTGAGCCAACCTTAGTCACTGGGGGCAGACACCAAAAACAACGGGAACTATGAACCTGCAGTCTGTGAAAAGGAGACCCCAAACACAGTAAGTTAAGCAAAATGAAAAGACAGAAAAACACAAAGAAAATGAAAGACAAAGGTAAAAACACACCAGCCCAAACAAATGAAGAGGAAATAGGCAGTCTACATGAAAAAGAATTCAGAGTAACGATAGTAAAGGTGATCCAAAACCTTGGAAATAGAATGGAGAAAATATAAGAAACGTTTAACAAGGACCTGAAGAACTAACGAGCAAACAGGCAAGGATGAACAGCACAATAAATGAAATTTAAAATTCTCTAGAAGGAATCAATAGCAGAATAACTGAGGCCGAAGAATGGATAAGTGAACTGGAAGATAAAATATTGGAAATAACTACTGCAGAGCAGAATAAAAAAAAAAAAAAGAATGAGAGAGAGCTTCAAGATGGTGGAAGAGTAAGACGTGGAGATCACCTCCTCACCACAAATACATCAGAAATACATCTACATGTGGAACAACTCCTACAGAACACCTACTGAATGCTGGCAGAAGACCTCAGACCTCCCAAAAGGCAAGAAATTCCCCACGTACCTGGGTGGGGCAAAAGAAAAAAGAAAAAACAGAGACAAAAGAATAAGGATGGGACCTGCACAAGTGGGAGGGAGCTGTGAAGGAGGAAAGGTTTCCACACTAGGGAGCCCCTTCCTGGGTGGAGACTGTGGGTGGTGGAGGGGGGAAGCTTCGGAGCCAAGGAGGACAGCACAGCAACAGGGATGAGGAGGGCAAAGTGGAGAGATTCCCACACAGAGGACCGGTGCTGACCAGCACTCACCAGCCCAAGAGGCTTGTCGGTTTACCCGCCAGAATGGGTGGGGGCTGGGAGCTGAGGCTCAGGCTTCAGTCAGATCCGAGGGAGAGGACTGGGGTTGGCTGCCTGAAAACAGCCTGAAGGGGTTAGCGCACCACAGCTAGCTGGGAGGGAGTCCGGGAAAATGTCTGGAGCTGCCAAAGAGGCAAGAGACTTTTTCTTGCCTCTTTGTTTCCTGGTGCACCAGGAGAGGGGATTAAGAGCGCCGCTTAAAGGAGCTCCAGAGACGGGTGGGAGCTTCGGCTATCAGCACAGAGCCCAGAGACTGGCATGAGATGTTAAGACCACTGCTGCAGCCACCAAGAAGCCTGTGTGCAAGCACAGGTCACTATCCACACCTCCCCTCCTGGGAGCCTGTGCAGCCTGCCACTGCCAGGGTCCTGTGATCCAGGGACAACTTCCCCGGGAGAACACACGGCATGCCTCAGGCTGCTGCAACGTCATGCTGGCCTCTGCCGCCGCAGGCTTGCCCTGCATCCGTACCCGTCCCTCCCCACAGCCAGAGCGAGTCAGGGCCCCCGAATCAGCTATTCCTTTAACCCCATCCTGTCTAAGCAAAGAACATACACCCTCAGGTGACCTACACGCAGAGGCAGGTCCAAATCCAAAGCTGAACCCCAGGAGCTGTGCGAACAAAGAAGAGAAAGGGAATTTTCTCCCAGCAGCCTCAGGAGCAATGGATTAAATCTCCACAATCAGCTTGATGTACACTGCATCTGTGGAATACCTGAATAGACAACGAATCATCCCAAATTGAGGAGGTGGATGTTGGGAGCAACAATATATATTTTTTTCTTCCCTTTTTATCTTTTTGTGAGTATGTATGTGTTTGCTTCTGTGTGAGATTTTGTCTGTATAGCTTTGCTTTTACCATTTGTCCTAGGGTTCTCTCTGTCCGGTTTTTTTTTTTTCTTTCTTTTTTTTTGCTTAAAAACTTTTTTTCTTAATAATTATTTTTTATTTTAATAACCTTATTTTATTTTATTTTACTTTTATTTTATCTTCTTTCTTTCCTTCGTTTTTTCCTCCCTTTTATTCTGAGCTGCATGGAAGACAGGCACTTGGTGCTCCAGCCAGGGGTCAGGGCTGTGCCACAGAGGTGGGAGAGCCATGTTCAGGACACTGGTCCACAAGAGACTTCCCAGCTTCATGTAATATCAAATGGTGAAAATCTCCCAGAGATCTCCATCTCAACATCAAGACCCAGCTCCACTCAACAACCAGCAAGCTACAGTGCTGGACACCCTATGCCAAACAACTAGCAAGACAGGAACACAACCCCATCCATTACAACAGAGGCTGCCTAAAATCATAATAAGGCCACAGACACCCCCAAAACACACCACCAGACGTGGACCTGCCCACCAGAAAGACAAGATCCAGTCTCATCCACCAGAACACAGACACTAGTCCCCTCCACGAGGAAGCCTACACAACCCACTGAACCAACCTTAGCCACTGGGGACAGACACCAAAAACAACAGGAACTACGAACTTGCAGCCTGCAAAAAGGAGACCCCAAACACAGTAAGATAAGCAAAATGAGAAGACAGAAAAACACACAGCAGATGAAGGAGCAAGGCAAAAACCCACCAAAACCAATAAATGAAGAGGAAATAGGCAGTCTACTTGAAAAAGAATTCAGAATAATGATAGTAAACATGATCCAAAATTTCGGAAATAGAATGGAGAAAATTAAAGAAACGTTTAACAAGGACCTAGAATAACTAAAGAGCAAACAAACAGTGATGAACAACACAATAAATGAAATTAAATATTCTCTAGAAGGGATCAATAGCAGAATAAGTGAGGCAGAAGAACGGATAAGTGACCTGGAAGGTAAAATAGTGGAAATAACTACCGCAGAGTAGAATAAAGAAAAAAAAAGAAAACAATTGAAGACAGTCTCAGAGACCTCTGGGACAACATTAAACACATCAACATTCGAATTGTAATGGTCCCAGAGAAGAAGAGTAAAAGAAAGGGACTGAGAAAATTTTTGAAGAGATTATAGTTGAAAATTTCCCTAATATGGGAAAGGAAATAGTTAATCTCGTCCAGGAAGCACAGAGAATCCCATACAGGATAAATCCAAGGAGAAGCATGCCAAGACACATATTAATCGAACTAACAAAAATTGAATACAAAGAACAAATATTAAAAGCAGCAAGGGAAAAACAACAAATTACACATAAGGGAATCCCCATAAGGTTAACAGCTGATCTTTCAGCAGAAACTCTGCAAGACAGAAGGGAGTGGCAGAACATATTTAAACTGATGCAGGAGAAAAACCTACAACCAAGATTACTGTACACAACCAAGATTACTGTACCCAGCAAGAATCTCATTCAGATTTGACAGAGAAGTTAAAACCTTTACAGACAAGCAAAAGCTAACAGAATTCAGCACCACCAAGCCAGCTTTAAAAAAAATGCTAAAGGAACTTCTCTAGGCAGGAAACACAAGAGAAGGAAAAAACCTACAATAAAAAACCCAAAACAATTATGAAAATGGTAATAGGAACAGACATATCAGTAATTACCTTAAATGTAAATGGATTAAATGCTCAAACCAAAAGACGTAGATTGGCTGAATGGATACAAAAACAAGAACCGTATGTATGCTGTCAACAAGATACCCACTTCAGACCTAAGGACACATACAGACTGAAAGTGAGGGGATGGAAAAAGATATTCCATGCAAATGGAAATCAAAAGAAAGTTGAGGTAGCAATTCTCATATAAAACTAAATAGACTTTTAAACAAAGACTATTACAAGAGACAAAAAAAAAAACACTACATAATGATCAAGGGATCAATCCAAGAAGAAGATATAACAATTGTAAATATTTATGCACCCAACATAGAAGCACCTCAATACATAAGGCAAATACTAACAGCCATAAAAGGGGAAATCGACAGTAACACAATCATAGTAGAGGACTTTAACACCCCACTTTCACCAATGGACAGATCATCCAAAATAAAAATAAATAAGGAAACACAAGCTTTAAATGATACATTAAACAAGATGGACTTAATAGATATTTATAGGACATTCCTGCCAAAAACAACAGAATACACATTCTTCTCAAGTGCTCATGGAACATTCTCCAGGATAGATCATATCTTGGGTCACAAATCAAGCCTTGGTAAATTTAAGAAAATTGAAATCATGTCAAATATCACTTGTGACCACAATGTTATGAGACTAGATATCAATTACAGGAAAAAATCTGTAAAAAATACAAACACATGGAGGCTAAACAACACACTACTTAATAACCAAGAGATCACTGAAGAAATCAAAGAGGAAATCAAAAAACACCTAGAAACAAATGACAATGAAAACACGATGACCCATAACCTATGGGATGCAGCAAAAGCAGTTCTAAGAGGGAGGTTTATAGCAATATAATCCTACCTGAAGAAACAAGAAAAATCTCAAAGAAACAACAAGATCAGATTAGAAATAAGTGAAAAAGAAATGAAGGAAATAAGAGCAAAGATCAATAAAACTAAAAGCTTGTTCTTTGAGAAGATAAAAAAATTCATAAACCATTTGCCAAACTCATCAAGAAAAACAGGGAGAAGACTCAAATCAATAGAATTAGAAATGAAAAAGGAGAAGTAACAACTGACACTGCAGTAATACAAAGAATCAGGAGAGATTACTACAAGCAACTATATGCAAATAAAATGGACAACCTGGAAGAAATGGACAAATTCTTAGAAAAGCACAACATTCTGAGACTGAACCAGGAAGTAATAAAAAATATAAACAGACCAATCACAAGCACTGAAATTGAGACTGTGATTAAAAATCTTCCAACAAACAAAAGCCCAGGGCCAGATGGCTTCACAGATGAATTCTATCAAAATTTAGAGAAGAGCTAACAACTCTGCTTCTCAAACTCTTCCAAAATATAGCAGAGAGAGGAACACTCCCAAATTCCTTCTATGAGACCACCAACACCCTGATACCAAAACCAGGCAAAGATGTCACAAAGAAGGAAAACTACAGGCCAATATCACTGATGAACATAGATGCAAAAATCCTCCACAAAACACTAGCAAACAGAATCCAACAGCACATTAAAAGGATCATACACCATGATCAAGTGGGGTTTATCCCAGGAATGCAAGGATTCTTCAATATATACAAATCAGTCAATGTGATACACAATGTTAAAAAAATTGAAGGATAAAAATCATGATCATCTCAATAGATGCAGAAAAAACTTTCAACAAAATTCAACACCCATTTTTGATAAAAACTCTCTAGAAAGTAGGCATAGAGGGAACTTACCTCAACGTAATAAAGGCCATATATGACAAACCCACAGCCAACATTGTTCTCAATGGTGAAAAACTGAAACCATTTCCACTAACATCAGGAACAATTCAAGGTTACGCACTATCGCCACTATTATTCAACATAGTTTTGGAAGTTTTAGCTACAGCAATCAGAGAAGACAAAGAAATAAAAGGAATCCAATTTGGAAAGGAAGAAGTAAACCTGTCACTGTTTGCAAATGACATGATACTATACATAGAGAATCCTAAAGACTCTATCAGTAAACTACTAGAGCTAATCAATGAATTTGGTAAGGTAGCAGGATACAAAATTCATGCGCAGAAATCTCTTGCATTCCTATACACTAATGATGAAAAATCTGGAAGAGAAATTAAGGAAACACTCCCATTTACCAATGCAACAAAAAGAATAAAATACCTAGGAATAAACCTACCTAAGGAGACAAAAGACCTGTATGCAGAAAACTGTAAGACACTGATGAAAGAAAGTAAAATGAAACGAATAGATGGAGAGATATACCATATTCTTGGATTGGAAGAATCAACATTGTGAAAATGACTATACTACCCAAAGCAATCTACAGATTCAATGCAATCCTATCAAACTACCAATGACATTTTTCACAGAACTAGAACAAAAAGTTTCACAATTTGTATGGAAACACAAAAGACCCTGAATAGCCAAAGCAATCTTGAGAAAGAAAAACGGAGCTGGAGGAATCAGGCTCCCTGACTTCAGACTATACTACAAAGCTACAGTAATCAAGACAGTATGGTACTGGCACAAAAACAGAAATATAGATCAATGGAACAGGAAAGAAAGCCCAGAGATAAACCCATGCACATATGGTCACCTTATTTTTGATAAAGGAGGCAAGAATATACAATGGAGAAAAGATAGCCTCTTCAGTAAGTGGTGCTGGGAAAACTGGACAGCTACATGTAAAAGAATGAAATTAGGACACTCCCTAACACCATACACAAAAATAAACTCAAAATGGATTAAAAACCTATATGTAAGGCCGGACACTATAAAACTCTTAGAGGAAAGCATTGGCAGAACACTCTATGACATAAAGCACAGCAAGATCCTTTTGACCCACCTCCTAGAGAAATGGCAATAAAAAAAATTATATACAAATGGGACCTATTGAAACTTAAAAGCTTTTGTACAGCAAAAAAAATCATAAACAAGATGTAAAGACAAACCTCTGAATGGGAGAAAATATTTGCAAATAAAGCAACTGGCAAAGGATTAATCTCCAAAATTTACAAGCAGCTCAATATCAAGAAAACAAACAACTCAATCCAAAAATGGGCAGAATACCTAAATAGACATTTCTCCAAAGAAGACATACAGATTGCTAACAAACACACGAAAGGATGCTCAATATCACTAATCATTAGAGAAATGCAAATCAAAACTACAATGAGGTATCACCTCACACCAGTCAGAATGGCCATCATCAAAAAATCTACACAGTAAATGCTGGAGAGGGTGTGGAGAAAAGGGAACCCTCTTGCACTGTTGGTGGGAATGTAAATTGATACAGCCACTATGGAGAACAGTATGGAGGTTCCTTAAAAAACTAAAAACAGAACTACCATACGACCCAGCAATCCCTCTACTAGGCATATACCCTGAGAAAACCATAATTCAAAAAGAGTCATGTACCACAATGTTCATTGCAGCTCTATTTACAATAGGCAGGAAATGGAAGCAACCTAAGTGTCCATCGACAGATGAATGGATAAAGAAGATGTGGCACATATATACAATGGAATATTACTCAGCCATAAAAAGAAACAAAATTGAGTTATTTGTTGTGAAGTGGACGGACATAGAGTCTGTCATACAGAGTGAATTAAGTCAGAAAGAGAAACATAAATACTGTAGGCTAACACATATATATTGAACCTAAAAAAAAGCCAAAAATTGGTTATGAAGAACCTAGGGGCAGGACATGAATAAAGATGCAGACTTAGAGAGTGCACTTGAGGACATGGGTAGGGGGAAGGGTAACCTGGGACGAAGTGAGAGAGTGGCATGGACTTATATCTATTACCAAATGTAAAACCGATAGCTAGTGGGAAGCAGCCGCATAGCACAGGGAGATCAGCTTGGTGCTTTGTGTCCACCTAGAGGGGTGGGATAGGGAGGTTGGGAGGGAGACACAAGAGGGAGGAGATATGGGGATATATGTATATGTGTAGCTGATTCACTTATAAAGCAGAAACTAACACACCGTTGTAAAGCAATTATACTCCAATAAAGATGTTAAAAATAATAATTAATAAATAAATAAAATAAAGAAGTGTAGGCCCAGTGCACACCCTGATCCTTATCAGCAACCCCGTCCTTGAACCATTGCTATAAAACTCCTCACCTAATCCTCCCAGGTTGGGACACATAGTTTCTGAGGGGCATGAGCCCGTTGTGTCCCCCTTTGCCTGAATATAGCTATTTTCTCTACTTCACCCAGACTCTATCCTTGAGATTTGATTCGGCACTGGTGCACAGAGGCCGAGCTTTCGGCATCACTCTCTCCTTCGTCTTCTGATTCAACTCCAAGCGCTAAGGAGGGAATGACTTTGATTTACTCATGAGAATGAAGTTTTAAAATAATCAGGACTGAGTCTCACGGAATTTACTTGAGACCGCTTTGTTAACAAAAAGTATCTGAGAAATTAGGAAAGCAGACTGAGTCCATAACAATCCTTGCTACGAGGCAGAAAGGTTGGACAGTGCACAACAGGTAGCAACTGTTTAGAAAGCAAAACTATTTCCTGTTTATACCCCCAATGAGGCGAGACTCTTCACTAAACTTGTCACATATAATGTATATTCAGAAAATTTCCTAAACAAGTATAAGCTTTGCCTCTCCTGCTGTTTCTCAATCTGCTGCTATATGTATCTAACTACATCTCTATAAAATAACTAAAAATAACTTACGTTTGTATGATGTCTTCGATATCACATGGTTCTTTCACCTTTTTTTTTTTTAATCTTACAACAGTAATTTTGGCAGTTAGAAGTACACACCTAGAAAATAGTAGATCGGGGGCTCATTCTCAAATGCCACAAAACTCAAATTTGGAGTTTCTGTTTCCATCTTGAGCTGGTTTCCCCTCCGCAACTATCTGGTTTTGTGTTTTGGGGGTAGCTGATGAGACCCAGTGTGGTCACTTGCTGTACATCTTCCCCCTCTCTGTTTCCTCTTTCACTGCTCCTTGGACTATTTCCACCTCCTATTTTTCTTCCTCATCATTGCCCCTTCCCCCCCCGCCACGCCCACTTCTGCTCACTTCATGTCTTATTCATCCTCATCGCAAAGTCACTGAATCCAAATGCCATCGTCAGTGGTGGGCCCTGCAGGAAACAAATCAAGCACAAAAAGAGTACTCAGCACTCAACAGAGGAAAGACTTGGTTCTAAAGGGAATAGTTCACAGCTGTTGAGAGAATCAAGATTTTCATAGGTTGTTTCTCCCCCACTTTGGTGAGAAGGATAAGCTTGGCAAATCAAAGCTGGTATTTCTTCTTTAGTGTCTGATTTTGGAGATTATACATCAGAGGAAAGCATTTGTAAAAGCATTATAGCATTATAGAAAAATAATTGGAATGCTTCATTTCTGCATATCATAGCTTGTTAAAGTTGCTGTAGGGACTAGCCAGATTAATTAGAAAGAAGGAATATGCAATTTCTCTAGCTCAGCACTCTGATGGTCAGAGATATTCCTGTTTATCCTAGTAAATGTTAAGTCTAAAGATAAACCAAAGGAGTGAATTGATGGAATTAGCCTGAAAAACGTGGCAGCTTCCTACCACTTACACTCCAAAAAATGATCTATTCAGAATACGTAAGGAAGAAGTTGGGTTATAATGTTTCCATTGTTCACAATGTTGTATCCTACATAGTCAGGCATGGGAAATAACATTTGTTGAGTGTGCTCTCTGAGCCAGACACTGAAATGGGAGCTTTATTAACGTCACATCTTTTAATTCTCCTCAAAACCCCATGAGTTTATCTTCATTTTCAGGGAACGAACTGACACTTGGAATTCAAACTCAGATCAGTCTGATTTCATAGGGCTGCACTTTTTTTCGGTCCTACCAGGTACCATCAGGGATGAAGGTCTTTATCAGTGATAATGGCAGAGATCATGCCACATATCTGTATCATTTTCTGTCCCTGGGCATTGTGCACTTCCTTTGTAGTTAAGTTGGGGCCACTGGACTTAGTTCTGGCCAATGGGAATGTACGTGAAAAGGATGCTCCTCTCCCTGTTGGAGACAATTAGAATGGTTGTTTCCTCCATGTTACACTTCCCTTTGGAAACCACGTGGCAGCAACATAAAGGAAGCAGACCCTGGATGACTGACTTGGCAGGTGGAAGAGAAACCAGCTGACCCATTCTTTTCCACTTCACCCAAAACTCTTTCTCCGAAATTTGATTCGTTACTGGGGCACAGAGTCTGAGTTTTCAGCACAAACTTTGCCACCTTCCAGATCATACATGGGCAGCTGCCCTCATGTCCACACCTGTAACCTCACTGCCTTTCACAGGGAAGGCTGAGCTTCTCCACTGCATGAACCTTCCTGTGTGTTAGGCACATTGCCACTTTACTGGCTCTACATTTGGAAGCCTCTCACCTATGATAAACAGAAAAGAAACGTATCCCAATTTCCCTTTAAATGTAGAATTATTCCTTCCCTTCCTCCTACTCCTCACAGACCAACAATCCCAGTGGAATTCCCCCCTGCCCCACATTCTTCTGAAATGCAGGTTCTGTGGACCTTAGGTCTCTGGCTCCAAAGAGTTCAAACACTGAACTTATTTCACCGTAACAAAGGACAAGGAATGTGTCTGGGGGGTAAATACTAAACAGAAAACTAATAGAATAAAAACAACATGAAGAATCTGGACCACCTGAAGGCAGGATTAGAAAACTATATGACTGAGTAGGAAAGAAGGCCACTGACAGCCAGGTTAACTACTTGACAATTTTGCCTCAGGCCGGCCCTTCCCAGACACAGGGAATGTGTCTTCTTCCATTACTGTCAAACGCTCAAATCTCTTTTTAAGATATCTCTCTAAAGATCACCTTTTTTTGCCTCTTCATTACTTCATTTTTTTGCTCAATCGTTCAGCCATGCACAATGTGAAAGTATATGGAAGATGCATTGTGTTAAGATTTCCTGGTGGAGTCTGGCCTGCACTAGCTGTTACACATAAGCCAAAGACCAGGTGCCGAGGTCTTTGGTAACAGCTGACCTAGAGGACAGGGATGTGATTTCAGTCTTAAGTGCCCATCTCTGTGTTAGAGCAGGCAGATAACTAGATATGAGCAGAGAAAGGTGTGCACGGGCCAAACGGCAGGAAACCATACATCTTGTAAACAACGGGGTCCTAGGGCAGACAAAGAAAAGCAGAAACCTCCAGACTGACAGGAAAGCACACATTTTGGGGGGCAAATGTCCTGGAGGCAGACAGAGAAAGGTGGGAAAAGGTTGGAATCTCTGGCACCTGAATGTAACCTTTTGCTCATTTTGCTCTCATTACGATAAAATTAGCCTTGCAGACAAGAAGTTCCCATTCTGCACCAACACCATGAAGCTTCCGATCAAGACTGAATAAGGACAAAAATCCCTCCTCTTCTCGGGAAGGTGGAGCTGGGATGAAAATCAGGGAATACGACCCCCAAAACTTTCCTTCCCCAGTGAATATTTTACCTGTTCATTTTCAGACCCCACATAACCGGCTTGCCAAAGAAACTCAGCGCAGCTACTCACCTCTCCCCTTGAGAGTGTACTATCACTTAATAAGAGCTTGCTTTCCTTTCTTGACTTCCCTGTCTCGCCTCTGAATTCTTTCTGCAATGAGATAAGAACCTACTCTCTGGTAACACTCGTACACACACACACACATGCACACACAACTAACATAAATAACTTCACTCCCTCCAGCACCAGAGATGCTCAGGCCTCAACAGAGAGAGGCCCAGGGAACACTAACATATGAAGTAGGAGAAAACAGTCCACCAGGATACACTTATCACATAGGGGCGAGAAGGACCAAAGTAAGTACTGCAGCCTGTGTTGACTTTCAAAGCACAGTGACAGTTCTCATTAATAATTGATTCCCAGCTGGTGAACGCTCAAAGTAGCAGCCCCACTACTCTTGAGAACAGGACTGTTGATGAAAATCATCAATAAACAATCTATAATAGGAATAGTTTGAGCCAAATTGAGGACTACAGCCCAGAGGACAGCCTCTCAGATAACTCTGAGGAACTGCTCCAGAGAAGCACGGTTTTCAGCACAGTCTTATATCTCATCAGAACAAAGAACATTAAACAAGTCAGGATACATTCCTTCAAGGATTCAAAAAACAAAAAAACATGAATACATAAATAAAAAACAGATCAGTACGTTACAACAAATCAGTATAGTCTTGGCACCTGTGAAGGGAGTCTTATCATTGAAGGAGTACCAGCATTAGTGTCCCAGAAAGGGAGTCATTTAATCTTTATTTAACATGGACTTCCTTTACTTCTAGTCAATGCACCCTTTTCTTTAATAATTAAAGCAGATGTATAATGCATGTTTGATAGGCCACAAACAGGCTGTTCTAGTTAGCAACAAATTCAAGTTAACTAATGTGTAAGCCAGAATGTCTTCCCCATACATCAATATGTGAAAATGTCTTTTATCAGGATGCAGGGTGGAGGAAATGGGGAGGAACACATGAAGAGGAGCAGAAGTAGGGGAGAAAGAGTGGAAAACTTGTCTCCACAATACAAAGAAGAATAATGTGGAACAGCCTCTCAAAACGGCTCAAAATCAAACTGCAGCGATCAGAAACAGAACAGGATGAGAAATAGTCAATTGAAAATGAATAGTGTGGATAATAAATTCCAAGAGTTCAGAGGAAGAAGAAATCAGAAAAAAATCAAGTGGAATTATGTAGGATGATTGCTGAAGAGGATGAGACCTTTTATAGAAGTGACTGAGAAGTAACACTTAAAAACAGTAGGCAAAACCAGGATAAAGGTCAAGTGGTCTTGCCAACCCATGAAGGACTGGCCTTTCATCATTTCCTCCCCACATCTGATTTTACATGCGCCACCAAGAACGGAAGCAGCATGAGTCTGTTTACCCTTCCTAAGGGTCAGCTGCCCTCCCAGTCACATTGCACAAGCCTCACCATGGATCCAAAATGAAGTGGTTTTTTATCACTGCTTCTCAGAACTTGGTTAAATAATATTCAACTCTCAGATTCAGAGTGTAAGATCTTCAGCTTTCTCCATTCCCAGAGGAGCATGTACCTTTTGGTTTTTTACTTCAACAAAACACATAAAGGTAGAAATTTAATAAAAGGTCATATTTAGTAATTTGTTGATAAAAGTTCAAGAGGCAAGACCTGAGAATTTCCACCATGGTAGAATCTTAGATGCATCTGCCAAGCTAGCCAAGCTCCCTCAAGCACACTGACCATGTGTTTCTAAAGCTAGTGCTTGAGGATAGAGGTGCCTGGCTTCTAATCTATTCTCTTTGTGAACCAAAACATGGCGCCACTGTGTACCACATTTTGTTATCATTCTCAGCACTTGGATCAGAGAATATCTGGGATCAGAGGTAGGAGGTCAAGGTCAGGGTTGAAGATGTAACAAACCAAGTTCCTGAAATCAGCCAATACTGAGATCTGAGACACAGATGAACTGACTCAACCAGAATAAGGATCCACAGCCAGCACTGAAATAGAAGGTGACAGAAGGGTGGGTGAGCAGAACATGGCAAGTGACAAAGGTGTAATCAAGAAGATTCTCAAGAGCTATCTCTCTCTCCTTCCTCGTAGGAAAAAGAAATTGGTAGCTTGGATAGGTTGCCACCACCTACCTGAAAGATACATGTCAGAGGGTCATTCTGCACTGATCAGCCCAAATGTTCCTCTTGAAAAATCAGCCTCATTACCATGCTATTGTTGCCCTCATTACTGATCTAAAGGAGTTCACTCTGGAACTCTGTTGAAGAAATAGCTAATTTCTCTAGGACTTTCCCTGAAACCTAGAGGAGGCTGAACAAGTCCCTTCAGAAACACTGCTTACTGACTGACCCAGTTGTACAATGGCAGAAAGGGCCCAAGAGAAGGGGCTCAGCAGGAAGAAGACTCAAGAAGTGGAGCTGACCTGACCTCCTACCTGGTTGGACACCTAACCATTGTTCTCAGAAGCTCCCAGGGGCCAGAGCCAGCATCTGTCACCAGTGGGAGGTAAATCTGAGAGAAGCAGAAAGTCCATCAAGATGACAAGAACTCAAAGTGTGGAGGACTGCCTGCTTCAGAATCCACCAGGGGCCCCACCCTAGATCCATTCAATCAGAAGACCTGGATGTGGGCTCAGGAATCTGCATTTTAAGACGCTTCCCCTACTTCCACCCCTTAACCCCACTCCACTGACTTAGGGACTCATCCTGTTCTGTCTTCCCAGCATCACCACCTGCAAGAGAGAAGAGGGTTAAATCCTACTGTCTAGCTAATATCATGGGAGAGTGTACAGATCATCACTCACTTCATCCCTCAGGGAATAATGGAGTCGGGGGACAGGATACCAGGAAACCCTGGAAGAGGATAGAAGCCAATTACAGAGACCCTAAAGTGCAACCTAGCCCAGAAGGGTAGCTCCATTACACTCTGAGCCATTTGAAATTTGGAACAAAGTCTCCCAGGGTATGGCAATATTCAGTAGGTGCTTAATAAAACAAGGAGAAGAGAGAAGGAGGGAGAGAGAAGGAGTGAGTAGAACATGACCAGTCTTACCCCAGTGTCCATTGTAGTGCCCCTGTGTTCTGTCCAGGTTGTACTATCAGCTCTAGCCCACTTGCAATCAACCTCTCATTTTCCTGTGGGTACTGGGGATTCTCATTCATCATGCTGACTCATTTTGATGAAGGAACCTAAGAGATCCTCATTCCGCATTAACTCCCATTCCCTCTGATTCTCCAACCTGTCAGCTGCTTAAAAAAGAAAGCTCTCTTCTTCTATTTTACATAGAAGATACTTCTGGAGGTCACAGCAGCTGGGGAGCATGCACAGAGAACAAGATGTGGATGGATGTGAAACAGGAGGGAAGGGAGCAGGGCACAACCTTTAAAAGAATGACATAGCCATAGGACATGACATAAACTGGTTAGAACTAACTAGGTCCAAGATGGCAGAAGATTCGACTTCCAGTGGACCTTGAACTTCATTATACGCTCATTGAAATACATCAGCATACTAAATGACACACCCACCAGCATCATGAGAGTTCTGAGGTTAACTGGAAAAGGTCAAAAAATGGACAGTGGCCCAATTCCTTGAAATCTCTGCCCCTTCCCCAAAATAGTTGGAATAATCCTCCCACTCTATGAAATTACCCAGCCCATAAAAACTAACCACGCCATATTTCGAGGCCTCTCACCTTCTGAGATGGCCCACATTCTGTCTGTGGAGTGTGTTTCTCTGTAAATAAACCCACTTCATACCTATCACTTTGTCTCTCACTGAATTCTTTCTGCAATGAGACATAAAGAACCTGAGCTTCGCTAAGTCCTGAGACCAGGTGTGTGATCTCAAGTAAAAGACAGTGGGGGAGGAGCTTCAAGATGGCGGAAGAGTAAGACACAGAGATCATCTTCCTCCTCACAAATACATCAGAAATACATCTACATGTGGAACAACTCCTACAGAACAGCTACTGAACACTGGCAGAAGACCTCAGACCTCCCAAAAGGTAAGAAACTCCCCCACGTACCTAGGTAGGGTAAAAGAAAAAAGAAAAAACAGAGACAAAGAATAGGGACGGGACCTGAACCAGTGGGAGGGAGCTGTGACGGAGGAAAGGTTTCCACACACTAGGAAGCCCCTTCGCGGGTGGAGACTGCAGGTGGCAGAGGGGAGAGCTTCGGAGCCATGGAGGAGAGCACAGAAACAGGGGTGTGGAGGGCAAAGCGGAGAGATTCCCGCACAGAGGAGCAGTGCTGATGAGCACTCTCCAGCCCGAGAGGCGTGTCTGCTCACCCGCTGGGGCGGGCGGGGCTGGGAGCTGAGGCTCGGGCTTCAGAGGTCAGATCCCAGGGAGAGGACTGGGGTTGGTGGCGTGAACACAGCCTGAAGGGGTTAGTGCACCACAGCTAGCCAGGAGGGAGTCCGGGAAAAGTCTGGAGCTGCTGAAGAGACAAGAGACTTTTTCTTGCCTCTTTGTTTCCTGGTGCGCGAGGAGAGGGGATTCAGAGCGCCACCTAAACGAGCTCCAGAGACGGGCGCGAGCCGCGGCTATCAGCGCGGACCCCAGAGACGGGCATGAGACACTAAGGCTGCTGCTGCCACCACCAAGAAGCCTGTGTGCGAGCACAGGTCACTCTCCACACCGCCCCTCCCGGGAGCCTGTGCAGCCCACCACTACCAGGGTCCCGTGATCCAGGGACAACTTCCCCGGAAGAACACACGGCATGCCTCAGGCTGTTGCAACGTCATGCCGGCCTCTGCTGCCGCAGGCTTGCCCTGCATCCGTACCCCTCCCTCCCCCTGGCCTGAGTGAGCCAGAGCCCCCAAATCAGCTGCTCCTTTAACCCTGTCCTGTCTGAGCGAAGAACAGATGCCCTCAGGCAACCTACATGCAGAGGCGGGGCCAGATCCAAAGCTGAACCCTGGAAGCTGTGAGAACAAAGAAGAGAAAGGGAAATTTCTCCCAGCAGCCTCAGGAGCAGCAAATTAAATCTCCACAATCAACTTGATGTACCCTGCATCTGTGGAATACCTGAATAGACAACGAATCATTCCAAATTGAGGAGGTGGACTTTGGGAGCAATGATATATGTCTTTTTTCCCCATTTTCCTCTTTTTCTGAGAGTGTATGTGTATGCTTCCATGCGTGATTTTGTCTGTATAGCTTTGCTTTTACCATTTGTCTTAGGGTTCTCTCTGTCCGTTTTTTTGTTTTCTTTTTTATTACTTAAAATTTTTTTTTCTTAATAAGTATTTTTTATTTTAATAACTTTATTTTATTTTATTTTATTTTATGTTCTTCTTTCTTTCTTTTTTTTCTCCCTTTTATTCTGAGCCGTGAGGAGGACAGGCTCTTGGTGCTCCAGCCAGGCATCAGGGCTGCGCCACTGAGATGGGACAGCCAAGTTCAGGACACTGGTCCACAATAGACCTCCCAGCTCCACGTAGCAGAACACAGGCACTAGTCCCCTCCAACAGGAAGCCTACACAACCCAATGAACCAACCTTAGTCACTGGGGACAGACACGAAAAACAACGGAAATTACGAACCTGCAGCCTGTGAAAAGGAGACCCCAAACACAGTAAGTTAAGCAAAATGAGAAGACAGAGAAACACACAGCAGATGAAGGAACAAGGCAAAAACACATCAGACCTAACAAATGAAGAGAAAATAGGCAGTCTACCTGAAAAAGAATTCAGAAAAATTATAGTAAAGATGATCCAAAATCTTGGAAATAGAATGGAGAAAATAAAAGAAACGTTTAACAAGGACCTAGAATAACTAAACAACATACAAATAGAGATGAACAACACAATAAATGAAATTAAAAATTCTCTAGAAGGGATCAATAGCAGAATAACTGAGGCAGAAGAATGGATAAGTGACCTGGAAGATAAAATAGTGGAAATAACTACTGCAGAGCAGAATAAAGAAAAAAGAATGAAAAGAATTGAGGACAGTCTCAGAGACCTCTGGGACAACATTAAACACACCAACATTCGAATTACAGGGGTCCCAGAAGAAGAAGAGAAAAAGAAAGGGACTGAGAAAATATTTGAAGAGATTATCATTGAAAACTTCCCTAATATGGGAAAGGAAATAGTTAATCAAGTCCAGGAAGCACAGAGAGTCCAAAACAGGATAAATCCAAGGAGAACCACACAAAGACACATGTTAATCAAACTATCAAAAATTAAATACAAAGAACAAATATTAAAAGCAGCAAGGGAAAAACAACAAGTAACAAATAAGGGAATCCCCATAAGGTTAACAGCTGAACTTTCAGCAGAAACTCTGCAAGCCAGAAGTGAGTGGCAGGACATATTTAAAGTGATGAAAGACAAAAACCTACAACCAAGATTACTGTACCCAGCAAGGATCTCATTCAGATTTGATGGAGAAATTAAAAGTTTTACAGACAAGCAAAAGCTAAGAGAATTCAGCACCACCAAACCAGCTTTACAACAAATGCTAAAGGAACCTCTCTAAGTAGGAAACACAAGAGAAGGAAAAGGCCTACAATAATAAACCCAAAACAATTAAGAAAATGGTAATAGGAACATACATATCAATAATTACCTTAAATGTAAATGGATTAAATGCTCAAACCAAAAGACAGAGACTGGCTGAATGGATACAAAAACAGGACCCATATATATGCTGTCTACAAGAGACCCACTTCAGACCTAGGGACACATACAGACTGAAAGTGAGGGGATGGAAAAAGATATTCCATGCAAATGGAAATCAAAAGAAAGCTGGAGTAGCAATTCTCATATCAGACAAAATAGACTTTTAAATGAAGACTATTACAGGAGACAAAGAAGGACACTACATAATGATCAAGGGATCGATCCAAGAAGAAGATATAACAATCGTAAATATTTATGCACCCAACATAGGAGCACCTCAATACATAAGGCAAATACTAACAGCCATAAAAGGGGAAATCAACAGTAACACAATCATAGTAAGGGACTTTAACACCCCACTTTCACCAATGGACAGATCATCCAAAATGAAAATAAATAAGGAAACACAAGCTTTAAATGATACATTAAACAAGATGGACTTAATGATATTTACAGGACATTCCATCCAAAAACAACAAAATACACATTCTTCTCAAGTGCTCATGGAACATTCTCCAGGATAGATCATATCTTGGGTCACAAAAGAAGCCTTGGTAAATTTAAGAAAATTGAAATCGTATCAACTATCTTTTCCGACCACAATGCTATGAGACTAAATATCAATTACAGGAAAAAAATCTGTAAGAAATACAAACACATGCAGGATAAACAACACACTACTTAATAACCAAGAGATCACTGAAGAAATCAAAGGGGAAATCAAAAAATATCTAGAGACAAATGACAATGGAGACACGACGACCCAAAACATATGGGATGCAGCAAAAGCAGTTCTAAGAGGGAACTTTATAGCTATACAAGCCTACCTTAAGAAACAAGAAAAATCTCAAATAAACAACATAAACTTACAACTAAAGCAATTAGAGAAAGAAGAACAAAAAAACCCCAAAGTTAGCAGAAGGAAATAAATCATAAAGATCAGATCAGAAATAAATGAAAAAGAAGGAAGGAAATGAGAACAAAGCTCAATAAAACTAAAAGCTGGTTCTTTGAGAAGATAAACAGAATTGATAAACCATTAGCCAGACTTATCAAGAAAAAAAGGGAGAAGACTCAAATCAATAGAATTAGAAATGAAAAAGAAGTAACAACTGACACTGCAGAAATACAAAGGATCATGAGAGATTACCATAAGCAACTATGTGCCAGTAAAATGGACAACCTGAAAGAAATGGACAAATTCTTATAAATGCACAATGTTCTGAGACTGAACCAGGAAGAAATAAAAAACATGAACAGACCAATCACAAGCACTGAAATTGAGACTGTGATTAAAATTCTTCAAACAAACACAAGCCCAGGACCAGATGGCTTCACAGGCAAATTCTATCAAACATTTAGAGAAGAGCTAACACCTATCCTTCTCAAACTCTTCCAAAATATAGCAGAAGGAGGAACACTCCCAAACTCATTCTACGAGGCCACCATCACTCTGATACCAAAACCAGACAAAGGCGTCCCAAAGAAAGAAAACTGCAGGCCAATATCACTGATGAATATAGATGCAAAAATCCTCAACGAAATACTAGCAAACAGAATCCAACAGCACATTAAAAGGATTATACACCATGATCAAGTGGGGTTTATCCCAGGAATGCAAGGATTCTTCAATATATGCAAATGATACACCTTATTAACAAATTGAAGGAGAAAAACCATATGATCATCTCAATAGATGCAGAGAAAGCTTTTGACAAAATTCAACACTGATATATGATAAAAACCCTCCAGAAAGTAGGCATACAGGGAACTTTCCTCAACATAATAAAGGCCATATATGACAAACCCACAGCCAACATCGTCCTTAATGGTGGAAAACTGAAACCATTTCCACTAAGATCGGGAACAAGACAAGGTAGCCCATTCTCACCACTATTATTGAACATAGTTTTGGAAGTTTTAGCCACAGCAATCAGAGAAGAAAAAGAAATAAAAGGAATACAAATCGGAAAAGAAGAAATAAAGCTGTCACTGTTTGCAGATGACAAGATACTCTATGTAGAGAATCCTAAAGATGCTACCAGAAAACTCCTAGAGCTAATCAATGAATTTGGTAAAGTATCAGGATGAAAAATTAATGCACAGAAATCTCTTGCATTCCTATACACTAATGGTGAAAAATCTGAATGTGAAATTAAGAAAAAACTCCCATTTACCATTGCAACAAAAAGAATAAAATATCTAGGAATAAACCTACCTAAGGAGACAAAAGACCTGTATGCAGAAAATTATAAGACACTGATGAAAGAAATTAAAGATGATACAAATAGATGGAGAGATATACCATGTTCTTGGATTGGAAGACTCAATACTGTGAAAATGACTCTACTACCCAAAGCAATCTACAGATTCAATGCAATCCCTATCAAACTACCAATGGCATTTTTCACAGAACTAGAACAAAAAATTTCACAATTTGTATGGAAACACAAAAGACCCTGAATAACCAAAGCAGTCTTGAGAAAGAAAAACGGAGCAGGAGGAATCAGGGTCCCTGACTTCAGACTATACTACAAAGCTACAGTAATCAAGACAGTATGGTACTGGCACAGAAACAGAAATATAGATCAATGGAACACGATACAAAGCCCAGAGATAAACCCATGCACATATGGTCACCTTATCTTTGATAAAGGAGGCAAGAATATACAGTGGAGAAAAGACAGCCTCTTCAATAAGTGGTGCTGGGAAAACTGGACAGCTACATGTAAAAGAATGAAATTAGAACACTTCCTAACACCATACACAAAAATAAACTAAAAATGGATTAAAGACCTAAATTTAAGGCCAGACACCATCTAACTCTTAGAGGAAAACATAGGCAGAACACTCTATGGCATAAATCACAGCAAGGTCCTTTTTGACCCTAGAGAAATGGAAATAAAAACAAAAATAAACAAATGAGACCTAATGAAACTTAAAAGCTTTTGCCCGGCAAAGGAAAGCATAAACAAGATGAAAAGACAACCCTCAGAATGGGAAAAAATATTTGCAAATGAAGCAACTGACAAAGGATTAATCTCCAAAACATACAAGCAACTCATGCAGCTCAGTATCAAAAAAACAAACAACCCAATCCAAAAATGGGCAGAAGACCTAAATAGACATTTCTCCATAGAAGATATACAGATTGCCAACAAACACATGAAAGAATGCTCAACATCATTAATCATTAGAGAAATGCAAATCAAAACTGCAATGAGATATCATCACACACTGGTCAGAATGGCCATCATCAAAAAATCTACAAACAATAAATGTTGAAGAGGGTGTGGAGAAAAGGGAACCCTCTTGCACTGTTGGTGGGAATGTAAATTGATACAGCCACTATGGAAAACAGTATGGAGGTTCCTTAAAAAACTATAAATAGAACTACCATATGACCCAGCTATCCCACCACTGGGCATATACCCTGAGAAAACCATAATTCAAAAAGAGTCATGTACTAAAATGTTCATTGCAGCTCTATTTACAATAGCCAGGACATGGAAACAACCTAAGGGTCCATAAACAGACGAATAGATAAAGAAGATGTGGCACATATATACAATGGAATATTACTCAGCCATAAAAAGGAACAAAACTGCATTATTTGTAGTGAGGTGGATGGACCTAGAGACTGTCATACAGAGGGAAGTAAGTCAGAAAGAGAAAAACAGATACCATATGCTAACACATATATATGGAATCTAAAAAAAAAAAAAAGGTCAGAAGAACCTAGGGGCAAGATGGGAATAAAATTGCAGATCTACTAGAGAATGGACTTGAGGATATGGGCAGGGGGAAGAGTAAGCTGGTACAAAGTGGGAGAGTGACATGGACATATATACACTACCAAACGTAAAATAGATAGCTAGTGGGAAGCAGCTGCATAGCACAGGAAGATCATCTCGGTGCTTTGTGACCACCTAGAGGGGTGGGATAGGGAGGGTGCGGGGGTGGGGGGGAGATGCTAGAGGGAAGAGATATGGGGACATATGTATATGTATAACTGATTCACTCTGTTATAAAGCAGAAACTGACACACCATTGTAAAACAATTATACTCTAATAAAGATGTTAAAAAATAAAAAAAGAAAAAGAAAAAGACAGTGGCTTCTGGCTGGGTTCAAGTCCCAGCCCGCTCAATCCCAATCTAGGTTTTGGCTGGGTTCGAGTCCAGCTAACATGTATTCAAGTCCAATCTGAGGTGCACGTCTTCAAATGCACAGCACCATAGCTCAGCCAGTTTGTGTTTCACCAGCCCTTTAGTTACCCTACAAACCCTACAGTGGGTGGGGAGGGATGGGGAGAGTAGAGAACAGGGAGGAGAAGATGTGATTCCTGGACTGTTTTACAAATTGTTCACACTTCCTGTCCTAAGGGGTCTCTGTGTCTTCCAGTCTATCAAGAATCAAGGGGACCCCAGTCCTGGCACTATCCTCACTGCCATTGACAATCTTGTTTCTGGACTTCCCACTCCAATTACTAATTTTTTTTTAAATTAATTTATTTATATTTTTGGTGGCATTGGGTCTTTGTTGCTGGGCGAGGGTTTTCTCTAGTTGTGCCGAGCGGGGCTACTCTTTGTTGTTGTACACGGGGTTCTCATTGCAGTGGCTTCTCTTGTTGCGGAGCATGGGCTCTAGAGCACAGGCTCAGTAGTTGTGGCACAGGGGCTTAGTTGCTCCACGGCATGTGGGATCCTCCTGGACCAGAGCTCGAACCCATGTCCCCTTCTTTGGCGGGTGGATTCTTAACCACTGCTCCACCAGGGAAGTAAGCATGCTCTGTGCCAGGCACTGAGATTAGGCTGTTGAAAATGGAGTGTATATGTTTTATTTTTCAATTTCAAGTTCTTGGTAGCAGACTTGAAAACTACAAAGAATAAAATTAAAATAATCTCTAATCCTATCACCCATCAATAATCACTGTTAACACATAGATCTATGTGCTTCTGTTATTAAATTTGTAAATATGTACACAACTGTAAATTTTTCATATCATGATATGATACCCAAATATGGTTCTAATTTATTCTCTTTTTTCTTCTTCAACATAAAGTAAATGGAGGAATATTTTCCCATGGTCATTAAAATCTTATACAACATGATTTTTTTATAAGCTACACTTTTTTTTTTTTCAGTTTTTACTCTTTTTATTTTTCTAACACTTCAAGATGGACCCAGTAAACTCTTCCTGTTGTCTAGTTAATACATTCTGAGTGAAGATGTTTTCTCTTAAATGTCTTTTATGGACTATATTTTTCCCCACTCTGTAATTTTTAATAGTGTCTTCATGATTTCAGGCTTCAGGACTGAGGTCACCCAGTCACTAAATATCTCATGACCTAGAGTTTATTTCTCCAACCTGAAACTGCTTCCTCACATAATAGTTAAAATAGTATATAATGTCTAGCATTTAGGGAGAATTACAAAATACTTCATGTTACATAATTTCATTCAACACCAAACAGACTCCAACAGTACTCACGATTATAGTCTTAGGTTCTCCCATTTTGTAACTATGCATTGGAATTTGCCATGTCTGGTGTGATAAAGGAGCTCAAAGTTTCTCTTCCTTGCTTTGTTGTGTGTTTTGATTCTTTTCTGCCCAGCGCTCCAGTAAAGAAATGGCTCAGTATGATTCCTCAAAGAGATTTCTTACTTAAACTCTCTTCATTTTATCCTATCATATAAATTTATTAGACAGTCCCATTTTCAGAGATTTGGGTAATTTCTAATTATTGACTATTATTTGTAAAACCACTGGGGTAAACATATTCATCGATAAGTCTTTGCACACAATCTTGATCATTTCCTTAAGACAAATTCCTACAAAAACATAGCAGAGTGAGCATAGCATTTTTAAAGCTTGTAATGACTATTATTAAATCACTTTTTATATGTAAGTATTTAAATTCTCATTAACACTGAAAGAGTATTTTTACTTTCCTCACCTTTATCAATACCAAATATTGTATTTTTAAAATTCTTTACAGATTTGATAAGCAAAACAAAAGTCTCAGCATTCCTTTTGTTTGCCATCTTTTGCCAATTGTCTATCATATTCTTTGTCATTTCCCTGCTGTTATACATTGATCTGTTAAAACTTTTTTATATATTAAAGATCTAACCCTCTGAATTATACATAACAAATACTTTTCTATTTTTTGCTTAACTTACTTTATTCACTACTTTTTTGTATTTAATTATAAGCATGGTAGTCAAATCTTTTGTGTGATAATTTATACCTTTGCTTTGATGTTGAAAAAAAAAATTTTTCCCTCAAACATAAATAATTACCTGTATTTTCTTAAAATGTTCATGTGATTTATTACTTTACATTTACTCTTTAACATTAATGTATTTTAGTATACTGTGTGCTATAAGAACTGGAAAATTTTTCTATATAGATAGTTAATTGTCCCAGCACCATAAATTAACAAATCCTTCTTTTAATTAGAAATCTCTTTTTAATCATATACTAAATTCTTATATGTAAATACCTGTTTCAGGGCTTTGTTATTTTTTTCTATTCAATTGAATTATATGTATTTTGCTTCAATATTATAAAATATTATGTATTTTAGGTTTAAAATGCATTTTACTATCCAGTAAGGTAACACTCATTTTTTTTTCAAAATTCCCGAATTTTTTGGCCATTTATTCTAATGAGTGAACTCTTAGAACTACATTTCAAAAAAAAAAAAAAAAAAGTCCTGTTGGAATTTAATTGGAATCACATTAAACCTATAAAACTTAGGGAACCCACAATATCTTCACAAATTGAGGGTTCCCATTCATGAACATTTCATTTTCATTCATTTAGTCAAATCTTTTTAATAACCTGTTTTTAATAACTTCTATAGCATTCTGTAGTTTTTATTATCTAGGCTTTGCACCAAATTTGTGATTAAGGTAAATCCTAGGTATTTTACATTTGTGCTGCTCTTATGGATAACATTTTCCCATTATATCTTTGAAGAAGTACTAGATGTATAGATAAAAATTATTGATTTTCCTATATTCATTTTGGATTCATTTATCTTTTTACACTCTTTTTATTCTAAATTTATTTCCATAGCTTCCCTTAGTCTCTATCTCCTTTTGACAATTCTTCTTTCTGTTCGCCCCATACTTCATATAACAAGAAAAGTTTCCTGCATATCTTTGTAGTTTGGGGTGTCTATGGTCTGTGGCCTCCCACAGCAGACAATTTGGTTGAGATAATCTAAAGGACCCTTTGCATTTTTTAATATGAGTATATCCATCAGACTGAGACATCCCTTTTTTATTTCCTCCCACACTCACTTTCTTATCTTACAGATTTTCCTCTGACAATTCCCTCTGCCTTGAATCTCTTCTCCAATCCATTTCTGCTCTCTTTACCATTTACCTCCTGCTCCCTTTCTCCTAGTAGGCTTCTCCCATTGCATGATCAGAGTCACTCCTCGACCAGTGCTCTGAAGGAATATCTTTGTTCCTTTATTATGAATCTATATGCATATCTGACTCCACACCAAAATCTAAACTAGAGAACGAAGATTCCCAAAACCTAGCACTGTGTCTGTCACACAGTAGGTGCTCAATAAATGTTCATTAAGTTGAATAGAACTGAGTGAAATTCTCTCTTATATGTGGCTAAGCCAGTTAACAAGAAGAAAATCCAGTGGAACAAGAAATGAACTCTCACATCCTTAGCCATATTGATATGTGCAAAAAAAAAAAAAAAAAAAAGTTCTCCATTTCTTTATTCTATCTGTTTAAGCTAGTGTTTGCTTAAGTCCTAGACACCTGCTGCTCTGCAGCTGTATCTGGGAATAAGTCTGTGCTCTAAATTACCAACTCAGAGCTTCGTGGTGGCTTTTCTACTATCAAGCTGCCAAGTCCAGAATGATGGGGTTTCTGATTTAGCTGACAACCAAAACAAAATCTGGCTGCGCTAAACACGCTCTTTTCACTCCACCTGTTGCTTCTGCAGCTAAAGTGGAGAATGACATACGAACCATGAAAGTCTGAGGCCAGTATTGTTCTGGGATTCCATGGATTTCAACATGAGGCATTGAGAAACTGCTTGCATGTTACCTGTTTACTCCTGTAGAAATCACTCATGTAACATAGGAGAAAACTTAAAAACCTTAAAAGCTGTCCATGGTCCTTCCTGCCCAGGAGTCCATCTCTGATGATAGTACCAAGAGCTGGGACACAGGAGGGCTCAGTAGTCTGCCTGTTTTCTCACCTCTGAAAGGGAAGAACAAACTAGTCAAACTCGTATTTGCTTCTTCAAAACTTCCCTTGCTGTTAGGCAGAAGAGTGGGGATCTCAGACATTGATACAAAATGAAGAGGCATTTGGGGACCAAGAGGCCTTTCAATACCACTCACATCAATCTTGTTGTCAACTAAGACTCAGTCAGAGTGTATTGAGAAAAGTATAGATGAAACGGTCATCATCTTCACACTGGCTCAACTTAATAAGTCTCTCATCTGCTTTGGGTGAACCCATCAGGTGGGGGGACAAGGAAGAGGAGGCCTCAGAAGGCCACAGCATCCCCATCAAATCACCCAACCCCCACATTACATAGCACTGGGGAGAGAAAACACACTTTCAATTGTCAGATAGTTTTAGTAAATCATAAATAAATAAGAACTGTGGGTCAAAAATAGTAATTTGAAAATTACAAAAATTACAAAACATTACATAGTTTACTGAGTACTTACTATGTTAACACTTTAGATGCATTACCTCAAAATCTCACCCTAGGTAACACAACTGGTAAAAGATTGAGCAGCATTTGGACCCAGGAAACACCACACTATTTCCTCTTATCTCATCTCAACCCAGCAAAGTTAGAAGCTGACTTCCCAGACTATCCCAAATTACAGGGAAAAAAATTCCTCCTAATCCCAATAGGGACAAATGGAAAAGAGAGGTTGTCCAGATAGACCAGATGGATTTTCAGGAAGGTTTCTCTTCCAGGGACACTAGAAATGCAACCTATAGGTAAAGGGCACAGACCTTGGGCTCCATCAGCCTTTGGGGATGTCTGAACCTGAAATGAATTTCTGAAAACATTTCTCCAGATATAGCTCTCTCCCCTCCCAATAAAATGCCAAAATTGCCTGCCTCACTTGTGGTAGTCCCCAGTGTAGGTGTTTTCAGTGAGCTTTAGCTTTAGATAAAGGAAGCTTTATATTATTAAAAAGTGCTAATTTTAAAACACAATGCTGGGGCTTCCCTGGTGGTGCAGTGGTTGAGAGTCTGCCTGCCAATGCAGGGGACACGGGTTCGAGCCCTGGTCTGGGAAGATCCCACATGCCGCGGAGCAGCTGGGCCCGTGAGCCACACTACTGAGTCTGCGCGTCTGGAGCCTGTGCTCCGCAACAAGAGAGGCCGCGATAGTGAGAGGCCCGCGCACGGCGATGAGGAGTGGCCCCCGCTTGCTGCAGCTAGAGGGAGCCCTCGCACAGAAACGAAGACCCAACACAGCCATGAATAAATAAATTAATTAATTTAAAAAAAAAAAACAATGCTAATTTTAAAACACTGTTCATAGAAGCACATTTTGGGTACATGATTTCTAGACTAAGTTGTCTGGGCTAAGCAATTTATTTAGTTAAATTGACAAAGATGTATGCACATATTTTGAACAACTGTTTTCCAAAATACAGTATTAATATATTCTCCTTCAACTCTTTGTTTACTGCTGAGTTATTCTTTGGTTCCTAACAAAGAAATCTAATAGTTGAATGAATTCCCTTCCTAGAAATTTTTATTTCCAACTAATATTGTTTGAACTTAGGTGGTACCAGTATGCATTCTCTCACCTAAGTTTAATAAAAGTCAGTTATTTATAATGTCAGCTACTCAGAACAAAATAATGTTTATCTCTTTGTTTTTAATGAGAGCGAGAAAAGATAGAGGTCATAAATTTTCAAAATATATATTATAGACATATACACACTACTATATATAAAATAGATAACTAATAAGGACCTACTATATAGCACAGGGAACTCTACTCAATACTCTGTAATGGCCTAGATGGGAAAAGAATCTAAAAAAGAGTAGAGATATGTATATGTGTAACTGATTCACTTTGCTGTACACCTGAACTTAACACAACATTATAAATCAACTATATTCCAATAAAATTTTTTTTAAAAAGATACTATAAAGTCCATTAACTAACACTACTCATGACTTAGAGAAATGTGCCATAGGCCCTCATTGCAGAGTTTACTCCTATTTTACAGACTATTCTAATAAGTTTAGTCATTTGGTATCTTAGCCTATACTTGACTTTCAGCAGGAAATCTAAAGGATTTTGTGATAAATTCTGACAATAGTGAGCTACTGCCCCTAATGACAGTCAAAAGCAACTATGAGAAGTAGGCAGAAGCAGAAGCAGGTCTGCCTGTGCCCACTGGGGCTGTGCTGTGAGCACTCAAGGGTCAGCTGGAGTCATCTACAACATTCCAAATGCAAAACAATACAAAACAGATAGTGTTCAGTGTGCAAGATTATATAAGGATTTAGCCAACGGTTTGTTTTTCTTTGTTAATATTTTATACACTACTTAAAGGAGTGGGCTTAACTTATAAGCTCCCTGCTCCTCCTCATAACTCCCGATCAAGCGCACTCTGAGACTTGGACAATTCGTTTTCTAATCACCGGTTGTTCCTGCTGGGCCTTGGATGCCAAATCAACATAATCTCTGCTGCAGTCCAAGATGTGGGTGGGGAGTGGTGAATTAAGGGAAGGACCTTCGTGAATTTGAAGGCTGGTGATTTTTAGCTAGACAAACCACTAAATGCCTCTTTAAAATAGCACTAATAACTACTGATAACCAAGTCCCATACATTTCTCTTTTGTTTTAATTTTCTTTGCACATACCCTGATGACAAAGGAGAATGATGCATCATCTTAGTGGGGACACTTGCCCTCGTTTGCCTTCTATTTCTGCACAAGAGTCCCTCGCTCCTCCCCAAAGCAAGAAGAGTCCAGGTTCCATCCCTCTTACTCCGGCCTCCCAGGGGAGGGGCTCCTAGAATTAGTGAGAGTGGTCACTGATTGGGCAGAAGCTCCAGGGGGTGGTGCCAGGGCGAGGTCCTCTGCACAAGCTCAGAGTGGAACTGAATCTCTGGTTCTTGGCTGGCATCTGTGGGTGGGTTAAGAACCACTCTACTGGCAGGCTTCTTGGTCCAACATTTCAGTTAAATGTGTAAGTGGAGCCTCTGCCCAGTGGGTGAAAGAGGCCCACTGCTTTCAGTGTGCCCTGGAAAAAAATTGGGAGTATGAGAAGTGCCTACTGCTGGCTGGGGAAGTGTGTTTCAAAGTCTCCTAGGCAGATCTCTCCATGCACGGAGTCCCAAAGCTTTTTAAAGGGCCGGGGCCAGGGTTGGGTGGGGGGGCAGAGGTGGAGAAAACCCCCATCTAAGCCACATTCCCCCACACACATGACCAGGCATTTAGGTGTGATTTTGCAATAGCCTGCATATTAACCCAAGACTTTGATAGCAGTATGGCTGGTGCCCTTCATGTCTCTGTTATCAGTCAGAATCAGAGAGCTGAGTATTTGGTTTCCCCAACTCAGCTATCATGCAATTCCCTCACCAGGCAGGAGGCAGCGAGAGGATCTGAACTCAGGTCT
Organism: Balaenoptera ricei; assembly: GCF_028023285.1. Classification (NCBI taxonomy): domain Eukaryota; kingdom Metazoa; phylum Chordata; class Mammalia; order Artiodactyla; family Balaenopteridae; genus Balaenoptera; species Balaenoptera ricei. The sequence continues at coordinate 17,000,426 of NC_082651.1, read as the reverse complement.
TATTGTTCCAAATCCAGCCCTCTTACAAGTTGCTCGTGATGCCATCAGGGCCAAGTTTTTAGGAATAAGAGGTTGGCGATGGAATGTCCCATTTCTACTGATTGTTTTTTCTATGATTGGAGTCCCCGATGAAAACAGAGTTACCAATCTGTTTTTTTTTTTTTTCTAAAAAGATGTTTTAGAGTAGTGGTTCTCAAGTGTGGGTGATCTTGCCCCACCACAGGGCCATTTGGCAATGTTTTCAGACATTTGTGACATTTGTAGTTGTCACAGCTGGTGGATAAGGGACAGAAATGCTGCTAAACATCCCTACAATTCATGGACCAGCCCCCACAACAAAGAACTGTGGGCTCCAAATGGCAATAAGACTGAGACTGAGAAACCCTTGTTTAAGAGGCTCCGTGAAACATGGGTGCTGACTATAAATTCAGCATCATATGTAAATGCATCAGAACCCCAGACTGGTGAGAAGGGAACCACCCTGTAGTATAATTACTGCAGTTTTTTCATCAGTCACTGTGAATCTCAGGTCATCATCAAAACTATCATGTAAGTGAAGCTTGTATTTGCCCCTCTCTACTCCCTTTATCTTCTCCCCTTCAAAAATCCTTAGCCCATCTGCACCCCCTACCCATCCAGAATCTCTCTGGAGACACTATAACTCCTCCATGCCTAGATTCAGTCCTCCAGTCCTCTCCAGTTCCTGAACCAACACTAAGCAGGACCAAAAAAAAAAAAAAAAACAGGCAAATTAATAGATTTTCCCCAGCAGAAACTTTCCATAGCTAGGAGACAGTGCCTTCATTTTGCTAGCTAGCTGCCTTACATACTGTAGCTCATTAAATTTAACAATAATCTTATAAGACACGCATAATTTCCATTTTAAAGTTAAGGAAATGAAGGCTCAGAGAGGTTAAATGATATGCCCACTTTCTTAAAGATGGTAAGAGGCTGGTATCTGTTCTGTATTAACTCCAAAGCATACTTTATGCCCCATTTAGTCTGTACCTGACTTTCCTGTTCTAATGTCATATCAGATTGGATACAAGACATTTTTCAGGTTTCTATTTTAAATTATTGGAAATAAATCCACAGGCCAAATAAATCATCAAATGTTTTTCTTTTTTTTTAACATCTTTATTGGAGTATAATTGCGTTACAATGTTGTGTTAGTTTCTGCTGTATAACGAAGTGAATCAGCTATATGTATACATATATCCCCACATCTCCCCCCTCTTGTGTCTCCCTCCCACCCTCCCTATCCCACCCTTCTAGGTGGTCACAAAGCACCCAGATGATCTCCCTGTGCTATGCAGCTGCTTCCCACTAACTGTTTTAGTTAGGATCCTTTGATTGCAAGTTACAGAAACCAATTCGACCTAGGTAAAATACATTGGAGCAATATTACAGGGATGTAGGGATTCTCACAAAAACCAAGGAGAAAAAAAAAAAGTGAAAAGCTACTGCTGTTTTTTCTCACTGTTTACGCCAGATCGACTCTCTCAGCTTTCTCTCCGTTGACTGTAGGGGACCATGACCACTCCACAGCCCCTACCATTACATGTTTTTAGTCTGTTCTCATTCTCTCTCTCTCCCTCTCCCACTCCCTATTCAAATCCTGGAAAAGAATGTTCCCAGTTAGAGACAAATTTCAACTCCTGATAGAGTTAGTCCTTCCCAAGGGAGAAGAGTCATGCCAAACCAACATGGAGCTGGAAGCCGACTCCTGTAGATGAGGAGGAGAGAATAGTTCCTGGAAAATGGGAAAAGTCATTGGGTCATGGGCTCGGCTGGCCCATTACAATGAGAACATCTGATGCCCCAGAGGCCTTTTGTGAGATGAACACCAGCCCGGAACTGACCAGGTTGGTTTGCTTCTTTACAGAGAATCATGTAGGGCCAATCAAAAGAATTTATGTAGTGAAAGGAGATTATAATAATTTATTCTAGTTTCCTCTGAATTTTGATGAGTTCAATAAACAGAATAGCAAACTGATTAGAAGGCCCTCTACTTTCTGAACTGTGAGACTTCCTGCTTTCCACTTCTTCAGAGGTTTATTTATCATTTAAACTCATGTCAGCTAATGATCCTGTTAGTCCTCTCAGGCCCTACATGAGTCTCTGAATCAGGGTAAGGGGAGACTAAAAATGAACAGCTTTCTCTCTGTAGGGCATACAGCAGCACCTTCCATGGAAAGGAGCTTTAACTGACTATGTAAATGCAACCTGAGAGTAACCCTACTAGTGGACACGGTCCTTTTCCTATTTCATAAAACTACTGTATTTATTCTTAATAAGGATGCCTGGCAACATTGAGATTAAAAAATGAAAACAAATGACTGAAAGTTTCACTTCTAGGGTCAGATAGACATTTTGGTAAAAACTATAACACCAGGTCCTGCCTTTTCCCCCATCCTCACACTCAGATTAGTCTTCTAAGCCAACCTGCTTCTTGGTCATTGTAAAAATAAAAGGAAATACATTGGACACCAAAAAATGGTGTTGAGACATAGAGTAAGTGCAATGAATACAGGATAAGTCAGGGCAAGTGAAGACACTTTCTCATCTATCCTATAAAATGCAGATAGCTGAAGAGCTATTGCAGACATCGTAAAGTGGCTATATTTTTAGCCCCTACTCATTATGGCTTTTAGTGAATAGTCTCTCTGTTGTCTTAAGCCATTCATCTTTGGAGAAATATGGCCCCATTTCTGTATTTATTTATCTCTTTAGAAATGGGAAAACATAAACTGTTGCACTATAATAAATTTTCTCACTTTTAATAGTTCAAATGATTCAACAGTAAAATGAAAGTCAAGCATTATTTTTATTCCTTGGATTTTTGTCATTTTGAGTATTCTTAGAACCATTTAATGCCATGATCCCTAAGAACGGCCTCAATTTGATGATCTATCTTCTGAAGATGGTTTTCTTAAACTTCAGACAGTTAAAAGTAGACTAGAAAAGAACTTAATCATCTCTTCTTTCTAAAAGTACAAAGAAAGCAGGTGTTTTTAGATAGCTTATTTCTAACTCATGCAAATTTCAGAATGTAGAAAAGCAAAAACTGAGAGGACTAAAATTATCCCAAAATAATAGGTTTATCTAGGACACAAAGAGCTAAACAACTCCAGGTTATTCTTAACATGAAATTTAATTGGAAAATATAAAGTTAACAGGATTTTGGATGTTCTAAGAATAAGATTTAGTGACACCTTTGCTATTCAGGCAGAGAATTAATTTTCATATGTTTTCATATGAAAAGATCGGCATTGGGTTCATCCATTCCTTCCGCCTCACCTTGGTTCCTGAGAATTATAGCACAAGAGATGTTTCAGATAAATGCATACTCTCCATTGCTGGACAGAGCTTCTACCCCAAATCGCTGCCTCCTTTCCTGAGCCAAGATAAACAAACTAGGAGGTCTGAAAGTTTGCATCTCACCCTTGAACTCAGTACCACAACTATGTAGCCTGCTTTCTTGTCTTCTCTGAGCTTTCCAGATTCAAAGGGGACTCTCAGGAGGAAGGCATCTAAACAGGGAAAATAGTAAAAGTGAAAAAGCAACAACCCCACAAAAGCACTCAGGCCAAAATATTTCCAAAAACATAGTCCAATAGTCACTGCCCTTATCCCCCAAATTGAATCTCCAATTGAAATTTCTGATTCTAAACATTTTCACATGCCTATTAAAGATCCTTGCTATGTCCAGGATGAAGAAGTAAGGAAAGGAAATATCCATCTCATTCTCCAGATGGAAGAATATCCTATCTCCTAATTTTTCCCTGTGTAAACCATAAACCTTTAATGAATTGATCCATTTTCTGTGCTAACACTTTTTCGTATGTCACATCCAATATGCCACCAATGTGTCATCTCACCTTGATTCAGCATGTCTGCCTTAGAGTGTAAGCTTTCATTTCTTACTAGAGTATAAACTACTTGAAGAGGAAACTTTGGTCTCCTGCAGCTCAATAGTTAAGAGCATGGATTTTGAAGTCAGTCTGCCTGGTTGTTGATCATGGGTCAGTCCCTGACTGTCTGATTGTGTTACTTTACCTCCTGGGGCGTCAGCTTCCTCATCTGTAACATGAATGGGAATATTGCTGATAACTGCCTCATGGCAAGGCAGAGAGGACCAAGTGAGAAAATATGTGTGAAGTATTTAGAGTAATATGACACGTGTTTAGTGGTCACTTAATGTGAGCTGGTCATACTTCTTTAGTGTGTGGTATATAATAGCCACCATTAGCACGTTGGATGAATGAATGAATCCTGAGAAGCATTTGAGCTCTCTCTCAGAGGAATATCTGGCATTATTGAAAAAGACATGGGTGATGCTACAGAACCCTTTTGTGACTTGAGAAAGGCATATCCAGGGAGAATGGCAAAATAGACACATCTTCCCAGACAAAGGTTTTTGACCCATCCTAAAGGATTACATATTTTCCCTATTGCTTTGTTTAGCACTGTTTAGGACCCAAGAAAATGTCCTTTGAAGAAAACAGAAGAATTCAGAGCTAGGGTGAAGGTAACATGAAAGGGAAAAGTCTGCACCTTCATGGGTACTCTTTCTCTCCTGTCCAGCCTGAAAAATGGTCTCTATCCAGGAAAGAAATGAGGTGCAGAGAAAATTAAGAATGCAAGTAGAAAGTTGATTTGGGTTTTTGTGGGCACTTGAGTGGTATCTCAAAAAATTTAAAGGCCATCTAAAAGTACCTCCTCTTATTTGTGGTCTCACTTCCTGAATGAAATACTGTCTGCATTAATCCCATCTGGAATTACAGGGCTTTTCTATGTTTGATGCCTCCAGAAACTTAGAACACAAATACCAACTAAAGAAAAATATATGTGCGAACATAAATTAGATGTTTTCCCCCCATTGGGATGCATCCATGCAGCCTAGCTTATAAATTTAGATTATATCTCTACTGTCATCGTGTGACTGAATGGTTTTTAATGAAGATATCCCTAAAAAAAGAGTCCAAAACTCAGAACACAAGGAGCTTTCAAGGCAAAAAGCTGAATCCTTCTTTCCCCTGCCTAGCAAGCAATGTCACACTTTCTGATGCTCGGGACCAAAGCAAAGATTTGGGAGGCATTCCAGAAACAGAGCAGGGAGACAGCATGTAGGAAACTGAAGAGAACATGAAGACAATGTCCACCTGTTTTTCTCAGTAGTGTGCAATAAAAGGATTCTACTTTGTCTCACTTTAGATGTAAAAGCTCTAATTTTAGAATGATAACCCCCACCCATCCCCACAGAGCTGTCCATCCCCCAGTCTAGAACACTCTGCCATAATGAGATCAGGTCATACGAGGGCCATTCTTCTCTCCTATATTCCTGAATAGCCTATCTCCCCACTGGACCTGGGCATCCCCTTTCATGGTCATAATTACTTCCATCCCTTTGAGTCACCTGGAAATTTGAGAAGTCTGTCTCCTACGTACTTTTACAAATCATTGAGTCAATTCTTGACCTGGCTCTGAACACAGACCTCTCTCTTCCTCTGCCTGGATATGCTGACCCCAGGTTTCTCCAATTCTGGCATAATTGGGAAATATGTGAAGCTCATCTTGGGCGCTCCGTCCCTCTTCCCTCTCCCCAAGCCCTAACCCTCCATCACAGCCTTCCGCTGCCCATAAAATGCCCCCTGGCTGCTCCTTCTTCCCACTGCACCTGGTCTTTCCACTGCCTTTATCCTAAACCTACCTCTCCACTGTCCCCTGTCAAGCCTGCTTTTAGAACTCAGCCTCTGTAAAGAAGAGAAACTAATTCACATTAAGTAGCTAATAACAACTGATTATGAATTCTCTGTTGTTTTTGACATGGAATATTTGTATCCAGCAGAGGAAAATGGACTGAAATACATTATGGGAATTCCCTGGTGGTCCAGTGGTTAGGACTTCACGCTTCCACTGCAGGGGGCATGGGTTTGATCCCTGGTCGGTGAACTAAGATTCCGCATGCCGCGAGGCGCAGCCAAAAAAAAAAAAAAAAAATTAATACATATCTCATTGTCTGATGGGATTGGTTTAGCTCTTCCTGCAGCCTCCCACCTTCACACTTTCTTACCAGATTTTTCATCTTCATCTCCTGAGTCAGTGACAAGTGTTACCCCCTGGGAGGAATTACCCAGAATACAAAGAAACAAGAGGCTCATAATGCTTTAGAGCTTCTAAATAAATTTTGAAAAATTGTAGCAAAGACTTAAAAGTCATGGCTTTTTATTTGCAAACCTTTGGGTTGTTTTAGTTGCAAGCCTAAGCCCTAAAGAATACAGAGCATGAAATGTTAACATCTCCAAGTAAAAAAGAACATATGAAGTGCCAGGGTCCCTACCAATCTAGACTAGATTGGCTGATGGAGAATTAAAGTCAGAGAGTGAAAAAACAGTTGTAAACTTTCCTGTGGATCTCACAGTCCTGTGCTGAGCTGGGGTGGGGGGGTGGGGGGTTGGGGGGAGGTAAAAAGAAGTGGGAAGAAGTTCCAGACACATATGGGGGATTTAAGAACAAAGGACCCCAGTGCCTTACATCCTAGGAAAGAACAGCTGCCTGCACCAGCATGGTGAATAGCAAGAGAGTAGAGCTTGGAGTTTGATGTGTTTTGGTAGAAATGGGAATTAAGAGAGATTTCTGCCCACCCCCACAACCCTGCCAAGAAGTGAAAGCTCCTCAGAGGGTCTTAGAAGTAGGCTGCAAAGACCTATGAACCTCAGAGACAAAGAGAATGTGATATGTTTCCCCAAAATTCATATGTTGAAATCCTAATCCCCAAGGTGATGGCATTAGAAGGTGGGTTCTTTGGGAGGTGATTGGGTCATGGGGTAGAGTCCTCGTGAATGGGATTAGTGCCCCTTATAAAAGTGACTCCAGAGAGCTCCCCAGTGCCTTCCTCTATGTGAGCACATGGCGAGAAGTCATAAGTCTGCAACCTGGACCATGCTGGCACCCTGGTCTCAGCCTTCCAGTCTCCAGAATTGAGTAATAATATTTCTGTTGTTTATAAACCACACAGTCTGTGGTATTTTGTTAGAACAGCCTGAACCAACCAAGACAGTAGCTAAAGCTACTCAAGTGATGTCGGGGTTGCCCTTAGAGGCTTCATCTCTTATTAAGCAGCCCAGGGCTCTTTGTCCTGCTCTGAGTAGCCCACAATTCACTGCCTCCTTCTGGTGCATTGGTCCCTATGTTATCCTTATGTCACTTCCAGCATACAGCTCAGGCTTCCGAACCAGACATCAGCATTCATGGGGGTTAGGGAAGGATCTCAGCTGGTTCATTTTTCTCTCCCAGTAACAGGTAAAGATTGCAATGATGGTGGAAATATGTTCTTCCCACCAGAAAAGCAGGGTCCATCTTGCTACCAAGGATAACCTGGATCTCATGATTTCCAAACAGAAGGGAATAATTCCTTTCAGCCCTCCTTCCTAGAATATCACCATAGCCTGAAGTTCTCTGAATTACCCATTACTGACAGCAGCTGATAGGCTTGTACCCTATGCAGCCATAATTTGCCCAGATCCTGTCAGACTGAACTGGCATTGCAGGTGCCCGATGAGGACCAAGTGGCAAGAACGCTTCACCTCACTCCTGTTGAGAGAAGCATTAACATGTAGAATGGTACTCAAAGGCAGGAGGGAGGGGACAGTTAGTGCTGAGGTCACTTCATTAGGCTGACAAGCCAGAACTGGGATGGGAGAGAGGGAGGCAGGGGGAGCAGACAGATGTTACATTAAAACAGAGGAAGGAAGCACATACCTGGGTATGGGAGTCCCCTGTTCTCTTGACATTAACAGCCACAGGGGAGCCTCACACTTGGTGGTCCGTGCACACTCCCTTGCATCTCCATCTGGGTACCATCTGAGGTGTCAGGGAGAAGACCCATCTGTTTCCCACCACTAGGCTTGCAGGAAAGGACACCAGGAAACTATTTGCAGAAATGCTTCCAGATCAACAGAGGCTCAGAGGCTGAAGGTCTGGCCCTAGGACATCGGGATTATAACGTTTGGACAAAGAGGAAAGTGATGGCTAACCAACCCACAGGGAGGATACCACTAAAGAGGATGCCCCAAAAAGGCAGAGAGCACCCTGGAAATAAGAGAGAGCCGAAGGGACCCAATACAGTCCATGGGTGTAAGGGTGGTTCTGGTAGGGTCACAAGTGTCAAGCGCCCTTGAAAACTTGTTGGACGTCTCATAAGAGAAGCCATAATAAATTTTAAAATACAACACTTGAGATCTATCATTAATTAGATATTAGATCATGCCATGCTGGCAAAAATCTGTAGTCTCTTGTGGGGAGGCGGGGAAGTTCCTTTACAGCTTGCAGAGCAGTGGGGTCCTGGAGGTGTAAACAGAGTCTTCTGCTGAATGAAGATGCCCACAATAATAGGAAAAAGTAGGAAAGATCGCCAGCCTTTCAGTTCCTACCCGAGTCACCGGCCCCATATGAAAGGCTCCCACCTTCCACAGATCATTGCCTCAAAGATCTTTCCTCTCCTGCTCAACCTCTTTGGTCAGCATGCTCTAGGTTTTGCTTCCTACCCAGGCTACTAAACTCTCCACTGGATTTACATTATGTCTGAGATGCTGCCTTTGGTTCTCCTTTGCTCTACAGCCCACAACTGTCAGCTAGTTCTGCCCTACAGCAAGTTCAGACTGGAACCCCAGACCTCCTGCTAACCCAGGAGGGTCATTCACAGAAGACCAGAGTATCAGGGATAGGAAAGCTGTCCACCACCAAGTTACCACCGAGGACCAGGAAACCACCCCTGAGGAGTGAGTGAGCCACCAGAAACCCAAGATAAACATAAAAGAGTCCTGAGAACCAAATGGTGCAGACTGTCAGAGTCAAAAACCATGTCATCATCAACCCAGGCCAAGGTTACCCCAAGATCAGGAAGGGCCTGGGGAAATAAGCATAACATACAAAATATGAAGCTCTCACTATGTGGGCTGATCCTATCTACCCAATTGGCATTCAGTTCCTTGAACACACAGTCCCAACCTCTAGGATGGGGGTTCTACACTGTATATATTAAAAAAAGTCTGTTCTAATAACAAGTAGCTGTTGAGTTAAACCAACTCAGTAATTTAAATAAACTAATACCTGGACTTAGGTATTCCAAGAAGTTAGAAACTTGACAGATTTTATTTTAATTGTTAATTTGAAGCCAGACATGAGTGTGGACAAAGGTAATATTGAAAATGTTTAACAGGGCATCTATCAGTCACAGTGGGTCAATCAAAATGTGTGCTGGCTGGTACACTGCTCTGGTGCACGGTACCAGCTAAATACACCCTGGTGTGGGAATCTAAGGAGAAGACCCTTTTATTGAGTGATGAGTATGTAGTTATGAGTTATTACAAATATTTATAACAGATACATTATATGCCAACAATTAATAATAATTTAACAATTTTCCTTATCATTAATAGATATCATAATTGCTGTAATAGGTGTGAATTAGCAGATCAGTTGTAACTGAAATGGCCAAGGATTAGTGAGTTAAAGTGTCTTCTTTTTAATGGACCAATAAGAAAAACCTGTTTGGAATGTAAAACTGGGGGTGAATATTTGAAAAAGTAAAATCTATGTGCCATAAAGGAAAAAATTTTACTAATTTTAAATATGGAAACTAAATATAATGTTTCATATTCAAAGGGGCATGACAATGTTCAAGGGAGGGAGGGGAAATTTGCTTTTCTGTTTGGTAAACACCCCAGTGGACATTTCTTTCTGGTATGAAAGTGCATGCCCAAGGTTGTGCTGGAGAAAATGGTCGAGACACAGGGAAGGTAAACTACCCTGAGTAATACAGCAGTAGGATTTGAACATTCTTTTGAACAACATGATAAGTAGGCGTGGAGCCTCTAAGATCAGTGATGAACAAGGTGGAGAAACTGTCTCTGAGAAAAAAACCCAACTCACTAACCCAGCATCAGGATGGGGCTCAAATAAGACGTGATCAGGGAGAGATTCTTTTGGGTGGCGACTAGTCGATTTAGGGCAGAGTTTCAAGATACTTCGGTTCTGTACTAGAATTCTTCTTGGTGGCCTCAAGATTTCATTCTGAGACTGTTAACATCACGCTGGTGGTGCTAAGGAGAAATAAAGTGTGGGCCATGTGCGGTGCATGGGGGCGGGGGACATGCCCCACACATTGTCCCCCAAACACACTCTGTCTTTGGGAGATTAAGTATGGGGACAACAGTGTCTTATTGAGAGAGGGCTCTCAATAAGGGCCACATCATCGATGACAATGACTACAGAACTGACAGTGGGGAAGCAAGCTAAGGATAAAACAGTTCAGGAGCAGACATGAAAGAAATCCATTTTCCCCCAAATATGCTCAAAGATGGAGAAGGGATTGAAAGTAGTTATGTTGGGCTGGAGACCAGGCAGTGATGGCACATGTGTAACACATATGCATGCAAGAGATAAACTGAGAGCCTGGGGGTGCCTACATGGTATAAAGTAGCCAGACACCAACTAAAAGTGAAATCTGACAAATGGAGGATTTCAAGTACTTATCAAAAAACATTCTTTCACTGAGAGGGTTTTTGCAGAATTCAATCACACCTAAAAATGGAAGCAAAGTAAGCAATGGAAAAAACTTCCTGAATCCACATGATAAGATATCGGGGCTTTCTAGGTAGACCAGAAATCCTAGGTTCGTAGAATAGCAATGTGGACAGCGAGCCATCAAAATGGCTGACAACTGTAGTAAGCAGCCCTCTCCAGCCGTGCACAGAGAGGAAAGGTGTGCCACAGCTTGGGACTAAAGAAAAGCAGACAAGAAAATAAAACGCCACCGGGGCATAATGTCAAAACTGCAGCAAAATCTGCCTCAACTTCTCTGTCACCGGTAGGCCTCATCCTGGAGGTCTGTTGTATAACCAGCAAACAAAATTGGGACACATGGGAACTGTGTGTACAAAAGAGGAAGAGTGTGTGTGTCGCACATGCCCACGAATGCACGTGAGAGCAACAACAAAATGTAGAAGGACATGAATACATTTACAAATCAGAATGTTGTTCCTATTGGTATACATGTAAACTGTTCTCCTTTGGATGCTACATTAGATCAAATGTCAGCTACTCTACCAGGAGAGGTATTAATATATTCATTCATTTATTCATTAAGTAAATTAACATATATTGAACACCCTGTAGGTGTCCAGCATTCTTCTAGGCAGCTTCTTAACATCACAGTTAGTTTCCAGAGTTCTGCAGAATGTATACACCCTCTTTTTTCCAACAAGAAAACCAAAGCTCAGTGAGATAAGTGACTGCCCACTGTGGCAGCTACTGAGTAGCTGCAGATTGAAAGCCAGGTCTCCTGATCCAGGGGACCCCAGATTGCATGCAAAGGACTTTAGACTGTAGGACAGCAGCTCCCAAATTTTTTCACTTGATTCCAAATTCAAGTGAACCCCAGAGCTGCCCAAGTACAAAAAGTACATGTAGTATAATTACATGTAATGTATTACATGTAAGAGATTATTTAAGGAACATTTGCTGAATTCCACCTGTGTGACATGCATACATTTTAACAAGTACTTATTCTCAAATTGCTCGTAGTATTGATGGGAAAGGAAAATGTAAGCAAAAATATAAAACTGTAGCACCATGTCATAGTTTGAATAACCGAAATCAGTGTCAGAGACAACACTAAATAAAGTTGATATGATGATCTCAACTCAGGTGTTAAGAGGGGAAATAAATCATGTAAAACATTCACAGAAAAGGCGACAATTAAGCTTAGTCTTGATAGAAAAATTGGAATTTCTAAAGAGAACAATAGAAAAAGGATATTCCAGGAAGAGGGAAAGCTCTTGCAAAGGCACAGAAGTGTGAAACCTCTGGGCTGGAGGAATTGCAGAGAGTTTGTTACAGGTGGAACATGGTACGAGGGGTGAGATGAAGATGGGCTGGTAAAGCAGCTGTGAGTTACACAATGAGAGATCTTGAGATACATGGAAGGAGCTGGGCTGGATCAGCTAGAGCTCGCCCTCAGCCTTATCTGAAGGCTGGAATTAGGTGACTTTTCCTCCCCACGCAGAGGCTCAGAAACCTCCTCGGAAAAATACTTGAACCCTGTCCATTAGTAGGGTTTGAAAATGTGCGAACATGTCATACGACTTCAAAAGACAGCAGAAGGAATTCCCTGGCGGTCCAGTGGTTAGGGTTCAGGTTCAATCCCTGGTCAGGAAACTAAGATCCCGAAAGCCATGTGACACGGCCAAATATTGAAAAAAAAAAGACAGCAGTTGGGCTGTATGGTATATTTGAAAATTGCTAAGGGAGTAGATTCTAAAAGTTGTCATCACAAAATAATTTGTTTTGGAACTATATGAGGAGATGAATGTCATCTAAACTTATTGTGACAATCATTTCACAAAAATATGTATGTCACATCATCACGTGGTACACCTTAAACTTAAAAGCTGTATGGCAATTATATCTCAATAAAAGTGGAGAGGAAAAAAAATACAGCAGATGGAAAAAGGGACTAACAAAGTAGCTTCCATCAGGGAAGGAGGAAGGTGGCCAAAGCAGAGCCTAAGGATCAGAGCAGAGGGGAATCTGGGCATGGTGTGGCAGCTTATTCCAGAACCTCTGCTAACCTAGGCATCCAGTTCAGCCAGAGCTGTGTTTATAAATTAAAATAACTGGATCATAGATTCCTGAAGATACTTAAACTACTTCGAAATTTTGCTCAGATGAAGGAGACCGAGGAGATGGCGTTCTGTTTTTCTCTTCCTTGTTCCCTATTCTTTATCCTATAAAAGAATCCTGCCTTCTGCCCCATTTTGCAGCTTTCTGCATCCTTGGGAATGGAGACTGCCTGCTTCATGAAGTCTTAAAGTTTATTGTATCACCTTTAGTCATTTTTAACACACACTTACACACGGAAGGAGAGCTGGAATCTCCAGAATTTACTTCCCCCCATGGCAGCCCTTGACTGACAGGAGTGGGGACTTCACAGCCCAGCTCCCTGGTGTCCCATGGGGTGATGCTGGGGCATCACCTACACACCTACACTCTACACTCTAGGGTTCCCCACAGGACCAGTCTGAACCCTCCCTGGGAGGATCCCTGAGGACAAGTCTGTGCTTGGTTCTCTCCCCCTTACTGTCCTGGTTCCCCAACTCTTTACGCCCAGGAGCACTTTCTTTAAAACATCACTTATCCATGAATCCTAATGTTAGAGTCAGCTTCTGAGGCTTTCGAGGTGGTCACTGTCTAGAAATGGGGAGAAGAGTGTGAACAGGCAGGTACGGCAGGAGAGAATGGGGGAAATAGAGCTAGAGGAATGCATGATGGATTAGACTCATGGAGAGAGAAAGGGCTTCCCAGAGCCTAGGAAGTCTACGCTGATGCTGGGGAGACAAGCAGGGATCAGCCTAGCAAAGGGAGGAGACTTTCTACCAGAGGAAGAAGCCCATGCAAAGATCCTGAGAAAAGAAAGAGCAGAACTAGTTAGGAAAATTACAAATAAACCAATATGACTCAAGGACCAGATGTGAGAAGGTACTGGCAGGCAGTGGGCAGTGGCTGAGTTCAAATGGCTTCATAAACCAGGCAAAGGGATTTGGACATCCTGAGAGTACTGAGGTGACTTTGGAGATCCCTTTGGCAACAGTGAAGAGAGTGGATTAGAAAGGATAAGAAGATACAAGATAGGAGATGGAAGACCACTTAGGAAGGTGCTGAAATAATCCAGCCAAGAGATGATGGTGGCCTGAAATGAAGCAGAAGAAGTCAAGCCAAAGAGACGAAATGGATTACAATTGAGAGACCCCTTGGGATATTACAAGGTCAAGGCCAGTGAACCAGTCAAGGCAGAAGGTAGCCTGAGGGAGTGAGCAAGTTATGAAATGTAAAAGTAAAGGCAGCAAGCATAAGTTACATTTTTTGAAGCTTGGCCATAGGGAGAGGGAAAGAAAATTCAGGGTTAAAGAAGAATTTGGTGGGGTGAGGAGGGGGCTATGCTTTAAATGGGAGAGAGCTGGGGCATCTTTATGAAGTTCAAGGAAAATGAGACATGTCAGCCCAATTCCCTCCCTACCTTTCTTGCTCGCTTTTTCTTCTTTTTTACCTGCCTGAAGACCTGTAGTGACGGATAGTCTCCTGATCCTGTGAGCAAGAATGTCGGCAGCAAAAAGGTAGCAGGACATAAAAAAACAAACACTTCGAAAGTTCAGACTTATTCCTGTCTAAACATTTCTTTGCAAATAATTTGCCTTTTCCGTTCTGGGCCTTGTAAAAGGGCCATCATGGCACAAGCAGTCGTGTTATAGCTGTGAAGGGCAGAAGGTTGGAGGAAAAGTTCAATTAAAACACTGCCTTCCTCAGCCTGATAATGGTTTTGACATTGTGGAGGTTCTTAGGCAACAATGCCTACCATCGTGAAGCCCAAAAATTCGAAAAGGCTTTTTGTTGCAGGCTGAGAAAGCACCAAACAAAAGGTCTCAGGGACCATGGCTTTCTCATGTTTGAAGGGTCGTTGACTCAGCCCCCAGCTGCCTCGCCATGCATGTCACCCTCTCCTCTGAACCTCCCCGGAGATGATGCTTTGGATGGTTCCTCCCAGGTGAGCCCAAGAGGAAAAAATAACCGCTGCCTGCAGGCCTGGTGAAATAATTCCTCCCTTGGATTTTGCAAAACCCAAAGAGGCTTCTGGTTACCTCAAGAAGATATTGAAGTGAAATTGAAATTGAAATCAAAAGTGAAATCTTCGACTAATTTTCAAAAAGGTTAGAGTGATTGACAGTGCAAAGGAAGGTGTTCTCCAAGATAATTCAACTGGATGTTTGCCTAGGAGTTTTACAGTTTACAAAATAGACACACGATCTTATTGGACTCTCACAATAATTCTGTATTTCTCCCATTCTACAGATGAGAAAGAGGAGACTCAAGTATTATGTTTGGACATCTGCTCTTTTTTGGTTTTTGGTTTTTCATTCTACACTGCTCCCAAAAAGGACTAGATTGAAAAGTTGAGGTGGCATATCTCACAAATGGGTTGGGAAGATTGCTATAAAGATTAGATGAGATAGATCAAGGTGAGGGCTGATCTGAGACAAGAATGTAAAGCCTTTTTGTCCCTTACCCTCTGATGCCCAGGACCCTCATTCCGCCCCTTTGTTAAACAAGCAACTCTTCTGTGTTGCCCATGTGAGTGGCACTCTATATTCTGATGTCACTCACTCCTTCTCTCCCTTCAAAACTTACCTATCCTTACCTGTGTCCTACTCTCTTGGCCTCTCTCTAAGCAACTGATCTACTCTAATCTGATCCTTAGACTTCCTAGGAAGCGTCTTCGTCTCTGAGGGTCATGAGTCCCCACATGTGTGCGAAGGTATTTAAGAAGAAAAGTCATTCTGGTGTTACGCCTCCCTGAGAGTACTGTGGTCTTGATGAGGATTCTGTTGACTCATCATGAACCCCACAGGGATGTGAGAGTTTCAGACACTGCTGTGGCTAATGAGAATAAATACTACTGGGTGGAGACTGAGACTATTTTCAGCCCCCTTCCATCAGAGCATCACTGTCTACCCATCACTCTGACCACAATCATGGCTGATGCCCCAAAATAATCTCAAAATAAAAACAACAGATGAAATAAAGAAAAAGCTAGCCCAGATAGCTTTGAGTTTGCAAAAGCTCCACATAGTCTTTGTTGCTTCTGTCCAGAGATATAAAGGTCACCTAAGTAATCAATGGTACTTTTCTAAATACTCATTGTGGTTGTCATGATCAGGCCCAGCCAGGTGCTGGCCAAGAAATTAACACCTGGTCAGGTCCTGGCAGCTAGAGCTGGCGCTGGGGAAGCAGTTACCTGAAATAGCCAGAAACAGGTGCAGGTGAGGGTGACTATAAGCCTACGCTAAGGAATACCAAATCAAAATAGCACTGGTCAGATGTTGTCATCTTCCTAGAACTAAGGGAGAGCATGAGATTGAGAAGAAGGAATGGAGGTAATAGAGAAAGTTGCTCTGGTGAAGGAGTGTTCCAAGAATAAATGAGAGAGAGAGAAGGCAACAAGTCCAAGAGAATTACCGACAAAGTTGAGAGGCACACACTTGTTCTCCTGCCTGAAGGCTGGGTGGGATTTGGGGCCAGAATAGATGTACAGGGTCAAGGGGACATCATCCAAAGACATCCTCCCTAGGATGGGCTAATAATTAAGCTATTGTCTTACTGGGGAAAATGCCCCCCATGGGACTTAGTGACCTTCTTCCCAGGATACCATACAACAAAGGCTTTGCTGAGAGTCAGTACTAAGAACCAGTTAGTATGGCTAGGAGGACTCAGCCAAGTGGAGATGTGCAGCCAGTATAGACAACCCATCCTGCAGCCTGTGGCCAAGGCAGTCTTGACTATGCATCTGGGTTCTACTATGACACTGGAACTGATGGCCTGAAGCCAATTGGAGAGGACAGCCAGAAGGTGGGATCATGACATGTGAATGTACTCCTTAGGGCTGAGTGACCCTGGGAACTCAGCACCCTTGGGAGACCTATGGAGAAGGCTTTGAGATCCCCCAGGGGCACCACCTCCAGCCAGCACTGACCACAGCCCCAAAGACAAAGCCCAGATGATGGAATCTGTATCTGACACTGAACTATTCTTTCTTCGACTCTGAGAAATATAAAAACAACTTTTAGAAGGGAAGAGTGAAGGCCGAGAAACCCTGGAAAAGAAGATGAGAGGTCGCAGAGCTTGAAGGTGTATGCTCCAGTCTCAGCTCAGTCACTTATCAGTGGAGGGGCCTTCGGCAACTCACAAAACCTCTCAGAGCCTCTCACTCCTCATCTGCAAAATGGAATAACAAGATCTTGTCTGTTCACAGGTCTGTCCTAAGCTCCAGATAAGAATGGTGCATGCAAAAATGCACATGAAACTCTACCACCACAACATACTTGCAAACTTTACTATTACCTAACATGTGAGAAGCCTGTGGCCTGAGGAAAGTAAATGATCCACATGTCTATTGTCTTAGTTTTGGTTCCCCCAGAAGTAGATCCTGCAACAAGGGTTCATGTGCAAATAGTTTTTTTAAGAGATGAAAGAAAAACAGAGTAGGGAGAAAGTGAGCCAAGAAAGAGAAAGCAGCCAGTAAAGGATGTGTTATCTGTCCAGCTGCCACGGTGGGCAACTGAAGGTGGATTCTCTGAAGAAATTCTGGAAATGGAGTAGAACACACGCCTCAGAGTTATCTCACTCACATAACGAGGGAGCTGCAGAGTTTGTATGCCTACTCCCCAGAGTCAGTGGTTGAGGGCTGCTGGGACAGGGTGTGGGCAGAGTGGCCTTCCATGGCTCTTTAGAGAAAGGCTACAGAGCAAGGGAAGCAGAGGCTGGCAGTTGGAGCTTGGCCAGAGTGAACTGAAGTGGTAAGGCCCACTGCATGTGTGTGTGGCATCACGGTGGCTTGGACAGCTAATAATTGGCAGAGCTAAGATCAGAACTCTGGTTGCCTGACATTCTGTCAGGGTCTCTCCCACTATACCATATCAAACTCTCTCTGACATTATGGATGAACACTCCTGACCTCATGAGGTTTCTACCCAGGCAGCTTCCTACTAGGGTCATTCTTCTCATACATGGCAGCACCATTGGGTCAGAGCTGGGAGATGGCATCTCTTGGCCAAACTGCCCTCTCCAGGGCTTCTGACACTCAGTCCAGAATACCCAGTCTTGTAAGCCCAGTTCAAAGTACCTGACATGAGAATTCATGGATTTGGGGATCTGTTTCCAGGCCTAGGAGTTCTGGATATCAGGGACACACTTTGGCAGAAGGGAGAATAGTGACCCAAGATAAGGGGCAAGTAAGAAGAAAGGCAAGTGCATGAGTCCAAATGGCAGGACCATTAGGGCAAGAGAGGGTATAGGGGATTCAGCACCTGGTTCAGGTACTAAATCTGCCAACAATGAGCATCCCTCATGATTCACAGAAACACATATGTTTGGAAAGGGCTCTAAAGCCCAGAGCCGGCCAGACCTGAGCTGGGCATACATCCCCAGGCACATTGGAGTGACCCAGTCTCCTGGAAGGGGAGGATGCAGGCGCTGGGCTTTCTCCATCCAGGCCCCACAAAAGTGATCAGTCGTTTGCTGAAGACCTACCTGGCTCTGACAGTCCAAAGACTGGGTAAGAAGAAGGAGGTTCTTTAGGAAACATGCAAAGATTCTTCTCTGTGTTTTGGTGGAAGGTACAGGCTGAAAGGGAAAAAATCAAGAACAAAAACAAAACCTCAAAAGCATTGAGTAAGGAAAATTCTGACTCCTTAGGTTCTGACTCGTAAGTAAAATGCAGTCTGGCCGCCCTGCTGCTGCATGTCATCAATTCTAAGACACACATGTTTTCACACTTTAAAATCTCTGAAATTGGGTTGCATCTTGCGGTAATGGTGACCTCCATCTCTTCCAGCCAGAAGGCAATTATGGTGGAATTATTGCCCACGTGCCCCATCGAGGTCAGAGCTATTCCCACTGTCTTCACTCATGTGCTGAGTTTAATCAAAATTTAAAATATCTTCAAATTAGAAGAGTAAAATGTTCTTTATTGTTGAAGTTAGAATATGGATTCATGGGAGTTTATTATTCTATTCTTTCTACTTTTTTATATGTTTAAACATTTCCAGCATAAAAAAGGAAAAATATCCTCCAAAATATGCAATGATTAAAGTGAAATGCTTATTGTATTTTCAGAAAAGAAGAAAACAGAGCAGTGGGGTGTCAATGTGATATTAGTAAAACAAATATTTGACATTGAAGGAATAACTGCAATTTTATATTTTCTTAGAAAATAACAAGCTAGCTCTTTCTGGGATCTAAGAAAGAAAGATAACTACAAATGGATGAAATCATGTAATATTTTGTTACTGAGATTGAAGGCAGGAGAAATTGCCTAGATTTTTGAAATTTGTTAAAGAAGTTTTGAAGCAAAGTGACTAAGTCGTGGGTCATGCTCTCCATCATTAAGACCTTGTGTCATGGTTTAAACGATGCATAAAGGAATGGTGCATCTTCCCATCAGTGGTGTCTTAGAGTCAATAAAATACAGTATTTCCCGTCTTGAGTATTCTCAGTGTTGACTCTCCAATGAAAATTTAGAAATGTGCATATTTATGGAAAGAGATGAAGAGGATTTAATTCACCAAAGTCCCTCCTCTGGAGAGTCCTGTATTTGTCTAGAAGAAATGCTTTCATGGGAGATAGTGAAGTGCCAGGGCTGAGGTCATGTGCTCTGGGATCTGATTGCTTAGGTTTAAATCCCAACTCAATGGTTCAGCAGCAGTGTAACCTTAGACAATTTATCTAGCTGTTCTGTACCTCAATTTTCTAATCTGTAAAATGAGAATAATGAAAGAGGATCCTTCATGAGGTTAAGTGGAAATTAAGTAAAATAATACATGCAAAGAATGAAGACTAGTACCTGGTACAGAGGAAGTTTTCAATAAACTGTTATGCTATGGGTATAAGCAGAAGAGGAATTTGTTTACTCCCGCAGAGGGGGTAGATGAGATATAGATGGGAAATTCAGAGAGAGGGAATCTAAGTGATGGCAAAAGTTTTTCCTGAGGTGTGATGCTGCCCCCAGGATTCCCCAACTAAAATCATGCAGGTGTATTTATTAGGGAAAACATAAGAAGTGGATACTACGTGAAACAGAGAAAGCACATGAAAACAGAAATAGAAAGCAGGGCCCTGAGAAAGTAAGTCTCTAGGAATTCACCGAATCAAGTAGAAGGCTTTGGATCATCACAGGCCATGCAATTTGGGGCTAGATTCTATTATACCTAGATTCTCCACCTGAGTTAAAGGTATATACATTTTTCTTTCTCAAAGACGGCAGCTTGGTCCCATCTTGGGTGCCATCTCTGATCGCTTGACATGTTATGCTGAGAAGGATTGGGGAGCTGTAATTTGGGCTTCTCAGAAAACATCACTGTGAGGGATGGGCAATGTCTGTTCTAGACACTGGAGAACTAAGTCATAGCATGTGAACAACATTTTGGCCACCTTGGCATTAGGTCAGACTTAGATCCTCATGGTATTAAAATGAAGTAAAAATGAACAAAGCCCCAGCACACAGTACCTCTCTGTTCTCCCTGGCTGGCCCAGGACACTAGCACCTTTGGACAGCTCCCTTCAGAGCACTGGAATGTCACAAAACTAGATTGAGTCTAGGTTTCTGATTCACAGTAAGGTGATTGACTCAACAAGTTCTGCCACATAGGAATTCTCCATCCCCAGTCAAGCAGCCAGCAGGTATCCAGGGAATTCTTGGCTAATAGACATTCCATCAATATATATATCTAGATCCAGATCTGTATCTAGGTATCTCGGCCAAGATACAGATATTCCATCTCCAGGCAGAAAAGTCAGTAGCAGCCAAATGAACTGAAAGTTGTAAAATCCATATTGCTGACTTGAAAAGTGTTCATTGAAATATGTAGACAGAAAAGAGAGAGAGTAGTTTCAGAGCTCGGATCAACCTTAGCAATCACTCTATTTAAATCTCTCATTGTACACAGGAAGAAATTAAGGCCCAAAGTTAACAGAGCATCAGAGGCAGCTCTAGAATCCCGAGCTCCTGGGATGTGCCTAGCCCAGGACCTCTCCTCCCATAATGCTGGAAATGCAGGGCATGTCATGGGATACAATGCAATCTCAGCCCCCGCACCATTCTTGCTGCCCGCTCCCGAAATCCCAGGATAAACCGGACCAATTGGGAAATTATCTGCTCAGAGAACATTGATTCCATTAAAAACTCAGCAACCCTCTGCCATGGCAGAGCCATCCATGTGTGTTTCTTCTGAATCCCAAGCCCAGAGGAATTGTCTCAAATTGCATCTATTAGAACCTTATCTCAGAATTTAGCAACAGAATACAGAAGAGGTTTTAGATCATGCAGCCTCAAAATGAGCAAGCTGTTATTTCTGCTTGAAATGGCAGCTAGTTCCCAAGTCTATCCCCAGGTGGTCTACTGTTATGTTTTATGCATTTTCTCCAGAAGACTCCTTTTAAATGTAAATATGCTACTTTTGAGGGCACCTTCATAACCCATTAACACTCAAGCATGTTTTGGTTGGTGCAGTTTGCAGAGAACAGAACAAGTCCATGATCTTGGACAAACAATCCCAGAAATTCTTGAGCTTCACACACTTTCTGGTTGGGGAATATCTCAGGTTGCTTCCTGTTCCTCCCCAGCATCAGGGAAGTGCAACAGGGCTTGTGGTACTGTCAGTGGCAGAAGTGATGCCGTTCATCAATCATGTTTGTAATATTCACACATGTCATTGTATGTAGCTGTCATTCATTCTTTTTCAATGCTGGATAATATTCCATTGTATGCATGTGCCACAATTTATTTATTCATTTCTCTGTAATAGACACTTGGGTTGCTTCCAATTTGGGACAATTAGGAACAAAGCTGTTATAAACTTTGAGTATTGTTTATACATGTTTCCTGGTTCACTTGTGCACACATCTCTCTAGGTATAGCCTCCCAAAAGGATGCCCTGGGTCATAAGGTATGAAGATCTTTAACTGTAGCTTTCCAAGATGTTTGCACCATTTTGTGCTCCCACCAGCATCAGTGAGAATTTCCTCTGCTTCACATCTCACCAACACTTGGTATTTCAGGGTTTAATTTTAGCTATTCTGGTGTTTGTAACGCTATTCCTTGGTGGTTTTATTTTCCATTTCCTTGATGACTAATGAAATTAAGCACATTCTCACATATTTATTGGCCATTTGTATTTCCTTTTCATGAAGAGTGGGTTGAAATCCTTTGTTGATTTTTCTTTTGAATTGTTTATCTTTTTCTTATAAATTTGAAGGAGTCATTTATGTATTCTGGATACTAACCTTTTATAATGATAATTGTTGAAAACATCTTTCCCACCCCATAGTTCGTCTTTTCACTTTCTTGTTGATGTGTTTTGTTGAGCGGAAGGTTTTAGTTTCAATAGTTGAATAGTTAAATAGTTGAATTTATCACTCTTTCCTCTAGAGTTAGAGCTTTTTGGAGTCTTATTTAAGAAATCCCTCCCTACCACAAGAACGCAAAGATGTTGTCCTATATTCACTGGGAAAAGATTTAGAGTTCTGCCTTTCATATTTAGGTCTTTTGTCCCTCTGGCATTCAGACTTATTTGTTCAGTTACCACGGGGCCATAGTATCATGGTTTGAGCACTGACTGGGAGGGAGGCTGCCTGTGTTTGAGTCTGTGTTTGGCTCAGTTACTCCCTAGCTGTGTGACTCTGAGAAGCTGCTTAACTCCTCTGTGCCTCTGTTAAGCCAGCTGTAATAGTACTTACCTTATTGAGTTTTTATGAGACTTAAATGAGTTAATAAATGTAAAAACGTTAGAATGAAGAAGACCTGGCACACACTCAATGCTTTATAAGACTCAGTGATATCTTTGTTCTGCCATTAAAGTTCCTCTTCCAGCTCACGCAGACCCCATGATCAATCCTTGCCACTCCCCAGCAACAGTCAAGGAACAAGGCCCTGTGACGCTCCGCGCTGTTGTGATAAATATTCTGCCTGAAGGGTTTCTTTCCGCTGCATGATTCTGCTGCGTGTGTTGATATTTATGTGCTTCACTTGTCGTCAACAGGTGCCTAAGCCTCCTACCAAGAGGATGGCCTAGTTCTGCAGACTTCAGGATCACAGAGATGTGGAATTCAGTTCTCCCCAGACATTTCTTATGCTCCCTGTGAAGTTAAATAGCTCTGAAAAGAGAAAGATTTCTCAACTTTTATCAATCTGGGATGCACATTTCAATCTGGGCAGGGGGGGGTCATTCTGCATGACCTGTCAGAATCTTTTTCCTGTCCCTGGATGGCACCTTTAAGACACCAAAAGTGGCTTCAAGCCAGAAAAGGAAAGGAGCTAATATTTGTTGAAAGAGTTCCAAGTTCTAAGTGCTTTATACATGTTATTCATTATTTAGTCCTCCCAATAAGTGTGAGTGGAAAATAATGGATGTGCCGAAATGCTAGAAGAGCTAGTATTCAGGACAAGGTCTTTCTGGCTTCAGTGTGAGAATGCTTTACATCATGCAGCCTCCTGCAGAGGCAGCGTCTGGTAGAATTATTAAGAATCAGTCTCACTCTATTGAATGTTCCACTAATTTTTTTTTTTTAATTCCATCACCTCATCTGCCTCCCTGGTCACTTATCCTGGAGCCAGCTTTTGGCTGTATTTAATGCACAAGCTGCTCTCCCAGCAAATGTCAGTATCTAAACGTGACAGCTCACCACACGACTCAGACTGGATTTAGCATCTAAGGCCTCCTTCTCCAAATCGCATGCTAGTGGCTGCCACTGTGATCTCTCTCCTAGGACGGGCAGCATATGAAGTGTCACAAAACTCTTTCTTTTGCACAGATATATTGATGAATATAGATCAGTTCAAATGTGTTTGTGGGCATGTATACGTGTAAGCAAGGACAGAAGTGAAACAGTAATGACTTGATTAATACGAATCTTTGATCATTATATACAGTCGTCTGTGTGTTTGTGTGCATGTGTGTGTGTATGACACACACAGTTAAAAGTGTACAATTAAGGTGTGCACTTAATAAAATTTCACATTACTTAACTGGTATTAACTAACTAGAATATTTTTGCTGAACTCCACTTTTTTTTCTTTTTTTTCTGTTTTTTAATTGAGGTATAGTTGATTTAGAATGTTGTGTTAGTTTCAGGTGTACAGCAAAGTGATTCAGCAATATATATATACACATATATATGTTTGTATATACATATATATATATTCTTTTTCAGATTCTTCTCCCTTATAGGTCATTACAAAATATCGAATACAGTTCCCTGTGTTATACAGTAGGTCCTTGTTGGTTATCTATTTTATATATAGTAGTGTGTATATGTTAATCCTAAACTCCTAATGTATCCCTCCCCCTCTGAACTCCACTTTAGAATGATGCAAGTAACTGAGGCACTTGCTGCTATCTTCAAGAATTCACTCAAAAGAGTAAGTTCTGGATTGAGTCTTTAAACAACCCCCTGGGCTCAACACTCTCTGGCACCATGGCCTTGGCTTCTTGGTCTACAGATCCCAGGCTACATCGCACAGGTTTGGCACCCATAAGAGGATCTTCAACAAATGTTTGTTGTGTAAACACATGAAAGAATGAATTGAATCCATTGACATGCAGCCCAACCATCTTTCCATGGCTGGCTCCAGACCATGTCAGTGATCCCTGGAAGTAAGAAATAGCGCCCAGGGGCTGTAGGAGCCAAGTCATCAGGTTCAGTCCTACAATCTAACTTAGACTCAATTAGGCAGAAAAGTCGACTCAGGCATTTCAGAAATTATTTATACAGCAGGAGTTAAGATTGGAATCTTTCTTCACAACCCTTAACACAGGGCTTCACATGTAGCAAACATTCAATAAATACTAACTGATGGCCCTTCAGAAATCTAGGTAATTCTCTTAACTGAATTCCTCCTTTGCTGTGTGTGTATAGATTAACCAAGGTAAACATTCACAGACACACAAGTGCACCGTCTATCTTGCCACCGCTTCTGTTCTTGGCTTTCCCATCTCCATTTGGGAGCTGGCTGCTAAGGGACCAGGTCTAATACTTAGAATCTGAGCAAATCCCTTCTCTCCAAACAATATGAGCTTGTTTTTATTCTTGACAGTTTGGCAAAAGTTACATTCCCACCCTGCCCCATACACAAGAAGCTATCTCCTACTGCAGGAACCCCATAGCATCAGCACACGGTCCCAGCTTGTGGTGGCCTCCTGCCTCAAACTTCCCCTTCTTGCCTCTTGCAGTGTGCCTCCAGAAGATACTCTAGCAACCTCAGAAGGCAACCAGGAAAGACATGGTACTTGGATGAGAAGGTGACATAAGCACCTGTACTCCCTGAATTGCTTTATGAGCTTTACATACCTGGAAGGGTATTGCTAAGAATGGTATCTGGCCACTTAATGGCAGGTCAATCCAAGCATGATACAATCACTTCCGCAACTACCAGCAAGCAAGAAGTGAACAGTAATATAAGATATGACTTAGGCTTTAGGACAGTGTTATGCGCTGAATAGTGCCCCCCCCCACAAAACTCACGTGTTGAATTCTAACCCTCAGTACTTCAGAGTAGGACTGTATTTGGAGATAGAGCCTGGAAAGAGGTAATTAAGGTAAAATGAGGTCGTGTGGGTGGGACCTAATCCAATCTGAAGGTTGTCCTTTTAAGAAGAGGAGATTAGGACACAGACACACACAGAGAAAAGACCATGTGATGATACAAGGAGAAAACAGCCATCTACAAGCCAAGGAGAGAGGCCTTAGAAGGAAACAACCCTGCTGACACGTTGATCTTGGACTTCCAACCTCCAGAATTGTCAGAAAATAAATTTCTGTTGTTTAAGTCACTCCATCTGTGGTACTTTGTTATGGCAACCTGGGTTGACTAATGCAGGCAGCAAAAAGTCTGGGATCAACCATGACCATTTGTGACATTGGTCAGCACCATAAATGCACACCAGAGGCAAAGGGTCATAATTATGAAAGAATAGAAAGTATTAGGGGAACAAGGCACCCCTGTTCTTTTTGCTTATTGAAAAGTGTGCCAACATCTCTGTATCAGTTCTCCATTGCTGCATCAAAAACCATCTAAAGCTTAGTAGCTTAAACACCCACCATCCATGTGCCCACAATTCTGGGACTCAGCCATGTGGGCTGAGATCTTCTGGGCAGTGCTTCTGCTGGTCTCTCCTGAGACTCCCATGGCTGCAAAAACTCTGCAGCTTGACCCGAGAAGGATGCTAGAAGTTGGTCTCCTTCATATGTCTGGCAATTGGTACTGGCTGTTGGCTGTGGTACCTGGGTTCTCATGCTCCAGTAGGATGGGCAGAGCTGCTTTCCATGGTGGTCTAGGGTCAGCAATCCAAAAGTGTAAAAGCAGAAACTACAAGGCTCTTTGAGGCCTAAATTCAGAAGTTTCACAATATCAGTTCAAACACATCCATTTGGTCAAAGTACATCACAGGGTCTGATTCAAATGGGAGAATTAAACCCACTTCCTGATGAGAGGTGCAGTAAAGCCCCAGTGCAAAGGTGTATGTTCACAGGATGGGAGGTACAGCTGCAGCCATCTTTGCAAACATATTCCTCCACTCCCTTTGGACTGAGTATCAGAATTATCTCCCTGATTATTTAGAAGAACGGGTACCAGGCTCATGTGTGTGAGTGTGCCTTAAGGATTAGGAGACTTGTTTATCCATCCATCCATTCTGCAAATACAAAATGAAAATTAACTCTGTGCCCAGGTACCAGGAATACAGAAGTGAAAATGACATAATGCCCACCTTCAAGGAAATGTTATTCACTAGGGTCACAGAGATACAAATAAGTGGATCAAAGCAGATTTGCATACAGAGTAGTCAATCCTAGGGAGGAGAAGATCAAGAAAGATTGCGTAAAGGAGAGACTCTTGCCTTAAGTTCAGAAACATGAGGTGCTTTTCAGATAAATTAGGTAAGAGGGTAAAGTTTTGGGAGAGGGAAAATTTTTCAGTCTTGAGTAGGAGGTTGTACTCACATCCTGGTAAGGTAGGGAGGAGGCTTCTCTGCCATGACAAGGAGCATGAGCTTCCTCTGTAGGCAACAGAGAGACATTGCAGACACTCAGGTTTGGGCTTGTTATGGTCATACTTGCAATTTGGAAAATTGTGCAGGGTTTCTGGAGTCAAGGGGACCAGTGAAGGGGCCTTTCTTTTTTTTTTTTTTAACATCTTTATTGGAGTATAATTGCTTTATAATAGTGTGTTAGTTTCTGCTTTATAACAAAGTGAATCAGTTATACATATACATATATCCCTATATCTCTTCCCTCTTGCATCTCCCCTCCTCCCACCCTCCATACCCCACCCCTCTAGGTGGTCACAAAGCACCAAGCTGATCTCCCTGTGCTATGCAGCTGCTTCCCACTAGCTATCGGTTTTACATTTGGTAATGTATATATGTCCATGCCACTCTCTCACTTCGTCCCAGCTTAACCTTCCCCCTCCCCGTATCCTCAAGTCCATTCTCTAGTAGGTCTGTGTCTTTATTCCCATCATGCCCCTAAGTTCTTCATGACCATTTATTTATTTATTTATTTATTTTTAGATTCCATATATATGTGTTAGCATATGGTATTTGATTTTCTCCTTCTGACTTACTTCACTCTGTATGACAGACTCTAGCTCCATCCACCACACTACAAATAACTCAATTTCATTTCTTTTTATGGCTGAGTAATATTCCACTGTATATATGTGCCATATCTTCTTTATCCATTCATCTGTCAATGGACACTTAGGTTGCTTCCATGTCCTGGCTATTGTAAATAGAGCTGCAATGAACATTGTGGTACATGACTCTTTTTGAATTATGGTTTTCTCAGGGTATTCCCTTTTCTCCACACCCTCTCCAGCATTTATTGTTTGTAGATTTTTTGATGATGGTCATTCTAACTGGTGTAAGATGATATCTCATTGTAGTTTTCATTTACATTTCTCTAATGATTAATGATGTTGAGCATTCTTTCATGTGTTTGTTGGCAATCTGTATATCTTCTTTGTAGAAATGTCTATTTAGGTCTTCTGCCCATTTTTGGATTGGTGAGGGGGCCTTTCTACTTAAGGTATTGTGGTTACAAACAATAGAATACAACTCTGACCAATTGAAACAGGAGAATTTATCAAAGGCTCCGGAGGATCTCACAGGATTGAGGGGGCTGGAAAACCAGGCTGTATCACTCAGAAATGGGACTGCTGAAGAAAGTGTGAAGACAAGACCTACTCAACTCTGCTCCCCACTGGACATGGCTGCTGTCCACACACAGATTCTAGCCATTCCTTCCATTTTGATCATTTTTAATCAGGTTCCAGGTTTTAGAAGAGAAATTCCAATTGACTGAGCTAATGTCATATGCTGCTACCTGACTGTGCCAGGGCTGAGAGAGAATCTGCAGGATCACTCAGAGGGGTCTGTGCTGGAAGGTTCAATATCCACACTTTTGCTCCACAAGACAGAGTGGTAATTCCCCAGAAAGAAACCAAGGTGCTCTTAGGAGGAGGAATGAAAGCTAGGCAGCCCCAAATTGACAATATCCTTTATATGGCCATTCTGAGAGCCCAGGTGAACGACATTGAGCCCCATCTGCCTCACTGGGACAGTGAACGTCCAGAACAAGAGCATAAATACAAAAGCTGCAGGTGATCATGACCTTAATTCAGCCCAACCTAGATGTTGTGGCCCCAACTCTAGCACCTTACCAATGACACTCCCTCCTCTACAACAGAGAAGTTAACCAGTTTGTTCAGATTATTTTTCCTGATCAAAAATATCAAATGAAATAACTAACTCAGTCATGCCTCTGTTTTGACAAAGTTTGAAGAGGTCACCTCTTCCTCACTAAGTTTTCTAAGCATCAAAGACTAACCTTGAACATGATCTGGTACGTACACACGTATGCACGCCCCAAGAACTCTACTAGGAAGAGGTTTGTTCACAATATTTAATTTTTTTAAATTCTCCTGCCCCCCCCAAAAAAATTTATTTCTCTTAAAATACCTCCTACTAGCAGCCAGAAAGACAAGAGCTCAAGACTTTCCCATGAAAGTAATGACCATAGCAGTTAATAGCCCAAGGCTATACCATGGATCATCAGCTCCTAGCCCACCGTTAATTCTCAGACAGTACTACTAATATAATGCTTTGCAATGTCACTCACAGGGTGAATATCTTCAAATCATTATCTGAAGAAATGGTTTATCCCCCACTTGGCTAATGCTGTTTCTGAGGATGCAGACAATTTCCCTCACTCCAACAATCTACAGACATGACCAACCTGCTGAACGAGTGAGATAGAGACAGTTTCTGGAGTAGACATTATGGAACCATGGACTTTGGATGCCTGACCAACCTGTTACTGGTCACAGAATCTATGAAAGAATAGTGATGATGGATTTCTAAATCTCGTTCTAATTTTAAACTTCAGCACAGAATCCCAGAAATGGCATTAGAAGTTTTAGATTTTAGGGACTTCCCTGGCAGTCTACTGGTTAAGATTCCATGCTCTCATTGCAGAGGGTGCATGTTCGATTCCGGGTCAGGGAACTAAAATCCCACATGCTAAATGGCGTGACCAAAAAAAAAAAAAAAGTTTTAGATTTTATTTCCAATGAGCCCCATTTAACAGCCATGGAATCTTGTAATAATTGGTTTGATTTTCATGCACTTCCATTTACTAATTTATATAATGGAGATAATATTCATTCTGCCTACTTCAAGAAGGGTCAAATAAAAACAGTGTATACAGACTTTATAAACTGTATCTCCCATGTGAGTGAATGGGAGGAGGCATCAATGACTATGTTGATATTTCATAGCTCTGAGACAATTTTTTTTTAAATATCATCTTGCTCTCACTAAGCAGAAACTACCTGTGTCAGTTTCTCAGTCTGTCTTGCATTGGTTAGCTTGCTAAGAAGCAAACTCTCTGGCCCTAAGAATCTTGAAAGACAAAGTGGTATAAGGTGGATTAAGCCATTTGTACTTGGAAGAGCCTCTAGTGAGAGCTGGCAGTAACAACCACCCTCCCAATGTGGCTGAACTGTATCTTCCCTCCCTTCTCTCTTTCTACTTTTACCTCCATTTTTCTCTCATTCTTTCCTGGATTTCTCCTGTTCATTCACCAATTTATGTATCCAGTCACCATCTCTTGCACTGTCTGTTGAGTCTCTACCATGCCCCAGGCACTACACCTGGACAGGTGTTCACAGAATGGGTCAAATCTTTACCAGCTGAGGGACCATGGATGAGTTAGTTGTTATTGGGCAAGCGCTCCAGAAATGTAAAGCTTCATTACTCCTCCACCCCTACCTTGCACTTGAGAATGACAACATGGCGCCCATTGTTGAATCCTCCATGCATAGAAGTTCTATACATGTTTTTGCTTGATGGAAGCTAATTGAAATCCTTACATAAAGCTTGCACAAAATGAAGCCAAATGCCAGAGTGTCTGCTGTAGGAGTCTCTGAGAGGTATTTTCAGCAAATAGTATTCATCTTCCCCACTTGGGTTTTGAACAAGTTGAGAAATAAGATGAAAAGTAAAGATGATGTCAAAAATATCAATGCAATGCTGACTGAGGCTAAGTGGGGAGACACAGCTGAGTGTGAGAGCCAACAGGGCCTCTACCTACATCCCAGGTAATGACAGACTTCCCTGTGCTGTCACAGCTGACACTGGGCCAAGGTGGTCTTCCTGCTCAGGAGAGGTCCCTGCACAACTGACAGAAAGGATGACCAGTGGAGAATATTCTTTGTGGGAAGACTTACATTAAGGAAATACAAGAAGGTGGGAAAGAGCTGAGCAACTCATGCCTGGTTATTCTTCTCTGGTTTATAAATAAGCACTCTACCTTCCCAGGGCTGAAGTGACTATAGGAGCAAAGAGAGACCCAGAGTTATAGCTGTCAACTTTCCGTTATCAGAGGAAGGATAAGGGTGGGGAGAAATGTCCCCAGTGTCCCCATTAACATCCATTGAAAGAGAGATTTGCATGATTATCACCTTTCTACTTAAATAGAATAAACTTTTTCTTTAGACAATATTCTTTAATTTCATTTTAAGCCACAAGCAGTGCTGTTGCATTCACTATATAAATGATAATTTCTGGAGGCTTTTTACTCTTGTAATCAAACCCAACATACACAGACTAACCCCATGTAAATGATAGGGAAACAAATTACCATGTCTTACACAGCCAAATAATCTGCTGGCTCCCCAGCTTTTATAATAAGCACTCTTGTAGACTGTTTTCAAATGATTTAATTTAACTTAAAAAATTAATTTAACATCTAACTAGGTGGTAGGCATTCTGTTAGGGACTAAAAATATAAAGATGGATGAATCAGAATCTCTCCTCCCAACAAGGTCATGGACTAACATGAGGGACAGACAGGAGAATCAATAACATAATGTGATAAGAATTTCAGCAGAGAAATGAATAGATTGCCATGAAACACAAGTGAGGGAACTGATTACCTGCCAGACAGGAATCAGCAAAGCTATAGAGAGGGGGTAAAATTGGTTTAAAAAAAAAAGACAATGAATGAATGGGCTCCCATTTCTTTGATCCAGAGATAAGCTTCCCATGTTCCTTCGCTGTATCTGTTCTTCTTTCTTTGTGAGTAGTCTTGGACCAGTATGTCCAGATTCCTTGTCCTCTCCTTTTTTGCTCTGCCTCTTCATCCAAAGTCTAGAGTCCAGGGAGCCTATAAACCACAAGCTGAAGGGAAAGGGCACAATGAGTAGAGTTAAGTCCTATGCATTTTAGAATCTTAGGCAGGGGAGGGCCAGGTGATAACAGTACTTAACATTTTCTGATCATTTATTACATGCACAGTGTTGAGGATCTTAAAAATCAAGACTCCCGCGATGAAGAGTGGTCCCCGCACCGTGATGAAGAGTGGCCCCCGCTTGCCGCAACTAGAGAAAGCCCTCGCACGAACCGAAGACCCAACACAGCCAAAAATAAATAAATAAATAAATAAATAAATAAATAAATAAAGTAGCTATAAAAAAAAATTTAAAAAAAAACAAACAAAAAACCCCAAAAAAAACCAAAAAAAACAAAAAAAAACAAACAAAACAAAACAAAAAAAAAACCCTACTAAAAAAAAAAAAAATCAAGACTCAGTCCATCCTTGTGGCAATGAATAATTAATGAGATATTTATTAATTTAGATAGCTTCGCCCACCAGAGGGCAGACAGAAGAAGCAAGAAGAACTACAATCCGGCAGCTTGTGGAACGAAAACCACATTCACAGAAAGATACACAAAATGAAAAGTCAGAGGACTATGTACCAGATGAAGGAACAAGACAAAACCCCAGAAAAACAACTAAATGAAGTGGAGATAGACAACCTTACAGAAAAAGAATTCAGAATAATGATGATCCAGGACCTCAGAAAAAGAATGGAGGCAAAGACTGAGAAGATGCAAGAAATGTTTAACAAAGACCTAGAAGAACTAAAGCACAAACATCTAGGAAAATTAAAGAATGAACAAACAGAGATGAACAATACAATAACTGAAATGAAAAATATACTAGAAGGAATCAATAGCAGAATAACTGAGGCAGAAGAATGGATAAGTGACCTGGAAGACAGAATGGTGGAATTCAGTGCCATGGAACAGAATAAAGAAAAAAGAATGAAAAGAAATGAAGACAGTCTAAGAGACTTCTAGGACAACATTAAACACATCAACATTCTCATTATAGGGGTCCCAGCAGGAGAAGAGAGAGAAAAAGGACCCCAGAAAATATTTGAAGAGATTTTAGTTGAAAATTTCCCTAACAAAGGAAAAGAAATAGTCACCCAAGTCCAGGAAGTGCAGAGAGTCCCAGGCAGGATAAACCCAAGGAGAAACATGCCAAGACACATAGTAATCAAACTGACAAAAATTAAAGACAAAGAAAATTATTAAAAGAAACAAGGGGGGGAGGAGCGAAGATGGCAGAAGAGTAAGACGCGGAGATCACCTTCCTTCCCACAGATACAGTAGAAATACATCTACACGTGGAACTGCTCCTACAGAACACCCACTGAACGCTGGCAGAAAACGTCTGACCTCCAAAAAGGCAAGAAACTCCCCCCATACTTGGGTAGGGCAAAAGAAAAAAGAAATAACAGAGACAAAAGAATAGGGATGGCACCTGCACCAGTGGGAGGGAGCTGTGAAGGAGGAAAGATTTCCATGCACTAGGAAGCCCCTTCGCGGGCAGAGACTGTGGGTGGCAGAGGGGGGAAGCTTCGGAGCCACGGAGGAGAGAGCAGCCACAGGGGTGCGGAGGGCAAAGCGGAGAGGTTCCCGCACGGAGGAGCGGTGCCGACCAGCACTCACCAGCCCGAGAGGCTTGTCTGCTCCCCCGCCGGGGCGGGCGGGGCTGGGAGCTGAGGCTCGGGCTTCGGTCAGATCGCAGGGAGAGGACTGGGGTTGGTGGCGTGAACACAGCCTGAAGGGGTTAGTGCACCACAGCTAGCAGGGAGGGAGTCCAGGGAAAAAGTCTGCAGCTGCCGAAGAGGCAAGAGACTTTTTCTTCCCTCTTTGTTTCCTGGTGCGCGAGGAGAGGGGATTCAGAGCGCCGCCTAAACGAACTTCAGAGACGGGCGTGAGCCGCGGCTATCAGCGCGGACCCCACAGCAACAGGGGCGCAGAGGGAAAAACGGAGAGATTCCCGCACAGAGGCTTGGCGCCCAGCAGCACTCAGCAGCCCGAGAGGCTTGTCTGCTCCCCCACCGGGGCGGGCGGGGCTGGGAGCTGAGGCTCGGGCTTCGGTCGGATCACAGGGAGAGGACTGGGGCTGGCGGCGTGAACACAGCCTGAAGGGGTTAGCGCACCACAGCTGGCTGGGAGGGAGAGCGGGAAAAGGTCTGCAGCTGCCAAAGAGGCAAGAGACTTTTTCTTGCCTCTTTGTTTCACGGCGCTCTAGGAGAGGGGATTCAGAGCGCCGCCTAAACGAGCTCCAGAGAAGGGCGCGAACCGCAGCGATCAGTGCGGACCCCAGAGATGCGCGTGAGACGCTGGGGCTGCTGCTGCCGCCTCCAAAAAGCCTGTGTGTGAGCACAGGTCACTCTCCACACCGCCCCTCCCGGTAGCCTGTGCAGCCCGCCACTGCCAGCGTCCCGTGATCCGGGGACAACTTCCCCGGGAGAATGCACTGCGCGCCTCAGGCTGGTGCAACGTCACGCCGGCCTCTGCCGCCGCAGGCTCGCCCCGCCTCCTCCGTACCCCTCCCTCCCCCCGGCCTGAGTGAGCCAGAGCCTCCGAAGCAGCTGCTCCTTTAACCCCGTCCTGTCTGGGCGGGGAATAGACGCCCTCAGGCGACCTACACACAGAGGTGGGTCCAAATCCAAAGCTGAACCCCAGGAGCTGTGCGAACAGGGAAGAGAAGGGGAAATCTCTCCAAGCAGCCTCAGAAGCAGCGGATTAAAACTCCACAAACAACTTGATGTGCCTGCATCTGTTGAATACCTGAATAGACAACGAATCATCCCAAATTCAGGAGGTGGACTTTCGGAGCAGGATATATTAATTTTTCCCCTTTTCCTTTTTTTTTGTGAGTGTATATGTATATGCTTCTGGGTGAGATTTTGTCTGTATAGTTTTGCTTTACAGTAGCTTTATTTTACTTCACTATATTATAGCCTCTTTCTTTCTTTCTTTCTATTTTTTCTCCCTTTTACTCTGAGCCGTGTGGACGAAAGGCTCTTGGTGCTCCAGCCAGGCATCAGGGCCGTGCCTCTGAGGTGGGAGAGCCAACTTCAGGACACTGGTCCACAAGAGACCTCCCAGCTCCACGTAATACCAAACGGCAAAAATCTCTCAGAGATCTCCATCTCAACATCAAGACCCAGCTTCACTCAACGACCAGCAAGATACAGTGCTGGACACCCTATGCCAAACAACTAGCAAGACAGGAACACAGCCCCATCCATTAGCAGAGAGGCTGCCTAAAATCATACTAAGGCCACAGACACCCCAAAATACACCAACAGACGTGGACGTGCCCACCAGAAAGACAAGATCCAGCCTCATCCACCAGAGCTCAGGCACTAGTTCCCTCCACCAGGAAGCCTACACAACCCACTGAACCAACCTTAGCCACTGGGGACAGATACCAAAAACAACGAGAACTACAAACCTGCAGGCTGTGAAAAGGAGACCCCAAACACAGTAAGATAAGCAAAATGAGATGACAGAAAAACACACAGCAGATGAAGGAGCAGGGTCAAAACACACCAGACTTAACAAATGAAGAGGAAATAGGTAGTCTACCTGAAAAAGAATTCAGAATAATGATAGTAAGGATGATCCAAAATCTTGGAAATAGAATAGACAAAATGCAAGAAACATTTAACAAGGACGTAGAAGAACTAAAGAGGAACCAAGCAATGATGAAAAACACAATAAATGAAATTAAAAATACTCTAGATGGGATCAATAGCAGAATAACTGAGGCAGAAGAAAGGATAAGTGACCTGGAAGATAAAATGGTGGAAATAACTACTACAGAGCAGGATAAAGAAAAAAGAATGAAAAGAACTGAGGACAGTCTCAGAGACCTCTGGGACAACATTAAACACACCAACATTCGAATTACAGGGGTCCCAGAAGAAGAAGAGAAAAAGAAAGGGACTGAGAAAATATTTGAAGAGATTATAGTTGAAAACTTCCCTAATATGGGAAAGGAAATAGTTAATCAAGTCCTGGAAGCACAGAGAGTCCCATACAGGATAAATCCAAGGAGAAACACGCCAAGACACATATTAATCAAACTGTCAAAAATTAAATATAAATAAAACATATTAAAGGCAGCAAGGGAAAAACAACAAATAACACACAAGGGAATCCCCATAAGGTTAACATCTGATCTTTCAGCAGAAACTCTGCAAGCCAGAAGGGAGTGGCAGGATATACTTAAAGTCATGAAGGAGAAAAACCTACAACCAAGATTACTCTACCCAGCAAGGATCTCATTCAGATTCAATGGAGAAATTAAAACCTTTACAGACAAGCAAAAGCTGAGAGAGTTCAGCACCACCAAACCAGCTTTACAACAAATGCTAAAGGAACTTCTCTAGGCAAGAAACACAAGAGAAGGAAAACACCTACAATAACAAACCCAAAACATTTAAGAAAATGGGAATAGGAACATACATATCGATAATTACCTTGAATGTAAATGGATTAAATGCTCCCACCAAAAGACACAGGCTGGCTGAATGGATACAAAAACAAAACCCATATATATGCTGTCTACAAGAGACCCACTTCAGACCTAGAGACACATACAGACTGAAAGTGAGGGGATGGAAAAAGATATTCCATGCAAATGGAAATCAAAAGAAAGCTGGAGTAGCAATTCTTATATCAGACAAAATAAACTTTAAAATAAAGACTATTACAAGAGACAAAGAAGGACACTATATAATGATCAAGGGATCGATCCAAGAGGAAGGTATAACAATTGTAAATATTTATGCACCCAACATAGGAGCACCTCAATACATAAGGCAAATACTAACAGCCATAAAAGGGGAAATCGACAGCAACACAATCATAGTAGGGGACGTTAACACTCCACTTTCACCAATGGACAGATCATCCAAAATGAAAATAAATAAGGAAACACAAGCTTTAAATGATACATTAAACAAGATGGACTTAATTGATATTTATAGGACATTCCACCCAAAAACAACAGAATACACATTTTTCTCAAGTGCTCATGGGACATTCTCCAGGATAGATCATATCTTGGGTCACAAATCAAGCCTTGGCATATTTAAGAAAATTGAAATCATGTCAAGTATCTTTTCCGACCACAACGCTATGAGACTAGATATCAATTACAGGAAAAGATCTGTAAAAAATACAAACACATGGAGGCTACACAATACATTACTTAATAACGAAGTGATTACTGAAGAAATCAAAGGGGAAATCAAAAAATACCTAGAAACAAATGACAATGGAGATACGACGACCCAAAACCTATGGGACGCAGCAAAAGCAGTGCTAAGAGGGTAGTTTATAGCAATACAAGCCTACCTCAAGAAACAGGAAACATCTCGAATAAACAACCTAACCTTGAACCTAAAGCAATTAGAGAAAGAAGAACAAAAAAACCCCAAAGCCAGCAGAAGGAAAGAAATTATAAAGATCAGGTCAGAAATAAATGAAAAAGAAATGAAGGAAACAATAGCAAAAATCAATGAAACTAAAAGCTGGTTCTTTGAGAAGATAAACAAAATTGATAAACCATTAGCCAGACTCATCAAGAGAAAAAGGGAAAAGACTCAGATCAATAGAATTAGAAATGAAAAAGGAGAAGTAACCACTGACACTGCAGAAATACAAAAGATCATGAGAGATTACTACAAGCAACTCTACGCCAATAAAATGGATAACCTGGAAGAAATGGACAGATTCTTAGAAATGCACAAACTGCCGAGACTGAACCAGGAAGAAAAGAAAATATGAACAGACCAATCACAAGCACTGAAATTGCAACTGTGATTAAAAACCTTGCAACAAACAAAAGCCCAGGACCAGATGGCTTCACAGGTGAATTCTATCAAACATTTAGAGAAGCGCTAACACCTATCCTTCTCAAACTCTTCCAAAATATTGCAGAGGGAGGAACACTCCCAAACTCATTCTACGAGGCCACCATCACCCTGATACCAAAACCAGACAAAGATGTCACAAAGAAAGAAAACTACAGGCCAATATCACTGATGAACATAGATGCAAAAATCCTCAACAAAATACTAGCAAACAGAATCCAACAGCACATTAAAAGGATCATACACCATGATCAAGTGGGGTTTATCCCAGGAATTCAAGGATTCTTCAATATATGCAAATCAATCAATGTGATACACCATATTAACAAATTGAAGGAGAAAAACCATATGATCATCTCAATAGATGCAGAGAAAGCTTTCGACAAAATTCAACACCCATTTATGATAAAAGCCCTGCAGAAAGTAGGCATAGAGGGAACTTACCTCAACGTAATAAAGGCCATATATGACAAACCCACAGCCAACATTGTCCTCAATGGTGAAAAACTGAAACCATTTCCACTAAGATCAGGAACAAGACAAGGTTGCCCACTCTCACCACTATTATTCAACATAGTTTTGGAAGTGTTAGCCACAGCAATCAGAGAAGACAAAGAAATAAAAGGAATCCAAATCGGAAAAGAAGAAGTAAAGCTGTCACTATTTGCAGATGACATGATACTATACATAGAGAATCCTAAAGATGCTACCAGAAAACTCCTAGAGCTAATCAATGAATTTGGTAAAGTAGCAGGATACAAAATTAATGCACAGAAATCTCTTGCATTTCTATACACTAATGACGAAAAATCTGAAAGTGAAATTAAGAAAACACTCTCGTTTACCATTGCAACAAAAAGAATAAAATATCTAGGAATAAACCTACCTAAGGAGACAAAAGACCTGTATGCAGAAAATTATAAGATACTGATGAAAGAAATTAAAGATAGACAGTTACAGAAAGATAGAGAAGATGAAAAGGCAGAGGGCTATGTACCAGATGAAGGAACAAGAAAAAACCCCAGAAAAACAACTAAATGAAGTGGAGATAGGCAACCTTCCAGAAAAAGAATTCAGAATAATGATAGTGAAGATGATCCAGGACCTTGGAATAAGAATGGAGGCAAAGATTGAGAAGATGCAAGAAATGATTAACAAAGACCTAGAAGAATTAAAGAACAAACAAACAGAGATGACCAATACAATAACTGAAATGAAAACTACACTAGAAGGAATCAATAGCAGAATAACTGAGGCAGAAGAACGGATAAGTGACCTGGAAGACAGAATGATGGAATTCACTGCTGCGGAACAGACTAAAGAAAAAAGAATGAAAAGAAATGAAGACAGCCTAAGAGACCTCTGGGACAACATTAAACGCAACAACATTCGCATTATAGGGG
Source organism: Balaenoptera ricei (assembly GCF_028023285.1). Lineage (NCBI taxonomy): Eukaryota > Metazoa > Chordata > Mammalia > Artiodactyla > Balaenopteridae > Balaenoptera > Balaenoptera ricei. The sequence continues at coordinate 16,961,828 of NC_082651.1, read as the reverse complement.
TCCCAGAAGGAGAAGAGAGAGAGAAAGGACCAGAGAAAATATTTGAAGAGATTATAGTCGAAAACTTCCCTAACATGGGAAAGGAAATAGCCACCCAAGTCCAGGAAGCGCAGAGAGTCCCATACAGGATAAACCCAAGGAGAAACACGCCGAGACACATAGTAATCAAAGTGGCAAAAATTAAAGACAAAGAAAAATTATTGAAAGCAGCAAGGGAAAAACGACAAATAACATACAAGGGAACTCCCATAAGGTTAACAGCTGATTTCTCAGCAGAAACTCTGCAAGCCAGAAGGGAGTGGCATGATATACTTAAAGTGATGAAAGGGAAGAACCTACAACCAAGATTACTCTACCCGGCAAGGATCTCATTTAGATTTGATGGAGAAATCAAAAGCTTTACAGACAAGCAAAAGCTAAGAGAATTCAGCACCACCAAACCAGCTCTACAACAAATGCTAAAGGAACTTCTCTAAGTGGGAAACACAAGAGAAGAAAAGGACCTACAAAAACAAACCCAAAACAATTAAGAAAATGGTCATAGGAACATACATATCGATTATTACCTTAAACGTGAATGGATTAAATGCCCCAACCAAAAGACATAGACTGGCTGAATGGATACAAAAACAAGACCCATCTATATGCTGTCTACAAGAGACCCACTTTAGACCTAGGGACACATACAGACTGAAAGTGAGGGGATGGAAAAAGATATTCCATGCAAATGGAAATCAAAAGAAAGCTGGAGTAGCTATACTCATATCAGATAAAATAGACTTTAAAATAAAGAATGTTACAAGAGACAAGGAAGGACACTACATAATGATCCAGGGATCAATCCAAGAAGAAGATATAACAATTATAAATATATATGCACCCAACATAGGAGCACCTCAATACATAAGGCAACTGCTAACAGCTATAAAAGAGGAAATCGACAGTAACACAATAATAGTGGGGGACTTTAACACCTCACTTACACCAATGGACAGATCATCCAAAATGAAAATAAATAAGGAAACAGAAGCTTTAAATGACACAATAGACCAGATAGATTTAATTGATATATATCGGACATTCCATCCAAAAACAGCAGATTACACGTTCTTCTCAAGTGCGCACGGAACATTCTCCAAGATAGATCACATCTTGGGTCACAAATCAAGCCTCAGTAAATTTAAGAAAATTGAAATCATATCAAGCATCTTTTCTGACCACAACGCTATGAGATTAGAAATGAATTACAGGGAAAAAAACGTAAAAAGGACAAACACATGGAGGCTAAACAATACGTTACTAAATAACCAAGAGATCACTGAAGAAATCAAAGAGGAAATCAAAAAATACCTAGAGACAAATGACAATGAAAACACGACGACCCAAAACCTATGGGATGCAGCAAAAGCAGTTCTAAGAGGGAAGTTTATAGCTATACAAGCCTACCTAAAGAAACAAGAAAAAGCTCAAGTAAACAATCTAACCTTACACCTAAAGAAACTAGAGAAAGAAGAACAAACAAAACCCAAAGTTAGCAGAAGGAAAGAAATCATAAAGATCAGAGCAGAAATAAATGAAATAGAAACAAAGAAAACAATAGCAAAGATCAATAAAACTAAAAGTTGGTTCTTTGAGAAGATAAACAAAATTGATAAGCCATTAGCCAGACTCATCAAGAAAAAGAGGGAGAGGACTCAAATCAATAAAATCAGAAATGAAAAAGGAGAAGTTACAACAGACACCGCAGAAATACAAAGCATCCTAAGAGACTACTACAAGCAACTTTATGCCAATAAAATGGACAACCTGGAAGAAATGGACAAATTCTTAGAAAGGTATAACCTTCCAAGACTGAACCAGGAAGAAATAGAAAATATGAACAGACCAATCACAAGTAATGAAATTGAAACTGTGATTAAAAATCTTCCAACAAACAAAAGTCCAGGACCAGATGGCTTCACAGGTGAATTCTATCAAACATTTAGAGAAGAGCTAACACCCATCCTTCTCAAACTCTTCCAAAAAATTGCAGAGGAAGGAACACTCCCAAACTCATTCTATGAGGCCACCATCACCCTGATACCAAAACCAGACAAAGACACTACAAAAAAAGAAAATTACAGACCAATATCACTGATGAATATAGATGCAAAAATCCTCAACAAAATACTAGCAAACAGAATCCAACAACACATTAAAAGGATCATACACCACGATCAAGTGGGATTTATCCCAGGGATGCAAGGATTCTTCAATATACGCAAATCAATCAATGTGATACACCATATTAACAAATTGAAGAATAAAAACCATATGATCATCTCAATAGATGCAGAAAAAGCTTTTGACAAAATTCAACACCCATTTCTGATAAAAACTCTCCAGAAAGTGGGCATAGAGGGAACCTACCTCAACATAATAAAGGCCATATATGACAAACCCACAGCAAACATCATTCTCAATGGTGAAAAACTGAAAGCATTTCCTCTAAGATCAGGAACGAGACAAGGATGTCCACTCTCACCACTATTATTCAACATAGTTTTGGAAGTCCTAGCCACGGCAATCAGAGAAGAAAAAGAAATAAAAGGAATACAAATTGGAAAAGAAGAAGTAAAACTGTCACTGTTTGCGGATGACATGATACTATACATAGAGAATCCTAAAACTGCCACCAGAAAACTGCTAGAGCTAATTAATGAATATGGTAAAGTTGCAGGATACAAAATTAATGCACAGAAATCTCTTGCATTCCTATACACTAATGATGAAAAATCTGAAAGAGAAATTATGGAAACACTCCCATTTACCATTGCAACAAAAAGAATAAAATACCTAGGAATAAACCTACCTAGGGAGACAAAAGACCTGTATGCAGAAAACTATAAGACACTGATGAAAGAAATTAAAGATGATACCAACAGATGGAGAGATATACCATGTTCTTGGATTGGAAGAATCAACATTGTGAAAATGAGTATACTACCCAAAGCAATCTACAGATTCAATGCAATCCCTATCAAATTACCAATGGCATTTTTTACGGAGCTAGAACAAATCATCTTAAAATTTGTATGGAGACACAAAAGACCCCGAATAGCCAAAGCAGTCTTGAGGGAAAAAAACGGAGCTGGAGGAATCAGACTCCCTGACTTCAGACTATACTACAAAGCTACAGTAATCAAGACAATATGGTACTGGCACAAAAACAGAAACATAGATCAATGGAACAAGATAGAAAGCCCAGACATTAACCCACGCACCTATGGTCAACTAATCTATGACAAAGGAGGCAAAGATATACAATGGAGAAAAGACAGTCTCTTCAATAAGTGGTGCTGGGAAAACTGGACAGCTACATGTAAAAGAATGAAATTAGAATACTCCCTAACACCATACACAAAAATAAACTCAAAATGGATTAGAGACCTAAATATAAGACTGGACACTATAAAACTCTTAGAGGAAAACATAGGAAGAACACTCTTTGACATAAATCACAGCAAGATCTTTTTTGATCCACCTCCTAGAGTAATGGAAATAAAAACAAAAATAAACAAGTGGGACCTAATGAAACTTCAAAGCTTTTGCACAGCAAAGGAAACCATAAACAAGACGAAAAGACAACCCTCAGAATGGGAGAAAATATTTGCAAATGAATCAACGGACAAAGGATTAATCTCCAAAATATATAAACAGCTCATTCAGCTCAATATCAAAGAAACAAACACCCCAATCCAAAAATGGGCAGAAGACCTAAATAGACATTTCTCCAAAGAAGACATACAGATGGCCACGAAGCACATGAAAAGATGCTCAACATCACTAATTATTAGAGAAATGCAAATCAAAACTACAATGAGGTATCACCTCACTCCTGTTAGAATGGGCATCATCAGAAAATCTACAAACAACAAATGCTGGAGAGGGTGTGGTGAAAAGGGAACCCTCTTGCACTGTTGGTGGGAATGTAAATTGATACAGCCACTATGGAGAACAATATGGAGGTTCCTTAAAAAACTAAAAATAGAATTACCATATGACCCAGCAATCCCACTACTGGGCATATACCCAGAGAAAACCGTAATTCAAAAAGACACATGCACCCGAATGTTCATTGCAGCACTATTTACAATAGCCAGGTCATGGAAGCAACCTAAATGCCCATCAACAGACGAATGGATAAAGAAGATGTGGTACATATATACAATGGAATATTACTCAGCCATAAAAAGGAACGAAATTGAGTCATTTGTTGAGACGTGGATGGATCTAGAGACTGTCATACAGAGTGAAGTAAGTCAGAAAGAGAAAAACAAATATCGTATATTAATGCATGTATGTGGAACCTAGAAAAATGGTACAGATGAGCCAGTTTGCAGGGCAGAAGTTGAGACACAGATGTAGAGAATGGACATATGGATACCAAGGGGGGAAAACTGCGGTGGGGTGGGGATGGTGCTGTGCTGAATTGGGCGATTGGGACTGACATGTATACACTGATGTGTATAAAATTGATGCCTAATAAGAACCTGCAGTATAAAAAAACAAACAAAACAACTAATACTAAACTTTCATTGGGTTATTTGTATGGAAACATGTTAATATAAATGTTTCAGACATTACATGAAATTTCTAAAAATCTTATATTTGTATTTGTATGGAAATATGTTAATATAAATGTTTCAGACATTACATGAAAAAAAAAAAAAAAAAAAAGAAATTAAAGATGATACAAATAGATGGAGAGATATACCATGTTCCTGGATTGGAAGAATCAACATTGTGAAAATGACTCTACAACCCAAAGCAATCTACAGATTCAATGCAATCCCTATCAAACTACCACTGGCATTTTTCACAGAACTAGAACAAAAAATTTCACAATTTGTATGGAAACACAAAAGACCCCGAATAGCCAAAGCAATCTTGAGAACGAAAAATGGAGCTGGGGGAATCAGGCTCCCTGACTTCAGACTATATTACAAAGCTTCAGTAATCAAGACAGTTTGGTACTGGCACAAAACCAGAAATATAGATCAATGGAACAGGATAGAAAGCCCAGAGATAAACCCACGCACATATGGTCACCTTATCTTTGATAAAGGAGGCAAGCATATACAGTGGAGAAAAGACGGCCTCTTCAATAAGTGGTGCTGGGAAAATTGGACAGATATATGTAAAAGTATGAAATTAGAACACTCCCTGATACCATGCACAAAAATAAACTCAAAATGGATTAAAGACCTAAGTGTAAGGCCAGACACTATCAAACTCTTAGAGGAAAACATAGGCAGAACACTCTATGACATACATCACAGCAAGATTCTTTTTGACCCAGCTCCCAGAGAAATGGAAATAAGAACACAAATAAACAAATGGGACCTAATGAAACTTAAAAGCTTTTGCACAGCAAAGGAAACTATAAACAAGACCAAAAGACAACCCTCAGAATGGGAGAAAATATTTGCAAATGAAGCAACTGACAAAGGATTAATCTCCAAGATCTACAAGCAGCTCATGCAGCTCAATAACAAAAAAACAAACAACCCAATCCAAAAATGGGCAGAAGACCTAAATAGACATTTCTCCAAAGAAGATATACAGATTGCCAACAGACACATGAAAGAATGCTCAACATCATTAATCATTAGAGAAATGCAAATCAAAACTACAATGAGATATCATCTCACACCGATCAGAATGGCCATCATCAAAAAATCTAGAAACAATAAATGCTGGAGAGGGTGTGGAGGAAAGGGAACACCCTTGCACTGTTGGTGGGAATGTAAATTGATACAGCCACTATGGAGAACGGTATGGAGGTTCCTTAAAAAACTACAAATAGAACTACCATACGACCCAGCAATCCCACTACTGGGCATATACCCTGAGAAAACCATAGTTCAAAAAGTGTCATGTACCACAATGTTCATTGCAGCTCTATTTACAATAGCCAGGACATGGAAGCAACCTAAATGTCCATCAACAGATGAATGGATAAAGAAGATGTGGCACATATATACAATGGAATATTACTCAGCCATAAAAAGAAATGAAATGGAGGTATTTGTAATGAGGTGGATGGAGTTAGAGTCTGTCATACAGAGTGAAGTAAGTCAGAAAGAGAAAAACAAATACAGTATGCTAACACATATATACGGAATCTAAGGGAAAAAAAAAAAAAAAAAAGGCCATGAAGAACCTAGTGGCAAGACGGGAATAAAGACACAGACCTACTAGAGAATGGACTTGAGGATATGGGGAGGGGGTGGGGTGAGATGTGACAGGGTAAGAGAGTGTCATGGACATATATACACTACCAAATATAAAATAGATAGCTAGTGGGAAGCAGCCACATAGCACAGGGAGATCAGCTCGGTGCTTTGTGACCACCTAGAGGGGTGAGATGGGGAGGGTGGGAGGGAGGGAGATGCAAGAGGGAAGAGATATGGGAACATATTGTATGTGTATAACTGATTCACTTTGTTATAAAGCAGAAGCTAACACACCACTGTAAGGCAATTATACTTCAATAAAGATGTTTTAAAAAAAAAAAAAAGAAACAAGGGAAAAATGACAAATAACACACAAGGGAACTCCCATAAGGTTAACAGCTGATTTCTCAGCCAAAACTCTACAAGACAGAAGGGAGTGGCAGGACATATTTAAAGTGATGAAAGGGGAAAACCTACAACCAAGATTACTCTACCCAGCAAGGATCTCATTCAGATTTGACAGAGAAATCAAAAGCATTACAGACAAGCAAAAACTAAGAGAACTCAGCACCACCAAACCAGCTCTACAACAAATGCTAAAGGAACTTCTCTAAGTGGGAAACACAAGAGAAGAAAAGGACCTACAATAACAAACCCAAAACTATTAAGAAAATGGTCATAGGAACATACATATCGATAATTACCTTAAATGTGACTGGATTAAATGCTCCTAACCAAAAGACATAGGCTGGCTGAATGGGTACAAAAACAAGACCCATATATATGTTGTCTACAAGAGACCCACTTCAGACCTAGGGACACATATAGACTGAAAGTGAGGAGACGGAAAAAGATATTTCATGCAAATGGAAATCAAAAGAAAGCTGGAGTAGCAATACTCATAGCAGATAAAATAAACTTTAAAATAAAGAATGTTTCAAGAGATAAGGAAGGACACTACATAATGACCAAGGGATCAATCCAAGGAGAAGATATAACAATTATAAATATATATGCACCCAACATAGGAGCACCTCAATATATAAGGCAAATGTTAACAGCTATAAAAGAGGAAATCAACAGTAACACAGTAATAGTGGGGGACTTTAACACCTCACTTACACCAATGGACAGATCATCCAGACAGAATATTAGTAAGGAAACACAAGCTTTAAATGACCCAATAGACCAGATAGATTTAATTGACATTTATAAGACATTCCATCTGAAAACTGCAGATTACACTTTCTTCTCAAGTGCACATGGAACTTTCTCCAGGATAGATCACATCTTGGGTCACAAATCACACCTCAGTAAATTTAAGAAAATTGAAATCATATCAAGCATCTTTTCTGACCACAACACTATGAGATTAGAAATCAATTACAGGGAAAAAAACCATAAAAAACACAAACACATGGAGGCTAAACAATACATTACTGTATAACCAAGAGCTCACTGAAGAAATCAAAGAGGAAATCAAAAAATACCCAGAGACAAATGACAATGAAAACAAGATGATCCAAAACCTATGGGATGCTGCAAAAACTGTTCTAAGAGGGAAGTTTATAGCAATACAATCCTACCTCAAGAAACAAGAAAAATCACAAATAAACAATCTAACCTTACACCTAAAGGAACTAGAGAAAGAAGAACAAACAAAACCCAATGTTAGTAGAAGGAAAGAAATCATAAAGATTAGAGCAGAAATAAATGAATTAGAAACAAAGAAAACAGTAGCAAAGATCAATAAAACTAAAAGCTGGTTCTTTGAGAAGATAAACAAAATTGATAAATCTTTAGCCAGACTCATGAAGAAAAAGAGGGAGAGGACTCAAATCAATAAAATTAGAAATGAAAAAGGAGAAGTTACAACAGACACTGCAGAAATACAAAGTATGATAATAGATACTACAAGCAACTCTATTCCAATAAAATAGACAACTGGGAAGAAATGGACAAATTCTTAGAAAGGTATAACCTTCCAAGTCTGAACCAGGAAGAAATAGAAAATATGAACAGACTAATCACAAGTAATGAAATTGAAACTGTGATTAAAAATCTTCCAACAAACAAAAATCCAGGACCAGATGGCTTCACAGGTGAATTCTATCAAACATTTAGGGAAGAGCTAACACCCATCCTTCTCAAACTCTTCCAAAAAATTGCAGAGGAACACTCCCAAACTCATTCTACGAGGCCACCATCACCCTGATACCAAAACCAGACAAAGATACTGCAAAAAAAGAAAATTACAGAACAATATCACTGATGAACATAGATGCAAAAATCCTCAACAAAATACTAGCAAACAGAATCCAACAGCACATTAAAAGGATCATACAGCATGATCAAGTGGGATTTATCCCAGGGATGCAAGGATTCTTCAATATATGCAAATCAATCAATGTGATACACCATATTAACAAACTGAAGAAGAAAAACCATATGGTCATTTCAATAGATTCAGGAAAAGCTTTTGACAAAATTCAACACCAATTTATGATGAAAACTCTCCAGAAAGTGGGCATAGAGGGAACTTACCTCAACATAATAAAGGCCATATACAACAACCCCCCCCAAAAGGAAATATTCATTAATTAAACTAATGTTTATTGAATATCAACCATGTGCCAGTACTGCGTACAGTGATAAACAAGGTAGGTGACATCCCTGCTCCAACAGAAGTTATCCTGTCATAGATTTTATTCATAGTGGGCTAAAGTAATTTGTCCAAAGGCACAATACTAGAAAGTGGTAGAGCCAGGATTGGGACCTTGCCCTTTCTGACTCCAAGTCCTACACTTTCAACACTGTACTGAAATAAAGTCAAAACCAAACAAAATCACGTGTGTGCTCTCAGGAGAGAGGTAAACAACCAAAGGAACCAAAGTGTAACTTGAGCCTTTACCCCAGGCATTGGCAGTTTCTGAGGTGTGATTGGATGTCTGGGGTTTTTTAAGCTGCCCAGGTGATTCTGATGTGCAGCCAAGCGGAGAACCGCTGTCCCAGGTGTTGCAGGGAGCTGCTCTGGGATTCCTTGGAGGAAGGAAAGGAGCAAGCTATGCTCCCCCAGGCCCCCTGACTCCAGCTTGAACCTGAGCATCCCCACTTTTATCTTGTTTGTATATTGAGCCTCTGCCTCAGATTGCCACTGACGAAAGAGCCCTGCTGCTAACAAAACAAACAAGTTTGAAGAACTTTCTTAAGTTCCTTAGATGTAAAACATCCATGGGGTTTTTGCATCAAGGAAAATTTTCTCAGCGTCATTTTGGATGTTCCCTACTGGTACCTTAATTACTGGCATTCTTATATACTATTGCTGAAAAGAAAAAAATGCTTGAATTATTAGAAAAATGCCATAAACCTAGAGTCTATACTAACCTTCTCATATTCATTCAGTGCATATTTATTGAGCATCACCTATGTTCTAGATGATAAGGATGCCACTTTGAAGTCGAGAGACAAGGTCAAATTTCAGGAAGCATATATTCTAATGGGGGAGACAAATAGACAAATATACAAATGAGACAGTGTTCAATCATGCACATCTTTCAGTCCAGGGTCTTATCTGCCTGGAGTCCTGTAGAGGAGGGCTCAGTATTCCTGCTCAGTCCTCCCAGACCCTGAGGAGCCACTTTCCCTCCTAGTGGGGACCTGGGTGGGGGGCTCAGTGGCTCAGTTCATGGGGGTCAGCTGGCATATGTGGCAGCTGTTACTGCTGTGGACTTTGTCCTCAAAGGCTTACCTAAGATATGATGGAGTCTGAAAACCAGCCTGCCTATGAGGCGGGCCAGGCATTGGTTTCTGGACATCAGAGGGAGGGTCCTTTGATAATGAGGAGTCGACCCTTAAGATATCTTCACCTCCCCAAGGCTGCCTGGCTTTTAAACAGTTTTGAAGTGTCCAGAAGCTCATTTTCTGAGAGGTGGTCATTTCTATACATCTTGTTGCTTAGGTCCTGCAGGAACCGACATCAAATGCATTGGATGTCTGGAATTCAGCCTGGACAGAAGATTTGCATCTTTGTCTGGATAAACATTCACAAACAATGAGAGCTTAATTGGTATACTGATATTATCATGCAATCCGATTTCAAGGCTAGAGACAGTGTTAATGCAGGAGCGACCACCTATAATCTAACTGGTGGATATATAAGAAAAATGTAAAATAAGCATATCAACTGCGGACATGGAAATGAGAATGTTGAAGGTAGTTCAAACTCCGTGGAAACAATTTGTTCTCTTAAACGTTGTCTTGTCCTTAATATCCTTTTGTAGCCTCAGCTAAAAGGGCTCCTATCTCTTACGGATATGATCACAAATTTCAAACGAATAAAGTGAATATTAATGAGATTTTTTTTGCTTTAAATGGCTATATGAAAACTTCAAACAGTTCTTCCATAGTCAAGTCATCCCCGTCAGGAATTTCAGACTCATAACTTTCATTCCACTGGGTTCATCTCCCAGATTAAAAGACTTGTTGATAAAACAGCATTTATTATTTTCTTCTCTTACTGAAAAAGTTATACACACTTCAAAGTTTAAAAAAAAATTTAAAGGCACAAAGAAACAGGTTAAAATCACCCAGAAATTTCTAGCTAGAAATATAAATATGAAAAATTTGGAGTCTTTTCCTCCATTCTTACATATTATATAACATTTTTAGATGAATAACGATTCTGCTAAGAACCTAAACTACCCGCACATCGGGGCAGAGTTCCATAATTAGTGGCAGGGGACTTCCCTGGTAGCACAGTGGTTAAGAATCCACCTTCCAATGCAGGGGACATGGGTTCGAGCCCTGGCCTGGGAAGATCCCACATGCAGCGGAACAACTAAGCCCGTGCGCCACAACTACTGAGCCTGCGCTCTAGAGCCCGTGCCAGAACTACTGAGCCTGGGAGTCACAACTACTGAAGCCCGGGCACCTGAAGCCTGGGCGCCTAAAGCCCATGCTCCGCAACAAGAGAAGCCACTGCAGTAAGAAGCCCGCGCACCTCAACGAAGAGCAGCCCCCACTCGCCGCAACTAGAGAAACCCCGCACACAGCAACAAAGACCCAACGCAGCCAAAAATAAATATATAAATAAATTTATTTTTTTTTTAAATTGTGGCAGGGGTGAAGATAGAAGATGCTCTCTGGCTACGGAATTGGCAAGATCAGTAATGAATGGTGCTGTAAAAATCCCATGTCTTTCTTTAATGCTTAAAGCTGAGACTTTATTTATAAGGAGATTCTAAATTCCAGTCTGGTCTCACCAGGCTGCCTTTGATAGAGGTAGCCTGTTTGTCATGTTAATGAAGAGAAAGACTTTTTTCCCCAACAGCTGAAGGGGATAAAGAGATATTGGCAAGTCAGGGGCGGAAGTGGGGCATACCCTAAAATAACTTCTTTACCTTTGGGGCCAGCTGGCCTAAAGTCAGGACTGAGGCTCTTCCAGCTCAGGTCAGAGCAGCGGCTGCACAGTGAGAGGCGATGCCCAGAGGCAAAGTTGCTGCCCAGCATTTAAGCAGCCTGGACCATTGTTCACACCAGTGCTTCCCAAACTTGAGCTGGCATCAGAATCCCTCAGAGGGTTTTAAACAACACATTGCTGAGCCCTGTCCCAAAGTTTCTGATTCAGAAGACCTGGGGTGGGGCCTGAGAATCTGTATTTCTAACAAGTCACCAGGTGATGCCAACACCAGGGGTCCCAGGACCACACTTTGAGAACCACTGGTCTATGCTGACACGTGCTATTGAACACAGGTTCAGAGCTCAGGCTTGCAAGGCAGACAGACCTGATTTTCATTCCTGGCTCCATCACCTATAACTGTGTGAGCTTGAGTGAATAATTTAATTAATCTGAGCCTTTGTTTCCTCACAACTAGAAAGAGACAATAAGATTGTTCCAAGAAATAGATCATGCAATGTAAGTGTTAAGCAGATTACCCAGCCCACAGTAAGCACTCAATACATGATTTCGTATTCTTTCTATTAAGTTTCACCTCAACACGCTTCTGGAATCTTTTTGCATTTGCTGGTACTGATCTCCCAGTCCTCTAAAATGCTGGCTGACTCTCTTCCCTTTCCAACCCACCCTGTGGTAAGGAAACTCCATCTTCCTGCCCCCACTGGTCTTCCCAATCCAGCTAGCAAGTGCCTCCGACCAGGCTAGTTCTCTGCTGCCACCTTGTGGCCTGCACTCATGTAACACCTTGCAGGTTAATCTGTCAAGGTGGGGCTTCTGGCGCGGCAACCCCAAAACGGAGCATAAGCAAAGGAGCCAGAGGTGATGCCCACTCAGGCTGCTGGTGGGTAGGAGACCATGGAGAAGTCTTCCCAACCAGATCAATCTAAAGGGCAATTCAGATCCCGAAGATTGCAAAAAGACACAGGTGCTCAGATCAGGACCAGGAGACCAGGAGAGCTACCAGGCAACTGATCCCCAGGCAGGAGTCTGGAGGCTTCCACTGACCTCACACCGGGCCTGGCCAGTGGCCTTCAGAGCAAGACCTCAGTTGTGGTCGTTCCTGAGGACTCCTGGGACCTCCAGGCTGATCTCTTTTGATTACTCCTGCTGCTGCTGCCAAAGACATGTCAGGGGCAAGGCTACTCTAGGGACCCCAACAGTCCCATGCTGGAACCCGTTTTTTTTTTTTGGCTGTGACACGAGGCATGCAGAATCTCAGTTCCCCCGACCAGGGATTGAACCCATGCCCCTTGCAGTGGAAGCGCAGAGTCTTAACCACTTGACCTCCAGGAACATCCCCTGGAACCCACTTCTGATGGACTGCTCATCATACCAGGTCTCTGGAACACACCCAGTGCTTTAGCCGGGAAAGGAGCAGGACACAGATGCAACTGGGCAGCGAAATGAATCCCCAAGATGCTCTTGCTGTCTTGTTTTTCATTCCCGCTGCAAGCAGTTCACTGAGGTGTCACAGCTCAATGGGGGAGCAAATGCAAATTACTTTATTTTTAAACTACTTTATCCCTCCCTGCTGGAAAGCAGAGCTCTTAATGACAGCTTTGAACAGAACTCATACTTTTGGGGACACTTCTGGTTATTAAAACTTATTTGGTTCAGTTTTAAACTCTTCTCATATTCCATCTTTCCACTAAGTACAGGGACCCTGACTCCTGGAGAAGAGGAAGTAGAGGAGGGTCTGGTCTAGCTTGGGGTGCCTCCTTCCCCTTCACTCTGCAGGGTGCCAGAGGAGGGTGAGGTCAGGGTCCAATGTCCCTCCACTCAACTGCCATTCTCAGAGCCCTCTCTCCATTAGCTGCTCTCCTGGAAAACACGAACTGGCCCCATGTGGCAGGAGGCCAAGTGCTGGCTCTCCTGTAGGGACCCCACACAGGAGCTCCTTGGAGGGGGCTGTCAAGACTCCCCGAGCACAGTTCCCTGTGGGGGGGGTCTCCATCTCCACAGCATCCACCCCCCTGTGACAGCACTAGGAGTGGACCCAAGGATAGTTTCTGCTGGCATCCTCTGGCAGCCCTGGTCGGTGGTCTAGTGGATACCTTCCATTCAGTTTCTTTTACCCACAGGAAACTCACATCTTTGCCCACCAAACAACATGAATGCAGGCTGTTTCCATGACTACTCTCATTCCCTAAACACATGGCCGGGACAGATCAGCAAGGAGCATGTCTCTAGGAAATGAAACACCATCTGTCCTTTCTTGCAGGCCCCCCAAATCTTTACAGGTGACGTTCTTGGAGCCCCCACCTCACCCCACCCCACCCCCAGCTGGAGGAGGGGGAGAGATACACTTTCTCCTTTCCCCAATAGGGAGAACAGGGAAACACCTCTCCTAAGGGACCTCATGCCCTGATAACTTTCCCTCCTTGTGTTCTCTCCTCCCAGAGCAATGAACTCCCCACACAGTGAGTGGTGAGGAATGTCACCAGAGAGATGCCACCTCTCAGGAAGGTGAGGCTGGGAGAGGGGTACACTTTGGGCTTCTCTCTTTAGAATGTGGGTTATTTGGTACCTCTTCATCCTCATTTTGGAACCTCTAGATACCAATTCTGGGCAATTGACAATTCCCACTCAGCATCTGCTCCTTAGGCAGTTGGGTCCAGCACTCACGCAGGCCCTGAAAGGCGTAAAAAGCAAAGCATTGATTCTTCTCCAGTGGCTGACACTAGTTCTGCTCTGGATGAGCTCGTTTAAGACTTGCCTCAGCTCACCATTGCTCCATCTCTGTGTAAGAGTGCATGAGGGGTTAGGTCACCACAGGAACCGCCTCCCCTCTCTTCTAGCAGAAGAAAGTAAGACAAGGCAAGGATCAAACAAAGGAGTGGGGCAGGACTTAGCATGGGCAGAGAAATGCAGAGCTTACACGGGCAAATCTGGGGGTTGGGAGATATCTACAAACAACTATTTTCCCCTTGACCAGACATGAGCCCAGAAAAGCTTACTTCTTTAAGCTAAGGCTTTTAAAAATGCTGCCTTTCATTTTATAAAGTGTGCTACAGTTTGCCAAAGATCTTTTCATTCATTCATTCATTCACATGAGTTTTTTTGTGTGTGGTCTAAATCAGTGAGTTTTAACAAATTGATACACGTCTCATCACTATCACAAAGTTTTAAACACGTTCATATCCAAACCAAAAGGTTTTTTTGTGTACCTGTGGAGTCAATGTCCATCTCCAACCCCAGCCTCAGACTGCTTTCTGTTACTATAAAGTAGATATTTCATTTCTAGAGTTTATTAATGGAATAATACAGTGTTGACTTTATATCTGGATTCTTTTGCTTAACATAACCCTGTAGAGACTTATGCATGATGATACATATATCAATTGCTCATTCCTTTTTATTGCTGAGTAGTATTCCCCTGTATAGATGTGCCACCATTTGTTTATCCATTCACCTAATGATCATCATTGCATTGCTTGCAGTTTATTGTGAATCAAACTATCAATATTCATAAACATGTCTGGTGTATATATGTTTACATTTATCTTGGGAAGCTGCCTAATAGTGACATTGCAGGTTTATATAATAAGTTATGTCTAACTGTTGTTTGTACCATCGTGCATTCCCACCAGCAATATCTGAGAGTTCCAGTTGCTCCATTTCTTCACCAACAATTAGTGTAGTTAAAATCAGTTGAAGATATATGTTTGGGTCTGTGTCTGAATTCTCTATTCTATTTTACTGGTCTACATTCCATTGATCCACATAATATTATATCAGTAACACACTGTCCTGAGTACTGTAGCTTTATAGTAAGTCTTTAAATGTGTATTGTGAGTCTTCCAGCTTTGCTCTTTTTTTTTTTTCAAAAGTATTTTGACTGTTCTAGGTTCTTCACATTTGCACAGAAATCTTAGAGTTATAATTTCAATGTTAAAAAAAAGCTTCCTGGGAATTTGATTGAAATTGTATTGAATCTGTAGACTAATTTGGAGAGAATTGATTCTCACAGAATTGTGTATTCTGATTTATGAGAATAGAATATTTCTTCACTGTTTTAGGTCCTCTTTAATTTTTCTCAGCAATGTTTTACAGTTTTAACTGTTCACATCATATACATAACTCGTTAAATATGTCTCTCAGGTTTTTTTATGTTTTTGAATGTTATTGTAAATTACATTTTATACTTCCATTTGCAATATTCCTTGTTAGTGTAGAGTAATATAATAAATTTTTGTATACTGAGCTTTTATTCCGTGACCTTGATAAACACTTATTTGTTCTAGTAGCTTTTTGGTGGACTTCTTAGGATTTTCTACATATAGGATTATGTCCCTGTGAAGAAATAATGTTATTTTTTTATTTTTGAACTGTATGCTTTTAATTTCATTTTCTTGCTGTATTGCATTAGCTAGGACTTCCAGTACAATGTTGAGTGGAAGGAGTGAGAACAGATAATCTTTGTCACGTTCCCTGTCTTAGGGGAAAGCATTGTCTCTCATCATTAGATTTCATATAAGCACTAGGCTTTTGGTAGATGTTATTTTCAGTTTGAGGAAGTTTTCTTTTGTTCCTAGTTGGATGAGTTTTTAATCATCGGATGTTGATTTTTGTTAAATGTCTTTTCTGCCCCTATTGAAGTGATCATGTGGTTCTTCTCTTTAATACTGTTAAGCATGGTGAATTATATTGATTGATCTCTTAATATTAAATCAACCTTGCATTTCTGAAATGAAATCCCTAATTTTTTATGGCATAGTATCCTCTGTTCACATTGCCAGGTTTGATTTATTAATATTTAATTAAGGATTTTTGCACCTATATTCATGAGGAATAGTGGAATGTGGATTTACTTTCCTGTGATGTCTTCAATACCAAGATAATGCTGGCCTTATAAGATGAATGAGGCAGTGTCCCCTTCTTTAAATTTTCTAGAAGATTTTGTATAAGATTGGTATTATTTCTTCCTTAAATATTTGATAGAATCCACCAGTAAATCCATCTGAACTTGTAGTTTTCTGCCTGAGAATGTTTCTAATTCAGTTCATTTCTAATGAATTCAGTTCATTGAACGTATTTAGAAATATCTAGTTGTTCAATGTTTTTAACACCTTTATTGGAGTATAATTGCTTTACAATGTTGTGTTTCTGCTGTATAACAGCAGTTATAGTTTCTGCTGTATAACAAAGTGAATCAGCTATATGTATACATATATCCCCATATCCCCTCCCCCTTGTGCCTCCCTCGCTCTCTCCCTATCCCACTCCTCTAGGTGGTCACAAAGCACTGGGCTGATATCCCTGTGCTATGCAGCTGCAGCCCACTAGCTATCTATTTTACATTTGGTAGTGTATATCTGTCAATGCTACTCTCTCACTTCATCCCAGCTTACCCTTTCCCCCACCCGGTATCCTCAAGTCCATTCTCTTCATCTGCATCTTTATTCCTGTCCTGCCCTTAGGTTCATCAGATCCATTTTATTTTTTAGATTCCAAATATATGTGTTAGCATACAATATTTGCTTTTCTCTTTCTGACTTACTGCACTCTGTATGATAGACTCTAGGTCCATCTACTTCACTACAAATAACTCGATTTCATTTCTTTTTATGGCTGAGTAATATTCCATTGTATATATGTGCCACATCTTCTTTATCCATTCATCTGTTGATGGACACTTAGGTTGCTTCCATGTCCTGGCTATTGTAAATAGTGCTGCAGTGAACATTGGGGTGCATGACTCTTTTTGAATTATGGTTTTCTCAGGGTATATGCCCAGAAGTGGGATAGCTGGGTCACATGAGTTTTAAACCTTGCAACCATCCTCGGGTTGGTAGAGGAAGCAGCATTTATTCACTAATGAGAAAATGGAGATAGGAAATGACTTGTCCAGAACAATAGCATTAACCTCTCTCGTGAGTAAAGCACTGCTATCCAACTCTACAAACTTGAACAGGTCTAGGTATTTAACCAGCTTCAAGCATTGTGTCCAAGGCCTTGAAGGAATGGGGATGGGTGGGGGGTGGACATGGCACATATAAGTTTGGGTGGAAGGAGGAAAGTTCCAGAATAAGAGCCCACAGTCAGGAAGAGTGGGTGCAATTTGGCATCAGTAGGCAGTCAGGAGCATAAGTCCTGAGTGCCTGGACAGAGGGTGAGAGGAAGTTTGTAGATCAACAATCAATCAACAGAAGGCAAACTCGTTTACTTCACATTTTTTCCTCCTTATACAGATCCAAATACTTCCAGATGCACTATGGGAAAATCCCTTCTCGATGCCAAAACTTTCTGAGGAAAAAAAGAAAAACCTCCTGAACTAGTTTTAACCATTTTTGTGTTGTTCTAATTTGTCTTAGCAGCAAAGAAACTTTCTTTTGTGAACTCAGGGGCTTCAAAGCCGGCTTTGTTTTCATGCTTGATATTGATTTGGATTCTCCGGAGGGTATCTTGACATCTCTCCACATCTTCCCTGATTAATCTAGCAAGTCCAACAGGCCCTGCTCCGCTGACAGGGAGAGGGAGGTACAGAGAAATTCAGAGCTTCCTCTGAGGTAACAAAACCTCTCCATAGTGGAGCATGAGCTAAGTACCAAGTCAACACCCAGGGCTGTCTGATTGCTTCCAAATATCCCAGCATCCTAGCTCTGAGAAAGCACTGAGGTCTCTCCGGTGAAAGGGGTCATGGGATTTTCACATTTTCTGCTTCCTGCCTGACATCATCTCTTGGAAGGCAGCCTCTTGCCTCTCTGACCCTGAGAGAGGACTGGACTTGCCACCCAGAATCCTAGTTCCCAGCCTGCCTCACCCACCTCATGGATGGTATTCTGCCATGTCCCCTCTCCTGGCCTCTGTTTCCACATCTGTCAAACAAGAGGCTGGAATATTTCTCATGTCCTCCTTAGCTGCCTCTTCTCTTTGACGCAATGTCTGGTTGAATCCTTCCTTTGATACGGCATTGAAGTCTTAACCTCAGTCAGCCAGGGCTGCTAGAACAAAATAGCATAGACTGGGTGGCTTAAAAGACAGATGTTTAGTCCAGAACAGGTCTTCAGACATTAAACCCTGGCGTGTCTGAAGAAATAGGAGAGAGAGGCTTGCCAGATGGTTTCAACAAAAATATCTCGTACACCTGATAAATATTTATCAGACAAAAAGGGATAAACTTATTTCACTTATATGTCTGATATTTTCACAATTTGGTTCCTGAACATTCAAATCTGACTTCTCAGAGCTGGATTCAGACACTGGCAGCCAGAGCTCAGCAGAACTGTGTGATTTCCAGGTGCTCTGTTTGGCCTGGGGGTAGAGATTATGGGGTGTTAGATGATAAATCAGAGGAAATTTTACTTTGTAGCCTAAACATACTTGTAGCCAGTCTCAGAGACACCAAATCACAGAGAAAAGAAGAAGAAAAATAAGAGAATTCTGTTGTCAGCTGTCTCCCCTTCCTTCACCTAAAAAAGCAGCTGTCTGTGCCCTGGGTAAGGGGGACATTTGGCAGGATTGGCTAAACTTACTTACCCAAGATCTGACCCCATCCCTTAGTCTTCAAAACACATACTGAGAGGAAAGGGAGCTTAGAGCCTGTCTTGGCTTCCTCTCCCGATCCCTGCCCTCTTGGGCCTCAGGTACATTTACCCTGGGGCCTCAACAGAGTGGAAATGGAGAAAACAAGCAGAGAGGGGCAGGGAGGCACCATGGCCTTGGAGAGAATAAAACCATGAATTCTTGGTTAGTGACCTGGGTTTTCAGACCATCTGGAGCCAGGCATTCAACCTCAGGTTTCTCATTCTTCAGATAGGGACAAAAATACCATCTCACGAGATTAGAGTGTTTTCCTTCCTTTCCTCTCACCCCAAGAGTGCCTGGCATAGACAAATAATTTGAGAAATATTTACTGAATAAACTTCACATTTTGTCCAGAGACAGAGCTGAGTTTCCAGGTAAAATCTCCCTTATTCTCTCCTAATGGATCTTTCTCTAAAGCTGAAAGACGAATCCAGAGTACATCATTTGGAATGTTACCTTGATGTCCAGCTCCTGGCTTATTCTTTCGTCTTTTGTAGTTCTGGGACCTCCCAGCTGAACGCTGTGTTTTCCCAAAGCAGGAGAGAGATGAATAGACCCACAGCTGCAACAGAGAGGGCAGCTCCTGCTTAATTGAGAGACTGGCCTCCTCCCCATCTGGAACCCCATAGCCTTCATTGTTAGGGTTTGAGATAGAAGTTTTCCAGGTACTGTAAACCTACCACACCTCAGAACTCTCAATCACACAATTAACTTGGGATCTCAAGGGTCAGCTTCTACCTAAGGAGAAAAAAAAATGGAGAGAAATCCCAGATTCTTCCCCTCCCTCCCCAAAGTCTCAGGAATCAGCAACTTTTGCCTGTTTCCCTTTGATTATAATTGATTTTAGGTCACCGTTTAGCAGAGACAACAGAACACCACACACAAACCTTGAACTATACTTAGCCCTTCATCTGGAGCTGGAAATGAATTTTATTTCATTCTCTCACACTGCAGCCTGCAGGTAGAAGCAAGGGCTCCACTTCATGAAAGAGTAGGAAAGTCAGGGTGATTGTTCAGAAAGCCCTGTGGTGGAACAGCCTAGCAGGATGCAGGGCTCCATTCCATAACATACCTGTGGGAGAAGATAACTCTGGTTCTCTGGTCACATCATGACGCTTCCAGTCTTCCTCTGTGATGACACAATTGCTGGTAACAGAAAAGCAGTGGTTCTATTAATTTCCTTTCATTTCAACTCACCTGCTTTCCTAAGTCACTAACACCATAGACAATTCTCCTCTTTACCTGAAAAACTCCTATTGCCATTTCCTTGCACTTCCCTGACAATTCCCTGACTCTGTGTTTCCCCTAAGCTCCAGAACCCGGAACGGAGCACTGCGCAATAGAAATATAATGCTAGCCACACCTGTAATTTCAAATATTCTAGTTACTGCATTAAAAAAGTAAAAAGAATCAAGTGAACCTAATTTTAATAGTACGTTTTATTCAACCCTATATATCTAAAATAGTATCAATTCAACACAGCATCAATATTTTTAAAATATTAATGAGATATTTTCATACTATTTTTTCATTCTATATCTTCAGAACACAGTGTATCTTCTACACTTAGAGCACATCTCGATTCAGATTGGCCACATGTCAAGCACTCAGTAGCCACCTGTGGCTGATGGATGCTGAACTAGACAGTGCAGCCTAATATAACAGCTCACACATTGCAGTCTAATTCTGTGTTGACATGTTCATCTGCCCTGTTAGCATGCTGGTCCTTAGGAAAAGGACCATTAACAGTAACTGACTCATAGCAGCTGAATAATAACTCCTCGTGGCATGATTGACTGTATTAATAAATCAATGTCACCACTGACCACTGGTAAAAACAGCTCCGCTGAAGGAGGGGAGGGAAAGGGGATGTGTTTGGAGTTAGGTATTTTGAGTTAAAGGCTGTTATGAGATTCTTGGATTATGATGCTCAGAAATAAGTCAAAGATAGAGATTGAAGCTCAGGAAAAGAAAAGGATGAAAAATAAAGGCTATGGAGGCATGGTTTGGGAAGGTTTTCCTTACCGCAGAAAGCAGAAACACACCCACTCATTTCACATGAAAATGCTGTGGACCATTTCTAAGAAAAATCACAATGGCATTGTAAAAAAAAAAAAGGATCCCTGTGCGCAAATGTACTGACTACTTCTCTCCTGTGTTATTTACTTGGAGTGAATCCTGGACAAGATGGGAATGTAGGCAGGATCCATATGCAAAGTCCTTCTATGCAACAGGATTCTCCCCCTCTGCTAAGTCCTCTCTCTTCCTCTCACCCCACTCCTCCAAATGATCAATACTTTCAAACAGAAAAAGAAGACTCTTGGCAAACGCCCTCATATTAGAGCAGTTCTTCTCAAACTCTTTTTTTTAGAACAGTGTATATACATCACCCGGGATCTTGTTAAAATGTGGGTTCTGACTCAGGAAGTCTGAGGCGGAGCCTGAGATTCTACTTTTCTAATGTGTTCCAGGGGATGCTAATGCTGCTGGCCCATGGACCACACTTTGAGTAGCCAGGCATTAGGGGTTAGAGACTTTACCCAGACTTGGATTTTGATCTCTATAAGAGAATCCCAGAAAGAAACACATTAGCCCACAGGAATAAAGAAAATTTCAGGGATCAGATGGGACAAAAAAAAAAAAAAAAAAAAACTCCCCTGAATCCTGCAAACAACCTCACAAAAACAGCTTTCCTTACAGGTAAGGCCATCTAATTAGTAGGTGGTTCTTGTGATATAGTACAAATCATGCTGGAATTGAGGCTGAATTTTAATCCCATCTGTTACACTTACTAATGTGATTCTGTGATTTTTCCTTCACTTCTATGAACCTAAGTTTCCTTATCTGTAAGATAGATATAATATCACATAGCTCACAGGGGTTCTTTGAATTCAAATAAAATAGCACATATGACATTTTCTGACATATGCTAGAGGCTCAACAAATGCTTATTAAATCTCAACCAAAATATTTTCTAGTTACCTGTGTGAGAGTAGCACTGGAATAAACCTGGAAGGCTGAGAAAAGAATTTTCCAAATGAGATATGTCTGCTTTTAGGTTGATTAAGGCTCAGTGGTTAGGATATTTATCTTCAACTAAATGCATCCCCCTGTATAAAAGCAATACAAATACATTCCAAGCAAATGTCTTCAGGGAAAGGGCATAATTTCACCTTTATCTATTTTTATATTTCTTTACAGTTGCCATGAGAGCATTTTAATAACCTCCATGGAGTTGAAAGTGATGGAGGTAATTGCCATAAGTAATTTAAGGGCTATTAAAGCTAACAAACCTCTCCTGTGAAATACCTTGTTAAGCAGTGATCAGCAAAAAACATGTAAAAATTGTGTGCAGTGTAAATTCAAGCTCTTTCTCCAGTTAAGCTGAAGTGAAAATGTAATTACATTACACATAAAAGGGGTACAGATATTAAAGCTCTTCCTGCTCCAACCTTGGGTTGGCTTAGGCTGAAGACGCCCTGGTATTCTAATGAGATCCACTTCCTTCAGAAGAGGGAGCCTCATCTCTGGTGTCATTTCCCGTTACCTGAACTGAGCTAATTTTCCATGCACACTTCTTAAGATTATAAATCTGAGCATTTCTTGGTGCAGAGCCCACAGGGATCTGGTTCCAGCCTTTACTTCCAGCCTTGTGACCTTGAGTAATTCTTTTTACCTCCACAGTCATGATCTACTGAAAATATGAAATAAAAAGATTTTATGGTGTGCCCTCAAAGATATCGTCGAGCTCTAAAATTCTTTGACCCTAAACAATTTGTATACTCAGATGCCCCTTTTCTGCCTATTTTAACTATCAGAAACATAACCATGAATCCAAAGTATGGAGAAAGGAGGAAGGAAAGAAAGAAAGAAAGAAGAAAGAAAGAAAGAAAGAAAGAAAGAAAGAAAGAAAGAAAGAAAGAAAAGAAGGAAGGAAAGAAGGAAGGAAGGAAGGAAGGGGAAAGAAGGAAAGAAAGAGAAAGAGAGAAAGAAAGAAAAAGAAAAGACCCATAAGTTGATGTTACAAAGTTTACACATTTTATACCTTCCAGAACCTTGTAGGCCACACTCAGAATCAATTTATTCTTCCTTCATATACTGGCCTAGCTCTTGATTGCCCTATTTACTAAGCTCACAACACATTAAAAGGGACACAGGCAAGAACACTGACAATAATCATAATCGTAAGCAGCTTTTGGCAGGAAAGAGCTCTCTACAGGAGGTCCCTTTTGTCTTCTCACTAACCTTAAGCCAGGCATCCCCATGCTCTACTCATCTCTGGCCATAGCACAACTTTCAAATCTTTTGATCACACTATATCTTGCCTAATCTGTTGTCTCTTTATGTAGATCAAAGAAGTAGAAATAAGTAATTAACAGATGACCAGATCTTTTCCCTTGCTTCCTCTTCACTAATCTTGCGACCAAACTGTGTGAACAAGATAACATCTAAAGACAAATCACAAGAAGTGGACAAGTCTGCACAGAAGCCTGCACACAGTGGGGGATGGAGATGACTGTGACCCCCTATCTCAATTATTAACTGAGATTACTTCCCTTTTTCCTTTTAAAAACTTCATGGCTGAGCAAAATCTTTGAAGGTGGTTTTGGGGAGACGCTGAGTCCACCATCTCCCCAGATTGCCAGCATTCTGGTTAAAAGCAACCTTGCTTCCTACCAACATTTGCGAGTATTGATTTTTGAGCAGTGAGCAGCTGGACCTGATTTGGTAACATAATAAGTGAAAGCCCAAAGAAGAAAACAGAAAACTTTAAGAGGGCAGGACATTTTCTGGCTCATTCTATATACCTAGTGTCAAGTACATAGTATATGCACAATAATGACAAATGAATGAATGAATGAATGAATGCTATACTTACAAAAAGCAGATACAATTTTTTTAAGAACAGTGGTCAGGGAACACTTAATACAGGTACAAATAAGCATACACACCTGAAGAGCCTCCTAAAGACTGTTCCACACACTGCAATTTATATCATTTTGTGTATAATTAAACTGTGCTCCATAAGATCTCATTAAGATGGCCAATGATTACTTCTGGTTAAATGTGGTTAAATGAGTACATGTATTTATCTCTGCTGCCTCCTAGTATCCTACTTAAAATGAGAGTAAAGTGATGTGCGTGTCTGTGATCTCCAGGAGGAAAGAGGGGAAATGGTCCACAGTGGAAAAGAGATGTCAGCCAATATTTTCAGGTAGAAAGCATCAAATGAAATGATCAGAGCTGATAAAGCAGAACAGTGAGGGCCTGCAGACGGGAACAAAGAAGCCAGCCAGATCAGGCCTCAGATCCCCAGAAAGACTCAGAAGTGAGAGGCACTAGAACAAGGGGGAAAAGGAGCTGAGCTGCAAACAGGATGATTCGTTTAAAGTCTGTTAAGGAAGTGGTTAAATTCTCAGGTTCCTTCTCCCACCTTGGCAGGAAACTAGAGGCTTATTTCACAAGGAAAAAAATCCAGAGATGGCCCCAGGATCAAAACAGGTGGTAGGGAGAGGCACACGTCAAAAAACAGGGGTGTGAATGAAATTACATACAGATGAGTGAGTCCCAGGTGCCCTCATCTCTCTGGACTCTAAGAACACTGGCTGCTTGGGGCTACCCCCCTCCTACCACCACACATCCAGGCAGGAAACTGGAGGATTCTTATCTGGAAAAACAGAATACACCCAGAGAAAAGAGCTCTAAATACTGACACTCAGTATTTACAGATACTAAGTGATACTGACACTCAGAAACTATACTCTCACACAGGATTTTCCCATGAACAGCTGGATCCCGAGCCACATCATATTTGACAAGCCTTGCCTCTCCCTCAAAAAAAGCAACCAATTTGCTCCAATATAATATTCTCAAGTATAAACAGACAAAGAGCACTGGAAGTAAGCCCCCATTAGGAATAACCAACACCAAGCTAACAAAAGAAACTCAGTGGAAATCAAGAGAGTGAAGGGAGAAGAAAACATTGAATGTATATAACTGGTATCCTTAGAGGTAAGAAAAAATATTTATCCATGGCAAAAGAACAGGATGCCCTATTTTTAACAAACAGAAAGAAATTAGAACTCTTAAAATCTGAAAATATAAAATTTGAATTAAAAGATTCAATAGAAAAAAAAATGTAATGGAAAGTTTAGAATGTAAAGTCAATAGATGTTCCAGATCAAGATGGCAGAGTAAGAAGATCCTGAGCTCACCTCCTCCCACAGACACCCCCAAACACAACTACATATATAACTACTATCTCTGAGAACAACCTGAAAACTAGCAGAACAGATTTTCTGCAACTAAGGATATAAAGAAAAGACCACATCAGACACATGGAAAGGAGAGGCAGAGATAGGGTCTAGTCAGAACCCACACCCCCAGTGCAGTGACACAAAAGCAGGAGGGACATCACAACTGCAGAGGTTTCCCCTGAGGAGCAAGGGATACAAGCCCCACATTGGGCTCCCCAGCCTGGAGGCCTTGCACTGGGAAGACAAGCTGCCATAACATCAGGCTTGAAAACCAGCAGAACTTGCAACCAGAAGAGCCAGAGTGCTGTGGGAAACCACGATTCTGCTCTTAAAAGGTTCACACACAAATTCATTTGCTCCCAGCACAGAGGCAGCAGCTTGAAAAGCACCTGGGTCATATGAGAAGATTTATTGACTAATTTTAGGGTGTGTGCCAGAAGGGCAAGGATCTGGTAGAACTTCCTCTGGGAACAGAAGCATTGGAGGGTGCCTTTTAAAAAATTCTTCTTCCACCTAGCTGGCCCAGTACTCAGAGGCACAATTTCTGTCACTGTCCATAAACCTAGCTAACACCATGTACCCTGCCCCAGCAGTCCCCTGAGGACCCACCCCACTCAATTTGCTCACCCTGACCAGCCCCTCCAAAGCAGCTCCTGTCTCACCCCACCTGTGGAGAAGCTTCAGCCAGCACTGGCACCCCTCTAAATTAGCAGCTCCCACTGTGCCCCACCTGATGGGCTGTCAAAATCAGCAGCAGCCCTCCTCCAAAGCAGCTCCCACTCTGGGGGGCAGGGTTGGGCAGTCTCTTCTACCAGCATTCCTGGAATGGTCACAGCCAGGCCCTGCAGACAGCCAGGCCAGGGACCAGCATCACCCACCAGGGTACCCACAAAAGTCATGGCTGGGCCTCTCAGCCAGCTGGCCTGGGGCACAACCCCACTCACCAGTATGCCTACAGCAATCACGGCCCAACCACAACAGGAGGGCACACACAGACCACACAGAAAATACCCAGGAGCACCTGGCTCTCATGACCAGGGGGGAATTGTACAACTGAGCCCCACAGAACACTTTCTACATAAGGCCACTCTTTCAAGACTGGGAGACATAGCTGATATACCTAATACATGGAAACAAAAACACAGGGAGTTAAGCAAAATGAGGAAACAAAAGAATAACTTTTATGGGAAAGAACAAGACAAAAACCTCAGAAAAAGAAATAAACATAATGCAGGTAAACAGTTTACCAGATGAAACGTTTAAAGTAATAGTCATAAAGATGTTCATCAAACTGGAGAGAAGAATGGATAAACTCAGTGAGAACTTCAACAAAGAGATAGAAAAAGTAAAAAAAAAAAAAAAAAAAAAAAATCAGAACTGAAGAACACCATAACTGAGACAAAAATACACCAGAGGGGAATCAAGAGCAGATTAGAGGGTGCAGAAGAATGGATCAGTGATCTGAAATACAGGGTAGAGTCTCAGAAGGAGAAGAGAGAGAGAGAAAGGGACTTAAAATCTATCTGAAAAAATAATGACTGAAAACTTTCCCAACCTGACAAAGGAAACAGACATCCAAGTCCAGGAAGCACAAAGAGTCCCAAACAGGATGAACCCAGAGACTCACATCGAGACACATTATGATTAAAATGTCAAAAGTTAGAGATAATCTTAAGAGCAGAAAGAGAAAAACAACTAGTTACACACAAGGAAACTCCCATAAGACTATTAGCTGATTATTTCAGCAAAAACTTTACAGGTCAGAAGGGACTGGCACAAAATATTCAAAGTGCTGAAAGAAAAAAAACCAAGAATACTCTACTCATCAAGGTAATCATTTAGAATTGAAGAAGAGATAAAGAGTTTCCCAGACAAGGAAAAGCTAAAGGTGTTCATCACAAGTAAACCACCTTACAAGAAGTATAAAAAATCTCTGGTAAAAGCAAACATATAGTAAAGGTAGTTGATCAACAACATATAAAGCTAGTATGAAGGTTAAAAGACAAAAATAGTAAAATCATCTGTATCTCAAATAATTAGTTAAATGATACACAAAATTAAAAATGTAAAATATAACATCAAAAACAAAACATGGAGAGGGAGGAATAAAAATGTTATGCTTTTAGAATGCACTCAAACTTAAGTGACCATCAACTTAAAATAGACTACTATATGCATAGGTTGTTATATATGAACTTCACGGTAATGACAAATCAAAAACGTATAACAGATACACAAAAATTAAAGAGAAAAAAATATAAACATAACACTAAAGAAAGTCATCAAATCACAGTGGAAGAGAACAAGAGAAGAAGAAAAGAACAGAGAAGAACTACAAAAACAACCAGAAAACAATAACAAAATGGCAATAATTACATACCTGTCAATAATTACTTTAAACGTAACTGAAGCAAGTGCTCCAATCAAAAGACATAGGGTGGCCGAATGGATTAAAAAAAAAAAAAAAAAAAGACCCATATATATTCTGCCTACAAGAAACTAAGATCTAAAGACACACACAGACTGAAAGTGAAGAGATGGAAAAAGATATTCCATGCAAATAAAAAATAAAAGGAAACTGGAGTATCAATACTTATCTCAGACAAAATAGACTTTAAAAGAAAGACTGTAACAAGAGACAAAGAAGGGTATTACATAATGATAAGGGATCAATCCAACAAGAGGCTATAACACTTGTAAATATCTACGTACCCAACATAGGTGCCCCTAAATATATAAAGCAAATATTAACAGACATAAAAGGAGAAATTAACAATAATATAAAAATAGTAGGGGACATTAACACCCCATTTTACATCAATGGATAGATTATCCAGAGAGGAAAATCAATAAGGAAACTTTGGCTTTAAATAATATTGATACATTAGACCAGATGAATTTAATAGATATATATAGGACCTTCTACCCCAGAACAGCAGAATACCCATTGTTTACAAGTGCACATGGAATATTCTCCAGGACAGATCACACATTAGGTCACAAAATAAGTAACAATAAATTTAAGAAGATTAAAGCCATATCAAGCATCTTTTAAAACCACAATTGTATGAAACTAGAAATCAATTACAAGAAGAAAACTGGAAAAAATAAAACATGTGAAGGCTAGACAATATGCTACTAAACAATCAGTGGGTCAATGAAGAAATTGAAGGAAGTCAAAAAATACCTTGGGACAAATTAAATGAAAACACAATTTTCCAAAATCTATGGGATGCAGCAAAGCAGTTCTAAGAGGGAAGTTTATAGTGATACAAGACTACCTCAGGAAACAAGAAAAATCTCAAGTAAGCAATCTAACCTTACACCTAAAGGAAACTAGAAAAAGAAGAACAAAGTGCAAAGTTAGTTGAAAGAAGGAAATAATAAAGATCAGAATGGAAATAAATGAGACAGAGACAAAAAACAAAACAATAGAAAAGATCAATGAAACTAAGAGCTGGTTCTTTGAAAATATACATAAAATTAATAAAGATAGACAAAATAATAAAAATTCAGAAATGAAACAAGAGAAGTTACAACTGACACAGAAATAAAAAGTATCATAAGACATTCTATGAACAATTACATGCCAACAACTTGGACAACCTAGAAGAAATGGATAAATTTCTAGAAAAATACAATCCTGCAAGACTGAATCAGGAAGAAATAGAAAATCTGAACAGACTTATCTCTAGTAATGAAATTGAATGAATAATTTAAAAACTCCCAAGAAACAAAAGTCCAGGATGAGACAGCTTTACAGGTGAATTCTACTAGATATTTAATTAAGAATTAATACCAATCCTTCTCAAGCTATTACCAAGAAATGAAGAGGATTGAAATCTTCTAAACTTATTCTATGAGGCCAGCATTACCCTGATGCCAAAACCAGATAAAGACACTATCAAAAAGATAAATACACTACAAAAAAGCTTAATATCCCTGATGAACATAGATTCAAAAATTCTCAACAAAATATTGGCAAGACAAATTCAACAATACAATGAAGGAATAATATATGATGATCAAGTGGGATTTATCCCAGGGTTATAAGAATGATTCAATATCTGAAAATCAATCAATGTGATATATCACATTAACAAATTAAAGCATAGAAATGATATAATCTTCTCAAAAGATGCAGAAAAGGTTTTTGATAAAATTCTATACTCATTTATGATAAAAACGCTCAACAAAGTAGGTATAGAGGAAACATACCTCAACATAATAAAGGTCAAATATGACCATAATAAAGGCCAAATATGACAAACCCACAGTGAACATAATACTCAACAGTGAAAAACAGAAAGTTTTTCTCTCTAAGATCAGGAACAAGACAAGGATGCCACTCTTTCCACTTTCATTCAACACAGTATTGGAAGTCCTAGCCATAGGAATCAGACAAGAAATAGAAATAAAAGGCATCCAAATTGAAAAGGAAGAAGTAAAACTATTTGAAGATGACACGAAACTATATATAGAAAACCCTAAAGATTCCACTAAGACTATTAGAACTAATAAATGAATTCAGTAAAGCTGCAGGATACAAAATCAATATACAGAAATCTGTTGTGTTTCTATATACTAATAATGAACTATCAGGAAGAGAAATTTTAAAAATAATCCCATGTACAATTGCATCAAGAAGAATAAAATACCTAGAAATAAATTTTACCAGAGAGGTGAAAGACCTGTACTCTGAAAACTATAAGACACTGATGAAAAAAACTGAAGACAACACAAATAAATGGAAAGATATACCATGTTCATGGATCGGAAGAATCAATATTGTTAAAATGGCTGTATTACCCAAAGCAATCAACAGATTCAATGCATTCCCTATCAGAGTACCAATGGAATTTTTCACAGAACTGGAACAAATAATCCTAAAATTTGAATGGGGCCATGAAAGACCCTGAATAGCCAAAACAGTCTTAAGAAAGAAAAACAAAACAGGGGGTATAATGCCCCCTGATTTCAAGCTATATTACAAAGCCATAGTAGTCAAAATTGGATGGTACTGGCTCATGGATCAATGGAATAGAATAGAGAGCCCAAAAATAAATCCACATTCATATGGCCAATTAATTTATGACAAAGAAACCAAGAATACACAGTGCAGAAAAGACATTTTCCTCAATTAATAGTGTTGGGAATATATGCAAAAAATGAAATGGACCTTTTATTATACCATATACAAAAATCAACTCAAACTTAAATGTAAGACCTGAAACCATAAAACTCTTAGAAGAAAATATAGACAGTATGTTCTTTGTTGTTGGTCTTAGCAATATATTTTTGGATCTGTCTCTTCAGGCAAGGGAAACAAAAACAAAAATAAATAAACTACATCAAACTAAAAAGCTTTGCACAGTGAAGCCATCAACAAAACAAAAAGGCACCTACTGAATGGGAGAAGATGTTTGCAAGTGATGTATCTGTTAAGTTAATATTCAAAATATATAAAGAACTCACACAACTCAACATCAAAAAAAATCTGATTTAAAAATGTGCAGAGGACTCAAATAGACATTTTTTCCAAAGAAGACATAAAAGTAGCCAATAGGTACACAAAAATGTGCTCAACATCAGTAATCATCAAGGAAATGCAAATCAAAACCACAATGAGATATCATCTCACACCTGTTAGAATGACTATTATCAAAAACACAACAAATGACAAAGGTTGGTGAGAAAGTAGAGAAAAAGGAAATCTTATGGACTGTTGGTAGGAATGTAAATTGGTGCAGACACTACGGAAAACAGTATGGAGTTTCCTTCAAAAATTAAAAATAGAACTACCATATGATCCAGCAATTCAACTTCTGGTTACTTACCTGAAGGAAACAAAAACACTAACTTGAAAAGTTATACTCACCCCATGTTCATGTTCATTACAGCATTATTTACAGTAGCCAAGACATGGAAACAACCTAAGTGTCCATCAATGGATGAATGGATAAAGAAGATGTGAGATATATATGTTAGCCATAAAAAAGAATGAAATCTTGCCATTTGTGACAACATGGTTGGTCCTAGAAGGTATACTAATTGAAATGTCAGACAGAAAAAAAACAAAAACAAATACCATATGATGTCACTGTGGAATCTAAAACAAACAAACAAAACAAAACAGAAAGAGACTCATAGGGTCTCTTGCCAGAGGGGAGGGGGACAGGGGTTGGGCAAAATAGGTGAAGGTGATTAAGAGGCACAAATTTCTAGTTATAAAATAAATAAGTCATGGGATATAATGTACAGCATAGGGAATATAGTCAATAATAATGTAATAACTTTGTAATAACTGGATAGATGATTACCAGACTTATTGTCATGATCAATTCATAATGTATATAAATGTCAATCACTATGTTGTACCCCTGAAACTAATATAATATAAATACAACTATAGGAGAGAAGAGGAAATTTGAGTATCAATCACTAACCACTGTGTATTAGAGTTCCAGGAAAAGAGTACAGAGTAAAATGAAGATGAAATTATACAAAATATTCTCAGATATGAGAGATGCAAGTATTCAGATTAAAAGAGGCTGCTGAATGTATAGCACAATGGATAAAGACATCACCACATCAAGTTACACTACTGTGAAATGTCAGAGAATTGGGGATAAAGAGAAGATACTATAATGTTCAATCATTAATAACTAGTTTACATACAAATGATTGGAAATATGAATGTCATCTGACTTCTCAACAACACAGTCAAAGCTATAAGTCAATTGAACAACTTCAAATTTTGAATGAATATCTGCATCCCAGAATTCTACATTTGGTCAAATTATCAATTAAGTGTGAAGAGAGAATAATACGTTTAATACTGTCAGGTTCTCAAAAAAATATTTCTCATGCATGCTCTTTTAAGAAGCTATTGAAGGATGTGCTCTCCTGAAATTAGGGTATATACTAAGGATGAAAAAAAGGTGGGATTTAGGAAATAAGAGGTACATTTTGGGAAAGAGGCAAAGGGAAGGGGCAGGAGCACATCTGTACAGCACAGCAAGCCTAGAGCACAACCTGGTCAGACAGAGCAAGAGGATAGAGGACCCCAGAGTAACATCTCCAAGAACAAAGAAAAGCTGATGATTTGGGCTGGGCAGGAAATAATAGCCATTGGTTTTAAGAGTGAAAACAATTAGTGATAGGACACTATTTGTCTACTAGTGATAGACAAATAAGCAAGTGGAGGAAAAATGAGGTAATGACTAACTCCGGGAAGGAAAATATTTTGAACAAAAAAGGAAATGTAATCACAAAATACTAAACAGAAAATTGGGCAAACATTTTACATTGTTTTATCTAAAAATGTTGATATACTTAGAAAACAGGGAGGAAAGCAAGGATGTTGGATTATATAGGATGTGAAATCCTCACCTAATAAGAAGTCGATAAAAAGTGAAAAATGGTAAAATTTAATAAATCAAAAACCAGCATTCAACTCAAAAGGGATTAGGGAAGAGTAGAGCTGGGGATTTCTGGGTTTGTTTTGCTTTTTGTGTGTGTGTGTTTTTTCCTTAAAAGCCTTCTAATTCTGTTTGATTTTGGTAAAAATTTTAAGTGACTTTAAAAATGAAATCAGATTGTCATAAGTAACCTGACCCAAGACAGTGGTTATGCTGGAAGTTTTCCCCTAAAGTGAAGAGCATGCTAGAGTCAAGTTAGAATGAACATAGCATGAGGGCTAAGGAAAACTGACCAGACCAGCAAATCCAAGATGACCTGAGGCATCACCAAAGTCCAAGGGATCATGTCCAAAGGGATGGAGCAAGAAGCACTGAAAATACTCTGGGGTCTGTGTTTGACATCAGGTGAGCACCCACATTTTTAATTAAGATGCTTAAAAATATGAAGGTTGAAGGGCTCCATCTTAGGAAAAATGGCCATGGAGAATATGGGTTAGACCTCCAGTTCTGCTACATAATAATCAGCCCTGAACTTCAGTCTCTAATGGATAAGTGAGCAGCATGTGCTTACGAAAAAGCTCAATAACGTCTGCTGTCTAGGCATGTGACTGTGTCAGACTGGGTGGGGACAGTTCAGTGATCATGAAGATACTCAGGGTTTTAATTTTTTTTTTTTTTTTTAATTTGGCAGTGACTCGCTGCTTGTGGGATCTTAGTTCTCCAACCAGGAATCAAACCCATGCCCCCTGCAATGGAAGCACGAGTCCTAACCACTGGACTGCCAGGGAATTCCCCTTAGGGGCTTAAGTCCATCCATATTTCAATAAGAAACTGGAGCCCCAAACTCAGATTCTACTTTCCGCAGAGGTAGGAACAACCCATGCATACCCATCCCCGTGATTTCATTGGCCCCAAGCCTGGGCAGGGTCAGTTCTGCAGATGGTAGACAACACTGGGGACAGAGAAAATGGGGCTGGCACAGGAAGTGACTGACAGAACAAAAATATCTAACACAAGCCAGAAAGATTCCCTTCAAAATGGTTAAGTTTTATGCTAAGCTTTATTGCTTAAAGCTTCCATTGCATGAAATATTCACTTATGTAGAAGAGCTCAATCCCCAGTAATATGACATTAATGAGGCATCACTGTACATAAAAACTACTGAACTGGGTCATATCAATAGTCTCTCCTGTCCAATACTCTGCCTTTTAGAGGACATAAAAGAATATGAAATTCAGAGACAGAAGCATCTGGATTTAGGGCCTGGAGTCACCACTTTGCATTGTGTGACTTTCAGCAAATTGTTTACCTGCTCCCAGCCTCAGTTTACTCATCTGTAAAATAGTTCTAATAATACCTTCTTGGTGGTGAGGTGAAAATTCAATGAGATGATATCCTGAAAAGTATCTTTCAGACTGTAACACAGTCTAAATATGCTCATTAATTTAGCTGAATCATATGTGAAACCTTAATAGCTGTGGTCTATCATGGGTTTCTTTTGTGTCCTGAAGATTGTTAACTTCTTTTTAAAAACCTAATTACTGACTTTTCTATGAATATATTTTTAAAATTCCTAATCTGTTCAGAATTTTGGGTCTCTGATATTCTGATGAAATATTAACACATTCAACTTCAAAAAAGTGATTGGGAAGTTCACAGAATCTTTTTTTTATACCTAGGAAATCACATAACTTAATATTTTCCTACCCCTTCTCACCTGGTACTTGAATCCCTCCAGACCCACCCCATGTTCAATTGTGCTCTTAGTGAAGATCTCCCAGACTAGGATGTTGTGGGTAAGTCTGAAGCTTAACGGGGGCTGGAAGAAAGAATAGACTAAGTTAAAAGATTAGGCTCTCACAGACACTCAGTGAAACATTTTCCAGAAGGCTGCATGAAGCCCAGGCCTTCTCACATACCCTCAGAAGGTGGGTCGCCCCAAAGGACTAAGCTAGTGTGTTTGACAGCTGGCTGAACAGGCTTTTCCAGTTGGGGGTCACCACAGGAAGGGGTATCTGGATATGTGACATAAACAAGGAGGGGACATGGTACAATTTTGGTTAAGAGTCCAATATAAGTTTTCACTTTTTTTATACCTCTGTTAGGAGACCATGGTAGGAGGGGTGTTGGATAAAGAGCCAGTCCTAAATCTGGCTCTGCTACCAGCCATGAGACTTTGGACAAGCTACTTCTCCTCCATGGGTTTCAGTTTGTACAAATAAGGGTTATGAAGTAGATCATGGGTTTTCAAGTATGCTTTGTGGATTCTTTGTGTTCTCCAGTTACACATTGGGTCATATCTGGAGAGGCAGAAAGAATGTAAGGACATGCAGGCAAAGGTGGTCTATGTCTCTCCTCCAGATCCCATGTAACAAGAACAGCTTTCCCATCATCCTTTATCCATCTTATGTTAAGATTTTTGAAGACAGTGCTCCCTGGCTAAGAAAACAATCCCTGGATTGTATATCCCTAACGTCCCTTCCAATCCCTTAATTCCCTGATAAATGAACACCCCGTGGCACTGGATACATGAAATTGATGAATTCTGGTCTTGGAGGTATAAATTTGCTAGATGTATCCAAATCAGCACACCCAGGGTAGCAAAGCTGGCTGGAACCATCCCATATATCTTCAAGAAAATTAATCTGTACTCAATAAAACATTTATTGTTACATAAACATCACGATGTGTTCATAAAAGTAGGAAAAGACACACTCTGCCTTTGTAGGACTTAACACTATTGAGGAGGGAGACTGAAACACATAGGACAATGACAACTCAACCTGTTTCCCCCCTAACTCCTCCCAAAAAAAGTGCATCGTTAAGTGAGACATTCTAAGGTACAAATTCTGAATGTGTCTGCATGTAGCAGTAGGGGAAAACATAGGAGGAGTTGCGTCCAAGCAGTGAGAAACGGCATCATGAAAGAGAAAAGAGTTTTGAGTTAAGCCTTCAAGACAACAACTAAAGTCCAAGGACTAAACACTAAAATACCTTTATAGGTTTCAAACTGCATAAGCTTAAGTTTAGAAATATGATCAATGTTAACGAATCATGCTGACCTGAAAAATACTTTCTTTTTTTATAGCAGAACAGTTTCCTTCCCCACCACGACCTCCCCCCACCCCTACCCCTGCTTAACTCCCTACTTCCTTTAAACTTTATTCCAGAAAGGTTTGAGAAGAGAGCTATGGTAAGGAGACATAAGTTTGTTAGCCCAATAATTCAATAATTCATGGAAGTTATGCTATAAAAGGTGTAAATATTAGGCAAGGGAAAAGTATATCTAATATATTTTCATACCACAGAATCTAAAAGACCTGATTTGGGGGCAAGATGGTACTGTGATTTCATACAGAACCTTCGCCTACCCCCCAAAACAATATGCAAGTCTTAACCTCACTCACACAAAAAAAATATGAGTAGGGAACAATATTCAATATCATATAATAACCTATAATGGAAAAGAATCTGAAAAAGCATATATATATGTATATATATGTAAATATGTTATAAATACATATATAATATATGACTGACTATATTATATATATTAAATATATTTATTTAATATATTATATATAAATATATTATATATATATAACTTAATCACTTTGCTGTACACCTGAAACTAACACAACATTGTAAATCAACTATACTTCAGTTTTAAAAAATGAGTAGAATGAGGCTTATACTACTGAGGAGGTGACATTGAAACACACAGAAAAAATACAGCACAACACAAAAACAGCCAAAGAGCTGAAGCTCTAGATCTACTGGGCTTGGACAAGGTAATGGTCCCCGAGGATGTTGGGAGATCAAAGCCAGGCCCCTGGAGTAAAAGCACTGGGATTGGCCTCTCCTTCTGTTACCTAGAAGGCAGGAAAGAGAAAACAGAGGCAGCCACGTGTAGGCTCAGGAATCAGATCTGCAATGTCCCTGGAGAAGGATAGCTCTAAACTATCAATATAACTCTAGTTCTGACCTGTGGGCCCTTTAAGAAGAGTGGAGGAAACTGCAAGGATAAGCACAATAAGAATAATGTCATGAATATAAACACCTCCTCTCTCAGCTTACAGAAAAATTCCAAAGTAGGCAAGTAAAACTAATGTCAGAAGAGACAGACACATCAAAAAGATAAGAGATACCATGTGTTGGCGAAGATGTGGCAAAAACACTTGTGCACTGTTGGTAGAAACATAAACTGGTGTAGCCACTATAGAAAACAACATGGAGGCCCTCAAAATTTAAAAATAGAACTACCATAAGATCCAGAAATCCCACCTCTGGATATATATTCACAGGAAATAAAAACAGGATCTCAAAGAGATATCTGTACTCCCATGTACACTGTAGCATTATTAACAATAGCCAAGATATGGAAACAACTTAAGTGTCCAATGATAGTTGAATGGATAAAGAAGATGTGCGATATATATATATATATATATATTGATATATTTATACATATAAATATATATAAATACTGAAAATTAAACTGTAATCACAGAAGTAAAATAATCTCTGTAGGAAAGGATAATCCAGTGAGAAGACGATGTTAAGAAACTGATTTGGAACACATCAATGTAGAAAATCGATTTTTAAAATAAGAATCAGAAGTTGATATACATGGGAGGATAGACTATGAATCACTCACATATGCCCAAAAGGGGTTGCAAAAGAAGGTAGTAGAAGGAATATGTGAAGAGGCAAGATTTAAAGAGTTAATGATCGCTTCTGCTTAAAGAAGCCCCTCTTAAAACTCTACTAAAATGACGATGAATGGGTTTTTAAAGGCATAATCCACAAAATAATAGGAAAAGCAACTATAATACATACATACGTACATACATACATAAAAAAGCTGAGAAGCGGATATGTAGAAACTGACTTAGTGGACCCAAGAATGCTGAAACCTGAGAGAAGTAAGAGGCAAATTCAGTTATACTGTAGAACTCCCAATGTCTCGAGTTGGTTGCAACAGGTAGCTCTGAAAGATGATGTAAAGGTGAGGCTGAGAGCAGGAAAGGTTGCTGAATGTCCACTGAATATGAAGTCAGTGGCCCAGACATAAGGAAAGCAGGAGGTCAGAGGAAATGGTTAGTGAAGGAGAGGCCCAACCTCAGTAGAACTACTATTTAATGCCTTTTATACACTGGGACACCATGTAAGATATTGTTTGAGGAAAGGTATTGTCATTGGGGAAAATGTTTTCCCTAAACCATCATCTCACAACATCACAGACTGAAGGTATTTGCTTAACATTTGGCTCAAATATCTTACTGAGTAATCAGGCAAATATGTGAGGGCTCTGGCCTTAATTAAAAACATCAGAAAGAAGTTCAAATAAGAGCATGAATCTGGGAATGCCAAGGAAGGGTCTAAAGATGAAAACTCCCCATTTTGTTTTCGAGTCAAAAACAAGAGTTAATTTTGGAGACAAATCTACCTGGAATTTTCATAGGACCCCTTCCTCTGGCTCATTCTGTCACCTAATGATCTTGTTTTGGGTGCCTTTGACAAAAAAGGGGAAGTTTGAAAATGCCTAGAAAAAGTAGAGGATTTCAAGTTTAATTGTGAGCTTAACCTAACCTGGGTTTGCTACATATTAACCTGTATAGTGATTAAACTGCATAGAGTCAGACAGCCAGAGTTGAGCTTCAATGCTACCATTTACTACCCAGCTAACATTGGCAATTTATTAGCCTCCCAGGGCCTTGGTTTACTTGACTATAAAAAAATGAGAATATCAATACCTACATCAAAATGTTAATCAGATCTGTCAGGGAGAGAGCAATGTCTGCCAGGTGCTCAAGACAAGAAGCAGTCAGCACCCAGAGCACCTTCCTGTCTTTAAACCTTGCTAATGAAGCAGTAATTTGATGGGCTTATAAAAAAGTAACAATATACTCAAGCTAGGCAGCAGTGAGGGCCCCTGATACTCACAGACATAACCTCCTTCAAGTCTGTAAGCTCTGGAGCAGCTATTCTCAACACTGGCTATACAGTGAAATAATGCAATCAACTGAGAAATTTTTTAAACATTTGAAGGCACCTATTCCAAGATAAATAAATAAAGCATAACATGGGTGCTAAAAGAGAAAAAAAAAGACCACAACCAACATCAATCAAATGAGGATTCCTAAAGGTGAGGTAATGTTTAAAGCATCCCAGGTAATTCTAATATACAATCAGGGTTCACAATCCATCTCTCTGGACTACTTTTCAATCGTGGCATTACATGAGAACTACCTGGGCACTGATAAAAATATAGATATGGAACCCCACCCCAGATTAATTGAATCCAAATATTTAAGGCTAGGACACAGGCATTATTTTTAATTCCTCTAACTATTATTATATGCAGCCAGGATTGACAGTCACTGACTCTAGGGAAAATCCCGATCAAGACCAGGGTTGGTGATAGGTGTGCCCAAGGAGGCCTTTGGAACACTGCCTAAGTTTACAGACAGTCTTGCACTCTAAAACCTCAGCTCAGAAAGAACACGGACAAGTCACGTTCCCCTCATTCTGCACAAACCAACCCACACCTGAGCTTTACCCTCCAGAACCTGGTCCTCTTCATGTAGAGAAGCAGAGAGTGGTAGGAGGATGAGGCAAACTCAGCCATTCTGCCTTGGCCTAGATGTAATTAGAAGTTCAATCTTGGCCCGAATGGTTATTTAGAATTAAAATAATAAGGAGCTTATATACTGATATCACATTTAACTAGCCTTCTTATCTGAAGTGTGAGTCTAGCCTCTAGACTCTAGCACAGAGAATTTGGCCATAAGTTTTTGCATGGTGACAAAAATTTGACAGATACACGTGGTTTCTCATCAAAAGCCCCCAGTAGATGTTTCTGAATGTCTCTTACCTTATTATTTGGTGCCAGCATTCAGTGATGAATGATCTGTTCCTTCTGCCACTGGCTGGTACAGCCATACAGGTCTCATCCACAACTGTAAAAGAAAATGCAACTTGACATTGCATTTGGCTTAGCTTTGCCAGACACATTATTGTGTTAAGTATAAGCATCTGCAATGAGAGATTCCTGCTGATATGAAAAAACACTGAATTCAGAGAATTTCATGTAGCAAACAGAACACAGTCACAGGTAAGCAAGGCAGAAAATTCCATTCCATTAAGTTCACAGGGTCCTACGAGCATCCACGGATCTATCTGGAGGGGCTTACTAAAGGAAGAGCACCAAGACCATTGCCAAATGCACATGAGACACCCTCAAGGGAGGGATTTCTTTCAGGATTATGAGGTCCTTTATTATGCAGGTGAGGAGACAGTGAAATTAGACCATTGATATTATTTAATTTTATACTCAAAAGTTAATAAAGTCTGGGGAAGCTAGCGTTTCACATATTGAGGTAGTAATAGAATTGGGACTCCAAATGAGGGCTCCTGACTCTAGGCATGATACTCTAATTCCAGAGCCATGAACCAACATCACCTACAGAAGTTGTAGCTTAGCCTTCATCCTCGGAAAAGAATTAGTGATTCATCCTCTGGGTTCTAAAGAACCGGTTATACATTCTAACCAAACAAGACAGTCCAGGTTATAGCAGCTTGAAGCCCAGAGAAATAGTTTATTCTACACCAGAAAATTCCCCCAGAATAAATTTCTTATTCATCATTAGAGATCCATCCTGAGGAGGAAGAAAAACACATGAACATAAGGATGTGGAAGTACATAGATCTTGCTATACATCAAGTAAGAGTGGTCAATGTGTGTGTATCTATAGATGTACACATACACATTAAGTATAATTTGCTAATATTACCACAGGAAAGATTTTTAAGTTAATATTTTACTTTAATAATCTCATTTGACATTCCAATTAAATTTTTAGAAAAACTAAATTTTAAAAGGATTGGATTTTTTATTAACTTGGATTTCCACTCTTGTTTTATTATAATGTACTTGTCTTAGTTTTTCTGTGGAGAGTATGATAACATGGTGTAATGAACCAGATGACAATGTCAACAACAGCAATGACATCTGACCTCCCTGTGATGTTGTACAACACATGAGAGCATGCTGTATATCTTGCCTAAGCATAATCCTAGTGACTCAGTACATACCTGAATACTCAATTTGTTTGGAAATCTGATACTGTGTAGTTCTTGAATCTATCATGTGTGCTATTCTACTGTTTCACTAAAAGAACTTTTAAAACCCAACTCAAAGACTTTCCATTTGGTTTGGGTGCTGTCATTTGATTTTGAGCTTGAGAGTTGTGAATATTTTATTTAATACTGGCTTCTTGAATGATTTTCTCGCCACCCTCAAATTCTGTTAACAGAAACTAAAATAAACTTCATTTGATTTTTTGAAAATTACACTGGCTGTCAGTTGAATTCTAAAGTTTAGTAGGTAAAAAAGAGGAGAGGGAAGATATACAT
Organism: Balaenoptera ricei; assembly: GCF_028023285.1. NCBI lineage: Eukaryota > Metazoa > Chordata > Mammalia > Artiodactyla > Balaenopteridae > Balaenoptera > Balaenoptera ricei. Next base: position 16,920,532 of record NC_082651.1, on the reverse strand, counting down.
GATTGAAATAATTATGGATTGCAGACTGGTATTTTGCAGAGATAAATTGTCATGTATTATATTCTTTAAATCAATTCATGTATTATATGCTTTAAATCAATATTATTTTCTACAAAAAGACTTTTTTTCACTGTTATATTAGTTTTTAAATATTTTCTTAACTTTAGACCGTTCATTTTTAAAGCAATATTTCTTATATTTAAACATTTGTAAATAACTGAAATTTTCTTAGTTTCTCCTGCTAATTTTTCACTTAAAGTAAAAATAAATGTAAAGCTTTGTATTAAACATATTGTATAAATATTTAATTTAAAAAGTTACTGCATAAGTAATATTATTTACTTTCTTATTCCTGAGGCAGGAGAATAAAGTTTTGTGTTGGGAGAAAAACATTTTTGATGATAGGATAATACACCCATTTGTACACTTTACATTTTCTATCACTTGTACATATTAGTTTTTTTTGTTGTTGATCAATGTAAATATTTTTATTGAGGTATAGTTGATGTGCAATATTATATATGTTTGTACACCTTTATATAAGGTGTACAATAGAGTGATTCACAATTTTTAAAGGTTATACTCCATTTATAGTTATTATAAAATAGTGGCTATATTCTCCGTGTTGTACAGTATATCTTTGTAGCTTATTTTATACTTAATAATTTGTATCTCTTAATCCCTTACCCCTGTGATGCCCCTCCCCCCTTCCCTCTCCCCACTGGTAACCACTAGTTTGTTCTCTATATCTGTGAGTCTGCTTCTTTTTTGTTATATTCACTAGTTTGTTGTATTTTTTAGATTCCACATTAAGTGATATCACACAGTATTTCTCTTTCTCTGTCTGACTTATTTCACTTAGCATAACACCCTCTAAGTCCATCCATGTTGTTGCAAATGGAAAATTTTCATTCTTTTTTATGACTGATTAGTATTCCATTGTAAATATATACCAAATTTTCTTTATCCATTCATCTGTTGTTGGACTCTTAGGCTGCTTCCTTATCTTGGCAATTGTAAATAATGCTGCTATAACATTGGGGTTCATGTATCTTTTCTAATTAGTGTTTTTGTTTTGTTCAGATATATACCCAGGGGTGGAATTGCTGTCATATGGTAGTTCTACTTTTAGTTTTTTTTAGAAAGCGCCATACTGTTTTCCACAGTGGCTACACCAATTTACATTCCCACCAGCAGTGTACGAGTGTTCCCTTTTCTTCACATCCTCACCAACAGTTGTTATTTGTGTTCCTTTTGATGACAGTCATCAAATTTATACAATTCATTGTATATTATTTTCTACAAAAAATACATTTTAAAGCATAGGTCTATCAGCAAGAAAAATGTAAGTGAACATAAGAAGTTATTTCCCAATACTTAAAACGTATATACCAAATAAATTATAAAAATTATGAGGTTCAAATCATAAACAGAGCTTTGTCTTATATCTTTATATTTGAGTTCAAAACAATCATGTAATCGCCACAAAAGACTTGATCTTGATGGTTCCCATAACCTGTATGTACTCAGCATTTAACCCAGAGTCTGATATATAGTAGATGATTAATAAATGTTTGTTAACTTCATGGATTAATCATTTTTGAAAAGTGAATTTATTTTTAAAGCCATAAGTTCTATTTTTTCAAGTTTTGAAAAGTAAAGACCCAAATAATTTTTATATGCATTCAAGAATTTAAGCCGAGGTAAAATGCAGTTAAAGACCAAAATTTGAACTAACTCAGGATGTTACCTATCTGTTGCAGAGTGACATCAACACAGGTACTTGCTGTATTATCTGAAAGTTGAGGTTGTAGTATCTGTATATTTCAAAATTATAATCTAATACTTTTCATGACCTTTAAAGAATATATTTTTGAATTTGAATATTTTTCCCAATAACTAATCTTTCTTATTGTCTTTTCTCCACTACAAATTGTATCCAGTCAGAAATAACTTTGCTTTGCTCCCAAAGGAAAAGAACAGCTTTACATTAGTAAAACAAATTTAAAATAATACCATCAATATTGATCAGACCTTTGTATTATTTTATTAGAATCAGTGATGAAAACATACTTCTATTAAATCTTTTATAGTAAATCATATTGATTTATTATTTTTCCACCCAAGGCAAGTGAAATTGTTAATGAAGACTAATTTTTTAGTTTGGCAGGCAACATGAAATCATTTTCCATCTTTGACTAGGAAATCAGTACAGGAAAAATCCTATGCATGTGATGGATGTGGGAAACCTTGCCAACCAACCTTTGCCACCACTCATTTCACCTGGTTTACAAAGCTTTTTATACATCAGAAAATTCACACCAAGAGAAAGTTTTTAAAACTAGAGAATGTGGGAACCCTTCCAGCCAAAAATATAAATAAATTTCTTCTATATCCCCTAGCCTATGCAAAAGACATTTCAAACACCACATCTAAAACCAAGTTTTGATTTACCCCCAAGTCTCCTCCTTTCTTCCTTCTGTTATTAAATGACGTCAACATTTGCCAAATTTGCTCAGGTCCCAAAACTGAGGGCAATCTTTAACTCCTCTCTTTCCCTTAACCACTACATTCAATCCAACCACAAATTTTATTTGCACTACCTTCTAAATAGAACCAGAATCAACCATTTCTTATCTCTTCCATAGCCGAAGTCTAATCCTCTCTCTCATTTTTTCACCTGCCCTACTGCAGTAGCCTCTTGACTCCAATCTACACTGATATCTAAGTTTCAATCTTTCATCAATTTAAAACTTTTTTCTCCACCGGCTTTGGTCTGACTCAGGCTCCATGAGAAAAGAACCTTCACTATTGGCTCCTTCATTCATTCCCACCTTGTTTGTCTGTTTCTCCTCCCACACTCTCCGTGTTCTATTTGTCACCTCCAGAACCGCTAGTAGTGATAGTGTTACTGAGTCCAAGCTCATAATGCTCACTGCACAACAGGCCCATAAATCATGAGATTAGTTGTTGGGGCAAGGAATAGCGGCTCTATTTGGAAATCCCACAGACTGAGAGGATGGTGGATTAGTGTCCCAAAGGACCATCTTACCTGAATTAGAATTGAGACTTCCGTGATACTAAAAGGGGAGGGGGTGTGGCTGGTTGTGGCAAACTTCTTGGTGCAGGAATCCTTTGTTCTTGCAGCTGTCCAGGTAAGTCTGGTCAAAATGTTCCTATAAACCTCCAACAATATAAATTTATTTTCTGTTCTGCAACTTTTTATCTCTATATGAATGGAAGAGTGCTACACCTTTAAAGGTCAGAGCCTTGAGAATGGGCTATCATGTATATTTCAGGCTATAGGCAACATTCTTTTACAAAAGGTGCAGAGTCAGCATGACTAAGCAGAAGCAACAGAGCTCAAGGGTTAGAGCTAAAGGAATAGATCCAGTATGGAGTCAGGTTGCTTCTTCTCTGTTACAATAAGGAAAACATGCAAAGAGGCCCTCATGTGACTCTTCAAAGACCAAAACGATTTGATCCAAGAGCTATTCACTTTCAGATAGAAACATAAAAGCAGTTGGATTATTTCTCCTTCTAACCTTCCAGTGTGCCTCTTATAGAAATAATGCCTAAAGAGATAGGCAAGCTGAAGAAGGAAAACAAAGATGGCAGAAAGAAAAGAAACATAAATATAAAATATGGTTTTGTGTAATAATCATTTCTCAAAATAAAACAGAATGAGATAAAGAGTTATTTGGGTTATTCAGGGAAAGAAGGTGATTGGATCAAACCACAAAGATATGAGTTAGAAAGAAGAGCCCAGGACTGTGTGATTTCAGTCAGGACAATGGGCACATCAAAAGTCTGATATAGGTGCAAGAGGGTAAGAGGTGAAGATAAAACAAGTTGCTAATCTTGCAGAGAAGGAAATTTGGGGAGATTGCCAAGGAGATTTGCTTCCATATTGTCTTTGGACAGGAGAGATTAGAAGCCAGATAGTAGAAGTTAAAAAGAAGTGTTAACTGAGTCTAGTTACAGACTAGACGTATGTAGGATCTCAGTAAGGTTTGATAGAAAAAGGAATGAGCACAAATAGGGGGTACATAAAAGAAGCAGAATCAAGCAGCTTCCTTATTTTTAATGGACTTGTAAGTTTCTGTATGGGTAAGAGACTAACCCTATAAATATGGGAACCTGAGGATAATATGGAGTGAGTGGGAATTCAGAAGAGTGAACAGAGTTTTGATGAGGTACAGAAGGAAGGGATCCAGAGCCCGGGTGAAAAGAAGACTGTAAATGAAGAAGAGAGAAATTCCTTTCTGTGATAACAGAGGTAAGTGGGAGAAAATAGATTTGGGGAGAGTGTTCTGTGGAGGGAGAAAATGACAGCTGGCATGGGTCTTGTGTAGAGCAGGGAGATTTTTAAGAGGATTAACCCCATCCCCCATGTGTCAATTTCTACCCCTGTACAATGGACACTAAATGCAACAGCCTCATAGGGTAGTTGTGATGATTAAATCAGTAATGTGTAAAGAGGCTAAGAACTGAGGGACCTTCAAGATGGCAGGGGAGTAAGACATGGAGATCACCTTCCTCCCCAAAAATACATCAAAAATACATCTACGAGAGTAAGGCAAGATGGCGGAAGAGTAAGACGCGGAGATCACCTTCCTTCCCACAGATACAGTAGAAATACATCTACAAGTGGAACTGCTCCTACAGAACACCCACTGAACGCTGGCAGAAGACGTCAGACCTCCCAAAAGGCAAGAAAATCCCCACGTACTTGGGTAGGGCAAAAGAAAAAAGAAATAACAGAGACAAAAGAATAGGGATGCGACCTGCACCAGTGGGAGGGAGCTGTGAAGGAGGAAAGGTTTCCACACACTAGGAAGCCCCTTCGTGGGCAGAGACTGCGGGTGGCAGAAGGGGGAAGCTTCGGAGCCACAGAGGAGAGCACAGCCACAGGGGTGCGGAGGGCAAAGCGGAGAGATTCCCGCACGGAGGATCGGTGCTGAGTAGCACTCACCAGCCAGAGAGGCTTGTCTGCTCAGCCTCCGGGGCGGGCGGGGCTGGGAGCTGAGGCTCGGGCTTTGGTGCTAGCCGGGAGGGAGTCCAGGAAAAAGTCTGCAGCTGCCGAAGAAGCAAGAGACTTTTTCTTGCCTCTTTGTTTCGCGGCGCGCAAGGAGAGGGGATTCAGAGCGCCACCTAAATGAACTCCAGAGACGGGTGTGAGCCGCGTCTATCAGCGCAGACCCCAGAGGCGGGCGTGAGCCACGGCTATCAGCGCGGACCCCAGAGACAGGCAGGAGACGCTAAGGCTGCTGCTACCGCCACCAACAAGAAGCCTATGTGCGAGCACAGGTCACTATCCACACCGCCCCTCCCGGGAGCTGGTGCAGCCTGACACTGCCAGGCTCCTGTGATCCGGGGACAACTTCCCCGGGAGAACGCACGGCATGCCTCAGGCTGCTGCAACATCACACTGGCCTCTGCCGCCACAGGCTCGTCCCGCATCCGTACCCCTCCCTCCCCCTCTCCTGAGTGAGCCAGAGCCCCCGAAGCAGCTGCTCCTTTAACCCTGTCCTGTCTGGGAGGGGAACAGACGCCCTCAGGCGACCTATATGCAGAGGCGGGTCCAAATCCAAAGCTGAACTCCGGGAACTGTGCGAACAAAGAAGAGAAAGGGAAATCTCTCCCAGCAGCCTCAGAAGCAGCAGATTAAAGCTCCACAAACAACTTGATGTGCCTGTATCTGTTGAATACCTGAATAGACAACGAATCATCCCAAATTCAAGAGGTGGACTTTGGGAGCAGGATATATTAATTTTTCCCCTTTTCCTTTTTTTGTGAGTGGATGTGTGTATGCTTCTGGGTGAGATTTTGTCTGTATAGCTTTGTTTTCACCATTAGTCCTACGGTTAGGTCCGTCCGTTTTTTTTTTTTTTTTTTACCTAAAAATAATTTTTTTTTCCTAATAAATGTTTTCTTAATAATTTTTTCCTTATTTTCTATTTTTGGAGATTAAAAAAATTTTTAATAAGTTTTTTCATATTTTTTATTTTAAAAATTAAATTTTTTTTCTTAGTAAATTTTTTTCTTAATAATTTTTTCTTATTTTTTATTATAAAAAATAATAAATCTATTTTTAAAAATTAAAGAAAAATTTTTTTCTGAATACATTTATTCTTAATAATTTTTTTTCTTATTTTTTATTATAATAGCTTTATTTTATTTTATTTTATTTTATCCTCTTTCTTTCTTTCTATTTTTTTTCTCCCTTTTATTCTGAGCCATGTGGATGAAAGGCTCTTGGTGCTCCAGCCAGGCATCAGAGCTGTGCCTCTGAGGTGGGAGAGCCAACTTCAGGACACTGGTCCACAAGAGACCTCCCAGCTCCACGTAATACCAAACGGCAAAAATCTCTCAGAGATCTCCATCTCAACATCAAGACCCAGCTTCACTCAACGACCAGCAAGATACAGTGCTGGACACCCTATGCCAAACAACTAGCAAGACAGGAACACAGCCCCATCCATTAGCAGAGAGGCTGCCTAAAATCACAATAAGGCCACAGACACCCCAAAACACACCAGCAGACGTGGACGTGCCCACCAGAAAGACAAGATCCAGCCTCATCCACCAGAACACAGGCACTAGTCCCCTCCACCAGGAAGCCTACACAACCCACTGAACCAACCTTAGCCACTGGGGACAGATACCAAAAACAATGGGAAGTACAAACCTGCAGCCTGTGAAAAGGAGACCCCAAACACAGAAAGATAAGCAAAATGAAAAGACAAAAAAACACACAGCAGATGAAAGAACAGGGTCAAAACACACCAGACCTAACAAATGAAGAGGAAATAGGCAGTCTACCTGAAAAAGAATTCAGAATAATGATAATAGAGATGATCCAAAATCTTGGAAATAGAATAGACAAAATGCAAGAAACATTTAACAAGGATGTAGAAGAACTAAAGAGAAACCAAGCAATGATGAAAAACACAATAAATGAAATTAAAAATACTCTAGACGGGATCAATAGCAGAATAACTGAGGCAGAAGAACGGATAAGTGACCTGGAAGGTAAAATAGTGGAAATAACTACTGCAGAGCAGAATAAAGAAAAAAGAATGAAAAGAACTGAGGACAGTCTCAGAGACCTCTGGGACAACATTAAACACACCAACATTCGAATTATAGGGGTCCCAGAAGGAGAGAAAAAGAAAGGGACTGAGAAAATATTTGAAGAGATTATAGTTGAAAACTTCCCTAATATGGGAAAGGAAATAGTTAATCAAGTCCTGGAAGCACAGAGAGTCCCATACAGGATAAATCCAAGGAGAAACACGCCAAGACACATATTAATCAAACTATCAAAAATTAAATATAAAGAAAACATTAAAAGCAGCAAGGGAAAAACAACAAATAACACACAAGGGAATCCCCATAAGGTTAACAGCTGATCTTTCAGCAGAAACTCTGCAAGCCAGAAGGGAGTGGCAGGATATACTTAAAGTCATGAAGGAGAAAAACCTACAACCAAGGTTACTCTACCCAGCAAGGATCTCACTCAGAATTGATGGAGAAATTAAAACCTTTACAGACAAGCAAAAGCTGAGAGAGTTCAGCACCACCAAACCAGCTTTACAACAAATGCTAAAGGAACTTCTCTAGGCAAGAAACACAAGAGAAGGAAAACACCTACAATAACAAACACAAAATATTTAAGAAAATGGGAATAGGAACATACATATCAATAATTATCTTAAATGTAAATGGATTAAATGCTCCCACCAAAAGACACAGACTGGCTGAATGGATAGGAAAACAAGACCCATATATATGCTGTCTACAAGAGACCCACTTCAGACCTAGAGACATATACAGACTGAAAGTGAGGGGGTGGAAAAAGATATTCCATGCAAATGGAAATCAAAAGAAAGCTGGAGTAGCAATTCTCATATCAGACAAAATAAACTTTAAAATAAAGATTATTACAAGAGACAAAGAAGGACACTATATAATGATCAAGGGATCGATCCAAGAGGAAGGTATAAAAATTGTAAATGTTTATGCACCTAACATAGGACCACTTCAATACATAAGGCAAATACTAACAGCCATAAAAGGGGAAATCGACAGTAACACAATCAGAGTAGGGGACTTTAATACCCCACTTTCACCAATGGACAGATATTCCAAAATGAAAATAAATAAGGAAACACAAGCTTTAAATGATACATTAAACAAGATGGACTTAATTGATATTTATAGGACATTCCACCCAAAAACAACAGGATACACATTTTTCTCAAGTGCTCATGGAACATTCTCCAGGATAGATCATATTTTGGGTCACAAATCAAGCCTTGGTAAATTTAAGAAAATTGAAATCATATCAAGTATCTTTTCCAACCAGAACGCTATGAGACTAGATATCAATTACAGGAAAAGATATGTAAAAAATACAAACACATGGAGGCTACACAATACACTACTTAATAACGAAGTGATCACTGAAGAAATCAAAGGGGAAATCAAAAAATACCTAGAAACAAATGACAATGGAGACACGACGACCCAAAACCTATGGGATGCAGCAAAAGCAGTGCTAAGAGGGAAGTGTATAGCAATACAAGCCTACATCAAGAAACAGGAAACATCTCGAAGAAACAACCTAACCTTACACCTAAAGCAATTAGAGAAAGAAGAGCAAAAAAACCCCAAAGCTAGCAGAAGGAAAGAAATCATAAAGATCAGATCAGAAATAAATGAAAAAGAAATGAAGGAAACAATAGCAAAAATCAATGAAACTAAAAGCTGGTTCTTCGAGAAGATAAACAAAATTGATAAACCATTAGCCAGACTTATCAAGAAAAAAAGGGAGAAGACTCAAATCAATAGAATTAGAAATGAAAAAGGAGAAGTAACCACTGACACTGCAGAAATACAAATGATCATGAGAGATTACTACAAGCAACTTTATGCCAATAAAATGGGCAACTTGGAAGAAATGGACAGATTCTTAGAAATGCACAACCTACCGAGACTGAACCAGGAAGAAATAGAAAATATGAACAGACCAATCACAAGCACTGAAATTGAAACTGTGTTTAAAAATCTTCCAACAAACAAAAGCCCAGGACCAGATGGCTTCACTGGCGAATTCTATCAAACATTTAGAGAAGAGTTAAGACCTACCCTTCTCAAACTCTTCCAAAGTATTGCAGAGGGAGGAACACTCCCCAACTCATTCTACAAGGCCACCATCACTCTGATACCAAAACCAGACAAAGATGTCACAAAGAAAGAATACTACAGAACAATATCACTGATGAACATAGATGCAAAAATCCTCAACAAAATACTAGCAAACAGAATCCAACAGCACATTAAAAGGATTATACACCATGATCAAGTGGGGTTTATTCCAGGAATGCAAGGATTCTTCAATATACGCAAATCAATCAACGTGATATATCATATTAACAAATTGAAGGAGAAAAACCATATGATCATCTCAATAGATGCAGAGAAAGCTTTCGACAAAATTCAACACCCATTTATGATAAAAGCCCTGCAGAAAGTAGGCATAGAGGGAATTTTCCTCAACATAATAAAGGCCATATATGACAAACCCACAGCCAACATTGTCCTCAATGGTGAAAAACTGAAACCATTTCCACTAAGATCTGGAACAAGACAAGGTTGCCCACTCTCACCACTATTATTCAACATAGTTTTGGAAGTGTTAGCCACAGCAATCAGAGAAGAAAAAGAAATAAAAGGAATCCAAATTGGAAAAGAAGTAAAGCTGTCACTGTTTGCAGATGACATGATACTATACATAGAGAATCCTAAAACTGCCACCAGAAAACTACTAGAGCTAATCAATGAATTTGGTAAAGTAGCAGGATACAAAATTAATGCACAGAAATCTCTTGCATTCCTATATACTAATGACGAAAAATCTGAAAGTGAAATTAAGAAAACACTCCCGTTTACCATTGCAACAAAAAGAATAAAATATCTAGGAATAAACCTACCTAAGGAGACAAAAGACCTGTATGCAGAAAATTATAGGACACTGATGAAAGAAATTAAAGATGATACAAATAGATGGAGAGATATACCATGTTCTTGGATTGGAAGAATCAACATTGGGAAAATGACTCTACTACCCAAAGCAATCTACAGATTCAATGCAATCCCTATCAAACTACCACTGGCATTTTCCACAGAACTAGAACAAAAAATTTCATAATTTGTATGGAGACACAAAAGACCCCGAATAGCCAAAGCAATCTTGAGAACGAAAAATGGAGCTGGAGGAATCAGGCTCCCTGACTTCAGACTATATTACAAAGCTACATTAATCAAGACAGTTTGGTACTGGCACAAAACCAGAAATATAGATCAATGGAACAGGATAGAAGGCCCAGAGATAAACCCACGCACATATGGTCACCTTATCTTTGATAAAGGAGGCAAGCATATACAGTGGAGAAAAGACAGCCTCTTCAGTAAGTGGTGCTGGGAAAATTGGACAGGTACATGTAAAAGTATGAAATTAGAACACTCCCTGACACCATACACAAAAATAAACTCAAAATGGATTAAAGACCTAAGTGTAAGGCCAGACACTATCAAACTCTTAGAGGAAAACATAGGCAGAACACTCTATGACATAAATCACAGCAAGATCCTTTTTGACCCAGCTCCTAGAGAAATGGAAATAAAAACACAAATAAACAAATGGGACCTAATGAAACTTAAAAGCTTTGCACAGCAAAGGAAACCATAAACAAGACCAAAAGACAACCCTCAGAATGGAAGAAAATATTTGCAAATGAAGCAACTGACAAAGGATTAATCTCCAAGATTTACAAGCAGCTCATGCAGCTCAATAACAAAAAAACAAACAACCCAATCCAAAAATGGGCAGAAGACCTAAATAGACATTCCTCCAAAGAAGATATACAGATTGCCAACAGACACATGAAAGAATGCTCAACATCCTTAATCATTAGAGAAATGCAAATCAAAACTACAATGAGGTATCATCTCACATCGATCAGAATGGCCATCATCAAAAAATCTAGAAACAATAAATGCTGGAGAGGGTGTGGAGAAAAGGGAACCCTCTTGCACTGTTGGTGGGAATGTAAATTGATACAGCCACTATGGAGAACAGTATGGATGTTCCTTAAAAAACTAAAAATAGAACTACCATATGACCCAGCTATCCCACTACTGGGCATATACCCTGAGAAAACCATAATTCAAAAAGAGTCATGTACCAAAATGTTCATGGCAGCTCTATTTACAATAGCCAGGACATGGAAGCAACCTAAGTGTCCATCAGCGGATGAATGGATAAAGAAGATGTGTCACATATATACAATGGAATATTACTCAGCCATAAAAAGAAACGAAATTGAGTTATTTGTAGTGAGGTGGATGGAGTTAGAGTCTATCATACAGAGTGAAGTAAGTCAGGAAGAATAAAACAAATACAGTATGCTAATACATATATATGGAATCTAAGGGGAAAAAAAATGGTCATGAAGAACCTAGTGGCAAGATGGGAATAAAGACACAGACCTACTAGAGAATGGACTTGAGGATATGGAGAGGGGGAAGGGTAAGCTGTGACAAAGTGAGAGAGTGGCATGGACATATATACACTACCAAACTTAAAATAGATAGCTAGTGGGAAGCAACTGCATAGCACAGGGAGATCAGCTCGGTGCTTTGTGACCACCTAGAGGGGTGGGATAGGGAGGGTAGGAGAGAGGGAGATGTAAAAGGGAAGAGATATGGGAACATATGTATGTGTATAACTGATTCACTTTGTTATAAAGCAGAAACTAACCCACCATTGTACAGCAATTATACTCCAACAAAGATGTTAAAAAAATTTTTTTAAATAAATAAATAACGTGGAAAGTAAAAAAAATAAAGAAAATAAAGACTATTACAAGAGACAAAGAAGGACACTACATAATGGTAAAGGGATCAATCCAAGAAGAAGATATAACAATGGTACATATTTATGCAGCCAACATAGGAGCATCTCAATACATAAGGCAAATGCTAACAGCCATAAAAGAGGAAATTGACAGTAATACAATCCTAGTAGGGGACTTTAATACCCCACCTTCACCAGTGGACAGATCATCCAAATTGAAAATAAGTAAGGAAACACAAGATTTAAATGATACATTAAACAAGATGGACTTAATTGATATTTATAGACATTCCAACCAAAAACGACAGAATACACTTTCTTCTCAAGTGCTCATGGAACATTCTCCAGGATAGATCATATCTTGAGTAACAAATCAAGCCTTGGTAAATTTAAGAAAATTGAAATTATATCAAGTATCTTTTCTGACCACAACACTATCAGATTAGATATCAATTACAGGGAAAAAATCTGTAAAAAATACAAAAACATGGAGGCTAAACAATACACTACTAAATAACCAAGAGGTCACTGAAGAAATCAGAGGAAATCAAAAAATACCTAGAAACAAATGACAGTGAAAACGTGATGACCCAAAACCTACGGGATTCAACAAAAGCAGTTCTAAGAAGGAAGTTTATAGCAATACAAGCCTACCTCAAAAAACAAGAAAAATCTCAAATAAACAACCTAACCTTACACCTAAAGCAATTAGAGAAAGAAGAACAAAAAGACCCCAAGTTAACAGAAGGAAATAAATCATAAAGATCAGATCAGAAATAAATGAAAAAGAAATGAAGGAAACAATAGCTAAGATCAACAAAGCTAAAAGCTGGTTCTTTGAGAAGATAAACAAAATTGATAAACCATTAACCAGACTCAAGAAAAAAAAGGGAGAAGACTCAAATCAATAGAATTAGAAATGAAAAAGGAGAAGTAGCAACTGATACTGCAGAAATAAAAAGAATCATGAGAGATTACTACAAGCAACTATATGCCCATAAAATGGACAACCTGCAAGAAATGGATAAATTCATAGAAAAGCACAACCTTCCAAGACTGAACCAGGAAGAAATAGAAAATATGAACAGACCAATCACAAACACTGAAATTGAAGCAGTGATTAAAAATCTTCCAGAAAACAAAAGCTAGGACCAGATGGCTTCACAGATGAATTCTATCAAAATTTAGAGAAGAGCTAACACCTATCATTCTCAAATTCTTCCAAAATATAGCAGAGGGAGGAACACTCCCAAACTCATTCTGCGAGGCAACCATCACCCTGATATCAACACCAGACGAAGATGTCACAAAAAAAGAAAACTACATGCCAACATCACTGATGAACATAGATGCAAAAATTCTCAACAAAATACTAGCAAACAGAATCCAACAGCATATTAAAAGGATCATACACCATGACCCAGTGGGGTTTTTCCCAGGAATGCAAGGATTCTTTAATATATGCAAATCAATCAATGTGATACACCATATTAACAAATTGAAAAATAAAACCATATGATCACCTCAATAGATGCAGAAAAAGCTTTCAACAAAATTCATTTATGATAAAAACTCTCCAGAAAGTAAGCATGGAGGGAACTTCCCTCAACACAGTAAAGGCCATATATGACAAACCCACAGGAAACATCGTCTCAAAGATTAAAAAATGAAACCATTTGCTCTAAGATCAGGAACAAGACAAGGTTGTCCACTCTCACCACTATTATTCAACATAGTTTTGGAAGTTTTAGCCATAGCAATCAGAGAAGAAACAGACATTAAAAAAATCCATATCGGAAAAGAAGAAGTAAAACTGTCACTGTTTGCAGATGACATGATACTATACATAGAGAATCCTAAAAATGCTACCAGAAAACTACTACAGCAAATCAATGAATTTGGTAAAGTACAGGATACGGAATTAATGCACAGAAGTCTATTGCATTCCTATACACTAATGATGAAAAATCTGAAAGAGAAATTAAGGAAACACTCCCATTTACCAATGCAACAAAAAGAATAAAATACCTAAGAATAAACCTACCTAGGAGACAAAAGACCTGTTTGCAGAAAACTATACGACACTGATGGAAATAATTAAAGATGATACAAACAGCTGGAGAAATATACCATGTTTTTGGATTGGACGAATCAATATTGTGAAATGACTATACTACCCAAAACAATCTACAGATTCAATGCAATCCCTATCAAACTACCAATGGCATTTTTCACAGAACTAGAACAAAGAATTGCACAGTTTGTATGGAAACACAAAAGACCCCAAATAGCTAAAGCAATCTTGATAAAGAAAAACGGAGTTGGAGGTATCAGACTCCCTGACTTCAGATTATACTACAAAGCTACAGTTATCAAGATAGTATGGTACTGGCACAAACACAGAAATATAGATCAATGGAACAGGATAGAAAGCCCAGAGATAAACCCACGCACATATGGTCACCTTATCTTTGATAAAGGAGGCAAGAATATACAATGGATAAAAGACAGCCTCTTCAGTAAGTGGTGCTGGGAAAACTGCACAGCTACATGTAAAAGAATGAAATTAGAACACTCCCTAACACCGTATACAAAAATAAACTCAAATGGATTAAAGACCTAAATGTAAGGCCAGACACCATCAAACTCTTAGAGGAAAACATAGGCAGAACACTCTATGACATACGTCACAGCAATATCCTTTTTGTCCCACCTCCTAGGGAAATGGAAATAAAAACAAAAGTAAAGAAATGGGACCTAAGGAAACTTAAAAGCTTTTGCACAACAAAGGAAACCTTAAACAAGATGAAAAGACAACCCTCAGAATGGGAAAAAATATTTGCAAATGAAACAACTGACAAAGGATTAATCTCCAAAATATACAAGCAGCTCATGCAGCTCAATAACAAAAAAACAAACAACCCAATCCAAAAATGGGCAGAAGACCTAAATAGACATTTCTCCAAAGAAGATATACAGATTGCCAACAAACACATGAAAGGATGCTCAACATCACTGATCATTAGAGAAATGCAAATCAAAACTACATTGAGGTATCACCTCACACCGGTCAAAATGATCATCAACAAAAAATCTACAAACAGTAAATGCTGGAGAGGGTGTGGAGAAAAGGGAACCCTCTTGCACTGTTGGTGGGAATGTAAATTGATACAGCCACTATGGAAAACAGTATGGAGGTTCCTTAAAAAACTAAAAATAGAACTACCATATGATTCAGCAATCCCACTACTGGGCATATACCCTGAGAAAACCATAATTCAAAAAAAGTCATGTACCACAAAGTTCATTGCAGCTCTATTTACAATAGCCAGGACATGGAAGCAACCTAAGTGTCCATCGACAGATGAATGGATAAAGAGGATGTGGCACATATATACAATGGAATATTACTGAGCCATAAAAAGAAACGAAATTGAGTTATTTGTAGTGAGGTGGATGGACCTAGAGTCTGTCAGACTGAGTGAAGTAAGTCAGAAAGGGAAAAGCAAATACCATACGCTAACACATATATATGGAATCTAAAAATAATAAATGGTTCTGACGAACCTAGGGGCAGGACAGGAAAGATGCAGACGTAGAGAATGGACTTGAGGGCACGGAGAGGCAGAAGGGTAAGCTGGGACGACATGAGAGAGTAGCATTGACATATATACGTTACCAAATGTAAAATAGGTAGCTAGTGGGAAGCAGCTGCATCACATAGCGAGATCAGCTCGGTGCTTTGTGACCACCTAGAGGGGTGGGATAAGGAAGTTGAGAGGGAGATGCCAGAGGGAGGGGATATGGTGATATATGTATACATATAGCTGATTCACTTTGTTATACAGCAGAAGCTAACACAACGTTGTAAAGCAGTTATATTCCAATAAAGATGTTTTAAAAAAAAAGAATGAAAATTGAAAAAAAAAAAAGAGGCTAGGAACTGTAACTGATGTAAATTAACCTCTCACTGCATGTTAGATATTATCATTCAGTTCTGTCACTTTCCACAACTGCAAAATAATTCTTTCTGTCATAACAATCAATGGTTAGATAGAGCCTTAACATACACAAATTATTTTAGTGATAATTATCCTAATTGTTTTCCTGCACAATTCAATTTAGATGCCAAGCAACATAATTTTCATATTGTACAGATGAGGAAACTAAGCCTCCAACAATGGCTTGTCTCGTTTCACATGGCTGGTGTATAGCAGAGTCATGGCCCCAACACAAGTGTTTGGAACCCCAAGTTCTACTGTCTTGACACTAAACTCTTTTCTGAATAAAGGAGAACTTATGAACAGATTTTCACCCTCCCCCCAAAACTTTTGTCACTTGTTGAATTGCGATTTCCTTGCTTCTTGCCTTTCTCGAGGGAAAGAATTCATTCGAGATGCATAGAACATTTTTAAGTAGCAAGAGTTTTATTAAGCAAAAGTGGAAGTACTCTCCCGAGAAAGGATGAGAATAAGCTGTCTGGAAACCAGAAGCAGCCCTGCAATGGGGTAGGGTTGGGTTTTTTAGAGTAGTGTTCCCTCCCTGTGTCCTGCATCATTTGACTGACAAGTTGATTGACAGCTTTCGGTTATATAACTTTTCTCCTAGTGTGCAGGCACTTACCCATAAGCACCCAAGTGAAACCCACGGAAGGGAAGGGGTAAAAAATACAATGCTAATTTATTACAAATACAGCATAATGAACCCCAGGTTACCCTGAGTCACATTTTAGGTCTTGGTGCACCTGCGCCAACCTGTGGTGGTGGATTTATCTTGCTTGGTCCTGATGTGGTTGGAAACCTATCGGTGGTCCCTGACTACAGGAGGGAGGATCTCTGGGTGTGTTCTGATCATCAGTGTCCCAGTGGGGGAGGAAAAGATGAACCGTCCAGGATGGGGCAAGACCCGCTCATGTCTGACTAGCTACCTAACATTTTGACTAATTGTGGTCATCACCAGACCAAAGATTTTAAAACAACAACTCAACTTCAACAAATCGGTCCTTCTGTCTCCTTTGCCCCTCGCTGAAAGATGAATGTAAAAAGAGAACCTTTCATCTGATCACAGTGTGGTAGTTCAAACTCTAAATATCATACCCACATTCAAAGCAAGAACAAGGGGTGTGGGCTTCCCTGGTGGCGCAGTGGTTGAGAATCTGCCTGCCAACGCAGGGGACACGGGTTGGAGCCCCGGTCTGGGAAGATCCCACATGCCGCGGAGCAACTAGGCCCGTGAGCCACAACTACTGAGCCTGCGCGTCTGGAGCCTGTGCTCCGCAACAAGAGAGGCTGCGTTAATGAGTAGCCCACGCACCGCGATGAAGAGTGGCCCCCACTTGCCGCAACTAGAGAAAGCCCTCGCACAGAAATGAAGACCCAACACAGCCATAAATAAATAAATAAATAAAATTTAAAAAAAAAAAAAAAAAAAAAAAAGAACAAGGGGTGTAATGATAGAACCACCATCTACTCTTTTTAACAGGAAAACGAAAGTTTTCCCAAAGTTCCCACAGCATCTTCCTTTACATCGGAACGAGGTCACATGACCTAGTCTACACCTGATGTCAGTAGGGAACATGGAACAATGGACTCATCTAGGGCTGGGCACATGGTCATCCCAAACAAAATCAGGTCATCCTACACTGGTGATAAGAAGGGGGAATGAATATTGGGCAAACAACTAACCGTGCCAGTCGCAAACACTTCATGATTCCCCAAGCTGGCAAGAGGAGAGCCAGGTTCAATAGAAGTAGCCTGTAAGAGAACAAAAAATGAGGGCAATAATGCACTGAGAACCAGGTCTTATCAAGGAATGAGATTATTTTAAGACCTTAGAGAGGTGGCAGGTTTTCCCCATTAATATTTAATTTCTTGCTAACACAGACTCAAAGCTATACTTACTTTTATTTGTGAAATAGAGTAACATGGGCTTTTTTCTTGCACTTCAAGTATGTGGAACAATCTATCAGCTACATCCGTCTTCTGAGTTCTCTCCTGCTCTGCATCCTTTCAGAAACATTGGCAATTTAAAGTAGCCTTCAGTAGAACCCGAAGCAATGAATCGTGGAATTTTCAAGCCTTTTGACATTACCAGCAGAGGACAAAGCTTTGAGTACAGATGGTTGTTGAGGACAAAGATAACTGAAAGAATTGAGCATCACCAAAGAACGTGACCCTTGGCCTGCATACCCAACTGTCTTTCTGTGGACGTCAGTGTGATCCTGGGGAAATCACCTCAAACGCACATGGAGATGGGATTAAAAAGATGTCCCCTTTCATCTGGTCTGCTCTTTCCCTCCCAGACACTAGGATGGGATGTTATAAGAGGCCCCCTCATGCTGTTACTTAGTGTACCTGTCTGGGACTTGGAGACTGGCTGTTTCTATACATAAGTCTCCCCACCAAGTCCTCCCTTCATCCCCTTCCCCATTCACCACCACCTGTCCCCGAACTAGATTACAGATAGGTAAGTCAGTTGGGACAATCTTTTCTTAAAAGATTGCACAGTTCTTATTATGTCATCAATGGAAGCATACCAATTATTCAAGATATAGATAAATAGTTCCACATCTTCCCAGAAAGCAGGTAATTAAAAATATACAAATGTGAAGATATGTAAATTTTAGCTAAACCTTTAGAGAAGATTTATTATTTATCAAGTAAAAAATAGACCCTTAATTTGAGTCCACTCTGCTTGGACCAACTCCACAAGCTCCAGGCCTGCCCCTCCCTCCTCCAGCACAGCCATCTCCTTCTTCAAGGCCCAGGCCAGTACCCCCCTCCCTTGCCCACCATCTTCTTCACCTCCTATCTCACTTTTATGCAAATATGGAACAAATGTCCTGTCATCGTTCTGAGACATTGCCTCTGTGACCAACCATTATAATTTTTCCAAACACACACTATTTTAACTCTACTTTAAACTTTTCATCCAGGTTGCTACCATCACTGAGGAGAATTAAGGGGAGAGTGTGTGCTGACTTTTTGATAAAGCAATTGAGACAAAGAAAACAACACTGGACAGGAGCTAGTCCAGAGGCCACAAGATGTGGTGGGCAGTGAGTGAGCAGGGTTTGTGGAGGAGCAGAGAAGGGTGTGCAGAGCTGGACAGCTCCCCAAAGCAGCAAGTCACCACCAGGATGTAAAGCACACTCAGCCTTTCTTAAGGAATCTCCAAATCACCCAGAGGAGAAAATCTTGGAAAAAAATCTGAACTTCCTGTAGTTAAGAAAGGACAAGGACATCTATCCATTGGATTTTGTTATGAAAAGTGAAAGTAGAAATCCCCAGTTACTAAATGGCAGAGTAAAGGAATTTCTGCATTCTCAAAATGACTCTTAAACATCATGTAGAAAAGAGACAGAAATAAAAGCTCTTTGATGATCTGGGTGATAACTCTAATCACGGACCATTATTTGTTGTTGTTGTTGTTGTTTTTATATTGGAATATAGTTGACTAACAATGTTGTGTTAGTTTCAGGTGTACAGCAAAGTGATTCAGTTATACATATACATGTATCTATTCTTTTTCTAATTCTTTTCCCATTTAGGTTATTACAGACTATTGAGCAGAGTTCCCTGTGCTATACAGTAGGATGGACCACTGTTTATGAAGACAGACAGCAGACAGATGGATGAATGTCAAATGACATGGCAGACCCAAAGAAGAAGTGCCAACTCTAAGTCCCTATGGAATGAAGGGGTGAGGAAACAAATGAGATACAGCCAATTTGACCCCAATACAGAAAAGGGTTAGGAATTGGAGGAACCAATCCAAAGCAGAAGGTGTGAGGAAGTCAGAAGCTAAAAACAGATTGATTGAAAGTTTTTGTTAGGTTGAACCATATGCAATTGCCTATTGTTACAGGTTGAACTATGTCCCCTCAAAATTTATATGTGGAAGTCCTAACTCCTGGTGTGTCAAAATGTGACCTTATTTAGAAATAGGCTCATTGTAGATGTAATTAGTTAAGATGAGATCATTAGAGTAGGCCTTAAGCCAGTATGACCGGTGTCCTTATAAAAAGAGGAAATTTGGACACAGACACACACACACACGGGGAGCTCACCATGTAAAAATAAAGGCAGAGATTGTGGTGGTGCAGTTAAAACCCAAGGAATGCCAAAGATTGCCAGTGAACCCCCAGAAGCTAGGGGAGAGGCCTGGAACAGATTCTCCCTCACAGCCCTCAGAAGGAACCAACCCTGCTGACACCTTGTTCTTGGGCTTCTCGCCTCCAGAACTGTGAGACATTAAATTTCTGTTTTTTAAGCCAGTCAATCTGTGGCACTTCGATACAGCAGCCCCAAGAAATAAATCCACCTACATTTGACACTTTTAGTCCAACAAAAAAGCAGTAATTTCACTTGATTCAACCTAAATCCAAGAGATAGTTAGACTCTTGGATCCTCCCTCTCCCCAGCCCCAGCAGAGCCAAGTTTTAGTCTCTGGAGAAAGAGGGGGAGGTACTTCCAAACTTCTGTATGTCAAGCAGATTAAAGCTTAACAACTGCTATTTTAGCAGATGGAGATACATTTAATGACTAGGTGAATCTCAGAAATGGCTGTGTGGCAGGAAGAGGCTAGAGGAGGTGGAGGCTTCTGAGAGGAAGACCAATTTGAGGCCAGATTTACTAGCCCAGGAACATTCAGTGAACATGATTGCAGGAGGAGAAGGGGGTGATGCCCTGAAGATGCTGCAGAGTCTCCGAGTTGTAATTCGGAACATCACTCCTCATGGTTTCACATGCCTGGACTGCACTGGGGGAGCTTAAATGGTAAACTTAAGAATCAGATTCTATGAAAAGACAAGCCACAGACTGTGAGAAAATATTTTCAAATCACATATCGAATAAAGGACTCATATCCAAGAATATATAAAGAACTTTCAACACACTATAATAAGAAAACAAACAACTCAGTTTTTTAAAAGATTGGCAAAAGATTTGAGCAGACATCTCTCCAAAGATATACGAATTGCAAATAAACAAATGAAAAGATGTTCTGCACCATTAGTCATTAGGGAAACGCAAACCAAAACCATAATGAGATATCACATCATACCTAATATATATATATATATATATATATATATATATATATATATATATATATATATATTCTTTTCATATTATTTTCCATTATAGGCTATTGCAAGATATTGAGTATAGTTCCCTGTGCTATTCAGTAAGACCTTGTTGTTTATCTATTTTATATTTAGTAATATGTATATGTTAATCCCCAAATCTTAATTTATCCCTCCCCCCCCCTTTCCCCTTTGGTAACCATAAGTTTGTTTGCTATGTTTGTGGGTCTATTTCTGTTTTGCAGATAAGTTCTTTTGTATCATTTTTTTAGATTCAACATTTAAGCAATATCATATGATATTTGTCTTTCTCTGTCTAACTTACTTCACTTAGTATGATCATCTCTAGGTCCATCCATGTTGCTGCAAATGGCATTATTTCATTCTTTTTATGGCTGAGTAATATTCTATTGTATATGTGTACCACATCTTCTTTATCCATTCATCTGTCAATGGACATTTAGGTTGCTTCCATGTCTTGGAAATAGTGTTTTGTAAATAGTGCTGCTATGAACATTAGGGTTCATGTATCTCTCCAGATATATGCCCAGGAGTGGGATAGCTAAAATTTAAAAGACTGATCATACCAAGTGTTGGGTAAGATGTGAAGCAACTAGAACTCTCATACACTGCTGATAGGAATGTTAAAATGGTACAACTCCTTTGCAAAACATTTCAGCAGTTTCTTAAAAAGCTAAATATGCACTGGCCATACAACCCAGCCATTCCACTCTTAGCTATTACTCGAGATGAATGAAAGCATATATCCACACAAAGATTTGTTCATGAATGTTCATTGCAGCTCTATTTATAATACCTAAAACCTGGAAGTAACCCAAATGTCCATCAACAGCTGAACAGATAAACAATTTGTTATACATCTAATCAATGGATACTAACTTAGCAATAAAAATAAACCATTAATACATGCAAAAAGATGGATGAATCTTAAAATAATTATGCTGAGTGAAAGAAGTCCAACAAAAAAGGGAACATACTGTATTAATCAACTTGTATAAGACTCTAGAAAATGCAAGCTCATCTATAGTAACAGAAAGCAGATCAGTAGTTGCCTAGGGATGGGAAGGGACTGGCGAGGGATAAGAGGAAGGGATTACAAAAGGACATGAGGAGACTTTTGGGGGTAATTGATATGTTCATTATCTAATCGTGGTGATGGTTTCATGGTTTCAGGGATATATATAATATTATGTCAAAACTTATCAAATGTTACACTTGAAATATGTACAACTTATTGTATATTATTCCACAATAAAGGGGTAAAAAAAAATTAAAAAGCTAAGAAAAAAGGAAGTCTATTAAATTGAGATTTTTATGTTTTCCCTTTGCTTCTTTTAAAAAAAAGATTTTGGTGTGCTTTAAAACAAAAGACACACATAGAAAAATTGATTAAACCACAGCAAAGCCGTAATAAGAAGGACTCACGTTACTGGTAATGTTGTTAACACCAGAGGTTATATTTATTGCAAATAAGCATTGTATTTGGTTTTGAGATTCTTGATGACTGGGGAGGAGAGAAGGGCAGGCAATGTAATAGGTTGCACAGTTCTCATTAGCTCATAAATGGAAGCATACCAATTATTCAAGAGAGATTCACTCTTGAATTCTGAAAGAAATTTATCCCATGGAGCCTTAAGATGGCCATTGTATGATTTAATGAACAATTCCTCTAACAAATATTCCACAGTAATGGCCAAAACCATCTTGTGTAGCTATTTCCTCAGTTCAGACAAAGGACATATCATTAAGTCTAAACCATTATGGAGTTAAACCAATATGGTCAGAAAGGTAACATTTTGATCTATCTATAACAGCGAAGTTATATCCTTGCATCCTTCGTTATACAGGTAAACTATGCCCTGAGTCTCCAGGCCTCACCTGCTGGTAGATACACACCTGGAGTCCAAGCAAGTGTTAGCTTGTTACCTGCCAATGTACATGACCTCAGCACTCTGACAAATCTGCTGTCCTCTCAACATTTCTGCCAGATGCCGCCCCTGCTTCTACAGAATCTGCAAAGCAGGCCTCACCCAGAACAGGGCTGAGTGTTGCACAGGGCTCTGCCAACTGCTCTGCAGGTCACGGTGGCTCACTGGGCCACTTACACTGCTGCCCTCCAGCCTACAAGAGGCCTGCTTCGTTACAGTGTGTGACAGTCCTCTCACTCCTGAGGTCTGAGACTTGCAACCATGACACTAGCTAGAGGAGAGAGTAAAGTGAGTACCTGGGTGTACCCAGCTCCTTCCTCTCTCAGGATGGGTTCTCTCCTAAGAGGGCACTAGCCCCACCTCCAAGTGGACCTTGGTTAGGTCATCTGACTCATTCTCCGTGAATGGTTGGCCATCTCCAAATCCATGTAGTTGACAGGATGAGCATCAGTGGTTCTCAAACTTTCCCACACGTTAGAATCACCTGGGCATCTTTGAAAAACCACAATGTCCAGGACACATAACAGTCTCCAAGTGATTCCAGTGCACAGACAAGTTTTAAGCCTGTGGTCCTGACAGAAGCTAAAGTCCAGGTTACAAATGCATCAGAAATTCTCTTTTGTCTCCCAAGACTAATGGAATTGAGAGTTAACTTACTTTGGATGCTATCTTCTCATCCTCAGTCTTGTGCCTTTGCTGTAAATTCACCATCTAGAAGTAAGGAAGCTGAGGAATATTTAATAGAAAGAGAAATGCAAATTTGAAGGTTAAAACCAGGGAGTATGAAAAGTCTCAGTACAATCAGAAGAACAAATTTTATGCTCAAGTAAAACACATACCAGGAGTCACCCACTCCCTCCTTCGCTCTCTGCTGTTTGTTTGTTTTGTATGGAAATGATAAGTTTTGTAAAGAAAGCATATTTCAGACTCAGCCTTCCCAGGCAGGCTTCTACATCTTCTGTTTAAATGACAGCACTTAGGATGATGTATGAATTTCAAAGAGGCAATGTCCAAGCTCATCTCAGGTTTACTTGGGCATTATTATTCATGAAGCCCTTTCTGAGCTCTATTCAAGGATATCTGTAAACTGTCTCCAAAAACCAGGGACCCCTACTGTAATAAGCAAGTCATTTATATGGAGGAAATGAAAAACCTGCCATGTCTGCCAAATGAAGGCAGACATGCCTAAGCAGAGGATTGATGAAGCAAGATTAGAGAAAGCTGAAAGCTGGGTTAAAATACATCAAATTTGCTGAGTGATGGAGAACATACCAACAACCACCAGGAATTGATGGCAGTGCCTAGATCATGTTGAATTTATTTTTTTTAAGAAAGCAGTACATATGAAAGCTCTAAAACCTAAGATTTACACAAATTATGGCCCAGGGATCTCAAACACCTGCTACATCCTGGTGAAGGATGATGGCATTTCTTTTGGCCTCCTTCTCCTGGAACAGCACAGGTGTCAATCCTGCTTAAATATATACAGATGTCCTATGCTCTGCAGTCATTGACAGCCCAATTCTCTCCTCAGCATCCAGGAGAACAGCCCTGTCCTGATACACAGACAGTGGCCACCAGCAGGCACTGGCAAAGGTCTCTCATCAAGGGCTGTGACAACCCAACTGTTCTGTGCCCTTTCATGGGGCCTCCCCTGGATCATGAAACCTTCAGCTTCATGTTCATTTATTTTATTTAATAATCACTTACAGAGCACTCATCCCATACCAGACACTATTCCAAGCCCCTTATCAATATTCACTGACCTCATTCAGTGCTTCCCACAACCTACCCTGTAAGGCAGGTACTACCATGATCTTAATGCTACAGATGCCATGGAGAGGCTGAGTAATGTGTTCAAGGTCACACAAGGAGAAAATGGTAGGGGCAGGGTGTGAATGCAAGCTGACTTCTGGTTTCAGACTCTTTTCCCAACAAGTGTTCTGTGCTTCCTTTCTAACTACTCTGTGACCTGATCATGTCTTGCTCTATCACTGTTGTATGACTGCTTACAAACAGGTCTGTGCTATTTAAAGTTCTTTAAAATGAACATGAGGGATATATGTGGGAGGGTGGTATTATTTCTTTTAGACCTTTAGGCAAAGTTTGAAAGCAGTGGTTCCCAAACGTTGGCATATGTCAGAACCCCTTGTAGAGCTTGTTAAGACACAGATGTCTGCACCCCTAGAGTTTCTGAGTCAGTAGGTCTGAGTGGGGCCCAAGAACGTACATCTCTGATCAAGTTCTTGGGTGACATTGATGCTGATGTTCTGGGGACCACACTTTGAGAACCACTGGTCTAAAGCACTATTTTTAACCATTGAGAAACATTAAGTTAGTAAAATTTTGGCTATTAAAGGAGTTCATCCTAAGTCATTTTTATATCATTGGGAAGAAAGACAATCTCTCCTGAAGAGAAAAAGAAGAACCAAAGAATACTCTTGAGATTGTGTGAAGACTGAGAGTGAAGATACATGGTTTTCTTAGTTTTTCTGTTTCTGAGAAGATAAAAAGATTAAAATTAGTGACTAAACCAGAAGGAAGTTTCAGAACCCCTAAGATTGGTAAGACGGGCCTCTCCAGGAGCCTGTGTTGCAGAAAAAGGTGAGAACTGACAGTACCTGGTGGCCACATGGCATTGGCTTCACTGAAGGGAGAGTGAACATGTCCCTATGTATTTGAATCTTTTTACATATGTCCCCATATATCACCTTGTTCAAGTAACTAGTACATTATTATGACTAGTTGTCATCCTTATTTTAATAAAAAGATATATTGCATAGGTACAATATAAATGTTCAGAATGTATGCTACATTTAGTTTCTCATCAATCAAACAATATTTTCTGGGATTGCGCTATATGCTTAACACTGTGCTAAGGATCAAAGTGGCACCAACCAAGTATAAAACATGGCCTCTGCCCACATAAAACTCATAATGCAGCTGAGAAGTCAAGTAATTCTCATTGAAACAGAAAAAAGCAAACGAAATCAGAAGCGAGAGTAATGTTATTTATGATTTATAAAGCAATACTTTTTTCTTTTTAGTAACATATATTATTATTTTATCTATTCATTTAGCAAATATGAGTTGGGACAAGTACCATGTTGGATCATGGGAATAGAAATAAAGGCATGCTTCTTGCCATTAAGAAGTTCATAGTCTGTGGAAGAAAGACACTTAAACATGTATTTACCAAACAAATGTGGTCAGAACCATAACTAGTAACAGAAACATGCACAGGTTGTTATTAAAACAGAAAAGAAGATGTGGCTCATCTTCCTAGGCTCAGAGGGTCTTAAAAGTCTCATAGAGAAGATGATCCTGAGCTGAAGCATGAAAGGTGAGTGGGAAATTGTCAAGTATACAAGTTGTACACTAGAGAGGATTCTGCATTCCACAGACGCATGGAGGTCTCACAAGCAAGGCAGATTCCAAGACTTCCAGAGAGATCGTGTGGCCAGAGCAGGTGCCATACAAGGGAGTTGCAGGATAGGCAGTCACCTGTCAGCCTGATGGCCTTTGCATGCCACAGAAAGGAGATTAGACTTTTACCCTAAACAAAATGGAAGCCATTGAACAGCTATAAGCAAATGTCATGTTTTAGAGAGTACTCTCTGAGAGAATAGAGGATGGAAATGAAGAGAGAGAGAATACTACAATAAGGGATGCATAAGATGATGAGGGCCTGAATTCAGAGAGGAGGAGGGGGAAGGAGGCAAATTATAGAGCTAATTAAGAATATAGACTTGGCACTCGAGGCCTCTCTAAACATAGCTCATGAAGGAGAGGGAGAAGTACAAAACAACAGCATTGAGAGAAAAACTTTGATACATGTAAAGGAAAAAATAATTGAATAAGGAAAAAACTTAATCCAAAAGAAAACGAAGAGAAGAAAAAGTGTAACAAACAAAAAGCAAAAGCTAAGATTAGCAAAATGAATCCAAATATATTAATAATTATGATAAATATAACTGAACTAAATTCTGAAGTTGAAAGACAAATATTTTCAGGTTGGATTTTAAAAATCCAACTAAATGTCATTCATAGAGAAATGCCTAAAAGCATCAGTAGTCAGAAAAGTTAAAAGTACAGAAATAGAAAAATTATAGTAAGGAAATCAAAACCAAAGAAGGTAAACATAGCAGTATTAATATCAGACAAAACAAACACTAAGGCAAATAGCATTTAAGAGATATGAGAGATAAAAAAGGTCACTAAGGATTTAAATGACCAGAAAGATATAACAATTCTAAATTCATATGTTTCTGATAACAGCCTCAAAATTTATAAAGCAATATTTAAAAACAAAGAAAATCTAGCAAATCACTATTGAACTATGGAATCTTAACATACCTCTCTCAGTAACTAAAAAATAAAGCAAACAAAAAATCAGTGAGAACATAAAAAATTTTGAGGCACAAAATTAAAAAAGTAAATTAATGGTATTAATAGGACACTGCATTTAACAGTTGTTGGAAAAGTCAATCCAACATAAAAATGGGCAAGACATACGTATAGGGCATTTACAGAAAAATAGAAAGCATAAATGACTAATAAACATAAGAAGAGATGTTCAACCTCATTAGAAATCAAGTGCAAATTAAAATCATAATGAGATACCATGTCAGCACTACTTCGACATTGGTGAGGAGGTGACACCAGAAGAGGTCCAGTGGTGGGAGCTTAATTTGTTTCCACCATTCTGGAAGGTGGTGTGGCATTATTGCCTGAAGTTGACCCTGCAAACATCCCTCCATCAGCAGCTTCACTCCTAAGGGAGTGTGTTAGTCTGCTCAGGCTGCCATAATAAAGCACAGACTGGGTGGCTTAAAGAACAGAAATTTATATTCTCCCAGTTCTGGAAGCTGGAAGTCCAAGGTCAAGATCAAGGTGCCATAGGAAGTCCACGGTCAATGTTCCAAGACTTCTCCTCTTGGCTTCAGACGGTCATCTTCTTGTTGCTTCTTCACATGGTTGTCCCTCAGGGCACACCTTGTGTCTCTCTGTGTGTCCTAATCTCCTCTTCTTTAAGGAAACCAATCAGATTCGATTAGTTCCCACCCTAACAGCCTCACTTTTAACTTAATTACTTCTTTCAAGGCTCTGTCTCCAAAAATAGTCACATTCTGAAGTACTGGGGGTTAAGACTTCAATTTATGAACTTTGGACAGGCACAACTCAGTTCAAACAAAGATCTTCCTTGGAGAAACTCTCTCTTGTGGCACAAAGAAACATGTGTAAGCAACTTTTACTGTATCTGCTATAATAACATGTAAAAAGACAAAAAAATTGGAAATATTAGAATATAAATGTTCACCCTCAGGAGAGTGATAATAAATTGAGATATTTTGGAATAACATACTACTGTTAAAATGAAGTGTAGTTATATATGCTGACATGGGTAAACATCATAAATATGTATTTTTGAGTGGAAAAAGCAAATTGCAAAAATTCATGCAGAATGATACAATTTATATAAAATTGTAAAATATGCAGAACAGTAGATATTATTCAAGGCATCGTAAATATGTAAATTAAATCAAAAAGACATGCATGGGAATAATAACAAATTCAGGGTGATGCTTACGTGGGATGGGAGGATGGGAAATGCATTTGAGGAAGCATACACAAGGGCTTCAATAGTGTTGATTATGTTTTACTTTTTAAGGTGGGAATCAGGTATCCCGGTATTCATTATATTACTATGTATATCTTTTGAATATCTGAAATACTTATCATAAATTAAAGCTAAAATTAAAATATAAGAATTTTGGTTTTCTGTGTTTTC
Organism: Balaenoptera ricei; assembly: GCF_028023285.1. Lineage (NCBI taxonomy): Eukaryota > Metazoa > Chordata > Mammalia > Artiodactyla > Balaenopteridae > Balaenoptera > Balaenoptera ricei. The sequence continues at coordinate 16,891,784 of NC_082651.1, read as the reverse complement.
ATTTTCTTATGCAAAGTTACTGATGATTTTTGAGCTTTCTTTTACTTAATAAAGAGTATAAATTTTTAAGACATTTTTAAAGGGGGCTCAACTGTATATAAGAATTCTAAGAACCCAAAGAAGAAATAACAACATAACAATGCTGAAAAAATAAAATGGACTATTTCCCTAAAATGAAATGCTACATTACCAAGACAGAGAATGATGAAGGAAGAGTAGAAAAATTGGAAATAAGAAGAGTAAAATGTTTTAAGATGAATAAAATTGTGGAATGCCAATAATCAATAAATATAAATCAACCTGAAGCACATAACTTAGAAATATATTACAACAGTAAGCACTGCAATCAACTTGGATATTGTTCTTATCCTATTCCTATCTCTAACTCCCTCATGAGAAAAAGCAAATGTGCCTTTTAGAGCCAAAAGAAAACAATTTTCTTTTCATTTAGCTTTTTCCATGACCATCAACAAGTCATTGGCACAGATTTTTGAAAGTCTAGTTATACTTTGTTAAAATTGAAATTAGATATAGACAGCTACTAACAACTCTCTAAAGAGTTTGAATATTAGACTCATTAATTACATCAGAGAAGAGTGAGATTATGTACAAATATGAATAAATAAAATACAATAGTACTTTATTAATACGTTATTAAAGTTTTAGTAAAATGTTAATACTTTATTAATGACAATTAAGATCCACTAGAATGGTGTAGGTTATAATGAGCACAGCTGATAAAAATATAATCCTTTTTCTCAACAGATTTCTTTGCTAGTGATGAAAGCAGGGTTTCTTAGCACTGACTAATAATGTGCAAAGGGTCCTTCACTTTTTTTTTTTTAAATCAAGCTGGAAACAACAAGTAGGGTATATATAAAGAGGACACAAGTGGAAGCAGTTAATTTTTTTTTTTAATTTATTTATTTATGGCTGTGTTGGGTCTTCGTTTCTGTGCGAGGGCTTCCTCTAGTTGCGGCAAGCGGGGGCCGCTCTTCATCACGGTGCGCGGGCCTCTCATTATCGCGGCCTCTCCCATTGCAGAGCACAGGCTCCAGACGCGCAGGCACAGTAGTTGTGGCTCACAGGCCTAGTTGCTCCGCGGCATGTGGGATCTTCCCAGACCAGGGCTCGAACCCGTGTCCCCTGCACTGGCAGGCAGACTCTCAACCACTGCGCCACCAGGGAAGCCCCCTTCACTTTTCTATGATGGAAATCTCAAGGTCCTGGTCCACTGCAAACATCCCCAACTACTTCAGAGAGGCCATTAAAGTGTCTCCTCTGATGTGATTAATACAGGCCCTTCTGATACCATGTGGTGTCATTTTCACCTCCTCTGCTCTCACTGTCAATCTGGTTCTTTAAGGTCTCAGGCAAAACAATGTGTCATGGTGCATCTTCCTCTCCAGCTGACACCCCCCAGTGCTGTGCCCAGTGGCACCCAAACCATGTCCTGCATGAAGGTTACACAAGAGGGAAAGACCAGTGATCTGTCTGTGCTACGTCATAGCATCCCTGGAGGTGGTAGACTGGACCACATGCAGGTACCTGAGCCAAACACATCCAATCAGAGTTCTTCTCCTGTATTTTCCAGACTAGAGTTGGAAGGACTGGAAACTGGGAACTTGTGTCTGTCATTGACTGAGACTTTGGCACATGGTAGGTATTCTCACTGAATAAAGGAAGGAAGGAAGGAACCAAGGCACGGGCACTGGCACACCGTGTCAGCCTCAGTCCCTCTTCCCTCGGGATGAGGTTTCTCTACAGGAGCCTCATTTTCTCTCTCACAGGTGACGCCCACCCTACTAACCATCCAGACTTTCTCACACATGGTCGAATTTGGGTAACCATGGTTAGGTTTAAATTGGGACCCCTTTACCTGGTCAATTACACCGAAAATGCAACAAGATGCTATGTGAGGTAGTGAATTAATTACTCAATACTCAAAACATATGGGCAGAGAGTGGAAAACCATCTGTTAGAAGTAAGGGAACAGCTTTTCCTTCCATTAGGGGGCGGCTGGGTTACATGACACCTAAGGACATTTCCAACTCTAATGTTTTATTTTCCTAGTGACAGCAAGTAGTCAGCATCATATTCCCAGGTCTTGAAGATCCCAGCTTTGCTGAGAATCAGGGCTTCCTGTAGGTAATGCCAATTTCAGGTATGTCTGCTCTTGGGAAACCAACTATATTCATCAATCTTAAGACACATATTTTTGCACACACTAATATCTCTGAAAGAGTTATGAGTCTTTCAATCAACAGCTTGTCATTGTTTAATTGCCAGTGCTTTACTTTTTCTTCCTTAGTGGCCCATAAAATAATGGTGTGCCTTACGATTGATGACATCTTTGATTCAATTAAATATGTTAGGTCTTTTTCAGGCTCCTCTGACATATTCATAGTCAACGTGTTCTTTTGTTTTTCTTGTGATTTCCAAATATATGTAATCAACACTCTTAAATATATACCCACAGGCTTTGCAGGCAGGCCCCTCTCCCATTTGATAGGGCGAGGACTAATGTTTTGATTACTCAACTACATGGAAGCAAAACAAGCAATGAAAAGATATTTCACAGCATTTAGAGATGTCTTTTTGCAGAGCTGCATTAAGTAACTTGTCTGCCCAGTCCAGACTCATTGGTTACTAAATGAAGCCACTCAGAGGGAAAAGTCCAGTCCCACAACCATAATACACCTCCTATTAAATCACTGGTAGACATTTGTACATGCTGGGTACTCCAGATTCTCAGCTTGGAATTTTATCCATCTTGCTAACAAAGACACTTCTACTTCTTAAGTACTGTAGCCATAGACCCACGTCCAATCTAAATTTCTGTCTTGAAATTTCCTCTTCACCAGAGAGAAATTAAAATCCAGGGAAGAACTCGAAATAGTGTGAATCGTTAACCAAGCCAAAAATTCCAGACTCTGAAAGTTTCTAAAATGTATAAAACTGGGAGCCACCGAAGCTGAATCTGTGAGCTGCATGATATTCTGATTGTGAGATGGAGGGTGAATTTCACAAGAAGAAAAAATGTTTGAAAAACAAAAGCCAACTTTCTCTGTCCTTGACAGTTTCTGGGCTCCTGGTTTCCTGTGATGGACATACCCTAAGGTGATCCCCAATGAGCCACATCCTTGTATAATCCGCTCCCCTTGAGTGTGGGCAGAGCCTGTGACTTGCTTCTAACCAATAGAATATGACAGAGGTGATGTCATTCCCATGATGGTATTACATTATATAAGACCCTGTCTCAGCAGACTGGAAAGTGACGTTCTCTGCTGGCCTTGAAGAAGCAAACAGTCATGTTCTAAATTGCCTTTGGGAGAACCACATTGCAGGGGACCACAGGGCAGCCTCTAAAACCTGAGAGCAGCCTCCAGCCAATAACCGGTAAGACCCTGGGCTCCTCAGTTATACTGTAAGGAAATAAATTCTGCCAACAACCTGAGTAAGCTCAAAAGTGGATATTTTCCCAGATGAGCCTCCAGATGAGAATGCAGCTCAATTAACATCTTAACTGCAGTCTGGTGACACCCTAAGCAAAGGACCCAGTCATGCATTGCCCCCTAGATTCCTGACCCATGGACACTGTGAGATAATAAATGTGCATTGTTTTAAGTGGCTATATTTGTGATAATTTGTTATGCAGTGATAGGAAGCTAACAGTCTCTCTCCTGCTCCTCCACCTCCCCCTTTTCTTTCTCTCATTGTGTCTGCAAACATTCATTTATTCATTAAATTAATATATATTTTTTTTGAGAATCTACTCTGCTTAATGCCCTGGACCAGAATCCAAAGATACAGCAAGGATCAACCAGTCTTTGCTCTCCTGGAGTGTACATTCTGGTGAAGGAAGACAGACAATATGCATAAAAACAACTATTTTTTGAAAAGTGGTTTGAGAAATAAAAACAGCCAGGGACATGTTATTTAATTCTCTCTAATTTTATATTTGTTTTTAATTTCTATTCCCCTTTCTTATTTCTTTTTCAATATGGGTAACTACCCTTTGGGTAAAATAATAAAATTCATTCTATCAAGTGGATGACCCAAGGATTACTAAGTTATCAAAGGAAAGATGGACTAATAGATGAAAGATAAATTACTGCAAAAATAAAATATTCCAGTGAGGTTAACAAAATAAACATGAGCTGGCACCAGGAATCATTAAATAAGAAGGTTTTTAATCACATATACTTCATCCAACTCCCTTTTTGCCTTTCTTTTCCACATAAAGATTTACACCAGCACATTCTGCCACATTCAGATATTTCAACAGTCCCCTCCAAGACTAATGAACCATCCTCTTCTCCTCTCTTCTCTCTCTCTTTCTCAACTAGTTGTAGACAGTGATAAGGAACCTAGGAACCATTTACAGAGGGAACATGTAGAGGAATTTGAGTTTCTAGCTTGGATAGGACTTTTCTTGTCCAAGTAACTAACAGGAAATCCAACCAATGTGCTAACAGGAAACTAAATCAATGAGCTCAGGTTACAAATAGGTAGATTGCAGACAACTATAAAAATCTTTTTTGATAATTGGAATTTGTTCAAAACATAACAATACACCTAAGAAACTTGTCCCTGGAGGAATTCAAGCAGAGCCTATATGCCTTCCTCTTACAGTTGTTATGGGAGATGAATTTATTACCCCTCTGTATCTAGGTTCAGTTGCAGAGGACAGAATTCACTCTAGCTACTTTAAGCAGAAAAGAATTTACTATGTGTTGTTAGGTGGCTGGCAGAAATACCTGGAGGTCAGGCTCAAGGCTGAGATTTTTAGGAGCAACTCGCAGAACAACAGAGCAGAACTCACCCTCTGAGGGAGCCTCTGTCGTGCCAGAAAGAAAGCTGAGGAAACAGGAAGCTGCCATCACATCTCCTGGCTCCAGGACCACACTGCCTCTAACCTGATAAGCACGTCCAGAATGGAAGCATCTGCCTCTCTATGTCCACTCTGCCTTCCAAGTCTCATGAGGGTGTGTGTTGCTTGATGGAAGATAAGACATTTGCAGAGCCCAAGATAAAGGAAGGCTGGGAAATGTAGGCTCTGGGTGCAAGAGAGGCTCTGTAGTATTTGGAAGTTCTCTCTTGGTTCTCTGAATCGTCAAAATCCCCCCAAATGTGGTCATTCTCAATTTTAAGTTCCTACTTCTTCCCACAAATGCTCCAGCTTTTGCATGTGATCTAGTGAGGCTATGAGCTCAACCTGTGTTGTAAGCCCACATCAGAATCTGGAGCTGACTTTGATTATATCAACTCTTGCCAACAAGAGATAAGAGATTCTCTCAGGGCAGAAGAAACTCACTAGTTCTCTGACTGAGCCTTGAAGTGAAATATTAGAAATTCAAGGTGTTATTTTTGTTTGTTTTTAAATACTATTGGAAGAAGAAAGCCCATCCCCATAGTCCTTCTATTGCTATCCCAGTAGCCACGGTTCTAGTAGGCACCTTCTTCCCAATGAGTCTGGAATTTACGTAACTTAAGTAACTTTTGTCTCTCCCTGCCATTTCTGGTTTCAGTGCCCATGTTTCCAAACTATACATCCTTTAAAACTACAAATCAAGAGAAGATTGCCTTTCTAACTTTTAATAACTTTCCATAATACTTAACTAAAGTTAAGGAGTTTCTGTTCCTTGCAACCACCGATCTCTGATTAGAGGTCATAATATAGCAAATAGCCATTGAATATAAGAACCGAATGATAGCGGTTGAGTGAAGGGTAAAGTTAGAAAAGAGTGATTTCATGGAATCAGGAAACATGAGTTCTAATCCTAGCTCTGACTCTATCTCCTTGTGTAATTAAACAACTCACATTACCTCTTGGTGACTACACTTTCTTATCTTTAGAATAAGAATAATATCACCTGTCCCACCTGATTTCCTAAAGAGTTATATGAGATATTGGATGGGAAAAGATTTTTTAAATCTACTGAATAAAATTACAGGCCAAAGCACACATCAAGAGCCCTAGTTGGTCCTGTGCTTGAATTTAATAACCAGGGAAAGCTGGTCCAAGAAAGCAACTCTTGAGTTGGTAGATGCAACTGGTGGAGAGGATAAAGCAAGGCAGAGAGAGAAGGATTCATCCTGCTCATCCTGTTCACCTGCTCTGTCCTCTGAGAAATACATTCAAATGATGCTTCAGTCACCCTGAAATGATCAGTCATTGGGAAGCCAAAGAGAGAATGATCCTAGGATAATAAGCCAGTGGTCTCCAGATGTGATTACCAGATCAGAGACATCAACGTCATCTAGGAACTTGTTAAAAATGCAATTCTTGGGCTTCACTCCAGATCTACTATATTAGTTACCTATTGCTTTGTACAAATTACCCCAAATTTTGGTGGCTTAAAACAGCAAATATCTATTATCTCATGGTTTCTATGGGTCAGGAATCTGGGCGTGGCTTAGCCAGGTGCCTCTGCCTCAGGGTCTCTCACAGGCAGTCAAAATGCTGACCAGGGCTGCAGTCATCCCACAGCTCGACATACGGAGGATGTGTTTCCAAGTTCACTCACATGGCTGCTGGCTGGCCTCTTGTCCTCATTGGCTGTTAGAGATGTCAGTTTCTTGCCACCTGGGTCCTCTCCACTGGGCAGTTCACAACAGGTAGAGCATCATGGAAACCACAGTCTCTTAATCACAGAAGTGATATTAGACGACTTTTGCTGTATTCTGTTCATTAGAAGTGAGTCCTAAGCCCAGTCCACACTCAAGGGGAAGAGATTGCACAAAGGCATGAACACCAGGAGAGGGAATCTTTGGGCAGGTATCTCAGAGGTTATCCACCAGACCCACTGAATCAGCAAGTCTGGGGTGGGGTCCAGACATCTGTTATAACAGCTCTGCTGGTGATTCAGACACACACTGAAGTTGAAGATCACTGGTCTAGGCTAGAAACAGGTCTCTGCTCAGTGGGATCTTCCTAAAGAGTCTTACTTCTCACTTCCTCCCCAGCCTCACCACAAGCAGAGAACAGCAACCCACTACTTTCAGTTTCACGCGCATGATTAGGACCCACAATCGGAGCTGGAGAGAGAAACACCAGTGAAATAATTCCTACTGTCAAGGACCCTAAGCCTGGCCACATAGAGTTCAGAGAGCTTGCATCTGCTTCTACTTTTATCAACAGGTACCATTTGCTGGGTATATTCCAGGCATCTGCTGCTATGCTAAGTATTTTACAAATAGTATCTGTTTAATCCTCACAAGAACCCAGTGAGATATGTATCATTATCCCCATTTAGTAAAAGAGGACTTTGAGGCTCAGGCCATTGAGGGACTTGCCCAGAATCACACACAGTAAGTAGCCAAGTTGAGAAGCAAACCCAGGCCTCCTGACTGCAAATTGAATGAGCACCTAAAATCCTAGCATCTCTGTCTGTTTCTCCCAGTGACATGTCTCTCTTGAATATCCTGACACTCCAAATAATCACGTCTCAAAGCACCATGGCTCTGCTGCCTACAGACCTCATAAATCCTGCTTGCCCCACCAAGAGGAGGAGTTTAGGAAATCAAATGAGAAACTCCAGGTCCCAAAGCCCTATTTCTCTTCCGGAGCTTTCCAGGTCACAGGGGCTCTTTAGGGTCATTCATTCCATACTTGTGTGAAGAAAACAATGGATCATAGCCTGGGAGCAAATCCTCTCTCCTTGTTTGTCACAGAAAACTTAAATTGGTCATCGTTATAGTTGAGTGTGTATATTTAAAATGTACAATGTGATGACTTGGTACACATATACATTGTAAAATATTTACCACAATCAGGTTAATTCACACATCCATCACCTTGCAAAATTTACCTTTGTATATGTGTGTGTATGTGTGTGTGTTGTGAGAACACTTAAGATCTACTCTCTTCATAAATTTCAAGTATACGATACAGTACATTAACTATAGTCACCATGTTGTACGTTAGATTCTCAGAAATTACTCATCTTCTAACTGGAAGTTTATACCCCTTGACCACCGTCTCCCCTTCCTCACCCCTAGCCCCTGGCAACCACCATTCTGCTCTCTGTTTCTGAGTTCGACTTTGTTTTTAGATTCCACATGTTAGTGATATCGTGCAGTATTTGTCTTTCTCTCTCACCTGGGAGTTTTTGAAACATCTCAGTGGTGGGCCCCACCTCAGAGTTTCTGCTGTAATTGATCTGGTGTGAGATGCAAGCAGCAGTGTTATTTCAAAGCTTCCCCAGAAATCCTCCTGTGCCCAATTTGAGCATCGCTGCTCCAGTGTTTCAGACGCTCTTTAGAGCTGCCAACAAAGGGAACAGGATTTCTTGCCTCCTACTTCTAAAGCCCATCACCCATAAGGACAGGAGCAGAAAGCAGGAGAGCATGGGCTCTGAGTGTCTCCCCTGCTCTCTGTTTCTTCTCCAGCAGAAATCAAACCAAGCACACTGTGGAGGCTCCAGATAGCTCAGAGCAAACTGTCACTATATATGGATTGTGTGGCCTGCACTAGTTTTTAAAATTGTTATGTTTTTAAGCACTTATCTATGTGCCTGATACAAATGATAAAAATACGTGGTCTCTGTTCTCTAAGAGCAGGAATGTGCAGTGAAATCATAATGTAACAAACAAAATAAACAAATAAAAATTAAGCCAGACACATGAAAAGATGCTCAACATTACTAAATTATTAGAGAAATGCAAATCAAAACTACAATGAGGTATCACCTCACACTGGTCAGAATGGCCATCATTAAAAAATCTACAAATAACAAATGCTAGAGAGGCTGTGGGAATGTAAATAGGTGCAGCCACTATGGAAAACAGTATTAGAGGTTCCTCAAAAAACTAAAAATAGAGTTGCCATATGATCCAACAATCCCACTCCTGGGCATATATCTGGACAAAACTATAATACAAAAAGATACATGCACCCTTATATTCACAGCAGCACTATTCACAATAGCCCAGACATGGAAACAATCTAAATGTCCATCAACAGAAGAATGGATAAAGGATATGTGGTATATATATATATATATATATATATATATATATATATATATATATACACACAATGGAATGCTACTCAGCCATAAAAAACAATGAAATAGTGCCATTTGCAGCAACATGGATGGACCTGGAGACTATCATACTAAGGGAAGTAAGTCAGAAGGAGAAAGACAAATACCTGTATGGAAATATGTATGGAAATATGTTAATATAAATGTTTCAGACATTACATGAAATTTCTAAAAAAAAAAAAAAAAAAAAGACAAATACCACATGATATCACTTATAGGTGGAATCTAAAATATGACACAAATGAACTTATCTCGGAAACAGAAACAGACTCACAGACATAGAGAACAGACTTGTGGTTGTCAAGGGGGAGGAGATAGGGGAGGGGTGGATTGGGAGTTTGGGATTAGCAGATGAAAAGTATTATGTAGAGGATGGATAAACAACAAGGTCCTACTGCATAGCACAAAAAACTAGAATCAATATCTTGTGATAAATCATAATGGAAAAGAATGTATATATATGTATAACTGAATCATTTTGCTGTACAGCAAAAATTAACACAACATTGTAAATCAACTATACGTCAATAAAATAAATTTTTAAAAAAATTAAGCCATAACAGTGTGATTTTTACTCACAGATGGGAGCACCTGTTCATTTATTCATCAAATATTCAATGTGGGCACCTTGTGTGCCAGGCACCAAGTCTAAAATGCAAATGTGGGTGAACAAAGCAAGTTATCTCTACTTTCATCAACCTGTGGTCTACAGGGGAGATGGACATTAACAGAGCAGCATGCAAATAACTCTAAGCCGAATGTGCGTGCTGATTTCGAGGATGGAAACAAGCAGACCACTTCTCTGAAAGAATTAACAAGGGCAAGGAGGGGTTGAAACCTACCTTGAGAGATCCGAGAAGATAGACCTAAAGAATAGCCGGGAAGGACCACGTCAGGCTATGAATGTGCCTGTGGGCCAGAGGTGCAGAGAGAATAAGATGGGGGCATCCCAGAGCTGGGAAAGAGGTTGGCGTGTTACAAAACACAGAAGAAGGAGGGCATGATGGCTGTGAGTGAGGTGGGTGGAGGTGGGAGAGGGGTTAGGTAGAGGAGTCTAGGAAATGGTCACACATGTAAGGTCTTTTGAACTGAGGCTTGAAATACATGTTGATCAAAACAGATGTGGTGGAAATCAAAGAGGGATGCTAATGAGAAGCTCCCCGGGCAGGACCAAGTTTGGTGGGACCTGAAGTTTATGAAAAGAATGCAGGATGGGGAACATAAACTTGCCGAGGGCCCTGGAAGAGCCTTGGAAGGGCAGGGGCAAATAAGAGGCTTGAGGCTTAAGCTTGGCTGGTTTTGTGGTAAATCTGTCCACAGCCTTGTTCCAATTCTGCTTCTCTTGTTGCCTGGAGTCGGAAGTGGGGCCGCAGCACGGTGCAGGGGGAGCCTCCCATGCAGCTCCCTAATTAAGACTTACACCCCTTTCTAACCATATGCATTCCCATTCAAGCCAGCATCCCAAAGAAATCACTAATATCAGGATTCGTTTGCCCATTGAACAAATATGCATGTATTTGCTAGGTTAAGTCTAAAATGTATTATTTTTCATTGAAAATTATAGAGCACTTAGTAGGCTATGAGCATGACCCAAAGAGACATATGTATTTCACATCTAGTGTGTACCAGGTACTATACTAGACTCCAGGGCTACAGCTGTGAATTAGATAGATACACTTGTTTGCCTCATGGATTGAGCATCTTACATTTGCCTTAGCAAATTTCAAGTACGAGAAGGTTTTAGGTCCCCTTAGTAAGTCTAGGCCAGTGACCTGGTCACCACAATTAATGACCTCCCAGAGAGGATGAAGTCCTATAAAAGCAGAACAATCTTGAAGACAGCTCAAGAATCCTATAAAAGCAGAACAGTCTCGAAGACTGTTCAACAATATCATAGAAAGACTGCCTTGTGAGAGAAATGGTGTGATCTCCAGCATTCTGCTACTTGCTGCATCTTTGCAGATAATATATGTATATATATAATATAGTTTATTATATATTATAGTTTATTATGTAGTATGTATTATGTATGTATATATTGCTCCTCTGTGTAAGACATTTTAGTACTTAGCAACTAGTTAGATTTTGTAGGCAGATAAAGCCTGGTGAGAAAAGAGGGGCAGAATTTCTGCACATGGGTTTCTGGGTGTGTGATGTTTGTCTTTTCCAGCAGAAGACTAAGAGGAGGATTCGGCTGTGGCATTGAACTGGATTCCCATGGGCTGATCCTGAGTAAGCCACTGCCCTGAAGTAACTCAGGCAATAATGACTCTGAGAGAAAAGGGAAAATATTGGGTCAGCACGCATTTTTTTTAAAAAATGCTTTTAGAAAGAGACACATCCTCAACTAGTATTATCATCTACTGTCCAAAAATAGCGCATAGGCTAATTCGAGTTCAAGTTGAAGTTTCAACAGATTGACTTTGGATGTCTCTGACGTGGATGTGGGGTGGAGAGGTTATAGGTTTAAACACTTGCGGCACAGAATTTAGAACATTCAAAATCATCTGCTATTTTCTCTCTTTCCTCCATTTCCTTCCTTCCCAGAGTACAACAGTATCTCAAATAACATCTGTTCAATGACCTCCAAACAGTGCCTGGATCAGAATAACATACTGTAGTTTCACCCACAGTAGTCCTAATCACCATTGTCCCAACTGGCTGAATTACATTCAGCGCACTCAAAATTCCTGTTGCTTCCTTCTGGTGTGAATTAACTTTATGGTGCATAATTGTCTAGTACAAGGTAAAAGCCTTTAATAAAATGTCTGGCATGGTCTGTTTTGGAGATCATTCAGACAGGCTTTGGTGTATGAGTCTAGGTGACTGGGGGCCTTGTACCCTTACATGTCACCTCCTTTCTATTAGATACAACAGAAATGTAAGGTAATTCAGAGTATATTAGGAGCATAAAGAATATAGAAAACCACACCTTAGAGACAACATCAAAATGAAGAATGCAGAAGGAAGCAGTTTTGCTGGAGTTTGGATTTTTTATTTCTGAACTTTGCACATAAAATAATCCCTTTGAGCCTTGCAGAATAGGGTCTTAGAAGTACATTTTTTTTCTTGAATATTTATTGAGCACCAAGTAAGTGTGGGGCATGACTGCAGGAGACACACAGAGACATAAAATGCAAGCTCTGCTCTTCAGAATAGACAGTCTGCTCAGGAAGCACAAGATAGAAAAGACTGAAGAAAAAAAAAAAAAAAAAAGAAGAGGCCCAGCTGAACAGAAAGAGAAGCACAGACAATTTGGGCTACAGGAAGTCAAATGCCAGCATAGAACCCACGAGACTTGGGGCAGGTGGGGGATTGAGAATATTGATGAAAAGGAGGAGCAAGCATTTAGGTTAAAGTATAGGACAGATTTAACTTACAAGAAGATGGATCTTAGGCAGGCAGGGTGGTCAGAGTGAAACACATGTGGTTTGTCTCAGGGTTCAGACAACGATGGCTCAAGGGCCACATCCAGCCTGCTGTGTGTTTGTTAAAGCCTGCAAGCTCAGAATGGTTTTTACATTTTTTCATGGTCGAAAACAATCAAAAAATATTTTGTGACACGTGAAAATTATAGGACGTTCAAATTTCTGAGCAGACCAAGTTTGACGGGAGCGCAGCCATGCCTACTTGTTTAAAACTGTCCCTGGCAGCTTTCTCACTACAACACCAGAATTAAGTGGTCACCACGGAGAGTTACAACTGGCAAAGCCTAAAATATTTATTATCTGGTTCTTTACAGGAGAAAATTGCCACCCCTCGTTTCTCTGATGAGCAATCCCTTGAACAGATCAAAAAGCAGGGAAACTATCAGGGCCAGATCCTGGTGGGTCTTATTAGGCTTTGGAGTGTCAATTTCACCCTCTCTTTTTTTTTTTTTTAATAAATTTTATTTATTTTATTTTTGGCTGTGTTGGGCCTTCATTGCTGTGCGCGGGCTTTTCTCTGGTTGTGGTGAGCAGGGGCTACTCTTCATTGCGGTGCGCAAGCTTCTCATTGCTCTGGCTTCTCTTGTTGTGGAGCATGGGCTCTAGGTGCGTGGGCTTCAGCAGTTGTTGCACACAGGCTCAGTAGTTATGGCTCACGGGCTCTAGAGCGCAGGCACAGTAGTTGTGGCACACAGGCTTAGTTGCTCCGTGGCATGTGAGATCTTCCCGGACCAGGGCTCGATCCTATGTTCCCTGCACTGGCAGGCGGATTCTTAACCACTGAGCCACCAGGGAAACCCGTCACTCTCTTAATAGGGACTCATTGAAGGTTCTTGAGCAAGAACAGAGAATGGGGTGAGGTGTGAAGATCAAGACAGAAGAGAGATTGGGTCAGGGAAACAATTGTGAGTACTTAGTGGAGTTGTGGCCAATACAGGCCTGACCTGGTTCCCTTCTCTGTTCTCCTAAGGACATTTTTACATTCTCCTTCCTGTTAATCCTCCCCCACTTTCACTTTCAGCTGATGACCTTGTCTACATTTCACTGAGAAATACTAAAAAGGAAGACGAAGCAAACAAACAGCAACTCCCTCATCCTCCCACGTGGAGTCCATTGACCCAGAGTTTTGTCCCCCTCCTGCTACACTGAAAAGACACCTGACCTGCAGTGCCTCCCTGAGGCTTTCAGAATAAGGTGCAAACCCAGACCTTGTAAGCAAGCAGGAACCTATGGGGCCTTCCTGGGACAGACCCCCACATGTCCTCCACTTGTCTCTTATTTGTAGAAAAAATTTAGCCTCCTAAGCCTTCCCCAATTTCCAAAGAATAAATCAGAGAAATTCAATCAGAGAAGTGAGAACATGCAGAAATAAAGGAGAACAGTCAAGCAAGAGAAAATAATAATAGTTTAGCCATTAAACAAAGTCAAGGACCTTTAGTTCCTCCTCAAGGACTATAGATAATATTCTGAGCCATGTTATTTGAGCTGTTTTGCAGATACCGAAACCCCCACCAGGTGGAAGAAGTTAACTGTATGCTGCCCACAAGCATGTAGACCCCAGATGGAAGGAGCCAGAGGTTGATGATCTTGACTCCCAATTATCTCACCACCAATGAATCAGAAGAATGTCCACGAGTTGGTCATGCACCCCACAACCTCCCTCCCTTACCCTATCTTTAAAAACCTTTCCCTGAAAGCCATAGGGGAGTTTGGGTGTTTTGAACACTAGCTACCTCGACTCCTTGCTTGGTGCCTGCAATAAAGGCTGTACTTTCCTTCACCACAACTCAGTGTCAGTAGATTGGCTTTACTGTATGCAGGCAAGGGGACCCAAGTTTGGTTCGGGAACAACATCAGACCCTGCTCCTCTATCTATTCCCAAGTCCCATTGGATTGAATAAGCATGACTCACAGGATGCACTCACAAGATGACTTTAGGAAGTGTCATGGACTGAATGGTGCCCCGCCCCCAAAAAACACAAAGAGCTCAGCAGCCTAGTTCCAGGAATATGTGAATGCTATTTAGAAAAAGGGTCTTGCAGATGTAATTAAGTCTCTTGAGATGAAGAGATCATCCTGGATTATCTGCGGGCCTAAGTCCATGATAAGTATGTTTATAAGAGACCTAGGGGACACGAGACAGAAGAGGAGAAGATGTGAAGACAGAGGCAGAGATCAGAGTGATGCAGCTACAAGCCTAGGAACTCCAAGGAATTCCAACAGTGCCAGAAGCTGGCGATCTTCCCCCAGAGCCTCCGGAACGAGAGCAGATATGGCGACCTCTTGATTTCAGACTCTGGCCTCCAGAACTGTGAAAGAATAAACTCCTGTTGTTTTATTAACCAGTTTGTGGTAGTTGGTTATGGCAGAAAACTAACAGGGGGCTATTTTTTTTTATCCTGCCCCGATGACTTTTTTGTTCCCAATTAAAAGATTCAGAACCCTAATACTAATTTAAATCACGAAATTGCTTCCGAATTTAGTAATTCCAAGGAATAATCAATCATTTCCACTCAGAGGTAAGGCTGCTGACCACTCTGACCTTCACCATCCCCACCCGCTCCCCAACTGGGCCCAGGGCCTGCTCCAGGCAGGAAGTCAGCTGTCATGGAGGAGGCGGAGTTGACTTCACCATCCCCATTTTCCTCACTTGCCAGCTGCTGTTATAACCCTTCTGGGGTTGGAACAGGAGAGCAGAAAAGTTCTTACTTGGCCAACACCATCATACCCTGACTATGTGCTGTCCAGTCTGGGATGATGTTTGAGGATGACTCTTGTTCCCCAGGGGACTTTTCTGGGCTCAGCATCTCCTCCTCTTCACCCCATCCCTGGAAACCTGTCACTTGCAGGTGCCTTGCTGAAGTGACACACTCTTCTCTGGATTACTGCTTATTCCTTCTCCAGCTGCTGGGACTCACCAAAGACCAACCAGATCACACAGCAGAGGCCTCCCTACCCACGCCTGTGTCAAAATTAAAGTTCTCGCATAGTGAATCATCCTTAATTCAGCAGCTGAGATGCTTTCCTTTCCAGATCAGAATCCTAATGAGCTAAAAAGTTATTCAAAGATAGAATGCATTTATTGGAGTAAAAGCCATGAATGCTGACCTCCACACTGTCAGCTCAAATTTCTCTCGAATTACAGCATACCTAACCAGGCTTTTGATCTTGAGCAATTCTAGATCTGATAGAGCTGATAACAGATGCCCAGCCTGATAGAGCTTTGATGGAATTCCTGATAAAGAAACTGATAAGGAACCACAGTTCCTTTTCCAGTGGCCTTTCCTTAGGCTGCCGAGACCACCTTGAACTATCCGTCTCAACTGTCTGTAGTCAGCGCATGAGTTAGAAGAGTCAAGCTCTGTGCCACAGAAGCCAAAAACCAGGTTCTAACTGGTGCCCAGCCCTCCAGCTTTCCTCTGTTTCATGGCCATAGATCTTACTCTGACCATGCCCCCTGACAGGGCAAGCCTATCCCTCTTGTTTGTAAAATTCAGGGAGGGGCAGTGGATCACAGTGGTAATTGTTTGAATAACTGTTTTCTGTGCCTTCAATATCCCTGAAAAAGCTATCTATTCCAAGCACCTCCCATCACCTCTAAACTGCTTGGTGATGACGAGCTCCCATGCCCTCCTTACAACCCTCAAGTGAAACACAGGTCTGGAGGCCAGCACAGGCGACCTGGGTTCAAATTTCAGTTTTGCCAACAACTTGGTTGTGATTTCAGCCTTTACCTCCAAGAACCTTAGCTTTCCCACCTGAAAAATGAGGCTAGATCAATCTTTTTCAGATCTTCTTTGTCACAGCTTCTCTGTGTCATCCAGGAAACAAGGGACAGAGGCAACCTGTCTAGAAACCACACAAAGAGAATTGTTTCCTAGGCCAGTGCTACCAGCCTATCAGCCTCAGGTACGAGTCCCATCCTACCCACTGTGCCCTGGGCAAAATACTCCTGCTGGGTGACTTCTGGAGAACCACTTTGAAAAGCCTTCCAGAGAGCAGCCTGGGACCAAGGAACTCACAACTGCAGTTGCCACCAAGACTCTGAAACTACAGCACGTGAGTCCTGGACTCTCCAAAGATACAGTGTCGGCCCAACCTCCTGAGCTCTCCCCTCCCAGGTCCCAGACCCTTCACCTCCTGAGCCCCAGGGTGCTCATCTATAGCTGCAACCCTCACCCCCTTAACATCCTCAAGCTGTCTTCACCATCCCACGAGACACTAATACGACGCTATACTCACCTAGAATGGCCCTTTTATCTGTCAACACCTCAGAGAGCACAGCAACAATTAACAATTTCTTTCCTGGGGAATACCACTTGGTATAGGGTATAACACAAAATTCCACTAAGGATGTTCCTGGGGGCATCAGGTATTGCCCCAAATGTGCCCGTGCTGACCTACCATGTACCTGATAGCTAGTTTCTCCCCAACTTCCCCCCAAAAGGGACCTGTGCTGTCTTGGCCAGATATTGCCCAAGTGTGAGAGTCGGGATGGATGGAATTTTGACTATCCCTCCATGTGCCCCTCTGGATCCCTTCTCCACCCTCCTCCACCCTGATCTGCCCTGGTCTGCTGCCCCCAGGAGGCTGTACTCTGCACAGCATCATCTGAGCTCCCCACCCTCTGTCTTCCAGCTGGATTCAGCCAGTCCTCCTGCCGGCAGGAGATCAGAGAGCAGGAGGGGTGTGAGGTCAGGGCATTGATTCCCTTCACTCCCTCCATGTCAGGTTTTGACTTGGGCAGTGCTTACGCTCCTCCACGCAGGACCACAGCCCAGAATTCCTCCCAGGGAGACAGTTGTCATTCTGGTTGTCTAGAACATTATTTAAAGACTGCTAATGTGAGCGATTGTGAAGACCAGGCCCTCCCTGAAGAGCTGGGATATACTGGGTCCATGTAGAGGAAATAGAGCAGTTTTCAGAGCTGGTAACAGCCGGACCTGGAGCAGTGGGGAGATGCAGAACTACAGCAGGGCATGTCGAGTGGGCAGGGGGAAGCCGCATCTCGGCCTGACATGGGGGAAGGGTTGGGGAGGGAACTGAAGGGAAAGGTTTCCTGGTGAGGATTTCTCTGAGGCTTTGGTAGGGTTCCAGAAAAGGGGTGACTGATTCTTACTCCTGGGCTGACAGTACCCTGCTCTTCCTCTCAGCAAGAACCTATCCCTCACCACAGCCTCCTGAAGAGGGTGTGAAGAGTTCAAGAAGAATCCTGTTAAGTCTAAGGAAGACACAATAGCAATCTTACACCAACTCTTTCAGAAAATTGAGGAAAAAGGAAAACTTCCCAATTACTGTATAAAGCCGATATTATTCTGATATCAAACCTGGCAAAGACATTACAAGGAAATAAAGTTTTGACAAATATCCTTAACAAAATATCAGCAAAATATCCCAGCAACATGTGGCAAGGGTAAGATCATAACCAAGGGGCATTTGTGAACAGAAATACAAGTTAATGTTTAAAAATCAAACATTTAAATTGACCAAATAAAGGGGGAAAAATCATATAGACATTTCAATAGATTCAGAAGACATTTCAATAGATTCAGATTCAAAAATCATATAGACATTTCAATAGAATCAGTGGACAAAATTCATCACCCATTCACAATTAAAAAACAAACAACAAAAACATTCGGCTAACTTAGAATAAAGGTAAATTTTCCCCTATGTGATAAAGGAAGGACATCTATGAACATCCTCAAGCTAGCATCATGTTTAATGGTGAAACACAAATAAATATCCTCAAGATTGAAAACTAGGCAAAGATATCTGTTCTCACACCTATTCAACACTGTAGTTGAGTAGGTACAATACAGCAAGGAAAAGAGAAAAAGGGCGTGAAGACTGGAACAGAAGTAAAATTCTATTCATAGTTAACATAAATTTTATATTAAAAAAAACTAAGAAACCTATTTTTTAAAAATACTAGGTCTAATAAATTCCTTTGGCAGGGTCTTAGGGTAGAGGGTCAATGTACAAAACTCAATTTATGTTTATACATTTTTGCAAGAAAAAAATTGGAATATGAAAGACTCAATACTGTTAACCGGCAACCATTTTCAAAATATGCTATAAAACTTAATTAATTCAATCTCAGTCATCATCCTATAGAAATGAACAAGTTTATTCTAAAATTGATACGGTGTTACAAAAGGCCTAGTAGAGAGTCCAGAAATAGACCTATACGTTTATGGCCAATTGATCTTCTACATAGGCATGAAAGTAAGTTAATAGGAAAAAAAAAGAAAAAAAGGATTTTTCAACAATATTGCTAGACCCACTTGAATATCCATAAGGAAAAAAATTCAGTCTTGACTCTATCTCCCCCACACCATGAACAAAAATTGATTCGAGGTTGATGTATGAACTAAATGTATAACCTAATATAATAAAGCTTTTATAGGAAAACAGAATGTCATCATGAATTTGAGGTAGACAAACATGTCTTAGGATCAGAACGCAGTAAACAGAAAAGAAAAACAGGTATGTTGTTCATTATCAAAATTAAAAACTTTAGTTCATCAAGATACCAATAAGAAAATGAGTGAGCAAGTCAGAGTGTGAGAAAATATTCATAAACTATCTATCTGAGAAAGGCCTTGTATCTAGAATATATAAAGAATTGTCAGAACTCAGAAACAAAAAACCAAAGAAATAGAAAATAGACAAAAGACTTGAAAAGACACTTCACAAGGGAAGAAATACCAAAAACATAAACACATTGAAAAACGTTCAACATCATTTCTCTCCAGGGAAATGTTAATTAATACCCCTCACACCCCTTACTAGAATGGCTAAAATTTAAAAGATAAAAAACACCAAATGTTGATGAAGATGTAGAATACCAGAGTCTCATATTTTGCTGGGGAGAAATTTTCATCCAGCAATTCCACTCCTAGTATCTCTCTAAGAAAAAACAGTTTATGTTCAAAAAAGACTTGCACATAAAAAATCATAGCACCTTAATCTACCCCAGCCAAAAGCTGGAAACAACTCAGAAGGGCCAACAACCAGAGAATGGGTAAACACATTGTGCTATGTCCATACAATGGAATAGAAATCAGCAATAAAAAGAAATGAACTACCAATGCAAGCACTGACTTGGATGAACATCACAGAAATCATGCTGAGTGGAAGAAGCCAAACATAAAAGACTACATACTTTCTCATTCCCTTCACATAAATTTCTAAAACAGACAAAAACTAATCTAAGATGAATAAAAATACAGGTTACCTATTGGGGGGATAAGATGGAACTTCCTGGGATGAAGGAAATGTTCTATATCCTCAAGAGGGTTTGGTTACATACCTTCATCCATTTGTCAAATATGCACAGTTAAGACATGCATTTCAGCGTATATAAATTTTACCTCGACAAAATAACTATCACAACAAAAACACTGGGGGGAATGGGTGGAGGTACAGATCATACAATGAGAGCAAAATGTTGATAATTATCAAAGCTGGGTGATGGGTACATGGGAGTTTCTTATAATATCATAACCATTTTGTAAATGTTTGAAAGTTTCTGTAATAAAAGCTTTTAAAATGCACTGGGGTCATGAGTTGAACTTTCACCTTTCATTTGTAAAAATGAAATCAGAAAAACCAGAACTGAATATCCTGCTCAGATATGTTTGAGCTGCTCAGACCAGAGGCAGCAGGAGGGGCGAGAAGTGAGATGAGAGAGTGGCTTCTCAAGATGCTGGGAGGGGTGGAGAGGGAAGGTGGGGGAGGGAAGATGAAAGGGGATGGGAGAGGGAAGATGGCAAGTGGGAGAAAGAATCAAGAGGACACTGAGCTTCCTAGTTACGACCAGAGGTGTGAGGAGGGAGGGGTTGTCTTGGGATGGGTGTTTAGGGGACAGAACTGGGGGCTGAGCCAGGCCTGGAGCAGCCTGGAATCAGGGGTGGACCCTCCAAAGGATCTGTTAGGGTCACCTGCCCCTCATCTGGATTGTGTCCCTGTCACAAAGCCTGTTAGACAAAAGAAGGATGTTTGCCCTGGAGGAAACTTGGGTTGGAGGTGCCAACCAGAGAGACCAGAAGTGCCTTCCTCCTCGGCCATCATGTCAGCTGGGTCACCCTGAGCACAAGCAGGAGGCAAGCTCAAGAGTTTACGGACTGACACCAAGCCCTGGCCGAGTCCACTGTCACACACGCATAATGTATATTCTACCCAGGTACCCTGTGGGATGGGGGTCATGATCCCCACTTTCAAGACAAGGAAACAGCTATGAGCAGGAACTAAAGTCTACTTGACCCAAAGCCGATCATGACGTGACCCTCGGCCCAGGCAGAATCCTTGGGCTGTGAATACATCTCTCGACACCTGCTCTTTGTGCCTCAGCAGCCGGCGCATGGTTATGGGAGCTCCCAAGACACCTGTTTCCCCAGCCCCCCAAGACCTCCTCCAGCCCCTCCCAGGGTCACTGTCCCCAGGCACCTCCTCAAAACGAGCTCTTCCTGGCTCCCTGCCTTTGCCTGGGTGTGAGTCCTCCTTTTTACATGGCTGGTACCTCCCCAGCCCTCAGGTACCTACTCATCTCCCTTCCCCAGGAAGGGCTCCCCAAACAGCCTTCTTGAGGTGCTTCTCCTAATATTTTTTGAAGCTCTTGTTTCTTTCAGGGCAGTTACACAATGTGAGAATATTTTGTCTCTCCACTGGAATTGTTTCCTGTTAACAAGCTCCCTTTTAAACAAAAGGATGGATAATAGTTCTCCTGCTTTCTTGCAGTGAATGTCTTAAACCTCAAAGAAATGGAGGCTCTGAGTGGGGAAGGGGAAAGCCCTCCGCAGAACCACAGAAAAACAAAGCATCGTTGAAGACCTTCCATTTCCAAATTAGGCAAAA
Organism: Balaenoptera ricei; assembly: GCF_028023285.1. Lineage (NCBI taxonomy): Eukaryota > Metazoa > Chordata > Mammalia > Artiodactyla > Balaenopteridae > Balaenoptera > Balaenoptera ricei. Next base: position 16,870,447 of record NC_082651.1, on the reverse strand, counting down.
ACTGAAACATGGATGAGTTCCTGCCTAAATCCTAGTAATGGTGATGATGATGATAATGGTGGCACTGACAACAATTAGGTTGCCTTATCACGTGCCAGGGACTTAATATATTTATCTCTAATCCTCAAAACTATCCTACAAGATGGGGACGATTATATGTACACATGAGAAAAATGTAATTCAAAGAGATGTAAAATCACTCTATGATAAAAGCCAAACTGAAATGTTTACACCTATTCTCTCCAAAGTTTTAGTTACAATGTCCCCTACAGAGCCCATTGAAACACACATATGTGCACACGCATGTGCACGCATGCTCGTGCACACACACTCATGCACACACACACACACACACACACACACACACACCTCTCCATTTCTCCCACTCCCCCCAGCTCCACAGTGTAACAATAAAAAGCCTCCAAAGCCATTTTCAAATCAAGTGGTAGATTTATTGGCTGTCTCTGTTATTCAGTGAGGTTAAAACGTCTCAGTGTAGGACACTCTAAACCTCGCTTTGGCTTCCCGTTGGGCTGCAAGACCAGCAACAGGTGCGCGGGTGGACAGTCAGTGGATGACAGAAGCAAACGGCCGCCGGCTCACATTGCTACAGTGATTTGTCCATAGGTTTAGAGAACATTTCGTTTGTGCTTCTTTCATAGCATCTTCCTCTTTTCAAACTCCTTCAGGAACAGAAGAGAGGGAGAAGAGAGAGGGGATAAAAAGATTAAAAGTCCAAATTACATTCACGGTCAAAATGATTCTAAAACCTCTTATCTTTAGGATCCTTTGAGCAACCAAAAATTATAGAAATAAGATGTACCAGGATGAGGTGATTGAACACAAAATGACAGCTTTCAAATGAGCACGTGTCAGTCTGCATTTCACTAAGCTAGATGCGGAGCTTCAACTTTGTCTCCTGCACGTGGGGGCTGAGGCTTTGAATTATGCTTGTTTTCTATGGCAGTGTTATCATTAGGAGCTGACAAACCTGATTGTGCTTATCCAAACCTTTAATGCTATACGTGACACACACCAGCCCTTTTAATAAGGCAATGGATTTGTTTAGTTTCTCAGAGAATAAAACTGAACACAGATTCAGTTCAGATTTAAACCAAATGTCAAGAACCTCAGAAATATATGAAAAGGAAACAATACTGAAAATCACATTTCTCTAGATTGTCACAATTAGAATGCAGCAAAATGTGTAGGTGCCTGCTGCCACCTACTGGAATAAAATGGTAACACATGTCTCTGATGTGAATTCAAGCATTTATTTGCTTTTTCCCTTCCTTCCCCTCCTTTAAATAAAATTCTTCACACACTCCCTAACCACCCAGATTTCTTTTAAACACTATGGTACACTGTGTCATATTCCACAAGACACAATCATGCAAGAAGTCAATAAAACAAGGAGTTCATTTTATTATCCCTAAGACAATGCCAAAGAAGATTATGCCAAAACATTGTTCCCTCCTGGGAAGACAATCGGGGCCTATTTTCAGCATGTGCACAGTTTTGGTTTTTGTGGGGTTTTTTTGGTAAAGTCTATAATCATCAAAAAAGTAAAGAAAGAGAGAGAGAAAGAGAGAGAGAGCCTTAAATGATCACTCAAAGAGATAGGTCAAAAATAGTTGCAAAGAGATTATGGAAGACACCAACTAAAAACTGAAAACCCCCAGCCTCTTTAGATCTCCCTCCATCCTGACTCCCAGTTTTCATTTCTTCTTAGTCGGTCTTCAACCTCTCTCCCTGGGAAAAAACCTATGGAGTTAGCATAGCTATATCCTAAAGGCCCTCGATGGAAAAAAACAAAACACAAGGCAATTCTCTGCACAACCCCCAAAATGGAATTCAGGATGCTTATGGACTCTGAAACGCTTTTTTGTATATCATACCTTACTACCCACAAAAGAGCAAATCTAGATGTTTGAAGAATAAAGTTTTTGAATCAGAACATTATTCCTTGTAATGCCCGATTAGAACATTAGGACTAAAAGGTGGAGTTGCTAGAGACTGTTAAGCTGCACACCGGAAAGAAAGAAGCAGAAGAGACCCAGAAGAAAACACCATGGTTTCCAGGCACCCTGTGTGGCCTCCCACTTTCAGGCCAGTAACTTCCGAGCACTCAGGCCACCGCTCCAGCTCACCTTGTAGATGGTGGTTCCCAGCTGTGCAGGGGACATGCTGACCACAACTCCGGCACTCTGCAGGGCTGCGATCTTCTCTTTAGCGCCACCTTTTCCTCCAGCAATAATTGCCCCTGCGTGACCCATTCTTCTGCCGGGAGGAGCAGTTAAACCAGCAATGAAGGACACCACAGGCTTGGCCTTGGGACCCTGGAAAATGGGATTTTAAACACTCTGATGAAGAAGTTGATCAAAACTGGACCTCCGACTCATGACTGCCGGAAAATGGCAAGTGGCTGGGGCCCTTCACTCATCTTCAATAAGAAAACAACACAAATATTGAGCTATGACTGAAACCACTGCATTTGCCTTTGCGATGACTTGACTCTTCCTACAAACTCAAAAGAACAATCCTGAAACAAAACTATTACCTGTTAAGATATTAAACTTCAACTTCACCCGCACAAGCTGTTTTACAAATACATATGTGACTCTTTTGTTTGAAAAACAAAAAAGCACACTTGAAAATACATAAGTTATGTGATTTGTGATAACGAATTAAGACACAGATCAGGTTGTTTTATTTCAACATAACTCTGTCTTAATGCTTTTGCATTAAATCTACTGCAAATATGTTAGTTTGGCTGAAGTACAAGAGAAAATCTGGCCTCACACACATATGTACTTGGAAAAGGGAGAAGTATTTTAATATCTGTCAGATAACTGAGGATATTCTTTGGCACTATACAAACCTCTTCAAATGGTAACCTGAAACCATAGTCCTTTCTTACTTCAAAATCCATTCATCATTCTGGATCTTCTACCTACAATGATTTTGTAACATTCATTGGTCAGAAGGAAAATATAGGTTCACTGAGTTATGTAGATCTTCCAAGTACTGATACATTTCATCATTCATCATCAAATCACTCTTCAGTATCACCGCCAATCTCATTAGAAAAGTCTTTAGTAGGGTGAAGTTCATGGTGGCAGAAACAAGTTTTCCAAAAATATACATTTGCAAGTTCAAACTTTATCACTGTCAACAAATACCGGGAGTTGTTTTCCTTGATACAGCAGGATTGCTTTGTTCATTTTTGAGAAAAGACCCGCCAAAGAAATACCCAGGTCTGAATAACCAGTCTGCCTGCCAGACATTCTTTCAAATAAAACTGGTGTTTCATGAAAAAAGCAGCTAGTTCAGCTCACAACTCAACTGGGAAAGTACTTTACTTCCCATTTCATCACAAAATACTGACGCCAGGGTCGAGACTTAATAAAATTAATAATTCTTACTGCTTCGTTAAGGACATTCTTAAAGGAAACTGGCTTTTTTTAAAGTGCAAGTGCCTGGCAGTGCAAGGTCACTGGCACAGTTCGCTTGGGCTGCGCTGACTCACGTGAAGGCACCAGCACGCCAGGCTCCGCGTGTCTGACGCGCTTACTCCAGCCCTGCTCCCACCACTCCTCCCTGCTCTTTACCCTCCAGGAATGCCAGACGGCTCTGCCTCTGGGCCTCTCTCTGCTGAGAAAGTTCTCCATCCTCCCTGGATACCTGGCAAATTCTGACTTAATTTTTAAGAGCTGGCTCAAGCCTCTTCTTCCCCCCTATCCTTTCCGACTCCCCCTCCCGCTCTCTCCGTAAGTGCTGGTTAGCTGCTCATCTTCTGTTCAGAGACTCCGCGGTGCCTCTGACACGTTTCTACCGTTACCCACAGCACACTGGCTGTAGCTTATTCCCCACGCGCTCCCCTCCTAAACTATGAATCTCTGAACGCCGGGACTACGTTTTCACTTATTTCTGTATGTCCAGCATCTACCATAGTAAAGAATTAAGACGAAAAGACTCTGTAAGTCATTTATTTATCCACTTGTAGGCTCTGCAAAGGATGTGAGCATCTGGTATTTGAGTGGCACCAGTTTCCACTGGATCCCTCTGTCCCTGTACTCAAATGGTGGGAATATTACACTAGAAAGAAACAAGATTAGGATGAACCTAGAATGTCACACAAATGTACACTCTGTCCTATTGACAAAGAAGAGTCACTTGAGATTTTTTAAGGAGCGAAAAATAGAATTGAAAAGACTATGAAAAAGTGTAGTCTGAGAACAGGATACAGAACTGAGAAGTGTGAAAGCCTAAAAACAGGAAGACAAGTTAGGATGGCATGACTAGAGTCCGAGCAGATGCCCAGGACTGTGGACTCTTGTTCTTGAGCCCTGCAACCTGACTCCTGACCCCTCACAGTGTAATGGAGAAGTCAGGAAGACCTGGGTAGGAACCTCAGCCCTGGTTGGTTTGCTGTGTGCCTGCCATCGGCAAGCTGCCAGTTTCCTTACTCATAAAAGGACAAAAACATCTAATCCGAGGGTCAAGATTAAACAACACCACTCCTGCAAATAATTACTGCCATCATAATGATGATAATAATAGTAGTTGTAGCAGGAGGCGACATTACTGAGTGTTCGCTCTGTGTCAGTTACTGTGCTAAGCGCTGAATATGTCACCTGAAATGTTCAACCTAGAATCTCGTACACAGTAGGTCCTCAATAAAACTTAGTTCCATAAGACCAACCAGGAATAGGAATACATGTGCCAAATGAAACAAAATGTAAAGCTTAGTTTTTCCCACTAAGTTCTAAGCTACTCAAGGCATTCATGTACTCTATATACATTTTTAAATTACAGTGTACAGTTGGCCCTCCATATCCACAGGGTCTGCATCAGAGAGTAGAAAATGTTTGTGGGAAAAAGATTCCAGAAAGTTCCAAAAAGTAAAACTTAAACCTGCCACGCTAGCAACTATTAGCAAAGCATTTACACTCTATTAGGTATTATAAGTAATCTAGAGATAAAGTATATGAGAGGATGTACATAGGTTATATGCAAATACTATGCCATTTTATATAAGGCACTTGAGTATCCATGGATTTCTGCAGGGTTACTGGAACCAATCCCATGTGGATACCAAGGGACGACTATAATGTCATATAACCTAAATTATTTTTTGTAGAAAGAAGTCAGTTTTTACTTAAATTTTAAACTTCACAACCTTTCTGAACTCAAGAGACTCTTAATAACATTTTACTCCAATCTCCTAACAATTTACTTTATTCTTTCACTATTTGCCATTTACTCGTTCCTAATGTGCCAGAGGACTGCGCTGGGCACCAAGTATACCAGCTCCCTGCTCTCCATAATACAGTCTAGAGTGACAGTCAGGCGTTAACTGAGCACGCCTTGCAGAAGGAACAAGCAAAGGCAAGTGAGGATGAAAACAACCGGCACATCAGATGGGACACGGATCGGAAAAGGAGGGTCAGGGTGGTGTGTGAGGGGCTGGAATACCACGCTAAGTCTGCCCTTTGTCCTACGTGGATGGCAATAAGCAGGCTGGCGGGGGGGTGGGGGGGTGGGGAGGTGGAGGGAAAGAGGAGCAGAGATATCAGGACAAAAATTACTGAAGTGGTCCAGGTGAGATAAGATGAGAGCCTGCACCACAGCAGAGGGACTAATTACAGGTGACGATGCTCTCAATCTCCACACACTGCTAAGATCTCAGAGACAGATCTCAGCAACTGAGTGGAAGCAAGAGCTGAGAGAGAAATAAAAGATGGCTCTGGGGTTTCCCTGGTGGCGCAGTGGTTAAGAATCCACCTGCCAATGCAGGAGACACGGGTTCGAGCCCTGGTCTGAGAAGATCCCACATGCCGCGGAGCAACTAAGCCAGGGCACCACAGCTACTGAGCCTGCACTCTAGAGCCCGCGAGCCACAACTACTGAGCCCACGTGCCACAACTACTGAAGCCTGTGCGCCTAGAGCCTGTGCTCCAAACAAGAGAAGCCACCGCAATGAGAAGCCTGCACACTGCAACGAAGAGTAGCCCCCGCTCGCCGCAACCAGAAAAAAGCCCGCATGCTGCAACAAAGACCCAACGCAGCCAAAAATAAAATAAAATAAAATAAATTTATTAAAAAAAAAAAAAAAAAGATGGTTCTGAGGTTTCTGCCTTGGGAACTGCATGAAGTGTGATGCTGATTATACGCAACGACCATTCGCACTTAGGGAATAGGCACTATCTGGGGAAGGATAAAGATGAGAAGAGCCAGGAGAATGAATGGAGGCCCTGGTGACTTCTGTGAGAGCAACGCCAGTGCGAACAGCAGATCCGAGAGCAGCAGTAGCAGCAGCGAACAGCTGCTTACTCAGAGTGCTTACCACGTGCCCAGGGCAGCTCTCCTCTATGTTACTGAGCCGTAACATAGAGTCCTACAAGGATGCTGGGAGGGAGGCACTACTGTATCCCTATTTTGCCAGTGAGGAAACTGAGGCACAGTGAAGTTAAGGAACATGCCCAAGGTCACACAGTTTCTAAGTGGCAGACAGAAGCCAAACTGCTGAGGATCAGGGAGTGAATAAAAAGGAAAAAAAAAAGGAAAAGTAAGAGATCCAGAGAGTGAGGCGAACTTTTAAAATTACCACAGAAGAAAACCAAGTAGACTCAAAATAGCCCTTGAAAATTCCTTCAATTACATATGCATCATTCTGTATATACTACCCTGCAGGCGATATTATCAGTTCCTTTAACTCTCCGTTACTCATTATTTTTCAGCGGCATTTAATTTTGATGCATTCACTCTCAATCTCTTTCACAAGCATAGACACCAGTTATCTCCCGCCCTCCCGCCCGGCCTCCTGAAGATGCATCTTCACTCATTCGTCAGTGTCAGGGACATCCTGGAAACCATTCGAATGCTCTCCCCAAGTCTTTGCCGCAGTGGTCCAGAGCACATATTCACTGACTGGGGGCTGGCAGGCACCAGGCTGCTTCCGTCGTTACTGTGTCTTCTCTCTCTCTCTTCCCGCCACCCTCCTTCACCTCAGGAACAGAGCTGAATTCCCTTAAGTGAAATTATGATACAACGCCACACTATTCTTTTTAATTCGAAGGGAGAGGCAACAAGGAAAGCCTTCAGAGGACATAGTTAATAAAGCTTTTCTACTTGACCTTTGAAGCGAAGTGCTACTCTACAAGGAAAGACTGAAGCTAGAGGGAGGCAAGCTCCTGGAAAAGGGTATGAAGGACAGGATCTTTAGAAGGTCAGCCTTGACAGAGAAAGAACACACATCCCCTGAGATCAGGAGAAAGGACACCAATGACAGGTGAAAATGGAAATACGCAGCTCAAATGAGAGCTTTCGGGCTGATGGCCTGGAAGTTCTCCCTTCAGCAGGAGGCCAACTGACCTACCACGAAGTGTGAGGAGATGCCTGGGGGGAGGATTCATTCGAGAAGCAGAGAACAGGCACCAGGGGAAACGGGGAGGAGAATCAACCCAGAAAGTGTCCCAAGTTCCCTGAGTGGCCAGTACTCCAGGTGCAGCTCAACAAGGTTTAACTTTATCTTTCATGTTTGCTTAAAAAATTTATCTTTGAAAAAAACAAAATAACTTCTAAAACAAACCGGTGATATTATTCAAGGGCAAAGAGCTATATTTTTCCAAACCCAAACTTACTGAATTATGCTGCCTCAAATATTCTGCAGCATTTTCTTCTGCATTACCACCAATTTCGCCAATCAATATGATGCCTTCTGTGGCTGGATCATTCAGAAAGATTTCAAGGCAGTCAGTAAAATCTGTTCCATTGAAAGGATCACCTCCAATGCCTGGGAAAGTCAAAGAATATTACCAGCTGAAAATTGGATGAATCATATAATTTAGGTCAGCAAATGCTGTTTTACCTGATTTCTTATTTTGCCTACCCCCTTCTTACCAATATTTTTAAATGTGTCATCACTCTTGCATTTAACATTTAAAAATCACAAAATGCTACATTTATTTCTGCTTATAATATCACATGAATGCTAAACGGCGGTGGGTTCCTGTTAGTCACAAAAACAGCCCTCTTTTTAACTCCTTATCAAGACTCGTCCCTCCCACAAAATTATTTCTAGATAGTTCTTTAAAAATGAGCATTCTATACAGTATCCCTAATTAGGAGAACTTTACTTCTGAAAACACATTAGCTTTTTCAGGGATATGAATTACTGTTTTCTACGTTATAACTTTTAACTTTGCTGACTTCTGGTGAGTAGTTCATTATCAGTACCTTGTGTATAATAGACAATAAATTCTGAAATTAAAAATTATCTGGATTAGCTAATCTGGGTGTGTGTCTGTCTGTGTGTGTCTGCGTGTTAACATTACCTTCACTGTGGTAGTTCGTTGTGATTTGTTATTTTCACATGAACCGCAAACCTTATTACCATATTGGAGACTTAATACCACATTGGAAATAAATATTGCACATTTGTATTTCTTCTACAGTAAAAAAAAAAAATGAACATTTTAAGAAAATGTGTATTTGTGAGAATATCTTCTCTGATTAAACATTTAACCAATTTCTTTGCACAAAGTAACTATTTGATGAGGGACATTGCCGAGGAACCACTTGCAAGTTAAGACACAAGTCCCAGTGAGGGGAGGGGGGGGTGTCTTGACCCCTCTAACCTCTGACCCAGAGTGGGAGATGACAGAGACCACACACAGGGGCTCCACTATAAGCACATGGCTTTTTAGCACAGGTACTTGGATAGGACTCAAGGCAATGTTCCCTACAGACTGGCTGACACTTATAAATTTTGAAGTTATAAAAATGTATTTTATAATAAATAAACAAGCAGGACTGGCTTCCTACTCTTCAACACACCACTCAAGAATGAAACTGAGGGGCTTCCCTGGTGGCGCAGTGGTTGAGAATCTGTCTGCCAGTGCAGGGGACGCGGGTTCGAGCCCTGGTCTGGGAAGATCCCACATGCCGCGGAGCCACTAAGCCCGTGCGCCACAACTACTGAGCCTGCGCGTCTGGAGCCTGTGCTCCGCAACAAGAGAGGCCGTGACAGTGAGAGGCCCGCGCACCGCAATGAAGAGTGGCCCCCGCTTGCCACAACTAGAGAAAGCCCTCGCACAGAAACGAAGACCCAACACAGCCATACATACATACATACATACATAAATAAAAAGAATGTAAGCAGACAAGAATAGCATTAAAAAAATAATAATAATTAAAAAAAAAAAAAAAAAAAAGAATGAAACTGAGGAAGAGAAGCGGCATCCACTGAGTGCCAGCCACGTGTCACGTACTGTGCCTTAGCACACGTCGGGCCCGCCATTTCCTAATCCCTCCAAACTCTCTGTGACATGGCAATTATTACTCTTCGTTTACAAATTAAAAACAGAGGCTACAGAAGACAGAATTGCCAACTCTATTTCAAAATCTTTTCTTATTTTCCATCACGCTAAGTTATCTTGTGTCGTAGATTGTGCTTCTGCGCATAGAAAAGCTCAATTAATGTTTAATAGTGATTTTACGAATTTGAGTCTTAATAAAAATACTACAGGGTTATATTTTATAAATTTTTATCATAAAATGCTGCCTTTGAAAAGCCTCTAAAAGATAGTCTAAAAGTTTGAAGGAATATTTATAAAATGAGATATTTGCCTGGCTTTTGGCAACAAATACCAAGATTATTTCAAAATGTAAAATCTTTTTTATATTTGTAAGTGGGAGGCAGTATGATGTGGCAAAGAGAGAGATTCCAGGGAGCTCAACCCTCCTCCACCAATAACGCTACCACAGGACTACGTGCCAGCTCAGCGGTGCCTCAGAGGGTTGCCTTAAGAGTGAGATAATGATTGGCAAAGAATTCAGTAACTGTGAAGCACTGAGTGACAGCTGGTAATGATAACAAAATGCTAATTACAGTAATGAAAGTCCTATTTTGAAGGACCATTTCTTCCCAGAAAGCTAAGTAACAGCTGTTTTCAAGGCCTAAGGCTCTCCAGGAGACACACGTCCCAGGATGTTTGTTCTGAAACTCAAAGTCAAATCCCAGACCATGAATCTTGAAAATATAACAGTCAGCTTCACGTATAAGCAAATTAAACTCAAGATCACAACATCTTTTTAATAAAGTGGCATCAAAATCTCTCACAAATAATCAAATCAATAATTATCATTATACTTATTCAGTGAAGACACTGAACTCCAATAAAATGAGTTTAGCAAAAAATCCCTCACCAATGCACAAAGACTGCCCCAATCCAACTTGTGTTGTTTGGTGAACCGCTTCATAAGTCAGGGTGCCAGATCTGGACACGATACCTTAAAGAAAGAGAATTCAATAATATTAGATTGTGTTCATACGACTATCATACAGTAAAATAAATTACAAACACAGGTATATATAAAACCCATTTCACAATTTGTCATCCAAATAAATGATAACGTCAGGTCATGAAATAAGAAGAAAAGGCCTAAATTATAGCAGGGAGGTTTTAAAAGTCAGATAGAGAAGAAAGTGTGTTATTAGTTAGGGTTGTTTTATGACCATAAAAGCAGTTAAGAGAGACCTAAAGTCTTCCACGTAAAATGACTGCAGACATGCAGTAAAATGGAACAATAAATCTATAAAAAGGTCCATAAAGAAAAAAAAGAAGGCATAAGTTTCAAGTATTAATCTTTGGCTAATAACCCTGATTTAGGAAAATAAATTCATAGTTAGGCTGGCTGTCTCCTAACCACACAGATTCCTCAAGACAGAGCCCTGTTCTCCTACGCTGGTTCGCTAAGAGACGGCCAGTGCTGTTGGAGATCCTGCCGTGACTGTCTTTCTTGCTGGACTGGAACCTCCAGGGGGTCAGTAAACAAGACTGTTTTCCCCGCACCTGCGTTCCCAGCATCAAGCACAGTTCAGGCGCAGAAGGAGCTCAGTAAATACGTACCAAATGGGTCAATACTGAACATCAGTGGAGAACCACCACCCTCTGAAACAAAATCTAATTCCAAGAGTTTTAAGACCATTCACTAACTGGATCCTATTCCACGACAAATGACAACCACTAACACCAACCCCCATCTGTCTCATCCATCAGTTTTTCCCTATTCTTAGAGCTTTCTTTCTATCTACACCCTCTCTCCTTAACACAGTCCCTCCTCTGTGGGACCTTTCATAACTGAGAAGGTTAGGTAGGTCATGCCTATGTACGTATGCATTTGGTGCATTTAGCTTTTAAATAAAGTACAATCAGTAACTTAATTGTATATCTTTGTGTGAATTACCTAGTCTCCTTTCCACTCCTGACTCTTATGAATAGAATTATGATTGATTAATTGGTTCTTATGATAGAATTATGTTCTTGTTCCGGCAACACCCTAGATTACTGGGCAGCACAACTTTTATTTATTCTAGTCTTTTAACGGATCAGTATAATAGTGAATAGTAGCACTAGGATTTTGTCATTTTGTCATTCTTTTAAGGGGCTTTCATCTCATTATATAAGTGATATATGATTTATATAAATGCAAACTGCATACATTTAAGGTAATGAAAGCAATGTTTTTAGGGTAAATTACTCCTGCCATCCTTAAAGTATATATAGTAAAAGAGACTATCACTTAAAAATATGTATCATAAGGATACTTCTGCTTCCAAAAAGCAGAAGTATTTTCCTGTATTCTTCCTGCTAAGTACAAGTAAAAACCCTGGACATCATATATAAAACAAATATAAGAAATCTCTGAAAGATGGAGAGAAGGCAGAGTCACTAGGGACCTCGAGACTCAAGCAGTGACACAATGGTGAACAAACCACAAAGAGGATAAATCCAAAGAGATTCCCACCAAAACTCCTAATAAATAAACTTCAGAAAACCAAAGACAAAAAAAAAATCTTGAAAGCAGCAAGAGAAAAATAACACCTTACCTAAACAGGAAAAACAACTCAAATGACATCAGCTTTCTCATCAAAACCCATGGAAGCAAGAAGTGGAACAACATTTTTTAAGTGCTAAAAGAACTGTCAACCCTAAATCCTATACCCAGTGAAATTATCCTTTAGGGATGAAGGGGAAATAAAGACATTCTCAGATGAGGGAAAAGTAAATAATCTGTCACCAACAGTTCCATCATAAAAGAATGGCTAATGGAAGTTCTCTAAAAAGAAGGGAAATGATACCAAGAAGGAAGAACACAGCAATAAGCAAAACATGGATATAGATAAAAAGACTTTCTCTTGAGTGTCCTAAAAGGAAGAAATAAAACTGTCCCTATTTGTAGATAACATGATTGTCTACAAAGAAAATGCTAAGGAATCTACCAAGAAAACCCATTAGATTACAGCAACATTGCAAGATACAAGATAAACAAAAATCAATTGTATTTCTATACATTAGCCATGAGCACATGGACACCAAAATTAAAATACAATAAAATTTACAACTGCTTTCTTAAAAAAAAAGAAATAGTTAGGTGTAAATCTAACAAAACATATACAGGACTTAAATGCTAAAAACTACAAAATGCTTGTGAAAGAAATCAAAGACAATCTAAATAAATGAAAATATACTGCGTTCATGGATTGGAATAGTCAACATGTCTATTCACCCCAGATTGACATAGAGATTTAACACAATTCCCATCAAAATCCCAGCAAGAGTTTCTGTAGATAGAGACAAGATCATCTTTAAAATTATATGAAGTAAAGGAACTAGAAGAACTAAAATAATTTAAAAAAGAATAAAGTGCAAGGAAGCGATCGACCTAAAATTTCAAGACTTATCACTTAGCTATAGTATCAAGATTGTGTGGTACTGGTGAAACCCAGAAACAGACCGACACAAATATGCAAACTGTTTTTCTGACAAAAATGCAAAAGCAACTCAATGGAAGAAAGATGATCTTTTCAATAAATGGTGCTGAAGCAATTGAACACAAGTAGATGAAAAAGAACTTTGATGTACGTCTCATACCTAGAAAAATTAACTGAAATTGGATCATGGGATTTAAATGTAAAACTACAAAACTTTCAGGAAAAAGAAAGGTATTTAAGGCTAGGCAAAGACTTATTGGTCCAAAGCATACTTCACAGGAGAAAAAAATTAGTAAGTTAGACTTCATCAAAATGAAAAACTCTTGCTCTCTGAAAGATCCTGTTAAGAGCGTGAAAACACAAGCTACAGAGTGGGAGAAAATATTCGTAAGCCACATATCCAACAAAGTACTAGTATCTAGAATATATAAAGAACTCTCAAAACTCAACAGTAAAAAAGCAAACAACCCAATTAGACCATGGGCAAAAAAACATGAAGAAACACTTCACTGAAGAAGATATACAGATGACGGACAAGCACCTGAAAAGACGTTCAATATCATTAGCCATTAGGGGAATGTAAATTAAAACTATTACAATGAGATATCACTGTACACTTATCAGAATGGCTAACATAAAAAATAGTGACACTACAAATGCTGGCAAGGATGCAGAAAAACTGGATCACACATACATTGGTGATGGAAATGTAAAATGGATAACAATTTGGCAATTTCTTAAAAAAACATGCAACTATCATCCAACCTAGCAACTGCCCTCCTGGGCATTCATCCCAAAGAAATGAAGACTTGGGTTATATAAAAACGAGTACACAAATGTTTATAGCAGCCTTACTTGTAACAGTCCCAAACTGGAAACAATCCCAATATCTTTCAACAGATGAATGGTTAAGCACACTATGGCACATTTGTACCCTGGAATACTACTCAGGAATAAAAAGGAATGAACTACTGACACAACAATCTGGTGAATCTCCAGAGAATTGTACCCAGTGTAAACAGCCAATCCCAAAAGGCTACATACTACATGATACTATTTATATAGCATTCTGAAATTTAAAAATTTTAGAAATGGAGGATTATTAGTTTCCAAGGATTAAGAAGGGAGTGGGAGTAGGAGGGAAGTGGGTGTAGCTATAAAAGGGCAAGATGAGGGATCCCTGTAGTGATGGAAAAATTCTTTATGTCTGTATCAATATCAATATACTAGATGTGACATTGCATTATAGTTTTGCAAGATGTTATCATTGGGGGACACTGGATAAAGGGTACACAGAAATCTGTCTGTATTATTTCTTACAATTACATGTGAATTTACAATTATCTGAATATAAAAAGTTTAATTAAAATAAAATTTTTAAAAAGGATGTAAAAGTCAAGTAGGTAACATGGTTGAGAGTAAAAAAAAGTCTAACATAAGTGAAAAAAATATTGTATCGTTAAATATCAATTTGGAATCCAATCTCTTTCTTCAATAACATTCAATTAGCTGTTATACAGTTTCATTAGCTATCATTAACACAAACTAGAAAGCCACTATACTATTGTACTGCTATCATATTACATTATGTCCCATTCAGAAATACCCAAGGGACTGAAAAATCCTTCCTTTCCCTAAACTCTTAGCTGAAGGATTGGAAGTCAATGAGGCTTCTGAGAACATTACTAGTATCAAAATAGGAATAGTTAGTACAAAAAATCATCTTTTCTCCTTCACCTCCTTGAAAATCTTGTAGTGTCAAATATTTTCTTTTAGGTGAATTTTTTTCTAAATCGTCTGAATTAAAGGTAGTCTCCCAAAGGACTTCCTCTTCAATGTGCTATGGCCATCTGGAGAACCAAGGTCTAAAGGACTTCCCTGAACTTTTCTTACTTGTTTTTGAGGTTTACGGGCACCTTAGAAAGCAGGGTAGTGATCGGAAAGGCAACGCAGTACAGGGCACACCTTATTCCATGCTCACCTAAGTCTACAGTAGTAGCCATTCAAAGCAGACTGAAGAGTAAAGAGTATTCAAATATGTGCAAAAGCATCAGTGCCTATGTGGATCAGGCCCCGACTAGAAATCAGGTGGCCTATGGAACTCCCTGCATCCTCCCTCATAGGAGAACTTGGTAAGTTCTCTACTGGCAGCAGGGCTGACAGCTCTAAGAGCCACTAGTAATAAAGAAAAATCATGACCTTTAACCCAGTCCTGTAAACTACACAACTGACATTTACTGACTATATTTAACTATTCTTACTTAGTATTTACAGTCACGGTTTATAGATAAAGTACTGTAAACTCTATTATGGTGGAGAAACAGTATAGCTTAGTGAGAGTTAGGTGTGAAGAGTCTAAAAACAGCCATAATGGGCTAACTCTGAAACGTTAATTTGGTTATTTCCTTGAGGAACTAAACAAGTAGCAGTACAATTTTCCCAAAACATTTTGAGGAAGCCTATAATATCCACTGAGACAAAGTAATTCTGACAGGACACAGAAAGACTAACAATAAAAATATTCACAGCACATATATCTGACAAAGAACTTATAGCCAGAATATTTACAGAACCCCCCTATAATCAACAATTATATAAAAATTATATAAAAAAAGACTACCCAATAAAAAATAATGTGTAAAAAACTTGAACAGATAATTCACAACAGAAGATTTATAAATGGCCAATAAGGACATGACATCATTAGTCATGGGGGAAACTCAAAACCATAATGAGATATCATTTTACTCCCAGTAGAATGGCTAAAATTACAGACCAACAATACTAAATGTCTGTGAAGATGTGGAATGACTGGAACATTCATACAGCGAGGGTGGGAGTGAGGAATGCACAGTCACTTTACAGAACTATTTGGCAACTTCTTAAAAAGTTGAACATACTTTGACTCTATGACTTAGCAATTCCATTCATAGGCATTTAACCCAAGAGAAATACCCCCAAGAAGACCTGTACACAAAAGTTCACCTTAACCTTATTCATAATGAATCAAACCTGAAAACAACAGAAACGTTTGTCAATGGGAGAACGGACAAATTGTGGTATTCAATAAAATATTACTTAGCGATAAAATAAAATTAACTATTGATCCATGCAAACACATGGAAGAATCCAGTGTGCTGAGCAGGAAAAGAATCTTTAAAAAAAACCCCAAAACATCTTCACTGATTCCAGAGAATTAGTGTTTCTCAAACATCAATTCAGGACATAGAATCAATTCACTATAAAACTTCCCTGGTAAATTCTCTTATAGTTGAATTAATTAAAATGAATTTGATTTGCAGAGTCAAATTCTCTTTGTGAGTTTTGAGCTTAGGGCAAGGAATTATGTTTTTAAGCTATAAGAAATATATACTCACCAATTCTTCCTTTCTTGTGAATATGGCCAGGCATGATGCCAATTTTGCATTCTCCAGGCTGAAGGAAAGAGTAATTCATAGTTTCAGAAAAGTGAAAAATAATTGTAACCCCTAGGTCATACACACAAATATACTTGGACTGATTCAAAGCTAGTTAGCCTTCAGAGGGCTTATTTTTGTTTTGTACACTCACATTGATGACTCCAGGGCAGTTTGGCCCAATCAGCCTGGTCTTTTCCTGGCGCAGCAGTCTGTGCTTGACCCGCACCATGTCCTGCTGTGGGATACCTTCAGTGATGCACACGACCAAGGACACTTCCGCCTCGATAGCTTCATTAATGGCAGCAGCAGCAAAAGGAGGAGGGACATAAATGACAGACGCTGTTGCTCCGGTCTGTTCTTTGGCCTGAAACATTAACCACGAGGCACTTTATTATTGGTTAAGTCAGAAACGTTGTAAAAGAAATTCAATACCATGATTTTAATGATGTCTTGGGGTCAGGAAAGGACATCACCAGGAGACATCGGATGTCTTCATTCTTCCCATTAACAAGTTCACTTTGCTGTCAGAAAAGAGCAGAGTAAGCACGGCCTCCTTTCTGCCCCCTTGGGACACCCTTCTGAATTGAAAGCTTCTGTGACCTCCCATTCCCTCAGGTGACAGCATGTCAGTACACCTGCAAGCACTGCCTGATTTGCGTCTGTGTCCCCTCATTCCTGGGCCATGTTTATTTCTGTTGTTCTACAAGGCACTTACCACCTATTCAGTACCAAAGACCCTGCACCTCCCCAGGAGACAAGGACTAGTGAGCCCCAAGCTCCAGAACCCAGCTCTCAACCATCTGTTTAAAAATACATCAAACTTAATAAACAATATCAAGAGGCAGCAAAATGAAGTGGTTTTTTTCCTAGCTGTCAACTTTTATTCTAAATGCATGCTAATCAGAAATAAACTAAAATACACATGCATAGATGGCCACGGAATAAGAATGGGTCAAATAAGGTTAGCGTCTACTCTACATCACCCCTCACAATGCAAAGCACTGAAAGACCATCAGTTTGACCACGGTTCTCTGTCAGTGGTCTTTACATACTCTCTACATGTATCAATACAGATGTAGCCTTCTACCCACCTCCACGTGTGGCTGTGTCTCTTCTCCTGAAAGCAAGCTCCTTGAAGACAGAGACTGCCAGTGACCTCTGGCTCTCCAAGAGTGGCAGCATCTATTCTGTGAGAGGCCCTGAGAGAGACTCTATACAGGCCTCGGATAAGGCTTCACCACCACCCTGCGTGCTTAGCATCCCCAGCTACCAGTCAAGATGCTGAGGCCAAGAAATACTAAACAACTTGCACGAGGTCACAGAGCTAGGAAGTGGCGCAGGCAAGACTCAACAATAAGTATATCTGATTCCAAAGCGTCAGTTCTTTTCAGCTACAGCAGGCTGCCTCCCTATAAATGTTAAAATGTAACTTAACCAAGATGTAAATCAAAACTTTTTAGAAGGCTGTGCCAGGGGGATTCATAATGGATACAAAAACCAAGTCACGGAACATACAGGTACAACTAGAAGGGACAGAAGTAAAAGGCAGTGTCTTTGAGAATCATCCCCAAATGATTCCCCACATTCCCAGCAACTTAGGGGCTTTCTCTATGGCACCCCTAATAAAAAGAGGTTATCTTGACAGTGACAGAAGAACAAGTCAAAGGATGTTGACTTGCCAGGGGTTAAAAATAATTCAAAACAATGTTTTTAAAAACTATGTTCAAGATGATAACAGAGAAGTGGGGACCAAAGGAAAAAAGCTAGGTTGGAACCAAGTGTAGGTATTTTATGGAAAATATCAGTACATCCCATGGGTTCCTACCCCGTAAGGCTACAAATCCTTTCAGCAGCTGGACTATGACAACAGGGCCTGTGCTGGCAAATAATGCTGCGTGAAAGGTGTCCCTCCTGCTCACTCAGAAAGCTCTGTGTAAGAGCAGCCTTGTCTTTAAAATGGGGATGATAACAGCACCTCCCTCGGGCTTGTGGTGCAGCCTGAATGAGGCCATGAATGCGAAGCACCTGGCACAGTGCCTGGCAAAGCACCCACTCGAAGCGAGTATTAGGGTAGGGGGTGGATGCTGACATGCGCACTTCTAACACCCCAGAAGAGGAAATGGTAAGGAAAGGAAAATAAGCCAAACAGAAGCCAAGCCACAGCACTTCTTCCCTAAAGGGCTGATGTATATCTACAGACAAAGATGACCCGGGCTGCGGAGAAAACATCCTGAGCCTACCTGACTAAAGTGAACACACTGGTTTTAACCGCAATTCAAATTTCTCTAGGTTACTGGAATTTTAAAAAGCAACGGACTCTCCCAAAAGGGGCACAATTAAGATCTTGAACCAAGGTGTGTTAGCTCTTCCCCTGCTTTTCTTTTCTTGCCAAACTCAGGTCCCATTAGTTACCTCCTTCACAGTACTGAAGACCGGTAAGCCCAGATGCGTCTTGCCTCCTTTCCCTGGAGTGGTTCCTCCAACTAATTTGGTGCCATATTCCAATGCCTGCTGGCTATGAAAGGTGCCCTGAGGGGAAAAAGCAAAAGACTAAGGAGAAAAGGCAGGCTGGGGAGCCTAAAGGCAATCTTCAGCAACTTGGAAAAGAAAAACGAATAGGTTAAGTATTTCCCAGCAAACAGCCGTAACACATATCCAAGCATTCTCATCACCTTATTGAACACAGCTTTCACCCTTGAAGCTAAGCGGGCCTCTGCGGGGCCAAAATAACTGTTTTTTTTAAGGGGGGTCTCTTTTCACTCTGTTTTCAAATTTGGCTGATGATCAGAAACCCCCTGGTGTTTACCTGAGAAGAACACCTCTTTTTCACCGTTCCTCGACTCCTGATGTCCTCACATCCCTCTTCTACTCAGTTTAAAATCCATGGGCAGTCACTATAATCACACAACCACCTTGGCTCTCTCACTTCAACTTACATATCTGGCAAAATCACAATCTTTGTTAAATCCAATTCTCCACCTACTCTAAGACTGCACATGCGCCACTGAACAGTAGATGGAGGAAAAATAAAATAAAACCATGTTAACTGGTCTCACTTTAAATTAATGATCCCAAACCTTAAGGGAGCCCTTAACGCTGCCCAGCCAGCATCCTGCAGGTCCCTATCCATTTACTCTCCCACCTCAACCTCGGCACTACTGACATTCTGGACACACTGATGCGTTGTTATGAGAGGCTGTCCTGTGATTTGTACAACGTTTACCTCTACTCAGCAGATGCCAGTACAATGCCCTCCTCCCTACCCCAATCAGCTATGATGACCAAAAACACCTCCAGGGATTGAAAGATTCTTTTTCACTAAGCTTCTGGGGCTCCTCCTCCCTGTTTTTCCTCTTCTCTTTCTTTCTCTTCCTAGACTTCTCTTTTTCATTTAAATGTGTGCCCTTGGTGAGTTCACCCCTCACCATGGCAATAAATAGCATCCATATGGTGACCTCCCCCAAACACACAGACACACACACCTCCCACATACCTAGCCGAGACCTTTGCCTTGAACTCCATGCTCACACTGCCAACTGCCTACCTGACATCTCCGCTTGCAGAACCAGGAGGCATCCCAAACTTAATGGGCCCAAAGTCGAGCTCCTGATCACTCCCCTCCATGGTTTAGCCCATCTCAATTAATGAGAACTCCACTCCTAACAGATGTTCAGACCAACACTACTCAAGTCATTCTTGATCTCTCTCTTTCTCTTATATCTCAAATCAGGGTACATTAGTCAATCTTACTGCCCTGCCTTCAGAACGTAACTGACAACATCTCACCCCTCCTACTGCTACTGTCTTGGTCTAAGTCACCATCAACTCTAGACAGAGTACTGCCCTTGCTCCCTTTCAACCTATTCTCAACACAGCAGCCAGACTGATCCTGTTACATGTCAATTCTCTGATCAAACTCTGCCAATAGTTTTCCATCTCATTCACAGCAAAAGCCAAACTCCTCACACTGGCCACCAAGTCAGTATTCAAGCTGCCTCCTCACAGCAGAACCCCTCAACTGCCCGACCTCGCTTCACCCACTATTCTCCCATCGCTCATTCTACTCCAGTCATGCCAGCCTTGGGGCTGCCACACACAGCAGGCACGTTCCCACCTCCTGGCCTCATTGTCCTCTCTGGCTGGAACACGCTTCCCCTAGACATCCAGTTGACTCACCCCCACAGCTCCTTTAGAACTTGACTCAGAGGTCAGGCTTCCCCTGAGCACCCACCGTAACTGCCACAACCCCACACACATACAGACACCTCCTTTCTCTGGTTTAGTTTTTCCATAGCACTTATACTTTCTAACGTACCACATAATTTACTCATTGATTTTGTTTCTCTCCCCTGCCACTCCATGAAGGCAATGATTTCTATCTACTTTGTTCACTGAGAGATGGCACTTAAAGCAACACATTACATACAGTAGGCACTCAATAAGTAGTTGTTGAAAACTGAGTGGATCTATGCGGTCATTCTACAGGGACCAGAAAATGCTGACTCAACTACTCAAGTTCTATTTCTTAATTCAACGTCTTCATTTTTCAAAACAGGAAACTTAGTCCCAAGCATGTTAACTGACTTATCTTAAGTCAGTGATAGAGTTTTGGAAAGGACCTCAGATCAGTGCTCTCTCTTTAGAGAAGTGCCATTCAAAGTGTCATCTGTAGATGCTAACGGGTCTGCAGTGAGATAAATGCAAAACGAAAAAAGAATGACAAAAAAAAAAAAGAAAAATCTAATAAAGAAAACAAAAATAAGTGAGAATGTTTGCAGACTTTTATAGCAATATGATATTGCTATGACTTTTACAGTATTTTGTAAAAAGTATTCATCTGCATTAGATTGGTGATAAAACAAAGACACACCCAAACTGGTCTTTCATTCCAGATAGTTAGAGAAGCACTACCCTAGACTACCACACTGTTACATAAATTCCAATGGACAAATTTTTAGTCCTAATGTAGTGCTTAAACAGGGATAACATTTCCCGTTAATAAGCTTCTTTCCCGTAATTTTCCCATTATCACCATCCAGTGCACAGTTAAGAATAGTGATAGTTTTTAGCAGCTCATAACAGCCAGTTCAAGAAATACCACCCACTGGAAATCTGCATTTTTGGGATTTGCTCTGAAATACAAATATTCCTCACTCATATGTGGAGCAATGTGTACACTGAAAAAAAAAGAACTAATGAGACAAAATGCAGATTCTCTACAGAGATAAACTCTAAATTTCAGACCTCATCGTTACCTCTATAAACAGAAACTTAAAAGCAACAAATCTGAGACAATTAAGGCTCCCAATTACTCTAAAAACAAAAGTGAATGGGAAATAGTGTATTTGCCAGTAACTCAGAGACACTGAAACCAACCTTGGATTTCAATATTTAGGCAAATCATCATCTAATTTATGAAGCAGAGACAGTTCCAAATAGTGCTTATAGCATGGACAATGGTTCTTAAAAAAAAGGTCAGAGGTTAAAATGTTGTAGGATTGTATAAAGCTTAGTAAACAGAAAAACAAAATCATACATAATAAACTTAGGTGGAGAATTTGGGTTAATCAAACATTTGATTATATGCTAATAAAATTAACATCTATCCAAAAAGGGACTAAATATGATTTTAATTGGCAGAGGAATGATAAAATGTACTTCATATCTTAGATGAGCATCAACTTTCTTTAGAAGGTATACATGTGGAAATGATATTCATAAAACATATGGCTATCAGAATAGGTAAACCAATTTTACCTATGAACAAAATTTCAAAGTTTGGGGTGTTTCTTTTTTCGTTGACAGTGGATTGTTTTTTTTAAGACAGTAGAGGAATCGGAGAAAAAGAAGAAAGGTCCACTGCAATTCACATTTTTGTGCCCAGTTATTTCAAAAAAAAGTCAGGAAGCAAAAGGACATTTCACATGAACAACCTTCTAATCAAATTCATTTTTTAAAAAGAACTACAAAATTTTAAAGCAATTCCTAAGTACTTTAAAAACAAAAGTTATAGAATTCTGGATATTTAGGTATCATCCTCTAGATCAGGGGTTAGTAAAGTATGGCCTGAAGGACTTGACTTGCCATTGGTTTTGTGAATTAAGTTTTACTGGCATACCCATTCACTGACATATTACCTATGGCTGCTTTTGCTGTTCCAATACTACCAAGTAGCTGTAACAGAGACTGCATGGCCTATTAAGCCTAAAATGCTTACAATCTTGTCTTTACAGAATACGCTTGCCAACTCTTGCTCTAGATCACCAAAACACTGCAGAATGGACATGATAATTCTTTTAATCATAGAAAAATCATTAACTTTTAAATTACACAAAAATCATTAATCGCTTTTATTTTGCCATATCTCCTTTAATAATGAAGGAAGGGATACTTTGGGTTAAGGCTGATGGCTATCTTCTAATTGATTTGGTAGTATTCCCTCATTTAAAAAAAAAAATCTGTGCATCTACTATGGTGAAACCATAAATGTGTACAAATGTTTTAAAGGGCAACTTAGCAATAGCTGTTAAAATTTTAAATACACAGAACCTTTGACACCCATTTTTACTTTTAGGAATCAATTTAACAGACATATATGTATGATATATATTATATACTGTATATATATATGTGTGTGTGTGTGTATATATATATATATACACACACAGAGAGAGAGAGAGAGAGAGAGGGAGAGAGAGAGTGTTCTGTAAAACAAACTCTGTAGAATGCCCATTATATAAGTGTACATATGTTTGTATGAGCAAGAAAAATATCTGGAAGGATACATGTCAACTTGTTATCAGAAGGAATTCCAGAGCAGAAGAATGGTAGGAAGGAAGGACAGGAGATTCTTATGTTGCATTTTTTTGTGGAATCACATCACAGTTGTATTTAAACTTACGTAAATTCTATGATGTAGGCAGAGGATAGGGAGAGAGAATGAATATAAATGAAATACTTCAGGCTATTTTGCCTGCTATTCCCCTGAAGACCATTTGCCCAGAGAGTACAAGATGGGAAAAATCAATGTACTACTTCCTCTGCCCATCACAGTTCCCATGAGCCTCTCTGGGTTTGAGCATTTCCCCACACTGATCTGTGCTTAGCTGCGAATTTTTTTTGTACAAGGCCTAAACACAAGCCATCGGCCTTACCTAGTGCTTAATTAAAGAAACAGTGATCTGTTCCAATGTTGGAGAAAAACCAGTTGTGTTATACTTGCTGAAAGAAAATATGTGGGTTTCCAACATAATACTGTACTCCTAGGGAGGGATTTTCAAGGTAACATTAAATACAATTTTCATCTTAGAGGCTGACTATAGCACCTAACCCCCTCCTGAAATACAACTCCATTGCTGTACTGTATACTCTTCTGCTACAAACTGTATTATAACTTTTGTGACTTTAAAACAATAGAAAATAATTCAATGTTTTTGTATCTCTAATATACATCTTTTAAAAAGTCTTGATACACATACCTGTTTACCAGTGAAACCCTGGCAAATAACCTTCGTATCTTTATCAACATAGAGATGCTTCCTGGAAGCTGTATAGGAGCAATGCCGAATTCCATTCTGCTGCACTGAAAAGTAAAGAAAATATGACACATTATAATTTTTCCAAACTTTTGGACTATGAATTTAACCTGGTGACAAAAAAAAAATATCCTCTAATTCAGGAGCTATCTTGTGATAATGGCAACTTTAAATGTCACTTTTTAAATAAGATGTATTAAATACAAAAACTGATTAAAGAAACAAACAAAAAAAGACACTGTTCTATTCTCCAGAATCCCCTCTTTACTGAGAACCACAATTTTGTAGCGTTTTCTGAACTGAGAAAGAAAAGGTTAAGTTTATAATTTTTCTTCCTCAGAAAGAAACCAGGGGCTCACATAAACAGCTCAAATTAAATCCAGGAACTAAAAACTAGGTATCACTCTTACTAATAATGTTTACTAAACAGCCACATGCTTTCCCCATTTGACCCAACATTTTTAAGCCCAACATCTATAAGCAAAAGATGAGCTAAGAGGCAAACTTTGTCAGAATTACTAAGAACTACGTTGCAACTCATTCCCCAGTAATAATATTAACATTAAATGTTAAGTCATAGAATAAAACTTGTCTAAAATATAATCCAAAATTACTTAATTTGGTCTCTTCTGATTAAGTCTCAAGACCTCACATATAAAGGAAATAGGGAAAATAAAATAAATAGGAAAAGTAGATGAGGGAGAAACATGTAAAAAATATCTAAGTTATTGTCAGCAAACTACTACCTCAGTGAAAACTGAGAAATCTTAAGTAGCTCCTAAAGCCAGCTCCCCATATTTCAAATATCAGCAGAAAGTAGAGCACAGATGATTTATGTGGGCTACCTTCTAAACCCCCATTAGAATCCCAACCTGCTGTCTCTGTGGTCCATTCCTGGCCCTTTCAAAGTGCCAGCACCTACCACTAAGGTAGCCCATGAAAGCTAGGCCCAGAAAAGAATACCTCATCATAAATTTGTCCAGGGTCCACTCAATGCTTTTTGTCCTGAATCACTGCTCATACCCTCCTAAATCCTCAGATCTCAGATTCCGTAACTGATCTGCTTCTGGCCCTTTGAACACCCCTTGATTCATCTTCAACTCACGTACTGACCTCAGCTTCCAACAACTTTGAATTTTGTAGTCCCCTGTACCTCTAAGGAAGAGACAGGCCTGGAATCTGCCCTGACCAACCAGGAGAGAAGTATTCTGCGTGCACACAGATCAGCTGCAATCTTGGCCTAGACTCTGCTGAACAAGGGACCCTGAGGGAGCACTGAGGGTCAAGTCCTGGCCCGGTGAGCGCAGCTAAGCACCTTAACCTGGGCCAGTGAACACTACAACAGGAACTGTGGCCTGAGAGCCCACCCTAGCCAGTGCTTGCCCTTGGCTCCCAGTTCTCCCAGCTGGAGACACAGAACCACAATACCTGTGGAAGAACTTTACTCCCCTCTGCTATTCTTGTCAGGACTTGCCCAACAGTCCCTCCCACTCCTGGAATACTAAATAAATAGTCCATCTATCAGGAGTTTCCAGACAGGAAAGGTACAAGATTTGATTACAAGAGCAAATAAGATCAGGACATCTGGAGCCCATACTTGATAAAAGGAAATACTTGCTTTTTGAAGGTAAAGTTTAGTCTTCCACAAGTACTCTTACACTCTACCTTAACAAAGGAGACATCAGACAGTTCAATTCTCCTTCCATGGGGCAGAAGTGGCCCTGTCGCCCTGAGAAAGCACAGGTCTGCCTACATTCATAAAGCATGGCCTCAATACCAGAACAACTCCTATCACTACCTTCTCCTATTCCTTCTCCTACTCCAGACCTCCTGGATCAACTCTATGGAGCTCAAGACTTCACAGCACCAGAACTCTGGTGCTCATAAAAACTACATCCGCCAAGTATGACGAATAGCAGCTCACCCACCAGACAGCCTTGTGGCCCTCTGGTATTGCTCAACTTGTACAATGACCCTGCCGTTCTACAGCATCTAGTGAAATGGATCTTGGGAGACTTATCATGCATATGTGTGTGCATGTGCTCTTCCCATCTACTGTATGAGCCCATACCTAGGCTTCAGGTAAGCTAGAACTAATAGACTATCATCACCTTTGAGCCAACCCCAAAATACATGTTCAAAGATAAGGAAATGAAATTCCTGACCACATTCTGCCCCAGCGAGAAACCTGTACAATGCCAGACAAGGTGTCACTGGTACTGAAATGAGAGGATGCTAGAATCAAGCACTTACGAAACCCAGAGAAAAACCTGAGGCACCCAGCAAGCCATGGTGCTCCATAATCACCATAAATGCCTTTTTAATTCCAGACACTGGAAGACGAATCTGCCCGATCTCTGGCCCTTTACACCATGCACACTCTCCCGGTTGCCATGGCTGTGAGGAGGACCCCAGACACCTGCCACTCCATGCCACCATGACACAGGTAACAACTGGTGGCCCTATTTAAGGTAATACTGTTATCAAATCAATTGTAAGTCTTACCATTGGTGACATCAGAGAATCAAGGAAATTCTTTCTCTTTTGCCACTTGTTTCCACTCAGATAGAAATAATGCAAAATATGTTTCTACTCCAAGTAAAACTCACCCAATTTTAAGTCACTTATGTCATTTTCCTTATTCTTCCCCACCACAGATAATCCAAGCCCAGAATCACAGGTTGGAGGCTCCCCAGCGAAAGCAGCCTCTCCTCATCCCCACCTCTGCACCGCTTCGCCTTCCCTCCCACAATCCCACCACTCTCTAACCCGGCAAACTACCAGCTGCTGTAAATATTAAATCCGTCAGACTGGTCACTTTCTTTCCCTGTTTGATTTCTTCTCCATCCAAATTATCAATCAAATGCCTTAATTAAAAAAAAAAAAAGCCTATTCTACCTCTGCTGAGAATGTAAAGTGGTTTAAGTACAAATTTTCAATTGTCTGTCCACTGCTTAAAGAAGCCCAATCACATTTTGGTTTTAAACACAAACCTGATCTCTATGACAAAACCACCAAATAACTACAGTAAGCTATTTCCTAAAAAAAAGCCTTGAACACAGGACATATGTTAGTGGCCAAACCATCTTACAAATATTTCTCACCTTTCAATCAGAGTCAGTGTACTCAATCTCCTGAGAATTTCTCTTGCATTAATTCATATAAGTTCACATTTAAATAAAACATTGTACAGTGAGGAATCTTTAAATCTTCACATCACATTCATGACTTGTGAATATAATGGGGGGTTTGTAGGGGTTCTGAGATTAAGAAGAATGGAAACTGTGAACATTTTCATGTGGTATCTAATCATAAGCACCACACCTGCACACTGAAGAGTGCACACATTCTGTTCCTTTCTTTACTGCATTATTGCTAAGTAAAATTATTTCAGGCTAAGTTTTCTTTCAGGATTATTTTAAGTCTCATCTAAATACTTTCAGAACTTCTAACTATAAATTCCATGAGTGTAAGGACCGTGTCTTGTACACCTTGGTGTCTCCCATGGCATACGGTACAGCGTCTTACGGAGTAGGTGCGCAGGAAATGTTTGACTGAATTTCAGGACAAGAGATAGGATCTATGAGAAGAAACACATATAAATATCAGAAGTTCCATCTCTTTTTGTATGAACTGGAAAAATGTCCATCTTGAACTCCCATTACCAGGAAAGAGGGGAACAAAACCTACATCTATTTTTGTACATGCAAAGATTATTGGTTTCCCAAAAATTCATACAAAGAGTCCAGCCCTAAATGCTACTAGCAATCCTCAAAGTTGTATCAATGTAGTACAAATTCCATGCTAACCTTTTTTTCTTTTTAACAAATGAAATCCAGGAAGCAATAATGTAATACAGATGGACTATTTCACTACAGAAGAAAAGAACCTAAAGCAAAACACAGCATAGTCAGAGGTAAAGGCAGTGACAGACCAGGAGAGCGGTTTCATAACACGTAACAGGCAAGGAGGACAACCTTAGCAACCTGAGCAACACCAGGGGCCAACAGGACGGAGGGGACCAAAGCCGAACAGAAAAATGGACAAAGGCCATAAACAAGAAACACAATTGGTGACAGATAAATGGTAAATCAACATATGACATGATATCTGACTTCACTAATATTAAGAAAATGAGTATTTTTAATTAAATATTAGGGCAGCAGGAAGGCCCGAAGTCGGCCACCAGGCAGAATTTCCCAGTGGTGAAGGCCTTGGGTCATCTCCAGAGAATGTGGGTGGAGTCGCCTTCTCTTCAGGTTCTTAGAAATAGGCTAGCCTAAACTTGGGACTGCATCTCAAGCAGCTGAAAGCATAGCCCAGGAACCAGACAGGCCTGGGCTTAAGTTTAGGGGGCAGGTCTTTTGATCTCCCTTGACCTTGGTCTTCCCTTCTGTAAGTGGAATCACAGCTGCTCACTAGGAGGCTGTGATGCTGATATGAGATGACGCCCGTAACCTGGGTAGCAAAGTGCCGGGTACACTCCCTAAACCGGGTTCACATCCTACCTAAGCACAAAAGTCAATCATTTCCTAAAAAGAGAGAACATACAATTCATATTTTAAAATCAAATAAGTCCAATCAGAAGTGTTTTATGTCTCATGCATATCCTATACATGTTTATGTATAAATATACTAATCCATGTCTACATATAACATATAGTAGGTACACATATACTAGTAAATTTTTACCATCTAAAACATTTTTAAAGGTGCATCCACACTGTAAAAATGGGGATAATAATATTATATACCTCACAGGCCATATGAGAATTAGATGAGTTAATAATATATAGAGCATGCAGAATAATACTTAGCTATTTTACTATTAGCTATTTATTACTGACATAGAATGAAAAGACCAAACTGCTTTGAGATGTTCACTGTGCCAGGATGTCTGCCAGACACAAGGGGTTCAGGGGTAAACAAGATGGACTGAGGCCCACGTGAAGCTTCCTGCCCTGTAAGACAGCTAAACATTAAACAAAGAAACGCAAAACCACAAAAGTGCCAACTGTAATAAAGGCTGTGAAGTAAAGGGACTGAGTAATCTGAGAGAGAAATTTGTAGCAGTCAGCCACATGCAGAGTCCTCTCCCCTGCAGAGAGCAACCACACCATTTGCAAGATGGCTGCAGGGTGGATGCAAGCTGTGGCCAAAAAGCACCTGCCCGGATGGGACTCAAACCACAGATGGCATTGTGTGACCAGTACTGTGCTCCTAACCAGTAACCTGAGACTGTTCATGAAAATACTCCTCCAACTCCCCTCTCAAACTATGTCCTTGTTACTCACTTATTCCTGCATGTATTCCTGATTTTAACAAATGTATACTTATTCATCATATGTATTATGCATATATAATCTGCAGGCTATTGGGGTCCTTACCTACAGGACCTTAAAGTATAGCAGAGTAGCTCAGCAGCCACTTACTTCCAAACCCCAAACAATCCACCATTCAGATGCGAAATTATATATTCATTCAGTATTTACTTACAAATGAAGTGTAATTGGCTCTAAGTATCATATTTCATCAAATCTAAAACACCACTGATTTTAACAAGCACTATTAAGCACTAGTATGAAAAAAAATGCTGCCAATTTACTGTAAGATACCATCAATTACCAGATACATCCCAATTTCAGAAATGTTATAATGTACAAAAATGTAGGTCTATGGCAACAAAATGCCTGTCCTTTGGTGAAATGAAATTCTTCCCCTATACTTAGAGAAGTTATTTTTAACATCCCCAATTAAGTTTTTATGGAAAAACAAGTTTGAGGTCAGAAAATCTAGTCACTTTCTCATGGCTACATTGATATATTTAGATCGAGGCCATTTTGTATTTCTGGAATAAAGATTTGGTTCTTGGATGCAATGACAAGAGATACTAGGTATCAGAAACATCACTACTGAGGGTCCCCTTTTCCAAGTTACACTTCTAAATGTCTTCCGGATTCCAAAAACAGTCTTACACAACTTGGCAAACACATGGAAAAGGCAGGTGACACCTTTGAGCTGAGTAGTAACCTTCTCAACAAACCAGTGAGGATGCCAAAGAAAAAGAAAAATCAGAGCTTCAAAAAAAGAAGGCTCAGAGTATCACCCAGCATGTATTTAGTAGAAAGGACACTGCAGAGTCAGAAGACCTGAGCTCTAGTACCCATTCTGATATTGGCTAGGAAACTTTTGGGGCTAATTTCCCCTTCTGCCAAACACAGGTATGGGACCAACTGGCATGTAAGGTTCACTTTTTGGCATCAAAACACCGTAATTCTGAAGTTCAAAAATATTGGCTCTTGAATAGACATTTTTCCAAAGAATACATACAGATGGCCAGGTACATGAAGAAGTGCTCAACATCACTAATCATCAGGGAAACACAAATCAAAACCACACTGAGATTTCACTTCACACCTGTTAGAATGGCTATTATCAAAAAGACAAGAAATAATAAGTGTTGGTGAGGATATGGAGAAAGGAAACCCCTGTGTGCCTTTAGTAGGAATGTTATTGGTACAGTCACTATGGAAAACAGTACTGAGGTTCCTCAAGGTATTAAAAATAGAACTGTCATATGATCCAGCAATTCCACTTCCAAGTATTTATCTGAAGGAAATGAAAACCCTCTTGAAAAGAAGTCCCACGTTCATTGCAGCACTATTTACAATAGCCAAGATATGGAAACAACCTAAGTGTCCATCGATAGAAGAATGGATAAAGAAAACGTGGTATATTTATTAATATGCACACACAGACACACAATATGGAATATTATTCAGCCATAAAAAGAGAAAATCTTGCCATTTGTGACAACACACATGGACCTTGGGGGCATTACCCAAAGTAAAATAAGTCAGGCAGAGAAAGACAAATACTGTATGATCTCACTTATATGTGGAATCTAAAAAAAAAAAGAAAGAAAAACACAAAACCTGAGCTCCCATGTAAAGAAAACAGATTGGTGGTTGCCAGAGTTGAGGGGGAGGGGGCAAGTGGCTAAAGAGGGTCGAATGGTACAAACTTCCACTTATAAAATAAGTCATGAGGATGTAATGTACAGCATGGTGACTATAGTTAATAATACTATATTGCACATTTGAAAGTAGCTAAAAGAGAGCAGATCTTAAAAGTTCTCATCACAAGAAATAAAAATGTGTAATTATGTATGGTGATAGATATCACAATAGACAGATATTACAATATATACAAATATCAAAATATTAGGTTGTACACCTAAAACTAATATAATGTTTTACGTCAATTATACCTCAATAAAAATAAAAAATACTAGCTCTTGTTCCCCATTTATTCTCAAAGATCCAACTTACAGGAACTACTGGCTTATGTTTAAAGCAACCTTGCACTACCTCACACTTCTTGAAAAGTTTCACTATTTCAGTTTCAAAGGTGCTTATAAAATCCTTAAGCTTTCTCATGGAAGAAATCTTTCTCATTTTTCATTTTATTTTCTCTCCCCACTTCAACTGGGTTCTTTCTCTTTTTTCCTAAGAACTGGTTTTTCTGGTTCAGTAATTTCTATTGATAAATATTCTAAGCTGCCCCCAACAGGTCTCTGGAAGGCATCTACAAGTGTTTGGGGTTTTTTCCTAACTCAAATCAACATTGCAACACTTAAGACCTTCAGCACAAAATGTACTAACAATTAAAACTTAAGAGAATAAAGGGGACAAAACTCCCTAGCAACTCTAGTTCTATTACTAACCTCAGAGACTAAATAATTTGTGACTGCCTTTAAAAGAAGTTTGCAAGGTGATACTGTTATGGCTGCGGTTTTTCTACTGTGAGTGGAAATGGGCTTAGAAATGTGGCATGGGAAAAAGATTTGGGAGATTTAGAGGTTTTTGAACATTAACCCTAGAGTTTGTAACCTCTCTAATATAAGAGATACCTTGGTTTAGATCTCAGACCTCTCAAACCATTAGTGACAGGGTAATCACGTGACTAGGATAATTCAAGGCCACTCCAGCAACAGAAGCTAAACTAGATGACCTCTTAAGGCCTCAGGATCCTGAGAGTCTAGGAATAAGGAAGTTCCAGTTATGTGAGAACAGGATTGTTAAGTATTGCTAAGGGTGGATTCAAGATCCTGATCTTTTAGACACTCTTTCTTTCTTCTCTAGACTCTGCTCCTAAGACAGCAAAGGATTTTTCAGAAATTCAGACAAGCAAGACCCCAGAAGAAAAAGACATCGGTATAACTAATCCCTTTTCTCCTTCTGCCTACAACATACTAAATTATCCTTTAAATTATATAATAAAAATCTCCAGAAAACTTTCCCAAATAAACCCAACTTCTTCCTACTTGCTAAGGTTTGTCCTCAAGTGATCTGGTAACTAAGTGTAGCTACAGAGTGTACAGTCACCATTGTACACTTTTAAAATGTAATCTTCTCAGGAAATGAACTAAGTCTCATCCAATATTCAGTAGCAGCAGTAGAATTAGAAGCAAAGCAGAAGAAAGGGAGAGAGAAGAAAACTAACTTCGGTTGAGTGTCTATTACATTCCAGGTGCTTTATATAAATTGTTTCACTTATTCTGCATGGTAAACCCAGATCATCCTCTACTTCATCATTTCTAGGATGCACATTTGTTTCATTTTTTTAAACATTTCTTAAATCTGGATGCAACTGATAACCAATGGTGTGTCACAATTTTAATTAGCAATCATTTCCCACTTTTAGTGGTAGACCCAACAGCAGTGCATCTTACAAGTGATGGTGTCTCAGATTCATTAAAATATGGTAATGTTTTCATGGTACGTGACACAGAAATTGAAAAATAGATTTAAAAACATCCCCCAGAGTTATTACATAGACTGTACAGGACTAGCCAGACTTCAAACCCTGATGTGGCCGGTTCCAAAGTCTTTTCCTACACAACCTACCTAACAAACACAGAGACTTTGAACACAGCAAGAATTTTCAGCAGTCAGCGTTACTAGCAAGCTTGGGTGTTAAGTTTTCAGGAACTGAAGAATTCACACCGCCTGATGGAGACATTACAAATAAGTTGGTTAAGGTCCCAGCCAACCCTAAGCTTCTAGGAGTTTTCTGGGCTGTGCACCCTTCTGGAGATTCACCCTACAGTCTACGGAAAGGACAATTAAAAGTGTACGACCGTCTTGTACAAGGCTCAGCCTCATCCTCCAATTTCCTACTGATATCCTCCCCCTACCTCTCAACCCACTCACCCTCCCAGCTGAGTTCATCCTGGACCACCTCACGTCTCACGCCCCAAAAGAACCTGTCTAGATGCCGCCCCCATCCCGCCGCCACTCATCACCGTGGGATCAAGGGTGTGCCCCCGGATCTGCAGGGCTCCCAGACCCGAATCCTGGCTCAGCCACTCAACGTCCCTGCCCGCCAGCTGCATAAGCCAGGCCCCCGCCCCACATATCCAGCAAAGCTCCCTCCATCCCAGAGGGTCCCCGACTTGGGACCCCCGCCGAGGTCCGGCCCCAGAGGGCCCAGCCGCGTCCTAGATTAGGACGCCGGGCCCGGGAGGCCGGGAACTCGCGGAGGCTTGGAGGACAGAGCCCCGGCCGGACTCACGGAGGAAAGCGCGGGACAGGAGGCGGGCGGCGGCGAGGCCGCTGCTGCCAGAAGTCATGGTCGCAGCAGCAGGGGCAGCGGCGAGGGCTGCGGTCATCCGCCAATGACACTCCCAGGCCCCCGGGAAACCCGGCCGGGGCCGAGGCGCGAGGAGGAAGTGGGTGTCCAGAGCATTCGCCGGAATGAATGTCCCTCCGCAGAGATGTCTTCACCCAACACTGCGTCTCGCAGGTGAAGGAGAAAAAGGGCATCTTAACGAAGAAGTAGACAATAGCTCGTCTCTTCCCCGGAAACGTGGGTTTGATTCAACATTAATAACAACAATAACAACGGCAGCTCAAGGGAAACCCCACTGAGGCCGGCCGGCGCGGGGTATTGTGGGAAATGTAGTTCGATGGCCTCAACTTGTTAGTAGTTTAAACGGGGGCCTGTGGAAAGGGAACAGAAGGAGAAAAGGGAGAGTCAAACCCAGGGGATACGGTGTCAAAAGGAGTGAGGAAACAGTGAGGCGAGGTGCAAAGAGCAATTCAGAACTTTCCAAGGCCCTTCCAAAGCCAAGGTGCCGACCTTCCTTCATTTTCCCATCTACCATATGGAGAGGATCATACTCCTCACCCCCTACCCTTGCGAGGACGGGGAAGAATTACCAAAGGGAACGGTGACACTGAACTCGCGCAGTGAAGATGAGGATGTGAAGAGAAAGACCAAAAGCTTCTTTCCTGGCACCTAACTTCTTGGAATATGGATCTTTTGGTTAAACAAGCTATCATGCAGCCTTCGGCTAGCACTGAGTGAGTGCCTCTTCCCTGGAGATCCTGGAGGACTGAAGTTATAGGTCAAATGTGACCACTCCTTGTTTGAACAAAGCGTTCACTCCTCTCTAAGAGCTTTAGAAGGAACCTCCGAGAGTTCTAGAGTCAAAGGGTTAACAAGAGATAAAGTAATCCAACTCCCTGCCTCCAACCATGCTTCTGAGAGTCCTCATAATTATCATCAATGAAGTTATGATTCTAACTCACTTTAGTCATGATAATTTACACGGAGATACGTGGTGTAGGAGTGGGATTACCCAGGGAGATTGCCCAGTATTTCCTCTATGACCCAGATATTGCCATCCCTGCTTGGACATGACTGCGCACAAAATCCCTCCCTCATCTAAGGGATCATGTCCTTGCTATCATTTAAATGCTCTCCGCGGTTTCCAGATAGGTCCAGTATGAAGAATTATTTTAAATAGCAACGTTCTTCTGAGCTTTCACATGATAATAGTTATATTTTTTATTTCATTTCATTGATTAAATGCATGATGACAAAAAAATATATAATTTTGTCATGATTTTAATGAATTTTTACTTCCGCATGGACCAGGATTTTAGTTTGTTTTGTACACTGACGGTATCATCAGCACCTAAAACAATGCCTGGTACAAAGAGAGAACTCAGTATTTATTGAATTGAACTGAATTGACATATAAAAGAAATACCATATACAGTATGTATAGAATCTACACACAATGTTTGATGGACCTAAGGATATTTCAATCCCTTGTAATAACTAAACCTCCACCCCAATTCCATAGCTCATTGGTGGGAGACTATTGCACTAGACACGAACTATACCATTTATCTTTATATGCAGATTGATTTTGGAGTCAGACAGATCTGGATTCAAATTCCAGCTCTGCCACTGGCTATGTGACCTCTGCATCTCAGGTTTTCTCACTGAGATGGGGATAAAACTCTCTAACTCATAATAGGGTTATGACCAGTTAATGCATTAATATGTAAAGTTTTTAGTACCTTGTAAGCATTCAATAAATAGTAGTTATTAAAGATAAGAACTTTCTTCTTCACATGACAGGATGATATTTTGAAGTTTTTACTGATGTCAGTAACCAGATGTGGAATAGGATATTTCCATTTGGCAACAAGCCATAATTACCTCCACATCCTATGGAAAGGAGCCTAGAAGCTACCTCTCTCCAGATTTCCTTAAGAGGTGCCCAGACTTGTCTTTGGATTCTCACTCTCACTCCCGGGCACCTCTAATAAGCAAAAGACTGGAATTCATTGAATAAGGGACTTCTTTTTTTTTTTAACATCTTTATTGGAGTATAATTGCTTTCCAATTGTGTGTTAGTTTCTGCTTTATAACAAAATGAATCAGCTATACATATATCCCCATATCTCCTCCCTCTTGCATCTCCCTCCCTCCCACCCTCCCTATCCCACCCCTCTAGGTGGTCACAAAGCACTGAGCTGATCTCCCTGTGCTATGCGGCTGCTTCACACTAGCTAGCTATTTTACGTTTGGTAGTGTATATATGTCCATGCCACTCTCTCACTTTGTCCCAACTTACCCTTCCCCCTCCCCATATCCTCAAGTCCATTCTCTAGTAGGTCTGCATCTTTATTCCCGTCTTGTCCCTAGGTTCTTCTGACTTTTATTTTTTTTTAGATTCCATATATATGTGTTAGCATACGGTATCTGTTTTTCCCTTTCTGACTTACTTCACTCTGTATAACAATCTCTAGATCCATCCACCTCACTACAAATAACTCAGTTTTGTTCCTTTTTATGGCTGAGTAATATTCCATTGTATATATGTGCCACATCTTCTTTATCCATTCATCTGTTGATGGACACTTAGGTTGCTTCCATGTCCTGGCTATTGTAAATAGAGCTGCAATGAACATTTTGGTACATGACTCTTTTTGAATTATGGTTTTCTCAGGGTATATGCCCAGTAGTGGGATTGCTGTGTAGTATAGTAGTTCTATTTTTAGTTTTTTAAGGAACCTCCATACTGTTCTCCATAGTGGCTGTATCAATTTACGTTCCCACCAACAGTGCAAGAGGGTTCCCTTTTCTCCACACCCTCTCCAGCATTTATTGTTTCTAGATTTTTTGATGATGGCCATTCTGACCAGTGTGAGATGATATCTCATTGTATTTTTGATTTGCATTTCTCTAATGATTAATGATGTTGAACATTCTTTCATGTGTTTGTTGGCCATCTGTACATCTTCTTTGGAGAAATATGTATTTAGGTCTTCTGCCCATTTTTGGATTGGGTTGTTTGTTTTTTTGATATTGAGCTGCATGAGTTGCTTGTATGTTTTGGAGATTAATCCTTTGTTAGTTGCTTCATTTGCCAATATTTTCTCCCATTCTGAGGGTTGTCTTTTGGTCTTGTTTATGCTTTCCTTTGCTATGAAAAAGCTTTTAAGTTTCATTGTGTCCCATTTGTTTATTTATGTTTTTATTTCCATTTCTCTAGGAGGTGGGTCAAAAAGGATCTTGCTGTGATTTATGTCATACAGTGTTCTGCCTATGTTTTCCACTAAGAGTTTGATGGTGTCTGACCTTACATTTAGGTCTTTAATCCATTTTGAGTTTATTTTTGTGTATGATGTTAGGGAGTGTTCTAATTTCATTCTTTTACATGTAGCTGTCCAGTTTTCCCAGCACCATTTATTGAAGAGGCTGTCTTTTCTCCACTGTATATTCTTGCCTCCTTTATCAAAGATAAGGTGACCATATGTGCTTGGGTTTATCTCTGGGCTTTCTATCCTCTTCCATTTGATCTATATTTCTGATTTTGTGCCAGTACCATACTGTCTTGATTACTTTGTAGCTTTGTAGTATAGTCTGAAGTCAGGGAGCCTGATTCCTCCAGCTCCATTTTTCGTTCTCAAGATTGCTTTGGCTATTCGGGGTCTTTTGTGTTTCCATACAAATTGTGAAATTTTTTGTTCTAGTTCTGTGAAAAATGCCAGTGGTAGTTTGATAGGGTTTGCATTGAATCTGTAGATTGCTTTGGGTACTTGAGTCATTTTCACAATGTTGATTCTTCCAATCCAAGAACATGGTATATCTCTCCATCTATTTGTATCATCTTTAATTTCTTTCATCAGTGTCTTACAATTTTCTGTATACAGGTCTTTTGTCTCCTTAGGTAGGTTTCTTCCTAGATATTTTATTCTTTTTGTTGCAGTGGTAAATGGGAGTGTTCTCTTAATTTCACTTTCAAATTTTTCATCATTAGTGTATAGGAATGCAAGAAATTTCTGTGCATTAATTTTGTATCCTGCTACTTTACCAAATTCATTGACTAGCTCTGGTAGTTTTCTGGTAGCATCTTTAGGATTCTCTATGTATAGTATCATGTCATCTGCAAACAGTGACAGCTTTACTTCTTCTTTTCCTATTGGATTCCTATTATTTCTTTTTCTTCTCTGATTGCTGTGTCTAGGACTTCCAAAACTATGTTGAATAATAATGGCGACAGTGGACACCCTTTTCTTGTTTCTGATCTTAGAGGAAATGCTTCCAGCTTTTCACCATTGAGAATGATGTTTGCTATGGGTTTGTCATATATGGCCAAATGTTAAATATATTGAGGTGGGTCCCTCTATGCCCACTTCTGGAGAGTTTTTATCATAAATGCGTGTTAAATTTTGTCAAAAGCTTTTTCTGCATCTATTGAAATGATCATGTGCTTTTTATTCTTCAGTCTGTTGATATGGTGTATCGTGTTGATTGATTTGCATATTTTGAAGAATCCTTGCATTCCTGGGATAAACCCCACTTGATCATAGTGTATGATCCTTTTAGTGTGCTGTTGGATTGTGTTTGCTAGTATTTTGTTGAGGATTTTTGCATCTATATTCATCAGTGATATTGGCCTGTAGTTTTCTTTCTTTGTGACACCTTTGTCTGGTTTTGGTATCACAGTGATGGTGACCTCATAGAATGAGTTTGAGAGTGTTCCACCCTCTGCTATATTTTGGAAGCGTTTGAGAAGGAGAGGTGTTACCTCTTCTCTAAATTTTTGATAGAATTCGCCTGTGAAGCCATCTGATCCTGGGCTTTTTTTGTTGTAAGATTTTTAATCACAGTTTCAATTTCAGTGTTTGCGATTCGTCTGTTCATATTTTCTATTTCTTCCTGGTTCAGTCTTGGAAGGTTGTGCATTTCTAAGAATTTGCCCATTTCTTCCATTTTAGTGGCATGTAGTTGCTTGTAGTAATCTCTCATGACCCTTTGTATTTCTGCAGTGTCAGTTGTTACTTCTCATTTTTCATTTCTAATTCTATTGATTTGAGTCTTCTCCCTTTTTTTCTTGATAAGTCTGGCTAATGGTTTATCAATTTTGTTTATCCTCTCAAAGAACCAGCTTTTAGTTTTATTGATCTTTGCTATTGCTTTCTTCATTTCTTTTTCATTTATTTCTGATCTGATCTTTATGATTTCCTTCCTTCTGCTAACTTTGGGGGTTTTTTGTTCTTCTTTCTCTAATTGCTTTAGGTGTAAGGTTAAGCTGTTTATTTGAGATGTTTCTTGTTCTTTAAGGTAGGATTGTATTGCTATAAACTTCCCTCTTAGAACGGCTTTTGCTGCATCCCATATGTTTTGGGTCATTGTGTTTTCATTGTCATTTGTTTCTAGGTATTTTTTTATTTCCTCTTTGATTTCTTCAGTGATCTCTTGGTTATTAAGTAGTGTGTTGTTTAGCCTCCATGTGTTTGTATTTTTTACAGAGTTTTTCCTGTAATTGATATCTAATCTCATAGCGTTGTGGTCGGAAAAGATACTTCACATGATTTCAATTTTCTTAAATTTACCAAGGCTTGATTTGTGACCCAAGATATGGTCTATCCTGGAGAATGTTCCATGAGCACTTGAGAATAATGTGTATTTTGTTGTTTTTGCATGGAATGTCCTATAAATATCAATTAAGTCCATCTTGTTTAATGTATCATTTAAAGCTTGTGTTTCCTTATTTATTTTCATTTTGGATGATCTGTCCATTGGTGAAAGTGGGGTGTTAAAGTCCCCTACTATTATTGTGTTACTGTTGATTTCCCCTTTTATGGCTGTTAGCATTTGCCTTATGTATTGAGGTGCTCCTATGTTGGGTGCATAAATATTTACAATTGTTATATCTTCTTTTTGGTTTGATTCCTTGATCATTATGTGGTGTCCTTCTTTGTCTCTTGTAATAGTCTTTATTTTAAAGTCTATTTTGTGTGGTATGAGAATTGCTACTCCAGCTTTCTTTTGATTTCCATTTGCATGGAATATCTTTTTCCATCCCCTCACTTTCAGTCTGTATGTGTCCCTAGGTTTGAAGTGGGCCTCTTGTAGACAGCATATATACGGGTCTTGTTTTTGTATCCATTCAGCCAGTCTATGTCTTTTGGTTGGAGCATTTAATCCATTTACATTTAAGGTAATTATCAAAAGGGAATTCTTCTGAATCATGAGTTGTCAATTTAATATTCTTTTTTCCCACTTCCAGGCAAGTTGGTGGGAAAGGGCTCCTAACAACAACAACAACAACAGCAGCAGCAACAAAAACAGACATTAAATCCCAGGCTAACTCCCTGAAGAAATTTATGAGCCCACCGTAGTGACCTAGAGTAGATCTGGTCAAAGAATGCTCAAAAAACTTGCGTTTGGATGGATGGCCGACCTAACCCAGAGATTATTGTCTGCTTCCTGCCTGGAGAACTCTAGACAGGAGGCTGGTGGAGCAGCCTTCATTGACAGGCAGGGCAGTATTTGGTGTGGCAAGGTGTGTAATATTCCTGTGGCTGAAATGGATGCTAGGTAAGAAAGCTGAGCTTCCCCCTAAGAGGATCATCTGCTGGGACAAGGAACTCTAGAATAAAAGACCATGGAAGACCCTCACCACCTGGAGCAAGAGGGGACAGAGGGAGTTACAAGAGATCAGCCAAAGAGCACACAACTCACATCAGGATACTACGCAGATGGAGTTCCCTAGTCAGGGAAGGAGGAGAGGAGCTATTGAAAAATCCACAAAGAGCCAGAAACTCAGAGCATGTGGACCATCAGGATAGAACCACAAATAGCGCCATCAAAGAGATTTTATCCAAACATCACCCCACCCCTGCAGGCCAAGAGCAGGGGAGTAAAGGAGAGGAGGAGTAAAAAGAGAAGAAAAGAGACCTTACTCCTTTTAGCTGCAGATTGGGGAGCCATAGATCATGGCAGACCTGTAAGAGGGGAAGGAGCTTTGAATTAGGTATACTATTGAAATTTTAAATTGGATTGAATGGGACTTACAATTATTCATTTTAAAACTATGTTATTTATCCCCATGGATCAAAATTCAAAAGGTACAAAAATTTATATAGTGATAAATCTTCCTTCCACTTGTCTCCCCACCATCCAGTTCTTATAGCCTCACATGGCAGTAAGAGGATGAGAGAGCTCTCTGGAGTCCCCTCTATGAGGGCACTAATCCCATTCATGAGAGTATCATCCTTGTGACCTAATCACTTCCCAAAGGCCCCCACCTCCTAATACCATCACACTGGAGTTTAAGGTTTCAACATACGAATTTTGGGGAGACACAAACATTCAAAACATTGCATCTAGGCCCAATTCTGCCAACTTCTTTCTGGAAAGAAAACTACCTTCTAAAGGGAAAAATGGCTGCTTTATCTCTAGTGATAAATGTACACTTAGAGAGAACTGTATTGTAGCCAAGAGAAGCTAGTGCCTCTGGGGCTGATGAGCCAGCCTAAACCCTCAGGTCCCATTGTAAATATCACTAATCCTTTCATAAAACAATGTTGAGAATAGGGAGCTTGTATCCTTGGTCTTGTTTATGGGAGGCACAAATCAGAAACCCTTAGCCTCAGAGAAAGCTTCAGCTTTTGGAAAATTGGGAGAAGGGCTGGGGATTATTTTTCTCTCAAGTACAGCTTCAAAAAGGGACATAATCACACAGCACAAGTTTAAGAAAGAACCAACTAACATCACTGGCTGATGTGAGCAGAGGCAGGCTCTTTCCCCTCTCTCCTTGCAGGGACTGGTACAGCTAGCTCAGCTGCCTTTGCCTAAGAATGAGGACAAAGAACTTTCTGACATGCACTTACAGGACCCTC
Organism: Balaenoptera ricei; assembly: GCF_028023285.1. Classification (NCBI taxonomy): domain Eukaryota; kingdom Metazoa; phylum Chordata; class Mammalia; order Artiodactyla; family Balaenopteridae; genus Balaenoptera; species Balaenoptera ricei. The sequence continues at coordinate 16,829,217 of NC_082651.1, read as the reverse complement.
CTCAAAGCCTGTTACAGTTCTTTGAAGGGTTATAGCACCTCTGAAGGAGAGGTTTCATCTGCATTGTACACTTACAGAAATGTCAAGAGCTTTGACCTCTTCTTTAGAAGAAATGGTTTCCAAATATAATTTCTTTTCCCCGTACTTGAGCCCTGGTGCAAATTTGGTCCCCTAGGAAGGAGACTCTGAATACCCTGTGCAAGAGTACCCTGGGGACCAGGTCTTATGGAAGGGAAGAGAAGAGAGCAAGACTGGGCAGAGAGGGAGAGGTCCAGCTGCAGTGCAGGCCCAATGCCAGTCTTGGCCAGTGCACTTCAGAACTGCCCTGAACGGGCAAGATGGTCAGGTCTCTATACCCACCACATGCATCATCACCATGTGTGAGCAGCTCTGGGAGGGGCATGATCGTGGATCCAGGAAATTCTCAAAAGGGTGGTGGTGGCCGGGGAGACTGCTGAAGTCTCTCTACCGACAGCACTCCCAGTAGGAGGGGGTCAGCATGTCCTCCAGTGAAGGGGCATCTGGGTGGCCCATCACGGTATCGACCAGATGTCCCTTCCAGGAGAAAGCCCGGTGAAAAAGCAAGAATCCTCAGCAAAACCATAAAGAAGACAGCTTGGTATGGGTGTCACTCCTTTGCCCACTCTGTGACCATCTCCTACTGAAGGGGGACTCCTTTCCTTTTCCCAAGATAACCAGCACTCTCCTGTACTGTCCAGCACTGGGCCAGCCATTCTATCACAAGGTTTCTCATCGCCTTGAGAAGCGGAGCAATGCTGTCTCCTAGAGATTAGATACACTAGGACTATGGCCTAGTTTAATAGATAGTCCCTCCCAAATTATACGTTCGCATTTTAACAAAGATCACCAACGTCTTCACACAAATGAATGATTCATGTTGAGAATTTCTGGAATTATAGCCGTGAAAGCTGTTTTCTCACACCTGTCTGATTCTTCTAGGATAACTTTCCGTCTTCATCAAGAAAACATCTTTAAAAGTTTTCTCTCTTTCTCTCTCTTTCTCCATATGTATGTGTATGTGTGTATGCATATATATGTGTATACATATATATGTGTGTGTGTGTATGTCTGTGCATATGTGTCTGTGTTTACTTTCTTATTTATTTTTTTTGTAGTAGATGAAAATCCAAGACACAAGGAAAGAGCAAGTTTCCTTGAGAATCTAGGATGTAGCTCAAGACGTAACATTGTGTCCTACTCTGCAGCCTAGTGGAGGGGCAAGAAGAGCCTGCAAGAATTAGTACTAAAAGGAGAGAAAAGCAAGGCCCTGAGGCCTTGCAGAGGAAAGAAGAGAGTTCTTGGGAAGCTGGTTATAGCCTGAGAAAGGACCCCAACCTGGAGGAGAATGACCAATATTCTTGGAAGACAAAGGATTCCACAGAAAACAACTCCAAAGGCTACCAGGTCATGGAGGCTCTGGCTCAGTCTCATCACTTATCTGTATGCAGCATTTTCATAGCCCAGGGCTCTGAAAATGGCCTTTTCACTGAGGCTTTATATATTTGTGAAGTAAATGAAAGTGTTGGGCTTTGAAGAATGATATCACCTGACAGAAGTTGAAAGGCTCTGCATGGACCCAAGAGGATGCACACCCTTCCAATTCCATTCTGGAACATTGTCTAACATGCCCACCAGATTGTTACTTCATTCTCTAGAAGGATGAACCTATATTTAGCTTTGCTTCATGAAAGGTAATATACTTGTTCATTATATTACATTTTACAGATAATTTCTACTTTTGGGTTTATTCTTTTCAATATCTTCCAAATACCCTCCAAGGTTAACACATTACTTTTCTAACCAGAAAGAATAATCAATAGTTTGGGTTTTTTATGGATGAAATGATGTGATTAGGACCCAGACTCTGTGATGCCCTATGTTAGCTTATAGATTTTTGTCTGGCAGAGATGCAAATTGTTTCTATCCAGCAGAAAAAGTAACTCCAAAGTTTTGAACCCCCTCTCCCTCAAGTTTTATTGCCCTGCTGGATAATTCCCAGTTTTATATGTCACTTGGAAATAGCTGTGCCTCACTTTCCTCACTTATAAGTAGGGTTGTTGTGTGGATGAAATGAGATATTCCATGTAAAACACTAAGAAAAGAGACTAGTAGATAGTAAACACTCAGTAAATGTTGCCCATTATTATCACAGGCTCATTTAACTGAAAAATCCAGGGCATATCCTTCAGGCATAGCTCAAATAAGTCATGAGGACTTGTCTCACTCCAAACTTACCTCCTCACAACTCCAATAAAATCCTTCACTGAGAGAATGCTTCCATCTTGGTTCCTCTAGCAAGCGCATTGGGACTAACTGATTGGAAAGACATGCATGCACTTGTAGGTGCAGGTGTCAGTGGGGTGGGCAGAGGTGGGCAGCAGGCATCCCTGGCAGAGGCAAGGCCACAGAAGTGACTCTGTGCCCTGGAATCTGTGTCCTGCTATCATGGCTGAAGGCCCTAAAGTCATACACCAACCCCAATATCCCTGCTTATGCCTACTTTGTGATTTTAGCCTGTGACTTTCAAATGCTTAATTAGTAACAATTAACGTGGTATCTTTCCTTAAAAATGATTCCCTATGAATTTAGCCCTAAGAGACACAGGATGAAATGGTAAATAGGAAAGAGACAATATTTAAATTGAAAATCAAATGAAAATATCCTCTGCTTTTCCACCCAGTGCTGGTGAAAGGGACACAGCTCACAAATATATGGAACAGAATATACATGGGCTTCACCCTCAGAAAACCCATGTTACCAAACAGCGTTCTTGGCCTCCTTAAACAATAGAAATTGATCAGAGGCCAGACCAGAAATTCAGGCAAGGCTTTATTGGGGCCCCTACTGCAGCAGGGGGTAGTGAGAACAAATAACATATTCACTTGCTTTCTGGCTCACTGAGGAAGGGTGAGCTGGTTCCTTGTATGGGTGAGGGTAGGGGCGGGTCCAAGGGTCAGGCTGGAGGGGTGGCTTAGCTGATTTGCCCACCCCTTTGATGGTGTTGTGTGCAGGGGGCATGCACAGTACCCTGCTTTTGCTCCCAGATCTTCAGAAGTGGCAGTTGGGATTTTTTGGTCTTTTTGTATCTTATTGTCCATATTTGCCCCAACTGCCCATGCACACAGTTATTTTTAGTCCCTTATAGTTTCTTTGTATTTTGTTGCTTGCTGAGACATTTGTCCAGGTGCAAACACTGGAGCAAAGGGTCCCAGGTCCCAGGTCCCAGGCTGTCTCACCTGGAGCTCAGATCTCTGTCCCAGCTGTTTTCAAAGGATCCCCGGTGATTTCCTGTGCTGTGACATAGGTGGCAATTTCTTTTCCTAAAGAAGAAGGAACCTCCCTCCAACACACAGACACATACACCTTCACAAATTTAATCTCCAGAGAGTATCCCTCTTGTATGGCTTTCATGAACCATATACTTTTTATAACTATATATAAAACATGGATCATAACACCTACCTCACAGGGTTATTATAAGGAATAGAAGGAACAACACACACAAAAAAGTACATTGCACACTTCCTGGCACATGGAAGGTCCTTGGTCAATGTTAGTTCACCTATTGGTATTGGAACTGACATTTAAGGAATGCCTCTGGGTAAAATAGATGGCCAAAAGTTTTGGATCTTCCTGAAAGTGGAATAGAACCAGACAGGCACTTAATGTATCAAGCTACTGAATAGCATCACCTCAAGTGAGAAGCTGAGAGCAGGTTGTTTTCCCAGAGCTGTAAACCAACCTGGGCTCTGTCAAGCCCAGTATTCACCATCTCACTCATGAGAGGCAGCAACCCCAGATTCACAGCTGTGTTTTCTCCACCACCACTATTCAGGAGATAGCTCCTTGGGGCAGACTTGAACCTCACTTATCAGGGCCCGGCAGACGTGGCTCTGAATGACACTCCAGGTTTTGCAATCGGTTTGTTCTCATTGTCAGAGGCAATCATAATGTTCTGAGCATGATTTCTGTAGAGGGGGCCTGGGAGACTTTCCAAGCCTCCCTGGCTTGCTTTCCTGCCAGCAGGACTCAGGCCCCCAGTAGGAGGCAGTTAAAAACCCAGGTGTCACACAAGTGGGAGATGGCAGTGAGGGCAGCACGTTTTATTTAACTCCAGGTTTTTCTTGCATTTTATTTTACTCTGAGAATTAATCCCAAAACTGGGGAAGCAAAACCCCTCTGTCATCAAAACCAATATACTAACGAGAGAAAAGAAAAATGACACGCCCTAGGTCATATATTTAGAATGAAACAGAACAAAGATTATCACCCACATCCCTTAACACCTAGGCTCAGCGCTGCTTCAGAGCAACAGTTGGAGCCAGTAGGAACCACTGCAGCATTGGCTCAGTGATGCTTCTGTAGGATCTAAGCAATCAGAGCCTCCCAAGGAAAGCATCTCAGGAATTTGTGTTTTTAAAAAGCTCCGCAGCTGATCCTCATGTAGCCCTGCCATTTGGCAACTCCCTGCTTTTGGCCAGTAGTACTTATGAGTTCACAATTGCTTATCCTCTGAATGCCTGTTACATACATGCCAGCCCTGCCAGCAGGTATTGACAGAATAACAGAATGTTGCAAAGAGACAGTGTTTCACACTATTTACCAATTGGGAAACAATTAGAAATGAGCTCAGTCACGTTGGGTGGTTCTGTTTTTATCTGCCCCCTCCACCCTGCCCCCCAGGTTGAGAATATACAATCACCTAGCATAACCATGAGAAGAAGAGAAAGAAAACAAAGTTTTTAGTTTTTTTTTTTTTAAGAATGATAGATTTATAGGAAATGCAATGATCATTCAGGAGGTGGGGGATGCCTTGTTATATTGAATGATGGTGAAAGTTCTGCTTCCCATTTAGCCAACTCTGACACCACCCAGGAAGAAAGGAGGAAGGGTGCCTCATTACTGCTGGGTGGGGGTGGAAGTTCAGCATCCCACGTGGCCTCCACTGATACCCTTGTGAGAGGGCTTTATTATTAATGAGTAGGGATGAAAGTGCCAACTCCCCACAGGTCTTCTTTGAGGATAGGGGGCACCTTGAGCAAGGATGGAAGTTTAAGCTACCTACTTGACCTTTGTTGACAGGCGTGGGGCTGGGGTCATGTTTTTTCCATGGTGTTTGACTGGAGTAGGGTGGTGTCTTAGTCCATTCAGGCTGCTATAAAAGAATACCATAGACAGCATGGCTTATAAACAAGATAAATTTATTTCTCACAGTTCTGGAGGCTGGGAAGTCCAAGATCAAGGCACTAGCAGATTCAGTATTTGATGAGGGGCCAATTCCTGGTTCACAGACTCATGTGTCTTCATGTTCAAAAATGTTCCATCACCATAGGATAAATGCTTGTGAGATACTAAGTTTTAAAAAACAGGTTAAAACTGTGACTTTATACAATGATATTAACTTTGTGAGATAAGGTGGAAAACATTTTATTTTAATGGCTACTAATACTTATCTCTGAAGTCTTCTGTGATATTAGTTTATCCTACACACATCCTTACACTACTTCTTTCTCAAACATAGTTTAACATTTTCCACAATTTTGTACCTCTGCTTTAATCATAAAATATAAGGATCCCAATGCCTTGAGGGGCCACCAGTGGGAAATAAGACTTAAATGGTGCCAAAGTAAATTCGAAGTTCCGGGAAATTATAAAAAGCCCATCCCCATCATCAACTCCTGAGTCTGTCTGCCCCTTTCCAGCTTCACTCACCCTTCAGCCCGCAGACTGCCTGCCAATCTGTGCCGTCCTCCACCTCAAGCTGCCTGCTGTTTATTCTGACCTGCTGCCACCTGGATATAGCTGGGGGAGGGGTGGGAGAGCAAATGGACACTGTGATTGCCCTAATCTGCTTTTCCACCTGGGGCTGGAAAAAGTCAGGAAACGGCCTCCAAAGGGAGGTGCCTAGAGCTTGATAAGGAGCTGAATTATCTTGTCTGCTGGTTAATAGCTAACTGGCCTGCCTCCTTTATTACTCGTACAGACTTGGCTATCTTCCAAGTTTGCATGACTGTTTGCCTTTCCCATGTCAAGAAAGGAGGAGTTTCCTTTCACTGCAAAGGCAGTAGAAGAACAAAACATTGAACAGACAGAAGACAAAGATACCAAAGGAAACCTGCTCTACAAAACTATCTGCAGTGTTCCCTGGGCTCAGTGGTTAAGAAGGAATTTAATGATTAGAACCAATGAATCACTTGTTCACTCAACAAATATTGATTCAGGATCGCCTGTGGTTCTGGACCAGCCCATGATGGTGAGCGATCGAGGCTTCCTGATACTGAGAGGCCTCCAGCTGGGGGCACCAGAGAACAGCCAGGACACAGGTCTGACATTTAGCGTCACCCAGGTATTTACTTCTCTTTATCACTTGATAACCATGGACAGAAGTGGTGGATATGGTCTGGAAGTCAGGAGACCCGGGATTTTGGTCCTGGTACTGATTAAGACTTTTAAAGGTACAACTACTTTATGTATTAAATTTCCCCATCTCTCAAATGGCAACATGCATTTCTGCCCCTCCTGTTGTCCAGAACTATTTTGAGGATCAAATGTGGACAATAATAGAAGGTGCTCTGTAAATGTAGGTTATGATCATATTACCTGAATGCCTCAAATTCCAGCACCCAAATTATAAGTGGCAAGGGCTGGGCTGGAAAATGAATGAATGAAAACCCACCTTATCCCTGACAGCTTGAGAAACTGCAGTGTTGTTCAGTGCCCCATAGCCACACAGCGTCTGGCTCAGATTGTATCCCTGGATGACAAAAAGTAATTCCTGCAACACCAATGAGCCGTCGCCTCTGATCTTTAGATGAAGGAGACAGAACCAAAGTTTATTTCCTGCATTAAAGCCATAGACAACATAGGAAAGATTTGTTGCTAAATCCCAAGCTCTTGCCGACATTCAGCAAATGATGGTAATGATGCTGGGTATGGATTAGGGGGCCTTCAGGGTCTGCCCTTGATGAATTCCTGCTAGACCTTCACAAACGTGATTTGGGTCCCACTGAAAGAAGCAGCCAGAGGGCAAGGACTGGACCCGTTTCCCAGGTCAGCAAGGGAACTAAGTCAGCACTGCCAGCCTGTTGCTGAGTTGCTGATGACACTCTTTGGACCTGGTACCAAGTCCCTGTCTATAAGAAAAGCTTTAAAGAGAGGAAAGTACATCTCTGGAGACAGACACCCTACTCTAGGACATCATGACCCCGTAGGATATTTGTATGGGTCAAAGCTGTCTTTTTAAAGGGTCTGTCTCTTGTGTTCTATGTTAATTGACATACTCTAAAGACACCAGCCCACTTTTATACTCAGATTCGGGAATATAAATTGGGTATTTCGTTCTTAGACATGAAAAGAAAATTGTCCTAAGAAAACAATTCAGATGATTACAATTAGTTATTTAAATAGTTCTTAAAAGCTTAGTCTGCCTTCCCCAACTAGTCATAGGACAGGAGCTACTTTTTATATTTACATGGTTGACTCTTGAACTACATGGTCAGAAGTCTAACAGAAAGGTGTTGGTACAGCTGCATCCCTACTAGAGGCTCTAGAAGAGAATCATTTTCTTTTCCAACTTTTAGAGGCTGCCCACATTCCTGGGCTCATGGCCCCTTCCCTCATCTTCAAAGTGCATCACTCCAACCTCTGCTTCCTTCATCTCACTTCTTTTTCTTTAATTCTCCTGCCTCCCTCTTATAAGGATGCTTACGATTACATTGGGCCCATCTGGATAATCCAAGATAATCTCCCCTCATCTCAAGATCCTTAATCATTTCTGTGAAATCCATTTAGATGTGTAAAAAACTGCCAAACTATTTTTCAAAGTGCCTGTAGCTTTTTGGAGTCCCATCAGCAATGTGTGAGGGTTCCAGTTTCAGCTGTATTTTTAACATCGTAACCTGCTTACTTTGGTTCCTGTGCCGGGCATACTTTCCCACACAGCATCTTTTTGCCTATCCCTCTTGGTCAATAGAGCCTTAATTTGGGGTGGGGGGGGTGGGGGTAGGCATATGTCTAGCCCTAGGTAATGGATCATGATGGTTCCTAGTCATTTATGACAATCCTGTTCCCTACCTTTTCAGCCTCCCTTTCAGCTAGATGTAACCTTTGGACCCTATTTTGGCCAATGAGACATAAGGAGAAATCTAATCTGTTGTAGAGGCTTCTGGGAGAGCTTTTGCTTTTCTGCTATAAAGAGGCAAATATATCCTCTGACCTTATTCCCTTATTTCTCGCTTGAATGACATGATGGCTGGGACTGCAACAACCCTATTGCCATCATAATGAAAAGGCCAAGAGAATCGTAAAAACACCAACAACCCTGTTTAATTAAGCCACTGTTAATTGGGTGTTCTGTTACTTGCTATCGAACACAATCTTAATGGACACAGCCTTTTTCCTCCCTACTGCATGGAAGGCTACCACTGTTAGTTAATGCACAGGATTTTTCTTTATTTTCTTCATCTTTGCTTTATGCCCAGATATTCGTATTTCAGACATATTCGTCTAGATTTTATTTTGGGGAGGATGCCATTGTGAGAGGTCAAGAAAAGTTAGTGTGTGTTGGGTCTGCTGAAAGCACCCAATGCTCATTGAAATCTCATGTATTTTTACCTTCATGAGTTGGGCAATCCTATTTTAAACAGGGGGAAAAGCTGACTTTAAAACTTTCTGGATATAGAGCATGGATTAAAAAGGCAGACATGTAGAAGAGGCAATGTCATTCATGAGGCATACCAGGACAAGTTGATTTCAAATGACAAAAATCTGTTCAAACTTATGCCTTTTTGAAAAAGTTTTGGCATTTATTGGCTCACACAACCAAATTTTGGAAAACACAAATAGCTTTAGAGGTAATGGATCTTGGCATGAAAAGCCATGGGGACTCTAGACTGAGTCCATTTCCCATTAATGCATCTCTATGTGGTCAACTGTGGTCTTCCCTTTACAGAAGAGAACAGGTCCTCCAGGAGCTCCAGACACATTCTAACACCACCATGACTAGAGAGGAAGAGAGGATTCTCCCTCCCAGATCCACTTTTTGAAATCTAAGAGAAAGTCTCTGATCATCCCAACTTGAATCACATTCTTACCTCTCAAGTTGTTTATCCTGTTTGAATGTTTTAGTATCTGTCTTTTGTGTGAATCTTTCCTTGAATTGCCTAGTAATTCTTAGTTGTCTGCTTATTTTTGAGAGAGAGGATCTAAAAACTCTGCTGGAACCTCCACGCACCCAGATGGAGCTTGTTCAATGAGCATCTCTACAAGGTTGATTTGGCTGGACCACTTAGTTTTAGAACCTCTGCCATCCATGCATTCAGATCGTTCCCCTTGGGGTGGTCAGATTCCCCAGAGAAGATTCTCCCAGTCTCCTGCCCAGAAGGGTCTAACTGCCAATGTTTTGAGACTAGGGTGACTAACTCATCCTTGTTTGATCAAGACTGTCCCAGTTTTAAAACTGCAAGTCTCCATCCTGGGAACACCTACACTCCCAGGAAAATTGAGATGGTAGGACACCCTATGCTACTATTCTGGAAGCTAAGTAGGGAAAGACGGTTAGGTGATCTCACCATCTTTTATGCACACATTCAGGTCATCCCACTGTTTTCAGTATGGTGATCCACCCCCAAGTGCGCTTAGCACCCATCAGTCTAGAGACTGTTTTACTCACACCAGAGTATAAGTTTCCAGTCTTCTACTAGGATTGGGGAGGATGGACCAGATGTGAAGACCTGACCACTTCCTGGACAGAGAGCCACCCTCTTTATTTAAGCCCCTATTCAAGAGATGTCTGATACCAATGACACCAGAGTCTTTGGGGATTCTGTAGTGTATATCAGGTTGGATTTTATCCTTCCCGACCATTGCTTAGACTCTTTTTTGTGTCTGTTTAATCACTTACCACTCATATTTCTGCTTCCAGAATCCACATTTTTATAGCTATTGTCTCTTCTCCCATTCTCCTAATGTCTCTGAGTTTATAACTTTAAAAAATCCTTTCTGTAGGGTTGCAGGGAGGAATAAAAGTAGTTTGGTATATAAAAATGCCACACTTGCCCAAGAGTCTATAAGAGTAATCTTTGCAAACACTTTTTATTCAAATACCTCAGTGCTTTGGGCAATGTAAGTTTTAGAACTTCCTGCTGTTGTCCACTGTGTGGCACTATCTTCTTACCATTTGAAAACAATTTCTACATTCTGGTATTAGTTTATTGATTTCCAACATGTCTTAAGACAACAAAAATTAATGATATAGACTATAAAATCTCGACAGAGGCAAAAATTGACAGCAGTGAGAAATTTCCTAGGAGACTTAATCTACTGAAGTTAGAATTGTAATTTGTCTTGACTTGGTGACTACATTGTTTTTTTTAACATCTTTATTGGAGTATAATTCGTTTACAATGATGTGTAAGTTTCTGCTGTATAACAAAGTGAATCAGCTATACGTATACATATATCCCCATATCCACTCCCTCTTGCATCTCCCTCCCACCATCCCTATCCCACCCCTCTAGGTGGTCACTAAGCACTGAGCTGATTTCCCTGTGTGATGCAGCAGCTTCCCACCAGCTATCTATTTTATATTTGGTAGTGTATATATGTCAATGCCACTCTCTCACTTCGTCCCAGCTTACCCTTCCCCCTCCCCGTGTCCTCAAGTCCATTATCTATGTCTGCGTCTTTATTCCTGTCTTGCCCCTAGGTTCTTCAGAACCATTTTTTTTATTCCATATATATGTGTTAGCATACGGTATTTGTTTTTCTCTTTCTGACTTACTTCACTCTGTATGACAGTCTCTAGGTCCATCCACCTCACTACAAATAACTCAATTTTGTTTCTTTTTATGGCTGAGTAATATTCCATTGTATATATGTGCCACATCTCCTTTATCCATTCATCTGTCGATGGACACTTAGGTTGCTTCCATGTCCTGGCTATTGTAAATAGAGCTGCAATGAACATTGTGGTATGTGACTCTTTTTGAATTATGGTTTTCTCAGGGTATATGTCCAGTAGTGGGATTGCTGGGTCATGTGGTAGTTCTATTTTTAGTTTTTTAAGGAACCTCCATACTGCTCTCCATAGTGGCTGTATCAATTTACATTCCCACCAACAGTGCAAGAGGGTTCCCTTTTCTCCACATCCTCTCCAGCATTTATTGTTTGTAGATTTTTTGATGATGGCCATTCTAACTGGTGTTATCTGTATATCTTCTTTGGAGAAATGTCTATTTAGGTCTGCCCATTTTCGGATTGGATTGTTTGTTTTTGTGATATTGAGCTGCATGAGCTGCTTGTATATTTTGGAGATTAATCCTGTGTCAGTTGCTTCATTTGTAAATATTTTCTCCCATTGAGGGTTGTCCTTTTGTCTTTATGGTTTCTTTTGCTGTGCAAAAGCTTTTAAGTTTCACTAGGTCCCATTTGTTTATTTTTGTTTTTATTTCCATTTCTCTAGGGGGTGGGTCAAAAAGTATCTTGCTGTGATGTATGTCAAAGAGTGTTCTGCCTATGTTTTCCTCTAAGAGTTTTATAGTACCTGGCCTTACATTTAGGTCTTTAATCCACTTTGAGTTTATTTTTGTGTATGGTGTTAGTGAGTGTTCTAATTTCATTCTTTTACACGTAGCTGTCCAGTTTTCCCAGCACCACTTATTGAAGAGGCTGTCTTTGTCTCCTCTTTATCAAAGATAAGGTGACCATATGTGCGTGGGTTTATCTCTGGGCTTTCTATCCTCTTCCATTGATCAATATTTCTGTTTTTGTGCCAGTACCATATTGTCTTGATTACTGTAGCTTTGTAGTATAGTCTGAAGTCAGGGAGCCTGATTCCTCCAGCTCCACTTTTCTTTCTCAAGATTGATTTGGCTATTCAGGGTCTTTTGTGTTTCCATACAAATCGTGAAATTTTTTGTTCTAGGTCTGTGAAAAACACCATTGGTAGTTTGACAGGAATTGCATTGAATCTGTAGATTGCTTTGGGTAGTATAGTCATTTTCACAATGTTGATTCTTCCAATCCAAGAACATGGTATATCTCTCCAACTGTTTGTATCGTCTTTAACTTCTTTCATCAGTTTCTTATAGTTTTCTGCATACAGGTATTTTGTTTCCATGGGTAGGTTTATACCTAGGTATTTTATTCTTGTTGCAATGGTAAATGGTAGTGTTTCCTTAATTTCTCTTTCAGAGTTTTCATCTTTAGTGTATAAGAATGCAAGCAATTTCTGTGCATTAATTTTGTATCCTGCTACTTTACCAAATTCATAGATTAGCTGTAGTAGTTTTCTGGTAGCATCTTTAGGAGTCTCTATGTATAGTATCATATCATCTGCAAACAGTGACAGTTTTACTTCTTCTTTTCTGATTTGGATTCCTTTTTCTTTTTCTTCTCTGATTGCTGTGGCTAAAACTTCGCAAAATATGTTGAATAATGGTGGTGAGAGTGGACAATCTTGTCTTTTTCCTGATCTTAGAGGAAATGGTTTCAGTTTTTCACCATTGAGAATGATGTTGGCTGTGGGTTTGTCATATATGGCCTTCATTATGTTGAGGTAAGTTCCCTCTATGCCTACTTTCTGGAGGGTTTTTATTATAAATCGGTGTTGAATTTTGTCAAAAGCTTTTTCTGCATCTATTGAGATTATAATTATAATGAAGCTTCCTTGCATTCCTGGGATAAACCCCACTGAATCATGGTGTATGATCCTTTTAATGTGCTGTTAGATTCAGTTTCCTAGTATTCTGTTGAGGATGTTTGCATCTATGTTCATCAGTGATATTGGCCCGTAGTTTTCTTTTGTTGTGACATCTTTGTCTGGTTTTGGTATCAGGGCGATGGTGGACTCATAGAATGAGTTTGGGAGTGTTCCTCCCTCTGCTATAATTTGAAAGAGTTTGAGAAAGATAGGTGTTAGCTGTTCTCTAAATCTTTGATAGAATTCGCCTGTGAAGCCATCTGGTCCTGGGCTTTTGTTTGTTGGAAGATTTTTAATCACATTCTCAATTTCAGTGCTTGTGATTGGTCTGTTTATATTTTCTATTTCTTCCTGGCTCAGTATTGGAAGGTTGAGCTTTTCTAAGAATTTGTCTATTTCTTCCAGGTTGTCCATTTTAGTGGCATGTATTTGTTTGTAGTAATCTCTCAAGATCCTTTGTATTTTGCAGTGTCAGTTGTTACTTCTCATTTTTCATTTCTAATTCTATTGATTTGAGTCTTCTCCCTTTTTTTCTTCATAAGTCTGGCTAATGGTTTATCAATTTTGTTTCTCTTCTCAAAGAACCAGCTTTTAGTTTTATTGATCTTTCCTTCATTTCTTTTTCATTTATTTCTGATCTGATCTTTATGATTTCTTTCCTTCTGCTAACTTTGGGGTGTTTTGTTCTTCTTTCTCTAATTGCTTTAGGTGTAAGGTTAGGTTGTTTATTTGAGGTGTCTCTTGTTTCTTGAGGTAGGATTGTATTGCTATAAACTTCCCTCTTAGAACTGCTTTTGCTGCATACCATAGGTTTTGGGTCATCATGTTTTCATTGTCATTTGTTTCTAGGTATTTTTTAATTTCCTCTTTGATTTCTTCACTGATCTCTTGGGTATTTAGTATTGTATTGTTTAGCCTCCATGTGTTTGTATTTTTTACAGATTTTTCCTGTAATTGATATCTGGTCTCATAGTGTTGTGTTCAGAAAAGATACTTGATACAATTTCAATTTTCTTAAATTTACCAATGCTTGATTTGTGACCCAAGATATGGTCTATACTGGAGAATTTTCCATGAGCACTTGAGAAGAAAGTGTATTCTGTTGGTTTTGGATGGAATGTCTTATAAATATCAGTTAAGTCCATCTTGTGTAATGTATCATTCAAGCTTGTGTTTCTTTATTTATTTTCATTTTGGATGATCTGTCCATTGGTGAAATTGGGGTGTTAAAGTCCCTTACTATGATTCTGTTACTGTCAATTTCCCCCTTTATGGCTGTTACCATTTGCCTTATGTATTGAGGTGCTCCTATGTTGGCTGCATAAATATTTACAATTGTTATATCTTCTTGGATTAATCCCTATCCCTTGATCATTATATAGAGTCCTTCTTTGTCTCTTGTAATAGTCTTTATTTTAAAGTCTATTTTGTCTGATATGAGAATTGCTACTCCAGCTTTCTTTCCATTTCCATTTGCATGGAATGTCTTTTTCCATCCCCTCACTTTCAGTCTGTATGTGTCCCTAGGTCTGAAGTGGGTCTCTTGTAGACAACATATATATGGGTCTTGTTTTTGTATCCATTCAGCCAGTCTATGTCTTTTGGTTGGAGCATTTAATCCATTTACATTTAAGGTATTTATAGAAGTGTATGTTCCTATTACCATTTTCTTAATTGTTTTGGGTTTGTTATTGTAGGTCTTTTCCTTCTCTTGTGTTTCCTGCCTAGAGAAGTTCCTTTAGCATTTGTTGTAAAGCTGGTTTGGTGGTGCTGAATTCTCTTAGCTTTTGCTTGTCTGTTAAGGTTTTAATTTCTCTGTCGAATCTGAATGAGATCCTTGCTGGGTAGAGTAATCTTGGTTTTAGGTATTTCCCTTTCTTCAGTTTAAATGTGTCCTGCCACTCTCTTTTGGCTTGTGGAGTTTCTGCTGAAAGATCATCTGTTAACCTTATGGGGATTCCCTTGTATGTTATTTATTGTTTTTCCCTTGCTGCTTTTAATATTTTTTCTTTGTATTTAATTTTTGATAGTTTGATTAATATGTGTCTTGGCGTGTTTCTCCTTGGATTTATCCTGTATGAGACTCTCTGCGCTTCCTGGACTTGACTGACTATTTCCATTCCCATATTAAGGAAGTTTTCAACTATGATCTCTTCAAATATTTTCTCAGTCCCTTTCTTTTTCTCTTCTTCTGGGACCCCTATAATTTGAAGGTTGGTGCGTTTAATGCTGTCCCAGAGGTCTCTGAGACTGTCCCCAATTGTTTTCATTCTTTTTTCCTTATTCTGTTCTGTGGTAGTTATTTCCACTATTTTATCTTCCAGGTCACTTGTCCATTCTTCTGCCTCAGTTATTCTGCTATTGATTCCTTCTAGAGAATTTTTAATTTCATTTATTGTGTTGTTCATCATTCTTTGTTTGCTCTTTAGTTCTTCTAGGTCCTTGTTAAATGTTTATTGTATTTTCTCCATTCTATTTCCAAGATTTTGGATCATCTTTATTATCATTACTCTGAATTCTTTTCCTGGTAGTCTGCCTATTTCTTCTTCATTTGTTTGATCTCGTGGGTTTTTACTTTGCTCCTTATTTGGCTGCATATTTCTCTGTCTTCTCATTTTGCCTAACTTGCTGTGTTTGGGGTCTCCTTTTCACAGGCTGCAGGTTCATAGTTCCCATTGTTTTTGGTGTCTGCCTCCAGTGGGTAAGGTTGGCTCAGTGGGTTGTGTAGGCTTCCTGGTGGAGGGGACTGGTGCCTGTGTTCTGGTGGATGAGGCTGGATCTTGTCTTTCTGGTGGGCAGGACCACATCCAGTGGTGTGTTTTGGGGTGTCTGTGAACTTATAATGATTTTAAGCAGCCTCTCTGTTAATGAGTGGGGTTGTGTTCCTATCTTGCTTGTTGTCTGGCATGGTATGTCCAGCACTGGAGCTTGCTGGTCATTGATTGGTGCTGGGTCTTAGCATTGATATGGAGATCTCTGGGAGAGCTCTTGCTGCTTGATATTACGTGGGTCCAGGAGGTGTCTGGTGGTCCAGTGTCCTGAGCTCAGCTCTCCCACCTCAGAGGCTCAGGCCTCACACTGAGCTGGAGCACAAAGACCCACACTGAGCCACACTGCTCAGAAGAAAAGGGAGAAAAGAAAGAAAGAAAGAAAATAGTAATAAAGTAAAGTTATTAAAATAAAAAATAAAAAAATTTATTACAATAAATAATCAAAAAGTAATAAAAATAAAAGAAGAGAGCAACCAAACCAATAAACAAATCCAACGATGATAACAAGCACTAAAAAGTATACTAAGATACACATAAAAATCAGAAACTATTCAGTCACATAGAGCAAACCCCAGGTCTACAGTTGCTCCCACCATCCACGGCCTCAATTTTGGGATGATTCATTGTCTATTCAGCTATTCCACAGATGCAGGGTACATCAAGTTGATTGTGAAAATTTAATCCACTGCTCCTGAGGCTGCTGGGAGAAATTTCCCTTCTCTTCTTTGTTCTCACAGCTCCTGAGGTTCAGCTTTGGATTTGGCCCTGCCTGTGCATGTAGCTCGCCTGTGGGTGTCTGTTCCCGTTCAGACAGGATGGGATCAAAGTAGCAGCTGATTAGGGGGCTCTGGCTCACTCAGGCTGAGGGGAGGGTCGGGTACGGGATGTGGGGCGAGCCTGTGATGGCAGAGGCTGGTGTGACGTTGCAAAAGCCTGAGGTGCGCCATGTGTTGTTCCAGGGAAATTGTCCCTGGATCACGGGACCCTGGCAGTGGTGGGCTGCACAGGCATGAGGGGAGGTGTGGATAGTGACCTGTGCTTGCACACAGGCTTCTTGGTGGCTGCAGCAGCAGCCTTAGCGTCTCATGCCCGTCTCTGGGGTCTGCATTGATAGCTGCAGCTCGTGCCCATCTCTGGAGCTCATTTAGGAGGTGCTCTGGATCCCCTCTCCTTGCGCACCCCAAAACAATTGTCTCTTGCCTCTTAGGCAGTTCCAGACTTTTTCCCGGACTCCCTCCCGGCTAGCTGTGGTGCACTATCCCCCTTCAGGCTGTGTTCACGCAGCCAATCCCAGTCTTCTCCCTGGATCTGACCTCCAAAGCCGGAGCCTCAGCTCCCAGCCCCCGCCCGCCCCGGCCGGTGAGCAGACAAGCCTCTTGGGCTGGTGAGTGCTGGTCGGCCCCAATCCTCTGTGTGGGAATCTCTCCACTTTGCCCTCTGCACCCCTCTTGCTGTGCTCTCCTCCATGGCTCCAAAGTTTTCCCCCCATCTCTGCCAGTGAAGGGGTTTCCTAGTGTGTGGAAACTTTTCCTCCTTCACAGCTCCCTCCCAGAGGTGCAGGTCCCATCCCTAATCTTTTGTCTCTGCTTTTTCTTTTTTCTTTTACCCTACCCAGTTACGTGGGGGAGTTTCTTGCCTTTTGGGAAGTCTGAGGTCTTCTGCTAGCATTTAGTAGGTGTTCTGTAGGAGTTGTTCCACATGTAGATATATTTTTGATGTATTTATGGGGAGAAAGGTGATCTCCACGTCTTACTTCTCAGTCATCTTGAAGGCCCTCTGTTGGTGACTACTTTTTATATTTACCACATTATATATATTTACTATCACAGGAGTCAGCAAACTTTTTCCTTAAAGACCAGATAGTAAATATCTCTGGGTTGAATAGTCTCTATCACAACTACACAACTCTATTTAGTGCAAAAACAGCTATAGAAAATATCTAAAGAAATGATCATGGCTGTATCCCAATAGAGCTTTATTTACAAAAACAGGCAGCAGTCTGGATTTGACCCATAGGATAGTATTCACTAACCCCTACTCTGTGCTATTAAGATTCTGATCCCAGTTCCAACCTGTGGCAGAGGGAGCGGTGGTTCTCATCCCAACACGAAATTCTCAGACACCAGCAAAGTGTCTACAATTCAACTCAATTCTGACAAGGATTTACCTGGAGGTTGTGTCAGATACCACCGGTTAAGGGTTCAGTCCCACAAGACTGCCCCCTCTCCCCCACTTTAGACACTAGGCACAAACCCAATCAGCTATAGATTGGAAGTTCCCATGGTCTCTCTGAGCTCAGGGGACCATCAGTGGTCACATGTGAATGACCTGAGGCTCTGAGACCATCAGTGTTGATTTGTTTACTGCATACAGGTTCTTTATAATGTAGCATTTGACAGAAATCCTGACTAATATTTTCAGGAAGAAAAAGGAGTCTTTAGTAGAATTTCTAAATAAAGGAAAGTCATTTTCCTACTATTCTCATTGCATCACACCACATCTAGAATCTCACCTTCAGTTCTGAGAGCCATTTTAGGGCAGAATGAGTAGGAGTTCTGCAAAAATATCATACATAGACTAAAGAAACTGGAAGGTCGGGAGGGAGGGATTCAAAGAAGAAAGATTAAGGGAAAGACATTTCTGTCTTCAAATATTTTAAAAGAGATCATGGGGGCAATTTGCAGAACTGGCAAGAAAGTAGATTTTGACACCTACCAAAAAAAGAACTTTCTGACAATTAGAACTATCCAGCAGTGGCATAGAAGTCACATATTTCCTGTAACTGGCAGTGATCAAACATGAGAAGCCTACATTTTGAACACCATTCCTGCCTTGTGTATCCAGCAGACCTACTGGACACCCATTCTGTCCTCTTTAATAGCACTTCTTAAATTTAATATGCAATGAGCCACCTGAGAATTATTAAAATGCAGACTGATTCAGGAAGTCTGGGGCAGGATCTGATATTCTGCAGTCTAACAGGCTCCCAGGAAATGCTAATGCTGCTCGCTCATGCAGCACACCTTGAATAGCAGGACCCTGTGGCTGAGGCCCTTGGACTTGGTTGGACATTGGAATCACCTGGGGAAGGGGACGCTAGAAAAACCCCTGATGTCTGGGGCTCTCACTCTTAGTTTAATTAGCATGGTGTGTGGCCTGGGCGTCAGGGTTTTCAAAACTCTCTAAGTTACCCGTAACACAAAGCTAAGTTTAAGGAGCACTGCTCTATGGTCTTTCAAAACATTCAACACTGGGTCAGAGATCACTTCTGCAAAGACCTTTAATTGGAATAAAATTATCTGGGCTTGGGCAGGTCATCTCATTCATGAATAATTAACATCGGTTCAACATTTTTGAGGAAAACTTTGTAATCATCATTAAATCTCATAATGTGTAGGACATTAGACCATAGAATGTCCCAAGTCCCCCCCAAATAGCTAAGATGAGAAGCTATTGCCCTGACTCAAAATATGTGATTCAAAACCTCCTTTGGCTGTACACTCATTTGACCACAAGGTGGTGATGGAGCAACAAAACATGATACCACAACCACCACCACCACCCTCACCCCAGAAAGTTGAGCTACGTGACCTATACTTAAGGCCAGAACACTTGCAGAGCAGGTATAATTCCCATCTCTGAGGGATGATTGGTCACAGGCTCCTTTGAGAATCTAACAGCTATAGACAAATGTACAAACATGAATACAATTTTAAGCAGTTCACAGACCCTGAAATTAAACTGTGGACAGTAAAGCCTAAAGATGAGTTACCCCCCCAACCCCAGTATAAATTATATGGAGCCTGAGCACCCCCACCTCCATCCTTAAGAGCAGCTGACCTTACCTACTGCTTCACAGAGAAAAAAGAAGACATCTGGCCCAAGTCTACCCATTTACCTAATCCACTTCGACCTTCCTTCCCTCCACACGGAACAGGGTGCCTCTTCTTTACAATGAAGGCTAAATCCTCCACCAGTGCTCCTAATCCCTTCACCCTGGCCTCCACCAAGTTCATGGTCTCTCTATTTTATGCTCTTATATATTTTCTTGTGCTAATTTAAAAATAACTCACTTTTCTCAATACAAAAGTGGTATATGGCTTTTATTTTTAAATATACAGAAAAGCAAAGGATATAACATAAAATACCCATGAATCTCATAAACGCTTATGTTTTTCTTCCATATAGTTTGCTGAGTTTACATACACTTGTGCTTGTAAAAATATAATCATGTTATGCAAACTGTTTTATGACCTACTTAATCTAATATAATCTAACATCTTTTAATCTTCATATATTTTCACCTGCAGATGTGGTCCTTAACCAGAGATGTTCATTTGATTCATCTATAGAAATTTTTAAGCATACATTTGCCTAAATGCCAATTCCAAAGATTCTTATTTACCAGGTCTGGCATGAGCCTACAAATCTGTATGTTTCGAAAAGCCTCACGTGATTTTGAAGTATAATTCTAGGAATAAGATTGTTACTTTTTAAAATATTTTTGTGCATAAAGACGATTTTATTATTTCTTGGATAAACTTTACTAAAGTATAACTTAAATACAATTAGCTACACCCATTTTATGTATACATTTTGTTTTTTAAATTTATTGCAATAACATTGGTTTATGACATATAAATTTCATGTGTACAACATTATATTTCAACTTCTGTACACACTACAGCATGCTCACCACCAAAAGTTTAGTTTCCACCCATCACCATAGAGTTGACCCCCATTTCCTCCTCCCCACCATCTCCACTCCCCTCCGACAATCACTTCTCTGTTCTCTGTATCTATCTTTTTGGTTTTGTTTGGTTAGGTTTGTTCATTTATTATTACTATTTTATATTCCACATATGAGTGAAATAATATGGTATTTGTCTTTTTCTGTCATTTCATTTGGCATAGTACCCTCAAGATCCATCCATGTTGTCTCAAATGACAAGATTTTCTATGTTTTATGGCTGAGTAATATTCCATTGTGCATAAATACCACATCTTCTTTACCCATTCATCTATTGATGGGCACTTAGGTTGTTTCCATATTTGGGCTATGGTAAATAATGCTGTGATGAACATAAGGGTGCATATATTTTTTTCTAATAAGTGTTTTTGTTTTCTTTCGATAAATAACCAGAAGTGGAATAGCTGGATCATATGGTAGTTTTATTCTCAATTTTTTGAGGAATGTCTACACTATTTTTCATGGTGGCTGCACCAATTTACATTCCCATCAACAGTGTTATATTGTTACGATTCTCTTGATTCCTGTGAGTTCAGCAATGCAGTTAAAATAATGTGCCTTGGAGTTTATCCAAACATATAGGTGTTTCGCTTCAGGAATTTTTCAGAATATAGTCCACCGTACATCCAGTAGCAGAATTCCATGATTAATATTATGGAATATTAACTATTAAAGTTGATGGATCTCAGGGCTTCCCTGGCGGCGCAGTGGTTAAGAATCTGCCTTCCAATGCAGGAGACACAGGTTCTAGCCCAGGTCCAGGAAGATCCCACATGCCACAGAGTAGCTAAGCCCATGTGCCACAACTACTGAGCCTCCGCACACTCTAGAGCCCATGCTCCACAACTAGAGAAGCCACTACAATGAGAAGCCTGCGCACCGCAATGAAGAGTAGCCTGGCTCTCCACAACTAAAGAAAGCCCACGCGCAGCAACGCAGCCAAAAAAAAATTAATTAACTAATTAATTTTAAAAAATAAAGTTGATGGATCTCAATTTGTATCTTAGCTCTGCCATTTGCCACTTCTGGACTGATCTTGGGTAAATTACATAACCTCTTTAAGCCTCAATTTCCTTATTGGTGGAGTAGGTACAATAATACCTCTAAAATAATATGAAGCTGTTGCAATGAATAGTATAATGGTGAAAAATACTTCACAAAGCGTCCGGCATATAAATCTTAACTTCATGCTCACTAAATTTTAACCATTTTTACTTAGTATTACTGTTTTCTTAATCTAGTTCTTGTAAACCTTTCGTAGCCTAGTTCTTTAGCTATGAAATGGGAATTTTAGGTTTGTTGGAAGTATTTGAGATAATACATGCAAAACATATAGCACAGTACCTGGCACATAAGGAGCACCCAATAAATAGTAACAATTATTGCTATTTACAAGAGCTCTGAAAGAATCAATAGGCAATACACAAAGCTCTTGTTTGTGCTGATTTAGTAAGTATTCATTTGATAATGAATATGACATCTTGCCACATTAAAAAAATAAGTTTGGAGAGATTTGGTGAGTAGTGTTCAATATAGCGATACCTTCATAAAACTCTATGTGTCCATGTCTTCTATCCTGCACCCTTCTTGGCTCTTGGAATGAATGCTCTTAGCTGCATAAGGTAACATTAGAATACAGTCACCTTCATCTACTAACAAAGAAATTCTTGAACTGAGGAGCAATAGATTATGTCTCCACTACATAAACTTTGAAAGCAACAGATTAAAATATTCATTGTACATCCAAATGAAGTCTATTTTGGGGTGTGTGTCTAACACTGCATATTATTATAATATGCTTTTATGTATACTGGGTTGGTTTTGAATTTTTTTCATTACTAGTTTATATTTTATTGGCTCTGATTGATTACCCGTGTATACCTTGCATCTCTGGGGAATTAGTATTTATTATGTCTACATTTGAGGTTTATCTGAATTGTTTCTAAACTGAAGTTACTCCATTGCTGTTTCCTGTTCCTGATTAAGGATTAGGAGATCTGTATTCCAGTTTTACCTCTGCCAGGACTAGGTGCCTGACCTGGAGTAAATTATTTGCTTTCTCTCTGGGTCTCAGTTCTCTTATTACCAAAATGAGGGTGACTTCCCTGGTGATCCAGTGGGTCAGACTCCACGCTCCCAACCAGGGGGCCGGGATTAGATCCCTGGTCGAGGAACTAGATCCCGCATGCATGCCGCAACTAAGAAATCCGCATGCTGCAAGTAAGGGTCCCGCATGCCACAACGAAGATCCCACATGCTGCAACTAAGACCCGGCGCAGCCAAAATCAATCAATCAATCAATCAATCTTTAAAAAAAAATGAAATGGGGGAGTAGTTGGATTGAGTGATCTGTTTTCTCCATTCCAGCTCTCTTATTATATGAGTCTCTACTTTGTAGGTGGTGTCATGCCTAGCATGGAAAATACATACCTGAGTGTCTTAAGACTGAGAAAATGCAGGTTTTGAGTATGATATGTAAAGCACCTCATACAGGACTTTGCTTTCAAGGCAAGACCCAAATATCAAGGTTTTCTGTTTTTTTTTTTTTTTTTTAAAAGGGTGGGTACCAAAAAGGACAAAATATAATAATGAGTTTCAGCGGTGATTATGTCATTTTGGAGGGGCGGTTGAAAACCAAGCCTCTGCCATGTGGTGTAACATTTCCCCGAGGCAGGTAAAAGGCTGCTTCCCCTGATCACTAACCGGGGTAAGGTAACTTCAGTAAGCAACCTGCACGGGGCATCGGTGGGGTCGCCTCCATACAGCATTAGCAGCAGTCGTTTGGAGACTTAATTCGGTGGGTCTAAATGCCAAACAAGATCCAGGGTCTGCTTTGGTGAATACGGTGCAGGGACCAATTAATATGGACTCGTGCTATGCCTGACACTAAGATACCTTCCAGGCGGAAAAGAACATCAGCAAAAAAGGACACGGTGAAGTTTGAGGGGAAGAAGAGCCCGCATTCCTAGCGCCTTAGGACA
Organism: Balaenoptera ricei; assembly: GCF_028023285.1. Classification (NCBI taxonomy): domain Eukaryota; kingdom Metazoa; phylum Chordata; class Mammalia; order Artiodactyla; family Balaenopteridae; genus Balaenoptera; species Balaenoptera ricei. Next base: position 16,805,994 of record NC_082651.1, on the reverse strand, counting down.
CTCCCGGGAGGAGGTCGGTGGGTGGGGCAGAGACGCAGGATGGTCGCTCCTCGTAGAGCGGGACGTGAACTGTCTACGCAGGCACTTGATTCTTCTAACCACAGGAAGTTAGATTAAAGCGAATGCCAAGGCAGCCTCAAGCCTCTCGAGGGGCAACAGAAAAGATTCCTGGAGGAGGGAGGTGCAGTGAGCGTGGGCGCTTGATAAGCGAAGGAACAAACATAAGTAACCACCTCCTTTGGCTGCCGGGCCTTCTAACCTAGCCCGGGAACACTTCCCAGCGCGGAGAAGCCGTCAGGTCTAGTGCGAGCTCTCCACCAATCAGCGACGTAAGGAAATTTCCAGAGACAGTCATTGGCTCGACTGCCCGGTACAGTCTTGGACCCAGAGCTGCAGTTGGCTGAGGGGTTGCCGTGGCGACAGATCGCGCACAGGCGCAGTGAGCCTCAGTGGCGGCCTGGTGGCTGCTAGGCAACGGGAAACGTTCTCGGCTTAGAGACAACTTTCTACTCCCAGACCTGCTTTTTCTCTGTCTCAGGAGACCCTCTGAGGCGGCTGCTGGTCTAGTCTGACTTGGTGAGTCCTGAGGAATTGAGCTGTGGGACTGAACTCCGACTTCTAGGCAGGAGACTCATCATGCTTTTGGAGCACATAAGGAAAGGCTCAGAGAGGCAGAGAAGGCCAATGGAAAGGCATTTTAGTGATACCTACTACCTACCTAGCAATTTAGAGGGCTAGAAACTGAGGAACAGAGCTATCAAGAGACTTGTCCAAGATCACACACGGAGTGGTCCGGTCTGGACCTCTGCTAGTCAGTATGGTAACCACTAGCCACAGGGGGCTAGTCTGAATTGAGATGTGCCCTAAAGGTGAAATACTTTGAAGACGTAGTAACAAAAAATAAACTATCATATTAATAAGTTTTATATTGGTTACATGTTGAAATGATAATATTTTGTATATGTTAAATAAAGAACATTATTAAATTAATTTCTTTTTTTGTTTTTGAATGTGGTTACTTGAAAATTTTAAATTGCATAGGAGATTTGCATTATATTTCGATTGGCCAGTGCTGATCTAGACTAAAACCTGGGCCTGCTGACACCTGGTTCAAGACCTCGTGTATTGTAATACTGTTTTTAAGGAAAGTATTTCCACCCATCTGGTGGAACTGGAGTGTGAGTGGTGGTGAGGGTACAAGACTACTACAAAAGGCTCATAGTTCTAGTGTTCTGGGACCTTGCTACTCAAAGTTTATGAATCAGAATCTGCCTTTTCACAAGCTCTTCAAGTGATTCTCATACACATAAAATCTCCAGAAGCGCTGTTTTATGATTTAGCCTTCAACCCTTTTTTCCCTTTATTTGGTTTCTCTGTGAGTAACTAGGCTATATATCTCAGATTACCTGCATTAGAATTACCTGCATTTTGAACACTACCCCCACCCCCGGAAATATTTTGCATACGCAAGTGTGAGAAACGTTCTCAGTATAATGGCATTTCTCTTCATCCTTCCAAATCTGGACCATTGTGGTCCCCAAATCAGAGGCAGCAACAGCATCACCCAGGAAGTTATTAGAAATGCAAACTCCTGGGTCCCACCCCAGCTACGGGGCTTCTAGAAGGCCAGGCATAGTTCCTAATTTTCATTCCTCTGGTTTAGGTCCTCAGTTTGGGAAGAATGGGGTAACTTTGATAGCTCTTCTTTGGGGATAAGCAAATTAAGCTCTCCGTGGTTCTTAAAACCCCTCTGCTTAGCCCTACTTCCCCAATCCTTTTGCTCTACTTTTCATTTTTCTTTTCTTGACCCTAACCCCTCTCCAGGAGTGAAAATGGCTTTTCGTGCCTCAGACAATGAGTTGGACCTGGAAAGTATTGGAGAGCTGATGGAAAACCCTATGCTTACAAGACTGAATAGTATAAAAGCAAAGGGAAGACTGAGTTTTGTAACACCCACAGAAAATGAAGATGATACACAATTCCTGACATTTAAGCACACTACAAAAGCTCAGGAGAGGACAAGAAAACGACAGCAGCCTATAAAACTAGAGCCTCTGGTAAGTTTGAAAACCAGCATTTTAGCCACTTTTGGCTACAGAGGATGTTGCAAAATTGCTTTGGGGGATGGAAATTACTTCCATCTAGACTTCTAGACTCTTAACAAAGAAGGAATGAAAACCTGAAAGTTAAGACTTGTTTATGAAATTGTAAACACACTTATTTATTCAAAATTATTGAGCTCTAAATACTGTTTGAGGTGGTGGGATGCAGTGGTGAACAAAGTTTTCTAGCAGATAAATTCTCTTTAGCATTATGTACAATACAGATACTTAACTATGTAAGCTGTAAGGCTCTTTTAGGTACTAGGGTACCATTTGATACTAAGAACTTCAGTAAGAGTAATATATATAATTAAATAATTTTATTATTTTCAAAGTAAATGCCTAGTGTCCTGAAAAATTTTGTACATGTCTGAAAATAGTTTTAAGAATCCATTTATGCCCTTGGATAATTATATATCCATGTAAAAGAGCAGTGAAAGTACATAAAAAAGTAAAAATTCTCACTCGGACCTTCAGATGTTAACTCCTGTTGTTAGTGATTGCCTTTCAGGCTGTTTTATATGTTTATTCAAACATATATGTGTGTGTATATATATACATATGTATGTGTGTGTATGTAAACATATAGCTTTAAAGAAAGATTATACAGTACATACTGATCTTCAAAGTACTGATTTCACTAAAACATATGGAAGTCTTTCCAATTGGTGCATACAGAGGTATCTTTTCTAACAGCTGCACTGTGTTTTGTTGCATGGATGTGCCATAATAGTGTACCCATTAATTGTTCTCCTGAAGGGAGTTCTGGTTATTTCCTTTTCATTTTGTTGTTATTATTATTTTGCTATTGCAGATAATTCTGCATTGAATGACTTTGCCTTTGTACAGATAAAAATGGATTTTCAGAAGTGGCATTCTGTAGGTCATAGAATATGTACATTTTAATTTTGAAAACTATTGCCCAATTGTGCTGAAAGGTTTACCTTTGCACCTACGTTGTATAAGAGGTCCTGCTTACCTACATCTTTGCCAAAACTGATGCTATCAGTTCTCTTATTTTTGCTAGACTGATAAGTTAAAATGGCATCACATTGTTGTTGTGATTTGCATCTTATTAATGAAGTTAATTATATTTTCATTCATTCATTGGCATGTGCGTAACTTATTTTGTGGATTCTGTTCATAACCACTGTCTACTTTAAAATTAGATTGTTTGCTTTTTTCCTATCAGTTTCTGAGGTTTTTAAAAACATATATATATATATATATGTATATATGTGTAACTGAATCACTGTGCTGTACACCTGAAATTAACATGATATTGTAAATCAACTATATTTGAATAAAAAAATAAATAAATAATAAAAACATATATATACATATATATTATGGACATTAACCCTTATTCCATTCCTTCTCAAATTTAGATACTGATTCATGCTGGAGGAAAACATTCTTGAAGGTCCATAGTGCTGATTTATTATTTTTATTTTAATGTTACTTTATGTGAAAAACGGTTAACCTAGGGATTAATTCAAAATTTTAATAAACAAATTAACATCTTAAATGCAAAGAAAACTACACAGCCAATTGCAATTCAGGTTAACAGAAAATGCAAAGTAACAGATGTTGTTGACACTGAACTTCCATTTGCAAGGTGGGTATGGCACTGCCTGCAGCTGCTCTCTTCTCCAGAGAGCAGTGTGCCTGCACTATGCATTGTGGGGAGTTTTGGGGCCTCTCTACTGTTTTTTTCCCATGGACTTAGTATTAAACCTTTTACACTTGTTTCTTTCTGAGGGGTTTACCTTCATGTGGCAAAAGTGTGTAATTAACCCTTGATGATTAAAGTAGTTCCATTTGACATCAGTGTGATAAATTTATGTATATTGAATTCAATGCCTACTACATGCCAGGCTCTGAGTCATGCTCTGGGGATACAACAGTGAACATGGGAGACAAGATTCCTGTTCACATTCTAGTAATCCTAAATAATTAGACTGAAGAATGTCATCTAATGATAGGTGCTGTTAAGAAAATAATACAGGGAATGTGGTCAAGACAAACGGCTGGCTACTTTAGATTGGGTGACTACAAAGGTCTCCCTGAGGAGATGTCATCTGAATGAGTCCCAGACTATAGCCTTTATCACCTGCCAGATTGTGAATGGACAAGCCTTCAGAGATTCCAGTCCCCAGCCCTTGAGCTGCCTCAGCTGATGTCAAGTGGAGCAGAGGCAAGCTGTTCTCACTCAGCTCTGCCTACATGGTAGATTTTTAAGCAAAATAAATGTTGTTGTTGTGTTTTAAGTCACTAAGTTTGGAGCATTTTGTTATGTACTAGGTGACTGGAACAATATAACAAATACATGAATATAGTAGTTCTACAATATTAAAAATACTAAGGAATAAAGTGAAAATGACATCAATTTCTACCACATGGAGAAAGTAGCTTAGTATTCAAGAGACTAATTTCATGTGTATAGGTACCTGTAGTTTGATTTGTTCTGACAGAGTTAGTAATACTATGTATGTTCTTTTTATCATTGCCATCCTTCCCCTCTCCTCCCCTCCCCTTCTTTGTTCTTTTCTCCTCCTCCTATGCCCACCTCCCCACCTTCCTTCTCCTCTCTCTCTCCCTCTCTTCCCTCTTTCTTGCCCTCTCCTACTCTTCTTCTTTTACATTTTTCCTTACCTTCAATTCTCCAATCTCTGACCCCCATTTCTATGGTATCTATCATTAACAACAATCTGATGTACATCCTTTCTTGCTTTTCTCCATGCTCAATTTTATATAAATGGATAAATACACACACAAAAATACATATTTTTACATAATTTGTTATGAATACACAAGATAAAAAGATATAAATTATAACATCAAAAACATAAAATGTGTGGGGAGGATAAAATGGAGAGCTTTAGAATGCATTCAAATTTAAGTTATTATCAACTTAAACCATTACAACTATAAGTTTTTTAAAGTGAGTCTCATGTTAACTACAAAGCAAAAACCTATAGTAGATACACAGAAGATAAAGAGAAAAGAATCTAAGCATACTACTGAAGAATATTATCAATTCTGAAAGGAAGAGAGCAAGAGAAGAAAAAGGGAACAAAGGAATCATAAAATAGCCAGAACATAATTAACAAAATGGCAATAAGTGCATACCTATAAATAATTACTCTAAATGTAAATAGACTAAATTCTCCAATCAAAAGACACAGACTAGGGGCTTCCCTGGTGGTGCAGTGGTTGAGAATCTGCCTGCCAATGCAGGGGACACGGGTTTGAGCCCTGGTCTGGGAAGACCCCACATGCCGCGGAGCAACTAGGCCCGTGAGCCACAATTACTGAGCCTGCGCGTCTGGAGCCTGTGCTCCGCAACAGGAGAGGCTGCGATAGTGAGAGGCCCATGCACCACAATGAAGAGTGGACCCCACTTGCCGCAACTAGAGAAAGCCCTCGCACAGAAGTGAAGACCCAACACAGCCATAAATAAATAAATAAATAAATAAATAAATAAATAAATAAATAAATAAATAAAATTTAAGAAATATATATATATATGAAGTATTGTCATAAAATTAAAAAAAAAAGACACAGACTAGCTGATTAGACTTTTTAAAAGAGACCCATCTATTTTAAATCTGTTATAGGCATCTACATGCTGCCTACAAGAGACTCACTAGAGATGTAAGGGTACACACAGATTGAAAGTGAAGGGATGAAAAAGGTATTCCATGCAAATAAAACCATACGAAAGCTGGGATAACTATACTTATATCAGACAAAATAGACTTTAAGACAAAGACTGTAATAAGAGACAAGATCATTATATAATGATATAGGGGTCAATCCAACAAGAGGATATAATGTTTGTAAAAATTTATGCACCCAATATAGGGGCACCTAAATATATAAAGCAAATACAGATCTAAAGGGATGAAGAGACAGCAATACAATAATAGTGGGGGACTTTAACACCCTTCTTTCATCAATGGAAAAATCATACAGACTAAAAAATCAATAAGCAAACATTGCCCTTAAATGACAAGTTTGACCTAATGGACTTAAGAGACGTATATAGAAACTCCATGCAAAAGCAACAGAATACACTTTCTTCTCAAGTGCACATGGAACATTCTCCAAGATGGATTATATGTTAGGCAACAAAACAAGTCTTAATAAATTTAAGAAGACTGAAATCATATCAAGCATCTTTTCTGACCACAGTAGTATGAAACTAGAAATCAATTACAAGAAGAAAATTGGAAAATTCACAAATTTGGTCAAAGAAAATTGGGTCAAAGAAGAAACCAAAAGAGAAATTAAAAAATACTTTAAGACAAATGAAAATGGAAATACAACATATCAACACTTACGGGATGCAGCAAAAGTGGTTCTAAGAGGGAATTTCATAGGGATAAATGCCTACATCAAGAAACAAGAAATACCAAATAAACAACCTAACTTTACACCTCAAGGAACTAGAAATGGAAGAACAAACAAAGCCAAAAATGAATAGAAAAAAGGGAAATAACAAAGATCAGAGTGGAAATAAAGGAGATAGACACTGAAAGAACAATAGAAAAGATCAATGAAATTCAATGAAACTAAGAGCTGGTTCTTTGAAAAGATAAACAAAATAGACAAACCTTTAGCTAGACTTACCAAGGAAAAAAAAGAAAGAGGACTCAAAATCAGAAATGAAATTTTAGACGTTACAACTGATACCACAAAATACAAAGGATCATAAGAGACTGCTATGAACAAATATGTGCCAATAAATTGGACAACCTAAAAGAAATGGATACATTCCTAGCAACATACAACCAACCAAGATTGAATCATGAAGAACTAGAAAATTTGAACAAACTGATTACAGTAAGGAGATTGAATTAGTCATCAAAAACCTCCCAACAAACAAAAGTCCAGGACCAGATGGCTTCACTGGTGAATTTTACCAAACATTAAAGAATTAATACCAATCCTTCTCAAACTCTTCCAAAAAAACAGAAGAGGAGAGAACTCTTCCAAATTCATTTAATGAGGCCAGCATTACCCTGAAGCCAAAATTAGACAAGGATACCACAAAAAAAGAAAATTGCAGGCCAATATCCCTGATAAACATAGATGCAGAAATCCTCAACAAAATATTAGCAAACAGAATTCAATAGTACCTTAAAAGGAGCTTACACCATGATCAAGTGGGATTTGTTCCAGGGAAGCAAGGATGGTTCAATATCCACAAATCAATCAGCATGATACACCACATCAACAAAACAAAGGATAAAAATCATATGATCATATCGATAGATGCAGAAGAAGCTTTTGATAAAATTCAACATCCATTTATGATAAAAATTCTCAACAAAGTGGATTAAGAAGGGACATAAAACAACATAATAAAGGCCATGTATGACAAACCCAAATATAACATAATACTCAACAGTGAAAAGTTGAAAGCTTTTCCTCTAAGATCAGGAACAAGACAAGAATGCCCACTCTCACAACTTTCATTCAACATAGTATTAAAAAATCCTAGCCACAACACTAGGATAAGACAAGAAAAAAAGAGATAAAAGACAAGAAAAAGAGATAAAAGGCATCCAAATTGGAAAGGAAGAAGTAAAACTGTTGCTATTTGTGAATGACATGATACTACATTTAGAGAACCCTAAAGAGATCACCAAAAAGCTGTTAGAACTCATAAATTAATTCAGTAAATGTGCAGAAAACAAAGTCAAAATACAGAAATCTGTTACATTTCTATACACTAATAATGAACTATCAGAAAGAGAAATTTAGAAAACAATCCCATTTACAATTGCATGAAAAAGCAGGAAATACCTAGGAATAAACATAACCAAGGAGGAGAAAATACCTGTACACTGAAAACTCTAAGATGTTGATAAAAGAAATCAAAGAAGACATAAATGGAAAGAAATTCTGTGCTCATGGATTGGAATAATTAATGTTGCTAAAGTGCCGATACTACCCAAAACAATCTACAGATTCAATGAAATCTCTCTAAGAATTCCAATGATATTTTTCACAGGAATGGAACAGACAATCCTAAAATTGTATGAAACCACAAAAGATCCCAAATAGCCAAAGCAATCTTGAGAGGGAACCATGAAAGATCTTGAATAGCCAAAGCAATTTTGAGAAAGAAGAACAAAGTGGGAGGTATCATGTGTCCTGATTTCAAACTATATTGCAAAGCTATAGTAATCAAAGCAGGATGGTGTTGGCATAAAACAGACACATAGATCAATGAAACAAAATAAAGATTCCAGAAATAAATCCATACATATATGGTCAATTAATTTATGACAAAGGAGCCAGGAATATACAATGGAGAAAGGACAGTCTTTTCAATAAATGGTATTGGGAAAACTGAACAGTCACATGAAAAAACAAAACTGGACCACTAACTTACACCATACACAAAAGCTAACAAAATGAATTAAACATTGGAACATAAGACCTGAAACTATAAAATTTCTAGAAGAAAACATAGGTGATAAGCTTCTTGAGATCAGTCTTGGCAATGATTTTTTGGATTTGACATCAAAAGCAAAGGTAACAAAAATTAATATACAGAAATCTGTTGCATTTATATATACCAACAGTGAAAGATCAGAAAGAGAAATTAAGGAAACAATCCCATTTACCATCACATCAAAAATAATAAAATACCTAGGAATAAACCTACCTAAGGAAGCAAAAGACCGGTACTCTGAAAACTATAAGATGCTGATGAAAGAAATCAAAGATGACATAAACAGATGGAAAGATATACCATGTTCTTGGGAAGAATCAATATTGTCAAAATGACTACACTACCCAAGGCAATCTACAGATTCAATGCAATCCCTATCCAATTGCCAATGGTATTTTTCACAGAACTAAACCCATACACCTATGGTCAATTAACCCTACAACAAAGGAGGCAAGACTATACAGTAGAGGAAAGACAGTCTCTTCAATAAATGGTGCTGGGAATGTAAATTGGTACATCTCCTATGGAGAACAGTATGGAGGTTCCTTAAAAAACTAAAAATAAAGCTACCATATGATCCTGCAACCCCACTCCTAGGCATATATCTGGAGAAAACCATAATTCGAAAAAATACATGCATCCCAGTGTTCACTGCAGCACTATTTACAATAGCCAAGACATGGAAGCAACCTAAATGTCCATCAACAGATGAATGGATAAAGAAGATGTGGTACATATATACAATGGTATATTACTCAGCCATAAAAAAGAATGAAATAATGCCATTTGCAGCAACATGGATGGACCTAGAGATTATCACACTAAGTGAAGTAAGCCAAAGATGAATATCCTATGATATCCCTTATACATGGACTCTCTCTGTCTCTCTCTCTCTCTCTCTCTCTCTCTCTCTCTATATATATATATATATACACAAACGAACTTATTTCCAAAAGAGAAAGAGACTCACAGACAGAAAACAAATTCATGGTTACCAAAGGGGAAAGGGGCAGAGGCGTGGGTCAGGGGAGGGATAAATTGAGAGGTTGGTATTAACATGTACACACTACTATATATAAAATAGATAACCAACAAGGGCCTACCGTATAGCACAGAGAACTATGCTCAATGTATAACTGAATCACTGTGATGTATGCCTAAAACTAACACAGTATTGTAAATTAACTATACTTCAAGAAAAAATTTTGAAATTTATTAAAAAATACAAAAGCAAAGGTAACAAAAGCAAAATAAACAAGCGGGACTACATAAAACTAAAAGGCTTCTGCACAACAAAGCAAACTTTCAACGAAATGAAAAGGCAACCTCTGGAAGAAACTATTCGCAAATCATTTATCAGATATGAGGTTATAATCCAAAATATATAAGGAACTCATACAACTCGTAAAACAATCAAATTTTAAAGATGGGCAGAGGACCTGAATAGACGTTTTTCCAAAGAAGGCATACAGATGGCCAACAGATTCATGAAAATGTGCTCAACCTCACTGATCATCAGGGAAGTATGAATCATAACCACAATGAGGTATCACCTCACACCTGTTAGAAAGGCTATTATCAAAAAGACAAGAAACAGGAAGTGTTTGCAAGGATGTGGAGAAAAGGAAATCCTTGTGTACTGTTGATAGGAATGTATATAAATTGGTGCAGTCACTATGGAAAACAATATGAAGTTTCCTGAAAAAATTAACAATGTGATCCAGCAGTCATACTTCTGGGCATTTTTCTTAAGGAAATAAAAATACTAGCTCAAGAAGATAGTTATAGATACGTATAATTGCACCCCATATTCATTACAGCATTATTTACAATACCCAAGACATGGAAGCAACCTATGTGTCCATCAGTGTAAAAATAGATAAAGAAAATGTAGTATATATACACACAATAGAATATTATTCAGCCATAAAAAGAAGGAAATCTTGCCATTTGCAACAACATGGATGGACCTTAAAGGCATTATGCTAGGTGAAATAAGTCAGACAGAGAAAGACGAATACTGTATGATCTCACTTACATGTGGAATCTAAAGAAAATGAAAACTGAACTCATAGAATCAGAGAACAGATAGGTGTTTGCCAGAGAACGGGTTGAGGGGGTGCGGTGGATGAAATGAGTGAAGGGGGTCAAAAAATACAAACTTCCAGTTATAAAATAAATGAGGTCCTGGGGATATAATGTACAGCATGGTGACGATAGTTAATAATACTCTATTGTATATTTTAAGGTTGCTAAGAGAGAATATCTTGAAAATTCTTATTATAAGAAAAAAAAGTGTAACTGTGTGATGATGGATGTTAACTAGATTTATTGTGGTGATCATTTTGCAACATATACATATGTTGTACACAAACTAATATAATGTTATATATCAATTATGTCTCAATAATAAATAAAATAAAATTCAAATAATAGTACTCTTCTAACACATTTGCTGTAAAGATTAATGGGTGTTAAAGTTTTGTCACATAGAAGAAGCTCAATAAATGGTAGTTAATATTTTTATTTAAACTCTAAACAAAATTTTGGGAATTTGAACCCAACTATATAACACATCATTGCCAGTGGGATTTATTTCAGGAATGTAGGGAATTAACCATTTTAAAAGCAATCACTGTAATTCACCATATTACCCCACTGAAAAATAAAAACCATATGATTATATCAATAGATGTAGATAAATCCTTTGACAAAATCCACCACCCATTCCTGATAAAACTCTCAGCAAATTAGGAGTAGAAGAGACCTTCCTCAAGTGAGTAAGGGTCATCCATGAACAACCTACACCTAACCTCAGGCTTAATGGTGAAAAATTATGAACAAATAAGGATGTCTGCTCCCAGCATTTCTGTTTAACAATGTATTAGAGGTGGTAGCCATTGCAGTAAGGTAAGGAAAAGAGATGAAAGGAATCCAGATTAGAAAGGAAGAAGTAAAAATTTTCATTCACAAAGAACATGATCATCTATTTGGAAAATCCAGTGAAAGCTATGAAAAAGTTACTAGAACTGATTATGAGGCTAGCAAGGATACAGAATACAAGATAGTATAAAAAACTAACTAATTGCACGTCTATGTATGAGCAATTTGAAATTGAAATTAAATAAAAATACTATTTACAATAACAACAAAAATATGAATTGAGGGTAAATCTATTGAGAATGTGCAAGGCCTGAAGAACGAATACTACAAAATATAACAGAGAAATTAAAGAAACTCTAAATTAAGAATGATACTGTGTTTGTAGTTTAGAAGACTCAATATTTTCAAGATGTCAGTTCTCCTCAAATTGATCTATAAATTTAATGCAATTCCAATCCAAGTCCCAGCAGTATTTCTCCTTTTTGATAGAAATTGACAAGCTGATTCTAAAATTCATAGAAAAATGCAAAGGACTTAGAACAACCAAAACAACTTTGAAAGAGAAGAACAAAGTTTAAAGTCTAACGCTCCTGATTTCAATACTTACTATTAAACTACAGTAATTAAGACATTGTAGTATTGGTGTCAAGATAGACAAATAGACTGATGGAACACAATAGAGTCCAGATATAAACCCATACATATATGGATTCCACTGGAAGAGTGCCCATGAAAACTTGCTCCTGGTTTCCCCCAGACTTTGTCCCATACACCTTTTCCCTTTGTTAATTTTAATTGCTTTCCCCTTTTGCTGTAATAAATCATAGCCATGAGTATGACTGCTCATGTAGTTGTAGGCTTTTTGATGATGGCCATTCTGACTGGTGTGAGGTGATACCTTATTGTGGTTTTGATAAGCATTTCTCTAATAATTAGTGATGTTGAGCATCTTTTCATATGCCTGTTGGCCATCTGTATGTCTTCTTTGGAGAAGTGTCTATTTAGGTCTTCTGCCCATGTTTTGATTTGGTTGTTTGTTTTTTCAATATTAAGCTTTATGAGCTGTTTGTATATTTTGGATATTATTTGCAAATATTTTCTCCTATTCCATAGGTTGTTTTTTCATTTTGTTTATGGTTTCCTTTGCTGTGCAAAAGCTTTTAAGTTTGATTAGGTCCCATTTGTTTATTTTTGCTTTTATTCATTTTGCCTTGTGAGACTAATCTAAGAAAATATTGCTAAGATTTATGTCAGAGAATAGTTTGCCTATGTTCTCTTCTAGGCATTTTATGGTATCATATCTTAGGTCTTTAAACGATTTCGAGTTTATTTTTGTATATAGTGTGAGGGAGTGTTCTAATTTCATTGATTTACATGTAGCTGTCCAGCTTTCCCAACACTATTTGTTGAAGAGACTGTCTTTTCTTCATTGTATATTCTTGCCTCCTTTGTCATAGATTAATTGACCATAGGTTTATTTGGTAGTTTTATTTCTGGGCTCTCTATTCTTTTCCATTGATCTATATGTCTGTTTTTGTGCCAATGCCACATTTTTTTTTATACTGTAGGTTTGTAATATTGTCTGAAGTCTGGAAGGGTGATGTCTCCAGATTTGTTCTTTCTCCTCAGGATTGCTTTGGCAATTCTCAGTCTTTTGTGTTTCTATATAAATTTTATTTGTTCTAGTTCTGTGAAAAATGTCATGGGTATTTTGATAGGGATCACATTAAATCTGTAGATTGCTTTGGGTAGTATGGCCATTTTAACAATATTAATTCTTCCAATCCAAGAGCATGGGATATCTTTCCATTTCCTTTATGAATGTTTTATAGTTTTTATTATATAGGTCTTTCGCCTCCTTAGTTAAGTTTATTCCTAGGGATTTTATTTTTTTGATGCAATTTTAAACAGGATTGTTTTCTTACTTTCTCTTTCTGATATGTCATTATTAGCGTAAAGAAATGCAACAGATTTCTGTGTGTTAATCTTGTATCCTGCTACCTTGCTGAATTCATTTATTAGCACTAATAGTTTTTGTATGGAGATTTTAGGGTTCTCTCTATTGCGTATCATGTCATCTGCAAAGAGTGACAGTTTTACCTCTTTCCTTCCAATTTGGATACCTTTTATTTCTTTTTCTTGTCTGATTGCTGTGGCTAGGACTTCCAATACTGTGAAAGAAGTGGTGAGAATGGGCATCCTCGTCTTGTTCCTGGATTTAGCGGAAAGGCTTTCAGCTTCTCACGGTTGAGTATTAAGTTGTCTGTGGGTTTGTGGTAAATGGCTTCCCTTGTAACTGCCTTTAGAATCCTATCTTTATCTTTAATTCTCACCATTTTAATTACGATATGTCTTGGTGTGGATCTGTTTGGGTTTATCTTGTATAGGACCCTCTGCTCTTCCTGTACCTGGATATCTGTTTCCTTCTTTAGGTTTGGGAAGTTTTCAGTCATAAATTCTTCAAATACATTTTTGATCCTCTTTTCTCTCTCTTCTCCTTCTGGAACCCCTATTATGCTTAAGTTGGCATCCTTCATATTACTCTCTATATCTCATGTGTTGCTTTCTTTTTTTTTTTTTTTTCATTTTTCTTTCTGTCTGCTGTTCTGATTGGGTGATTTCCATTATTCTATCTTCCAGGTCACTTATTCATTCTTCTTTGTTATTTAGTGTGCTATTTATTGCTTCTAGATTGGTTTTTATTTCACCAATTGAGTTGTCTAATTTTGATTGGTTTGTCTTTATAGTTTCTAGTTCCTTGTTACAGTGATCTGCATTTCTATCAATCATCTTTCTTAATTCCTTTAGCATTTTTATTATCTCCTTTTTGAACTTGTGGTCTAACAGTCTGGTGAGGTCTGTTTCATTATTTGTTCTTTCAGGGGATTTCTCTTGTTCTTCTAATTGGGAGTAGTTCCTCTGCTTTTTCATTTTACTTAAACTTTCTCTGTCTCTATGAATTCAGGAGAAGCAGTTATTTACTGTGGTGTTTGAAGGGATGTTTTTAAGTGGGAGTGTCCCTGTGTAGACTGTGTGAGTCCAGTATTTTTGGTGCAGTGGCTGGGTTTGGTATGAATGCCAGCCACATCTTTCCTCATAGTGTGCTGGCCATTATCCCTTGATAGTAGGTGTGATTGATGTTGTGGTCTCCAGAGCCTGTGCTGGATGTTGGATGAGACCTCCTCTTTGCTCCATGGCTGTCACAGCCCTGTTGGGGGAGGGTCTGCTCCCCAGTTGTTGGAGTAGAAGCCCCGAGGGTTGGGTTTGATCAGGATCCATTGCCCTTGAGTGTGTGAAATACAATTCATATTTTATGGCAAGACAAGAAAAATTTAAACATAAAAAATTCTTCTCTGCACTTTGGCCTGCTCTCTTCCCCCACTATGCTTGTGTTTCTGCATTATGCATCAACGAAACCTCCCCCATCAGCAGGAATACCTGCTCAGCCTTAAAGAGCAACATTCTCCCAGGATCAACAAGACAACTCCTTAAAAGATAACATTCCTTCTTGATCTCGTACAGGGTCACATGACCCACCACAATGATGCTTAGCTCTGGATCATTTAAACTGCCAATAAAATGTCATTTGATATATAGCCCTCTGTCTCAAAAAAATTTATATAACTGTGCCTTGACTTCTAACAGGTGGAACAGTTCTCAGAGCTTTCTGAGGTGCTCTTTCCTGACTGTAATCCTCAAATTTGGCTTGAATAAAATTTTCCATTTCTTTCTTAGATCGACTGATTAATTTTTCATCAACAAATGCATGCCCTGCCCCACAGGAGGTGATTGCAAGTGAGGTCCATGTGGTCACAGTGACCCTATGGACTGCCTGTGCAGGCAGCCGTGGTTCCATCCAGAAGCAGCCCATGGTCACATCTTTTTCCGTGTGTTTGTTCCAGACCTACTGCTAGGCTGTGCTGTGGAGTGGGCTGGGGCTGGGGCCGGGGTACTGTGGCTGCAGGAATCTAGGTGGTCGTGCTGCCACCTGGAACCTGGGCTGCCTCTGTGGCCAACCTCTCCCAGGACCTGTCAGCCGCAGATCCAGCTCCAAGCTGCAGTGTATAGTGGGCGGGGCCGGAGCGCTCCTGCCAGACACAAACAGCTGTGTACTCCTGCCCAGGGCCTGTCCACCAGAGACTCAGCGCCCAGCTGCTGTGCATTTCTGTGGCACCACTTAGTATGCATGCTGACAAAGTCTGCATGTGAATGCTGACAGTGGGCTCCAAGGTTCGGTCCGGACCACACCCCAGGCCCTCCAGCCTGTCTCCCTGCAGGTAGATTGAGTCCTCTCCCAGGGCCTGTTGGTCCAAGATTTGGCACTTTGCCTCTGTGAGTATTTGTGGCCCCATCTGGTGTGCACCTTGAATTGGGAAGTGAGGCGTGGCAGCAGCCGCCAGCACTGGTCTCTCTCTGCCCTGATTGTTAGCAAGCCAGCATGCCCACACTCCTCGGGAGTAGAATTTAGGCTTTCCAGCCCCTATATCTGTCCCAGCGGACCTCCCGGCAAGTAAGGGGCCTCCCCAGGGCAAGGGTCTACCCTTGTGGACCTTCTATCCTTTACGGATCCCTCCCAGGGGCGCCAGTTCCGTCTCTATGCCTTTTCCCCCTTCCTACCCAGGTGCGTGGAGAAGTTTGTTGAAGCTTGGGTTGTATAGGAGTTCTTCTGCCAGTTTCCAGTTGGTTTTCTGTGAGACTTGTTCCACATGTAGATGTATTTTTGATGTGTTTGTGGGGGGAGGTAAGCTCCATGTTCTCCTACTCCGCCATCTTGATCCCCCTCCAACAATTTTGTTTTTAAAAGCCCAAAAGTGGAAACGAGCACAATGTCCATCAAGAGGTGAATGAATAAATTGTGGTGTTTCTACACTATAGGATACTACTCAGCCTTAAAAATAAATGAATTATGGATACATGAAACAACATAGAGGAATCTCAGCATAATTATGCTGAAAGATGGTGGGAAAAAAATACATACTATTTTATTACATTTATATAAAGGGCTGGAAAATGCAAACTAATGTATAGTGATAGAAAACAGATCAGTATTTGCCTAGGGAGGAGTATTGGAAAGGAACCTGAAAAGGCTTATGGTTGGATTCTGTTCATTATCTTGACTGTTTCATTCGTGTATATATATATATATATATATATCAGCACATCAAATTGTACACTTTAAATACATACAGCTTAATGTATGTCTATTATATCTCAGGAAAGCTGTTAAAATAATTTAAACTGTTAAAAAATATTCACATTTCCCTGATTGTCTTATAATAATTTTGTTTGCAGAGTCCTTGTTAAAATTTATATCAAAATAAGATCCATGCACTAGCTGGTTGATATTTCTCTTAAGTCTAGGTCTGTAAGTTCCCCATCAACTCTTTTATATTTTCTTAGGAAAAAATTTTAATGAGCAAAATTTGGTTATTTTTCTATATAGTTCCACACTCTAATTTTGTTGACTGTATCCCCACTGTGGTAGCTAACCTATATTTCTCTGGTTCTTGTATTTCCTATATGTTGGTTGTTAGGTCTAGAGTCTTGAGTTTGATTTTCTGGGGGCATGAGTACTTCCATAGCAGGTGTAGTGTTCTTTCATTAAATTGGCATATAGAAGCTGGTTGTCTTTTTTCCCCCAGTTTTATTGAGATATAATTGACATAAAGCACTGTATAAGTTTAACATGTACAACATAGTGATTTGACTTACATGCATCATGAAATGTTTATCACGATAAGTTTAGTGAACAACCATCATTTCATATAGATACAAAATTAAAGTAATAGAAAAAAATTTTCTTTGTAATGAGAACTCTTAGGATTTACTCTTTTAACAACTTTCATATGTAATATACAGCAGTGTTAATTATATTTATCATCTTGTACATTACATCCCTAGTACTTATTTATCTTATAATTGGAATTTTGTCTTATTGAAGGTTACAATCCATTTACAGTTATTGCAAAATATTGGCTGTATTCTCCATTTTGCAAAATACATTCTTGTAGCCTATCTTACACCCAATAGTTTATACCTCCCACTCCCCCACCCCTGTAATATTGCCCCTCCCCCCCACTGGTAACCACTAGTTTGTTCTCTATATCTGAGTCTGCTTCTTTTTTGTTATATTCACTAGCTTGTTGTATTTTTTGGATTCCACATATAAGTGATATCATGCAATATTTTTCTTTCTCTGTCTTAACTTGGCATAGACTTTCTTAACAGTGTTGTAAAATTCACCTCTTATATTTTCATCTAATACTTTTTTTTCCTTGATTTTTTTTATTGAAGTATAGTTGATTTACAATAATTTATTAGTTTCAGGTGTACAGCATAGTGAGCCAATATTTTTATAGATTATACTCCATTTAAAGTTATTATAAAATATTGGCTATATTCCTTGTGCAGAACAATATCTCCTTGTAGCTTATTTATTTTATACATAGTAGTTTGTACTTCTTCATCCCTTACCCATATCTTGCCCCTCCTCCCTTCCCTCTCACCACTGGTAACGACTCTATATCCATGAGTCTACTTCTTTTGTTATATTCACTGGTGTGTTTTATTTTTTAATCCTACATATAAGTGATAACATGTCTCACTTATTGCACTTAGCATAATACCCTCCAAGTTCATCCATGTTGCTGCAAATGGCAAAGTTCTGTTCTTTTTAATGGCTGAATAATAGTCCACTGTATATATATAAGACATCTTCTTTATCCATTCATCTACTGATGGGCTCTTAGGTTGCTTCCATATCTTGGCAATTGTAAATAATGCTGCAGTGAACATGGTATGCGTATATCTTTTTGAATTACTGTATTTGTTTTCTTCAGATAAATACCCAGGAGTGTAATTGCTGGGTCATATGGTAGTCCTTTTTTTTAAATTTTTTGAGGAAACTCCATACTGTTTTCCATAGTGGCTGTACCAATTTACATTCCCACTAACAGTGTGCGAAGGTTCCCTTTTCTCCACATCCTCGCCCACATTTGTTATTTGTGTTCTTTTTGGTGATAGCCATTCTGACAGGTGTGAGGTGATATCTCATTGTGGTTTTGATTTGCACTTTCCTGATGATTAGCGTTGTTGAGCATCTTTTCATGTGCCTGTTGGTCATCTGCATTTCCTCTTTAGAAATATGCCTGTTCAGATTCTCTGCTCATTTTAAAAGTCAGGTTGTTTGGTTTTGTGATGATCTTCAATTAGCTATGGCTATGGGAAGTGATTAGTGACCTTTGGGTAGAGTGGGAGTATTGTATGATCCCACAGTAACTGTTGTAGTGAATGGTGGGGGTTTGTATTGGACAATTAGTGAGTATGTGATTTCATGCCTCTGTGTACTTTCTGTCATAATGTCACCCTTAGAAGTATTCATTGGTATTTAAAGGGCAGAATTAATGGAAACCAAGTAGAAAAGTTTTAGTCAAGCAATAGGCCATGGACAATGATGATAGCTGCTAATAATGATTGTGGCTTAGATAAGAAATTAGTCCAGGAAGGTGATCAATTTCCAACAGAGATAGAGTCCAAAGATAGTGAAGAATAAGTTCACATTAATATTTAAAAGATTAACATGTCTCTTTATTTCCCAAAGCCAGTGCTAAAAGCCTACCAAGATCATAAGAAGCCAGAATACATATATGAGCAGAACCGATATCGGTTAATCACTTCTGGAGTCCTAAAGCCTCCAGGAAGCACTGAAGAAAGAAGTTCTACCAAATCTCTTGTTCAGTTCGAGCGTGAAGATTCTGTAAAAAAGAAAAAACAGGTAAGTATTAAAGTACTTGTTTGATCTTTTTAATGTTAGTTTCATATAGCATTGCTAACATGCTTTTAACTCATAAAGATAGTGACAAAATCTCTTTCCCTTAGGTTATATAAAGGATTGGGGGAATACAGTATTTCCCAGTTCTTCCTATTTAAGGAAAATTTGGACAGTAGAGTAAAATCATAAAGGAAAACTTTCAGCATTCATATCGTGTCTTCTGATCTTCTCTAGAAGACATGTTAAAAGAGGACATAATAGTGTTTTGAATGTTATTATAACTTTTATTAAATTTTCATCATTATTCCCCCAAATCTTTGAAGACCTTGGTGAAGGGCAATAAAATAGAAACTGAACCAACTAGAGAGACAACTTTTGTAATTGGTGAGAGTTGTAGAGTGGGGAAGTTGCCTTGCAAGGAATAAGTGAATAGTAATTCTGGGGCAAAATCACTAGAGGCTGGCTTTATGTGAATACCTGTAGATAATTAAACAAAAGAACAGAAGTGGGAGAAAATGTGGAGGACACACCCACAATAAAAATACCAATAGAGCCAAAATTTCTCTGAGCTTTTTATTGAGAGGATCTTTCAGTCCTAGTTGTCTGTCTTTCAGGCTTTGGGCTGCAGTGCTAGAAATTGAGAGTTGAGGACAAGCTCTGTCCTCGAGGATTTCAGAATCTGGAGGTGGGAAATGAACAAGTAAACACTTAAGCGCAGTGAGGTGTGATAAGAGCTCTCCCTGGTCATTTAAAGTACAAAATAATGGAGAACTGAACAGAAGGGATGCTCATACCTGGTGGCCAGGGGGACGATCAGTGGAAGAACAGCTACCCTAGGGAACTGTGCTAAGCTCGGAGGAATGAGTGGAAAGTTAACAAGGCAGATAAGGTGGGAGAGCTATGGCCTTGGGAGCCATGGGTTTGGGTGAGGTTATCCTGAAAGAATATCATATGATAAATTGTATGAAATTGTATAGCTTCAGTTAATTTGATTTCTGTGAAGTAGAAAGAGAGAATGAGATATTTTAAGTGGGGTCAAGAAAGATCTGACTGTACATTAATTAGCTCATTTGGTATAAAGTGGGTTTCAAGAGCTTGAATTTTAAAAAGAGATTATGCAAACTATTATATATAGGAAGGATTAAAAAAACAAGGTCCTACTGTATAGCACAGGGAACTATATTCAATATCCTGTGATAAACCATAATGGAAAAGGATATGAAAAAGAATATATATGTGTAAAACTGAATCACTTTGCTGTACAGGAGAAATTAACACAACATTGTAAATCAACTATACTTCAATAAAATTTTTAAAAAATAAAAGCAAGAGAGATTGTGTGCACATCTGGGATGAAGGAAGTAGCTGAAAAGGAATAAGTTATAGGTTATGTTTGGTTGTAACTGTAACTAAGTGAAGAATTCAGTAAAGAGTTAGAAGTTGAAGGGAAATGTGGAAGAAAGGGGATATTCTATTTAAAAGGAGAAGGGTATTTATTCTGAGAAGAGGATCATTTTTCTGGGTATTGATTTCTCAGAATGAGTTCAGAATGGAAATGTATCTATGAAGATTTACTGGGAGATGAAGAAAGGAAGGAAGGAAGGAAGGAAGGAAAGAAGGAAGGAAGCAAGGAAGGAAGGGAGGGAGGGAGGGACAAAAGGAAAGAGAGTGGGGGAGGAAGGGAGGGAGGGAGGAAGGAAAGAAGGAAGGAAAGTTGAAGGCTTTGCTTCCGGTAATTAAAGAAGATTGAATTATCAATTGGACTGGGCATCCACCATAGAGGAATATTATAGATGTTCTACAATTTATGAATAAATGCTTCCTCTATTTCCCTCCCCCAACCACTGCAAAATCCAAACATATGTGACTGTTTAAATTGAATCACATCTTCCCACTGAGTTACATAATTAGAAATAAAATGAAAATGTGTAGGCCTATTGTTGAAGAAACCTTTCACTTAGAATGCAGTACAACTTTTTAAGAGATATAATAAATAAAATAAATGCATTTCCTGTTAAAATATTAATACTCTTGTCTCATAAAAGAGTTGACTACAGCTCTTTTTGAAACATTGGGACAAAGCAATATGTATTTTCTCTGGTTCTGGTATCTGGTTTGGCCTCTTCTTTTATATAAGGAAACAGTTCCTTTGTTGCTATCCCTGGCCAATAATTGAAAGGAGCATATTTTATCTTTGATTTTAAAGATGTATGTCCTTTAGCTCTGAAATTCCTAGGATTCTCTTCTGAAACTCCTGTTCAATGAGGTATTTAATCAGAGATAGAGAATAATGATCCCTATGAATAGAAATCTTATGGGGACGTTGTTCCACAGAGCTTATGGTAATAACTCTCTTATAGAAATGGCAACCTCTATTAACTCTGCTAATAGGCAATAAATATATCATTTATATATGTACCTCAATTATTCACCAAAGCAGGTCTACAATGCAGATTCTTTTATCTTAAAGCCAGTCCTGTCAGAGAGACAAAAGGATGACTGTTGGAGTTGATGTCACATTTCCTCAAACACGGTTATCAACCTCCTCGGCAGGAGGAGAAGACGTGTTTGATGCTGTCCCAAATTTGCTGGGGAGGAGCAAAGGAGTGTGAGTGGCACTGAGAGCAGACAGTGGGACCCAGGGATTGGAGCAGAGCTCAAGTGTGTGAACATGGTGGGGACTTAGCCTTGGGGCTCCACACGTGGTCCGGAGCCAGCAGGATCTGCATCTCCTGGGAGCAAGTGAGAAATGCAGAATCTCAGGCTCCACCTCAGATTGGCTGGCAGACTCTGCATTTTAACAGGTTACCCAGGTAATTCACATGCACACCGAAATGTGAGAGGCACTGTCTCCAAAGCAAGCAATTAATTGTGAGTTAATAGCACATATGCTTATGCTTAGGACCCACAGGGCTGGAAGCATAAGCATATATGTTATTAACTCACAATTGCCTATTCTGGAGACAGTGCCTCTCACATTTCAGTGTGCATGTGAGGACACATGTACCCCAGTGTTAATTGCAGCACTATTTACAATAACCAGGACATGGAAACAACCTAAATGTCCAATGATAGATGAATGGGTAAAGAAGATGTGGTACATATATACAATGGAATATAACTCAGCCACAAAAAGGAACGAAATTAGGTCATTTGTAGAGATGTGGATGGACCTAGAGTCTATCATATAGAGTGAAGTCAGCCAGAAAGAGAAAAACAAATATCATATATTAATGCATATATGTGGAATCTAGAAAAATAGTACAGATGAACCTATTTGTAGGGCAGGCATAGAGACGTAGATGTAGAGAACAGAAATGTGGACACGGGGAGGAAGGGGAGGGTGGGATGAATTGGGAGATTAGATTTAACATAAATACACTACCATGTGTAAAATAGATGGCTAGTGGGAACCTGCTGTATAGCACAAGGAGCTCAGCTCGGTGCTCGGTGATGACCTAGATGGGCAGGATGGGGGGAGGGAGGTGGGAGGGAGGTCCAAGAAGGAGGGGATATAGGTATACATATAGCTGATTCACTTCACTGTACAGCAGAAACTAACACAGCATCGTAAAGCAATTTTACTCCAATAAAAAAATAAATAAAATAAGAGGAGGAAGTTCAAAACAAAATAACATATATGCTTCTCCAAGGCTATTACATACTGATCCCCAATACTCAATGTAACAACCCATCACATTCATTAAAAATAGTTTATTATGAGTTATGACGACAGCTGTCCAAGATGTCACTCACCGAAAAGCATCAAGGTTGTCAGAACGAAGTGGGGCTGGGTGGGGGTGGCGGGGCGTTGAGGGAAAGGCCACAGTCAGGGGAGATACAGAGCAACTGAGCAAGGGGGGTGGTGGGCTCTCATAAACACCAGGGAGCTGGTAGCATTTTGATGTAATAAACATTTAAGTGAAGGGAGAAGAGAAGGCAATGGGAAGTGTTGCTGGGGGTGCTTGTGGGAAGGAGACAGACACAAGGGCAAGGAGTACTGAGAGGGAATCTATCACTGCCGATCAATAGTTTGAAAGTTTTCAGTTCAAAAATGCTTTCCTTTAAGCCCTAGACATCTTAGGCAGTGTGGTAATTAGTCCTGGAGGTTAATATTTTGTCACTTTTATATAGTTTTTTCCCCTCCCCCAAAAAACTAATTTTTTAAAAAACTGGCTTTGTTTAGATCCAATGGCCCTCTGCTGAGGCGTTCTCTCCCTCTCCTGCTAAACTGTCACGTACCAGCATTGGAAGAAGAGGCCTCTACGAGATTAGTTCCTCAACTTACCCTAAGTACTATTTCCACGACCGGGAAGAAGTCATTAAAGCCAACATTCAAAATCCCTTGCAAATCATTAAAATAGTACGTGAAAATGAACACATTGGATTTCTTTATATGATCTCTGCAGTGCCAAGATCTTCCACTGAGTACGACAGATATAATCTGAAGTGAGTTCTCTTTTATGAAGCAATTTATTTAGCAGTAAAAATTACAAATAAGATTGCAAATGTTATCCATAATCAATTGCATGTTAATGGTTTATCTGATAAAATATAATTTGGGTTATCATCCAATGACAAATGAATCTTAATCACAACAATTTTATTTTTCCCATTTATCTTTACTTATAGACATTTTATAGACACTGCTGTGTTTCTTATATGTTTATATTATATTGATATAATTCTATTTATTTTTAATCGGTATTACAAATATATTTTTGATATTTTTTGATTACTGAGAAAAGAAGATGGCAATGTATAAAAAATAGATGATGCTTGATTTTTTTCACATGTCATTTCAGCTTTCCTTAATAGAGTAGAAATAAGGGTTTTTTGTAAGTAAAGTGAGCTTGATAATTTAGGGTATTTATATAGATTAATAATACACACACACTCACATATACTCTCTATTGTTGCTGCTAAACACACATTTGTTGTTGAAATAATTTGAAGAGTCACCCAAATGTGTCTGTGAATTGCTTTAAAATTCAGCACAACAGGTAACAGGACTTAAAGATATTGCTGACCTTCCTCTGTGGTTGTTTAGTTGGGTTGAATGCTACAATTGTTGATATGGTCTTTCCTTGAAGGTGATTGTAGTTGAGCATTGCCACCAAATTCTTTGAGCTGCCTTCCCCAGTCTCTGCTGCATAGGAAGATAAATGTTCTCTCTAGGAATTCTATTCTCCCTTACTCAGCGCTGTAGTTTTGATTGAGTCAGATAACACTGAAAACAACTCTCCTGCTGGGGAGAAGAAAAACATTTTAATCAAATTTTAATGATAGATTTATTGTAAACCTGAAAGAGCTTAACAGGAGTGAGAAACAATTTGTAGAAGGAAGAGAGATGCTTATGAAAATCATTCAGCGAAATGTATTGAGCACCCAATCTATAGCATGACCATTTCTAGGTGCTAGAGCTATATTAATGAACCATCCAGATCAAAATTGCTGCCCTCATCAACTTACATTTTAGCAGAGGGAGACAATAATTAATACAATACAGGAGTAAATGATATATAATGCTAGAATATGCTAAGTGTTATACAAAAAAATACAGTGTAGAGCAAAGGGGATTGGGAGTTATTGGAAAGAGGTTGTTAATAAATTGGGGTGGTCAGGGTGGGCCTCATTGAGAAGCTGGCATTTGGACAAAGACTTGAAGGAGAAGGAGTGAATTATGTGCTATGGGAAGAGGGGAGAAGAGCTTTCCAGACAGCAGCAGAGTGAATACAAATATCCCAAGGCAGGAGCACACCTGGCATGTTGAAGAACCGAACAGCAGGCTGGTGTGACTATAGTAGAATGAATGAGAGGACAGACCATTGATGGCCTTGCCAGCTATTGTAAAAACATTAACTTTTACTCTGAGAAAAATGGAGAACCAAGGAAGAATTTCAAGTAGAGAAGTGCCATGATCTGAATTACATTTTGAAAAGGACCTCTCTGGTTGCTGTGTAGAGAATGGACTTTTGAGGAGCAAGTATTGAAACAGGAAGACCAAATAGAAGGCTGTAATTTTTCACATAAGAGATAAACCAGGTGGTAGTGGTGGAGGTGGGGAGAAGTGGGTCAAATTCTGGAAATAATTTGAAGGTTAAGCCAACAGGATTTTTTTTAAAAAACTCAACTTTATTGAGATATAATTGACATGATACTATGACCCATTTTAAGTGTACAGTTTGATAAACTTTGCCAAATGTATACATTCATGTAACCACTACTTCAATCAAGAACATTTCTGTCACCTGAAAAATTTCTCATACATACCCTCCACCGTGACCACCCCTCCCTGACACCTCAGGCAACCACTAATGCAATTTCTATCACAACATATTAGTTATGCTTTTTTAAAAAGAATTTTACACAGAGGGAATCACAGCTGGTTTTTTGTGTCCAATTTCTCTAGCATAATATTTTTGAGATCCATGTTGTTGCATGAATAAATTTCCTTTCCTTGCTGAGTAGTATTCCATTTTATGAATATACTATAATTTGTTTAGTCATTCAACTGTTGAAGGCTGGGTTTTTTTCTTTTTTGTTTTGTTTTGTTTTTATTGGAGTATAGTTGCTTTACAATGTTGTGCTAGCTCCTTCTGCACAGTGAAGTGAACCAGCCATATGTATACACATATCCCCTTCCTTTGGGATTTCCCTCCAATCCAGGTCACCACAGAGCACTGAGTAGACGTCCCCGTGCTATACAGCAGGTCCTCACTAGTTATCTATTTCATACCCAGTGGCATATATATGTTAATCTCAATCTCCCAATTCATCCCACTCCCCCATTCCCCCCCCCACGTTGTCCACACATTTGTTCTCTACATCTATGTCTCTATTTCTGCTTTGCAAATAGGTTCATCTGTACTGTTTTTTTATTTCCACATATATATGTTAATATATGATATTTGTTTTTCTCTTTCTGGCTTACTTCACTCTGTATGACAGTCTCTAGGTTCATCCATTTCTCTACAAATGACACAATTTGTACAAATATACCACACCTTCTTTATCCATTAATCTGTTGATGGACATTTAGCTTGCCTCCATGTCCTGGCTATTGTAAATAGAGCTGCAATGAACATTGGGGTGCATGTGTCTTTTTGCATTATGGTTTCTCTGGGTATATGCCCAATAGTGGGATTGCTGGGTCATATGGTAGTTCTATTTTTAGTTTTTTAAGGAACCTCCGTACTATTCTCCATAGTGGCTGTATCAATTTACATTCCCACCAACAGTGCAAGAGAGTCCCTTTTCTCCACACCCTCTCCAGCATTTATTGTTTGTAGATTTTTTGATGATGGCCATTCTAACCGGTGTGGGGTGATAACTCATTGTAGTTTTGATCTGCGTTTCTCTAATGATTAATGATGTTGAGCATCTTTTCTTGTGTCTCTTGGCCATCTCTATGTCTTCTTTGGAGAAATGGTTATTTAGATCTTCTGGCAATTTTTTGATTGGGTTGTTTGTTTTTTTGATATTGAGCTGCATGAGCTGTTGGTATATTTTGGAGATTAATCCCTTGTCAGTTGCTTCATTTGCAAATATTTTCTCCCATTCTGAGGGCTGTGTTTTTGTCTTGTTTATAATTTCCTTTGCTGTGCAAAAGCTTTTAAGTTTAATTAGGTCCCATTTGTTTATATTTGTTTTTATTTCCGTTGCCCTAGGAGGTGGGTCAAAAAAGATCTTGCTGTGATTTATGTCAAAGAGTGTTCTTCCTATGTTTTCCTCTAAGAGTTTTATAGTGTTCAGTCTTACATTTAGGTCTTTAATCCATTTTGAGTTTATTTTTGTGTATGTTGTTAAGGAGTGTTCTAATTTCATTCTTTTACATGTAGCTCTCCAATTTGCCCAGCACTATTTATTGAAGAAGCTGTCTTTTCTCCATTGTGTATTCTTGCCTTCTTTCTCATAGATTAGGTGACCATAGGTGCATGGGTTTAGCTCTTGCTTTCTATCCTGTTCATTGATCTGTATTTCTCTTATGGCACCAGTGCCATACTGTCTTGATTACTCTAGCTTTGTAGTATAGTCTGAAGTCAGTGAGCCTGATTCCTCCAGCTCTGTTTTTCTTTCTCAAGATTGCTTTGGCTGTTCAGGGTCTTTTGTGTTTCCATACAAATTGTAAAATTTTTTGTTCTAATTCTGTGAAAAATGCCATTGGCAATTTGATAGGTATTGCACTGAATCTGTAGATTGCTTTGGGTAGTATTGTCACTTTCACAATATTGATTCTTCCAATCCAAGAACATGGCATATCTCTCCATCTGTTTGTGCCATCTTTGATTTCTTTCATCAGTATCATATAGTTTTCTGAGTACAGGTCTTTTGCCTCCTTAGATAGGTTTATTCCGAGGTATTTTATTCTTTTTGTTGCAATGGTAAATGGGATTGTTTCCTTAGTTGCTCTTTCTGATCTTTTGTTGTTAGTGTATAGGAATGCAAGAGATTTCTGTGCATTAATTTTATATCCTGCAACTTTACCAAATTCATTGATTAGCTCTAGTAGTTTTCTGGTGGCATCTTTAGGATTCTTTATGTATAGTATCATGTCATCTGCAAACAGTGACAGTTTTACTTCTTCTTTTCCGATTTGGATTTTTTAAATTTCTTTTACTTCTTTGATTGCCGTGGCTAGGACTTCCAAAACTATGTTGAATAATAATGGAGACAGTGGACACCCTTGTCTTATTCCTGATCTTAGAGGAAATGCTTTCAGTTTTTCACCATTGAGAATGATGTTTGCTGTGGATTTGTCATATATGGCCAAATGTTGTATATATTGAGGTAGGTTCCCTCTATGCCCACTTCTGGAGAGTTTTTATCATAAATGTGTGTTAACTTTTGTCAAAAGCTTTTTCTGCATCTATTGAGATGATCATGTGGTTTTAATTCTTCAGTCTGTTGATATGGTGTATCACGTTGATTGATTTGCATATATTGAAGAATCCTTGAATCCCTGGGATAAATCCCACTTGATTGTGGTGTATGATCTTTTTAATGTGTTGTTGGATTCTGTTTGCTAGTATTTTATTGAGGATTTTTGCATCTATGTTCATCAGTGATATTGGTCTGTAATTTTCTTTTTTTATAGTATCTTTGTCTGGTTTTGGAATCAGGGTAATGATGGCCTCATAGAATGAGCTTGGGAGTGTTCTTTCCTCTGCAATTTTTTGGAAGAGTTTGAGAAGGATAGGTGTTAGCTCTTCTCTAAATGTTTGATAGAATTCGCCTGTGAAGCCATCTGGTCCTGGACTTTTATTTGTTGGAAGACTTTTAATAACAATTTCAATTTCATTACTTGTGATAGGTCTGTTCATATTTTCTATTTCTTCCTGGTTCAGTCTTGGTAGGTTGTACCTTCCTGAGAGTTTGTCCATTTCTTCCAGATTGTCCATTTTATTGGCATATAGTTGCTTGTAGTAATCTCTTATGATCCTTTGTATTTCTGTGGTGTCAGTTATAACTTCTCCTTTTTCATTTCTAATTTTATTGATTTGAGCCCTCTCCCTTTTTTCTTGATGAGTCTGGCTAAAGGTTTATCAATTTTGTTTATCTTCTCAAAGAACCAGCTTTTAGTTTTATTAATCTTTGCTATTGTTTTCTTCATTTCCGTTTCATTTATTTCTGCTCTGATCTTTATGATTTCTTTCCTGTTTGTTCTTCTTTCTCTAGTTGCTTTAGGTGCAAGGTTAGGTTGTTTATTTGTGATTTTTCTTGTTTCTTGAGGTAGAATTGTAGTGCTATAAACTTCCCTCTTAGAACTTCTCTTGCTGCATCCCATAGGTTTTGGTTTGTCGTGTTTTCATTGTCATTTGTCTCTAGGGTTTTTTGTATTTCTTCAGTGATATCTTGGTTATTTAGCAGCATATTGTTTAGCCTCCATGTGTTTGTGTTTTTTACAGTTTTTTTCCTGTAATTGATTTCTAATCTCGTAGTGTTGTGGTCAGAAAAGATGCTTGATACAACTTCATTTTTCTTCAATTTACCGAGGCTTGATTTGTGATGCAAAATGTGATCTATCCTCGAGAACGTTCCTTGTGCACTTGAGAAGAAAGTGTGTTCTGCTGTTTTCAGATGGAATGTCCTATAAATATTAGCTAGGTCTATCTGGTCTAATGTGTCATTTAAAGCTTGTGGTTCCTTATTAATTTTCTGTCTGGATGATCTGTCCATTGGTGTAAGTGGGGTGTTAAAGTCCCCCACTATTATTGTGTTAGTGTCGATTTCCCCTTTTATGGCTGTTAGCATTTGCCTTATGTATTAAGGTGCTCCTATGTTGGGTGCATAAATATTTACAATTGTTATATCTTCTTGGATTGATCCCTTGATCATTATGTAGTGTCCTTCCTTGTCTCTTGAAACAGTCTTTACTTTAAAGTCTATTTTGTCTGATATGAGTATTGCTACACCAGCTTTCTTTTGATTTCCATTTTCATGGAATATCTTTTTCCATCCCCTCACTTTCAGTCTGTATGTGTCCCTAGGTCTGAAGTGGGTCTCTTGTAGACAGCATATATACAGGTCTTGTTGTTGTATCCATTCAGCGAGCCTGTGTCTTTTGGTTGGAGCATTAAATCCATTTACATTTAAGGTGATTATTGATATGTATGTTACCATTTTCTTAATTGTTTGGGGTTTGTTTTTGTAGTTCTTTATCTTCTCTTGTGTTTCCCTCCTAGAGAAGTTCCTTTAGCATTTGTTGAAAAGCTGGTCTGATGGTGCTGAATTCTCTGAGCTTTTGCTTGCCTGTAAAGTTTTTGATTTCTCCATTAAATCTGAATGAGAGCCTTGCTGGATAGAGCAGTCTCTGTTGTAGGTTTTTCCCTTTCATCACTTTAAATATATCCTGTCACTCCCTTCTGGTGTGCAGAATTTCTGCTGAAAAATCAGCTGTTAACCTTATGGGGATTCCCTTGTATGTTATTTGTTGCTTTTCCCTTGCTGCTTTTCATATTTTTTCTTTGTATTTAATTTTTGTTAGTTTGATTAATAAGTGTCTTGGCATGTTTCTCCTTGGGTTTATCCTGCCTGGGACTCTCTGCACTTCCTGGACTTAGGTAGTTCTTTCCTTTCCCATATTAGGGAAGTTTTCAACTATAATCTCTTCAAATATTTTCTCAGAGCCTTTCTTTTTCTCTTCTTCTTCTGAGACCCCTATAATTCGAATCTTGGTGTGTTTAATGTTGTCCCAGAGATCTCTGAGATTGTCCTCATTTCTTTTCATTCCTTTTTCTTTATTCTGCCCTGCAGCAGCTATTTCCACCATTCTATCTTCCAGCTCACTTATCTCTTCTTCTGCCAGTTATTCTGCTATCGATTCCTTCTAATGTATTTTGCATTTCAGTTTTTGTTTTGCTCATCACTGTTTGTTTGTTATTTCTTCTAGACCCTTGTTAAACATTTCTTGTATTTTCTTGATCTGTGCCTCCATTCTATTCCTGATGTCTTGGATCATCTTTACTACCATTCCTCTGAATTCTTTTTCAGGTAGACTGCCTATTTCCTCTTCATTTATTTGGTCTTGTGGATTTTTACCTTGCTCATTCATCTGTAACATATTTCTCTGTTATCTCATTTTGTTTAACTTACTGGGTTTGAGGTCTGCAGGCTGCAGTTTCATAGTTCTTCTTGCTTCTGTTGTCTGCCCCCTGGTGGGTGAGGTTGGTCCAGGGGCTTGTGTAGGCTTCCTAGTGGGAGGAACTGGTGCCTGCACTCTGGTGGGTGGAGCTGAATCTTGTTCCTCTGATGAGCAGGGCCACATCAGGTGGTGTGTTTTGGGGTGTTTGTGAGCTTAGTATGACTTTGGGGTGTCTGTAAGCTTAGTATGGGCTTAGGCAGCCTGTCTGCTGATGGGTGGGGTTGTGGGTTCCTGTCTTGCTAGTTGTTTGGAGTGAGGCTTCCAGCACTGGAGCCTGCAGGCAGTTGGGTGGAACGGGTCTTGGTGTTAAGATGGAGACCTCCAGGAGAGCTCTCGCCAATTAATATTCCCTGGGGCTGAGGATTCTCTGGTGGTCCAATGTCCTGGACTTGACGCTCCCACCCCAGAGGCTCAGGCCCAACCTCTGGCTGGGGAGCCAAGACCCTGCAAGCCACCTGGTGTGGAGAAAAAGAAAAAAAAAAAAGAGAGAGGGGGGAAGAAAAAAACAGACAAACAAAAACCAAGAAAAAAGCAAAGACCCAAACAAACAACAACAACAACAATAAAAAAGGAAAAGAAAACAAACAGACAAACAAAACCCAAGAAAAAAGCAAAGACCCAAACAGCAACAACAACAATAAAAAAAGGAAAAGAAAACAAACACAAACAAAACCCAAGACAAATGGTAAAAGCAAAACCAAACAAACCAGAAACAAAGCAAATAGAGAAACACACAGAGAAAAAGCAGTGGTGGGCTGTGCAGGCTCCCAGGAAGGTGTGGGCAGTGACCTGTGACCCTCGGGTGGCAGCGGTGGCAGCAGTAGCCCAACAGGATATTTTTATGGATTGTATACAAGGTGGGCAACCAGAGAAGCGCCTAGGTTGACTTTAATGATCCCTTTGACTGAACAAGGGAAAGGGGTGAGATGCCATTAAGTAAGACACAGAAGATTGGATGGAACAGATTCTTCAGGGAAAAATAAGAGTTTGGATTTGGACATACTAATCTGGAGATGGCAAAGACAGAAGAGAAGCAGGGTGGTTGATGAAAAGAGAATTGGGGTCAAGAGTGGGGACTTTTCTTAAGATAAGAGAAATAGCTTGTTTTTTTTAAGATAGGAGAATTAACATATAATGGAATTTAAAGCTATTTGATGTAAAAAATATTCCTTTAATAGTATTGTTATTCCACCACTACCTTACTACTTCTTTTTCTAGTTTTTTATAAGTTTTGAAGAAGAGGTTATGGATCTTTAACAGTGACTCAGAAAAAAATGGTTTATTTGCTTCTTGATTAATGTGTGAAATGTTTTCATAACTTCCTCTCATTTAAAAAATATCCAGTAACCCAGACATCAAGGAGTGCCATTTGTGATATTAATTCCCCATTATGAAAGGAGTCAGATTTTGCCAAACAAAATGTCTTTCTAGACTAATGAACACTTCTACTAGGGAAGTGAGTTGATGTTTTATACTTTTTTGGACTGGCACTAATGATGCTTGGTAGTAATATGCAAGATCTCATTTAAGAAGATGTTGGAATCATGGTTTGTTATTTTATAACGTTTTAGGATGGATGTTAAATTTTCCGCCCAGCCCCAACTCCAAATATTATAAATCTTATGAGTAAAGACAATTATTTGGATGCCATATAGTTGGAAGCAGCTAAATTGGAAGTTAAAAGTAGTAAATACTGGATCAATGAGATAAGGACACATTATACCAAACTTCTTTTAAAAGTAATGTGATAAAATATAATGTCATCACATAATTTTTTAAGTGTAGTAAAATACATTAAATGTGCAGTTCTACAATGTTTATCTCTACCATGGTCCCTCTAAGTGAGAAAATAGTTACATTTACCAAGTTCATTCTAAAGAATCAATTTAGTGGTATGTGTTAGGCATAACCGTTTTGAAGCTTCTTCTTCAAGGAGATGTGTAAATATGTTGGAATATTACCCTGGTAAGCATACAACTGTACACTGCAGATTATCTTGTCCAGCAAGAAGGCGTAATGGTGACTCTGGTCAGGTCTGGGGCAAATTAGAGGAAACTAGGTAAAGGATCAGGAACTAGAGAGGTCAGGAAGGGAATAGAGAACACAGATCAAGACAAAATAATTCTATTTTGTTAGGACTTTGACCTTGAACAAGAGTGATTGTAATTGAGGTGTAGCCATGAAGTATGGGGGATGGCTGTTGGTTAGAAAGTTTGGTTATATACCCACTTTGTGAGAGGACACCAAAGCAAATCATCACATTTTACATATCATAAAAGATGATGATTTACTTGTATTTACTACATTCCAGGCAAAGTGTATACATGAATATACATGTATATATATATATATATACATATGTTTTTTAATTCTCACAATAATACTATAAGATAGATACATTTATTACCTCTGTTTTACAGATAAGACACAAAATGGTTAAGTACCTTGCCCCAGGTTGTACAATAAATAAATGACAGTCTGGCTTCTGAATGTATGTTCTTAATTTCTCTGCTCTACTGCCCTGTCAAGATGAAACTTGGTGGTGTCCATGAGACCCCCATGAGACTGAGAGTTTACTTCAAAGAATGTCTTCACTACCCCCCAAAAGTGGTGGAAGCCATGGAAACATTTTCTATCATTTGCAAATCTAGCACAATAATCTGCCTCTCATATAAGCCTATTGATTTTTCCAGAACAAATGCAAAAAATGCAAAATACTGCTTTCTTCCCCATAGAAAATTGATGAATAAAAGTGGAACTGAGATACCAACTAGAAATCATTCAAAGTTGCACTCTCATAGCGAAAAAAAAAAAGGAAGAAAGATATGTCATACTATTACTGAGACACCTATAGAAAGATATGCTCAGAGAGAAAACAATAAATTATAAGGTAAACACAGTTTATGTTATTTAAAAAAAAAAACGTTAGAAATTAGGCAGCGTAATTAGAGTTATCTCATATTGGATTTATGATCCACAATAATTTTCCTGTACTTTTGCCTAAATATCTCATTAGTATGAAAATGTTATCAAATGAATCAGTAGTACCAAGCAAGCTATATCAACACTTAACTGAAAGATATCCACCCTCTCAGGTAAAGGGTTGGAACTTTTAAAGGCACGTGCAAGAACAAAATATGAAACCAAATTCCATTTTTAGGTTAGCATCTGATCAAGAAGCTCAAGAAGCTAAGAATGCAAGAATACACAATTAATATCTAATGTCAAAATGACTCACTATTGCAGAATTGCAGTTTTGCCAGCCTGTGTGGAAATTATTTATTCTATTTGGAACCAGAAAAGCAAAGGAAATCAATAATACCACTAGATCCACATGTTACATAACAGAAATGACCACAATCCAGGATGTTATTAAAGTTTTATTGCATATTGATGGATGTACAGATATTAATAACTGCTAGATAATAGTACTAGAATCCCTGAAGTGAAGTGTTTGGAAGAACTTTGTTCTGTGGGGCAAAAAAGCTACTGGGGTTGAAATATCAAAGGCAAATGAGATATTATGGAAATAGTTCTTGAAAATGTATTTTCCATGTAGAGTTTATTCTGATAATCCTGAGATTTAAATGCATAATACAGTATTTTATTCACAAAAGAACTCCCATATGTAAATGTTTCTCTGCAGTTATGAATTCCAAATTAAATAATATTATCAAAATTGTAACTATAATAAAATCCAAGCCACCACCTGACCTTCTGTTTTTAAGCTTTCTACAAAGATATGTGAGCAGAACAACATTATTTGTTGTTTCAGACTTAAATGCATAACTGATCCAAAGGAAGAATTTTGTCAAGAATTGGAAAATATTTTGCAAACGATTCAACTTTGTAGATTTAGTGAAGGATAGTTTTTGGTTTTACAGCTGGGTTACTTAACTGACATTTGAGTACCTGAATGAACTTAATAAAAAATATAAGAGCTGCCTGAAAATATATTAACACATACTGACACAGATTAGGAATTCAAAGCAAAAATTCAACTTCAGAAAAGTGAAATTTTTTTTTTTAAAGCTTGATGGTATTCACATTGCTTAATTTGTGTCATGCTTTATTTATTTATTTATTTATTTATTTATTTATTTAATTTATTTATGGCTGTGTTGGGTCTTCGTTTCTGTGCGAGGGCTTTCTCTAGTTGTGGCAAGCGGGGGCCACTCTTCATCGCGGTGCGCGGGCCTCTCACTATCGCGGCCTCTCTTGTTGCGGAGCATAGGCTCCAGACGCGCAGGCTCAGTAATTGTGGCTCACGGGCCCAGCTGCTCCGCGGCATGTGGGATCTTCCCAGACCAGGGCTCGAACCC
The DNA here is from genome assembly GCF_028023285.1 of Balaenoptera ricei. NCBI lineage: Eukaryota > Metazoa > Chordata > Mammalia > Artiodactyla > Balaenopteridae > Balaenoptera > Balaenoptera ricei. Next base: position 16,770,803 of record NC_082651.1, on the reverse strand, counting down.
GTGTCCCCTGCATTGGCAGGCAGATTCTCAACCACTGCGCCACCAGGGAAGCCCAGAAAAGTGAAATTTTAAATGGCTCTCTCGTGATTTTTTTAGTCATTGTTAAGAATTTAAATTTAAGGAAAAATTACTAAGTCAAACAGCATAACGTCTGTGTTTGAGAGAAAGTGTTACCATTGTTTCTAAGGTACTTGATATGGAAATGTTTGGGTTTTAAATCAATTTGTCTTATCATAAGAAATTTCAACACCACATTTATCAAAGGAAGAAAAGGAAAAGCTGTTAGAATTAAAGAATGATGGTACCTCTGGCTCATAATTTCAAAAGAACAAGTGATAAAAATTCTGGTCAGTGGAAAAGGGAGTTTCCATTCATCAGGGACAGAGCAATAAATAATCATCTGCCATTTGCTGTCTCCCACTTCTATAAAGTGTATTCCTTAGCAGTGGTGACTTTAAGAATTTGAACAGACCATTCATCATGTCTTGATTAGAAATGCAGTAGTTACTTCAAAAATTTATAGTCATAGCTGTGGTTGTTTATGAGCTAGACTCTACTTGGAAGTTTTATAAAATTCAGTATTGCATATTTCCCTGAATATTTTGTTTTATTTTTCTTATTATAATACAAATAAATTATAATTAATGTCTTCACCAGTGTGCCTTATAAAATGTTATCACTGTACAGGTGTGTTAGAACATGCAAAGTTTGGGAAGCATTGCTTCAGAGCAGGGGTCCCCAACCCCCGGGCCACGGACCAATACTGGACCATTATTGGTCCATGGCCTCTTAGGGACCATGCCACACAGCAGGAGGTGCGCGGTGGGCAAGCAAGCGAAGCTTCATCTGCAGCTCCCCATCGCTGACATTACCACCTGAACCATCCCCCACACACACACCGTCCGTGGAAAAATTGTCTTCCACAAAACCGGTCCCTGGTGCTGAAAAGGTTGGGGACCGCTGCTTTAGAGGATTGTAGAACAGTTTTCTCCGCATGAGAATCTGGCTTTTGGTTAACTCTGAAGCTCTGTTCCCCTGGTAACCTAATACAAGTAGAATGTCAGTTGTTTCTAGGCAACATTGCTTGTGATAAAAATGACCCCTGATTGGTAAATTATATCTGCATTGAGAAGAACTATAAATGAATTATAAATATCTGAAGGGGAGCCATAGCTTTGGACTTCCCATAGTGCGGCAGTTCTTTTTCTGGGCATGTCTCTGCAGGAACCCTAAAATGTATGCTTATAGTTATTGCAAGAAATATTGGCTCCTCTTAAGCCAGGGTGATTTGCACACCCATCCAATATGGATCTCATGCCCTTGCATCTGAGTTGTCACGTGGGGAGAGGATAGCTTGGGGGTGGCTATTGAATTGTTGCATGGAAAAGCAAGACTGATGCTGCCTGGAAGGCAAGAAGTAGTTCCTGTTCTAGCCTTCTAGGTTGAGGGCTGCCAGATATAGTCTATGAAAGTCTAATGAGCATGACCATTTAGTTGAATTGAAGGAGACTCTCTGGCAGGGCAATGTGTAAATATTTCTTTTTCATACTCCTGAAAAAGGAGCCACTGTGATGTCTGACCATTCCCTCCCTAGTACATGTTTCCTCTTAGTTACACTTTTGTTTAATTTTCTAGGTGAAAAGGAGTTACTTATCAGATATTTTACCATTTCTGGTTAATCAAACCAGAAGCAAACCAAGCCATTTCTCTTCTCCAGTTCAGGTTAGATCTAGACACATACTGAATCATGATATTGACCATAATCAAACAGATTGAGTTTACAAATGTAAAACTCAGGAAATAGCTAACTTCTTTCCAGGCACTTGCTTGTTTCCCTTTGTCCAATAAATATGTTCAAGTCATAATGATTAAAACTGTGTAATAATGAAAATAATGAGACAACTTAAATTTGCATAGGGCCCCGTGAGCTCATCTAATTCACCCAGTACCTTATAGCAGGTAAGGAATCACTCTCTTGTTTGTAGAAATCAGGATGGGAGAAGGGAACAGGGTGGACAAAGACATATGTATGCATTCTAGCACAGCCTAAGCTGGAAACCAGCCTGACAATTGAAAAGGGCAGTGTGTGGACAGAAAGAAACTAATATGAGACAGGAGGGGGGTGCCACAAACACCCAGCAGAATAATTTGGATTTAATGATATAAGCGATAGGCTGTTCAGAGTTCTTGAGCAGAAAGGTCTCATGAGACAAACCATGCTTCTACATTCTTAGTCCAGTGGATCAGTTTAAAAATGAACAGATGCATTTTCCATCACTGCAAGGTGTAACAACAGATAGAGATGCTGTTTGAAATAACAAATCACACTGAGATCTTATTGTTTTAGAAAAATCAAGAATTAATTCCAAGAGGAGAAATCATGTTTTTTAGGCCCCCAGTAGATTTCCTTTGAGTTTTATCTGAAATCAACAATAACAGGACAATTGATGACCTACCACAATCAGTCATGCAATTCTCTCCACGTGACACATCCTTTTAGACATTAATAGAAGCCTTGAGTCTAAGTTTCATTTCAGATGGACAGAGACAGTTTCTATCACAAAATAATTTGACAAGGGATTCCATGATTCTACATTGAGCAGCAAGAAAACGCTACAGATATTTTTTTTTCCAGTAAAGCATAGTTAAGTGTAATTTTATTCAAGACATTCTTCTCAGTCTGATTAACTTTCCAAGGATCTCTGTTTAGTTAATTGGGTCATAAAGTCATCTTCTTTATCAGCAAAGTAGGGATTTTAGAGCACAGCAATTGAGAAAGTTAAGTTCTCTTTTTAGGTCTTAAAGGAAGACTAATTTTTCTGGTTATTTCCTCAAAGAAAGGCCTTTATGGAACAAACATCCAAAGGAGACAGCTGAGGGAATTCCCTGGCGGTCCGGTGGTTAGGACTCGATGCTTTCACTGCCAAGGGCCCAGGTTCGATCCCGGGTTGGGGAACTATCCCGCAAGCTGCACGGTGCCAAAAAGAAAAAGAAAAAAAGAAATAACAAAGGAGGCAGCTGAAGTTTGAGGCTGAATTCTGAATGCCATGAGGTGCTGAAAAGGCAGCCATCACTTAGGAGTAGTGGATCAACTCCTGGAACAGTTGAGCACTGAGGTTTATAGTGTGAGGAATGAAGCACAGGAATCCAAGGAGTATATTTAGGGTTCAACCCCTCGGGAACAAACTGGAAAGTCTAAGGAAAATAGGATTCCAGAGAACTGGGCATAGGCCTTCTTAATTTTTGCAAAGCTTTCCTTGACCCTACTGCCCCTTCTGCCTACCAACTGGATTGGGCTAGAAGGAAATCCCTGCTGATCTTCAAGAGAAGCATTTCATTAGAGTAGTGAGGAACAAGCCTAGTTTTCAGAAACTTTAAGACGGAATGGATGGGGAGGATATGGCCATCATAAAGGAAGTTTAAGAGAAGGAAGAAGACAGGGGATTCTAAGTTAAATGGCAGCAGGGTTGAGAAAAAACTTTCTTTAAACTAAAGGGAAGCTTTCTACAAGTTAAAGAGAAGTTCTGCATATTTTTAGATGCAGAGGAAAAGTAGCCAAATGCCAGGAGAGGTAGAAAAAAGTGATATGAAACCTCTCCACCTCTGTTTGGATGAAACCCTGAGAGATACACTCAAGGGGATAAAACACAGTGAAGGTATGAGATTTTCAAGTTGAAGGTACAAGAGAGAACTCACCTTGTCGCCACCATGTTTTTGTTGTTGTTGTTGTTTATTTGCTTTCAAATAAAGTTCAGTGGTTACAAACATTATTGTGTATCAGAATCACGCAGGGAACTTGTTAAGCTAGAATCTTTGAGTCCCATACATAGAGATTCTGATTCTGTGTTGGACCCAGAAATCTGGATTCTTAAGCACCCCAAGTGATTTTGATGCTGATGATCCAATCTTTCAAAAAGACTCTCATGTGTTCGTCTGTCCTGTGCAGAGTAGAGATGTGTAGTAGAGGAAAAGGCTTAGTGGTTTGAGAATGAGAATCTTGAATAGGTAGGAAAATGTAAATAAAAAGGATTTCTTAGTGGCACTGAGCACCAATAAGTTAAAATTCAGTATCATGGACCACATCTGCTACCTTCTAGAAGGGCCTTTAGTAGCAGATAGATTCACACAGAGTGAGTTTTCTAGACACACACCAGGGCCAGGGTGAGGTGTTTGTTCTTGCTTTTAGGTTGGTTTGATGATTGATGTTAATGAAACATCTGAAGTTAATTACAGTTTCAAAGACAAGTTGAAATCTCCCACTTTGTAGAGAATCACCTGAAGAATGTCCTAATTATATCTTAAGCTGTTGACAAAGAAAAACATTTTAAACATTTTCCATACACCTCACCAGCAACAGGTAATACCTGGCATTTTCCCAGATGTTTCTGGCGTGAGTCAACCAGAACACAGACGAAGAGTCAGGCAGTGGCATCTGGTAGGAGCTAAGCAAGTTGAAGTTCTTCTGTTACGGCACTGACTTGGGAGAGCGGCCTTCGAGACTCCCCACTCCACAGCACCATCGGCTCCCCCAGTTCCCTTGTGTGCTCACCTGAACAGCTCTTGCTTTGAGATTGCTTTCATTCTGGTCCTGTATGCCCTAATTTTAAAAATATTTTTCTTACTCAGTGTTATTAAAACAAAAATAGAAGTTAAAACCTAAAAATGAATTTTGCCAATGGTTCGTCAATTTTTGATTAACAGACCTAAAGCATATGAGATTTTGTTCCAACCCCTTAAAAAATTTATCATGCATACGTACGTAAATTTGTTTACATACAACAATTTCAGGGATTTCACAGATGACCTGAAGGCTGTGCTCAAGGGCCATGAACTCCAGGTTCAGAATGCAGAGTTAAGGACTGTAAGAGAAAATAGACGTGGGAAACAGTTGATTTTCACTGGAGTGTTCCCGTCTAAGTTCTTATTTTAAGAAGTTTTAGAGAATCAGCCCTTTCTATTCTCATTCCTTTGTTTCCCACTCCTATCCTTGCTCCTGTTTTTATCCCGTTCTTGCTTTTCTTCTTTACTTGATCAATTTCTTATTATGGGTGAGGTTGAAGAATACCCTTGATGAAATAAACAATTTCTCATTAACGATTATTTTGATATGTGATAAACTGGACATTTTTAAGCTTAATCTGGGTTTTGATTCTAATCTTATCTAATTCATATTTTCTTGTTTTGATCTTTCTCATAATTCTGTAAATATTGGGTAGTGTAAAACTCTTTTACACTATTATTATTGAATAGTTTCTAAAGAATCAAAGATAAATAAAAACTTATTTCCATGTAGCTTTCATAAAAATCCATAATTGATTTTTTTTTGTAAAAATCACGTAACTGAAACTATCAAGCATATTGCCACAGTTGTGAAATCCTTAAGAGCTATAATAAGTCCAACTGTTGTTAAAAAGCAGCTCCCTTTTCTTGAGTAATTTATTCAATCTAAAAGTAGTCTGTTAGAATTTTTTTTAATTTTTAAATAATACTTGTTTTCCAGAAATGTTTTATCTTTTTAAAACAAAATAGTAATGCAATTGCTTAATTTTGTGTTGAATACTGTATTCACTTGCCCCAATTTTTATTTGTTCAAAGGGTTGTGAATTATGAGAACATCAGTAAAAATGACTACTATACTATTAGCAAAAATGCAGTAACACATGTCTATAATGGTGATGTTGAATTTATCGAAATTGATCGATGGGAACAAGAATATCTATATCACAGAGAACTCACTAAGATTCCTGTATTTTCACTTTTCCGGAAATGGAAGGCTTTTAACGTGTGGAAGAAGAATGTCCGCTCTAAAAAAATCAGTGGATGTCGAAAATCTCTACAAAAAGATCTGTTCATTGTTAATCATGTATGTATTTATTAATCATATTTTAAAAGAATTACTCACAGAAAAACAAAGTATTGGTATAGACTGTCCCTGAATAGAATATTTCATCTTTCAAGAGAATTGACAATTTTCATCCTGTTTGTCACTTAAAAGTCTGGCAAACTAGTGTATTTCTACATCTTTTTTTTTTTTTTTTTACATCTTTATTGGAGTATAATTGCTTTACAGTGTTGTGTTAGTTTCTGCTGTATAACAAAGTGAATCAGCTATATGTAATACATATATCCCCATATACCCTCCCTCTTGCATCTCCCTCCCATCCTCCCTATCCCACCCTTCTAGATGGTCACATAGCACCGAGCTGATCTCCCTGTGCTATGCAGCTGCTTCCCACTAGCTATCTATTTTACATTTGGTAGTGTATATATGCCAGTGCTACTCTCGCACTTTGTCCCAGCTTACCCTTCGCCCCCCTCCACCATGTCCTCAAATCCATTCTCTATGTCTGCATCTTTATTCTTCTACATTTTAACTAGGGTTGCAAAACACTAAAGTATAACAAGAGAGTTGCACAGGTCCCCTTTATTTAGGAGCATCTTCAGAGGTTTGGATTCATGACCCCCTTTCTTGTTGATCAGGAAAGTTGTATACCCTTTTGAACAGAGCAGGCCAGCAAGCCCTATTACTAATTCTCATTTTTGAGACACTCTGGACTTTATGGTCCAAAATAATTTGGGGGCATGTTTTCATGGGCCAATAACTCCCAATGTCTCATACATTTTCTTCTATCGTGGATTCAGACAGTAGGGAAATTTTTAATATTTACTTTGGAGGAGGGGATTATCATGGAAAAAGAACTATTAAAGGGTATGTGGCCACATTTAAAATCTCTACTCACTCCTTGAATTTTGACTTGCAGTAGAAGTTTTCTATTTGGCCCCTGGGAATGAGCTGTAACCACCATTTCTGTCATGCTCAGAGTCCTCAGCTGTCTATTTTATGACACTGAGTCACCACCCTCTTACATCAGAAGCTTCAAGTTTGCTTTTTACTGGTCATTTCGTTCACTTTGCATATGGTAATCTGAAAGATCATTATCAAGACATCAGTCACACAATAAAGGAACATTCAAGGAATACAGCTCACAGAGGTGTTAGTGCAAAACAGATATATAAGATGTACCATCTCAGGCCCTCCATCCCATCAAGCATTCTGGGTTGTGGAAAAGATTCTAATCCTTCTTGACATCAAACTCAACCCCTAGACCTCTAATCTCACCAAGGATCTATCAATCATTTGAACCTATTTTACTACCTTTTTACCACCTTTCATCTTTTACCATGTCTTGGACACTATACATTTCATAAATTTATTCCTAGGTAAGTAAAATAGTTCCTCTTGCATTTAACCTCTATCAATTCTTAAGGCTTTTTCTCTTTTTTTTTAATGTGCTGAGAGTTGTCATTCTCTCTGCTCACTATTCACACCAATAGTGCTTTGGCCTTGACAATATTTTCTCTTTAATATAGCTCAAGCAGACTAGAAAGTTCTCATCATTTTAGTCTTAGGTTGACGTAACTAATCGAGCCATTGTGTTGGTTTAAATATCTATTAGATGCTATCATTATCCACACACTTACCACTAGTCTTATATTTACAGTGAGTTAATTAAGGGGGCTGATTCTTTTAGACTATGTTGAAGGGATAAATGTGGAGCTGTCCTTGAAATTTTTCTTTTCATGATTATTTTTAGTAACCACCCTTACTGGCATCTGTGCTCACATTTCCTTATAACAACTTTATTGAGGTATGATTCATACAATTCATTCTTTTAAAGTATACAATTGAATGGTTTTAATATATTCATAGAATTGATCAACCGTCACCACAGTCTATTTTAGAACATTCCCACCATTCCAAAAAGAGTGATTAGCGTCACTCTCCTTTTCTCCCCAACTCCCCCAGACCAACCCCTGCCCCAGCTCTGGTCAACCACCAGTCTATGTCTTTTCTCTCTTGATGTACCTACTCTATACATTTCATATAAATAGAACCATACAATATGTGGTCCTTTGTGACTGGCTTTCTTACTTAGCATAATATTTTCAAGGTCCATCTATGTTGTAGCATGACATTTCTTTTTATTGGTAAATAATATTCACTTGTATACATATATATGTTTTATTTGTCCATCCACCTATTGATGGATATTTGGGTTCTTCCACTTTTTGACTATTATGAATAATGCTGCTATGAACATTTGTGTACAAGTTTTAGTCTAGACATATGTTTTTATTTCTTTGGGTATATACCTAGGAGTGGAATTGCTAGGTCATCAGTAACTCTGTGTTTAACATTTTGAGGAACTGCAAAACAGTTTTCCAAAGCCACTGCACAATTTTACATTACCACCAACAGCATATGTAGGCTTCAGTTTCTCCATATTCTCACCATTACATCTGCATTTTTCATTATAGCTTTTCTTACTGGTTATGAAGTGGCATTTCATTGTGGTTTTGATTTATATTACCCTGATGACTAATGATGGTGAGCATCTTTTCTTGTGCCTTTTCGCCATTTGTATATCTTATCTGGAGAACTGTCTATTCAGATACTTTGCCCATTTTTAATTGAGTTACCTGTATTTTACTATTGAGTTGTAAGAATTCTTTATATATTCTGGATACAAATCCCTTATCAGATATATGATTTGCAAAACTTTTCTCCCATTTATGGGTCTTTGCACTTTCATGATGGTATCCTTTGAAGCACAAAAGTTCTTAATTTTGATGATGTCCATTTTATACATTTTTTTCTTTTGCTGCTTGTGTTTTGGGCATAAAAAACTATTGCTTCATCTCAGGTCACAAAAATTTACCCCTATATTTTCTTCTAATAGTTCTATAGTTTTAACTCTTACATTTAGGTCTTCAATCCATCTCAAGTTAATTTTTGCTGATGGCATGAGGTATGGGTTCACCTTCATCCTTTTGCATGTGTCTGTCCAGTTGTCCCAGCACCATTTGTTGCAAAGACTATTCTTTCTGCCTTGAATTGTCCTGGCACCCTTGTCAACAATTGCATGTAAATGTGAGGATTTCTGCACTGTCAATTTTTTTCTGTTGATCTATATCTATCCTTATGCCAGTACCACACTATCTTGAGTACTGCAGTTTAGTAGTAAATTTTGAAATTAGGAAGTGTGACTTCCCCCGGCCTCTTGAATTTCCACATGAATTTTAAGATCAGCTTGTCAATTTCTGCAAGGAAGCCAGTTGGGATTTTGATAGGGATTGCTTTAAATCTGTAGATCAATTTAGGAAATATTGCCATTTTAACAGTATTAATTTTTCTAGTCTATGAACATATAATCCTTTTCCATTTATGTAGGTGTTCTTCAATTTCTTTCAACAATGTTTTGTAGTTTTCAGAGTATATATTTTACATTTCTTTTGTTAAATTTACTCCCAAATATTTTATTCTTTTTGATACTATTGTAAGTGGAATTGTTTTCTTAAATTTCATTTTGGATTTTTCATTTTATATATGTAGAATATATATGTATTATAGAGTATATATGTGTATTCTATACATATATGTGTATTCTATGCACATATATATTCTACAATACATATAAAGAATATATCTAAACGATATATGTATAAATGTATATAAATAGTGTATATATATATATATATACATATTCTATATAACAATACAATTGACTTTTGTATATTGAGCCTGTTTCCTGAAACCTTGCAGAATTTATTATTGACTCTAGTAGCTTGATTGTTTTGTATGTGCTTGTGTTTCAATTAATTAATTTTAATTTTTATTGAGGTACAGCTGATGTATAATATATATTTCAAGTATACAACATAGTGAATTTTTAAAATTATATTCCATTTGTACTTATTATAAAATATTAAAATAATGCTAATACTTATCACTTTCAATGGGCACTCTTGATATACCAGCCTAAGAATGAACCACCTAACCCAGATTCCATCGGAAATTTGCTAACAGCCAAAACAATGATGGGAGAAAAAAACAAAACACCTTCAGTCTCTCTTACATTCACAACGGCTTTCACATTTGTCCTTTATGCTGACAGCCAGATATTTAAGTTAAGCCAAAGTAATTTCTTAGATTATATATATTTTTTCTTCCTCCAAATTCGCACTGTCAAACTCTAACGTTTTGGCAGACCATCAATCCAGTTTTGCTGTCCATCTGGATCCTAGCTATTTATCCCTTTACTAATAGAACTTATATTTTTGGCTCAAGGACTTTTTTTCCAGAGTACACTGGACTTTCTGGCTTTCACTGCCACATTTTGATTACAGACTCATTCCTACTCCTGTATTCATGTTAATTTATTTAGTATCTGATTTCAATTCAGAGACATAGCCTCTAAACTTCTGCTTCTTTTTTTTAAATTAAGTATAGTTGATTTACAATATTATATTTTTGCTTCTTTTTTATCATGAAAATTCCTCCATGAGATGAATCTGAAGGGCTATATGACTTCCTAGATGTTTTGTCACATAAATCTCTTCAGTGAGGACTCTACTAATTATAACTTCCCTTTATTTGTACTTAGAAAAAATAATTAAAACACTATTTCATGTTGGTCTGAATGACTATTGGTTGTCCTGTTTTGGAAACTCCTAGAAAAGAGTCCAAGAGTGTGCTATATATAACACTTAAACCAATGTCACATATAAATAAATTTAAGTTAACTTTTTAAAAATATAATGTTATTGCTCCTCCTTTGATTAGATTAGAAGTGAGGGTGAATGACCTAGAAACAATCTTGGAACATGTGCCTTCAAAACCACCACCCTAAAACCGTGATTTATGATGATGGCATAGAGGAAGATTAAATTATATTATGTGACATTATTCCACAAATACTTCCACTCATTCTGCCAGCCCACATTGCAAGATAGATTCTTAATAGTGACTGTTACCCACTGAAATTTTAAAGTTAAAATTTGTCTTTGTTCTATATCATAACCTCTTAGATCAATAGATGGACCCATCCATTATCATAGTGACTGGACATTGTAAAGTCCTAAGGTAACACTAAGAATCTTTTAATAGCTATTAGCCAAACCTAGTGAAATTTAAGATATTGCCCCATCCTCAGTTACTTGCCCTCAATTTCATGGTTAAAAGACATGTATTCAAAATGAAAAGAAAGGAATTCAGACAAATTAAATCTGATAATTCAAAGAATACTTTCAGAACAAAATTTCAGAAGTGTCCCTTTTCAATGTACGCACTTTGTAGCTGTAGCTAAAATTAACATATAGAGCTATTTATTTTCCTTAATTACCATTCTTGCTTTCCCAATATTTTTATACTTCTAAAAGGCAAGGGTTTTTTTTTTTTACTAAATAATGATAAATTTCTATTTTCATTTAGTATTTGCGACCAGCTCTCCTTAAAATAAATGAATTGTGTTATCAATTGAGTTTTATGGGACTTTGTTCTATTGAAAAATATCACACCTACACCCTGCAAGAATTTAAAGTTGCACAAGTCGTATGGCTAGAGGAGGTGAGGAATTTTGTCTATAAGTTTCAAGATTTTTTTTCCCTATTACTGATACTTTGGTACCACTAATGATACATATTTATCAATGTCTAGGTGACAGAGCGCCTAGAAGAATTTCGAAACGAGGCCAAAGAAGTGGTCAGAAAGGCTTGTCGAGTTGCTCTGCGTGCTGCAGGATTTATGCCTGATGACTGTGCATATGAACCTATTGAGGGTATGAAAGGGAAAGAACTTCAACAGATCAGAAGTGGTGGCTTTCTGAAATGTTAACTCATTTTCATTCCACTTTTCTATTTTAAATAAGGACCCTATTTTTCAATTCTTCCAATCTTTGCTTGATAGATTATAAATTCAATGTATATTGTAGAAGGGGATAAAACAGTAAGTACCACATCTTCCTTGCATTACCCTTGCTTGTGTATAGTATTTCTAAACTGGTTACAGAACCTTTATTTCACAAGCATTTTATAGTGGACTCGGGGGCCTCTCTGCTTAAATGTATGTCCAACCTACTAGTACAGGCAATAGGTTTGTTAATATTAAGGGACTGGATGGATCTCAGGATTGGCCCCAGCTGGCAGGGAATCTTTTATGCAGGCAGAAAAGGAGGGTAAATCTGTTCCTGGAAAGAGGTGGCATGGGACAGAGATCAGATCCTGTTAAAGAAGATGTTAGTAAGCTGTCTAGAGTCTTTTGTTGAGTTGAAATCCTTTGATGTGGAATTTGTTTGGATAACTGGGCTGTTTTCTGGAGTCTGAAATAGCTCATGAACCAAAGCATTTTGTCATTTTCGAATTTTACTTGTCTCTTAATCCATATTGAAAGAAATGGAGTTTTTACACAAGAATTCTTGTCATTGTGTCTTCTGTTGTTCTTAGGTCACTGTAAAATGCCAGAAAGCGGAAGTCTCATTGAGTTGCCTACTTCTGGAGACTCTGAGAAAATGACATACACAGAGCAGGCCAGCAAAAGGCATCACTGCATGAGGCTAACATGGTAAACTGTTATTCTTTCTTTCAAGAAAAACTAGAGCACCCATCCTTCTCAAGTTTCATTAAAGTTAAAGCCATCATCACAGGATTCACTAGTGATAAGGGATTTGGAGGACACAGTAACCTGAATGCAGGCTCCAGAAGCCTGCCCTTCAAGCTGCCACCTAGCAAAGCAGCCAGAGAAGGTGGAGGGCATGTACAAGGCCAAGAGCTCCTCTTTGATCACTAAGGCTTTGTTTCCCTCTAGCCCAGCCAAGAGCACTGGGCAGGCTGTAGTAAGGAGAAGTCAGGCACACAGAGATTTGTGGGCCTCCTTGAGTGGATCTGGAGGGTCTGCTCCACCTGTCTGGTTCCTAAAGAGCTACAGGCAGCTTCATGGCCACACAAAGTTCCACCCTCTTCCTGAGGCAGGTTACCACGGGGAGACCAGAGAAGAAAGTCCACCTTCCAGGACCTCACCAGGACCTTCCACCTGCTTACCCAACTGGGTCTTGCCATTGTCCCAGAGTTTGGATTCCACATCATTCTAAAACCTCATCACTGCAAATAACTCGTGCAAACAAAATCACCAAACATAATCTGAAGAGTTGTATGTGGCACTAGAAAACACTGATGACTGTTACTCTGCGCTCACTAACTTGGTCCACATTTTACAACCATTTAATAAATCTTAATTGTGCCCCAGTTTATATGTGAGATAATCTGGTAATAAATAATGTCTGTATTGCAACAGAAGGCAGTGAAGCAGTCCTGAGGCCACTATCATAGGTTAGAGGCCTGTCAGGCTCCACTTAAGCAGCATAAAAAGTTATTTCAAATGCCTTGCTGACTCAGTTTACATTCTAAGCACTCAAGTAGGGAAACATTAAATTTTCATCTTTGGGTTAGCAATTGCTGTCAAACAACATTTATTCAATAATAAAGATTTCATTACCATTAGAATGTAAGTCACAGATATATATTTACTGATTTCTTCTTTAAAGCATCTTTAAAAAAAATCTTATGGCCCCTGATGAGCTATGTGCTTTTTTCATAACTATATTGCTCATTAAATATCCTACTGAATGGTTAGAACACCTAGCTAAATTGATGCTATATATTTGAATGTATTTGTGTTTTAAAGTGAAGAATGTCTAAGAACAACTGTTCTGGACAATTAATCTCTGATATTGTAATATAAATGGAAAGTCAAAAAGAAATTATGATATTTAAAATTTTAAATACTTGCTTTAGAGTCACTTTCAAAAATAGGTAGTAAGTATAGAAAACTGAAGCAGTATTGTTTTTCTTTTTTTTTTTATATTTCAATACTTTAATCTACAGTTACAGTATTTCACTTTTGTCAACTGTTCCAATAATGTCCTTTAAGACATTTTTTTTTCCTCTCCAAGAAATGATACAGTTCAAGATCATGTAGTTGTCATGTCTCTAATCTCCTTAACCTATGCTTTTTAGTTTTTCTTTATCTTTCATGGTAGTGAGATTTTTGAAGAATACAGGCCAGTTTTTTTTTCAGATGTTCCTCAATTTGGATTTACCTACTAAAAACAGTTAGGATTTGTTTGCAGTTTTTCCCCCTAGACTGAGAGCATATAGTGAAAGTATTTGGATTACTCTCTGCCCTGCTCAGTTCGGTTATGTTGCACATTTGAAGTACAGTTAATTGGATTGATTTGGTTTGTTTGCATTTAGTTTAATGTTGTTTCCCCCATTCTTGTTGGCTTACTTCTATTTTACTGAATATGTAGAATATCAGGATGACTTCAAAAGTCAAAACTATACCAAAAGACATTACTCAGAGATGTGTTCAGTCCCCTCTCTTTATATCCAGCTCTAGGCAACCAAGATCTGATTTCCTTCCCTATAGTTTTTGCCTTTTCCAAAATGTCATATGAACAGATCTATATAATATATAGTCTCTTGTGTCTTTTACTTAGCATGCTTTTGAGATTCATCCACATTCCGTATCAGGAGTTCATCCTTTTTTAGGTATTATTTTCTTTGTTTCTTGCCATAATTTGGTAGATGCTGTTGTCCTCGTTTTACAGATGACAAAACAATGCACAGATTAGTTAAATAAGCCCAAGTTCATACAGGGAGAGTAGAGCCTGGATTTGAACTCTGGCAGTTTGATTTTTTTTTTTTTAATTTTGAGATAATCATAGATTTGCAAGAAATTGCAAAGTGCAGAGAGGTCCTGTGTACTCTTCACTTAGTTTCCCTCAGTGGTTACATCTTACATAACTATAAATACAATATAAAACCCAGAAAATTGACATTGTATAGTGTACAGTGTATCATTTTATCACATGTCTAGATTTGTGTAACTACCACCACAATCAAGGTACAAAACTATTCTCTCACTGTAAATATTTCCCTCATGCTACCCCTTTATAGTCACACCCACTCCTTCCCCCACCACCATCCCTAATCTTTTTTTTTTAACATCTTTATTGGAGTATAATTGCTTTATAATTGTGTGTTAGTTTCTGCTGTATCACAAAGTGAATCAGCTATACGTATACCTATATCCCCATATCCTCTCCCTCTTGCATCTCCCTCCCATCCTCCCTAACCCAGCCCTCTAGGTGGACACAAAGCACCGAGCTGATCTCCCTGTGCTATGTGGCTGCTTCCCACTTGCTATCTATTTTACATTTGGTAGTGTATATATGTCCATGCCACTCTCTCACTTTGTCACAGCTTACCCTTCCCCCTCCCCGTGTCCTCAAGTCCATTCTCTACCTCTGTGTCTTTATTCCTGTCCTGCCTCTAGGTTCTTCAGAACCTTTTATTTTTTTTAGATTCCGTATATATGTGTTAGCATACTGTATTTGTTTTTCTCTTTCTGACTTACTTCACTCTGTATGACAGACTCGAGTTCCATCCACCTCACTACAAATAACTCAATTTCGTTTCTTTTTATGGCTGAGTAATATTCCATTGTATATATGTGCCACATCTTCTTTATCCATTCATCTGTCGATGGGCATTTAGGTTGCTTCCGTGTCCTGACTATTGTAAATAGTGCTGCAATGAACATTGTGGTACATGACTCTTTTTGAATTGTGGTTTTCTCCGGGTATATGCCCAGTAGTGGGATTGCTGGGTTGTATGGTAGTTCTATTTTTAGTTTTTTAAGGAACCTCCATACTGTTCTCCGTAGTGACTGTATCATTTTACATTCCCACCAACAGTGCAAGAGGGTTCCCTTTTCTCAACACCCTCTCCAGCATTTATTATTTGTAGTCTTTTTGATGATGGCCATTCTGACTGGTGTGAGGTGATACCTCATTGTAGTTTTGATTTGCATTTCTCTAATGATTACTGATGTTGAGTAACCTTTCATGTGTTTGTTGGCAATCTGTATATTTTCTTTGGAGAAATGTCTATTTAGGTCTTCTGCTCATTTTTGGATTGGGTTGTTTGTTTCTTTGATACTGAGCTGCATCAGCTGCTTGTATATTTTGGAGATTAATCCTTTGTCAGTTGCTTCATTTGCAAATATTTTCTCCCATTCTGAGGGTAGTATTTTTTTTTTCTTTTCAAGCTTTATTCGTCTAAATGACTACCTAATTGAGAACACAATGCATGTCCTAACAGTAAATTCTGCTAGCTCCCTTTTGAATTATCTCACTGACAAGTTAAAACGGACACCTTCAGCAGATGTCATTCAGAAGTGGATTACAGAAGAGAAGCCTGAAGTCACTGATAAAAAGGTATATTCAGACACAATTAAGAAAACATACATACATGAAATGACAGAATGAAAATCAGCATATCAGCAAGTATCTAATAGCAGAGAAAGCTTCCATTGTGCTGAATATTGCAGTCTTTCTCACAGGCACTTGCTAAAGGTTCCTCATGTGTTCACTCAATAAATATTCCTTAAGTATCTACTATGTACCAATCCCTATGCTGGGTATTGGGTACACAGTGGTGAAAAGCATAGACAGAATACTTACCCCCAAGAAGCTTATAGTTCAGGGGTCATCATGAGCATGAACTGGCAGAGAGAAGCAGGGAAGGTGGTATAAATGAAAGAGATAAACAATGGCTTAGAGGCGAGAAGGAGCAAATCATGGGAGCAAACCTTTGTGCTTTCAGTGAATAACCTCTTAGGAAGATGTTGATCTTAGAAACACAGAGTAATGTGAGACATTTGAGATTAAATAGTACAAATTTGTGCATTCTAACATAGCTTATCTGATAGCCCAATAAGCTTTTCCCCAGCTCCATCCTGGATATGGCTTCATGACAGATACCTAAAAACATAGCAAAACATGCATATCTGGTTTCATCAAGCTTCTTACCTTCATATCTCTGCATCCCCCCAGGAGACCCAATATGCAGTTTCAAGGCCTGTCGCTCTTTGCCATAGTTCTCCTTTTCTCCAAAAGTTGAATTTTAGCTGCATACTCCTTTTCATTACTTTCTCTCCTTCCCTATTCTCAATTCCTTTTTTTCCTCAATACTATCACATTTTGAAAGTAACATTTATCTTTCTAATTATAAAAGTAATATATGCTAAGTGCAGAAAATTTGGAAAACATAGAAATATACACAGAAAAGCATCCTCTGCTATAACAAGTTAACTATTTCCAAGGGGGAAAGAAAGGAATCATACTTTACTTACTGCTTTATCACCTACTTTTTCCACTTAGCAATGTATTATGAAAAATCTCCCAAGTCAATATGTATTTTTTCCATATAACATTCTCACATAGAAATGTATTATACATCTTGTAAATAATTTTCTATTATTGATCACTTTCTCACTAGTCCAAATAATGCTGCAAAGAATATCTTTGTCTATACATTTTTCATACATCTCTGATTCTTCCCCTTAGAAGAAATTCCTAGATGTGGAATTGTTGGATCAGAAATATGCTCACTTGTTAAGGCTTTTGAAACTGATGCATAACTTTCTAGAAAGTTTTACAATCTTCCTAGCAATGTTCGAGAAGGAGCCTTTGGCCATATGCACACTAGATATTATAATTCATTTCAATCTTTGTCCATCTGACGGATGTCAAGTAATATGTCACTACTTTTAAATGTTATATTCCTTTAACTGCCACCACAGTACAGGGATAAGAGTATAGGTCTCGTGATGAGAAAGACCTGGGTGTCAGTTCTGATCTGCCACTTACAAACCAGTGTGTCCTGAATGAAATGTCTTACCTTCTCCAGATCATAGTTTTCTCGTGGGAATAAAAATGATACCTGCTACATATGATTGGTGTGGGATTTACATAAATAGTTAGCACTGCCTGGCACACAGTAAATACTCAATAAATGTTACTGAATAAACTATTAATATCTTGAGGAAGAGAAGGAGGAGGACGTTGATTGATACTTCCTTTAAAAAATGTCAGATTATGCCCTTTGTCCATTTTTCTGTTTAAATATCTTTCTATTTAATATCAATTATGATGTTATTAGTATATATTTCTATTGACTATATCAAGTATATTTCTATTTAAATATAACCAACCTTCTATCTGCATTACTATATACATTACTGATATATTTTTCCAGTTTGTTGTTTGCCTTTCCACTTTGTTGATAGTGTTTTTACAAGGAGAGAAGTTTTACACTGTCATGTAGTCTTTCCATATTTGCCTTTATTTTTTAATTTCTATGGTAGTATTCTTTGAAAGACATGCCAACATTATAACATCAGCTAATTGTGTAAGCTTAAGTTTATGTGCCTTCTGTAATACGGAGGTTTTTTAAATTTTAGACCTTGGTACTTATATCTTTATAACACTGCAGAAGTGCTCATTTCAGGGGGCCCCCGTGTTGGAGAAGCAGGAAGAAGATGAATCTCTCATTCCCATGTTTGTCACAGAACTGATTTTGACAGTCCAGTCACTGCTCTTTGAGCCTCCTTTGGAAGATTTTCTGGTATGTGTTTCCTCATATAGCATCCATGCATAAATACCTTTTTTGGAAAATGAAGCAACTGTTCTACTGTCAAATGATTGGCAGGGTTGCTATTGTCCCTTCTCCAAAATGATCGTAAGGAAAAGACAAAGCATTGTTCTGCACACAGCATGGCATCTACATAAAAAGTATCTGAAAGTTTAGCACATTTTCTTTAATTTGAGACAGACTAGGGGCTTGGTAGGGTACACCACTGAGAGAACATACGCTATACAAAATGTAAAATTGACTAGAGGCATCCCTCCAAGAAATCGCTGTGTTGTAAGTACCATTTTTGAAATCTTTTAAAGTATGTTGCATCTGAGTGTTGTTTTGGTATCTACTGCTGTGCAGCAAATTACAACAAATTTGGCAGCTTAAAGCAACAGCCATTTATCACTTCAGTCTCGTGGGCCAGGGATCTGGGCACTGCTTAGCTTCTTCTCCGCTTCAGGGCCTCTCCATGCAGGCTGCCCTTCGGGTATTGTCTGGGCTGAAATCTCCTTAGAGGCTTGAATGGAGAAGGATCCACTTCCAAGTTCCCTCAGATTGTTGAAGAAATTCATCTCTAAGCAGCTATAGGACTGAAGTCCCTGGTTTCTTGAGGGAAGTCCAGTGGGCACCACCCTTAGATCCTAGGAACCATCTGTAGTTCCTATAGTTCATGTGGCCAACTCTATAAGCAGTTTACAGTATGGGTGTTTGATTCTTCAAGACCAGCTGGAGAATCTCCTTTGAGAAGGGCCCAATCCCTCTTGTAAGGGCTTTTGCTTGATTCAGACAGGTCTACCCTGGATAATCACCTTTTGGACTAACTCAAAGTCAACCTAATTATATCTGCAAAGTCCCTTCAGCTTTCCCTGTAATGTAACATAATCATGGCTGTGGCATCCCATCACATTCACAGATCCCCCCATACTCAAGAGGAGGGGATTATACAGGGCATGTAAACCAGGGAGAGGGGATCTTGGGAGCCATCTTAGAGTTCTGCCTTCCCCATTTGGGTACAGGCATAGATTAATAAACCAATCAGAGTCTATATTTTCTGCCCTTAGCTGTGTATTGTGGTACAAAAGCACTAGTAGTCAGGATCTCTAGATTCTAGTCTTGACTCAGAATCTCTAGATTCTAGTCTTGACTTTACTCCTATGGGGAAACCACTTACCTCTCTGGGGTTCAGTTTATGCATCTGTGAGATGAGGAGGCAGATGAGTTTTAAGGTTGCTTCCTCTTCCAGCAGTCTATGACTCTGTAATTTATCAGATCTTCAGGCTATTTTAGGATATTTACAAGGACAAGCAGACTGCTGAGTTCCCTGTGGTTGGACCTTCGTTCAGGAGCTCCCACTCAGAGAGGCACTGGACTCTCATGTCCCTTCCGGGCCAGAAGGCTCTTGGCCTTCACGTGGAAGGTAAAGGTTTCTGTGCAGCAGATGATGCAAGAAAGCTCTCTCCAGCAAGCAGCTGGTTATTCTCCTTAAGCCCCAAGTGACAAGCCTTGAAAACCTTAACATTCTCCGTATTTCCTGTTGTAGGGGCCAACTCCCCACAGGGGTGTTTTTAATTCCTACCCATGAAGTCATAGGCCAAGCATGTTCATGTGTTCACACCACACATAAGATTTTGCTTCATGTAACCCCAAACTAGCCAAGGGCAGTATAAACTGCCATGAGTGGATCACTCATGAATTTTCTATTTTTTCTCGCTCTTATTTTGGTCATTAGTCTTAACATTTCAAACACACATACACACATACAGCTTCGTCTAAAGGAAAATTATATAACTAAATCTTGACATCTGACATTGTTCTTTCTTGGGTTAACTATGGTTTCCTAATACTTGATCCAACATACATTTTCCAGTTCTTTTCTTTCCTATGGTGTTTGACAGACCTCCCGTTGCATATGACTCCTGCCTCTGGAAACAGACTCCCCCTTGGTTTAATTTCTCATGGTTTTACTCCTGTGCCAACATTTTTTCCTTTCCAGTACTCTATTTTGGAGCCGCTTTTTTTGTCTGACCTTTGACTGTTGCGAGCCTGAAAGGCTCCCTCCTCTTCACATTTTTTATGTTCCTCTGGGGGCTTGTGTCCGTGCCTGTTGTTCCAACTACCACTTCTAGAATGGTGACTTTAAATAAATATTTCCATCGTGTACTTTTCTTCTAGACTTCAGCCTTGGAGCCATCTGGAAATCTCCACAATTAACTCCAACTCACCAAAATAAATTGAACTTATCAACTTCTTCCAAAACTTGCTCCTCCTTCTATATCTCCATTTCAATGAAAGGCAGTATCCAGATGCCCAAACCAGCAATCCAGGAGTCATCCTAGATCCTCCCTTACTTCTTTGAGATCAAGGCAGCAAGTCCTGTGTGTTGACCTTAGTTGCACCTCCCCTCGATGGGAACCTCATTACCTCTTACCTGGCCTGCTGTGACAGTCTCTTCTGACCTGCCTGCCCCTCTTCCTTCTAGTCCATTTTCTACATTGCTGACTGCAAGATTATTTCATAGGCAAATCTGATCATGTCACTTAAAATTAAATTTCTTCATTGTCTATAGGATGCTCTGTGAGATGTTGATAGGCATTCTAGGAGAAAAGGGTTTGTGACATGCATTTGCATAGTAACAAATATGAAAAATCCTGTTTAGTAGATCCAGAGGAAAATCTTGTTTAACCTAAGGTTTCTTCCCAAACTTATGTGACATTGGGACCCTTTTAACTCAGGGTAGTCCATGGTCACAATCTGGGGAATGCCAGACCACCGGCTAACACTGGAACCCAGCATCACTCACAGGGCCTTTCAAGAAGGGGCTGACTGCATCATGACTGCATTTTTCCACACTGGCACTTATGCTCCAGCACCCAGACCTGCCAGCCCCCCTTGGGCCTCTCACATACAATGACTTACAAGGACTGTACTCCCATCTTGTATACTTGACAAGCTCCTGCTCGTCTTTTAAGACTCTTCTCAAGAAGTACCTTTATATCATTTAGATATATATTATTATAAATTATAAATTAATTCATGCTCATCAAACTTGAAAAACACAGAAAAAGATTATTAAAATCATCTGTAATACCATGTGTCAGAAATAGAAACAACATTTTAACATTTTTATACTTTTTTTCCAATCTTGTTTTAGTACATACTGATATACCAACACACCTAACTTACCATAAGATTTTACACATACATTTTTAAAATGGGATGTTATACACCAGTTTCATCCTGCTCTTTTTTTTT
The DNA here is from genome assembly GCF_028023285.1 of Balaenoptera ricei. Taxonomy (NCBI): domain Eukaryota; kingdom Metazoa; phylum Chordata; class Mammalia; order Artiodactyla; family Balaenopteridae; genus Balaenoptera; species Balaenoptera ricei. The sequence goes on along the minus strand of NC_082651.1, from coordinate 16,749,233 downwards.
AACTTAAGATTACGTTATAAACTTTTTCCCATGTCATTAATCAATCTTTGAAGAGATGCCTAATTTCCATTCATATAAATATACCATAACTTAACCATTCTTCTATTTTTGAACACTAATGTATTTTTCTAATTAATTTTTATTATAATTAATGCTTCAGTGAGTGCCCTTCCACATGAATCATTGTTTACGTATCTAATTTTTCTCTTAGGATTGATATCTAGGATGGAAATTACTGCTCAAAGAATATGAACTTTTAACCCACCTTTTGAACTTTCCCTGATTCTCTTCGGCATATTCTGGCATTCCTTCCCTTATGACCTTTCTGTGTTTTGTTCATGTTTCAAATGAATGTAATATATTCTTCTTAATGTGTTGCAACTTTTTGCTTATCTACCTCTCTTTCAATTAGAAAACATATTTCCTGAAGACAGGGGCTGTGTCTTCTGATTTGTCATATATTCAGAGTCAAAGCAGTACCTGGCATTATTGAATGAGTTATTCTTATTTATTTTAGCAGTTTAGAAAATTCAAAACTTTTTATAAATATAACCATGTGTGTGTTTACATTTATGTTTGTGCTTTTCTCTCCAACAGGATGGTATTTCAGGCGCAATTAATCATTTCCGAAACACTGTGTTATCAGTTCCTAATCTTGTGCCTGATTCATATTTTGATGCTTTTACCAGCCCTTACATTAACAACAAAATGGAAGAAAAAACTTGTGGATTTGGTCCAAGCTTATCAGCAGTATTTGATGATGATAAGAATTTTCACACAATTATCTTTCAAATAAAGGTATACTTTCTTTTACTAAAACTATTTTTATAATATTTTTGATTTTTAAGAAACTGGGTAACATATTTTCTTACTGTCTTATCTTTAGATTAAATGCTACTTAATCTCTAAATGCTAAAGTGATTTTTTTTTTAAGTCCTGGTAGATTAGAGCACTGATTATAAGAAAGAGATTTAAAGCACAAGCTGTTCAAGATGGTATCACTTTTGGGGGTGGGGGGTGGGAAATAAGGTTAAAAAGGAGGAAGAGACATTATCTGAACATTGGGTGGTACAGGGAAAATAGAGCAACTGGTGAAAATTTAAGGCCCTGCAAGACAAAAAGAACCAGAAAACCAGAATACACCCAACTCTTTCCCCACAACCAAAAACTAAAATAAAATAATCTGCACATTGCTCTACTGACAAAACAGAATGCCCTTGAATTATAAATCTTGTAAATCACTCAAATCCATGAGCTGAATAAATTAAAATATATTAAATACCTGAGACGGTACTATAAGGAGAAAATAGAAAGTGAAGATTAAAATATTCCTTCTCTTCCCTCCCAAAAAACATGAAACAAAAACTGCACTATAAACTAAAGTAAATAGCCTCAACATTAAATTTAAAAAATTCAAAATTTAAAATAAAAATGGAATTTTTTTTTTTAAAAAGACAAAATTATCTCAGAAACCAAGACTAAATTGCATCATGCTGGAGAGAATAACCTGAAATGAAAATGTAATAGTGAGTATAAAGACAGGAAAACAATCAGGAGAATGAAAATAAGCTAGAGATAGAAGTAAAAATGGTCAGAGAGAAAATAATTGAAATAGAAAACAGGCAAAGAAGAAATAACATACATATAATTGGAGTGTCTGAAGGAGAAAAACAAAACAAAGGGTAGAACAAACACATAACTATAGTCCAAGAAAAGAAAATGTGAATCTATATATTGAAAGGGCCCACAGAGTGCCTTGGAAAATTGACCTAGAGCAATCAACTCTGAGATACATCCTTTTAAAACTATTAGCTTTTAAAGCTAAAGAAAAATTCCTCCAGGTCTCACAGCACAATGAAAATAACTTACAAAAGTAAGAGAATTAGACTAGCATCAGGCTTCTCAAAAACAACGTATAAAGAAAGGCAATGATGGAATGACATTTTTTAATGAAACTCAAGAGCAGATAATGCGAATCAATAATTTTTATCTAACCAAGCTAGTCCTTCAAATATCAAGGCTATAGAAAAATAGTTTTAAAAAGGCAAGGGCCTAGGGTTTTTGGTGCTGATCAGGATTTTTTATGAAATTAGGATGAGTTTCATCCAACCAGGAGATAACTTGGCAAAAGGACTGATCTTCCTATTTCTGGATCCACATGTAAGGAGCTTGGAAGTTGCCACTCTATCCTAACAAGTAAAAAGCCGAACACACTGACTGAACAGACTGCTATAGGATCTGTGATAGAGGGGAGAACACAGGGGAAACCACAGCCCTCAAGATTGGAGAGACAGAGAGATGAAAACAGGGAGTCATGGCTTCTGAGAGCAGAGACTACGAGCAGAAACCTCAGTGAGAACCAGTGCCAGACAGGAAAACCTGAACTGTAATTGATGAACTGATGGAGGCTCAGTGTGAACAACTCTGAGAGTTAAAAACTCCAGGGACCAAGTTATAGGGGACCAGATTCTCACAGTAAATATTCTCACAGTAAATATTAGAGAAAACCAGATTCTCACAGTAAATATTAGAGAAAAATTCTCTCATGCTTCCAGCAAGGAGAGGGGAAAAGGAATAATTTGAAATATGTCAGAGCACCCTCTTCTCAACAAGGCCTACCTTCAGAGGAAACTAGTTAACCAGAGCCTAATTTGCTAGTGTATTATCTGATCCTAACTTACCTGGGGGAGGGGAAATACACAACTCCAGCCCACTCTAGCCATCTGTCCCACCTAAGGAGAGAGAAAAAAAAAGTGAGAAATATTTACGAAGTTCACAGTTCAGAGGCATTGGCTCACTAAAAGACTAAGACCTAATCAAAGGACTATAGAATATATCCCCTCCCCTGACACATACCATCCCCTTACTAAGGACCTATTAACAGCAGTTACTTTTACCAAATACATCATGTCCAATTATAAAAAAAAAAAAATTACAAGGCACATTAATAAGGGGAAAAAATTAGAAGACAGAGCAAGTATCAGACCCAGACATGGCAGGGATATTGGAAATATCAGACCCAGAATTTAAAACAACTATGATTAATATGCTAAGGGCTCCAATGGATAAGATAAACAGCATGCAAGAACAGATGGGCAATGTAAGCAGAGAGATGGAAATCCTAAGAAAGAACCAAAAAGAAGTGCTAGAGGTAAATAACAAAACAAAACAAAACATCACAAATAAATAATGCCTTTGATGAGCTTATTAGTAGACTAGACACAGCTGAGGAAAGAATCTCTGAGCCATAGAATATATCAATAGAGTCCTGAAAACCAAAAAGCAAAGAGAACAAAGACTGAAAAAAGCAGAACAGACTATCCAGGAACTGTAGGACAACTTCAAAAGGCGTAACACATGTGTAATGGGAATACTGTATGATTCCAGCTATATGACATTCTGAAAAAAGCAAAAATATGGAGACAGTAAAAAGATCAGTGGTTACCAGGGGGTTGAGGGTGGGGGAGTGAAGAGGCAAAACACTGATTTTTAGGACAGTGAAAACACTCTGTATAATTCCATAATGATGGATAAATGTCATTATATATTTGTCCAAACCCATAGAATGTTCCATACCAAGAGTGAACCGTAATGTAAACAATGGATTTTGGGTGATTATGATGTGTCAATGTAGGCTCATCAATTGTAACAAATATACCACCCTGGTAGGGGACGTTTAGTCTTTCTTTAGAAAGACTGAAAATGAAGTGGTGCTCAGTGGTGTAGAGACAAATGTAAACAATAAGAAAGCAAGATTTGTGATCCTATGAGTCAGGGCTATAAATTTCTATGCACCAAATATATATACAGGAAACACTTGCAAAAGGCAAAGAGATGCAATGAGACACAAATGGAACATAAATAGAAACACTGTGAATAGAAGACTTTAACATGCAACTCTCATCATAAGGCAGGTCAAGTTGGAAAAAAATAAATAAGGATATAGAAGTCCTAACTAACATAATCAATGACAAATAACAAGGAAATAACAGTTTAAACAGAAAAAAAAATGAGGGATTACCTTACAGACATTTATCCAAATAAATTTGAAAACCTAGATTAAATAGATAGTCTTTTTAGGGAAACATGGTAATCTAAATCAACCACATTAAAAATAGAAAGCTTACCAATCTCCACAGAAGAAATAGAGGAAGTTATCAAAGAAATACCTTGTAAAAAGCACCAGGCCCAGATGGTTTCACAGGGGAATTTTATCAACTCTCCAAAGACCAGATATTCACAATAGCACATAAATTGTTCTAGAATACTGAAAATGCCTGGTGGAAAAAACTTCATTGTAATAACAAAGCAGGTAATATATAATATTTAGGAATAAACCTAATAAGAAATGTTTAAAAAAACCTATATAAGGATATCTTTTTATGTTTTCTTAAAGGCTTCTGGAAGACACAAAAATAGACTTAAAGAAATATTCATAGATGGAATGACTCAACGTAATACATATCTGTTCTCCCTAGGTTAATCTATAAATTTAACACAATGCCAACAAAAGTACTAATAAGCTTTATCATAGAGCATAGGTTTATAGTAAAGCCTATATGTAATAATAGACATGCATAGAAGCTAGGAAAACCCTAAAAAAGAAAAGCTATTTGGGGTATTACTCTTACCAAGTATTAAATATAAACTCTATAATTAAAAGATTGTGGTATTGGCTATCAGACCAGTGGAACAGAATAGAAAATCCAGAAATACACCTAAGTACATATGAAAATTTATTAAATAAAAAACATGGTATTTCAAATCACTGAAATATATTTGGACTTTTTCATATACAGTGTTGGGATAACTGATTAGCCTCTGGGACAAAGTTAAAGTTAGATACATATCTCACGTTGTATATAAAAATAACTGGATCAGGGATCTAAAAATTTATTTAAATCATACAAGTTCTAGAAGAAAACATGGGTGAATTCTTCTATAATCTTGTTCATAAAGAAAGGTTATCTAGCTATGACTCAAAATCCAGATGCCATAATAGCACAAATTGATAAATTTGATGGTATAAAGCTTTTTAAAACTTTTCAAGGCAAAAAAATATATAAACAAAGTAAAAATACAATTAAAAACTGGGAGAATCTATTTGCAGCATATAAATCACAGCTAAGGGCTAATATTTTTATACATGAAGAACTCTTGCCAGTGGGGAACAGGGAGGAGACCAAAACTAGGTAGAAAAATGGTCAAAACATATGATAGAAAACTCACCAAAAACAAGAACCTATACACATGAAAACATATTCTACCTCACTTATAAGAGAAATGCAAATGGAAACAAAATTGAGGTAGCATTTCTCAACTATCAGATTAGCAAAATTCAAAAGTATGACAACACATTTCATTGGCTAGCCTATGGATAAACAATGCTCTTCACACTTTGCATTTGAGAATGCAAATGATGGATAATTTTACAGTATATAACAAAACTATATGTTATGTATTTACCATTTGATCCAGCAATTCCACCTTTAAATATGTACCCAGAAGATGCATGCCCAACAATACAAAAGTACATATGCACTAGATTTTATTAACATTATTATTTTTATAAAATATCAGAAACTCCCAAAATACATAGGATGAACTATGGTACATTTACACAGAGGAGGACTATGCAGCTGAACAAAATAATACGGAAAATATCTACCAACTAATATGGAGTGATTTCCAGGGTATACTGTTAGGTGAAAAAAGCAAAGTAGAAAAGAATATCTAGAGTGTGCTACTTTTTATGTCAGAAAATAGGGAGGGAGAAGAGATAAACCAGAAACTAAGGAAATTTGTTACCTAGAGGAGACAGTGGGAATGGTGTAGACAGGATAGTGAGTATGGAGTAGAAAAGATGGGAAGAGTCACACTTAGTTCTGAGTATACTTTTTAATATAGCACTTAAAAATCAATAAGAATGGGGAAACAAAACCCTAAAATAGAATACAATGAAAACAAAAGAACTAGACTATATTTCAAATGAATAACATAACCACACTGCAAGGAAGGGGAAAAAAACTAAACCAAGTAACTTTTAAACACACTATTTTGCCCATATACCCTTAAGCTAAAGACCACTATAACTATAATAAATATTGAATTCCACTTAGTCTGTTTTTCATAGTGATATTAGTGTGTTAGCAATTCTGAAATGACTTTCTGTGTATTCTGGAGTTGAGCAAATAACTAAATATTGTGGATAATGAAATGAGGTTACTCATCCTCATCCAAATATGGAAGAGGAAAAACCAGAATGGTGTTATATTGGAACTGGAGTTATGAACTCATGATCTTTAATTGATTGATAGAAAGAGCACTATGTATAGGGTTTTGTGTATATATGTATTTATGTGGGGTGTTTGTGTGTATCCTAGATCTGCTTGCTGAGATGGCCTAGAAGCAATGACATCCTAATAACAATGAGCATATTTGGTGTCCACACATTGTTTTCTATATATCATTCCAAATCAAAAGGAACCAAATCTCTTTGGAGAAATGGCTTATTCAAAACCTGGGGCAGGGAAAGTACAAGAGCAGCCCAGAGCATATTGTTGAACCAAAAAATAAGAAGGTGCCTAAGGAGTAATGGCGACATGCAGAAAAAATTAAAAAGCCAACTTGAAGGGTCTCCCTGGGACAATTTGACCATTAAAATAAGTAATGATTATAACAGTCTTTGAATAAAATGAGAATACATGAGTCCATTTTGTGAATGAATGAATGGAGTGAGAATGGAAAGCTCTTCCTTACAGTAAAATGCCAACTAGTAAATGTAGAAGGAAAACATAAAGAAAAATCACCACTATAGAAATAGGCAAGAATCTCTAATTCATACTAAAACCAGTATGCAAAGATATGATGAGGAAAAGGATATTGTCTCAAAGCGTTTCTGCATAGAATATTTATTGACTTAAGGAGAGAAAATAGTAAGTTTGCAGTAACGAAACCTCACAGACACCACCTTAACTAACATGTTAACATCACCAGTAATGGGACAAATCAACATTCTGTGCCTTTTGACACTGTTCACAGAGAACATACATCACTTATGTAGTATTATTGCCAAAAATGTATAACTGAATGTAAGCATTAGGAAGTATCACATACACACACAGGAGATACTTTTCAAAAATGTTAAAGGTCATAAAAAACAAAGATTGAGAAATTGTTCAGATTAAAGGGCACTGCAGAGATGTGACAAGATAGAATACAAGAAATACAATACATGATACAATACAAGATACCAGATACAATACATGATCCTGGATAGGATAGTGGACCAGGAAAAAAAGGTTTTTTATTTTGTTATGAAAGACATTATTGGGACAAATGGCCAAATTTGTATAAGATCTGTAATTGATAATAGTATTAATATCAATGCTAATTTCCTGATTGAGGTCATTATACTATGGTTCTATAAGAAAATATCCTTGTGTTTATTAAACAAACCCTGAAATATTTAGGGGTAAAAATGTCTGTGTCTGCAACTTTCTTCCAAATGATTCAGGGTAAAATAATATATAGAGAGAAAGAGAATGATAAAACAAATGTGATATATTGTTAAAATTTAAGGAATTTCAGTGGTGATATATGGAATTCTTTGTACTATTTCAGCAAACTTCCTGTTAGGTTTAAAATCATATTTTGAACATGTTGGTGGAGCTTTCCATTTACAGGCCTCCCGTTGTGTTTCTAATGCCTTCATGATCATGTATCAGAGACTATTAAATCTGCTCAAAGGAGATATACTTTTTTTTTTTTTTTGCTGTGGGGAAAAGGATGTTCTTTTTTATTATTAATTTTTATTGGAGTATAGTTGCTTTACAACATTGTGTTAGTTTCTGCTATACAGCAAAGTGAATCAGTTATATGTATACATATATCTATGCTTTTTTAGATTTCCTTCCCATTTAGGTCACACCAGAGCACTGAGTAGAGTTCCCTGTGCTATGCAGTAGGTTCTCATTAGTTATCTATTTTATACATAGTACTGTACATATGTCAGTCCCAATCTTCCAATTCATCCCACTGCCCCTTCCCCCCTTGGTAACCATAAGTTTGTTCTCTACATCTGTGACTCTATTTCTGCTTTGCACATAAGTTCATCTCTACCATTTTCCTAGATTCCACATATAAGCAATATTATATGATATTTGTTTTTCTTTTCCTGATTTACTTCACTCTGTATGACAGTCTCTAGGTCCATCCATGTCTCTGCAAATGACGCTATTTCATTCCTTTTTATGGCTGAGTAATATTCCATTGTATATATGTAGCACATCTTCTCAAAGGAGATATACTTTGACATAGTTTCTTCCCCTCAATTTTTAATGTAAAGAAATAAACAGCAGAAACATTCTGGAAGATTACATAAGAGCCTATTAAAAGGAAATAAATGAACAAATAACTAAGCCATCCAGGGTGTGTGCTATTGTTTGTAATGAAACTTTCTACTGCTACCCACTATCCCTAAAGCAAGAGTCTGAATCCATAAAGCAATACCCTAGCACTGATGTGTTGGGAATGAGCAATTCCATTGATCATCTCTAGTTTTCCTTGGGACAAATTGCAGTCATTTGCAAGAAGTCTCGGTAGGAAATGTAAGGGAAGGCAATCGAATGCAGCCAGGGAATAATGGACCAAGACCAACAACAAACTGATCCTAACTGCTGTTCATAGGCATTGAACTATGATTAACATGTATTGACATGGATATTGTAGGAAAAACTTTGTGGGGAAGTGGAGGTTGGAACCAAGGTTAAGTGAGGGGAGGGAAAGGATTTTATTAGAGCAAATTATGAAGACATTTTGGAATAGGAGACTTGCCAGCACAGAGAACTTAATAATGAGATTAGGCAAGTAATTTTGCAAATATGCTAAATAGTTTTGCCTTTGCTCAAAAACACTAACGAAGATATAAAATTTGCAGTTTGGAAAATAAATAGACATTGTCTCTTGCCATATATTTACTAGTGATGTATAAGTTCACCGTGAAGCTAAAAAAATTTCAGGTGTGCTTCCTTTCAATCATAAGGAACAATTCTTTGAAAGTCAGACTTGAAGGTGTATTTTTTTTTTCAGTTTTATAAGAGAATCCATTAATTGCTTCTTGTCATCCAGGATGGTATCTTTCCTCACTTAGGTATCCTCAGGTCAAAGCATAGTGTTGGGCACAGAGAAGGCATCTGTGTTTGTTCAGTTTTATTGAATTGAATTCTGCTCAGGAAAAATACAGTTTTGTCTGTTTTTTTACAACATTTAGGAAACCATACAGGCAGCATTTGAATCTGCTCAATTATATGCAGCTACGTTTGAAAAGTTTCAGATATTCTTCAAGGAAAATGAAAGTCTTGATTTACAAGCTCTTAAACTTCAAGAACCTGGTAAGTTTTCCATTTGTCCTTACTAATTATGTTTGACAGGTATATCAAGGTTTATCATTGTCTACATTTCTGTTTGGTGGTGTATGGTGACAGAAATGGTAGCTCCAAAGAGTTGGCCTGACAAAATGCAACAGTTTATTCATTTCTAGATTATTTGCTGTAGAACCACTTTTTTTTCTTTAGTTTTACTGTTACTGTTTTATTTCAGAATATTATGAGAAGGAATTCCTCCCCAAAAGCTTATCTTTTAGTATCAAGTTGTACCAGTGCTAAGGTTATATAGCCTTTACATGGGAAGGAGTCAAAAGAAATGTTTGCCTCTCAGATTCCTTTAAAAAATGTTTACATAGTGTAACATGTGTCTCAGGAATTCAAGTTACTCTATTTCTGTGGCCATATTGCAACCTGGTGGGTATGAATCCACAACTCTTAGTCATGAAATCAGATCCGAAGGGAAATTATTTTATTAAACTCATTATCTTCAACAAAAGGAAATAAAATACAATACCCAAGTGAAATTTCAGGCAAGAAAGTTCCCAAATGTTTACAAAAATTAAGTATATATTATTCATTATTACCATTTAAAAATGTGAAGCATATCATTCATATTCTTTTTTTATTTCATGAACTGGCTTTATTCCTTTATTTTCTTATGCACAAAAATGATTACTCTGATACTTTGCCTCACAAAGCAACACTAATTTTGTCTGTAAATTTTTATGTTTTTGTTTCAACCCATTCTTTTTATTATGCTGAAGTATTTTAAAGTAAATTAGACATGCCATCCCTAAATGAAATATTTCAATATTCATCTTTAAAAAACATGTTCCTACAGAACCAAATTAATATTATCACACCTAATAAAAAAACCAACAATTCCTTAATATCAACATTTAGTCCCTATTCAGAATCCCCCAAATAAAGCAGTTTGCAGCTAGTTTGACCCATAATCTAGTCCAAGAGCAGGCACTATATTCACTTGTTATGTCCCTTAAGTTTTTAAAATCTGAAACAGACCCTTTTTTTCAAGACACTGACTTGCTCAAGAAACCGAAGTGGGGTCTTAACTTTAGAAAACAAAACTAGACAAGTCCATTTCTACTGTTCTTCACCAACACCGTCACACTGAGACTTAGTGTGTGTTGAACTGAAGGGAACTGACAGGGATACAATGGCACCAGGGTGGCAGTAAGGTGTGGAACCTGGCATTTCAGCACATGGAGTAGGGCTAATCCAAATAACCAGTTCTAATCCCCTAGATCTTCTACTCATAATCTTGAGCCAAGGCCTCCTAGTATCCTGTTACCATGTTCTTCACATTGGATAACTTTACTCCCTCACCAACCACCCATCTGGATGAGGCCACCAAGCTCCCAGGTTGCCCTTCTTCTAGTCCTGCCTTGGCTTGTCAATTCTATCCCAATCCTGGAACCAGGGTCTCATAGGTATTAGCTGTTTGTTTTCTGGGACTCTGGAGTACATTGGTCTGGACTCCTAAACGTTGTGTTCCTCCTCTTTTAGGAACTCCCTGGTACTTCCTAAACCTCAAACCCAACTGTTAGCCAGAGGTTAATAGAGTGTAGCTTTGACCGTTGGATACCATGCCTTGCCTGTTATCGTATTCCCTCAAACTATTCTAACACTGCCTCGCACATATTATAGACACTTACACTTAACAAATGTCTGTTTAACCAATCCTTTAGCCACACTGACCTCTGTCTAGCCCCAGAAGACGATCAGGGGACAAACTCTGGCTTCCTGAACTAATCAGCAATATCTCACCCCTGAATTTCTATAAATGTCAGTGTTTACTAATAATTTCTGTACTTCCTGAGCACTTATGATAGATACTGTGCTAAGTGATTTTCAGGCATCTCATCTAATCCTCATAATTCTATGAGGCGAGTATTCTCATTTTACAAATAAGGAAATGAAAATATATGGAGATAAGGTAACTTCAAGTTTACACAGCTTGTTAGTGGTTTAGAAATCGTTTTCTCTGACTTGAAAGTTTGTGTGCTTAACTGTTGTACAAACCGCCTCTCCTCTAGCTCATAAAGAGAGAACTCTTCTATCAGCTTTACTCTTTTGTTTCCCTTTGAACACGGCTATATATAACCATGGCCAAGTCATTTAACCTCGAATGATCTAAATTTCTTCATGTATAAAACAAAAGTATTGGACCAAATTGGTGTTTCCCAAGCTAGTATTCCTTGAACCACTGTTCTGAAGGATATTACATGATACCATGAAAAATGAAAAAGACTCTGTGTTCAAATAAGTTTGGAAGATACTTGACCAAACACCATTATACAGATTTCCTTACCAGAAGTCTTCTCAGATCATTTGATATGCTTATTTTGTCAGTTCTCAAAAATACACACATCAAAACCTTCTGAAATGAGTAGGACAGATAATTGTCATCCCTTTTTTGTATCATGAGGAAGCCGAAGCTCAGAAAGATCAACTAACTTACCCAAAGCCACAGATGGGTTAAAGACTTGAGCCTAGGTCTTCTAACACTTTGTCTGATATGTTCTTTTATTAAAAAATATTTATTTTATTTTATTTATTTATTTGGTTGTGCCAGGTCTTAGTTGTAGCTCGTAGGCTCTTTAGCTGTGGCATGTGAACTCTTAGTTGAGGCATACATTTGGGATCTAGTTCCCTGACCAGGGATTGAACCCAGGCCCCCTGCATTGGGAGTGAAGAGTCTTAACCCCTGCACCACCAGGGAAGTCCATGATGTGTTCTTTATACTGTGTCAAACTCTCCCTTGTATCCAGGAAAGAAGATGATATGAAAAAAGGCAAGAATCAACACCCTTTTCTCTTTGGGATGGTAGAGGGGAGGGTTAGAGAAGGAAAACAGGAAGCGGTAAGGAAATCAATCTGACTCAAGCAGAGAGAGTAATTGAAAATAAAGTTAACTAAATATTTAAAGGCCAAGAGGTACAGGATTTTGAAAGATGAGTAGAGTAGTTTAGTATTATATGTGTATTAGTAAGAGCTGTTTTTGACCAAGAGTATGATAAAAGTGTATTCAAGATAATCAGGCTTCCACTGGTTCGGAAAAGGGAGAAAATGGCAATGGGAATATTACCAAAATTCAACTACAATATATGGTGGACACAAATGGACAAAGCTTTAGCCTCAATGAATGCTTACTTTGAGGTACCATGTGGGAGAACCCTTAGATTAAGCCAACTTCAAACCAACCTGACTCTAGAATCTAATCCATTCTAAACCAGATCCTCTAATGCAATTACAAGTTATTTTCATGTGCCATTCTTAACAGGAGCCAGAGAACATATTTACATTATTAAATATTAGTTTCAAGAATAAAATATAAAGCATTATGAATTAACATTTTAAAATTAACATTTTAAAGTTACACAAGGTCCTCTACATATAGATAATACATTATAAATATGTATGTAAATTTATTAATGCAATGATTTTTAATATATCTTTATAATGATCCTTTAAAATCTAATACATGTGTTTTATGCTTTACATGAATTACTTTACCTAGATGTTAAGTTCTTTAGTGAACAACTGGAAAAATATCACAGACAGCACAAGGATGCAGTAGCTCTAAGACGCACCAGGAATGTAGGATTGCTGCTCATTGACACTAAGCAACTAAAAGAAAAACTAATTCCATCACCTTTGCGATGCTTGGCGGTAACTATGAACTAAGAAAATTTTAAATTATGGTCTCTACAACTATTTTATGATTTTTCTCTTGCAGATAACCTATCTTTATTTTCCAGTATTGCAAATATTTAAAATTAACATTAGTCTATTGTGCATCCTTAATTTCTAGGAAAAGTCCCATATTCTTCTTTCTGTCCCAAGCACAGTCAGCTTTCAGGTGAGGAGACAGCAGCCCTCAGACTAGCCTCTTACATCCATTCCTTTTTCCTTTGTTGGAGCATTTCAAGACTTCCTACAGAAGAGACACCACTGTAACAGCTCAGGATCCTAGTGGGAATGCTAGTTGATTCTAGGATACTGAGATCAAGTTTAGGAGATCATTTCCTGATCTGAAACTGTCCCTAAAGACCTGATTATATTTTGGTGAGTTGTAGAGCTGAGGAAATTTGATTGCTTCTGCATTAACTTTCAGGTCTTCCTTTAGAGTCATATATACTATCAAATACCTGTAGAGAGACAATGGTGTAGAACAGAGATTGTCAAACTACAACCCACAGGACCAGTCCAGCCTGCCACCTGTTGTGTACATACGGTTTTACTAGAACATGCCAAAGACAGTTGGCTTATGTATTGCCTATGGTTGCTTTCTCACTACAAGGGCAGAGCTGAGTAGTTGTGACAGAGACCATATGTCCTGAAAATCTAAAATATTTACTATTTGGCCCTTATAGAAAACTTCTGCTGACCCCTGGTGCAGATGAAAGAAGACAGAGCCCTGTCTAAAAGGCTGCAGGCCTGAGTGCTAGTATCTATTCTGTCACTAATTCATTGTATGGCATTGGGCTTTCTTCTAGAGCTTTGCTGCTTCATTTGTGGCAAAAGAAAAAAAATATAGAATTCAATTTCAGCAAACATTTCTGAGCACTATGAGCACTACTATATACCAAGCCAAAGAACACTCAACTCAAACTGGCTTCAGCAATCAGAAAATGTATGGGCTATGCATCTAAAATTCCAGAGGGTGGATGGCCATCAGGGAGGTGTGATCTAGTGACTCAGTAGTGTTACTGAGGACCTGATTCTTTTCATTCTCTATACCAAGTCTTCTGATGTGCCAGCTTCAACCTAAAGCTCACATGCCTTCACATTTCTCAAATGGCTGTCAAAAGCTCCATAGGCTGATTATTTCCTTGTTCATGTCCAGAGAGAGAGAACATGAGAGATCTCTCAGCCTTAAACAAAAGTCTTGTGTTTCTACTTAATTGGATCAGCTAAGGTCAGAGGTTCGCCCTAATCCGATCACATTAGCCAAAGGAAGCCATGTTCATATTTGCCTTATGACCGATCAGACTCTGTCTTTGTTTCTAAAGGGGAGATCAGTTTCCTCCAAACCACATTACTACCACCCAACAGGAAAGAAGTAGAGTTGATGCTGGGGAGGGCACCACAATGTTCACTATACAGGGCAAAGTAGCAGAAAGGGCACTTACAAAAGATCAGAGCATTTAGGCAAACTTTTTAATAAGTTGTGCAATACAGCTTGTTCTAGAAATTATCTTCAAAACTAGCCCTTCCTATTGGTTCAATGTGAAAAAAACCAGACCCTTCACGTATACTGCTGCTTCCAATACCTGCCGACTTAACAGCCATTCAATTAGAATTTATCTAAACTATATAATAAAATGGAAATACTCAAGTAGTTATGATTCACAGTTCCTTTTTCTTTCCTAGGTGCTAAATTATATGCTTCCTCGCCTAAGCAAGAAAAAAGTGGATGCCCTTGTCTCTGAGGCACAAGATGCAGAATATAAACTTGAATTTGTCCCAACTACCACCATAGAATATGTTAACAACTTAGTATTTCTTGATGAAATTCAGGAAAGGGTGAGTTGATTCTTACATAACTCACTATTCCAGATATTGTGGTCAGGAAAGCAAGTAAGAGAAATTGAGGGACTGAAGGTCAGGAAACAGTGTCAGAATATCAAAAACACTTTCAGGCAAAGTAAGTATATGCCTTACATCACAGTAGTAATGACAGCTAACATTGATCAAACTCGTACTACTAGCCGGGAATGCACTACATTTTCTACATACATTACATTTTTGATCCTTGCAAAAACTTAAGAAGTATAAAGAATTTTTATTCTCATTCTACAGATGAGGAAACAGGGACCAAACTAGGTTATGCTGTCCAAGATCACAGAGCTTTTTGTAGTGGAGCCGGAATTTACACCTGGGTCTCTGACCGCAAAGCCAATGCTCTCAACCCCAGTTTATTGCAATTCTTATTTGTGATAGATGATAATAGAATTGTAAACTTGGTATTAGTCATAATGGAAGTCTTGATCCTACTTAACCTATATTTGCATAATAGTCAGGAACCTTCCAATTAGGAATAAAAGAAACCCAACTTTAGCTTAAACAGGCAGGCGGGACGGGGAGACAACAGCAGATACGGGGACTCAAGTAACACAAATGCTGGGGTCTGCTCTCTCCCTCCCTCCCTCTCTCTCTCTGTCTCTCTCTCATACACACACACACACACACACACACACACACACAGACACACACACACACTCACTCCTTTGTCTCCCTTATTTCTCTCTCTCCGGAAACTTGGTTTCCTCCTCCCATCTTTCCCCTGTGGCACGCAATCTAACATTTAGTTTCAATAGTCAGGTTTTTCAGTCACACCAGTTGGCATTTAAAATAGAGTTAAATCATTTTCTTAAATATCTGGAAATTGAAGACATATTACCAATTTTAAAAATACAAACTGAAATGTGAAATAAGTCATTAACAACTGGATAATCTGTTGGATAATGTTATATATTGTTAACAGAATTAATAGTAAAGGCTATTTCATGTACCTATAAAAGTAAAAATTTTGTTTCTCATTTCAAGAAACAACATCTTCTCAAATGTGATGATCTCAAGATGATTGTGGTTTTCCCTCAAGTCTACTTATACATCATCCCAGGAGACTAAAGATGCTCAGCATTTATTATTATCTGCAGTCAGAAAGACTCTTTGTCAAATAACCAAAACCCAGTTGAGGTTTTGTCCTACCTTAGGACAAAACGTGGACCCTATTTAAGGAGGAAGGAATATTCCAAGGGACACACCCCACCCACACTCACACCAAGAATGTGACTAGGCTTAGGAACTTACCAGAGCCAGGAATAAGAAGGCTGTGGGAAACCCAGGTGGTCCTCTCTCCACCTCTCCTCTCTGCATCTGTCTGATGGTCTGCTTTGCTCCTTTACCTCTGCAAACACGTTGCTCCTACTCCTTCATCCTCAGCAGCAAACATGGCCACCAGCACCTCCCAGGTCATATGTTGCAAGCCTAGCCAGCCACCGAGAGAGACAATCTCTCTCCTCTGATATCAATTCTAAATGTTTAATGAATGGATTCAGCCGCCACCCCTACCCTGATCCTGTTGTATAAACTATGGAAGGAAGGATCATGTAGCAGGGGGTAGACCTCTCTCTCTCTGGTTCCAGAACAGGAGAGTCGATGTGCCATGCAGAAACCCAGGCTGTGTCCTGTCTCCATAAGGTTGTCTGTGCATGGCCGGGTGGTGTGTTGGGGAAGCAGCCTCTCTTAGGAAAATGCTCTGCACACACAGACAGCTTTTCTTTGGAACCTCATCCATTAGTTCCAAAAAAGTTGTAAGCACTCACTTAGCAGGACGCAAGGATGACAACACTGAGTAAACCTGCTTTCAAGGACCTCAGAGTCTAGAATGACAGCAGATAACTCTTATACAACGGATATAGGTACAAGATACTCTTGTGGGCAGGGTGGTGGTGGAGCAGAGGGAGGGTGCAGTCATTCCTATGAGTTACAGAAGGCTTTGCGGAGGTTGGGGCATTTAAGCTTTGTCCTAAGGTCCATCTATTCAGGTAGGCATTCCAGAAAGGGGGAAATTTGCATGCACAGACCCGAGGCAACGTGGCAAGAACAGGATATGGCAGTTGGTGTGCTATGTAGAAGGGGTGTTTGGCGGAGAAAGCTGATGAACCATAGCTAAAGCAGTATTTCCAAGGATGGGAGAGAAGGAATGGATTCTAGCGATATTAAGTACGTAGAATTGAAAGGACTTAGTGGGCGACTGAGTGAGGGGACAACAAAAGAAATCTGAGATAACTCTTAGATACCCTTTTACAGTGAATGGGTAGACCACCAGCCAGCATAGGTAGGGCAGGCCACATAATCACTTTCTGACCAGACATTTTTGAGAGTGAAAGAGGCACCATTAATCATCATGCCAGGACAATACCTTGGTATAAACCAAGACACTCCCAGAGAAAACAGGACATATGCTTACTCCACGAACCAGAAATCCAGGAAGGTGAGCAGATTTTGGTTGTCAGACTTAGTTCTATTTGTAACTTATTGAAGATGTTAGACACTTCTGGTTGAAAATAACAAAAACTCACATAGTTAGCTTGGAAAAATGAGAAGATTTATTCTAAGTTTGCAAGTATATCTTTTGGAATCCAAAGGTATGGATAGAGCCTAGCCTTTAAAAAGGGCAGGAACTAAGGACTAGAGCAGCATAGGGAAACCAAAAAGACCTCTCTTTCCATCTCGCATCTCTGCTCCTCTCTAGAACAGTGGTTCTCAAAGGGTGTTCCCCACACCAGCTGCATCAGTATCACTGGGGAACTTGCATATTCTCAGGCCCCACCCTGGACCTTCTGAATCAGAAACTCTCGGGAGGGGTTCAACAATCTGTGTTTTACCAAGCTTGCCAGGGCGATTGGGATGCAGCTAAAGGTTGAGAACCATCTCTCTAAAGCCTCTCTGCAGTTTTCATTTCCTGTTTAGGACCTGCTTTGTTACCCCATGGAAGCAAATAGCCTCTGCCAACAGCTACAGTCTAACTCTTTCCAAGTTCAAGAGAGAGATCAGACTGAGCTGGTTTCACTAGGTCCCAGTTTGACTCTCCCTGGTTCAGCTTGTGGCCAGGAGGTGGGTCAAGTTGTAGAACATGGATACTCCCTCCATAACCTTGTGGCAGAGGGGCAGGGAGGAGGGTTCCCCCCAAACTGGGGAGTCCTTGTCAAAAATTTAGTAAAGGCACTGTCCACTGAAGGTAGGGCATCAAAGCAAAGATGTTTAGTAGTCAGTAATAAAGGTTTTAAAAGCCTTTATTAAAGGGTAGTGTGAGTCTCACCATAGATCAGGGTTCTGAATCTATAGGTACATGGTCCACACACCTCAGGGGCTGCCCTGGGACAGTCACTGCTCAACACACAGGCCTGGAATCTCAGATGTTACAGCTGGGCATCCTCAGAGCACCTGTTGTCTCTGAAAACTTTAAATATTGGCACTGTTTAATCTACTAGAGAACAAAACAGAGAGAGAAAACTAAATACTTATAACAGTAATACTAACTATGCTCAGCTCTGAGAAACTTACCTCCTGGGCCTTATTACCTGCCTCGTAGCAATGACTGTATTTGCCACCCAGCAGGCTCCAGCCAGTTTGATCTGCATTAAACGCACCCCTCTGTGTGCTGGCTCTTCACAGCGTGATGTTTACAATGCACAGCAGCTGTCTCCTATCAGACAATCTTAACAGGTATAACAGGACTCTGATTTAACCAGCAACCAATGTTTATGTTTAGATTGAAAGCCTTGAAGATGAAGGGAATGTAGTGGTTCAGATGTACAAGCTGATTGAACAATACCAGGTTCCCACACCTCCCGAAGACTTTGCTGTTTTTGTAACTATGAAGCCATCCATTGTTGCTGTTCGGAATGCCATTGATAAATCCGTGGGTGACAGAGAAACAAGCATTAAGCAATTTTGTCTGCATTTGGGCAGAGATCTTGAGGATCTAAGCAATGAAGTGAATGAAATAAAGCTGCTAGCACAGGTAAGCTGAAGCAGGGTTTTAAAATCTGTGTAAAGGCTGACTATTACATTTTAATAAACCATTTAGAAAGCATATTTCAATTTAATCTGGTTTAACTTTTTTTTTTATGGCTTAATTCTCTGAGCTGCTATTGAAAATTGAAAGTGGTTCTGAACCTCTCTTAGGTACTGAATAAATTCTAGGCCGTTGCAACTAAAGCATGTATGCAATAGTGAATTCTCTTTCTCCTGGCTTCTATTTATTATTATGAAATGAGTGTTTTTATAACCTGTTAGCATATTTTATAGTTATTGTCACAATTTTAGAGTTTGCTTAACCACATATTAGAAAATTCCCCCTTAGAAAGAGGTACAGTATAAATTGATAAATGATAAAGAAGAATGATTAACTTGCGCCAATTTTCCTATACAAAAGATGCAAGAGGAATTATTTTAAGAACTTAGACTAGACATCCAGATGATTTTTTTCTTTTTTTTATTTTTAAATTTTAATTTATTTATTTTTTATACAGCAGGTTCTTATTAGTTATCTATTTTATACATATTAGTGTATACATGTCAATCCCAATCTCCCAATTAATCCCACCACCCCCCCCACCAATTTCCCCCTTGGTGTCCATACGTTTGTTCTCTACATCTGTGTCTCTATTTCTGCCTTGCAAACCAGTTCATCTGTACCATTTTTCTAGATTCCACATAAATGTGTTAATATTCGCTATTTGTTTTTCTCTTTCTGACTTACTTCACTCTATATGACAATCTCTAGGTCCATCCACACCTCTACAAATGACCCAGTTTTGTTCCTTTTTATGGCTGAGTAATATTCCATTGTATATATGTACCACAACTTCTTTATCCATTTGTCTGTCGATGGGCATTTAGGTTGCTTCCATGACCTGGCTATTGTAAACAGTGTTACAATGAACATTAGGGTTCATGTGTCTTTTGGAATTATGGTTTTCTCTGGGCATATGCCCAGTAGTGGGGTTGCTGGGTCATATGGTGATTCTATTTTTAATTTTTTAAGGAACCTCCATACTGTTCTCCATAATGGCTACATCAATTTACATTCCCACCAAGAGTGCAAGAGGGTTCCCTTTTCTCCATACCCTCTCCAGCATTCGTTGTTTGTAGATTTTCTGATGATTCCCATTCTAACCAGTGTGAGGTGATACCTCATTGTAGTTTTGATTTGCATTTCTCTAATAATTAGTGATGTTGAGCATCTTTTCATGTGCCTCTTGACCATCTGTATGTCTTCTTTGGAGAGATGTCTATTTAGATCTTCTGCCCATTTTTTAATTGGGTTGTCTGTTTTTTTAATATTGAGCTGCGTGAGCTGTTTATATAATTTGGAGATTAATCCTTTGTCTGTTGCTTTGTTTGCAAATATTTTCTCCCATTCTGAGTGTTATCTTTTCATCTTGTTTGTAGTTTCCTTTGCTGTGCAAAAGCTTTTAAGTTTAATTAGGTCCCATTTCTTTATTTTTGTTTTTATTTCCATTACTCTACGAGGTGGGTCAAAAAAGATCTTGCTGTGATTTATGTCAAAGAGTGTTCTTCCTATGTTTTCTTCTAAGAGTTTTATAGTGTCCAGTCTTACATTTAGGTCTCTAATCAATTTTGAGTTTATTTTTGTGTATGGTGTTAGGGAATGTTCTAATTTCATTCTTTTACATGTAGCTGTCCAGTTTTCCCAGCAACACTTATTGAAGAGATGGTCTTTTCTCCATTGTATATCCTTGCCTCCTTTGTCATAGATTAGTTGACCATAGATGCATGGGTTTATCTCTGGGCTTTCTATCCTGTTCCATTGGTCTATATTTCTGTTTTTGCGCCAGTACCATATTGTCTTGATTACTGTAGCTTTGTAGTATAGTCTGAAGTCCTCTAGCTCCTTTTTTTGCCCTCAAGATTTCTTTGGCTATTCAGGGTCTTTTGTGTCTCCATACAAATTTTAAGATTTTTTGTTCTGTGAAAAATGCCATTGGTAGTTTGATAGGGATTACATTGAATCTGTAGATTGCTTTGGGTAGTACAGTCATTTTCATAATATTGATTCTTCCAATCCAAGAACATGGTATATCTCTCCATCTGTTTGTGTCATCTTTGATTTCTTTCATCAGTGTCATATAGTTTTCTGAGTACAGGTCTTGACCTCCTTAGGTAGGTTTATCCTTAGGTATTTTATTCTTTTTGTTGCAATGGTGAATGGGATTGTTTCCTTAATTTCTCTTTCTGATCTTTCATTGTTAGTGTATAGGAATGCAAGAGATTTCTGTGCATTAATTTGGTATCCTGCAACTTTACTAAATTCATTGACTAGCTCTAGTAGTTTTCTGGTGGCATCTTTAGGATTATCTATGTATAGTATCATGTTACCTACAAACACTGATAGTTTTACTTTTACTTTTCCAATTTGTATTCCTTTTTTTTCTTTTTCTTCTCTGATTGCTGTGGCTAGGAATTCCAAAACTATCTTGAATAATAATGGCAACAGTGGACACCCTTGTCTTGGTCCTGATCCTAGAGGAAATGCTTTCAGTTTTTCACCATTGAGAATGATGTTTGCTGTGGGTTTGTCGTATATGGCCTTTATTATGTTGAGGTAGGTTCCCTCTGTGCCCACTTTCTGGAGAGTTTTTATCATACATGGGTGTTGAATTTTGTCAAAAGCTTTTTCTATATCTATTGAGATGATCATATGGTTTTTATTTTTCAGTCTGTTAATATGGTGTATCACATCGATTGATTTCCATGTATTGAAGAATCCTTGCATCCCTGAGATAAATCCCACTTGATCATGGTGTATGATCCTTTTAATGTGTTGTTGGATTCTGTTTGCTAGTATTTTGTTGAGGATTTTTGCATCTATATTCGTCAGTGATATTGGTCTGTAATTTTTCTTTTTTTCTAGAATCTGTGTCTGGTTTTTGTATCAGGGTGATGGTGGCCTCATAGAATGAGTTTGGGAGTGTTCCTTCCTCTGCAATTTTTTGGAAGAGTTTGAGAAGGATGGGTGTTAGCTCTTCTCTAAATGTTTGATAGAATTCACCTGTGAAGCCATCTGGTCCTGGACTTTTGTTTGTTGGAAGATTTTTAATCACAGTGTCAATTTCATTATGTGTGATTGGTCTGTTCATATTTTCTATTTCTTCCTGGTTCAGTCTTGGAAGCTTATAACTGTCTAAGAATTTGTCCATTTCTTCCAGGTTGTCCATTTTATTGGCATAGAGTTCCTTGTAGTAGTCTCTTAGGATGCTTTGTATTTCTGCAGTGTCTGTTGTAACTTCTCCTTTTTCATCTCTAATTTTATTGATTTGAGTCCTCTCCCTCTTTTTCTTGATGAGTCTGACTAAAGGTTTATCAATTTTGTTTATCTTCTCAATGAAGCAACTTTTAGTTTTATTGATCTTTGCTATTGTTTTCTTTGTTTCTATTTCATTTATTTCTGCTCTGATCTTTATGATTTCTTTCCTTCTACTAATTTTGGGTTTTGTTTGTTTTTCTTTCTCTAGTTTCTTTAGGTGTAAGGTTAGACTGTTTACTTGAGATTTTTCTTGTTTCTTGAGGTAGGAATGTACTGCTACAAACTTCCCTCTTAGACCTGCTTTTGCTGCATTCCATAGGTTTTAGATTGTCACGTTTTCGTTGTCATTTGTCTCTAGGTATTTTTTGATTTCCTCTTTGATTTCTTCAGTGATCTCTTGGTTATTTAGTAGTGTATCATTTAATCTCCATGTGTTTGTGTTTTTTACGTGTTTTTCCTGTAATTGATTTCTAATCTCAGCGTTGTGGTTGTAAAAGATGCTTGATATGATTTCAGTTTTCTTAAATTTACCAAGGCTTGATTTGTGACCCAAGATGTGATCTATCCTGGAGAATGTTCCATGAGTGCTTGAGAAAAAATTGTATTCTGTTGTTTTGGGATGGAATGTCCTATAAATATCAATTAAGTCCATTTTGTTTAATGTGTCCTTTAAAGCTTGTGTTTCCTTATTTATTTTCATTTTGGATGATTTTTCCATTGGTGAAAGTGGGGTGTTAAAGCCCCCTACTATTATTGTGCTACTATCGATTTCCCCTGTTATGGCTGTTAGCGTTTGCCTTATGTATTGAGATACTCCTATGTTGGCTGCATAAATATTTACAATTGTTATATCTTCTTCTTGGATTGATCCCTTGATCATTATGTAGTGTTCTTCCTTGTTTCTTATAATAGTCTTTATTTTAAAGTCTATTTTGTCTGATATGAGAATTGCTACCCCAGCTTTCTTTTGATTTCCATTTGCATGGAATATCTTTTTCCATCCCCTCACTTCCAGTCTGTATGTGTCCCTAGGTCTGAAGTGGGTCTCTTGTAGACAGCATATATATGGGTCTTGTTTTTGTATCCATTCAGTGAACCTGTGACTTTTGGTTGGAACATTTAATCCATTCACATTTAAGGAGATTATCGATATGTATGTTCCTATTACCATTTTTCTTAATAGAGAAGTTTCTTTACCATTTGTTGTAGAGCTGGTTTGGTGATGCTGAATTCTTTTAGCTTTTGTTTGTCTCTAAAGCTTTTGATTTCTCCAGCGATTCTGAATGAGATCCTTGCCAGTTAGAGTAATCTTGGTTGTAGGTTCTTCCCTTTCACTTCTTTAAACATATCATGCCTCTCCCTTCTGGCTTGTAGAGTTTCTGCTAAGAAATCCACTGTTAACCTTATGGGAATTCCCCTGTATGTTATTTGTCATTTTTCCCTTGTGTCTTTTAATAATTTTTCTCTGTCTTTAATTTTTGTCAGTTTGATTACTATGTGTCTCGACATGTTTCTCCTTGGGTTTATCCTGCCTGGGACTCTCTGCACTTCCTGGACTTGGGTGGCTATTTCCTTTCCCTTGTTAGGGAAGTTTTCAACTATAATCTCCTCAAATATTTTCTCGGGTCCTTTCTCTCTCTCTTCTCCTTCTGGGACCCCTATACTGCGAATATTTGTGTTTTTAATGTTGTCCCAGAGGCCTCTTAGTCTGTCTTTATTTTTTTTCTTTTTTTTTTTTTCTTTCTTCTATTCCGCAGCAGTGAATTCCACCATTCTGTCTTCCAGGTCACGTATCCGTTCTTCTGCCTCAGTTATTCCACTATTGATTCCTTCTAGTGTATTTTTCATTTCAGTTATTGTATTGTTCATCTCTGTTTGTTTGTTCTTTCATTCTTCTAAGTCTTTGTTAAACGTTTCTTTCATCTTCTCTATCTTTCCCTCCATTCTTTTTCTGAGGTCCTAGATCATTTTCACTATCATTATTCTGAATTCTTTTTCTGGAAGGTTGCCTATCTCCACTTCATTTAGTTGTTTTTCTGGGGTTTTATCTTGTTCCTTCATCTGGTACATATCCTCTGCCTTTTCATTTTTTCTGTCTTTCTGTGAATGTGGTTTTCGTTCCATAGGCTGCAGAATTGTAGTTCTTCTTGCTTCTGCTGTCTGCCCTCTGGTGGATGAGGCTATCTCTGTTTTTACTTTTGTATTGAAGTATTTTTGTATTTTTGCACAGAGAAAGCTGTACATAACTGTAATAAGTGTACAACTCAGTGAGTTATCAGAAAGTGAACACATCCATGTGTCCACTGCTGAGGCCAAGAACTATTGCTATTGCTATCCTTAGTGTCTCCCCTAGTCACTAACCCTTCCTTCCTCTCCAAAGGCAGCCACTACCCTGAATTCTAAAGCCATAAATTGGTTTTGCCTGTTTATGAACTTCAATTAAATAGAATCATACCTTTATTGTAAATTGTAATCATTCCCTTTTTTTTTTTTTTTTTGGCTGCATTGGGTCTTCATTGCTGCGTGCAGGCTTTCTCTAGTTTCAGCGAGCAGGGACTACTCTTCACTGTGGTGTGCAGGCTTCTCATTGTGGTGGCTTCTCTTGTTGAGGAGCATGGGTCCTAGGCACACAGGCTCAGTAGTTGTGACCCATGGGCTTAGTTGCTCCGTGGCATGCGGGATCTTCCTGGACCAGGGATCGAACCTGTGTCCCCTGCATTGGCAGGCAGATTCTTAACCACTGAGCCACTAAGAAAGCCCCATAAATTGTAATCATTCCTTTATTGTAAAATGATAATTTTCCTTATATCATATTTTCTTCTTTCTTTTCCATATTGTATTCACCTCTCCTTACCTGAAGTCACGTTAGCTGAAACAAATGTAATAAATGAAAACAGATGAGGGAAAATGTATTAGGTAGTCTTTAAAAGCAATATTATCCCCAAGCTACTTCTTTATACATTTCTGTAATTTTTACAATGTATATGCATGGCTTTAAATTCAAAAAAGCAATCATTTTAATATATTTTCTAAAAATTAGATTGAAAAGAGAATTAGAAGACATATTTTTTGAAAACGTTTATTAATTCATTTAATTTGATGGTATACATCAAAAAATAGGAACGAGTAATCAAAACCTATCTTAATTTTACAGGATCCACAGATTTTGGATATTAATGCTGACCAAGACAAAGTACATGTCATGTTGAATGATCTGCAGTCAGTTCTAGATGATCTTCAAAAACGTGCATTTCAATATAAATCCTATCAGAAGAATTTTAAGGTAATGACAGCTCTACACATCTGTTTCTAAAATATGTGCATAGAAATGGCATTGATGCATACGTATTTTCAATAATGTGACTGTAAATATTCAATGTTTGGACACCTATGTGCTAGTCGCTGTGCTGGAACAATCTGAAATACAAAATATGACGTGTTCTCTGCCTTTGAAGTGTTTAAAGATTAGTACACATGTGAGATAAAATATCTTTCTCATTAAAAAGTAATTATGAATTATAGACAAACCCTCAGACCAGGGACTGTAGTTTCTATATTAAAATGGATGTGAATTTTTAAATGTGGTCAATTAAAACCCCTCTATTCTTTCTTAAATAATATTCAAGTTTCTTTTACATTCATGTGTGTATTATGATTCCATCAATATTGCCTAATTTGCCTGGTTTGATGTGCCAGTTTGATGAAAGAAGAGAATTTGGCTAAGCCAGGGCAAAGATGGATCCAAAAAGGGTAGGTATAAAAAGCTAAAAGATATGCCTCAAAAAAATGAAGAGAAATGAATGAGAGATATAAGTGCTCTAAACAGCTATTAGAGAGACCAAAAAGAAAAGAAAATAGAAAAGATTCCTAGGATCAAAACCAGAGGGCCACCAGCAATGAGGGAAGGGTTAATCAGTTCCCCAAAAGTTTCAGAGGAGTGCATGGACCTCACATGGGGATGCACCTATCTCTTCCATAGCCCCAAATGGATGGCCAGAAAGTGGTCTGAGGGCTCTGAGTGTCCACTCCAGATCCCAGGGCTTGGTGGAGCAACCTGCAAAATAATGACCTGGCACTAGACAATGCAACTGGTACAATACTTGAGGCAGGAGGTTTGTGCATGAGAGAATTAGGGTTCAAAGTTTTTCCCATATTAGTTAACTGACCTGTAAGACAGGAAAGTATGCAGTAGGAAGGGAGCTGTGGCGGAAATATTGCTTGATAAAAGGCTATAACTAGGACTTCCCTGGTGGCACAGTGGTTAAGAATCCGCCTGCCAATGCAGGGGACACGGGTTTGAGCCCTGGTCTGGGAAGATCCCACATGCCGTGGAGCAACTGGGCCCGTGAACCACAACTACTGAGCCTGCGTGTTTGGAGCCTGTGCTCTGCAACAAGAGAGGCCGCGATAGTGAGAGGCCTGCGCACCGCGATGAAGAGTGGCCCCCGCTTGCCGCAACTAGAGAAAGCCCTCGCACAGAAACGAAGACCCAACGCAGCCAAAATAAATTAATTAATTAATTTTTTTAAAAAAAGGCTATAACTGACAGGTGGGCACTCTTGGGTCAGAAAGAATAGCATTGCTTGAGCCAGAGCCTTAAATAGAACTGTGTCTCCCTCCTTCCACGTTCCATATCTATACTTTACGATCCTTTAGGATCACCTCATATCAACCTTCCTCTGCAGCTCTCAGTCATTAGAAAGATAGGAGTGAAGGCCTAACTGGCCTAGGAAATCATCTCTAATTCTTAATGAAGTCAAAGCTAGATCCCTAATGTCAGGGTAATGCTAGCCTTGTAAAATGAGTTTGGAAGTGTTCCCACCTCTTCAATTTTTTTGGAAAAGTTTGCGAAATATTGGTGTTAATTCTTTTTTCTCCCCCCAAATGTTTGGTAAAATTTACCAGTGAAGTCATCTGGTCCTGGGCTTTTCTGTGCTGGGAGGTTTTTGATTATTCATTCAATCTCCTTACTCCTTATTGGTCTGTTCAGATTTTCTATTTCTTCCTGATTCAGTCTTGGTGGGCAATATGTTTCTAGCAATTTATGCATTTCTTCAAAGGTATACAATTTATTGGCATATACTTATTCAGAGGAGTCTCTTATGATCATATGTATTTCTGAGATGTAAGTTTTTGTTTAGCATCTTTATTGGAGTATAATTACTTTACAGTGGTATGTTAGTTTCTGCTGTAAAACAAAGTGAATCAGCTATACATATATCCCCATATCCCCTCCCTCTTGCCTCTCCCTCCCACGCTCCCTATCCCACCCCTCTAGGTAGACAAAAAGTACCGAGCTGATCTCCCTGTGCTATGTGGCTGCTTCCCACTAGCTATTTCTTTTACATTTGTTAGTGTATATATGTCCATGCCACTCTCTCACTTCGTCCCAGCTTACTCTTACCCCTCCCCGTGTCCACAAGTCCATTCTCTATGTCTGTGTCTTTATTCCTGTCTGCCCCTAGGTTCTTCAAAACCCCCTTTTTTTTTTTTTTTTTTTTTAGATTCCATATATATGTGTTAGCATATGGTATTTGTTTTTCTCTTTCTGACTTACTTCACTCTGTATGACAGACTCTAGGTCCATCCACCTCACTACAAATAACTCAATTTCATTTCTTTTTATGCCTGAGTAATATTCCATTGTATATATGTGTCACAACTTCTTTATCCATTCATCTGTCGAAGGACACTTAGGTTACTTCCATGTCATGGCCATTGTAAATAGTGCTGCAATGAACATTGTGGTACATGACTCTTTTTGAATTATGGTTTTCTCAGGGTATATGCCCAGTAGTGGGATTGCTGGGTCATACAGTAGTTCTACTCTTAGATTTTAAGGAACCTCCATGCTGTTCTCCATAGTGGCTGTATCAATTTACATTCCCACCAACAGTGCAAGAGGGTTCCCTTTTCTCCACACCCTCTCCAGCATTTATTTGTAGATTTTTGATGATGGCCATTCTGACCGGTATGAGGTGATACCACACTGTAGTTTTGATTTGCATTTCTCTAATGATTACTGATGTTGAGCATCCTTTCATGTGTTTGTTGGCAATCTGTATATCTTCTTTGGAGAAATGTCTATTTAGGTCTTCTGCCCATTTTTGGATTGGGTTGTTTGTTTTTTGATATTGAGCTGCATGAATTGCTTGTATATTTTGGAGATTAATCCTTTGTCAGTTGCTTCATTTGCAAATATTTTCACCCATTCTGAGGGTTGTCTGTTGTCTTATTTATGGTTTCCTTTGCTGTGCAAAAGCTTTTAAGTTTCCTTAGGTCCCATTTCTTTATTTTTGTTTTTATTTCCATTTCTCTAGGAGATGGGTCAAAAAGGATCTTGCTGTGATTTATGTCATAAAGTGGTCTGCCTATGTTTTCCTCTAAGAGTTTTATAGTGTCTGGCCTTACATTTAAGTCTTTCATCTATTTTGAGTTTATTTTTGTGGATGGTGTTAGGGAGTGTTCACATTTCATTCTTTTACATGTAGCTGTCCAGTTTTCCCAGCACCACTTATTGAAGAGGCTATCTTTTCTCCATTGTATATTCTTGCCTCCTTTATCAAAGATAAGGTGACTATATGTGCGTGGGTTTATCTCTGGGCTTTCTATCCTGTTCCATTGATCTATATTTCTGTTTTTGTGCCAGTACCATACTGTCTTGATTACTGTAGCTTTGTAGTATAGTCTGAAGTCTGGGAGGCTGCTTCCTCCAGCTCCGTTTTTCTTTCTCAGGATTGCTTTGGCTATTTGGGATCATTTTTGTTTCCATACATATTGTGAAATTTTTGGTTCTAGTTCTGTGAAAAATGCCATTAGTAGTTTGATGGGGATTCCATTGAATCTGTTCGTTGCTTTGGGTAGTACAGTCATTTTCACAATGTTGATTCTTCCAATCCAAGAACATGGTATATCTCTCCATCTGTTTGTATCATCTTGAATTTCTTTCATCAGTGTCTTATAGTTTTCTGCATACAGGTCTTTTGTCTCCTTAGGTAGGTTTATTCCTAGGTATTTTATTCTTTTTGTTGCAATGGTAAATGGGAATGTTTCCTTCATTTCTCTTTCAGATTTTTCACCATTGGTGTATAGGAAGGCAAGAGATTTCTGTGCATTACTTTTGTATCCTGCTACTTTACCAAATTCATTGATTAGCTCTAGGAGTTTTCTGGTAGCATCTTTAGGATTCTCTATGTATAGTATCATGTCATCTGCAAACAGTGACAGCTTTACTTCTTCTTTTCCAATTTGGATTCCTTTTATTTCTTTTTCTTCTCTGATTGCTGTGGCTAACGCTTCCAAAACTATGTTGAATAATAGTGGTGAGAGTGGACAACCTTGTCTTTTTGCTGATCTTAGTGGAAATGGTTTCAGTTTTTCACCATTGAGAACGATGTTGGCTGTGGGTTTGTCATATCTGGCCTTTATTATGTTGAGGTAAGTTACCTATGCCTACTTTTTGGAGGGTTTTTATCATAAATGGATGTTCAATTTTGTTGAAATCTTTTTCTGCATCTATTGAGATGATCATATGGTGTTTATTCTTCAATTTGTTAATATGGTTTATCACATTTTTGATTTGCATATATTGATGAATCCTTTCATTCCTGGGATAAACCCTACTTGATCGTGGTGTATGATCCTTTTAATGTGCTGTTAGATTCTGTTTGCTAGTATTTTGTTGAGGAATTTTACATTTATGTTCATCAGTGATATTGGCCTGTAATTTTCTTTTTTTGTGACATTTTGTCTGCTTTTGGTATCAGGGTGATGGTGGCATCATCGAATGAGTTTGGGAGTGTTCCTCCCTCTGCTATAATTTGGAAGAGTTTGAGAAAGACAGGTGTCAGCTCTTCTCTAAATGTTTGATAGAATTTGCCTGTGAAGCCATCTGGTCCTGGGCTTTTGTTTGTTGGAAGATTTTTAATCAGTTTCAATTTCAGTGCTTGTGATTAGTCTGTTTATATTTTCTATTTCTTCCTGGTTCAGTCCCAGAAGGTTGTGCTTTTGTAAGAATTTGTCCATTTCTTCCAGGTTGTCCATTTCATTGGCATATAGTTGCTTGTAGTAATCTCTCATGATCCTTTGTATTTCTGCAGTGTCAGTTGTTGCTTCTCCTTTTTCATTTCTAATTCTGTTGTTTTGAGTCTTCTCCCTTTTTTTCTTGATGAGTCTGGCTAATGGTTTATCAATTTTGTTTATCTTTTCAAAGAAACGGCTTTTAGATTTATTGATCTTTGCTATCATTTCCTTCATTTCTTTTTCATTTATTTCTGATCTGATCTTTATGATTTCTTTCCTTCTGCTAACTTTGGCTTTCGTTTGTTCTTCTTTCTCTAGTTCCTTTAGGTATAAGGTTAGGTTGTTTATTTGAGGTTTTTCTTGTTTCTTGAGGTAGGATTGTATTGCTATAAACTTCCCTCTTAGAACTGCTTTCACTGCATACCATAGGTTTTGGGTCATCATGTTTTCATTGTCATTTGTTTCTAGGTATTTTTTGATTGCCTCTTTGATTTCTTCAGTGATCTCTTGGGTATTTAGTCGTGTATTGTTTACCCTCCATGGGTTTGTATTTTTTACAGATTTTTTCCTGTAATTGATATCTAGTCTCATAGTTTTGTGGTCAGAAAAGATCCTTGATATGATTTCAATTTTCTTAAATTTTCCAAGGCTTGATTTGTGACCCAAGGTATGATCTGTCCTGGAGAATGTTCCATGAGCACTTGAGAAGAAAGTGTATTGTTTTGTTTTTGGATGGAATGTCCTATAAATATCAATTAAGTCCATCTTTTTTAAAATTTATTTATTTATTTATTTTTGGCTGTGTTGGGTCTTCATTTCTGTGCGAGGGCTTTCTCTAGTTGTGGCAAATGGCGGCCACTCTTCATCGCGGTGTGCGAGCCTTTCACTATCACAGCCTCTCTTTTTGCGGAGCACAGGCTCCAGACGCGCAGGCTCAGTAGTTGTGGCTCATGGGCCTAGTTGCTCCACAGCATGTGGGATCTTCCCAGACCAGGGCTCGAACCCGTGTCCCCTGCATTAGCAGGCAGATTCTCAACCACTGCACCACCAGGGAAGCCCCAAGTCCATCTTTTTAAATGTGTCCTTTAAAGCTTGTGTTTATTTATTTTCATTTTGGATTATCTGTCCATTGGTGAAAGTGGGGTGTTAAAGTCCACTACCATCATTGTGTTACTGTCGACTTCCCCTTTTATGGCTGTTAGCGTTTGCCTTCTGTATTGAGTTGCTCCTATGTTGGCTGCATAAATATTTACAATTGTTATATCTTCTTCTTGGATTGATCCCTTGATCATTATGTAGTGTCCTTCTCTGTCTCTTGTAATAGTCTTTATTTTAAAGTCTATTTTCTCTGATATGAGAATTGCTACTCCAGCTTTATTTTCATTTCCATTTGCATGGAATGTCTTCTTCCATCCCCTCACTTTCAGTTGGTATGTGTCCCTAGGTCTGACATGGGTCTCTTGTAGACAGCATATATACAGGTCTTGTTTTTGTATCCATTCAGCCAGTCTCTGTCTTTTGGTTGGAGCATTTAATCCATTTACACTTAAGGTATTTATCGATATGTATGTTCCTATTACCATTTTCTTAATTGTTTTGGGTTTGTTATTGTACGTCTTTTCCTTCTCTTGTGTTTCTTGACCAGAGAAGTTCCTTTAGCATTTGTTGTAAAGCTGGTTTGGTGGTGCTGAATTCTCTTAGCTTTTGCTTGTCTGTAAAGGTCTTAATTTCTCCATTGAATCTGAATGAGATCCTTGCTGGGTAGAGTAATCTTGGTTGTAGGTTTTTCCCTTTCATCATTTTAAATATGTCCTGCCACTCCCTTTTGACTTACAGAGTTTCTGCTGAAAGATCAGCTGTTAACCTTGTGGGGATTCCCTTGTATGTTATTTGTTGCTTTTCCCTTGCTGCTTTTAATATTTTTCTTTGTATTTAATTTTTGATAGTTTGATTAATATATGCCTTGGCGTGTTTCTCCTTGGATTTATCCTTTATGGGACTCTGCACTTCCTGGACTTGACTGACTATTTTCTTTCCCATATTAAGGAAGTTTCAACTCTAATCTCTTCAAATGTTTTCTCAGTCCCTTTTTTTTTCTCTTCTTCTTCTGGGACCCTTATAATTCGCATGTTGATGCATTTAATGTTGTCCCAGAGGTCTCTGAGACTGTTCTCAATTCTTTTCATTCTTTTTTCTTTATTCTGCTCTACAGTAGTTATTTCCACTATTTTATCTTCCAGGTCACTTATCCATTCTTCTGCCTCAGTTATTCTGCTATTGATTCCTTCTAGAGAATTTTTAATTTCATTTATTGTGTTGTTCATCAGTCTCTGTTTGCTCTTTAGTTTTTCTAAGTCCTTGTTAAACGTTTCTTTTATTTTCTCCATTCGATTTCCAAGACTTTGGATCATCTTTACTATTTTTACTCTGAATTCTTTTTCGGGTAGACTGCCTATTTCCTCTTCATTTGTTTGGTCTGGTGGGGTTTTATCTTGCTCCTTCAACTGCTGTGTATTTCTCTCTCTTCTCATTTTGCTTAACTTACTGCATTTGGGGTCTCCTTTTCACAGGCTGCTGGTTCGTAGTTCCCATTGTTTTCGGTGTCTGCCCCCAGTGGGTAAGGTTGGTTCAGTCGGCTGTGTAGGCTTCCTGGTGGAGGGGACTGGTGCATGTGTTCTGGTGGATGAGGCTGGATCTTGTCTTTCTGGTGAGCAGGACCATGTCCTGTTGTGTGTTTTGGGGTGTCTGTGAACTTACTATGATTTTAGGCAGCCTCTCTGCTAATGGGTGGTGTTGTGTTCCTCTCTTGCTAGTTGTTTGGCATTGGGTATCCAGCACTGGAGCTTGCTGGTCATCGAGTGGAGCTGGTTCTTAGCGTTGAGACAGAGATCTCTGGGAGCGCTCTTGCTGACTGATATTACATGGGACCGGGAGGTCTCTGGTGGTCCAGTGTTCTGACTCGGCTCTCCCACCGCAGAGCCTCATGCCTGACACCCAGCCAGAGGACCAAGACCCTGTCAGCCACCCGGCTCAGAAGATAATGGAGAAAAGAAAGAAAGAAAGAAAGAAAGAAAAATAAAATAAAATAAAATAATGTTATTAAAATAAAAAAATTTTTTCAATTATTAAAATTTTTTAAATTAAATAAGGAAAGAAGAGAGCAACCAAAGCAATAAACAAATCCACCTATGAAAAGAAGCACTAAAACTTATACTAAAGAAAAAAAAAAGTCAAACAGACAGAACCCTAGGACAAATGGTAAAAGCAAACCTATACAGGCTAAATCTCCAAAGCATACAGATACACACTCACAAAAAGAGAAAATGGAAAAAATATATATGTATGAAAAACAAAGGAAGAGAGCAACCAAATCAATAAACAAATCTAATGATAGTAAGCTCTATATACTAAACTAAGATAAACATAAAACCAGAAATAAATTAGATGCAGAAAGCAAACCCCAAGTCTACATTTGCTCTCAAAGTCCACTGCCTCAAATATGGGATGATTTGTTATTTATTCAGGTATTCCACAAATGCAGCATACATCAAGTTGATTGTGGAGATTTAATCCACTGCTCCTGAGGCTGCATGGAGAAATTTCCCTTTCTCTTCTTTGTTCCCACAGCTCCTGGGGTTCAGTTTTGGATTTGGCCCCACCTCTGCATGTAGGTCGCCCTCTGGCGTCTGTTCTTTGCCCAGACAGGAGGAGGTTAAAGGAGCGGCTGATTAGGGGGCTCTGGCTCACTCAGGCCTGCAGGAGGGAGGAGTACAGAATGCAGGGCAAGCCTGTGGTGGCAGAGGCCTGCCTGATGTTGCACCAGCCTGAGGCATGCCATGTGTTCTCCCGGGGAAGTTGTCCCTTGATCACGGGACCCTGGCAGTGGCGGGTTGCACAGGCTCCCAGGAGGGGAGGTGTGGATAGTGACCTGTTCTTGCACACAGGCTTCTTGGTGGCTGCAGCAGCAGCCCTAGCGTTTCATGCCCGTCTCTGGGGTCTGCATTGATAGCCGCAGCTCTTGCCCATCTCTGGAGCTCATTTAGGCAGTGCTTTGAATCCCCTCTCCTCGTGCACCCCAAAACAATGGTCTCTTGCATCTTAGGTAGTTCCAGACTTTTTCCCAGACTCCCTCCTGGCTAGCTGTGGCACACTAGCCCCCTTCAGCCTGTGTTCACGCAGCCAACCCCCGTCCTCTCCCTGGGATCTGATCCTGAAAGCCCAAGCCTCAGCTCCCAGCCCCCACCCACCCCAGTGCATGAGCAGACAAACCTCTCAGGCTGGTGAGTGCTGGTCAGCACTGATCCTCTGTGCAGAAATCTCTCCACTTTGGCCTCTGCATCCCTGTTGCTGTGCTCTCCTCTGTGGCTCCAAAGCTTCCTCCCATCCCACACCCCATCTCCACCAGTGAAGGGGTTTCCTAGTGTGTGGAAACTTTTCCTCCTTCACAGCTCCCTCCCAGAGGTGCAGGTCCCGTCCCAATTCTTTTGTCTCTGTTTTGTCTTTTTTCTTTTGCCCTACCCGGGTACGTGAGGAGTTTCTTCCTTTTGGGAAGTCTGATGTCTTCTGCCAATGTTCAGTAGGTGTTTTGTATGAGTTGTTCCACATGTAGATGTATTTGTGGGGAGGAAGGTGATCTGCACGTCTTACTGCTCTGCCATCTTGAAGGTCCCCCTGAGGTGTAAATTTTAATGTCTCCTCTTTCATTTCTGATTTTATTTCCTTGAATCATCTCTATTTTTTTCTTAGTCTAGCTAAAGGTTTGTTTATCTTTCCAGAAAAAATAAGCTCTTAGTTTCATTGATCTTTTCTATTGCTTTTCTGTTCTCTATTTTTTTTTTCCACTCTGATCCTTGTTATTTCCTTTCTTCTGCTAACTCTGGGCTTAGCTTGTTCTCCTTTTCTAGCTCTTTGCTGTGTAAAGTCAAGTTGTTTATTTGAGATCTTTCTATTTTCTTAATATATCCATTTATTACTATAAACTTCCCTCTCAGAACTACTTTTGCAGCATCTCATAGGTTTTGGTGTGCTGTGTTTCCATTTTCATTTGTTTCAAGATATTTATTTTTATTTCCCTTTGATTTCCTCTATAACCCATTGGTTGTTCAGGAGTGTGGTGTTTAGTTTCCAAATATTTGTAAAATTTCCAGCTTTCCTCTTGTTGTTGATTTCTATTTTCATACCATTGTGGCTGGAAAAGATAATATGATTTCAGACTTCTTAAACTTGTTAAGATTTGTTTTGTGGCCTATCATATGATCTATCCTGGGGAATGTTCTGCATGCACTTGAAAAGAATGTGTATTTTGCTGCTGTTGTATGGAATGTTTAAAGCCCCAGCTTATCGCAAAGCTCACAGTTTCTATGCAACCAACTTCCTGGAGATTTTCCCACCTCCAAGGCATGAAAACAGCTTCTTCAGATTTTCTTGTAACCTTTCTCTATCTAGGGTTCATATACAGTCCACTGGGTTAGAAATAGGTGAGAAACTAGGCTGTTCGCTCCATCTCTAATCTCCCCATTCCCTCCACCAACTACCACACAAACATTCTCTCCCTCTTCTATCATCTAAGATATAAGCCCTAAAGGATATCATTGCCTCTAAAGACTCATCTGTTTACCCAATAGACCAGACAGGTATATACATGTATGATCCAACTTGAGAAAGAATGCCCTTAGCATTCTTGTAATATTTGTGTCTTTGGAAAATTTCTAAGTTCTAAGGAAATATAAAGAATTATATTTTGTCACTCAAATAGAAATCTGAATATACATAGGGTTTTGTGATTTGTTTTTTCATTGTTTCTGTCTCTCCTTTTCGTTTCCCATTTAGGTCCCACCCATATTCTGCTAAGGTGTCACTGTATCAAAAATTACTGATAGGAAGATAACATAAGATCTCTATATCAGAAAATTAACTAGTACATTTTGCTTATTATATTTTAAAAGGTAGAAGTGTCCAAGTTTGAAGCTTTGGAAGAAGTTAGTGCTGAATTGAAGCTCAAACAATTGCTCTGGGATTCTTTATCTGAATGGGATCAACTCCAACAAGAATGGTTAAAGGTAAAAAATAAAAAAATAAAAAACCCTCTCAATTCTTAAATCATTTTTGTATTATTTAACCTTAGAATACTAATAGTATGAATTATAGTTTTTTTAAAAAATAAGCTGGTATATTCTTAATTTCAGTAAAACATGCAATGTTATTTTATGGGAATTATTATCAGCTTTCTGGTGAAATGCACAAAGGTCTTTCTGCCACACAAGTCTTTAAGTACCACAGAGAAGACTACATTATTGTAAGGCAGGTTTCTCAGGTCCTCCAAATAAGATAGCTAAATGAAGGAAGCATCAAAGGACCTCACTGCATGGGATTTAACTTCTTTGTGGTTTCTGAACACAATGTTGTCCCGACACACTACAGCCAAGTGTTATTAAGGATTGTAGGATTTTATTCGTGATCTACACACATTAGATTTCTGTTAGCCTAGGTTCTGTTCTTACTGTCCTTTTTTTTTTTTTTTTTTTTTTTAAAAAAAAGAAAGCCATTTTGTTCCCTGTGATAGAATAGAATCCCAGTAATGAGATCCAGGATCTTCCCTTGAGAGCTCAATAGTAAATTCTAGTAATAGTAAATTAGGGGGCCAGGTATCATAGGGCTTGGTTTTTAGGGTCTACCCTTGTGTTCAAACCTTAACAAATGTCAACCCTCTAGGAGGCAGAATAGATGACCATCTGTTCTTTCAAGTGTGATATGGACATGTTAGAAATACCATCAACTTCACAAATATTGTTTTACACTTGCTTGTTCAGCTTCTCTATGCTGGTGCCTATAATTAGAAGTCATATATCTGGGCACAGTGACACAAGAATGTTTCCCAGATAATGTTCTAGGTACAGTAGATACCAGTGGACAATAAAAAGGACAAAGTCCAAACCCTCACAGAATTTACCTTTTGGTGGAGAAAGTGGAAAACAAGCAAACATATATATACTATTATATCAGAGAATTTTAAGTGCTTTTGTATAACTCATTTATCACTTATCTCAGAAGTAGAAAATGCTCCTGAATAGTAAAGAAGAAGCTTAGAGAGTTTTCTGATTACCACCATAGATTAGAGCAGTAGCTTCTAAAGTGGGACAAATTTACCATAGGAAGTATACAAAAAGACCCATTAGGGAGCAAAAAGAAAATGTTGAATCCAGAAAAAAAAATGAATGTTTATAAATTTTCTTTTTTTAAAATTGAGGCATATTTGACATGTTAGTTTCAGGTGTAAAATATAATGATCCAATATTCCTGTATATTGCACAATGATCACCACAGTAAGTTTAGTTAACATTTGTTGCCACACATAGTTACAAAAATTTTTTTCTTATGAGAACATTCAAGATCTATTCTCTTAGCAGCTTTCAAGTATGCAATACAGTGTTATTAACTATAGTCACCATGCTGTACATTACATTCCCATGATTTATTTATTTTATAACTGGAAGTTTGTACCTTTTGACCTCCTTCACTTATTTCACACACCCACCCCCCTCCTCTGGAAACTACCAACTTGTTCTGTTTTAGTTGTTTTGTTTTGTTTTGTTTTGTTTTATGTTCTACATATGAGTTATTTTGTTGTTTTGTTTGCTTTTGGATTCCACATACAAGTGAGGTCATATGGTATTTGTCTTTCTTTGTCTGACTTATATCACTTTACATAAAGCCCTCATGGTCCATCCATGTTGTCGAAAATGACAAGGTTTCATTCTTTTTATGGCTGAATAATAGTCTATTGTATACATATACTACATTTTCTTCATCCATTCATCCATTGATGGACACTTAGGTTGTTTCCATTTCTTTGCTGTTGTAAATAATGCTGCTATGAACTTGGGTGTCTGTATATCTTTTTGAATCAGTGTTTTTGTTTTCTTAGGATAAATAATCAGAAATGGAATTGCTGAATCATATGGTAGTTCTATTTTTAATTTTTTGAGGAATCTTAATACTGTTTTCCATATGGCTGTTGTGCCAATTTACATTTCTGCTAGCAATGCACAAGTGTTCCTTTTTCTCCACATCTTTGCCAACACTGGTTCTATTTTGTCTTTCTGATACTAACCATTCTAACAGGAGTGAGGTGGTATTTCATTGTGGTTTTGATTTTAATTTCCCAATGATTAGTGATGTTGAGCATTTTTTCATGTACCTGTTGGACATCTGTTACGTCTTCTTTGGAAAAAAATGTCTATTCAGATCCTCTGCCCTCTTTTTAATGAGGTTGTTTTTCTGTTATTGAGTTCTTTATATATTCTGGATATTAACCGCTTATCAGATATATAATTTGCAAATATTTTCTCCCATTAAGTATAGGTTTCCTTTTCATTTTGTTCATGCTTTCCTTTGCTGTGCAGAAGCTTTTTAGTTAGATGTAGTTGCTTATTTTACTTTTGTTGCCTTTGCTTTTGGTGTCAAATCCAAAATATTGTTGCCAAGACCCATCTCAAGAAGCTTATTGCCTATATTTTCTTCTAGGAGTTTTTAGGTTTCAGGTCTTAGATTCAAATCTTTAATTCATTTTGAGTTATTTTTGTGTGTGGTCCAGTTTCATTCCTTTGCCTCTAGCTGTCCAATTTTCCCAACACCATTTATTGAGAAGACTGTCCTTCCCCCATTGTATATTCTTGACTCCTTTCTTGTAAATTAATTGACCATATATGTGTGGGTTTATTTTTGGGCTTTCTATTCTGTTCCATTAATCTATGTGTCTGTTTTTGTACCAGTACTATGCTGTTTTGATGACTATAACTTTGGATAGTTGGATAGTCTGAAATCAAGGAGTTGACACCTCCATCTTTTTTATTCTTTCTCAAGATTGCTTTGGCTATTCTGGGTCTTTTGTGGTTCCATACAAATTTTAGGATTGTTTGTTGTATTTCTGTGAAAAATACCGCTGGAATTTTGATAGGGATTGTATTGAATCTGTAGATTTCTTTAGGTGGTATAAACATCTTAACAATATTAATTCTTCCAATCCATGAGCATGGAATATCTTTTCATT
Organism: Balaenoptera ricei; assembly: GCF_028023285.1. NCBI lineage: Eukaryota > Metazoa > Chordata > Mammalia > Artiodactyla > Balaenopteridae > Balaenoptera > Balaenoptera ricei. The sequence continues at coordinate 16,709,909 of NC_082651.1, read as the reverse complement.
TTTACAAATTTTCTATTACCATCAATCCATATGCCCATCTGACACAATATATGTGTACGCTTACATGTTTATGTAACTGAGAAATATATTTATAAATACATGCATACATTGGAGTGTATGTTTAAATCAGTTATATTAAAGGGCTACATGATCAAATAATAGAAGACTACTTGGTGAGACATTTCTAGGTCACAAGAGTAAAAATTAGCTATTTGTAACTTTACAATGGTTGGCCCTCTGGAATAAATTACAGGGATTGCAATACTGCATTTGGTGATATGGGAGAAAAAGACATGAAAGTAATAAACAAACAATGCCTGATATACTATTAGAAATCTTAATAAGTAGAGCCATTTCCAAAATATAGAGTCAACCTGGTTTAACAACATAGCTATCAAAAAATGTGAGTAGAGTAAAAAAATTTTACTATTTCAAGTTTGCCTTTTATCATATGTCTTTACTTCTTTGTTTTCCCCCCAATTTTCATAGTCAAAATTTGACTGCCTGGATCCAGAATTTCTAAACAGTCAAGTTTCTAAATATGCCAAATTTGTGACTCAGTTGGAAAAAGGCTTGCCACCCAACAGTGTAGTGCCCCAGCTAAAAAGTAAGGTGGAAAAAATGAAAGAAAAGGTAAGTTTAGTAGAAATTATTTCCAAAACTCCAGGTCAATCAGTTACTACTTGATGCTAATGAGACCAAAGCCAGGAATTCTTCCCTGTTTAAATTAGTCAGCTTTGCAGAGAGAAGAAACAACAGAAAAATTCAGCTACTGTATTGCAGAGGCATAGACTGCATCCCTCTCTTCAACTGGCCAAATCATGCAATTGAATTGTATGAGAATTCTAGTTGTTTTTCATTCTCACCAGCACTTGTTATCAATAGGGAGTTTATTTATTTGGTTTGGTTTGGTTTTAATTTTAACTGTTCTAATAAATGTGTAGTACTGTCTCATAATGGTGATGGTTTACATTTTTCTAATGATTAGTGATGTTGAACATCTTTTCTCATGTCCATTTGCCATCCATCTACCTTCTTTGCTGAAATGTCTGTTTGAATATTAGCCCAATTTTTAATTGAGTTGTTTGTTTTGTTATTAGTGAGTTTTCAGAGTTCTCTTTTTTTTGGAATTTTAAAATCTATATTTTATTTAATTTTTGACATATAGAGAACAGTGTCCATTGGCAACGATGATCCTTGTTCATTCATTCTTCTGTTGACTCTCAAATAGTAATTAAATAGTACTCACAAAGTAATGGTAAAAGAGACTACCAGCTTGAAAATTTGTAACACAAATGATATTTGACACACCAAAAAGTTTTTATACATTTTACACAGCAGAAGTTTTTAGAATTTACATTCTAAAGACATTAGGGTCTAACAATTCATAGAAGAACAGCAAAGGTTTTTTTTAATTTTTATTTTATATTGGAGTATAGTTGATTAGCAGTGTTGTGTTATATAGTCATGATATAAGTCCTTTTTCAAATATGTAACTTGAAAATAGTTTTCCCAGTCAGTGACTTGTCTTTTTAGTCCCTAAACAGTGACTTTCACAGAACAAAAGGCTTAAATTTGAAAAAAGTCCAAGTAATATTTTTTTCTTTTACAGATTATCTTTTTAGTATAGAATCTAAAAACTTTTGCCAAACCTAAAGGTCACACAGAGTTTCTCCTGTATTTTCTTCTGGAAGTTTTTTAGTGTTCCTTTTTTTTTAAATTAAAGTATATAATTTATTTTGAGTTATTTACATTTTTACATATGGATATTCAGTTGATCCAGAACCATTATTTGAAAAGAGTATTCTTTCTCCATTGTTTACCTTTGCATCTTTGTCAAAAGTCAGCTGACTATATTTTTTAGTCTGTTTCTGGACTCTCTATTCTGTTTGGTTGTTCTGTAAGTCTATTCTTTCACCAATACCATGCTCTCTTGATAATAACTACAGCTAGTAAGTCTTGAAATCAGGTAGTGTTAAGTTCTCCAACTTGTTCTTCTTTTTCACAATTTTGTCGATTCTAATTCCTTTACCCTTTCATGTAAATGTTAGAATAGCTTATCATATGTATAAAAAATTGCTGGGATTTTAGGTGGACTGTGTCAAATCAATAGATCAATTTCCAGAGAATTGACATCTTAACAAGATAGAATTTTCTAATCTGTTACCTGCCTATCCCTTTATTTAGTTAGGTCTTCTTTTATTTCTTTTCATTAACATTTTGTAATTTTCAGTGTACAGATTTTGCACATATTTTGTTAGATTTAAAACTAAGTATTCTCTTATGTTATCTTAAATTTCATTGTTTTTCATTTCAAATTCTAAGTGTTCATTGCTGGTATGTAGGAATACTATTGACCTTTGTATATTGATCTTATATCCTTTGATCTTAATAAATTCACTTTTTAATTTTAGGAGATTTTTGTACATTATTCAGAATTTTCAAAGTAGAAAATGATTTCAACTGTGAATAAAGACAATTTTATTTCTTCCATTACAATCTGTGTGCCTTTTATTTCTTTTTCTTGCCTTGTTGCACTGGCCAGGATTTCCTGTATGATATTGAATAAGAGTGGTGAGAGAAAACATCCTTGTCCTGTTCCGTATCTTAGAGGGGAAATATTCAGTCTCTTTTTAAGTATGATGTTTGTTAGTCAAATTTTTTTATAGATGCCCTATATTAAGGTAACAAAGTTTCATAGTTTCCTTAGAGGTTTCTTTTTTTTTATCATAGATGGGTGTTGATAATTATTAAATGATTTTTCTATGCCTATGATCATATGGTTTTTCTTCTTTAGTCTATTAACATGGTGAATTACATCTATCAATGGTCAAATGTTGAAGCAGGCTTGAATTCCTGAACTGAACCTCACTTGGGTCATGATGTACTATACTCTTTTATATTGCTGGATTCAAATTACTAATATTATTTGAGGATGTTTTTGTGCCTATATTCATGAGGGACATTGATTTTTAGTTTTCCTTTCTTGTAACATCATTGTGTGGTTATGAGGTAATACTGCCTCATAAAATGAGTTGGGGAGTGTTCCTTCCTCTTCTATTTTCTGCAGGAGATTATACAGAATTAGTATTATTTTTCACTTAGATGTTTGGTAGAATTCAAGAGTGAAACTATCTGAGCTTGAAGTTTTCTCTTTTGGAGGGATTTTAACAAAAAAATTGAATTTCATTAATACAATTTGAATTATTCAGGTTATCTATTTCTTCTTGAGGGGACTTTATAGTGTATCTTCCAAGGAAATGGTCCATTTAATCCAAATTGTTGAATTTATTAGACATAGAGTTTATCATAATATTTCCTTATTATCCTTTTAAAGTCTGTGTGATCCATAATGATGTCCCCTTTTTCGTTGCTGATATTGGCAATTTGTATTTTCTCCCTTTCTTTCTTGGTTTGTCCTGCTAGTCATTTATCACTTTGACCTTTTCAAAGAGCCAGCTTTGGGGTTGATTGATATTCTTTATAGTTTTTATGTTTTCCATTTCACTGATTTCTCCTCTAATCTTTATTATGTCCTTTCTTCTTCTTGCTTTACATTCAATTATTTATTTCTTCAAAATTTCTTATGGTGGAAGCTTAAGTTGCTGATTTGAAACTTTTCTTCTTTTCTAATATAAGCATTTAATGCTATAAATTTCTGTCTAGTCACTGCTTTAGCTGAATCTTGTGAATTTTGATATATTGTATTTTTATTTTAATTTAGTTCAAAATATATTTTAATACTCCTGAGACTTCTTATTTGATATATGGCCTATTTAGAAGAATGTTATTTATTATTAAAATATTTGGGGATTTTCAAGATATCTGTTACTGATTTGAACTTTAATTCTATTATAGTCCAAAAATATACTTTTATGATTTCTGTCCTTTTAATTTGTTGAGATTGGCTTTATGACCCAAAATATGGTCTATTTTGGTACATCTTCTATATACACTTGAGAAGAATGTGTATTCTGCTATTGCTCAGTGAGTCAATTTGGCTGATGGTAGTGTTCAGATCATCTGTATCCTTACTGATTTTCTGCCTACTTGTTCTGTTAGTTACTCAGAGAGGAATGTTGAAATGGCCAACTATAATTGTGCATTTGTCTAATCCCCCTTATGTTACATCAATTTTTGCCTCATTTATTTTTAAATAAACTCTTTATTTTAGAATCATTTTAGACTTTCAGAAAACTTACAACAGAAATATAGAGGTTTCTCATATGCCCTGAATCCAGTTTCCTCTACTGTTAACATATTACATTAGTATGATACATTTGCCACATCTAATGAAACAATGTCACTATATTATCATTAAAGTCCATATTTTATCTGAATTTTCTCATTTTTATCTAATGTCCTTTCTCTGTCCCAGGATCCTTTCCAGGATAAACATTACATTTAGATGTCTTGTCTTCTTAGGCTCCTTTAGACTGTGACAGATTCTCAGACTTTTCTTGTTTATTATGATCTTGATAGTTCTGAGAAATACTAGCCAGGTATTTTATAGAATGTCCGTCAATTTGGGATTGTCTGGTGTTTTTCTCATGATTAGACTGGGGTTATAGATTCTTGCAAGGAAGACCACAGGGGTAAAGTATTATTATTATCACATCTTATTAAAGATACATTCTATCAACATGACTTTTCACTAATGATATTAAGCTTGATCACATGACTGAAGTAGCATTTTTTCCCCACTATAAAATTACTACCCAACTTTCCATACTGTATTCTTTGAAAGGAAGTCTCTATGCGAAGCCTACATTTAAGGGGTGAAGTTATGTTCTCCCTCATTGCTTCCAGCAGTAACATATCCTTTGTCCAGATCTTGGGTTTTAATACCATTTTCCATAAAATGAATCAGAGATCCTTATAGAAATGGCTGATTCTAGGGATGAGTCAGAGAATATACAAGATGAACCTGGAGCATCCTCTGGTGCCAGAAAGTAAGGAAGTCTCAAAAAACAAAATGACGGACAAACCCACAGCCAATATCGTCCTCAATGGTGAAAAACTGAAATCATTTCCACTAAGATCAGGAACAAGACAAGGTTGCCCACTGTCACCACTATTATTCAACATAGTTTTGGAAGTTTTAGCCACAGCAATCAGAGAAGAAAAAGAAATAAAAGGAATACAAATCAGAAAAGAAGAAGTAAAGCTGTCACTGTTTGCAGATGACATGATTCTATACATAGAGAATCTTAAAGATGCTACCAGAAAACTGCTAGAGCTAATCAATGTATTTGGCAAAGTAGCAGGATACAAAATTAATGCACAGAAATCTCTGGCATTCCTATACACTAATGGTGAAAAACCTGAAAGTGAAATTTAGAGAACGCTCCCATTTACCATTGCAACAAAAAGAATAAAACATCTAGGAATAAACCTATCTAAGGAGACAAAATACCTGTATGCAGAAAACTATAAGACACTGATGAAAGAAATTCAAGATGATACAAACAGATGGAGAGATATACCATGTTCTTGGATTGGAAGAATCAACATTGTGAAAATGACTACACTACCCAAAGCAATCTACAGATTCAATGCAATCCCTATCAAACTACCACTGGCATTTTCCACAGAACTAGATCAAAACATTTCACAATTTGTATGGAAACACAAAAGACCCCGAATAGCCAATGCAATCTTGAGAAAGAAAAAAGGAGCTGGAGGAATCAAGCTCCCTGACTTCAGACTATGCTACAAAGCTACAGTAATCAAGACAGTATGGTACTGGCACAAAAACAGAAATATAAATCAATGAAACAGGATAGAAAGCCCAGAGATAAACCCACGCACATATGGTCACCTTATTTTTGATAAAGGAGGCAAGAATATACAATGGAGAAAAGACAGCCTCTTAAATAAGTGGTGCTGGGAAAACTGGATAGCTACATGTAAAAGAATGAAATTAGAACACTCCCTAACCGCATACACAAAAATAAACTCAAAATGGATTAAAGACCTAAATGTAAGGCCAGACACCATCAAACTCTTAGAGGAAAACATAGGCAGAACACTCTATGACATACATCACAGCAAGATCCTTTTTGACCCACCTCCTAGAGAAATGGAAATAAAAACACAAATAAACAAATGGGACCTAATAAAACTTAAAAGCTTTTGCACAGCAAAGGAAACCATAAACAAGATGAAAAGACAACCCTCAGAATGGGAGAAAATATTTGCAAATGAAGCAACTGACAAAGGATTAATCTCCAAAACATACAAGCAACTCTTGCAGCTCACTATCAAAAAAACAAACAACCCAATCCAAAAATGGGCAGAAGACCTAAATAGACATTTCTCCAAAGAGGATATACAGATTGCCAACAGACACATGAAAGAATGCTCAACATCATTAATCATTAGAGAAATGCAAGTCAAAACTACAATGAGATATCATCTCACACCGGTCAGAATGGCCATCATCAAAAAATCTACAAACAATAAATGCTGGAGAGGGTGTGGAGTAAAGGGAACCCTCTTGCACTGTTGGTGGGAATGTAAATTGATACAGCCACTATGGAGAACAGTATGGAGGTTCCTTAAAAAACTAAAAATAGAACTACCATATGACCTAGCAATGCCACTACTGGGCATATACCCTGAGAAAACCATAATTCAAAAAGAGTCATGTACCACAATGTTCATTGCAGCTCTATTTACAATAGCCAGGACATGGAAGCAACCTAAGTGTCCATCAACAGATGAATGGATAAAGAAGATGTGGCACATATATGCAATGGAATATTACTCAGCCATAAAGAGAAACGAAATTGAGTTATTTGTAGTGAGGTGGATGGACTTAGAGTCTGTCATACAGAGTGAAGTAAGTCAGAAAGAGAAAAACAAATACCGTATGCTAACACATATATATGGAATCTAAAAAGAAAAAAAAATGGTCATGAAGAACCTAGGGGCAGGACGGGAATAAAGACACAGACCTACTAGAGAATGGACTTGAGGATACAGGGAGGGGGAGGGGTAAGCTGGGACAAAGTGAGAGAGTGGCATGGACATATATACACTACCAAATGTAAAATAGACAGCTAGTGGGAAGCAGCCTCATAGCACAGGGAGATCAGCTCGGTGCTTTGTGACCACCTAGAGGGGTGGGATAGGGAGAGTGGGAGGGAGGGAGACGTAAGAGGGAAGAGATATGGGGATATATGTATATGTATAACTGATTCACTTTGTTATAAAGCAGAAACTAACACACCATTGGAAAGCAATTATACGCCAATAAAGATATTTTATAAAAACATGAAAAAAATTTAAAAAATAAAAAATAGAATAGATTCTCTATCGTTGGTGAAAAAAAGAAGAAAAAAAGTGACGAGTTATATTTAAGAGACACAGAAACCAAGTGAAAGAATTTGCAATGGCCCAAGTTGTAATGATTTGACCAAACAATAAATAATACAATATTGTGTTATAACCCAAATTATAAGATAAATATCCATGAGTTCATATTGACATAAGTAAGTAACTGAGTGGATGAATAGATAGATAAATAGGTAGATAGATAGACAAAGGATAAAAGACAAATCCTCTATAAAGAAAAATTCCAAATAACTTATGAGGATACTACATCTCAAGACAGTGGAGCTTTATTTTGATGCTCCGTTGTTAGGTGTATTCACACTTAGTATTGCTATTTCTTCTTGGAGAATTGACCCTCTTATCATTTATATATTTTCCCTCTTTATTTTTTATAAGATTTCTTCTTCTGAAGTCTGCATTATCTGAAATTAATATAGTTAGTATATATTTCTTTTAGAGTTTTCATGATATTACTTTCTCCATTTTTTCACTTTTAACTTTTCTATGTCTTTAAAGTATTTCTTGGACAGCATAAAATAGGTTCCTGCTTTTCTATCCAATCTGCTTTTTAAAAGTCTTTTAAATGACATGTTTAGACCATTAATATTTAGAATATTATTTATATGGTTGGATTAAAATTGTCATCATGCTGGTTTTTTATTTGTTTGTTGTTCCTTTTTTCCTCTTTTTCTTTCCTCTCTTGATTTAATTGTATAGGTTTTATGATTCCATTTTATCTTCTCTATGGAGTTATTATTCATACTTCATTAAAGCAATTTTTAGTGGTTATCCTAGATTTAAAATATAGATTTTCAGTTAATCCAAATCAACCTTCAAATAATATTATACTGCTTCATGTATAGTGTAAAGAGTTTATAATACCATACTCCCAATCCTCCCTCTCATCCTTTGTATTAATGTTGTCATGTATTTTACTTTTATATGTAGTATAAACACTACATGTTGCTACTAATTTTGTTTTTTATAGTTACCTTTTAGGAGAATAAAAATAGGAAATGAAATTTATTTTACATCTATTCCATTTCCAATGTTCTTCATTTCTTTGTATGGATCAAAGTTTCTGACTCATAGCATATTCATTCTGCCTGAAGAACTTCCTTTAATATTTCTTACTGAGTAGGTATGCTAACAAGGAATTCCCCAAATTTTTGTTTTGAGAAAGTCTTTATCCTTTATTTTGAATGATATTTTCACTGGTATATAATTCTGAGTCGGCAGATTTTGTTTTTTCTTTCAACAATGTAAAAGTATCCTTTTGTTATCTTTTTACTTGCATGATTTCTGACAAGAAGTCTGCTGTAGTTCTTATCCTTGTTCTTCTGTAGATAATATGTATTTTTTGTCTGGCTGCCTTCAAATTTTTCTCTTTTTCTCTTTTTCTTGCAGTATGAAATGTGATATGCCTGGGTGTATATTATTATTGTTTACCATTTATATTTATCCTGCTTGATGTTCTCAGAGTTTCTTGGATCTCTGGTTTTGTGTCTGCCTTTAATTTTGAAAAAAATTGCAGCCATTATTTCTTTGATATCTCTTCTGCTGTGTTTTCTATCTCTCTTATCCTTCTGGGATTTCTATTACGTGTATGTCAGACCATCTGATATTGTACCAAGCTCATGGATATTCTGTTCTAGGTTTGGGGGGAGGGGGCAGGCGAGCGTTTCACTGTTTTTTCTCGTTGTGTATGAGTTTGGGTAATTTCTACTCACTTACCTTCAAATTCACGGATTCCTTGGCTGTGTTCATCTCATCAAAGACATTCTTTGTATCTCTTACTGTCTTCCTCATTTCTAACATTTCCATTTGATTTTTAATTATAGTTTCCATCATTTCATTGACATTTCCCATCTGATCTTGCATGTTGTCTACCTTTTCCATTAGATCCATTAACATATTAATCACAATTAGTTTAAGTTCTATCTGTTAATTCCAACACATGTGTCAGATTTGAGTGTGATTCTGATTAATTTTGTATCTTTTTGGATGTATGTTTGCCTTGCCCTTTCACATACTTCTTAAATGTTTGTTGAAATCCAGACATCTTATGCAGAACAGTAGATACTGAAGTAAATAATTTTTATGCCTGGAAATGATAATGCCTTTCCTTCTACTTGGCCTCCTGTGTGGCATGTTATATTAAATCTGGTTAGAAATTCGACTAGATTTGAAGTTTGATGTTGCTGTGGTTGCCCTCAGTATACCACAGTATTCAAATTGTTCTAGTGATACCTTGTGTTTAGTTTGGTCTGGTTTGCCAAAGGTCATTTTTTCAATTGCTGTTTTCCCTGACCTTGGGTCATTCATTCTTTCATTTTATGCCCAGAGAAAATCTGTATCTTGCAGCTTTCCACTCTCTATTCCACTGTTATTTTTATTCAGTACTTGTTAGCCTGGTGGAAGAAGCGAGGAGGGATATTCCCTCGTGTTCTGATTAAGTTTCTATCCTAACAAAGCACTGTGTTCCTTGTTCGCAAAATTCTGAGCTTCACAGTTGTTCCTGCCCCTCCTCCAGCTTTAGTAATAAGCTTAGAATGTATTTCTGTCCCTCCTCCATGGGTGGAGCTTTTTTTTTTTCCTGTTCTGTTTCTCCAGTTATGTACAGATACCTACAATGAGTTATCACCAATGCCTTAAGGTAATAATTTTTGTTGTTCCATAGGGAAGGTAGGAGAGATTGGTTGGTTAGAGTTACAGTAGTGGCAACTGTTTCCCTCCCTCAGCCAGCGCCATAAGATAAGCTTTCTTAGGATTCTTCCCAATCTTCTCTGTGAACACCTCTATATTTGTAGCCCCCAGGGACTTCACACTCTCATGCTACCCTACATTCAGTCTTAGCAACTTATTTTTAAAATTCAGCAACATCTTCTAACTAGTTTAAATGGCAACCGAAGGCATCTCTCCTTGGTAAGCAAATTCTCAGGTCCTGTTTCTTGCTGTGGAGAAAACTGTGGGTACCAGTGTCTCTTCAAATTTTGACTTAGTTGGTTTCCCTGCAGCCTCACTTTTCTGATGGGTTCAATACAAGTCATTAACTTGCAGTTTGTGCAGATTTTTCTTTGTTGTAAGAGTGTCATTGGTGTTCTTTCCAGCTCTTTATGTGCCCAAATTGAAACCAGAAGCCTTGGGCTGTTTTTAAGATAAAAAGGATGGTGTCTCTGAGAGTGTTTTGTTTTCCAGCTTCCAGTTATCATTAACCTGAGGAACCCAACTCTGAAGCCTAGACATTGGGCAGCTATTGAACAAACAGTTGATGCCACCCTAGTAGACCTTGACAATCCATTAACCTTGGAGAAGCTCTCTGAGTTGCATGTTTTTGACTTTGGCCGAGAAATCCAAGACATTTCTGGACAGGCTTCTGGAGAAGCTGCCTTAGAAACAGTTCTTAAAAAGGTAAACCTGAAAAATGTGTATTCTGAAGATCAGGGAATGTAAAGGTTTTCATATTCAATGAGATCATCAACTTTTGTTTTATCTGAATGGGTTTTTCAACATTGCAGCTTTCACCCTCTCATTATCAGTTATCCTTGTGCTGTTTCCTTACATTTATATCATTATTATTGTTATCACCTCTATAAATATCTTCTTTCTGCTTAGCTTATAATCCAACAGGAACTTGATGGCAACAAATTTGCATGCTTTATATAAAGAACCACATACCAAGGAAGAGCTCTTATGCCAAAATACATTATCTTTCGAACTTACATACTAGAGAAGACTAACTATACAAAATGCTTCAAAAGCACATTGAGAAGATTTCTCTACTTAGGATATTTAACCTCCTTACCCAAAAACACACATCTTCCAACCATCTATGTAAAAAGAATTTTTTTCTTTTAATTAAAGCATGAAGTGGGAGGGAATACACATTAAAGTATCACAAATTATTCATATGTTTTAATGTTATTCAATAAAATTAAGCAAATCTTTGTCATCTAACGTAGAAGATTTTAAGAATTTTAAAGGCAGGAGGAGATTAGGGTAATTATGGAGTTTTCACTTATTTCATTCCACATGCATTTATCAAGTACCTACACACAAATGAATTGAGCTATCCTAAGACTTGAACTATTTCTAAGGTGGAGGATTCTTGGAAAACAACTGAATTTGTCGTCCTCCCTCACCGTGACTCCAAAGATGTGTTTATCCTGGGTGGCACAGATGACATACAGGTGGGTAACTGGGTTATTGAAACTTATGTTGAAGGTTCTTGTGAGACCTAGTCCTAAATATTCTGTGGGAGATTATGATAAAGGACTGAAATATGAGAATTATTAAACTAGGAAAAATCTAATTGGGAAGACAAGATATGAATATGAATAATTGACATGAATACTTGTACCTGAAATATTTAGCAAAGCAATAGATATGTCATATATATATATATAAGAGTTATAATCTTGTAGTTGATAACTGTTGAGGAATTTATAAAAGCAAAGAGATCAGTTGTGGCTGAAGTGATCAGAGAATCCTTCCTAGACCAGCGAAGTCATGCTGGACCTTAAAAATCTGGGGGTCTGATAGGCATAGATGAGAATGGAAGGCATTTTAAACCATTTAAATGAGGCAAAGAAGCATGAATGAGCATTTTAGGTTTATATCATACTAAGAAACTAAATTCACTTGAATTTTTTGAGATTGGGAGTAGATGGTCATGCTCTATTAACAACAAAAGAAGATAAATCTAACCCATGTGTTTGGAATATTCTTAGTGACTTAAAATCCAAAGGACACATTTGTTTAGTAAAAGAATCTGGGAATTATGACTCAATTTAAAAAGCAAAGTCCGCACAGAGACCTATATTCAATATCCTGTAATAAACCATAATGGAAAAGAATATGAAAAAAATGTACACATATGTATAACTGAATCACTTTGCTCTACAGCAGAAATTAACACAATATTATAAATCAACTATGCTTCAATAAAATTTTTTTTAGAAAAGCAAAGCCCTGGCCTGTTAGGGTGTACCCAGACCAGAATTAGAGGTGAAATGGCTTTGCCAGGTGTAGTCTGGAAAAGCAAGACCAGACATCACTCTGTGCAGTGGAGGGGAGAGCAGACCCAAGATGGAAATCAGTCAGTATGAGGCCAAGTGATGCCAGGTGATGGGGCTTCTGCTCTCAAGAAGTTTATAGTTTAAATAGAGCAATTAAAATCCTTTAGATTAGCAGACACATTTTTTTAAATGTACATGTTCTGCGAGGGGTGCTGTGGTGTAAGGGGAAGGAGTAGGGGAGGGGGGAGGTAGAGGGAAAACTGTCTATAATCATCCAGAGCTTGACATGAATGAGTTCACTTTCCCTCTTCCTCAAGATAATTGAGGGAAAGTGATGTTTCATTGGGTAGGGAAGGCACTTACTTTTTCAAGTTTTGAGCACTTTGAGAAATAAAGACCTGGATGACCAAATGATATAAAGAAGGTACCAGATACCTTGTAGGGGGGAGACTGGAGAAGAGTGCTGAGCTAAACAGAAATGTGTGCCATTAATAATTACAGAAACAGCCAGGATTTGACAATCAGAAGTTCCTTGGTGACATTTAAGAGAACATCATAGTGCATTGTAAGCCCTAGTGAAGAAGACAAGGAGGGGAAGTGGGTGGGTGGGAAACAGTAAGTGAGATTAAGCTGTTTATTCAAAAAGTTGGCTTTTAAATGATTTGGGATTAACAGATACACACTACTATATATAAAATAGATAATCAACAAGAACCTACTGTATATATAGTACAGGGAACTCTACTCAAAATTCTGTAACAACCTATATGGGAAAAGAATCTGAAAAAGAATGGATACATGTATGTGTGTAACTGAATCACTTTGCTGTACACCTGAAACTAACACAACAGTGTAAATCAACTATATTCCAATATAAAATTAAAATTTTTAAAGTAAAACTAAAAATAAATAAATGGGCTGTTGGAATTAAACATCTGTAATTATCTTTGAGAGCAAAAACACATGGTGTCGCATGTATTTTCTTCACCTTTCCTTAAAGGTCCTTCTTGATGACAGCACCATCAACATTGCAACCATTGCCTCATCACGTTACATTGGTCCACTGAAAACTCGAGTGGATGACTGGCAGAAACAACTTGCTTTGTTTAATCAAACACTGGTGAGTAAGGATAATTTCAATTCATGGACTCAGAGAATTGGATTTAGAAATCATTTGTTCAGTCACTTAAATATTGTACAGTTTAGATATAAGATTTAATTATTGACATTTTATTATGCTCAAAATGTAAGGAAAATGCAAATATATTGAACTCTTCTTTGCAAGACTATACCATCACCCTTGTATTAGTTATTATTGCTGTGAAACAAAATACCACAAACTTAGTGGTATAAAACAATCTACATTTATAATCCCACAGTTTCTGTGGGTCAGGAGCTCATAACTTAACTGGGTCTTATACTCAGGGTCTCACGAGGGTTCAGTCAAGATGTGGGCCAGGACTGGGTTCTCATCAGAGGTTCAACTGAGGAAGGACGTTGGCAGAAATCATTTTCTTGCAATTCCGGGACTGGAGGTTTCATTTTCTCACAGGCTGTCAACCAGAGGCCATCCTCAGCTCCTCCATGTTGCCCACAGTTTTTTTGCATGTGGACTTCCTCAACAAGACCGCTTGCTCCATCAGTCTAGCAGGGAAGAGAAAGTCTCCTGGCAAGACAGAGGTTACAGCCTTGTGTACTGTACACATAACTGTGTACATCCTGTTATCTTTGCCATATTCTCCATAGCTAGAAGTAAGTCACGGGTGACACCCACACTCAAGGGGAGAGGATCACACAAGGGCAGGAAGCCCAGGTATTGAGGCCCACCTTAAGAGTCTTGCCACAGCAACCTCATATTTACTAGACAAATACTCACTGCTGCTTGAAGTCTCCTTGGCACCCTTCCTGTCATACACACCTTCTCTTTATTTTATTCAACCTCAGATTATTCCATAACAAAGAACCCACTTACTCTGGTCTCACTTTGTTCCCATCCAATCTCTTTCTTAGACTTCATTTTTTTATCTTGATTTAATTATGTTGTGGTTTTTATATGTTCTAATATGAAAAGTTATCTGTGAAATAATAAAGGTACTAAGTAGGAAAAGGCAATTTGTTCCATCCTCATTTCATAGAGATCTCTATGGTGAATCCATCCTCTTCAATAGACACTTTTTAATCTGACGCCTGTCCAGCCTTCTGTACTGATGGCTGAGCCCCATGAAGGGAGAGACTAAATTTAGATCAAAGTAAAGGGCATGTTTCCATAGAAGGTCCTTAAAAGAAGCAGTGCTGAATAGTAGGGACCCTCCAGAGAATTAAGTGTATAGAAAGTGTGAGACCTGAAATAAACCAAGGAGTGGTTGGGACATTAGGGCTTAAGCATAGCCCCCAAATCTAGAGTGAGACGCAAGAAACCCTTTCACGGATCTCAGGCCCACACATGCGATGGCAGGAAGTGCAGAGGAACGGTGAGGTCTATAGACTTTAGATCTGACCCTGCACTTCTGCTTTCTCTGATTAACAGCGATTGTCTCTAGGAGGAAAGTGATGCGTGACTTTCTTCTTCCTCCCAGTGTTCTGTCTTTGCCACACGTTCTGTTACAAGCAGGTTTTACTTTTTTAATTGAAGAAAATGAACCATATTTCTTCTTAAAAAGAGGGAGAGGGAAGAATAATAGACATAATTGAGGCAAAAAAAAGAAACCCTTTTTTGCTAATCATTTTTATATTTGGAAATAGTAAGTCACTAAACTTACCACTTCCCAAACCTTCAGATTCCCTTAAGTAAGAATCTTGCCTCCACCTAGAGTGTCTCCTCTGGGCATTTTAATCCTCTTTCTCTGGGTCCATTCTGGTTACCACAGAGTAGTAGACTCGTTATAACTCTACTCAGTACAAAAAATGGGTTGAAATTAGGCTGAGGTGAGACTTGGACCTTTTAATGAGGTTTCATTTCAAAGGACCTGTGAGAAGCTGCCAAAAGGAAAAAGATACAGTGAATCCCCATGTAATTATTTTTAATGTAACTGTATTTTTTCAATCTGAGGTTTAAAATCTGGTAATGTCCCTATTTTTCTCCTAGGAAGAGTGGCTGAACTGCCAGAGAAACTGGCTCTACCTAGAGAGTATTTTTAATGCTCCAGATATTCAGAGGCAGTTACCTGCAGAAGCCAAGATGTTCCTTCAAGTGGATAAGTCATGGAAAGAAATCATGAGGAAGGTGAACCGGCTGCCTAACGCTCTCCGAGCAGCTACTCAACCAGGTAAAAAAGAAACCACAAAGGACTTTACAGTTATTTAAAATGTCCATCACCTGTAAGATTCTAATAAAATGTGGTACATTCAACCCTTGATTCCAGTCAGCGTTGATGACCAGGAACATTTGTAGTACATTTGACACTCTTGCTAAACAATGTGAATTGGACACTGTTGTTGTTATTTTATTACTATTAGTATTATTATTATCGTCATCATCATCATCATCTTTCAGCTCAGTTCATAGTTTTTGCACAAAAGAATCTACTTCTTTTGCTGTTTTTAGAATTGGGGGATCCTGCCACAGAGTATCAGTGATGCTTCCATCTCACAATTTAGGCTACAAAAAATACATTTACATTCAGTTGACCTATTCTGTTAAAGTTCTCACAGACTTATAACCATAAAAATTTCCACACCGTATTTTAAGTAATTCATTAAGACCACTTACGAATATTGCCACTAATGGTAATTCTAATCTCAGGGTTGAAATGTGTTTTATTTATTTTTTAAATTAATTTTTTATTGGAATATAGTTGATTTACAATGTTGTGTTAGTTTCTACTGTACAGCAAAGTGAATCAGTTATACACATACATATATTCACTCTTTTTTAGATTCTTTTCCCATCCAGGTCATTACAGAGTATTGAGTAGAGTTCCCTGTGCTATACAGTTGAAATGTGTTTTAGTAAGTTCTGTTTCTAGGGATGTGGAATCAAAGTCCTTCCGGGTGATTACACATACATGGTGATTGAACTTTACGGTTTGTATCACAGCCTCAGCAGGATTGATTGTTGTTCTGCAAATGGTAGCACATTGCCTATCCTGGTGACACGGACAGAGAGCTTCCTTGTCAAGCAGAGGCAGCCTGCTGGACTATACTCTTTGCCCAAAGACTCTTACATAAAACATAAACAGGCAGGAAAAATTCTATGGGATGATAAAATCAAAAACCTTAAAACTTTGGGGCTTCAAGAGGCTGCCCACAATCCTTGGTTCCTGGTCCCCTTCCAGTCAGAACTGCATCACTCCAGCCTCTTCTTCTGCCATCACATCTCCTTCTCTGTCTCTTATAAAGACCCCTGTGGGGAATTCCCTGGCAGTCCAGTGATTAGGACTCCTCTCTTCCACTGCAGGGGGCACGGGTTCGATCCCTTGTTGGGGAACTAAGATCCCGCAAGCTGTGCAGCATGGCCAAAAAAAAAGAAAAAAGAAAAAAAAAAGGAAAAAAGACCCCTGGGATTACACTGGGCCCACTGCATGATCCAAGATAATCTCCCCATCCTATGATCCGTAACTTAACCACATCTGCCAGGTGCCTTTTTCCATAAAAACTAACATATTCTCACGTCCTCGGGATTAGGACATGGATATATCTGAGAGATCTTTATCTTGCCTAGCACATCCACTTAATGTGCATATTCAAACCTTTTGCTGCAAAAATATTAATGTGTTTTATTACAGAGTGCTGCCCCAGTGCCAACTGGACTTTTGTTATATAATGTAACTTTTGAAATTAAAAAAAAAAAATCCAGAATACATTTGGTCCTAGGGATTTCAGATAAAGGAGTGTGGACCTGTATATATCATTTCAGGTGATGATAAAGCAGTGAAGAAAAATTAAGCAGGGTAAAGGCGCTAGAGAGTAGTTGGGGGCTGCAGTGTGTGTGTGTGTGTGTGTGTGTGTGTGAGATGAAAGGAGTTTTTTGATAAAGTGGCTTTTGAGTAGAAATCTGCAGGAATGAGGAAATGAAACAGGTTCGTGGATCTAAGGGAGGATTGTTAAAGGCAGAGAGAAGAACAAAGACCCTGCGGTAAGAGCATGCTTAGCGTACGTGACTGTCACCAAGGACGCCAGAGTGGGGTGGAGTGCAGCCCACAGGAGAGGGCTTAGGAGTGAGGCCAGAGAGGTGAGTGTGCTTGGGTGGCGGGTTGGGGATTGGATTAGGTCACTGATCACGTAGAGACTTGGAGACCATGGAAAAAACCGGATTTGATTCTCAGACAGGTGGGGAAGCCAGGCACTGTGATACACACCAAAACATCAACATCAAGTGAGACATGAATCTTGCTCCTTAAGGTGCTACAGTTTAGTGATAAAGACATAGGATGCTATTGCCACAATTTTTTTACATCTAAATATGGCAGAAAAAACAGAAGACATGAGTAAGAAAGTGACAGAGAATATGTAGTGTTTAGAGAATGGCAACTGTTTGGCTTTGGTTTGTGCACCTCCAGCCCCCAAAAGTGGGGGGTGCCAGATAAAAAGGTTTCAAATTAATTACCTGTTCATCTGTGGCAAATATCAAAATTAATGTTATTATTAAAAGTTATAGTTAACATTCTTAGCCAACCACCCCCCCCAATTTTGAGTTATTAGACCATTCTTTCATCAAATAAAACCAAAACTTTAAAAATGTTAATATCATATTTTACTTCCACCTAAAATTGTATTCTCTATTTATTTTAACACAACTTTACCAATACCTTTTTTTTTTTCAATGAACAGGACTTCTGGAGACTTTTCAAAATAATAATGCATTACTTGACCAAATTCAGAAGTGTCTAGAGGCATATTTAGAATCAAAAAGAGTTATCTTTCCAAGGTAAGTTTATAAAGCTACCAACAATATTTTTTAGTAGTTAAGAGTATCCATTAATTTGTTAGGATATATTTAAAAACAAACTATAGAATCAAAACATCAGGGAACCAAAGAGGGAAACAAGAAAGGTATTTCATAATAGCAATCCGGTTAATATCTTGATTGGGGCGTGTAAATGTCAAGGATAAATATACAATATTTGGTTTAAGTGGATAAGTACCCAAGGTGCTGGAAGGATTCTTGATCACAACATCGTTTCACTGCTGGGTGTGTATGTGTGTACCTGCATGTGTGTGTGTGTCCACAGATGGGTATGTAAAAAGTTAGAGACCTTTGTTGCCTGAGCTGGTTTCTTTAGGTTAATTGGTGGCCTAAGAGGGTTACTGTAGAAGTCGTCTAAGAGGTCATTTCACAAATTCCAAATGAAATTTTTTACTCATCCATTCATTCTAGAAACATACCAAATGTTTTGCTCAGTGATAAAAATACAAAGAAGAAAAGGCCAGATCCCCACTCTAATGGAGCTCGTGGTTAACGGGTGGATAGTTATGTAAATACACCATTTCAATATAATTATATATGACTACACTATGACTACCTGATGGTAGCAAGTGCTCCGTACTTCAGTCATTGGGGGCACATTGTACTGTAACATAGACAATATCAAAAAATGGTTCATCTTTCATGGGTTTTTCCTGTTAGATGTAAAGGAAATGGCTGTTAAGGTCTCTCCTAGGACAAGCACTGAGTCAGCCAGGGTTAGGTGCTTATGTGGGTTGCTTGGGTAAGAGGGGTTGTTGCTGGGTACCAGGACAGGGTATGTGTGTGCACAAGATATCCAAGAGCTGGGAGATTTGATTGAGTTTAACAGATTCAGGCAACATGGGAAAAGACAGAAGAGTTTGAGGTTTGGAATGTGCCTTTTATTTCACTCTTAAATCAGTGGTCCGTAACTTGAGTCTACCAAGACCAGAGAAAATCTGTACACTGTTTTGATCTTTAAAGAAATCTGGACACAAATTTACCTGTGATAATATTGAACACCAAAAATCATCAGCTTTTATTTTTCCTTTTGTTTGGAATTACATCAACTAGGTCTACAGTGTTTATTATGTCAGGAGGCTCTGTACACCACTGATTTCATGCTCCAAGCCTTAATGAAGGCTTACTATGAGCCATGGACCAAGTTAGGATCTGGGGACACAAGGTGAATATAACACTGTTCCTTCTCCCACAGGGCTCATAGTCCAATCTTGACAGTTATCTGTTTCATTAGTTGAAAGGAGGCAGGGGTACAAATTATTACCATATGTGGTATTTTAAAGAAGCAAGACTAATAGGGTGCAACCCAAAACATCTTTATTTCTAATGACAGCCTCTGTATTCCCTACTAGGGGCTAGTTTCTTCCTGTCCCTGGCCAAAATCTTGAGCAGGTCTCATGAATTTTCTGGTCATTCTCTGATAATAATACAAAAAGTTCTCATTACCTTAACCCATTAAATGATCTATAATAATCAAAACTCTGAACTTCTTTCAAAGTGAAAACATCCCCTTCTCTGGCGTAGCCTGTTGCAAAGCTGAAGGCTTTAGTGATGATGAGGATGTGTGTCATCAACCCTCCCCACTTCCTATTAGGTTTCTGAGGTCTCCAGTTTGGGGGCAGGAAATGGAGGAGAGGCGAGACGGCAGGAGAAGCCTGACTTGGCTGGTACCCAACTGGGCCCCTCTCTCACGTGGGGCCTTCCACGTGCTAATGGGATCCCTCCAATCCCGAGGGATCTTTCATAGGCAGCTTCCTCTATAGGAGTGAAGTGTCTTCTCCAGCCAGACCCTCATCCCTCTCTCTCATCCCTGGACATCCAGGTGTGCCCCTTCTCCAGTTGTTTTTCCTAGGGTATCTTCATGTCTCCAAATGGCCCTGTTGGGCAGTATCTAAGAAAATCCCAGGCAGAATCACACCAGCATGGCCCACACGTGTGTAGTCACAGAACCAAATAAGGTTCCTGCAGCCACCCATTCATCTATTCAACAAATTATGTATTGAATACCAGGTATATGTGAGGTACAAGGCCAGATTCTAGGGAAAACAAGTAATATATCTTCACTCTCGGAACTCAAAGCCAAGTAACAGACATACAACCAAATCAGTATCTTAGCAAGTGCTAGCATCTTTACAGTTTTTATGAAAAATATCTACCTTTTATGTGCCAGGCACTAATTCCAGATGTTTGAGATGCATCCACACTAATCTTTATAAAAATCATATTTAGAGACACGTGGCCTCCCAGACCCAGACCCATGGGATAGAGGTCCAGGAAATCAGTGTATGGGGAAGAGATGTGGCTAAGGGATTTATCTTTCATGTCCATATAAGGCTTTGCTTCAGTTTCAAGTTACATTTTTAAGTATATTCTTTAATCTAGATTTTACTTCTTGTCAAATGATGAGCTTCTGGAGATTTTGGCCCAGACACGAAATCCCCAAGCTGTGCAGCCACACTTAAGGAAATGCTTCGACTCCATTTCAAAGCTCGAATTTGCTCTAATGCCTCCAACTGAGGGAAGAATTCCTGGCATGGATGCAGAGCCAGAAAAGATTTACACTAATGATATTTTAGCGATGCTGTCACCAGAGGGAGAAAGGGTAAGGGCTTTTTGTTTATAATTCTTCATGCGTAAACTTTGTTACTCTTCTAGGGTGGAGGGTAGAGCTTTATTCATCGTCATGCTAAGCATTCATCAAGTGCTACTGTGATCTGGTCTTCTGCTGGCTTAGCAATTTCAAAGATAATCAAAGATAAAATTCTTGCCCTCGAAGAACTCAAAGACAGCAGAGACATAGTCAAACAATTGAAAGGCCCCACAGAAAATGCAGTAACAGAGACTGTGCTCTGTTCTTGGGAACAGGGTGGAAAGTACTGGAGCCAGGTCTTAACTCTCCATAAGGGGCACGAGAGTAGGGTGGTTAAGAGCTGGTTCTACTGCCGGGACACATGGATTCCACTCCCAATCTTTAACCTCATCTGTAAAACAAGGATTAGTAATAGTGCCTGATTAATGAGTTGCTGGGGATTTTCAAGTGTGTATGTAAATTACTTAGAACAGTACTGAGCAGGTGCTATGAAGTATTAGTTGTCACTGTTTGGCAGCAGCCTCTCCAGGGCCCGGCACAGTGCCTGTAAACACCAAGCAAGAGAATGCATTAGCAGACTGTGGGGAATCAGGTGACCGCACAGAGGAGAATCACACATACACACACACAGGCAGCCAAGGAAGGTGGAGAGGAGACATGGGAGGGACAGCATTCCATACAGAGAAATTGTGCAGGGAAATGCCAAGGATTTCAGTCCAGGTAGAGCACAGTAGTGTATCTATGGGATTGGAAGGAGCCCATAGACACTTTACGTGTCCTACACATGCACCCAATGCTCATAGCAGCATTATTCACAATAGCCAAGACATGGGAGCAACCTAAGTGTCTACCAACAGATGGATGGATAAAGAAGACATGGTATATGTATGCAATGGAATATTACTCTGCCATAAAAAAGAATAAAATTTTGCCATTTGCAACAACATAGGTGGACCTGGAGGGTTTTATGCTAAGTGAAATAAATCAGACAGAGAAAGACAAATACTGTATGTTTTCACTTATATATGGAATCTAAAAAGTAATACAAACTAGTGAATATAACAAACCAGAAACAGATTCACAGATATAAAGAACAAACTAGTGGTTACCAGTGGGGAGAGGGGAGGGGGGAGGGGCAAGATAGGGGTAGGGGATTAAGAGTTACAAACTACTATGTATAAAATAAATAAGCAGCAAGGATATATTGTACAGCACAGGGAAATACAGCCATTATTTGTAACTACTTTAAATGGAGTATAATCTATAAAAATATTGAATCATTATGTTGTACATGTGAAACTAATATAATATTGTAAATCAACTGTACCTCAATAAAGAAATTTTTTTTACTTGTCCTAAATTGATCCTCTTGCAAAAGAATTTGTTCATCACTAGTGCAAAAGAGAAAGGAGAAGACCTAGGCTAGGATCCAGGGAAAACATGACACTTAAAGGGAGGGTAGAAGAAGGACAGATGCAGGAGCCCAGACAACCAGGGCAGTCAGGTCATTGGTAGTCCAAGAAATAAATGTGAAAAGGGCTGTAAAGCGTCGATTGGACTGGATGATTGGGAGAGCACTGGTCACCTTAATGACCTAAACAGATTTAGAGGAGTGGTTGGGGCCAAAAATCAGATGGCAGGAAGTAAGGAAAAAAAGTGGAGGAATTCATTTAGTGCACATAAACTCCTCTTTCCGGGAGTTGGCTCCAAAGGGAAGCAGTGAAATAAAGCACCAAGTGGGGGGTGAGAGGCGGAGGGGGAGGGGCGGTGTAAAGAAAGGTGCTGAGTGGGTATCAGTAGAAGTGCCAGTGTTCATGTTCAGGCTTCCATGTTTACCTAGCTCAGGGTTCCGTTAAGATGTACACAGGATGTACAGCCTACATGTTATCACGGTCTGATTATCTTCCAGGTGAGCCTGGGGAAAGGCCTCAAGGCCCGAGGCAATGTGGAGGAGTGGCTGGGCAAAGTGGAAGAAGCCATGTTCACGTCTCTGCGTCGCCTGTGCAAAGCTGCCATCGCTGACTATCTGGGGAAACCGAGGACAGTATGGGTGATCGCCGGCCACCCTTCTCAAGTAACTTACACTGCTTAAGTCTCCGCCTCTGGATCCTGTTTGGGTGAGATGCATCACACACTGAAGAAAGATGTTTCCATGCAGGTGATCCTGACCATTTCTCAAATCATGTGGTGCCGCGATTTGACAGAGTGTTTGGAAAGAGAAGACGGTAACCATTTAGAGGCCCTGGAAGCTTTTGAAAAAGTAAACTTTGAGGTGAGATTACGGCAGGGTGGCATCGAACATAGCACTGTGCCAGATAGTCGCAGTGGCTTTTATTGGAGTGGTTAATGCAAATTCACTACAGAAATTGTAAGCCTCTGACATGACATCCAAAGCTTTGGGCTTCTCACTAAAACTATTTCTGTTGAAGTTTTCTCAGTGACGCTGCCCTGATGTTTGAGTAGTATGTATATGAATACTATTAAAAATAGAAGAAAAGCGTAACTCAAGAGGAAAATGTCAGGATTATAATGGTTTGCCACCTTTAAGAAGAAATGTTATCCTGGGTCCTGATATCTCTCCTAGAAGTGGATTCAATCCCGGAAAACCACAGGATTTGTGCCATTTCTATTCTTAGGCCCAACATGTGCTTTTCTACTGTTTTATAGAAGCCTCAGGCAACTATCAATAAATAATTGAATGAACTAAATACCATTCTACACAAATTTTTGAGCTATTGTTGGGAAATGCAACTTTACAGCCAGGCCACATCTTTAACTCCAAATTCAATTCTACTTCCAAGCAATGTTGCATTTTTGAAGACTCACCCTTAAAACAGAAAAAGGAGGAAACAACTTTCTTGAAATAGGAAAAAACCTCTTTCATGAAGGTCCTCGATAGAATTTCAACTCAAAGAGCCCCAGATAAAAGACTCGCTATGGAAAGTCCCATTGACCTCTTTGTAGAGGTGGCCCCTGATCAGGGTCAGCCTGAGTGAAAACTCAGCACAACAGTTCAAGGCCTTCAGAGGCACTGCCCTTCTCTGAAAAAGATTTAACCATTTATGTGAAAATCAGGAACTCAGTCTATCAAAAAATGCTTTCGTTTAATCAATCATTGGCTTGGTTTAAATGCTCAGGATTTCTGATTATTCCCCCCTCCCCACCAAAAAAAAAAAAAACCACCAAAAAACCTATCCCTGAAAATGAAGAGTACTACCTTAATCACATTTGATTTTTAGGGAGAACCGTCTTCTCTAGAGACATCATCACATGGTGGTTAAGAGCACTGGGCTTTCCTTGAGACAAATGTCTACTCAAGTGTAATTTTTGCTACTTTATAACTATGTCAATTTCCTTTACCCTCTGTGACCCTCAGTTTCCTCTAATGTGAAACTGGGGTAAAGATTGTATTGTACTTCACAGAAGCCTTATAGGAATTAAATAAGTTAAAATGTTGTCCTGGGTCACAGAATTACAGATTCTTACTAAATTTGGAATAGACATTTGTCAAAACTATCTAATTTTATAGGTATCTAATTTTATAGATAGTTTCGAAAAGTGCCTATTCCTAATTTAATAGTAAAAAGATATATATGTAAGCTGATTTTTGAAAATTATATATCACTTTTTTTTTTTTTTTATTTTTAGAGATTAAATGCCCTGGCTGCAATAGTCCGAGGCACTCTTCCTAAATTACACAGAAACATCATAACTGCCTTAATTACTATTGATGTACATGCAAGAGACATAGTCACTGAACTTGTTCAAGCCAAGGTAACTCTTTCACTTAAATAAAATCATATATTTCTTTCTGAAATTAATGCATCTAATATGTGTATCATTGTCATCACTTATGTAGGTAGAGGTAGTTGAATCCTTTGACTGGCAGAGACAACTGCGCTATTATTGGGATATAGACCTGGACAATTGTGTGGCAAGGATGGCGCTCTCTCAGTATACTTATGGCTATGAGTATTTGGGTGCATGCCCAAGATTAGTTATTACTCCTCTCACGGTAAGTTACTGATCATTTAGGTTCATTACTGCTTTTTCCCCACCAAAATAGTTCTGAAAAGTTTCCTTCTACCATTAACCCTTGAAAGGACTTGCCATGAATACATCTTTGTAAAGCAGAGATTTGTGCTTTTTGATCATGTGCCTGGATTTTTTAGTATATTTCAATTGCTATAGAACCTTTCATAAAAAAATAATGACCCTCCTGCTATAGAAAGGAAAGGACTTATGAATTTGTGGCCAGAGTCAGTTCCTTCAATAATGACAATTTATCAATTTCTTCAGGATCGCTGCTACCTTTGCCTCATGGGGGCTTTGCAGCTTGACCTGGGAGGCGCACCAGCTGGTCCTGCTGGCACGGGGAAAACTGAGACTACCAAAGACCTTGCAAAAGCTCTCGCCATCCAGTGTGTGGTCTTTAACTGCTCCGATGGTTTGGACTACAAGGTACGGTCCTGGCATCTGAACACTAACATTAAGTGTTTTATGTGGCTTTCTCTATTTGCAACATGACATAACAAAAGAAGGAGAGAAAGGGGTGATGGCAAGCTAGGGAAAACTAGTGGGGCAAGGAATGATTAAAGTGGAATAAATAGAGCAAGGGAGGAGAGTCAACACAAGGCAATCCGAGTGGGCCAGGTAGGAATCAAGGCCAGGGGAAGATTGGTCAAATGGTGGTAAGATTAAAGACCTGTTCATGTCAGTAGGTAGAAAGAGAGGAGATGAGATACAAGACAGAATAGCAGGGAAATCTAGGAACAAGGAATAAGCTTACAGGAAGAGATGAGCAATTCAGAGTTACGTATTGAAAATGAAATATGTAGGAGGTGAGAATTCACGGTAAGATTTTTCATTGAGTAGTTCTCAGAGTTTTTCACTCTTAAAAATTATTGAGACCTGGGACTTGCCTGGCAGTCCAGTGCTTAAGACTTCACCTTCCAATGCACGGGGTGCGGGTTTGATCCCTGGTCGGGGAGCTAAGATCCCACATGCCTCACGGCCAAAAAACCAAAACATAAAACAGAAGTAATATTGTAACAAATTCAATAAAGACTTTAAAAAATGGCCCACATCCAAAAAAAAATCATAAAAAAAAATTATTGAGACTTCCAAAAAGTTTTTGTTTATATGTATGGATTATATCTATTAATATACACCATGTTAGAAATAAAAATTGCATTTAAAATATTGGGGGGGGACTTCCCTGGTGGCGCAGTGGTTAAGAATCCGCCTGCCAGTGTAGGGGACACAGGTTCGAGCCCTGGTCCAGGAAGATCCCACATGCCGCGGAGCAACTAAGCCCGTGCACCACAACTACTGAGCCTGTGCTCTAGAGCCCACGAGCCACTACTGCTGAGCCTGCACTCCACAACTGCTGAAGCCCATGCGCCTGGAGCCTGTGCTCCGCAACAAGAGAAGCCACCGCAATGAGAAGCCCACGCACTGCAACAAAGAGGAGCCCCCGCTTGCCGCAACTAGAGAAACCCTGCACGCAGCAAAGAAGACCCAACACAGTCAAAAATAAATAAATAAATAAATTTTAAATAAATAGCCTTTCTTTTAAATAAAGTGAAATAAAAATAAAAATATTTATTTGTTTTAAAATAACCATAATAAATTCATTACATGTTAACATAAATACACGTTTTGAGAAAAATAGCTATTTTCCCAAACAATTATAAATAGAGTATAATCTATAAAAATATTGAATCACTATGCTGTATACCTAAAAGTAATGTAATATTGTAAATCAACAGTACCTCAATAAAAAAAGTTGATGAGGATAATTCTTTATAGAAGAGTCACAGCTAATACATGCAGAGGGATAACATTAGAAATTACTATTTTGCAAACTCTAAAAAATTAGTAGATCTGGTAATGATCATCTTTGCTAAAACCACATTAAAAGATTAATTGGAAGGTTTGTAATGGATGGATCAGGCTAATTATCCATTGGTCAATCAAAACGTCACTGAATTTGAGACAACCAGGAAACATGTATCTTCTGCTTTGGTACACAATCTGAATTATTCCTGTTCAGAAATTTTTAAACCTCAAACTAATGAATTTAATTAAGTGTCTAGATTTAAATACAGTTTTCAAGAAGTATATAAGGTAGAGAAACATGTTAACACCACAAGAATTCAATCAGCCAAATATGGAATGCAAGAAATTCCACAGGGAAAATAACCTATAGACTTTTAAAAAATAAATTGCATAAAAGGAGGAGGATGCAGAGAACTGTTATAAATTTAAAGAGATTAAAAGACACATTAACCGTAAAATAGCTAGCTAGTGGGAAGCAGCCGCATAGCACAGGGAGATCAGCTCGGTGCTTTGCGACCACCTAGAGGGGAGGGACTGGGAGGGTGTGAGGGAGACGCAAGAGGGAGGAGGTATGTGGTTATATGTATATGTATAGCTGATTCACTTTGTTATACAGCAGAAACTAACACAACATTGTAAAGCAATTATACTCCAATAAAGATGATAAAAAAAAAAAAGACACATTAACCAAATGCAGTGTTTGGACCTTGTTTGCATCCTTATCCAACTGTAAAAGGATCATTTTAGGACCATTGCAGAAAATTGAACATGAACTGGTGTTAGATGACATCAAGGAATTACTTGGGTTTTGGTAAAACCAATTACTTGATTTTTGTTTGAATGTGTTAATGGTATTGGTTTGGTTTTTTTGTTTTGTTTTGTTTTTAGGTTCTTACACATTACAGAATCTGTGATGAAATACTAATGATGTCTGGGGCTTGTTTTAAAATACTCCAACAACAGCATAAAGTGTTGGAAGTATTTTAAAAAGAGCAGAATGTTGATGATTGTTAAACTGAGCACCTTCTTTTACCTCCTGTGTATGATTGAAATACTCTGATACAAAAAGTTCTTTTAAGTTCTTTTAAAGTATAAAGCATCAAAATTAAAATGGCAGAAATAACTCCAAAAATTCTTTTTTAATGGTCAATCAATTGCTACACAATTAGTGTCTTTCAAAAAAGGGGTGGGGGAGAAATTAGCCCCTGACCGCTATCAGCTGAGAGCTGGCCTGGTTCAAACAGCCTCTGTGCTTCTCTAGTTGGACTCAAACAGTTTCATAGACCACCAACATCAGACTTGGTCACTTTGTGCCCACGATGCCATGAGACAAAAACCACACCATAATCAAATCTGAGAACAGACACAAACAAGAACTCTGTCCAAACCACAAAAATGACCGAATATCCTCCTCTCTCCACTAACCGGAGTAACTGCTACATCTTTACTGACACCTTGAGCCACGCTGCCCTATAGACTCCTAGATAGATGTTATTATGACACCCATCAGAGAATCACCCCAACTTTCTGCCAACAAAAATTTAGAGTGTCGTGGTGTCCCCAAAAAGACATGTTCAAGTCTCAATGGCTGATAACCTGTAAAGCTGACCTGATTTGGAAATAGGGTCTCTGCAGATATAACCAAGCTAAGCTGAGGTCTTACTGGACCTGGATGAGCCCTAATCCAATAACTAGTGGATTTGTAAGAAGAGGAAAATTCGGTTATAGACACACAGAGAGGAGAAGCCCATGTGAATATACACAGGAGGTGAGCCAAGGAACACTAAGCATTGGCTGCAAACATGAAAAGCTATGAAGAGACGAGGAAGAATACTCCCCTAGGACTTTCAGAGTGAGTATGGCTTGGCCAACACCTTGATTTTAGACTTCTAGACTCCAGAACTATGCAAGAAAAAATTTCTGTTGTTTTAAGCCACACAGTTTACAGTCATTTGTTACAATTGCCCTTCAAAACTAATACATAGAGCAATACCCT
The DNA here is from genome assembly GCF_028023285.1 of Balaenoptera ricei. NCBI lineage: Eukaryota > Metazoa > Chordata > Mammalia > Artiodactyla > Balaenopteridae > Balaenoptera > Balaenoptera ricei. The sequence continues at coordinate 16,681,221 of NC_082651.1, read as the reverse complement.
GCTTCATTGAACCTTCCTCAAACTTTCCTATAAGAAATCCTTCTAATGTTCTTTTACTGAGACATCTCATGGTTTCCCATGGTCTGTGGTCTCCCTTATTGCAATAAGCAATAAACTCAATTTTTTTTTAACATGGATGAGTTCCAGTGATCTTAAAGCTATGGGCATTGACTGCAGGCATGCTATAGGGGGATAAATTTTAGCAAAGAGCCCATATTGAAGACAAAGATCTGGAATTTTTTAAATTGAGATGTAATTGACATATTATATTAGTTTTATGTGTACAACATAATGATTTGTTATATGTATATGTTCCAAAATGATTACAGTAAGTTTAGTTAACGTCCATCACCACCAATATGTTTTCTATGTCTTTGAGTTCATGTTTTTTTTTTAGATTCCACATAGTAGTGATATCATACAGTATTTGTCTTTATTTGTCTGACTTATTTCACCTAGCATAATGCCCTCGAGGTCCATCCATTACATATTGTCACAAATGTGATATATATATCACAGCACATTTTATTTATCCATTCATCCATTGTTGGAAACTTAGGTTGTTTCCATGTCTTGGTTATTGTAAATAATGCTTCAATGAACATGGATGTGCAGATATATTTTTGAGTTAGTGATTTTCATTTTCTTTGGATAAATACCCAGAAGTAGAATTGCTGAATAATATGGCAGTTTTGTTTTTAATTTTCTGAAGAACCTTCATTCACTATGTTATACAGCAGAACCTGCACCAATTTACATTCCTACTAACAGTACACAGGGGTTCCCTTTTCTTCACATCCTCACCGCACCTGTCATTTCTTGTCTTTTTGATAATGGACATTCTAACAGGTGTAAGGTGATGTCTCATTGTGGTCTTGATTTGCATTTCTCTGATGATTAGTGACATTGAGTATATTTCAGGGTACCTGTTGACAATTTATTTATGTGTCTTCTTCAGAAAAGTGTCTTTACCCATTTTGAAATTGGTTTGTTTGCTTGTTTTCCTATTGAGTTGTATGATGTCTTTATATATTTTAGATATTAACACCTTATCAGATATATGATTTGCAAATGTGTTCTTCTATTCCTTAGGTTGCCCTTTCATTTTGTTGATGGCTTCCTTTGGTGTACAGAAGCTTTTCAGTTTGATATAGTCCCATTTGACCTGGAATTTTCTTCTTTTAAAACTTCTGTCCCATTAATATCCCTTTAAAATGTCTTCCTGTACCCCCCACCACCTGGGGAATGAAACCATTGCTCTACAATATGAAGGAGTTCCTCAGCTTTGTCATCCAGAATACCAGCTTGGTCTTTAGTCTTATCCATTCTGTTGTTTAGTCCATCTATTTCATTTTTGTAATCTTGACTATAATATAATTAATTTCCAGGGATTATTTCTTATCTCTCACCAATTCTTTCTTAGAGCATCTTGTTTTATGATAGGAATGAAATTTCCTCTAAAATCTCTCTGAGGGTTCCATTTGAATTTTTAAATTTTTTCTTTTGTTCTCCAAATTACCTCCATTTTCTTCAGGGTTGCTCATTTAGTTTATTCTTCTTCTCTCTTCCTTGATGTTGATGTTTCTCAAATGTGTGTTGACTTTTACTACTTAGTTCTTAAGTGAGGACTGAGTTGATTAGTGAGAACAACTTGTTTCCTCAAAAGGCCCCTGCCTTAAATGAGAAAGCTCCCGTGATCTCTATGGGAGTGTAGGATGTTTGGTTAGCATGCTTAACCATACAGTGTGTGGGCATGGGCAGCCAGGAAGCCAGAAACATTTTATAAATGCCAAAATAATAAGGATATTTCTTCTAGTAGTGAAGTTAATTGGGTTTCACTCTTGGATGGAGCTGTCTATCCTTTTGACTCTCAGTTGAGTAAAATGGAGGTCTGAAATCATCTATCTTTTTTTATCTCTGCTTTCCTTATCTCCCAAGCCTAATGTCTTCTTCCAATATCTCCTTATAGCTCCCAAAGACAGACCTCCCCCTTTCTCTACAAGGCAGTCCTTGGGTTTTAGGCTGGAGGGAGAGTGTCAGCACTGCCAGCCTTAAGAGCCCTGTTTACTCTACTTGGAATAAGGAGAGGGAAGGACAGAGAAGGGAAGGACCCACAAACCTGATCATTCCAAGTATTCATCTTTGGCTAATTCCCAAGGATCACCCTGGGACCTGTGTCTGCTTTTCTTGCATGTATTGCTGTTGGGTTCGGAGTTTCTTGGAGACTCCCCTGAAGGGCAATTCTTCCTTCCCTCTGTCTTGGGCCTGCATTCTGCCCTTCTCAGTTGAGTAAACTGTATCTATGTACTTTCCATCTTCCAAGATTTTTTTCAAAACTTTCTTCCTGCTGCTGGTTTCCCTTCCCATTATACTTTCATCAAGCAGGTACAGGAATAAGTGTAGATACAGAAATGGAGAGAGTTCTACCTTTCTGTCATTCATGGGCATTTAGGAGGAAGGGATGGTAGCAGTATATGCTCAGTTGACCATCTTGAAACAAAAAAACAAAAAAACATTAGCTCTATTTTTAAAGAGATAGAGATGGTATAATGCAATAGTTGTACAAATGCTTAACCCAAAATTCAAGTCTCTAAAGGAACTTTCCTCTGTAGATAGCCACAAGTACATATTCATTCTCCTCCACCATTAAGATTCTGCTGTAGAAGAAATTAACAACCATTACATTACCCTGTGCAGCTGTGCTTCTGCTCAGTGGTTCCTGTTTGTTGTCTGCCATGTGTAGTACCTGGTAAAGATGATGAAAGCTTCTACCAGTAACGTTTTTCAAGGTTTTCTTAAGTCATTAAGTGTGTCTATTCTAGGTGTTAGTTTCTTTGGGAACCTGTGAAGTATTTACATAGGTGAACAGAGGTTATGAAAAAGTAAGAAAATTGGTCAGATTGTCATTTTATTTAAAAATAAAAATTAGCTTCAAATCATTTATAGAGAAGACAAAAAGATATTTCCTCTTAGAGAAAGGTGTTAACTTCTGACATAAGACCAGGATTCACATAAAACCATTGTTGATTTCCAGATACCACCTATTTTCCTTTTACTATTTCAGCTCAAAATTTAACTTTTGAAGGAGTTCAACTCTACAATATATAGTTGAATGTATTTTGATTTCAGATGATGGGGCGCTTTTTCAGTGGTCTGGCACAGTCAGGGGCCTGGTGCTGCTTTGATGAATTTAATCGAATTGACATAGAAGTTTTGTCAGTCATTGCACAGCAGCTCATTACCATCAGGAATGCCAAAGCTGCAAAGGTAAGGCACTGGTCAGTTGTCTGTGGAGATCACGTTTCTTAAGTTCATAATGAATTTACGGCATGTTGCATCTTAGGAAGGACAGTGCTAACTTTAGCCTATGTATTCCAAGTTTCTAGTGTCATTGGTGAGTATTACAGCAACGGGACTTTGCTGGATGAATTAATTGCTCATCCAGGCAACACAGAGAAACAACTGTATGGCAGACATTGTGCTGGGACCTGAGGATACAGAGTTGGTGAGACTCAGTCCCTGCCCTCATGGAACCTTGTTCTTCCCACCCTCAACACACGTGCACATGCACACACACACACACTCTTCTACTCCCTGTCCCTTTCTCCTCCACCTCCTCTTTTCCTCCTCACCTTTCTTATTCTTGCCTTTGACATATACTTCTCTGCTAAGTTTCTCTAATGCTGCCTCTTCTAGGCTCTACTGCCTTCCTCATGGCCCCTAGTCTCAGCCTATTGCTGGTAGAAAAATGAGAGAAGAGTCCTGGAAAACCCAGGCGGACCTTGACTCTCCAGAACTCACTGGACTGGAAAAACCAAGGAGTGTAGGGCCAGATGAAGATATTAAAATGGCCTCACTATTTAAAATCTGATTTAACCCATATGAGCATGTTCCTGGAGAAGGGTTTTGTACTGGGAAGGTGATGGCAGTGAAGGATGGGACCAAGTCCCCTACTGCTCTGTGTTGACCTTGTGAGATTATGTCATGAGGTCACCAAAGGGCAGAATGATGCTCAGCCACTACAAACCAGAACAGCCTTGCCAGTTGTTTAATATTTAAAAAGTCACTGCCCCGAGCCCCTGGAAGGTCCCCACCATTAACTTGGCACCTACCTGAAAAGTCTCAGACCTCCTCAGGAGCCAGCCACAAGGGTTCATCCTGACCTACCAAGGGGGCCTCTGGACCCAGCTCCTGCTCTAGGGACAGGGGCCATTCTCATCGGAAAGTGCCCTGCTAAAGAGCTGTTAAATATTTTATCGCCTCTGCAAAAAAGCATATTATAGAACAAGTAAAAAGAAAGCAGAAATTGGACTTTTACCAGCTACTAAATTGTACACGTCATTGTACTTTACACTTATTTCATCTTCACACCAAACCAATGTGAAGTAAGCGTTTTCCCAAGCTACAGGTCAAAAGATTCAGAGAAATTAAAACATTTCTGGGAACAACATAGAACCAAGACACACATCTAAATCTGTGTGACCGTGAGGTCCATGCTCCTCCAACTACACACCCTCCGGGGGCCCGCATTAAAATCAGGGACCACCAGATATAACATAATGTCAGTCATCACCATCCTGAGTGCTTAGCATGCTTAGCAAAGCCTGGGGAGCAAGGGAGAAGGAACCAGAGAGAACGCAGGCAGCCTTGAAGCATTGCCAACTGGAGGGCAACCATGTGAGGTGAAAGGAAGGTAGGAGGACATCTGAGACTAACCAAATCTCACCCTTGACTTTGCCAGTGGTCAGATGAGATAGTTGGAGTAGAATATGCCCCCTAGAATACATGAAGAAACTAAAGCACAGCAATTTACAGGTTTGAATAACACAAAAGCCATTTAACAGCAGCAGGACCAGGGTCTCCAGTTGTGCGGTCCAGCACTTTCTCCTCCAGGCTATGACACATCACCCCAGCTCCATCATGGTCTTCCCCTGTATTCTTTGTGACTGAATATAGTGCCTTCATCCAGTCACCCACCTAGAATCCTGGAATTCATCTTGAATTTTTCCCATTGCCATCAACCCCAGAATCTAAGCCATCACCAAGTCCATTCAATTGTATCTCCTAGATCTCTCTCATCTCCAAGAAGAACTCCCTAATTCTGGCTCTCCTCATCTCCCCAGTAACACTTCCTACTGGTCCCCATGTCTGTGGTTTGTCTAACCTGTCCAATGCCATCTTTGGTCCTATTACTCTGCTCAAAACTCTCTGTTTCCGCCCATCCATGGAACAAAATCTAAATTTTTTAGCCAAGCATGCAAGATTTATGATGCTCAGGCCCCAGCCTACTGACACTTTCCTCCTAGAACTTTACCCTGAACTTTTCCCTGAACATGTTCCCTGAACATGCAATGTTGTTTCTTGTTCTTGCTCCCTTTGACTGGAATGGCTGCCCTGTTCATCTATGGGAAATGCCCTCTTCATTCTCCGGGTCTCACATGGGCTTCCCTGCTCCTCCTATGAGCTTTGCTCCCTGCGGGCTCTGCACACACCTCCACTGTAGCATCGATTGCACTGCATGGTCATGGTCCTAGGTCTAACTCTACACAACAAGCCCAGGAGCTTCTCAAGGGCTCTGTATGCCCCTTCCTAACCCATTGCCTACCTGACACAGATGCTCAATGGTTGTTTGCTGTTGAATGAAAGTGAAGGGGTAATTCCAATGACTCTAACAGTGGGGCCTCAACCACTCAAGGACTAAGATCAGATTCGAATTTCTTAGGGATTCCAGAAAGTAGTGATGGAGAAGGTTTAGTGGCCATTAAATCTAAGTTGAACTGAGGAGTCTCAGCAAAAGATGTTGAGGCCTAGAAGATTACAGGTCTGGGCCAGGAAGGCGGAGACACCTGGGGCAAGGCAGGGGCAGGAAGGCAGAGAGCAGGAAGCACGTAACCTGGAAGAGATTGGGAGTGGGTAGGACAGAATCAGGAGGGAAACATTCCCAACAGCAGGATTCAGTAGTCTTTGCTTGAATGCATGTTACACAAGTTTTGTACTCGAGTAGTAATTATGGGAAAGAATTTACAAATGTCAGGGGACGTGTTAACTTACATTTTCTCTTTCCCTTCAACAGCTCTCTAGATTCATGTTTGAGGGACGGGAAATAAAGTTGGTTATGACTTGTGCAGCCTTCATCACAATGAATCCTGGATATGCAGGCAGAACCGAGTTGCCAGATAATTTGAAAGCCCTGTTTAGACCCTTTGCGATGATGGTTCCAAATTATGCCTTGATTGCAGAGGTGAGCTTCACATTATAAAGCAGCAAAAACTTAAGCTTATTTCTTTTATTTAGTATTTGATTCTATTGTGGTAGAAAGTTTCCCTTATGAATGCAGTCTAGCCAAGTTTATACAGTATCGTTTCCTCTTAAGTGTGTAGATATGATCGTTACCACATAGAATGTTTTGTTCTCTGTGTGTGTGTGTGTGCATGTGTGTTTGTGTGTATGTGTGTAACTGCTATATCCCTAAAGCCCAGGATCGTATCTGGAATATAGTAAGCCCCCAAAACTGGAATGAATAAGTAAGCTTAATTAACCAGTTCATTGGGGTTCATCAGTTTGTTTCTAGGAATTAAAATGTCTAGATTATTCTAAAAAGACTGTATTATTCTCACTTCTCTTGCTGCATTATTTTTTTTAATTAGAGTCAAGGGATGTTAAGTAAAAGCAATACTAATCACTAATGATGGAGGGCAGGGATTTGTTTCTAGTCTGTATCAACTTAGTCAAAAAATAGCAATCATTAATAAGCTAATTATTTATGATTGTATTTGTTCCTTCTGTATCTATCTAGGAATCTTTCTATTTAAACATTTTTTGTTTCTTCATACTAGTTAACACCCAGTGTATTTAAATTTTATATGTATTTTTCTTGGCACTTTTTACCGAGGTATAATTTATATATAGTAAAGGGCACAGATCATAAGGGTACAACAGAGTGAATCCTTACACATGTATTCACCTGTGTGATCACCAAGACCAACATATAGGATGTTTACAGGACTCTGGAAGGCCCCTCATGCTCGGTGCTATATTTCACAGCAAGGGATGCTACCCTTTTAGAACGGAGCTTCTCAGAAAGCACATATTACTCCTGTGGCTGATAAATTCCTGACAACAGCTAATTTAAAATATTCCTCTACATGAATTAAAAGTAATTGCCTAAGAATAGAATAGACCACGCCAAATCTTATCATTAGAAAAAGTACAACTTTTATTAGTATAATGCATACAGCATCTCATGAGTCCCCCAGTGTCCTCTGTGGGTAAGGTGGGGTGGTGGGCAGTTAAAGCAGGTGGCTTCTTCACTCCAGACCACTCTCTGGACAGGACAGTAAATGAATTGCTCATTGTCCAAAGCTGGTAGGAAGAAAACCAGGTTTGGAACTCAGTCCAACATTGTGTTCACATCTCACGTTTTGTCCTATTGTTATATTACTCAGTAATTAATTGGAGAAATTTAAAAATCCAGTCTTCTGAGTGCTATTCCTATTGTTGTTACAGATTAAATGAATCAGGGTCTGTCATCAGTAAAATTTTTAATCACCTGCAGTGCACAGAGTACTGTGCTAATAGGTAGTGATAGAGGAATGAAAAAAAACAGACACCAGTATGAAATCTCTGCATTATCTCAAATAACGATTCCGAGGCCAACTGCAGTGATTTGAGTAGATTATGGATTGAAGGAAGTGTCCACACCCACCTCCACTATCATCACTGATTTATTTAACCAAGGATGCAGAAACTTGTCAGAGGCAAGGTGGCCTCCTAGGGCAGGGAAGAGGCTGCAAATCTTTGTGTAGCTTCCCTTGACTCCCAAGGAGCCTAAAGGGAGTGCATCACGGACACTGTCAGATCAGGGAAGCTCAAGTCTTGCTTTTATACTCAGGCCTCACAGCACCATCCAGCCTCCATGATGTGAACATTTTCACAGTGGGCTCTGCTGTTCCTTGAACCAAATGTCACCAAGACCACATCTTCATCTATCGAAAGAAAGCAGAATCAGTGCTCAGACATCCCCATATAATATCCCACCTTCCACCTTGTGGCACAAAACTTTTTCCCATCAGTCTTTACATTTCCTTGTTAAAGGGTATAACAACTTGGAGAGATACAATATAATACTTAAAGTAGATTTTGAATACATTGGTATTATGCTAATATGCTGTTATCAATATAATATAATAGATGCTGCATTATGTTTTTCCATTCTAGGTAATTCTATATTCTGAAGGATTTGAATCCAGTAAAATATTAGCAAGAAAAATGACTCAGATGTATAAGCTTTGCAGTGAACAGCTCTCTCAGCAGGATCACTATGACTTTGGCATGAGAGCCGTGAAGTCTGTACTGGTCATGGCTGGGTAAGAAACCAAAGTGGGCAAGAGTCAAGTTTCCAACCATGTCATCACTTGCATTTCATGAGTAATTCACAGATGGCTCTTAAAGCAACATAGCAAGGGATTAATAAATGTTAGCTGCTGCTGCTGTCATCATGCTTACCTTGACACCCCCCTGCCACAGTGAAATGGGGCATCTCTCTTCATCCCAAGGTTCTTCACTGTGAGAACCAACATAGCTGCCCCCAGACCAAACCTGAGTCTCCACTAGGCTTTGGCTAACTTTTGTTTCCCCTGAACTCATCACATACAATGGGTTTCAGTGTACAAAAGGCTTTACCACCATGAGCTAAGATGACGAGACTTAAAAGACATACAGTTTGTTATGCAGCTATACTAATTAAGTCATACACATTACCTGACAAAGCATACTTCAGTTTCATCATTCCATCCACAGTCCAAGCTTTTATCCTAGACGCCCCCTCTGTCTTTACAGTTTGGTCCAAGGCTGAGCTTCTTTCTAGTTCCTAGTAGAACAAGATTCTTTTCTCTTCTCAGGCCCCAGCTTCTCTCTTTATACCCTCTTGACACGCCCACCTGTGGCATCCCCAGCGTGTCCAGAGTCTCTGAGGGAATCTATCTTCTGTCTAGTCCTTCCTCTCAGGCCGTGACTTGCTGGCTCTAGCTCCGGCCACACAGGACCCCTTCTGCCTGGTTCCTGTATCCCTGGCTTCTGCACAAATCTCCCTGCCTTTCTACCCTCTGTTCCTTCTTTCAACCTCCTAGATACAGTATTTCTCCTCTTTATAGGATTGCCATTAAAGGAAGAGGGATACTAAGGAGTTGAGACACGCTTGTATTCAGAGAACACAACTACAGCCCACGGGCAAGACAGACAAAGGAGCAGTCATCTAGAATATAATGTGTGAGGGCAACCATGGGGCTGTGCCCTGGGTTCGTTGGCAGGGGATGGAAGGACTTTCTAGAGAAGGGAACGTCTGAGCTGGGTTTTGAAAGAAAAATAAGAGCCAGCAAAAGACCAAAGCAGAGCATTCTGGGATAAGAGAAAAGGGAGTCATAGGGATATGAATCATCATGATGTATTCAGGGAACTGTAAATACAGGGTGGATAAAGTCTGGATTGATGGGGGGAGCTTGAGAAAATGTCCTTGTCATTCTCCTCAAGGCTATGTAGACTGTGCCTGACTTGTCCGTGTGCCCTCTTGGAGATGGACACTGGGCATGCAAGGGAAAATGGTCCCCTCCTTCCAGCAGGAATCTGCAGTGGCATGCTCTCCACAGCTTTCTGCAAGCAGAATCCCTGACCCACAGGTTTGGAAAATCATGTTCCATATTATGTTCTTGCAATGTCATCTAAATTATTCCTTTAAATTTAGGTCTTTAAAAAGAGAGAACCCAGACCTAAGTGAAGATGTGGTATTGATAAGAGCTTTACGAGACTCTAACTTACCAAAATTCCTAACAGATGATGCTGTTCTATTCAGGTAAATTTCTAGGTGTGACAGATAAAGCATAGCTACTGTGTAGAGGTAAAGCATAGTTTATCTTCAGATATGTCTGCCTCTAACAAGGTATCATCTTTTCTAGAGACACTTGTTGCAATTTTTAAAATACTAGTTTAAATAAAGATACTAAAGTTTTAGCCTCAATCCAATCATTTATTTTTTTCAAAATGTTGATCACCAAGCTGCATGCTATGCAAATTAACATTTGGTTACAAATTCCTGACCTAAGAGAAATTCCTGACTCAAAAGAAGCAGATTTGGGCCCCCACATAAATGTGATTGCTTTTATCTATTTCTACTTTTATTATTTAGTTTTATGTTTATTCAAGTCATATAAGTATGTGGTTTTAAAAATAAAATGCTATTATAAGTTACGCTCATGAAAAACAACAGTTCCCTGCCCTTCACCAAGTCCCACTTCCCGAAGGCAATCATTCTTCAGTTCATTCATTCGTTCTTTCCTATTTCCCTCCATACCTTTTTTTAACATCCTTATTGGAGTATAATTGCTTTACAATGGTGTGCTAGTTTCTGCTCTACAACAACCTCCATATTTTTTAGTACCACGTTTATGCCATCTCATGACTTTTCCATTTTAGATGTTATCTATTAAGTTACTAACAGAGAGATGAGGATATGCACACGCACCTCTCCCCCTCCACCCATCCTCTCTGTGTAGTCATATTACAATATAACTGGAGCTAAATATTCAGGATTTCCATAATTTATTATAGAGGTATAAATATTACCCAAAGCTGTGCTATCTTTCCCTTGTTATTAAATTATCTAGCTTTTCATCTTCCCTTCATGTATTATCTTAATTTTTGTTTTTTATTCCTTTTACCTACTTTTCTATAAATCTATCACTAATTCATTTCAAATTCTGCCAGAATATAAATCTCCTAAAAACAAAAACAAAAACGACCTTCAATCATACAAAATATTCTCTTGAATTTATCTCCTTGGAGCCCTCGTCCTCCTCTCTGATCTACACTAGTTGCCCATTACCCCTGGTGCATATCTGTCATCCTGGGATGTCCATTTATGACCTTGCTGGGGATTCTCTTTGCCTTTATCCACTATCAGATCCCCTGTTACCCAGCACATGTGTCTACTCACTTTTGGCAGAACATGATGAAAATTTCTATACAGTTATGTTTGCACAATTATGATATTGCTATGAGTGAGATTCTAGGAAGTACATTTCCTAGATCATGTGGTATGGACGTTATAAATTTAGATAGATCCTATAAATATGTCCTCCAAAGACATTTTACATTTATATAAACAGTTTTATGAAAATGCCCATATCCCTTTATATGTTTTGGAGGGAGAGATACCAAAATAGTAGCCTATTTTATGTACATTACTTTAATTATTAGTACCACTGAGCATCATTACTCATTTATATTTATTATTCTTAGAGGATTATTCTATTGTGCTTTTACTTAGCATTTTGTGGGAAATCAAACTTTATCTGGTATAAAAATTGGAAATATTCTCTAAGTATATCATTCACTCTTTAAGTTTATGTTTAAAGCCTTTTGCCTCACAGAAGTTTGATTTTTGCTTGTTTTTATTTTTTCACTTTATCAACTTTCTTAAAAGTTATAGAATTTTTATCTTTTTGAGGTAGACTTTCTTAACACAGTGTTGTAAAGTTCATCTCTTATATTTTCATCTAGTACCTTTTTTTCCTTGCTCTTTTTTTATCGATGTATAGTTGATTTACAATATTGTATTAGTTTCAGGTGTACAGCATAGTGATTCAATATTTTTATAGATTATACTCCATTTAAATTTATTATAAAATATTGGCGATATTCCTTGTGCTGAACAATATATCCTTGTAGCTTATTTGTTTTATACATAGTAGTTTGGACTTCTTCATCCCCTACCCCTATCTTGCCCCTCCCCCCTTCCCTCTCACCACTGATAACCACTAGTTTGTTCTCTATATCTGTGAGTCTATTTCTTTTTTTATATTCACTAGTTTGTTTTATTTTTTAGATTCCATATATAAGTGATAACATAGGGTATTTATCTTTCTCTGTATGACTTATTTCACGAAGCATAATACCCTCCAGATCTATCCATGTTGTTGCAAATGGCAAAATTTTATTCTTTTTATGGCTGAGTAATATTCCAATGTATATACATATCAAATCTTCTTTATCCATCCATCTGTTGGTGGACACTTAGGTTGCTTCCATACCTTGGTTACTGTAAATAATACTGCTGTGAATATTGAGGTACATGTAGCTTTTCAAATTAGTGTTTTCATTTTCTTTGGATTTATACCCAAGAGTGGAATTGCTGGATAATGTGGTAGTTCTATTTTTAGTTTTTTAAGGACCCTCCATACTATTTTCCATAGTGGCTGCACCAGTTTCCCACCAAGAGCATAGAAGTGTTCCCTTTTCTGCACATCCTTGCCAACATTTGTTGTTTGTGGTCTTTTTGTTGGTTGCCATTCTGACAGGTGTGAAGTGGTATCTCATTGTGGTTTAGATTGGCATTTCTCTGATGATTAGTGATATTGAGCATATTTTCATGTGCCAGTTGGCCATCTGTATGTCTTCTTTGGAAAAATGTCTATTCAGGTCTTCTGCCCATTTTTTAATTGGGTTGTTTGTTTGTTGGATATTGTGTTGTATGAGCTATTTATATATTTTGGATACTAACCCCTCACCATTTGCAAATATTCTCCCATTCAGTAGGTTGTCTTTTCATTTTGTTGATGGTTTCCTTTGTTGTGCAAAAACTTTTAAATTTAAGTAGGTCCCATTTGTTTATTTTTGCTTTTGTTTCCTTTGACTTAGAGACAAATCCAAAAAATGTTGCTACAATTTATGTCAAAGAGTGTTCTGCCTATGTTTTCTTCTAGGATTTTAATGGTTTCCAGTCTTACATTTATGTCTTTAATCCATTTTGAGTTCATTTTTTATATGGTGTGAGAAAATGTTCTAATTTCATTTTTTTACATGTAGCTGTCCAGTTTTCACTGCACCACTTATTGAAGAGACTGTCTTTTGCCATTGTATATTCTTGCCTCCTTTGTCATAGATTAATTGACCATAAGTGTGTGGGTTTATTTCTGAGCTGTCTATTCTGTTTCATTGATCTACAAGTTTGTTTTTGTGCTGGTACCATACTAATTTGATTATTGTAGTTTTTTAATATAATCTAAAGTCAGGGAGTGTGATACCTACAGGTCTTTTCTTCTTTCTCAAGATTATTTTGGCTATTTGGGATCTTTTGTGTTTCCAGACAAATCATAAAACTATTTGTTCTATTTATGTGAATAAATGTCATTGCTATTTTGAGAGAGATTGCATCGAATCTATAGATTGCCTTGGGGTAGTATGGTCATTTTAACAATGTTGATTCTCCTAATCCATGAACACAATATATCTTTCCATCTGTTGTGTCTTCTTCAATTTCTTTCATCAGTGTCTTATAGTTTTCTGAGTACAGGTCTTTTACCTCCTTAGGTAGGTTTATTCCTAGATATTTTATTCCTTTTCATGTGATTGTAAATGGGATTGTTTTCTTAATTTCTCTTTCCAATAGATTGTTGTTAGTGTATACAAATGCAATGCATTTCTGTGTATTAATTTTGTATCCTGCAACTTTACCAAATTCATCGATGAGCTCTAGTAGATTTTTGGTTATGTGTTTAGCATTTTCTATATATAATACTATGTCATCTGCAGAAAGTGACATTTTTACTTCCTTCTTTCTAATTTGGATTCCTTTTATTTCTATTTCTTATCTGATTGCTGTGACTAAGACTTCCAATACTATGTTGAATAAAAGTGGCAGGAGTGGGCATACTTATCTTGTTATGATTTTAAAATAAAAGTTTTCAGCTTTTCACCATTGAGTATGATGTTAGCTATGGGTTTGTCATAAATGGCTTTTAGTATATTGAGATATGTTCCCTCTATATCCAGTTTCTTGAGAATTTTTATCGTAAATGGATTTTGAATTTTGTCAAATGCTTTTTCTGTGGCTATTGAGATGATCATGTGATTTTTACTCTTCCTCTTTTTTTGTTAATATGGTGTATCACATTGATTGAATTGCAAATATCAAACCATTCTTGCCTTCCTGGAATAAATCCAACTTGATCATTGTTATAAAGCAGAAACTAACACACCATTGTAAGGCAATTATACTCCAATACAGATGTTAAAAACAACAACAACAAAACAAAAAACAAACAAAAAAATGATGTATCATTGTTGAGAATTTTTGCATGTATATTATCAGAAGTATTGGCTTGTGATTTTCTTGTTTTTTAGTGTCTGTCTAGTTTTGGTATCATGTAATAGTAGCCTCATAGAATGAACTTGTGACTGTTCCCTCCTCTTCAACTTTTTTGAATAGTATGAGAAAGATACCTATTAGCCCTTCTGTGTATGTTTGATAGAATTCCCCCATGAAACCATATGGTCCTGACTTTTGTTTGTAGCAAGATTTTTTTTTTTTAATTACAGATTCAGTTTCACATCTAGTGATCAGTCTGTTTATGTTGTCTATTTTATCCTGATTCTGTCTTGGAAGATTATATATTTCTAGAAATTTATCCATTTCTTCTACATTGTCCAGTTCGTTGGCGTGTAATTGTTCATAGCATTCTCTTATGATTTTTTTGTATCTCTGTGAGATCAGTTGGATATTCCTTTCTTTCATTTCTTATTTTGTTTATTTGGTTCCTTTATCTTCTTCCTTAGTGAACCTGGCTAAAGGTTTATCAATTTTGTTTATCTTTTGAAAGAAATAGCTCTTCGTTTCACTGATCTTTTCTATTGTTTGTTTGGTTTTTCAATTATATTTATTTCCTCTCTGATATTTATTACTTCCTTCCTTCTGCTGACTTTGGGCTTCGTTTCTTCTCCTTTTTCTGATTTCTTTAGATGGTAGGTTAGGTTGTTTATTTGAGATTTTTCTTGCCTGTATCACTATAAACCTCCCCTTTAGAACTGCTTTTGTTGTATCCCATAGATTTTGGAAAGTTATTTCTTTTATTTTCATTTGCCTCAAGGTATTTTCTGATTTCCTCTTTGATTTCTTCATTGGCCCATTGCTTTCTTATTAGCATGTTGTTTAGTCTCCATGAGTTAGTGTTTTTCCCATTTTTCTTCCTGTAATTGATTTCTAGTTTTATACCATTGTGATCAGAAAAAAATGCCTGATATAATTTCTGTCCTCTTAAATTTGTTGAGATTTATTTTTGTGGCCAACACATGAGCAGTCTTGGAGAATATTGCATGTGCACTTGAAAAGAATGTGTATTCTGCTGTTTTTGGATGGAGTGTCCTGTAGATACCTGTAAGTCCAACTGGTCTAATGTGTCATTTAAGACAACTGTTTCCTTGTTGATTTTTTTCTTTTTTTTTTTTTTTTTTTTTGGTCTGGATGATCTATCCATTGATATAAGTGAGGTATTAAAATCCCCTACTATTATTGTATTATTGGCAATACCTCCCTTTATATCTGTTAACATTCTTTTTGAATATTTAGGTGCTCCTGTATTGGGTGCATATATGTTAATGAGTGTAACAAGCTCTTCTTTTATTGACCCTTTTATCATTAATAATGTCCTTCTATATTGCTTGTTATAGACTTTGTTTTAAAGTCTATTTTGCCTGAGTATTGCTACCCCAGCTTCCTTGTCATTTCCATTTACATGAAACATCTTTTTCCATCCCCTAACTTTCAGTCTGTGTGTGTCTTTAGTTCTGAAGTGAGTCTCTTGTAAGCAGCATATAGATGGGTCTTGTTTTTGTATCCAATCAGCCACCCTATATCTTTTTTATTGAAGCATTTAGTCCATTGACATTTAAAGGGATTATTAATTGTTATGTACTTATTGCCATTTTATTACTTGTTTTATGGTTGTTTTGTAGTTCTTCTCTGTTCTTTTCTCCTTCTTTTGGTTTCTTCCCTTGTGGTTTGATGATTTTCCTTAGTGGTATACTTGTGTTCCTTTCTTTCTTGTTTTTGTGTATCTATTGTAAGTTTTGATTTGTGGTTACCATGTTGTTTATATATGTTGACCTATAACTATATCTACTTGTTTTAGACTGATAGCCATTTAAATTCAAACACCTTCTATAAGATCTACATTTTTTATTCCCCTCCCCCACATTTTGTGGTTTTGATGTCATATTTTACATCTTCATATATATCCCTTCACATTTACTGTAATATAGTTGATTTTACAATTTGTCTTTTAATCTTTGTACTAGCTTATTTAAGTGATTGATCCACAGCCTTAACTATATATTTGCCTTTACTAGTAGAATTTTTCCTTCCCTACAAATTTTTACTTCTTGTTGTAAACTTTTCTTTTCCACTTAAAGAAGATCCTGTAACATTTCTTTTAGGGTAAGTTTAGTATTGATGAACTCTTTTTGTTTTTGCTTTTCTGAGAAGTTCTTTATCTCTCCTTCAATTCCAAATGATAATCTTGCTGGGTAGAGTATCTTAGGTTGTAGGATACTCTACCCAGCAAGTAGTTAAGCACTTTCAGCATTTTAAATATAACATGCCACTCCCTTCTGCCTGCAAGTTTCTGCAGAAAAATCAGCTGATAGCCTTAAGGGAATTCTCTTGTATGTGATTCTTTGTTTTCCTCTTGCTGCCTTTAGAATTCTCTCCTTATATGTAACTTTTGCCATTTAATCATATGTCTTGGTGTGGGTCTCTGGATTCATCTTGTTTGAGTCTCTCTGTGCTTCCTGTACCTGGATATCTGTTTCCTTATTTGGGTTTTCTAGTTCCTTATTATAATTCTCACTGTGTTCATCTATTCTTTTCCCTAGTTCAGTTAGCATTCTTATCACTAGTACTTTGAACTCTTTATCTGATAAACTATTTATCTCTGTTTCATTAGTTGTTATTTTAGATTTCTTTTCTTATTCTTTCATTTGAAACAAAGTCCTCGGTCTTCTCATTTAGCTTCACTTTCTCTGTCTATATGAAATTAGGTGAAAGAGTTACCTATCCCAGGCTTTTAAGGGTGTCCTTGTGTAAGACCCCATATGCAGTCTGCAATGTGCCCCGTGGCTTTGGTGGGAGAGCTGGATCTGAAGTAAGCACAGGTCACATCTTCCCCCAGGGTGTACTGGCAGCAATCCCTGGTAGGAAGTGGGGCTGGAAACAGAGGGGCTAGAGCCAGAGTCAGGTGTGAACCAGGGCTTGTCCTATGCTCAGTGGTCAACACTGCCCTATGAAGGGCAGGGGCAGGTCCCAAGGTGCTGAAGCAGAAGCCCTGAGGTTGGGTCTGAGCTGGTTCTATTCCCTCTAAGTGTGTGATCTACCCCTCCCAGCATCAGCACCTTCACTCTAGAGGAGCAGTGCTGAGTGAGAAGGGCCGGACTGGATGCCAAGTGCAGGCTGGGGCAAGTACTGGGGTGATCCCAACACAACAGAGTTCCAGGCCACTCACGATCCACTGCCTCCATAAGCTCCAGCAATAGCCTCCCTTGCCCTGTTCAGATGCAGTGCTGGGTCCAAACCCACTCCTTCCCCCTAACTGCACACTCTCCTTGGCAATGGCAGCCTTCACCACTAGGGTGCACTAGAGCTGCACTAGAGCTAACAGTGCTGGAGCAGGTGCTCAGCATGGGCCAGGGCACAAGGTGGGAGACGGGGGTTGTGGGAAACCAGCCAGAGCCCCAGGCAGTTTCATTCTGTTTCCTTCCCCTTGTTCTTGGGAGTAAACAACCATGTGTACACCCCTCATAAGTGGAGTCTAGGTTTCTTACAGCTCTGCTGGTAGTCCCACTGGCTTTCAAGCCAGCTAAGAGGACTTGTCTTCCCAGTGTCAGCCCCCAGGACTGCAGTGCCCAATGTGGCTCAAACCCCTCACTCCCCAGGGAGGACCTCCAAGCCCATGTAATTCCCTGCCTCTTGTGTGTCCCCTCCAACAGGCACAGGTACCAACCTAATCGCTTTTTCTCTTCCCTTCCTACCTGACTCTGTGTGGATCTTTCTTTACAGTTGTGGCTGTAGAAGAGTCTTTCTGCCAGTCTCCAGTTTGTTTTCAGTGAGACTTGCTCCACATATAGATGTATTTTTGATGTGTTCATGGAGGGAGATGAGCTCAGCATCCTCCTACTTCACTATCTTGATCTCCCTCATCTTGTACTTTTCTTGTCATTTTATATTAAGTTCTTTACTGCCTCTCAAATATTTTTGTGTTATGTAGTGTAAGGTGGGAGTTTAGCTTCTTTTTTACCCATAGAACCATCCCATATTAACTGTTTCCTACAGAAAAAGTCCATTTTTCCTTTACTCCCTTTATTTTATATAGTACTAGTTTTCTATTTCTATTTCCGTCTTATTTTTCTGAATATTTATATACTATTATAAGCACACATAAGTGCTTTCAGGAAAAGTTGAGATATAAATATAATTTTTAAAATAAACTGTTAAATTTGTCACCTATATGTCTGGTATTATGTCACATACTACATATAATACAAAAATGTAAGAAATATTCCCTACCTCAAAAAGCTCCCAATATACTTAAGAACATTGGTCTACTGTACAAGAAACAAACAAAATCATGCACAATATCAGAGAAATGATAGTTTCTGGTATAACACACAGGATAATCTAGTACTGTGTGTTCAGAAGCAAAGATAATGAGAAAAATAGGACCCATAGTAACATTTAATAAATTAATTATAACAAACATGGGGAAATAGCAATGACCAGTGGTTCCTAACTTTTTTTTTTTTTTTTTTTACAGTGGAATCATATCTGACCTTTTTCCTGGAGTCCAAATTCCAGAACACGATTATGGTATATTGCAGTCAACAATTATAGATATCATGAAGAGACAAAATCTTCAGCCTGAGACATGTATGGTTAAAAAAGTGATACAGTTCTATGAAACCATGCTAGTAAGGCATGGTGTTATGTTAGTAGGGCCAACAGGAGGTGGCAAGACCACAGTTTACCAAATATTAGCAGAAACTTTAGGGAATTTGCAAAAACTTGGTGTAGACAATCCCTTTTACCAATCAGTTAAAACATATGTTCTTAATCCTAAATCAATTACAATGGGTGAATTATATGGTGAAGTTAATAACATAACCTTAGAGTGGAAAGATGGTTTGATGGCACTAAGTGTCCGAGCAGCTGTGAATGATACTTCAGAAGACCATAAATGGATCATCAGTGATGGGCCAGTAGATGCTCTTTGGATTGAAAATATGAATACAGTCCTGGATGATAACAAGATGCTTTGCCTGGCTAACAGTGAGAGGATTAAACTCACACCTCAAATCCACATGCTTTTTGAGGTAAATTGCATATTCCTTACTGTGGAGTGAAATCGTTCATTAGATTAGCATACTATCATTAATTTTTTTCTCTTACTGATGTACCATTGACTATCTGTAAGGCCTACCATGCTGTTTTGTTTACATACTAAATATTTACCAAATTGTCCTTTTATAATAGATTGTCCATTCTGACAACCAAAGTCTCTCAAATATTTCTGTCTCTCTATAAACAGGAAATACAATAAATTCTAGCTTCCCCAACACTTGTTTCTTTTCCTTTGGAGGCAGTAAATATATATATATATTTTTTAAGATGAATAAATCATCCCTCTGTGGTATGAATATTTGGTGATGGGATTGGAAAAGGAACGTGGGCCAAATACAGCTACAAAATATTATGGAAGATACCACCCCTGCTGTATTCATTCATCAAACATTAATTGAATACCTACTATGTCCTGGGTATTAGGCTAGGTATTGGATATAAGAATGAAAAAGATAAGAAGAAAAACAAAAAGAAGGGAAAAGAAATACTTATACCTTCCCATAAGGATTTGACAGTATCCTTCTATATTGTTTTTTCTCCTTATGCCTCACTTAACTTTCCTTCTCCATTTTTAATCACTTATAGCTCCCCCATTCTCTTCCACACAAAGCCTTACAGTGTTAACTTAAACTTTAAATGTGTGATTCCTTAACGTTGAAGTTAGAGGAATAAGAAAGTATCATGTTAGCCATTTCCTGTTCGACTTTTTTCAATTTTAGGTGCAAGATCTAAAGGTTGCCTCTCCTGCAACAGTCAGTAGATGTGGGATGGTGTTTGTGGATCCTGAAGAACTGAAGTGGATGCCTTATGTTAAAACCTGGATGAAGAGTGTTTCTAAAAAAGTAAGTGCAATCAAACACTCCCCACTGTCTCCATCTGTCAGGGCTCACCCTTCCATCAAGTGTCCAGATAGCAATTGGTTAATGCCTCACTGTGCTTGACTGAGGGAATCCCAGCATTGTACCTAGCTCTCTCCCCAGAATTACTGGGATCTTCCAGGAAGGTTATATACTTCCCAAAGCTGTCCTCATTTTTTGTTACCCTGCCTGGCTTCTCTCCAGACTGTTTTCTCTCAATATAAACACTTCCTTGAGTTTCCCCAAACACAGGTAGAACAAGCTGGGACATTAAAAAAAGACTTTGCAGGAGGCTTGAGATAATGAGAGGGAAGTACATGGAAGGAAAAGAACAGTAAATCCAAGCATTGTTACAGTTTTTAGATTTTAGGAACCCCTAACACCTCTGAGAGACAAGAAGAAGAGAAAACCAGTTTACCTCCCACCCAACCTTAGGTTGATTACCCAAGACACATTCTAACCTCAGAGGTACCATTCCACCCAAAGTGAAAGAAAGCTTTTACATTATTATTCAGAGCAACTCAGTTCCATATTATCTTCTGTACCCTCTGCATTCTAAAATAGGGTTTTTCTTTACCTTAACAAGCGATCTTTTTTTCTTTTAAAGATTTCATTCTTTTTTTGTTGCTGAGTAATATTCCATTCTCTATATATACCACTTCTTTATCCACTCATCTTGTTTGTTTGTTTTTAATTGGGTTAGAGTTGCTTTACAATGTTGTGTTAGTTTCTTCTGTACAACAAAGTGAATCAACTATATGTATACATATATCCCCTCCCTCTTGGACCTCTCTCCCACCCACCCCCATCCCACCCATCTAGGTCACCACAGAGCACCAAGCTGAGCTCCCTGTGCTATACAGCAGGTTCCCACTAGCTATCTATTTTACACATGGTAGTGTATATATGTCAATCCTAATCTCCCAGTTCATCCCATTTCCCCCTTCCCCACCATGTCCACAAGTCCATTTTCTACGTCTGCATGTCTATTCCTACCCTGCAAATTGGTTCATCTAATGGATAAAGAAGATGTGGTACATATATACAATGGAATGTTACTCAGCCATAAAAAGAACAAAATTCGGTCATTTGTAGAGATGTGGATGGACCTAGAGTCTGTCATACAGAGTGAAGTAAGTCAGAAAGAGAAAAACAAATACCATATATTAATGCATATATGTGGAACAAGCAATCTTTTTAAGTGTTTTGCTCCATCTCATCTCAAGAAAGCCACTTCAAGAAATCCATCTTCGGTGGGATAGGGAGAGTGGGAGGGAGGGAGATGCAAGAGGGAAGAGATATGGGAACATATTTTTATGTATAGCTGATTCACTTTGTTGTAAAGCAGAAACTAACACACCATTGTAAGGCAATTATACCCCAATAAAGATGTTTTTTAAAAAAAAAAAGTTAAAGCTAAAAAAAAAAAAAAAAAAAACTACAAGGAGTGTTTCCTTAGACAATGTGAGCATGTGTGAGTGTGTGGGGTCTGCGTGTATGTTTGAATTTGAGGGTGTGCCCTTACAAAAAAAAAACAAAAAAAGCCATCTTCTTTCTGCATCTCCCCATCCAAAAATGAATCAGAAAACTATTGTTTTCCTGATCCTTAGCATCAACATTTTAAGAATATTGTGGTAAACTCTCCGAGTACCTTATATTTTTTTTAATTTTTTATTGGAGCATAGTTGATTTACAATGTTTTATTAGTTTCAGGTGTACAGCAAAGTGAACAGAGTACCTTACTAAAGAAAGTAATTCTCAGAATTGAGACTTTACCATGGGCTGCCAAAAGATGTTAAACATTTCTGAATTCACTCTTTTAATAGACTTTATTATTTAGAGCAGCTTAAGGTTTATAGAAAAATTTAACAGAAAGTATAGAGAGTTGTCATATAATTTCCCTCCTCCAAATAGCTTCCCCTGTTATTAACATTTTGCATTGGTGTGGTACATTTGTTAAAATTGATGAACCAATATGGATGAACCATACATTCTTATGAACTAAAGTCCATAGTTTACATTATGGTTCACTTTTGTGTTGTACAATTCTATGAGTTTTGATAAATAAATAATATCATGTATAATATCATACAGAATAGTTTCACTGCCTTAAAAATCTGTGCTCTACCTATTCATCCATCCACACCCTCTTTCAACCCCTGACACCACTGATTGTTTTTACTGTCTCCATAGTTTTGCCTTTTCCAGAACATCATATAGCTGGAATTATACAGTATGTAGCTTTTTCAGATTGACTTCTTTCACTTAATAATATGTATTTATGATTCCTCCATGTCTTTCTGTGGCTTGATAGCTCATTTTTTGGCACTGGATTAATACTCCATTGTATGGATTTACCAAGTTTATCCACTCACCTACTGAAAGACATCTCAAAGTTTCCAAGTTTTAGCAATTATGAATAAAGCTCCTATAAACATTCATGTGCAAGTATTTGTGTAGACATAAGATTTCAACTCATTTGGGTAAATACCCAGGACTGATTTCTGGATCATATGATAAAACTATGTTTACCTTTGTAAGAAACTGCTAGTCTGTCTTCCAACATGGCTGTACCATTTTGTATTCCCACCAGCAATAAATGAGAGTTCTTGTTGCTCCACATCCTCACCAGCATGTGGTGGTGTGGTATTTTAGATTTTAGCCATTCTAATAGGTATGTAGCAGTATCTCATTGTGCTTTCACTGTGCAGTTTTCTAATATGTTGAGTGTCTCTTCATATATTTATTTGCCATCCATATATCTTCTTTGATGAGGTGTCCAAATCTTTTGCCCACTTTTTATTAGGTTGTATGGTTTTTTTTTCCACAGATGTCAATGACTACACATTGTGCTTTATTTTTTTTAAATTTATTTATTTATTTTTGGCTGCATTGGGTCTTCATTGCTGCACATGGGCTTCCTCTAGTTGTGGCGAGCGAGGGCTACTATTTGTTGCAGTGCACCGGCTTCTCATTGCGGTGGCTTCTCTTGTTGCAGAGCACGGGCTCTATGTGCACAGGCTTCAGTACTTGTGGCACGCAGGCTCAGTAGTTGTGGCTCACAGGCTCTAGAGCACAGGCTAAGTAGTTGTGGCACACGGGCTTTGTTGCTCCGCAGCATGTGGAATCTTCTCGGACCAGGGATCGAGCCTGTGTCCCCTGCATTGGCAGGCGGATTCTTAACCACTGTGCCACCAGGGAAGTCCAGGTTGTATGTTTTCTTATTATTGAGTTTTGGGAGTTCTTTATATATGTTAGATACAAGTTATTTATCAGATATGTGTTTTGCAAGTATTTTCTCCAAGTCTGGCTTGTCTTTTCATTCTCTTAATATCTTTCACAGCACACACATTTTTAATCTTAATCATCCAACTTATCAACTTTTCTTTCATGGATTGTGCTTTTGGTGTTATATCTAAAAACTCACTTCCAAACCTAAGGTCACCTAAATATTTTCTCTGTTTTCTTCTACAAGTTTTATAGTTTTACATTTTACATTTAGGTTTATGATCCATTTTGAGTTAATTTTTGTGAAAGACATAGTATCAATGTCTGGATTCTCTCTATCTCTTTTTTTTTTTTTTTTTTTTTGCATGTGGATGTCCAATTCTAGCACCATTGTTGAAAACACTGTCCCTTCTCCATTGGATTGCCTTTGTTCCTTTGTCAAAGATCACTTGACTATATTTGTATGAGTCTATTTATGGGCTCTATTTTGTTCCATTAATCTGTTTTTCTTTTTTTTTTTTTTTTTTTTGCCAATATCACACTGTCTTGACTACTGTGGCTTTACAGTAAGTCTTGTCAGGTAGTGTCAGTCCTTTGACTTTGTTCTCCAATATTGTGTTCACTATTCTGGGTCTTTTCCCTCACTGTATAAACTTAAGACTCAGTTTGTTGATATCCACAAAGTAACTTACTGGTATTTTGATTCAGATTGCATCAAATCTATAGATCACATTAGGAATAACTAACATCTTCACAATATTGGGTCTTTCTATGCATGCACATGAGCTGTCTTGTAATTTACTTAGATGTTCTTTCTTTCTTTCATCAGAATCTTGTTGTTTTCCTCATATAGATCTTGGAAATATTTTGTTAAAAGTATACCTAAGTATTTTATTTTTTGGTGCTAATGTAAATGGTGTTGTATTTTCAATTTCAAATTCTAATTATTCATTGCTGGTATATAGGAAAGTAATTGACTTTTGTATATTTACATTGTATCCTACAGCTTTGCTATAGCTACTTATTAGTTTCAGAAGTTTTTGGTCAATTCTTTGAGATTTTCTATGTAGATAATTGTTTCATCTGTAAACAAAGACAATTTTTTTTCTTTCTTCCCAATCTGTATACATTTTTTCCCTTTTATTCTCCTATCGCATTAGCTAAGACTTTCAGTACAATGTTAATAAAAGTGGTGAGGGGGCAACATTTTTTTTTTAAGTCTTTGGGAATTAGTCCTTTACCTTACATAGATATTTTAAATATTTCTCGTTATACTTCTTCTTTTTCATTGTTCTTAATTATGAGAGATATCATCAACAGAGATGACTACATGAAATATATGTTGACAGTTTAACAAATGATTATAAACACCTCTGTATCCATTACTAGATCAAGATGTAGGACATTATCAGTAACCCAGAATCTCCCCCATGTGTCCCTCCCAAGTCATAGAAGGGATTTTATTAATTTAACTTGTTTCATATCTTGTGATGCTTACACCCTTTAGTCTAAAAGTCACAGGATATATTGCAACATACAAGTTTGAACCAACCCTTTTTAAACTTAATTATATATTTTATCTGGTCTTGCTAAAATATTATTTGTTTGTTTGATTTTTCAGCTGAATGAAGAAACTCAAGAATATATATTGAATCTTTTCCAGCGTTATGTTGATGATGGTTTAAATTTTATCAATAAGAAATGCAACCAAGCAATCCCACAAGTGGACATCAGCAAAGTTACTACGCTCTGTTGCTTATTGGAGTCTTTGATACTTGGGAAAGATGGAGTTAATTTGACAATGGTAGGAAAGGTTTTCTTACTGCTATAAAACTAGGAAAATGTGATTATTGTATAGATGCTCTGCAAATAAACAACTCCAAACTTTCTGTCATATGATTATTTGATTTTCAAGTTAATTTTCTAGGGGACTAATGACTGTGAATAGATTCATACAATCTCAGATTTGGAAGGAATTTTAACCTATAGTTTACTCCGCTACTCAATGTTTAAACTTCCTTACAGTCTATAACATAATCCCCGTGTGTGTCTACTTAAATACCTTCATGCAGGCATAAACATAGTTATAATAGTTGAAAGACAACCTTGAGCTTTTGTTCTACATGCTCCTTGCCATTCATTTTCTCATCAGAGTATTTAAATATATACAATTATAAAACATCATTCTGTGCACCAATGAATGAAATATAAGAAACATGCAGTGTGCCGTTTTTTTTGTTTTTTTTTTTTTTTTAAAGCTAAGTGACAGAAGAGACAGCATTATGTGGGATGAGGAGGATGATGGACTTGCTTGGGTGCAAATCCTTTTATGGGACATAAGTTACATGTTAATAAAGCTGTTTTGTTTTGTTTTGTTTTGTTTTGAAGATTGATTGATTGATTGATTGATTGCTATGTTGGGTCTTCGTTTCTGTGCTAGGGCCTTCTCTAGTTGCGGCAAGCGGGGGCCACTCTTCATCGTGGTGCGCGGGCCTCTCACTATCGCGGCCTCTCTTGTTGCGGAGCACAGGCTCCAGACGCGCAGGCTCAGTAGTTGTGGCGCACGGGCCTAGTTGCTCCGCAGCATGTGGGATCTTATCAGACCAGGGCGCGAACCCGTGTCCCCTGCATTAGCAGGCAGATTCCCAACCACTGCGCCACCAGGGAAGCCCAGTGTGCCCTTTTAAAAATGCATAATTCTAAACAAAACAGTCTTTAGACTTTGTAATTTAAGATTCTTTTTATGTTAGCATATAAAATATTAAAATTCTTTCCCTTTGTTCTTTCAGGAGCAAACAAAACTGAACACTGTACTATGTCAGACTTTTGTATTCTGTTACTTATGGTCTTTAGGTGGAAATCTAACTGAAAACTACTGGGATTCTTTTGATACATTTATTAGAACACAATTTGATGATAATCCTGATGCCAGGGTAAGAGCCAAATAAAGTTAATTTTAACATAATAACTCTGAATCATTAAAATTAAGTTTCAAGACTAAAACTTTAAAAGCCTTGGTTCTACTATAAATATAAATTCTTCATGTAAAAGCGTTTCTAAAATTATTCACTTTCTTAAATTATAGGTAACATTTATTGTATTAAAAATTTTAGGAGTTCTCTCCCGGCCATATGAAGAAAGTAAGGTATAAAAGTGTATAAAAACTCCCTACTATTATCAAAAACATTGAATTCTAGTTAGTAAACTTATTTTTTCTCAGTGTTATGGTTTAGCAATTCTGAAGCTACTTTCTGTATGTTCTGAAATTGAGCAAATGAATCAATATATTGAAGATAATGGCAGCGAGGTTTTTCGCTGTTAAGAGAAGGGGCTTACAAATATGGAAGAGAAAGATTAGAATGCACCTTGTGTTATTGGATTGGAATTATAGGTTTTGGTACTCATGGAATATATATATATGGGTCTATACATCCATTCATACGTAAATTTCTTACTTCTGTGTGCTGAGAGGAACTAGAAGCAATGATACCTCAATAGCAATGAGCATACTTAGTTACTGATTTCTAAATACTATTCTCCACGAAAGAGAACCAAAGCACCTTAGTGAAACAGCTGATTCCAGTACTGAGGCAGGAGAAGTTCGAAATGAGCCCAGAATATCTTTTGTCAGATAGTGAAGAAGTGCTTGAAGAACGATGGCACATGTCAAAAGAGCACAGGAGAAGATTTTTCACTATGTACTCAGTTTTTTAATAGTAATAAGACTATCCCTGTTAACTATTTTATCTTCAGTGAACTTGATAATTTAAATTTTTTAAGGAATTAGTACTTTTCATCTATTGTCGAATGTCAAATTCATGTGCATAGAGTTTTTTGTAGAATTTCTTTACTATTCTTTTAATTCTGCAGAGTCTGTAGTGATATCCACTTATTTTATTCCTGATATTTGAACAGATATTTGTATCTGTAATTTGTATCTTTTCTATTCTTTGTTTGGTCAGTCTTATTAACATCTGTGAACTTTCGACACTTCTAATTTCTTACAATAAATATCTGTCATTTTATAATAATAATTTTTTAAAAAGCACAGAAGCCAGTTTGAAGGGATTCCCAATGGCCAAATCTGGGCAGACTTGAGCATCAAAATAACGATAGTGTAGGATTACAAGCCATTGAATGAAATAAAAATCTGTGAGTCAATTCACATAAAAATATATGTGAATAAATAAATTAGGGAGAAAGGAGAGCTCTTCCTTATAGGAGAATACAACTAATCTGTATAGGAGAAATGATGGAGTGAGAAAGTTATTACTTTGCAACCATTGAAGCAATAATTGATTTAGGCAAGAATAATCAATGGTTGCTAAAACTAGTGGGTGAAGGTTTCATGAGAAACAACATTTACATAGTTTCCAAACATCTTCTACAAATTACTGATTAGTAGTAAAGAGAAGAATAGTATCATTATAGTGAAGAAACCTTGTAGACACCACCTTAACTAAGTAATCAACTCCTCATCAATATTAGCACAAAGCTGTGCCTCCTGATATGGTGCATAGAGAAGGATACAGCCTTGCTTCTGAGCTATTCCTTTCCAAAATGTGTAACCTGAATCTAATTATGAGGATACACCTAGAATACCCAAACTGATGGAAATTCCATAAGATAAACTGGCCTATATTCTTCAATAATATCTATCATGGAAGAAAACTGAGGAATTTTCTCAGATGAAGATACTAAAGAGATATAGCCCAATGCAATGCAATATCCTGCATTGTATCCTAGACTGAGAAAAATATAGCTGTAAATGACATTATTAATTGGCAATACTCAAATATGGAATGTAAATTGGATAATAACATTATATTAGTAGGCAATTTCATGATTTTGATCATTTTACTGTGGTTATAAAAAATCCCTCGTCTTTAGGAAGTACACACTCAAGTATTTAGGGTAATGTAGAATAGTGTATATAACCTTCTCTCATAGAGTGAGAGAAATACTAAAGCTAAAGGGGTAAAATGTGAACAGTTAATCTAGATAAGGAATATATGGGAATTCTTTGTATTACTCTTTTAACTTTTCTGTAAGTTTTGAATTATATCAAAATAAAAAGTTACCAAAAGAAAAAATATAATTCCCAAGATAAGAATCTAAGCCCTATGGATTAGGACTTTCTAGTAGATATGAAACCCTGCTGGATCTTCAAGATCATTGTATCATAATTAGACAAGACGGACCAGATTGAGGACAGCTGGGAATTTGAGACAGAGAGACAGATCCCTCTGGGTCAAGGGAAATGACCTGGGATCATCAAAAGTCTGTAGGGGATGGCCCAGAGCAAACATTCAGTCCAAAAAATATTTATGGAAAACTTGTTACATAGTAGACACCATTCTGGATATGGGAGCTAAAGCAAGTAACCAAAGTCCCTAGCCTCACAGATCTTACATTATAGTCAGGGGAGTCAGCCATAGACAAATATACATCAAGTGGCAGTAAGTGCCATGGAGATCAATAAAGCAGAGTAAGGATGATAGGGAGTGCTAGGGTTGGGGGGGGGGCAGTGGGAAACTATTTTATATATTAGTCAGGAAAGCTTTGCTAATAAGGTCATGTTTGTACAGTGTCCTGAAGAAAGTCAAAGACCTAGTCATTACTTAGGGGGAAAGTATCCCAGTCAGAAGGAAAAGCAAATATGAAGGCCTTTACTCAATGAGTGATTGCCTGACAAATTTGAAAAACAGAAAGGAGGCTTGTGAGATCAGAGTGGAATGACCAAGTAGGAGTGTAGTATGAGATGAGGTCAGGCAAGTAGCAGGGGGGCAAAACATGTAGGGCCTTATGGGCCATTGTAAGGACTTTGGCTTTTCACCTTGGGTGCAATGAGAAGCTACTGATAGATTATGACCTAAGGATGATGTTTAGCAGGACAGTGCCAGCCCCTGTCCTGGCAGTGGTAATGCTACTTGGATAACAGGAGGGAGTCCAGATGAAAAGGTGGATTCCTCCTTCTGTCTGCAAGTCCCAAATGAATGGGCTGTTGGATTTTTGTTTCTTGCCTTAGTAAATGGACAGACAGCCACGTAATAGTAGCCAGAACTCAATGAGTGTTATAGATTCTTCCTTCTTTACTGACCTGCGTAAAGTGATTGAATTTTTTCTTCTAATTAATTTTTTTCAAATATTTCCTCTTCTCTTCATCCTTATTGCCTCTGAATAACTCAGGTTCTTTTCATTTCTTCTCTGGGTTGTTAAAATAGCCTATTTATTATTCCCTTGCTTTTGGCCCATTCCTGTCTAATTCACCTATGCACCATTGTTTTTTATAATTACAGGTTACAATCTATTAATTGGTCATGAAATCAGTTGAAAGACTAATAACCCAATTTTTAAAAATGAAATATCCACTATCACAACTTTTACTCAACACTATATTGGTGATCCTAGCCAGTGCAATAAGGCAAGGAAAAAATAAATAAACTTTAGGAAGGAAAAGAAATTGTCATTATTTGCAGAAAACATAACTGAATATGTAGAAAATCCTAAAGTTTTTTTAAAAATAGAATATAAAATAGAGTGATAGTTGGGGTGAATATTATACATATTTGAACACACATTATATATGTAAGTACCATGTCACCATGTCAAATTAAGAGTCACTGTCAAGTGTGCTTGAAACACCACTGCTCCGTACAGCTGCCAGAAAGAACTTTCTGAAATGCAATCTGATCATGTCACCCACCTACTTAGAATTCTTCACTGAACTCTTGCTGCAAGCTCTTTAATAAATGACATTTCTATAATTTGGCCCCATCTGTGTTTCCAGACTTATCTCTTATAGTCCCCAACATGCATGGCACTTTCCATGGCTTCCAGACCTGTTTTCTTAGCCTGAACCCTGACTCCTTCTTCCCCAACCCCATCTCATCCCTTCTTTGCCCTGCTTGAAGGGCAAAGGCTGACTCCTACTTGTCCTTCAAGTCTGAGTTGTAGCATCACCACCCCTTAGAAGCCCTCCTAAATCTCTAGCCACCACTACAACTCTCCTGCAAGTAGAAATGAGCCATCCCTCCTTTGTGAGTGTACTAAACTCCACTATAACCCTTATTTCTCCATGAGTATTAGCTAATGTGCTTGTGTCCCCCAGGGAGATTACAAGGTCATTGAAGGCAGAGGCTGGATCTCATTCAGCATTTTCCCCCAACACCAAACACAGTATTTGGCATGCAGTAAGTCCCTGAATGTTGGACTGAATTGAAAATGATTTACAATTCTAATATGGGGTTTTGATATAGTCAATATATCAGGTTTTTACTGCACCGTATTTCATGATTAAGTTTAAAGAATTAGACTCTGATCCTTAAACAACTACTTTTCCACAAAGGAACAAAAATCCAAATCCATCCATGTTCTATGACTGCCTTTGTTTCTGTGTAAATATTTCTGTTGCCATGTGTCAATCCTATTGAAAGTGGTGTTTAATTTTATACTCTAGCTTCCCAGTTCTGGTGATCTGTGGAGCATTTACATGGACTTTGACACCAAACGGCTGGATCCCTGGGAACGAATCATACCCACCTTCAAGTACAGCCGAGATATTCCGTTTTTTGAAATGCTTATCCCTACAGCTGACACAGTGCGCTTTGGGTATCTAATGGAAAAACTACTGGCAGTCAGGCATTCAGTGTTGTTTACTGGAATAACGGGAGTTGGCAAGGTAGGAAACCTACATCAAACAAGAAGTCCTGTCCAAAACGAGGGCATGATGAACTTAGAATTGTAAGCTCCGTAAATAATACCTTATTTCTCAGGGGAATTTCTTTTGAATTTTGATCATTTTTTCAGGAAGAATGTAAGTGTGCTGAATCTATATCAACTCCACAGTTTGCCACTTTCTGAATAAATCTTGGGTGTCAATAATATATATAAACCAGAGAACCCTGTGGACCAGTCTTCTGTGTTTGGGGGCTTTTATGTTGTGTCCTTTAGAATTTCTAGGGCTGCCACTGCACAGGTTAAGGTGGGAATTTGTCAAGGCAGTTTGTGTCCCCAGTGGACTATTGATGAAGGTCATTCTGTCCCCTCCTGCCTGTTTACTTCTACCCAACACAGCGATGATGTTTAGAAAAAGTGGAGTATAGAGGAAAATGCTGATTGTTTGGTCTTCTTGGTTTAGGGGGAATCCATATAAACAGACACTCACTGTTTCCCCTCTAAATTATTTCTGAGTTTCTGAATCTTACTATCAAATTGACTTGGATAGTAACCAAGATGGATTTTGGTATGATACTAAAATAGAAATTTTTGCTGAGATAGAGCTGATTAGAATCTTTCTTTGGCTCTGATAAATACCATTAAATGGGATCTCCAGGAAGAGAAAGGCAGATATTTCAATCTGGCTTTTACCTCTGTCCTTTTCTGTCCTGTTTCTTACTCATTGTTCTGGAATATTACTGATATAGACAATTGAAAGGTTTTATATTGAATGTGAAATCAATTAACATTTTTTTTTAATTTTAAAGTCTGTTATTACAAAAGGACTGCTAAATAAAATTCAAGAATCAGCTGGCTATGTTCCTGTTTATCTAAATTTTTCTGCGCAAACTTCATCTGCAAGAACACAAGAGATCATTGAATCAAAACTGGAAAGGAAAAGAAAAAATATTCTAGGTAAGAATTATCCTTGTCATTTGTCTCACACAAATTATATATTAAATGCTAATAAGTCACATAAACCATGCATGTAATAAAATTACAATTGGATATTTTCTTTGCTTAATTTATTAGTAAAGGTAATTCTGTTAATGGTATTCTTTCCTGGGTATAGATCTAGATATCTTAGCAAGCAGGTAGTTTATTTCTATCATCACCTTCAACTCAGAGCATCTTCAATCTCTGCCTCTCCAAGACTCTCCCTCTCTCCACTCATGCCATGCTTTCAAACCTTCATTGATTTCCCTTTATTTAAAACAAACAAACAGGGGCTTTCCTGGTGGCACAGTGGTTAGGAGTCCACCTGCCAATGCAGGGGACACGGGTTTGAGAGACTGGGAGGATCCCACATGCCACGGAGCACCTAGGTCCGTGCGCCATGACTGCTGAGCCTGCACTCTGGAACCCGCGAGCCACAACTACTGAGCCCGTTTGCCACAGCTACTGAAGCCTGTGCACCGGGAGCCCACGCTCTGCAGCAGGAGAGGCCACCACAATGAGAAGCCCGCGCACCGCAACGAAGAGTAGCCCCTGCTCGCAGCAACTAGCGAAAGCTCACGCGCAGCATCAAAGACCCAATGCAGCCAAAAATTAAAAAAAAAAACAAAAAAAAAAAACCTCTTTATGTCTGGTGCACTGAGTTATCTGAACTCAGTAGGGAATAAGCATGAAACTGTTTTGGTGTTTCCTTCAGGCAGCACTTTCCGCCAAGCTTTGTGGGATCTCTCTCACGCTGCCTTATTAACTGCTTAGATAAATACCATAACTTTCTGGTCACTTGCAAATTTGAGTCTGGTCCAATGTAAAGCTTCAATCCCAAACCCAAAATTTTTTTTTGTCTTTTTTTTTTTGAAGTATAGTTGATTTACAATGTTGTGTTAATTTCTGCTGTACTGCAAAGTGACTCAGTTATACACATATATACATTAAAAAAAATTTTTTTTCCATTATGGTTTATCCCAGGAGATTAGATATAGTTCCCTCTGCTATACAGTATGACTTTGTTGTTAATCAGTCCAAACCCAATTTAAAGCTCTTCCTCTCCTCTGCTGTAAGCCAGGTTTGTGGCTGGAGGTGCTGGAGGTGGAGAGGGACATGGGGGCTCTTTTACTCTTCCCACCCTCCCTCTAGGAGGCTCTAGTGTATCTGGATGGGAGGAGAAGGGAAGGACAAGGTTCTCCCTAACTGAAGTTTAGGTGGGCCTCTGTGGATTGCCCCTGCTTCTCCGCTGGCCTGATGGTTGTCCACGTTCTCGGCGTGGCAGGCTTCCAGGAGCAGGTTTTCTCAGGACCTCCCAGAAGAATTGTGCACAGGCCAAGCATTGACCTTCCCACTGGAAGGTTCCCTGATGTTGGGAATCACGGTCTCAGCCTCACTTTGTCCCACCCTCCAGTGGCACATCCTGCAGCCTCCTGCTGCTGGGGTCCACTTGCCCAACCCACAGCCCTCCCGGGTGGAGCACTAGGCAGAGCTCAGGCCCAGCTGCCTTCCACATTGTCTATCATCTCACAGGCCCTGTCACGCCAGCTGCTTTCCTAGCCCCTCTGTGTTACCCTTTTCCTGCTCAGGTAGGCGCAGGGCAAAGGATGCCAGTCTTTCTGGTGGGGGCTCCAAATTTTTATGAATGGTACTCATAGCACCCCTCCCCACTCTTGACCTGCTACTTGGCTTCCAGAGGCCAGGAGATGAAGTGGGGCACTGAGTTTGCCTCATTTTCTTTGGAACTGTCACATGCTGGATGCCAGCATGGTGGAGTCACTTCCTCTTCTTAAGTTGTTCTCTTTTCTATGTTATCACTCTTTTTTTTTCCTCTGAATGTATATATTGACTTTCTTTAAGTTAAATATGACATTGTACAGCTCCACTGCACTGGCTTTCCCTTTGATGTAATAAGGATGCTTTTGAATATCCAGTCCTGTTTTCCCTGTAGGGGGTGGTGGGATGGCATTTATATAAGGAAACTTTTGGGATTCTTCTGCTTCCTCATGTGAAAAGGAAATGACTTTACTCACCCCAGGCCCAGGCCACACAGTTGGTGAGGGCAGTGGGAGTGGCTGGGATTGAGGAAGGTCAACTGAAGTGCTAGGATCCACAGCTTCCTGTCGGAGCCTGGATGGGGCCAGAAGGAGATCTCTCGTCCTCAAGACAAGACTCTGCTGGGACCCTTCTCACTCTGTAGAAACCTGAGCTCATTATGACCTGCACGGTGTTCACTGAGTCCAAAGCCTTACCTAAGTCTTGTCTTACGTTTACCGAGGGCAAATAATAATTCTTAAATTCATGTTATTTCCTAGGAGCACCAGGAAACAAACGAATTGTGATTTTTGTTGATGATTTAAACATGCCCAGACTGGATCGCTATGGCTCTCAGCCTCCCATTGAACTACTTCGGCAATATCAAGATTTTGGTGGATTTTATGACAGAAACAAACTCTTTTGGAAAGACATACAGGTTACTTTAGGTTTTAAATTACTTTGCATGTTTCAGTTTAAACGGCAATGAAATATGGTGTATTCATTTGCTAAAGCTGCCATAACAAAGTACCACAGACTGGGTGACTCAAACTATAGAAATTTATTTTCTCACAGTTCTAGACGGTGGAAGTCCAAGATCAAGATGTCAGTAGGGTTTGTTTATTCTGAGGCCTCTCTCCTTGGCTTATAGATGGCCGTGTTCTCCCTATGTCTTCTTATGATTTTCTCCCTGTATCCATGTCCAAACCGTCTCTTCTTGTAAGGACACCAGTCATATTGGATTAGGACCCACCACAGTGACCCCATCTTAACTAAATTACCTCTGTAAGACCCTATCTCCAAATACAGTCACATTGTGGGTTATGGGGGGTTAGGGCTTCAACACATGATTGGCCAAGAAGAGGCAGAGAAGGACACATAATTCAGCCCATGACATATGGCCTCTGCATTTCTTGTGTGTAACTCAATTCATTCAGTCTGTATTGGGTTCTCGCCATGCTTGATTCATGAGATTTATAGACAACTGAGACAGCCCCGGCCTCCTGGAGGGCTCAGCTTTGGAGGATGGATGAACATATGTTTATAATGTAGGTTGATAAGTGGAGAGAGACTGGAGGGGGACAGGGGTGGGCACTGGGTTGATGATGAGAGAATCCTTCCCAGAAGAGGTGATGTCAGAACAGGATTTTGCAGGCAGGGCAGGGCAAAGCAAGGAAAGGGAGTTATTTACATCTCAAAGCAAGTAATGTGAGACACCGCGGGGGTGTGGAATGTGAGCACCAAAGCAGCAGGACATGCAAAGGTCAGCCCAGGGGGCCCTGGTGCCATGATGAGGAATGTGATGAGGAGCCTCTGAAGGAAACATTGTAGAAAGACCCCCTTGGCTGCAGGGAAGGTATGGACTAGAGAGGAGGCAAGACCAGAGGCACCTGCAATATCATGTATTGACCAGTTGAACATGTTATGACCAGAGGCTCAAAGGAACCTAGCCCTGTATTTCCCCTAGGAGCAATGGTTCAGGGTGCATTAATTCAGTGTTCCTGGCAATTTTATAGAACACAACTACCACAAATAACAAGAACTGACTATACTTAGTATTCATTATATGTATTTTAACCTAAGGTACAAATTCTTACAATTTTTTAAGATTAGATTTTTACATTGGAGTATTTATACAAGATAGATGAGTTAGCTAAGTAACCTTGAGTAACTTATTTAATCATCCAGGGCCTCGATTTTTTCATCTACAAAGTGGAGATAACAACAGTGATCTCCTGAGGTGGTTGTGAGAATTAAGTTAGATAATGTGTTGGAAAATATAACGCAATGCTGTCCTAGGGTAGGTCCTCCAAAACTGTTGGTTGAGTCCTACTGTTGGGATGGGCACATTGCATGTCCTTCTTTGCTGGGTGACCCGAGTGGATTTCTCTCCATACAGGACGTAACGATTGTATCAGCGTGCGCACCTCCAGGTGGTGGCCGCAACCCCGTGACCGCCCGCTTCATCCGACACTTCAGCATGTTCTCTCTCCCGATGCCCTCGGAGCACAGTCTGAAACAGATTTTTCAGGTGAGGGTGGATTCAAACTTGGGCAAGAGGGGAAAAGAAAACTTATTTGTTCCAAGATTCACACAATCAGGGCAGTCCGTTTCTAGGGAGCCCATCCATCATTTCCTCAGCAGAAACCAGGTAAGCACAGGGGTATCTGGGCAGTAGCTGATAGGCATTTGCATCATGGCCTTCTGCGTTTGTGGTCTCAGAGGTAGTTCTAGGAATGCAGAAAGATGGTTAGAACACTGCCCTTACCTCTAAAGAAGGCTATATCCCAGGCCCTTGACTCTCAGCAGGTCTCATCCCTACCCAGCCCCGGCCTCTGTTCTCATCTCCTCGCTGATCTCCATGTCTGTGTCCACTTGCCCAGCAGACACCACTCCTGATAACCCAGCGGGCTCAGGCTCAACACACCAACCCAGAATTCATCACCCCTGCTGCCACCACCAGCCCCCCAGCAGAAACAACCACACTTATTTCTTACATCTGCACAAACTTCCCCAGGGGACCACTTCCTCGTCCTTTAACTGGGGGAAATAACTGTGTCTGCCCTGTAAGGGCTCAGCAGAAGTGTTCAGTAAGTGGAAGGCATTATCCTAAGTAGAATGATGAGAGACCATGAAGCAGCGTGACCAGAGCGAGTATGTCATACATACCAACCAGCAAAGACGCTCAAAGGAGACAGCCAGTGAGCTGAGTCCTACAAGGTGGAATTAACAGGGATGAACAGAAACACACAGGTGAATGTGGTCACAGAGGCAGGAAGTGATAATGTGTGCATCCAGGTAGGATGAGACAGGTGACTGGTCTGAAGAAACTGGCTTTGGTGACAATCACCCAGGAGCCAAAGAGGCAGTGATACAGGCATAAAGTGAGCCTCTGCATTTACCAGCATCAGCCTCTCCTTCCAATGGGGTCTTCTTAGAGGAGAGAAAGGACCAGAACCAGTACGTATGCAACAGTCAGCTGGAAAGTGGTTTTCATATTGAAATTACATCCATGGGAAATTATTTTTAATAAATTTGAAGTAGTTCCAATAAGTTGTTTAGGAGCTAATGCCAAAAGGATACATAAGAACTGCCACATTTTGGAAAACTTTTAGAGTGTACTTTAGAATAGGAAAGGATGGGAGCTTATCTCCCATAATTAAGCAGCAAGTAGAGAACATGACAGGAAGTGGGTAACAGGGACCAACACAGGTATTAGACTTTTTAAAATCCTACCTTTTGTTGAGAACTTTTATGTGTATATTCTAAAGTTTGAAATGAGTAATTCCCACCATGGTATCCTGACACACTTTGTGATGTGATCAGTGGTGAGGGGGTGTGCCAAGTAACTTATGCCTGATGATAAGGTACTAAATTCGCAAATTATTTTACATTTTAACAAATTCAAGCAAATTCAAAGTTATCCTAATAACAACAACAAAATGACATTCTTAATAATTCCAAAATATTTTCTTGGGTGGGAGGAAGAAGGTAGAGTCTGGGCTCCTGGAAATGAAACTGATCCCAACCTTCAGCCTCCTCCCTCTGCCTGTGGGAATGTCACATCCACGGAAATGTGTCACTTACAGGAACATCAGCCAGCAAACACATTACAGATGAAAACAGGCAGGAACTGCTTTTTCCCACTGTAACTTAGAGGCTATCATTTAAAACTCTCCCTAGCCGTGGGCGGTAATAGAAATGAAATGCAGCTAAACAGAGATTCTGGGTTGGACTGCATTCAGGTGGGAAGTATATTTTTCTCGTTAGCAGAACACACTGGAGATTTTGTCTGTAGAAAAAAAGGCCTTGGATCCCAAACTTTCTTTTTAATCATAGCCCACCTTTCCTGTCCTTTGTCATCGTGTGGAGGAGAAAGAACTTGGGGATAACCAAGAATTGAAAAAAGCAAAATCAATAAGTTAAAGTAAATTTGTTGTATTGTATATATATGACAGTATTTATATATATGTAACTATACTGTATATTAGATAGATATAGATATAAAATGTGTTAGTATTTGTGTGATGGAGAATAAACAGACTGAGATTGTTAATTTTGTCATATATAATATATACATAAATATATGGTAATTTTTTATTTTATATGTATTAGGATGGTCCTACTCAACATGAGGTCCAAAAAGGAGGATTTTAAATTCATGTTGGGGGCTCAGGAGGACAGTACCTCAAAAAGATAGTCCTCACAAACTGCTTTTAAAAATAATGTTCAACAGAAGGCTCATTGAAAACAAATACTTTGATTTATTTCAAAATATGTCATATATGAGCCCCAACTCTAAAGTCACAAGGGCAGACTTGCAAGCATTTGTTATGCATTCTGGCGGCTTCTCCCATAAGTAATTCCAAAGCTAATGGTGATGGGAATTTATCTATTTAAAAATCTAATATGAGTTTCCCTAGCAACTGGGGCTAGAAGGCTAATAAATACGTACTTTCAGCTTGTGGCAAGTAATATATGAGAAGATCAGAGAGCCATAAGAGAGACTGATGGGAGGACTTATCTTAGATTGGGTAGTCAGGGAAGGCCTCTCTGAAGGACATGTAATGCCCAGCATGAAGAATGAGAAAGTCCCTGCGAAGCAGAGAGCCCCGGGGAAATGGGTCCTGGGGGAGGAGAGAGCATGGGTAGTAAGGCCAGGGAGGCTGACACAGCGACTGGTGGGGAGAGAGGGTAAGGAGAAGAGGCTGGGCAGGGGCAGAGCATGCACTGATGGGGGTGCAGGGCCTTATTTCCCTGGTTAAAGGTAACAGAAGGGAGATGAGTGGGAATGGAGAGGCCAGTGAGTAAGGAGGGAGTGAGGAAGCCCAGATGAAAAGGAGTGAGGGCTGGAATGGGGTGACATCAGGGGGAACAGAAGGAAGCAGGCAGATTCAAGAAATGTATTCAAGAGCGACTATGGGGGACAAAGAAGGGCAGGTGTCAAAAGAGACTTCTAGGATTTCCCTGGTGACACAGTGGTTAAGAATCCACCTGCCAATGCAGGGGACACGGGTTCGAGCCCTGGTCCGGGAAGATCCCACATGTTGCGGAGCAACTAAGCCCATGTGCCACAACTACTGAACCTGTGCTCTAGAGCCTGCAAGCCACAACTACTGAAGCCCGCGTGCCACAACTACTGAAGCCCACGCACCTAGAGCCCATGCTCCACAACAAGAGAAGCCACCGCAAAGAGAAGCCCACGCACCGCAACGAAGAGTAGACCCCGCTCGCCACAGCCAGAGAAAAACCCGTGCGCAGCAACGAAGACCCAATGCAGCCAAAAATAAATAAATAAATTTTAAAAAAAGAAGAGAAGAGAGACTTCTTTTCAGGGTGGGGCCATACGCTGAGCTGGGGAAGCTGAAGGGTGGGGAGTTCACAGCTGTCAGTAAGTCGAACTTTCAATATACATGAAGGTGAAAGTCTACAGATTTGTTGGTCATTCACCCATAAAAATCAGAGAGAGGACTTCAGCTTATTTCCAGATAAGTGTGAGCACTCCATGAAGACCCTCTGGACCCACAGCCAGCAGAGGTCTAATTACTTGAGAGTGGGTTCGCGATAAGTTCACTGGTCAGCTGTGAATGCTGCTCAGGCAGCACCAGACAATCACAGAAGACAGGAGTGAGTCCATTCTGGAGAACATATTCTGAAATGGAAAGAAGAGGGGTTTTTTGTGTTTTTGTTTTTTGTGATTTGAGTTTTTTAAATTGAAATGTAGTTGATTTACAATGTTGTGTTAGTTTCAGGTGTACAGCAAAGTAATTCAGTTATATGTATATATATAGTCTTTTTCATATTCTTTTCCATTACGGTTTATTACAGGATATTGAATATAGTTCCCTGTGCTAACCATTAGGACCTTGTTGTTTATCTATTTTATATACAGTAGTTTGTATCTGCTAATCCCAAACACCTAATTTATCTCTCCCCCAGAAGAGTTTTTTCTTTAATTAATTTTTATTGGAATATGGTTGCTTTACAATGTTGTGTTAGCCTCCACTGCACAACAAAGTGAATCAGCCATACACATACATACATCCTTCCCTTTTGGACTTCCCTCCCATTTAGGTTACCACAGTGCATTAGGTAGAGTTCCCTGTGCTATACAGTATGTTCCCATCAGTTGTCTATTTTATACATAGTATCAATAATGTATATGTGTCAATCCTAGTCTCCCAATTCCTCCCTCCCCCCACCCTTTCTCCCTTGGTATCCATACATTTGTTCTCTACATCTATGTCTCTTTTTCTGCTTTGCAAATAAGATCATCTATAACATTTTTCTAGATTCCACACATATGCGTTATTATACGATAATTGCTTTCTCTTTCTGACTTACTTCACTCTGTATGACACTCTCTAGGTCCATCCACATCTCTACAAATGACCCAATTTCGTTCTTTTTTATGGCTGAGTAATATTCCATTTATATATGTGCCACATCTAGAAAAGAAGAGTTTTAACATCCACATGTCCTTGCACTGGAATTTGGTTTTCTACTTATTATTAGAAAAAGTATCATCAGATCTGGAGTATATGAAAGATAAATTTTGGTTAAAAAAAAAAAATCTAACCATCTCATATTACGTTTCTGGTTCTAGGCCATCTTAAGTGGCTTCCTAAATGACTTCCCACCAGCTGTAAAGCAAACTGCATCCAACATTGTGGAGGCCTCAGTTGAGATCTATAACAGGATGAGTGTGGATCTTCTGCCGACACCAGCCAAGTCTCATTATGTCTTTAACTTGAGGGATTTATCCAAATGTGTGCAAGGTAGTGTGTGGAACCTTCATTCTCTGCCCTGCACCCTCCTTCCATTTCCATTCACCCCCAGATCTCTCAGTAGAAGTGTGTGTACCTGGGTGTCTGAGACTTGCCTGGAAATCCCATTACAATGTCCCTATTCAAGTCACCCTCCACCCCCCACCCCAGACTGGCTACTTCACAGCTTCCCTCAAACCACCCTCCCATTTCTCACTCCCAGCTGGTGGCCTGTATTCTTTTTCAGTGAAAAAAAAATAGAAGCAATCAAACCAGAAGGGCCTCCTCTTCCAGATCTCCCAGACATCCTGCATCTGCCTTCCCTCCCACAGGGACAGTGGTTCAGCTGTCCCTGCCCCTAACATGTGCCAATAGTCCCCCCCCACCCCAGTACTGAATTGCATCCCCTCCTGCCGACTCAAGGATTTTGCTCTTATAATTCCCCCTTCTCTTCTGCATTGTCAATGCTTCCTCTTCTATCAGATCATTCCTAACAGCATAAGACCCTGCTATAATACCTCACAACTTAA
Organism: Balaenoptera ricei; assembly: GCF_028023285.1. Classification (NCBI taxonomy): domain Eukaryota; kingdom Metazoa; phylum Chordata; class Mammalia; order Artiodactyla; family Balaenopteridae; genus Balaenoptera; species Balaenoptera ricei. The sequence goes on along the minus strand of NC_082651.1, from coordinate 16,639,931 downwards.
AAAATAATTCTCTTTAGGCCCCATATCCCCCTTCTGCTACCCTCCCCATTTTCACTGCTAATGTGTCCCCAGTTTTGCTTTCAAAAAACGAGATCACCATTATTATATGTGTATATCCCCTGGGGAACCACCCATTTCTGGTAGTGTGGGGATAAAGTTGGACTTAAGGATTTCCTCATTAATTAAACTACTAGATATTCCACAATTGTAGAATTTTTCTTTTCTCCTTTTCTTAAAAAACAGGTATCCTTCAATGTGATCCAGGAACAATAAGAGAAGAAATACAGATATTTAGACTTTTTTGCCATGAATGTCAAAGAGTCTTCCATGACCGTTTGATTAATAATGAAGATAAGCACTATTTCCATGCTATTTTGACAGAAATGGCCAGTAAATATCAATCTTTACATCAATCTTTATTTAGCTAGGTTTTTTTTGTTTTTTAGTAGAAAAACAATTTGGTTTCTAATCCTAGCCATTAGACTACCAGGGAGACACAATTTGGTTTCTAAAATGAGCAAAACGAATTGTAATCATTCATGAGTAAAAGTTTTTTTCTTCATATATTTATATATGACCCAAATATATAACAATATATGAAATATTATGAAAATCATTTTATTGAAATTCAGGAAGGGTTAATATTCTTAATTCAGTATAGAATTTTAAGTAGAGGAGGGAAAGTAGGAAAAAAATAGCATTTTGTTGGATAAGAAACCAGTATATTTCTAAAGTATTTCTAATTTATTAATATGTATTCAATATCTGTTATTTAATAAAATGTTTACTAATAGTAAATATTCTTAATCTTAAATCTGGGAGATTATCAACCAAACTAAAGTGGTATGGCATTAACATGGCTTTCCCTCAGTTTCATGTGTACCAATTAGGCTTCTAAATAAAGTAACAGGGGTTATTATTCTGTATATCTTATCATTAATATCCTGCATTCAAGCTTATTGTTATACTAAGAATTGATTTTATTTTTTGAATAGACAAACATTTTGGAATTGCAATAGGCCTGGAATATTTTTTGACTAGACCCATCATATTTGGAGATTTCATTAAGGTAAGTATGTTGTATTGATGACTACATGTGAAGACTATAAAGCTTTACTATTTTCTACTTCAAGTTCATATTCTACAAGAGCTTTGCACATGTGAAGATTAGAGATCTAGACCAGGGGTCAGCAAGCTATGGTCCATAGTCCAAATCCACCCACAACCCATTTTTGTAAATGAAGTTCTATAGGGACTCAGCCACGGCCCATTTGACTGTGTACTATTTATATGACTGCTTTCTAATGACTAGGCAGAGTGGAATAGTAGCAACACAGGCTATATGACCTGCAAAGCCTAAAATATTTACTATATGTCCCTTGAGAGAAAAAGGTTGCTGACTTCTGATCTAGCTACATTCATTTTAATAATAGTTTGAATAATTAAAATACATTCATTTTAATCAGGTATTCGATTTGGAAGGAAGCAAAGAGATTTAGTCTCTTAACTCAGGACCCAAATTCCTTTCCTATAATCCTGTGTAGTTCTTCAGCCTCTGCTCAGAGGTTTCCAGTTATGGGAAGCTAATTAGTTAGCAGTTCTGCCTTCTTCATTTCAGGGTAGCTCTAATTAGTAGCAAAATTTTCCTTGTACTAATTTCCTTAAGTCTGTTCCCCCAATAACATCTACACATAGGCCCTAATTTTACCCTCTAGACCTACCTAGAATAGACTTATTCTAGATGAGTAACCTTATTCTATGTTAGAAGACTTCCGTCTAACCACCCTACCTATGTTGACAGATAGCCGTCTTGTTTTACCAAGTTAACTCTTGTTTGGGTACAACATTCTTACTGTCCCTGAGAGGGCAAGGGCCATGTTTGTTTTGTTCATCCTAAATCCCTAGTTTCTTGCACAGAGCTAAGTATATAGCAGGCTCTCAATCAATGCTGTTTAAACAAATGAATGGACTCATATTTATATCATGCACATATGCAATACCTCACCACCCTGATAACCCCTGACAACTAAAAAAAATACTAAACAATTTATTTGTATGCAATACCTCACCACCCTGATAACCCCTGACAACTAAAAAAAAATACTAAACAATTTATTTGTATGAAATATATTTATTTTTTAAATTAATTTTTCTTGGAGTATAGTTGCTTTACAATGTTGTATTAGTTTTTACTGTAAAGCAAAATGAATCAGCTATACATATATATATATATCCCCTCTTTTTTGGATTTCCTTCCCATTTAGGTCACCACAGTGCATTAAGTAAAGTGCCCTGTGCTATACAGTATGTTCTCATTAGTTGTCTATTTTATACATAGTATCAATAGTGTATATGTGTCAATCCCAACCTCCCAATTCCTCCCACCTGCCCCCCTTTTCCCCCTTGGTATCCATACATTTGTTCTCTATGTGTGTGTCTCTATTTCTGCTTTGCAAAAATGATCATCTATACCATTTTTCTAGATCCCACATATATGCATTAACATATGATATTTGGTTTTCTTTCTGACTTACTTCACTCTGTATGACAGTCTCTAGATCCATCCATATCTCTACAAATGACTCAATTTTGTTCCTTTTAATAGCTGAGTAATACTCCATTGCATATATGTACCATATCTTTTTTATCCATTCATCTGTTGATGGACATCTAGGTTGCTTCCATGTCCTGGCTATTGTAAATAGAGTGGCAGTGAACATTGTGGTACATGACTCTTTTTGAATTATGGTTTTCTCAGGGTATATGCCCAGTAGTGGGATTGCTGGGTCATATAGTAGTTCTATTTTTAGTTTTTTAAGGAACCTCCATACTGTTTTCCATAGTGGCTGTATCAATTTACATTCCCAGCAACAGTGCATGAGGGTTCCCTTTTCTCCACACCCTCTCCAGCATTTATTGTTTGTAGATTTTTTGATGATAGCCATTCTGACCGGTGTGAGGTGATACCTCATTGTAGTTTTGATTTGCATTTCTCTGATAATTAGTGAGGTTGAGCAGCTTTTCATGTGTTTGTTGGCCATCTGTATGTCTTCTTTGAAGAAATGTCTATTTAGGTCTTCTGCCCATTTTTGGATTGGGTTGTTTGTTTTTTTGATATTGAGCTGCTTGTATATTTTGGAGATTAATCCTTTGTCAGTTGCTTTGTTTGCAAATATTTTCTCCCATTCTGAGGGTTGTCTTTTTGTCTTGTTTATGGTTTCCCTTGCTGTGCAAAAGCTTTTAAGTCTAATTAGGTCCCATTTGTTTATTTTTGTTTTTATTTCAATATTCTAGGAGGTGGGTCAAAAAAATATCTTGCTGCATCCCACTACTGGGTATATACCCTGAGAAAACCATAATTCAAAAAGAGTCATGTACCAAAATGTTCATTGCAGCTTTATTTACAATAGCCAGGACATGGAAGCAACCTAAGTGTCCATCATCGGATGAATGGATAAAGAAGATGTAGCACATATATACAATGGAATATTACTCAGCCATAAAAAGAAATGAAATGGAGGTATTTGTAATGAGGTGGATGGAGTTAGAGTCTGTCATACAGAGTGAAGTAAGTCAGAAAGAGAAAAACAAATACAGTATGCTAACACATATATATGGAATCTAAGGGAAAAAAAAAAAAAAAGGTCATGAAGAACCTAGTGGCAAGATGGGAATAAAGACACAGACCTACTAAAGAATGGACTTGAGGATATGGGGAGGGGGAGAGTTGAGATGTGACAGGGTGAGAGAGTGTCATGGACATATATACACTACCAAATGTAAAATAGATAGCTAGTGGGAAGCAGCCACATAGCACAGGGAGATCAGCTCGGTGCTTTGTGACCGCCTGGGGGGTGGGATGGGGAGGGTGGGAGGGAGGGAGATGCGGGAGGGAGGAGATATGGGGATATATATATGTATAGCTGATTCACTTTGTTATAAAGCAGAAACTAACACACCATTGTGAAGCAATTATACTTCAATAAAGATGTTTTAAAAAAAAAAAAGTCTTGCTGCGAAATATGTCTATTTAAATGTATTCTTAAAATCAAAATCCAAAGTTTATTTTCAGGTGGTGATTATATTTCCTGTGTGTTTCTAACGATATTATTATCAAATGGGGAAATGAAGCAAAGCAAAAAGAATAGTTGGACTCTTCTTCCATTGCCTATATGTATTTTAGTCAATGGTTCCAAAAGAAAATGTCCCCAGGGCAGTTGCTAGGGCAAAGACAAGAAATTATCAATAGGTCCAAACGGACACTCAGTTGCCTATAGTTTACACCAAATATCATGCTTAATGATTTATTTAATTAAATGACTGCTGTGTAAAAACTATGTATAGTTCTGGCATGACTTTTTATAACACAGTCTTCCATACATAATTTTCAACAACTTTGTTTTTCTGATGTCAACAGCTTAAGAGCAAAAGTATGAAACCAGAGTAAGTTAAAGTGAGAAAAAATTTTAAATTATTTCTGAGCTTCTGTGTGAGTTTTATTGCACAGATCATTGAAATTCCAATGTACCACTTGAAGAGGTTTAATTAAATGGATTTTTCAGTTAGCCATGAACATCTGAGTTTCTTTAAACTGATTTCCTTGGTTTAAAGCCCTGCTAGCTTATATAAGCAAATGATTAAATAAAAATATAGATAAAATAATGTTCCCTCCTAAGGTTATGTATATTATATATATTTATATATCAGAATTGATCCAACTTGGTTCTTCTCCAATAAATCGTCTTCTAGTTTGGAGCAGATAAGACTGACCGGATTTATGATGACATGCCTGATATGGAGAAAATCGCAAATGTTCTACAGGACTATCTTGATGATTATAACCTTATAAACCCCAAAGAAGTAAAGCTGGTGTTCTTCCAGGACGCTATAGAGCATGTTTCAAGGTATAGTGTCATAATGTGCCTAATAATGCATTGATCTAATTTCATTTATATTAAAAGGTAAGGATTAGGTTGTAAAACACTCTTTAAATAGATTGCTAGATGGACAAAGGTCTATTAGCAAATCTTGCTGTAACTTAAAAGTTATTTTTTGATATATTTAAAATATATATAGCATGAACTTTTTATGGAATCTCAGAGGTCATTATCTTTGCTAAATATTAATAGATTGTTTTTGTTTTTGAAGATGTCCTATCTCATTCCAAAAAAAAGATCTAAGGTTGTTTACAGATATGTACAGTATAACCAGGCTGATTAACATGCATGCCTAAAGAAATAGGGAGTTTTTCTTTATTTATAGCAAAACAAGTTGAATGCAAGGATCATAGGTTCCATCTGCTTATGAGTCTGACTCATACCCACTGCAAGTATCTTTTAAGGGTCATCCCCAACACCTAGGTATGCAACCTGAATATCTGTAGTCCTTGGGGCATACACAACTTTTTAAAGTGGCTCATGTCCTTTTGAACAATTCTTAAATTGTAAATATGTGTTAAAAGTGTTGAAATGATAAGGTACTACTGTATAGCACAGGGAGCTATATTCAATATCCTGTGACAAACCATAATGGAAAAGAATATATATATGTATATATGTATGTATGTATAACTGAGTCACTTTACTGTACAGAAGAAATTAACACAACATTGTAAATCAACTATACTTCAATAAAAGAAATTTTTTTAAGTGTTGAAATGACCCTTCAAGAGTAAGTCAAAATCTACTCCCTGTGACTTCTTATATTCATTCCGTCCTTTGGAGTTGTAATAATAATAATAATGGCACTGAGTGTGAATATAATCCATGATATGGAGTATCTCATTTAACTCTGATAACACCTCTCTATGGCTCAATATCATGATCTTTCTAAATATAAGGCTCAGAGACTGTTCCAGTGGTCTGTTGCTGCATAATAATCCACTGTAATACTTAGTAGCTTTATTTTTTCATTATTTCTCATGGCTCCCAGCCATTCTCTCCTGGGGTCTCTCATGCAGTTGCAGTCAGACAGCACCTAGAACACCTGGCCCATCTCTGCCTCCCTGTGGACTCCACTGTCTCTCCAGCAAGGCAGCATCAGAGTGCAGGGGCTTCTTACACAGTGATTCAGGGCTCCAAAGGCTCGTGCCCCAAGAGCGAGCCAGGCAGAAGGCAAATGGCCTTTCACCACACAGCCTTGGAAGTCACTCAGCATCACTTCTACCATACTCTGTCAGTAAAAGCATCATACAGGCTACCCAGGTTCACAAGACAGGATCAGAGACTCTATCTCTTCATAGGGTCAAAGAGCAAGTAGGACCAGAAACATTATTGCAGGCATTTTTGGACAATACCGTGTGCCAAAGAGAGATTAAGTGAATTGTCCGAAGCCCTCTAGCTGGTGAGTGGCAGGCTGGAGATCATATCCAGTGCTTTGATTTTAACTTCACTGTAGATGCCTCCGCCAAAAATGGATCCACTCTTTTTCCTAACAGCCCTCCAAATATTTGCAAATCATGACCAAGTTCTTCTTAGCTTTACCTTCTCCAGGCATAATTATCCCAGATGTTTCACTATTGCCTATTAGCAATTATTTCCAGTCTTCAACATACTGAGCCCTTTATAACTTTTTGATGTTTCACTTAAAATGTGATACCCAGATTTGATATAGTATTCTGTGGAATAAGCAGTGCAAAATGTGTGTGAGGACAGGATTTCCCATGGTCTACTACCATGGCAAGATTTTAATTGCTTTGTTTGTTTCTCTTGTCAACTATATTTTAGTGTTGGACCTTGTTAAGACTGACAGATCTCCAGGATTTTTCTTCCATAACCATAAGCAAACCAAGTCTTTTGCCCTTCCTATACTTCTGCTATTTAATGAACTCTAATTCAAGGATTTATGTTCATCACAGCTCAAGTGTTGTAACATAAAATAGTTTTTCATTGGGTTGTCAAGATACCACTTGCTTCCCATCTGTCCCCCTGCCAATATACCCACACGCTAACTCCTAACAACTTTTATTCCCATAGCTCAAGCAAGCCCTAAGCCTGAAAGAAAAAAGAAAAGAAAAGAATGGCAGAACTCTGGTCTGAGAAACTTCCTGAAGAATAGACCAGATGATAGGCAAATTCGGCTTAATTATATTTATAATCTCTCTTACTTTTGTGAAAGGGAATCACCAGGCTACTCAAGGTTTGCTTAAAATATTACAGAAGGAAATTAAAAACCATTTGTAGAATGGGGGATTTAGTTTTCCTGCAAAAAGGACCGCCATGGGAATAACTATGTAGATGTGTTCTCTTTTTTTCTAGAGAGGAATTTCTACTTGTCTTAAGTAAGAACTTTCAAACACCTACTACTGATTAGCAATTGAAAAGGACTTCCATTATGAACATGAGTTTTGGGAAAATCACTAAATATTCAGCAATATAGCAGATACTACATTTCCATTTGTTAACATTCTAGTTTCTTGTTTTGTTGCATAGGATAACTGAATAATAGCCTTCCCAACTCAGAAAAAATAAAAATTTACTTCAGAGCCTGTGCTTTCGAAGAGCAGTTTGCACCAAGCCGTTTACCTATTACATGCCCGCAAAGTTGTCACCATACTGCAAGGATGGTCAAATGGATCTCTCTGTTAAAATAAAGTTATTAATTAGGAGAGCCATCTCTTGCCTCCTACAGCAGAGAAAATGTAACTTTGGAGGATTCTCAGTGGAGGGAGTTTTTTATCCATTGATATGTAAGTTGACAGAAAAAATAACACTGGGAAGCAGAAAGGACAAGTCATTTGTTTCAAATAATCTCAGATGGAAAAAACAAATTACTATAATGTAAATGAAACAAGGAAAGAGTAACATATAAAGTGCAAGATATTTATGATATTCAATATTTTCATCCACTATAGAGCCCTTGTGCATTATGGGAAAAAATAACAAAACATTATTACATATCCATTCAGCCCTCAATTTTATACTCTCAGAGGTAGCTGAGGAGATATAAGCAAATGATCTGAAGTGTCGTCTGTTAGATGTGCATTGTGATAGAGATATAGCAGTGGAAATAGTACCTGTGGGTCTTAGTTGTTTTAGGGGAGGAGTTAGCAAAGGATCTGTCAAATGAAAAAAAAAAAAAGCACAATGTGAGGGTTATGAGTTAAGTTTTATTGGGGGGAAAATGAGGACTATAGCCCAGAAAACAGCCTCTCAGGTAGCTACGAGGAACTGCTCCAGAGAGGTAGGGGGGAGATGATTTTGGTGAAGGGGGGTACGTGCAGTCAAGCACACATTTTGGCAGAAGGTTGCTGTTAGTCACAAGGAGCAGATGTCTCCGTTAACGATTTTAGTGCTTTTCTAGATATGAGAAGATGCAAGAAATCAAGCTCGTAAAATCTCCTGAAAATATATATCTGAAGACCTGTTCTGCCAGTTTTTCCTAGAGCACAGAGTTCCTCATTCCTGATCTCCACCCTGAACTCCTTTCAGGGTGTGTTGAAGGTCAGAGACTGCAGTGGTTAGTGACTTCATTCTTGTACAACCAGGTGGCAAGCGACAGTTTTTAGTCGGCAGGTCCTAGGGAAAGGAGCTACAACCTTCTTTCATAAAGGGCCAGATGGTAAATATTTTAGGCTCTGCTGCAGACCCTGTTACAACTACTCAACTCTGCCATTGTAACACAAAAGCAGCCACCGCCACTCAGTGAATAAATTAACGCAGCTCTGCTCAAATAAAACTTCATTTATGGACACTCATGTTGGAATGTCATGTGATAATGTCACATATCATAAAATATTACTCTTTTGATTTTTTTGTCAACCATTTAAAAATCTAAACACCACTCTTAGCTCATAGGCCATAAAAATTTTTTTTAATTTTTTTGAAGAACCAATCTGTGGGTAAGTTTTGGCCCATAGGCCATCTTTTGCTCACTCCTGTTCTAGGCAAAGCAGTGTTATCAAGGCTTTCTGGGCAGTGAAACAGCACACTCACCGTAAGGGCAGGAGAGAGTGTGAAGCTGTAGAAGACCAATCTGAAAGTTTGATACTTATTTCAGACGATCCTGAATAATGACCTAGGAGTCTGCGCTTTGTCCCAGAGGAGCATTTTCAAATCAGTCCTTGTAGGCTCCCCGTTCTAAGCTCACGCTACGCAGCTTCTATGCCCTGCCATCAAAGATGATGGCGCATAAGAACTATTTAACCACTGTTGTCTAATTCACAGTTTTTAAGGTCTTTAGAAGTTGATTACCTCAGTATAGGTGATTTGGTGATAGTGTACTGAATTTCAGAGATAGTTAGAATGAGAAATCACATGTTTATTTCCTTTTTTCATAAATGTAATTTTACTTATAAAAATGCCTATTACCAAGATGATAGAACTACTGCATAAGGAAGACATCTTTATATTTCCTACAAGGGAGAAATAGATCTACTTCGTTTTCTTTAAAAAAAAATAGTGATTATTTTTCTGATTATATACTAAATACACTTATTACAGTAAATTTACAAAAACATTGTTCGTAATTCCACCTCCTCACCTAGAGACAGTCACTTAAAATTGTATGGTGCTTTCAAATATATTTATAAGTATATATAATTTTTTTACAAAATTCGATTATGGCACATAGAGCTAAACATTATGCCTTTAACACATTTCATTTGCCTCCATAAGCCTATATAATTAAATATTATTTCAAAGTATGGCTTTAACAACCACATTTATGCCATCTTAACTTATTTTCTAACTTATTTTAATGCATCCTCTTTTTTGTTTCATGGATTCTCTCTCTCTCTCATGATCTGAAAGGATTCTATTTGCAGCTAGCATTAAGGTTTGTTTTTTAATATTGTCAATATGATAACAAAACCATGAAAAGAACTAAATATCCATCAGTAGGGAACCAATTAAATAAATTATGGTATATCTATTGTTGTATTTACTAGCATGAGAATGTCCATAAAGCATTATTTAGCAAAACAGTCACAAAACAAAATGTGGTGTAGAGTTTAATTCCATTTTTGTAAACACACACATACAAGTCAACAGACATAAATTTATTTATGAAACACCTACTATGTGCTACACACTGCTCCCATAGAGAGCAGGACAGCATCCAGGCCCTCGCGATGGAGCTTACAAGTGGTAAAGTGTTAGCAATGGTTTTTTCCCATCAGTTATAATGATCATATTTTACTTTCTTAATTAAAAAAGTAATAAAGCCATTATCCTTTTCAAATATTTGAACTTTGTTTTTTCCAATTATCAGCATCATGAATTAAAAATAGAGAAGATAGATGACAGATACCTTCCTATTAAAAAAAAAGAGAGAGATTGAGAGAGAGAAATTAAACCTGCTTTTACATTTCTCTCATGATTTCTTAGTTTCTGATGACCCAATCTGAGATTTTAGGTGATAATTTTTTAAAAAGAAATTTTTTACATTTGCATCTTCTTTTTAAGGTGAGTTTATTGACATTACCATTACCTATTTTTAGTATAAATTTATTTATTTTTGGCTGCGTTGGGTCTTCATTGCTTCGTGCGGGCTTTCTCTAGTTGCAGTGAATGGGGCCACTCTTTGTTGCGGTGCACAGGCTTCTCACTGCAGTGGCCTCTCCCGCTGCCGAGCACGGGCTCCAGGCACGTGGGCTTCAGTAGTGTGGCACACAGACTCAGTAGTTGCGGCTTGCGGACTCTAGAGTGCAGGGTCAGTAGCTGTGGTGCACAGGCTTCATTGCTCCGCAGCATGTGGGATCTTCCCAGACCAGGTCTCAAACCTGTGTCCCCTGCATTGGCAGGCAGATTCTTAACCGCTGCACCACCAGGGAAGCCCTACCATTACCTTTCTATCTTAACAACAGTATATGAACTTGACCCTCATACAAACTGCTCACTTTTATACTGACATCCCTTCCCCCTTTTTCTTGAGTTTTTGAATTTTATTCATACTTCTCTATATACCTTCAAGGACTCTTTTAGGAATGATTTGCAGGTGGTTTACTCTCTGAGAAATAAAATGATAGTTTTCCCTCTTAACCACTGTGGAATGTCATCTTGTAAAAGAGATGCCTAAGGCCAGCCTAAAATTATTTGTCCCTTTGGGACTAATCTATTATATCTATTTTTCAGATGCTCACAAATTTTCAATTATGTCTAAAATACAGATTTCTCTTTCATACTTTGATTCACATATGCATGCATACATACATTCACCTACACACACACACATAGTTTATTTTATATTTATAGATCTCCTAGAAAACATTTAGTGTTTTGCTTGTCTTCTTTGACTCTCTTTCCTGACACTCAGTGACTTCCTCAGATCTAGGGGCTCAGCTCTGGGGGTTTCTTCTATTATTTCAGCTCTATCCCCCCTTTTTTCTCCTAGAATTCCTATTGTGTGGCCTCTGGGATTCAATTTGTTTCTCCTGTTTGCCTTCCATTTTCTCTCTCATCGTTTTTAATATCATTATCTTTTTTTCTCTGAGGTCTGGCTAAATTCCTTGAGTTTGCCTTCTACTTCACCTATTCAATTTTCCACGGTATCCTATTGTGAGGCCCATCTTCCACTGAGGTTTTCAATTTGGTAGTCAGACTTTCCATCAACCATCAATTTTTCCTACACTTGGATTTTTTTCCCCTTTCTGAGTGCTCACTCTAGTATCATGATTGCAATTTTTTTTAAATTCTTATTGTTAACATGAATCAGAAATTTTCTAAAATTTTGTTGATGTAGTAAATCCATTTCAGATTATTCCTGTTGATGTTTTCTGAGCTGCAGTCTCCTTTCCTACATTCAGCGATTTTTCTCTTGCTCATCCTTAGAACTAGAGACCTGCTTGCCCATATAATGGTTAATATAAGTAGTGGCCTAGAGCAGCCAGCCTCCCTAAAAAAATCCTTCACACTTTGAAGAAGGGAGAAGAGATTTTACCTTACTTAATTTATGTGACCAAGGCCAACAGCCTATAGGAAATGGGGGAGAGATGGATATAAGGAAACCAGTGGTGCTTTTCTCCCAACCGTGAACCTCAGACATACCCTGCTCTTCCCTGTGGCCTTTGGCTGGGGGATGAGCCTCCAGAGGCCACCAGCCTTCCACACTGGGGCAGGCCCTCTGAGCAGAAGCCTTGTCTGTACACTTGAAATAAACCTTTGTCTGCTTTGTCTCCCGCAGGATCGCCCGCATGATTCGTCAGGAAAGAGGCAATGCCCTGCTGGTTGGAGTGGGAGGCACAGGAAAGCAGTCTCTTACAAGACTTGCAGCTCACATATGTGGTTACAAATGTTTGCAGATTGAATTGAGCCGGGGGTATAATTATGACTGTTTTCATGAAGACCTGAGGAAGCTGTACAAACTGGCTGGTGTAGAAGACAGGAATATGGTTTTCCTCTTCACGGACACCCAGGTACATATCTAAATAGCGAAAGAGCAAGAACAGGAAAAGGACAAGTGTTACAATCACGTGTGTGTACTTCAAATAGTTTTTAGGATGTAGTTCAGGGAATCATTCCCTCTAATAACAGAGTTCTTGGGCCTTATGAAAGACTTTTATGATACATTTTTACTTCTTTTACCAACTATTGCTTCCCCCTTTAAATTCTAAGTAAGTAAATGTGATCAGAGGTTAAGAGGGCGAGAAAGGACTTAACTTTTCTTGGAGGGAAAGGACATAGAAAACAGGTAATAAACTATTCCTGTAGAAATAAATATAAGAAAGTAATTCCCTAAGTGAAATCAATTAGGGAAACATGCTTTACTCAAGAAAAGGAAAAAATAATGGATATGTTTTGGTTAAATTAAATTTAAAATCAAAATAAGATTACATCTATGTCTACAACAAATTTAACTGATCCTGAATTTACTCCATAATAGAGGATTGTCTACATTGATTACACTTTTAATATTAGGGAAAATATACGTTTATAGAAATCAGCCAAGGAATAAAAAAGTGATAAATCTGATGCATAAGTACTTTAAACTTCATTTTAATTTTGAAAACACTATAAAATGACTAAGTACGAATAAAGTGGGAAGAATGTTTTTAACATCTGTGACAACCAGTGACCTTATATCTGAGTATGTAAATATTTCTTACAAATGAGAGAAGACCCACAACTGAGTGTGTGGCCACTGTGGCCTGAGCCGAAGTCACATAACCTCCCCACACCGCATGTCCCCATATTCGGTGCCCTGCCCCACTAGACCTGGCGTCTAGTGCCCCAGTGTGCCCCCACCCACCGCTGAAAGTCTCCCTTACCGAAGTCAGCCCATAAAGTCTGGAAGAGGAGACTGCTTCTTCAAATAGGCAGACATCTACGTAAGTCTACAGGGATCGTGAAGAATCAGCGAAACGTGACTCCACAGTAAACCTCCAATAACCGGCCCCAAGAAATGGAGATCCACAAATTGCCCCACAAAGAATTCAAAATAATTGTTCTAAAGATGCTCAGAGAGCTACAAGAGAACACAGAAACAATTTTGTGACATCAGGAAAATAATGCAAGAACAAAGTGACAGCAAGTGACATCACCAAGATGGTGACATAGGTCAGTCCCGACTTTGCTCCCCCTCACAGGAACACCTAACAATTATTCACGGATGAGACACGGAGAAAATCCTAGAACCTGGGGTGTGAGGCTGAAGCACACCCCTGCACCACAGAGACCAAGAAAGTCCATGTTAGAAGAGTAAGAGGAGCAATGACACACTGACCACGTTGTGCTCCTCCCAGGCCAGCACAGCACCACATCAAGAGGTCTCCTCTGAGCCTGGGGTCTCTCCAGTAGGAAGAAAGAGCCCAGGGTGGACATCCAGCTCCCGCAGTGTTCTGGGTAACATCTTGGGTGTCTCACATCACAGGGATGGTGGAGGAATCTGCAGTGCTTGACTTCTGGGAATCTGACTGACGGAGAAGGCGTGAGGATGTAACAACCAGCACTCAGATCATGACAAACCAAGTTCTTACCCACAGCGCCCAAGTAGTGGTCCAAGCCAGCAGCTTTGCTCATCTGCAGAGCCAGTCTGACCAGGGAACTCAGCGGGGTGCAGGTCTGCCTGATTCGAGGTCCTCAAATGAAGAGCCTTGCCAGCCCTGGAGCCTGGTCCGGTCCCCCCACCCACCCAGTCATACCCTGCTCACTGCTGAGTGTAGCTCCTGGCCCCGCCCAGCCAGAAGGCCTGGCCAGAACACCTGGAAAGCTGTGTGGCCCAGCAACACTCAAGAGGAGAGTATGGCAGACAGAGTAGATGGCCCACAGGGCACAGCCAGTGGAGTGGCACTGTCCAGCCACGGAACTTGGGACGCAGATCAGCTTGCGTCCAGACCACAAACAAAGAGCCTTTCCAGCCTTGGAGCCAGTTTCCTGCTCCTCCCAGGTAAGGCAACTAACTCATAGTCCCATCCACTGCTTAGTTCCCAGCCCCTCCGAGCAGAAAGCTTGACCAGAAACACCTAGGAAGATGTTTGGAACCAGCTCTCCTTCTCCACCTCAGCAAGGGAGCTAATTCATAACAGTGCCCAATGATGAGTGTACCTCCCTGCCATGCCCCACCCCACCAGACCACAAACAGCCTTTTTGGGCTTGGAGCCCATTCTCCCACTCTGCCAGGGTAGGGAAGCTAATTCATAGCCCCACCTACCGCTAAGTATAGTACCCACTCCCAACAGTCTAGGAAACCTGATAAGAGAACCCAGGCAATCACAGAGCTCACCCTATAGCCTTGCTCATTTAAAACCAAGTCAGAAGTCCTGTCCAACTGTTCTCAGCCAGTTGCATCACCCATGACCTCAGAGCTCAGGCATTATCCCTACCCTAAAATAGACATTGATAGCAAGTCCCACCTGCTCAAAGATATTACCAGTTGATATGTCCAGAAACCCAAACTGAGCTGACTGGTGAAGAACAATCTCTGCCAAAGTGAACCAGTAAAGTCTGGAAGAGAAGATCACTTACTCAAATGTGCAGATGACAATGTAAGGAATCAAGGATCATGAACAATCAGGTAAACATGATACCACCAAAGGAAACTAATAAAACCCCAATAACTGACCCTAAAGAAGGGGAGATTTGTGAATTGTCAGACAAAGATTCAGAATAATCCTCTTAAAGAAGTTTAGTGAACTACAAAAACACACAGATGGGCAACTAAATGAAATTTGGAAAACAATGCATAAACAAATGAGAAGTTCAACAGAGAAATAGAAACAATTTTTTAAAAAACCAAACAGGGGCTTCCCTGGTGGCACAGTGGTTGAGAATCTGCTTGCCAATGCAGGGGACACAGGTTTGAGCCCTGGTCTGGGAAGATCCCACATGCCACGGAGCGACTAGGCCTGTGAGCCACAACTACTGAGCCTGCACGTCTGGAGCCTGTGCTCCACAACAAGAGAGGCCGTGATAGTGAGAGGCCCATGCACCGTGATGAAGAGCGGCCCCCACTTGCCACAACTAGAGAAAGCCCTCACACAGAAACAAAGATCCAACACAGCCAAAAATAAATAAAATTAAAAAAATTTAAATAAAACCAAACAGAAATCTTAGAGCTAAAAAATACAGTGACTGAACTGAGGAATTCAATAGAGAGCTTCAAAAGAGATTCAACTATGTGGAAGGAAGAATCAGTGACCTAGAAAACAGGACATTTAAAATTATCCAGTCAGAAGCATAAAAAGAAAGAAAAAGAGTGAAGAAAACCTATGGGACTGATGGGACACAATCAAAACAAACAATATCCACATTGTGGGAATTTCAGAAGAAGAGAAAGAGAAATGGACAGAAAATATATATTGTATACGGTATGAGAAAGTAGTCCAATTCTTTATGGATGTAGCTGTCTAGTTTTCCCAGCATCATTTATCGAAGAGACTGTCTTTTCCCCATTGTATATTCTTACCTCCTTCGTTGTAGATTAATTGCCCATATAAGTGTGTGTTTTATTTCTGGGTTCTCTATTCTGTTCCATTGATCTATGAGTCTGTTTTTGTTCCAATACCATACTGTTTGAATACTGTAACTTTCTAGTATAGTTTGACCTCAGGGAGCATGATACCTCCAGCTTTGTTCCTCTTTCTCAAGATGAGTTTGGCTATTCAGGATCTTTTGTATTTTCATAGAAATTTTAGAAACACGCTCTGTTTGGTTCTTCTTTATATCTTCTCTTTGTTAGACTTCTTACTGTGTTCATCCAGTCTTCTCTCTAGTTCATGAGGATCTTTATGGTCATTACCTTGAACTCTTTATCAGGTAGATTACTTATCTCCACTTTGCTTAGTTCTTCTTCTGAGGTTTTATCTTGTTCCTTCGTTTGGAACATATTCCTCTGTTGCCTCATTTTGCCTAATTCTCTGTTTATATTTCTATGCATTAAGTAGGTCACTCTCATTGATAGTTGCTCTGTAAATAGTTCTAATTTTGGTGTGCTGTGGGAGGAGGCAAGCTCAGGGTCATCCTACTTTAACATCTTGGCCACTCCCCCAGGGTCATCTTCTCTTAAAGATAAAATTAACTCAATGTGAATTTTAGATCATATATTTGCTTTGTAATATACAGGCAGTAAATGTAAAATGGTTGAATAAGGTATAATGACCAGTCTGCTTTCTTCTACAGATTGTAGTCGAAGAGTTTCTAGAAGATATAAATAACATCCTGAACTCAGGTGAAGTGCCTAATTTATTTGAAAAGGATGAACTGGAGCAGGTTTTAGCAGCCACCAGACCAAGAGTGAAAGAAGTAGGAATTTCTGAGGGGAATAGAGATGAGGTAGGACATGTCAGAATGGTAAGAAGGTTTTGGAAAACAAAAAGTTGTCTTAGCCTTTTTCCAGTGGTCCACAAATCCCCTTAAGCAGTCCATGGATAGAATTTTTTCAATATAATTTGTTTCCTTTGTAATCCTATGTATTTTATTTCCTACATTTAAAGCATTGGTTCATCAGACTTCCAGAAACTGTTATGGAAAGCAGAAAACAGAAACCCTACTATCCCATGGAGATCATAGATCTGTCCAAACTGGAAAGCTTCTCTTATCCTTCTTAAACACAAATTTATTTCACACACCCCCAGTGCCCTGCCTAAGGAGTTCAGTACTTTTGACTGCCTTTCCTATCAGCAAGATTATGAAATGCATTCTCTCTCTCTCTCTCTCTCTCTCTCTCTCACACACACACACACACACACACACACACACACACACACACAACACAGCTGCTGTCCACATCCATTTCTCCAACACCGTGCTACACTCTGTAAGCTGCTATTTGTCTAGCCCAGGCTTTTCTCTTCTTTCTGCACCTTATCTAACTTTTTTGGCCAGTCTTTCTCATATCATCTCTTCTGTGTCCTTTCATGAGAATTCCCTCCACTGCTAGGTCAGGACTTATAGGTACAGACAACCAATGTAAGCAGAAACGGCTTTATTCGAGGGACACAACCATTGGGAAGGCTAAAGAAAGGGATTCCAGGCTGAATTCCTTGGAATGATTATGAAATGACACTGTAGAAGTCAACAGTCAAGGACACCGCTGCCTCTGCCACAACCATTCTGCTGATCCAGGAAACCTCTAACCAATCAGTGTGCTACTGCTTCAGTTGCCACCTCCAAAGCCATGTGTCCCCCACCATGTTGGGAGCAGCTGAAGTAAGGAGCCACATCCAGAGACAGTGACCCTAGGTCCATGCCATTTCTGCAGGCTCTGCACCTGCAAAAATAGTTGCCCTGTACCCTGTCTCTTTCTCCCAATGGTCTCCTACCCCAAAGCAAAGCCTTGTGTGAATACCTCTCTCCACTTTATTCAAGGGGTCTCCTTAAATCCACTGATGAAGAGGACCTACATCACATCCCAAACCCAAGTTGCAACAGAGTCTGCAAAATGTCATTTAATCTTTCCAGTCTGCATGAGAAAAAGGGGTTGGAATGGGATGTTAAAACAATTCACACATCCACTATACTAACATTTTTTAAAATTTGATATTGGTAGAGTCAGATGCATTAGCCAACACTTATTTTCATGGTTGGTTCAGCCTTATTCTAAATTGAAAATGTCTTTCTTTTTGTCAGGTGTTTCAATACTTTATCAGCAGAGTCCGTCAGAAGCTGCACATTGTTCTCTGCATGAGCCCTGTTGGGGAGGCCTTTCGGTCCCGATGCCGGATGTTTCCATCCCTTGTGAACTGCTGCACCATTGATTGGTTTGTCCAGGTCGGTGACATCACAGGATATCTCTTTGAGAAGTAGGACTTGCTTGATTTTATTGTTTTTAATGAAGTATAATTGATTTACAATGTTTCAGGTGTACAGCAAAGTGATTCAGTTACATATATATATTCAATGGTATATATATGTGTGTATATATATGTTTCAGATTATTTTCCATTGTAGGTTATTAAAAGATATTGAATACAGTTCCCAGTGCTATACAGTAGGAACTTGTTGCTTATCTATTTTATATATAGTACTGTGTATCTGTTACTCCCAAATTTCCAATTTATCCCTCCCCTCACCTTTCCCCTTTGATAACCAAAAGTTTGTTTTCTATGTCTGTGAGTCTATTTCTGTTTTGTAAATAAGTTCATTTGTATCATTTTTTAGATTCCACATATAAGTTATATCATATGATATTTGTCTTTCTCTGTCTGACTTCACTTAGTATGCTAATCTCTAGATCCATCCACGTTGCTGCAAATGGCATTATTTCATTCTTTTTTATGTCTGAGTAATACTCCACTATATATATATATATATATATATATATATATATATATATATATATATACACATTACATCTTCTTTATGCATTCATCTGTCGATGGACATTTAGGTCTCTCTTCCATGTCTTGGCTATGGTAAATAGTGTTGCTATGAACATAGGGGTGCATGTGTCTTTTTGAATTAGAGTTTTTGTCTTTTCCGGGTATATATCTGAACTTGCTTGATTTTAAAGTGGTAACACATTGTTCAATAACTCCTCAAGGATACTTACATTAGCTTCAAAGCCCACTAGGAATTTACTCATGTGCAAGGGATGACAATGACAATCATTGAACAAAGGCAGAATAGAATTTATAAAGAAGAGAAGACTATTAAATTTACCAGTGTAGAGTTACCAGTGATCTTGACAAGAGTTCTTCTGGTGGAGTAATGGGGTAAAAGGTTCAAGAGAGAAGAAAGGAGGGGAATCAGAGACAACTCTTTCAAGGAGTTTTGCCACAAAGGAACACTAAGAGATGGGTAATAGCTAGAGGGGTATGTGAGGTCAAGAGAGAAGTATTTTTTTTAAGTGGAGAACACAAACAACACACATGTGTGCTGATGGAAATGATTCAGAAAAGAGAATTATATTGATGGTGCAGCAGACAGAGTTAGGCATTGTTGGACCAGTGTCACTGAATAAGCAAGAAGGGATGCGATGGAGTCACCAGTGAAGGGGCTGACGTGGGTAGGGAGTACGCACAGCTCACCCCAGAGTGTAAGCCCACAGATGCAAGTAGAGGGGAAGACGTGGGGGTGAAAATTCATTGAAGCTCTGTTTGCATTGCTTCTATTTTTTTTTAGTGATTTGGAGAGCAAGGTCATGAGCTGAGAATGAAGAGGAAAGAGGAAGTGTTAGCAGTCTGAGGAAGTAACATAGGGTGCGAAATACTCAGGAGGATACAGGAGTGACGGATGAGACAATGTAGAAGCATTTCTGGGCTAAGAACCCGCTTGAGCTAGTTGCCATGTATTGACAGTGAGGCCAGTCAGCACAGCTGTGGGGGGTTTTCTCCAGCCGTGCTATCTGCACAGTTGCAGGTGTGGGGTAACAGAGAGTTGCACTTGACTGAGCAAAGAGACAAGAGAGGAGCAAAGGAGTTGAGGTGAACAGGACAGTGATTATAACCATGAATCTGACGATCAAACTGTATAATAAGCAGAGAGGACATGAGGTCCTCATAATGGATGTGATTTTATTCATGCAGTTATGCTGAAAACACCCACGTTTATTCAATCAATCAAATAGTTTTTGAACAACTTCTGTGTACCAGACACTGTGCTAGGGTCAGCAAATGCAGACCCAGGACCTCCCTCAAATGAGCACAGCCATTCAATTCATGAAACATCATGGACACGAGTAGGAGTTAACAAGGTGAAAGGGGGGACAAGGCAAAAAAGACTTTCAGAGAAATGCATTTTTCTTCATAGTTAAACTGTGTATTGTGGAAATGAGCAACAGACTTTCCAAATCATATCTTTATTTACAGTGGCCCAGAGAAGCACTTCTTTCTGTGTCAAAGACATTTTTCTCAAACGTTGATGCTGTAAATGAAGAACTGAAAGAAAAGCTCTCCCTCATGTGTGTGAATGTCCACTTGAGTGTCTCCAGTATGGCAGAACGCTATTACACAGAGCTCCGGAGACGGTACTACACAACGCCCACCTCCTACTTGGAACTCATCAATCTCTACTTGTATATGCTGAGTGAAAAAAAGAAGCAGTTGGTTTCAGTAAGTTTAATATTATTAATTTAAAAAAAAAATTTCTTTTTTTGCTTGGACTCAAAACTTTTGCCAGAATGAGTGGAAGATCTATGTTCCATCTTGCCTGCTGGACTTCTCTCCATCCCATACATGCCCTTGAAAACCTACAATATGACCAAAAAGTGTCTCATACTGTCAGTCCAAAGGCCTTCCCCTTCCTTGATATTTAGATTTTGTCTTCTATCATTTACATAAGCATCCTTGACTCGGGAGCATGATATGGACATTGCAGCAGAATTAAAGTTAAGCAGAGAACTAGTCACCTCTGCAGTGTTTAGTAAGAAGGAGAACTTTTTGTTAAATAATAGAGATGGGGGTTTGGTGGTCTAACGTGTCAGTGGTTCCCATTAAGAGCAAGGACTTCAGTGTCAGGCAGACCAGGTAGCACCTCTGCTCTACCTCTTTCTTCCTGTACAACCTTGAGCATGTTTTGTAACTGTTCCAGTCTTAGTAGAAAATAAGGTTTTAAAAAAATATGTATCTACCTCTTGGATTGTTGTAGAATTTAAATAAGATATGATTTGTGAATTGCTTGGAATATGACGTAACACACATGAGGTGCTCAGAAAATAGTGGCTACTGTCATCATCATCTTCAGGCTATTAACATGACCTAAAATTTTCAACATTTTAAACAGTGAAAATGGAAGCATTTACCATTTAGATATTTTAAATGTTTTTCAGAGGATTTTTACCTGATAAATGTATGCCTAGTAAAATAACGTGATGCATACTTTTGAAACATGCCAATTTGAACCACGTTTTCTGTCTCACCCTCAAAAAACAGTTATTCCGAGGTGCCTTCTTTAGCAGATACCACTCCTTTGATCCTAGTCAAGAATTTCCTACCACCGGGGAGTAAGGTTCAGATCAGCAACTAGGGCTAAGTACCCAGGACACTATCTCCAGGGGGTCTCAGTCCTGCTGATGCACCCTGAGGAAACCAGCTCCCAGAGCTGTGACCTCCAGGAGTTTCTATTTGAACTTGTCCCTCATTCATTCAACATGCTACCAAGCTACCACAGGGAATAAAAATAATACAGTGTGGGCCTTCAGTGACGTCCTACTCCTGTGGCCAGGGGGCATGGATCCAAACCCACTGTGGTGAATATCAGGGACATTTCCTAGAGTTCTGTTACCTGAAGCTTTCTGTACATTCACAGTGTTAAGTATTACAAACTGATTCGCCAATTCTGCAGATGTGAAATTCTAGTACATGAGTAAGAGATGTCAGTAAACTTATAATACTCATCATAATAGATATTTTCCTTGTCATCTAGGCATGTGAACGGGTAAAGAATGGTCTCACCAAGCTATTAGAAACAAATGTACTCGTAGATAAAATGAAATTAGATCTTTCAGCTTTAGAACCTGTCCTTTTAACAAAATCACAAGATGTTGAAGCCCTGATGGACAAACTGGCAGTGGATCAAGAAAATGCTGATCAGGTATGCAGCGTCACCCGACAGTGGGTGAGAAGGCTTTGACCACCAACTGATCCCTTATATATAATGACAAATGATTGGATTTTTAAGTATGTTATTAAAATAATTAAGTGATAGATCAATTTAGCCATGCTTTTAAGCCTGGCTCTCTCCCTGAGAATGAGTGAACCCAATGAGTGGGACAGAGAAAGTTGTGAGAATAGTACCAGCTGGAAATATAAAGCAGTGAATCTTCTCTTAAGAAGGAACTGTTTGTTCTAATAACTTTGTCTCCATTATTATCAACATGGCATGAGACGGACAAAGGAGAGCATAAAATGCAGTAGAGCCAAACTTCTTTCATCATTGGTCTAATCCAAAGGGGCAAATGTGACTCACTATGATTGGCTTTGCTTTTAAACATTGAAATTCAAATACTGAGACCACTTAAACCGTCGTGTTTCAATGGTTAGGTCCGAAGCATTGTGCAAGAAGATGAAGCGATAGCAAAAGTGAAAGCCGAAGAAACCCAAGCCATAGCTGATGATGCTCAACGAGATCTTGAAGAAGCTCTCCCTGCACTCGAAGCTGCTAACAAAGCACTGGATTCCTTAGATAAAGCAGATATATCTGAAATCAGAGTTTTCACAAAGCCCCCAGATATGGTCATGACTGTGATGGAAGCCATCTCTATTCTCTTGAATGCCAAGTGAGTACCTCACAATCACCCATTACCAAAATACCTGGTGGCATTTCTTTGCTATTTTTCTCCATTTTCATTTACATGTTTTCATTCTATTCTCCACCCTCTCATCAGTTCAGTCTGTCATTCAACAAATTGATTCCACAAGCATTTTCTTGAACATCTACTTTGCACTAGATGATGGAAAATATAAAGTTCTTCCATACAAGGCACTTACAGTCTAGTGGGGAGAGAGGCATGAAAAATAATAATTTCAAGACATGTGAGAGTTGCATAGTATAAGGAGTGCCAAGAAAAGAGTGCCTAAGTCCCCCTGCGGAGGTGTGAGCAGGTTTTTTGGGAGATGATGCTCAGGTGGAGAGTGGACCATGGGGAGAGCTCAGGGACCTTTGATACTCATGGATTGGGTGGCGCTGGGCAGGAGGGCAGTGACTGAATCATGAACGGTCTTGTATGCTGTGCTAAGCAGTTCAGGTTTCACCTAGGAGATACGTAGTTTTCAAACTTTCTTTAGTAATATAAACTTTTCTTCAATAAAAATTGTGTTATAAGAAACCTTTCCAAGTAAAAGTGATCAAAGTGAAGGTAGAGGGCCCAGAGCCCTCCCCCGCCAGACCTCCCTACTAACCCTCTGGCCAGCACCTCAGTGGGACCTGGGGGCTCTTCAGAGCACAGATGGAGAGCCCTGGCCACAGGGGACTGAGAACCATTGAACATTGTTGACATAATCAGATTTTCACATGAGAAAGACCAACCTGGCCAAAGTTCACAAAGATTGAGTTTGACTGAGAGACAAAACCAGGTCGAAGGTGATTGTAGTGTCCTGGCAAGAGATTTTAAGGATCTAAACTAAGCAAAGGAGATAAACATGTGAGTGCCTGGGCCATTTTTGAAATAAAACTATTATTCCTATAATGCCTTACATTTCTATGACTCTATGATTTTATAATTGTTTCTCTACCAAAACTGTGTTGTATGGAACATTAGTCATCCAACTACTTGTCCCCCCATGAATGGTGGTGCACATAACTACCAATTACTGGGATTATAGTATTGAGATTAAAACTACCCACTTTTTGGGATAACATTTTTAATTAATTTATTTTTATAGAGTTATAGTTGACGTACAGTATTATGTTAGTTTCGGGTGTGCTACATAGCGATTTGACATTTGCACACATTGTGAAACAATCACCACAATAAGTCTAGAAGCCATGTGTGGGATAATATCTTTTTTTTTTTAACTGGACCGGTACTTTAATAGTATTTTTTTAAATTATTATAAGTAACACATAATTGGACAACATTAAAAACACATCTTTGTAGCTTCTTTACATTAACTTCAATTTTCTGTCTTGCTTGGAACTAATAATAGTAATAGTAGCAGTAAAACAAACCTCATTTGGGGGGGGTAACTAATATAAATGTCATTCTACAAATTTTGAAAGTCAGTTAGATGCAAACAAAATAAATTTTTATAACTGTAGCTCAACCAGTAAATAAGAGCATTTGCAGAAACATCATTGTAAGTATTTTTTAAAAATCTAACTATACACACTATGAAAGTAAAATTGCATAAATATATGCCTAGAAAACAAAAGTACTAGCTCATGGTGCTCTTAAAGACTAGTAAAATGCTTTCAGTAAATTGTGTTATATTTGCTTTATAATAGGAAAACTCAGAGCAAGTTAAACGTTACATGACTAATAACATAAACAATTGACATAATTCTGTCTGAATTCCAACTAATCATGCTTAAGTGACATATTATCTGATTTCTTTTTCTTTTTTTTAAATTTTTGGCCACATTGGGTCTTCGTTGCTGCACACAGTCTTTTCTCTAGTTGCGGCGAGCCCCCGCACTGGCTTCTCACTGCAGTGGCTTCTCTTGTTGCAGAACACTGGTTCTAAGCGCACGGGCATCAGTAGCTGTGGTCCGCAGGCTCAGTAGTTGTGGCTCATGGGCTCTAGAGCACAGCAGGGTCAGTAGTTGTGGCGCACAGGCTTAGTTGCTCTACGGCATGTGGGATCTTCCCGAACCATGGCTGGAACCCATGTCCCCTGCATTGACAGGCGGATTCTTAACCACCGCGCCACCAGAGAAGTCCTGATTTTTTTTTAATCTGTGGGATAATATCTTAATGTCCTCAAAGGAATACATTTCTTTTGTTCTTACATTCCCTCATTACAATGCTATTAACTTATCATGTGTATTTTTCAGGCCTGATTGGCCAACAGCAAAGCAACTTCTTGGTGACTCTAACTTCCTGAGAAGACTTTTAGAATATGATAAGGAAAACGTTAAGCCTCAAATCCTGGCAAAGCTTCAAAAGTATATTAATAATCCTGATTTCGTGCCTGAAAAAGTAGAGAAAGTATCCAAAGCATGTAAATCCATGTGCATGTGGGTAAGAGCGATGGATTTGTACTCTCGCGTAGTCAAAGAAGTCGAGCCAAAGAGACAGAAACTCCGCACTGCACAGGTACGTCGTCTGTGTTGTGATATTTTATAGAATCAAAGGCCATGATCATCAATCATTCGAGCTCCCTTTGTGGTGCCGCTGAGACCCTACACAATATAGATAGTAATCATGCTCTTGAAAATTAGTTTTTGTTTTAAAAAATAGCTAGCAAAGATTGTTTTTTTCAGAAATGACCTCTGAAATCAGCCCTCTTCCAGCATAAAAGGAAAATAAGTCCTTATTATATTCATATCGTCAGGCCTATGGTAATTTTTTACTTTATTTTAGCTCTAGCATCTGATACTCTATGTTTCTATTTGCTAAATACCCCCACGCTTGATGAGGTTCTAAAAACCAGCTTAACCCACAATTGGATGTGAGGCCCCAAGCAGAACAAAGAATGATCATTTAGTGGAGCAGGTTACCAAAAGAACCACGGCTATAGTGCAAGGGTTGGCAAACTTTTTCTGTAAAAATCCAGACAGTAAATATTTTCAGCTTTGCCAGCTTTATGGTCTATGTTGCGATTACCCAACTCTGCCGTTGCAGCACCAAAACAGCCATCAACGATTCAGACACGAGTTAAGTGTGGCTGTGTTCCAATATAGCTTTATTTGTGGTCATTGGAATCCACATTTCATACACTTATCATGTGTTATGAAATATTATTCTTCTTTTGATTTTTTTTCCCCAACCATTTAAAACTGTAAAACCATTCTCAGCTCACAAGCCACACAAAAACAGGCAGTGGGCTAGATTTGGCCTGCAGGTCATAGTTGCAGACCCCTGCTCTAGAGAACTAGTTAGGAAAGATAGTTTTCACTATTGCATGAGTATTTCATTTGTTTTATCATTTAAAGTTAATAGTCCATTTTAGTAACTAATTCATCCTCAAATGCTTGGTACATCTGTTTCTCTAATCCTTCTATGATTTATTTTGTTGGACTTTGTTTTTGTTTTGTTTTGTTTTGGTTCTGCTCTTATATTTTATTCTCTCATATTTGTTTTAACTTTGTATATCATATCACAGTCTTTTAGGACAAACTCTTTTAAGAGAAAGAGCACATAAATCCTATTTTTTTTAAAATAAACTATTATAAATGGGCAAATTTGACCTTCTTTGGGGGCCTGTTCCTATTTACTTGATTTTATTAGGCTGAACTTGATATTACTATGGCTACTCTGAGAGAAAAGCAAGCATTACTAAAAAACGTGGAAGATCAAATACAGGCCTTACAACATGAATACGACAAAAGCGTGAATGAGAAAGAAAGTCTGGGTAAGTAACTCATAAAATTTATGCTGGTCAGGAAATGCCTGATTTTCAAAAGGAAAAAGAGTTTTCTGGCAGTCACGTCTCAGCCTCCATCCCGTATGTAGGGCGTATTTGCTTTAGATGGATGGCCTTAACTTTCTAGTAAAACATTAGTATATTGTATATATTCAACTCCTATATCTGAATAAGGCTTTGGGGAGGAATGTTACATTATAACACAGGGCTGAACATGAATTTGATCCAGAAAATAAATACCACAGGGGCAGGAAGAGAGTGCTATCTTCAGCCAGAGCAAAGGAGTATCAAAAAGGCACTCTCAGCATGGAAGAGCCAAACTTGGACTTGGCTCTGAAATGGGTACTAGTGCTGAATTGGTGTGAGGTTTCCCAGAGATGTATTGATATCATTAGCTAAGTATGCTCATTCCGCTATAAGCAGAAGCAGGTGAATAAACTTCTTATACTGTAGGCAAATATTGAATAACATAACCTGGTTTTCTTTAAATTTTCTAGCACAGACGATGGCCCTGACCAAAGCACGTCTGGTACGTGCTGGAAAGCTGACGGCTGCATTAGGAGACGAGCAAATCCGATGGGAAGAAAGCATCCAGAAATTCAACGAGGAGATATCGAATGTCATCGGGAATGTGTTCATAGCAGCAGCTTGTGTGGCCTATTATGGGGCCTTCACAGCCCAGTACAGGCAATCGGTGGGTAAACGTGCTTTCTGTGAGGAGGGCTGAGAAGCAGCTGAAACTGAGGGAGGCGGGGTGTGTGTGTGTCATTTTTCCAAGTTTAGAGGGAGGTTCTCCATGAACTTAGGTATTCATTCCACTGCCCCCAAGTCAGTGATGGTTACCCCTAGGCTTTCCTTAACACAATCCCCCTTTTCTTCTCCTGTCTTAGAAAGTTACTCATCGCTTGCTTACACAGGAACCTGGGGGAAGAAAAAGAGACAGGGAGTCTTCCCCACTTAGGATCTAACCAGGATGAAGTGTTCTGAATTGGTGAGGCTGCTACAAAGGGCTCAACGATGGGAAAGAGCAGGAAACTGTGGAGATATTTGCAAACCACTTTTATGAAATGCCTTCCTAAAAATGTTTTGCCCTGTCCTTGAGTTATAAAACCTAGTTGGTATAGGACTCATATAGATTCTAGAGGAGCTCAGGGATCATCTGATGCCAAGTGGGCAGTGGGGCCAGGGGTGCTCTTGGGGGACAGACAGTTCCCTAGTGTGCATGGCTGTGCCACTCGTTGAAGGAGGTGACATGCTAACACCCCTCTGCCCCATCTACTAATTGCCAGTAGCACCCATGCTCATTGTGATAACTCCCAACTTCTCCACGTGCTCCCAGACTCTCCCACCTACACCCGTGGGTGAAGACTACTGTGACAACCCCTTTCTTTTCTACACGAGAAAACTGAGGTCCAGACAGGGCGTATGACATGCCCAAAGCCACAGCTGGTTAACGGTGTAGTTCTAGCCCCCAGATCTCCTATTAGTCCACTTCTTGTGTCCTGTGCTCTGGTGCCAGGATGCCTGTGGAGTCTGGTAGTGATCTCGGGTGGCCTCGGCCTGCAGCAGCCTGAAGCAGGGTTTCCGTTCCCGGCCAGCGATTGAGGTCGGGTCGCAGTGCTGAGAGCACTGAATCCTTGCCCCTAGACCAGTGGCCAGTGACAAGGCCCTGGCCCTATGGCTTTGCAGAAAAAGAATTCCCACAAAGACAGAAAGTAGTGAAACAAGTAAAGTATTTATTAGGAGGAAAAAAGAGTACAGTACATGTGGATAGACACACGGGCAGGCTCAGAGAGAGTCGCGCCCTCATGGCAGTTTGAATCACTTTTATGGGGCATTTCTTCCGGGTTTCCTTTGGCCAATCATTTTGATTTGCCTGGTTCAAAGTATGTATTTGGTATAGCTCAGGATTTCCTATGTGTGTGTCCGCATCTCTTAGCCAAGATGAATTCTACTGAAGAGACCTATGGGTAAGTGAGCATTAGTTGACCTCACTCCCCTTTTGACCTCCAAGGAGCCTTTCTGTGCATGTGTAGTCGGGGAGGTCTCCTGACTTCAAGAATGAGGAATATGTATCTTCTATCTGGGCAGGGCCAAGCCTCCTCTCTCAATTGTCCTGTCATTCCAATCTGGGAGTATCGGCCACAGGAACAAACTCAAACCGTTTGCCCCCAGGACCCATCTATCTCCTGCCTAAGTAGGACTTGTTGTGTGTATCTTCATTTACTGAGTATTCCTGACTCTATACAAGTAAGCTTTTCTCCTTCTACAGCTTATAGAGTGTTGGATCCAGGACTGTCAGTCTCTAGAGATCCCAATCAATCCTACCTTCAGTCTCATTAACACTCTTGGTGATCCCTACGAAATACGGCAGTGGAACACAGATGGGCTGCCCCGTGACCTGATATCAACTGAAAATGGCATTCTGGTCACTCAAGGGAGACGGTGGCCTTTGATGATTGATCCCCAAGATCAGGTGTGTAACCAGAGCTTCAGAAAAAGAGCAGCCTATTAACTCTGCTTAATATTGCACTATTACAAATTCTAAAAGTGGACTTTAACGTACTTGTAAGAATCTTGGAGATTTAGACCTAGAAGGGAGTTGAGATGTCTTCTAGTCCACGTCCCTCATTTTGTGGAGGCAGAAAGTAAAAAGGGAAGAGTCCAAGTGCTCTAAACACTTGATTTTTAAAAAATTTTTTTATTGAAGTGTAGTTGATTTATAATGTTGTGTTAATTTCTGCTGTACAGCAAAGTGATTCAGTTATCCCTATATGTGTGTGTGTGTGTGTGTGTGTGTGTGTGTGTGTATATATACACATATATATATACATTCTTTTTCATATTCTTTTCAATTATGGTTTATCACAGGATATTGAATATAGTTCCTTGTGCTATACAGTAGGACCTTGTTGTTTATCCATTCTATATATAATAGTTTGCATCTGTTAATCCCAAACTCCCAATCCTTCCTTCCCCCACCTCTCCTCCCCCTTGGCAACCATAAGTCTGTTTCTGTTTTGTAGATAAGTTCATTTGTGTCATATTTTATATTCCACATATAAGTGATATCGTATAGTATTTGTCTTTCTCTTTCTGACTTACTTCACTTAGGATGATAATCTCTAGGTCCATACATGTTGCTTCAAATGGCATTATTTTCTTCTTTTTTGTGGCTGAGTAATATTCCATCATATATATGTACCACATCTTCTTTATCCATTCATCTGTCAATGGACATTTAGGTTGTTTCCATGCCTTGGCTATTGTGAGAAGTGCTGCCATGAACATAGGGGTCTGCACACTTGATATTGATATTGGGTTTGATATTGGGTTTGTTTAGGGGGTTGACCATTTGTTTTCTGTGGGAGCAGAAATGCATTCCTGTCCTTGTTCTTTGTTCCTAAGAGGTCTAAGGAGTGAGAATGAAGTCAGGGTGTGATGAATTTTAGGGCAAGTCTGCCTGGAATTTACAGAATCCCATTATCTGAACTTAAGTCCATGGATCAATTGTTCTAAATGGGGTTTAGAAAAAGAAATCCATTTGAAAGCAAGGAAGACAAGCTTGAACACCTTAAGCATGAGCTTTTTTCCTAGATGGGTCTTTTCTTCATTTGCCCCAAATTTGAACAAAAGCAAGAATCCCAAACATTAGATTTAAAAGGTATTTTTATTTGCAGGGGGAGTGGTATAATTTTATCTTTTTCTTATCTTTCAAAATTGTTTCTAGATTGAACAAAATTTCTAAACTTTAAAAACTACCACTGTTTTACAAACTCGAAAGTAAATGTCCTGCTTTGTGCTTTCTCATGCAGGCAAACCGTTGGATAAGAAACAAAGAAAGCAAAAATGGTTTAAAGATCATTAAACTCACGGATAGTAATTTCTTACACACACTTGAAAATTCAATCCGACTTGGTTTACCCATCTTACTGGAAGAGGTTTGCTTTTTACTTTTCTTTTCTTAGTCAGTTTCCAACCTTCAGATCACATCTGGAATCCTATACAGGCCATGTCTGCCTCACACTAAAGACCCCAGTCAGCGCAATTTTCTAGCTGGTCAAACCAATTACTTTTCTCCTTAAACAATACACTCTCGAATGGGGAGCAGTCTGTGATTGATCGAATATTTGGAAGATATTCCTATGGTGTTAAGTGGGATGGGCTCTGTTTTCTGACACTGCTGATTCTCAGGCCTCCTGTGGATCTTGATCGTTAGTGGCCCCGAAAACTCAATGCAGCAGTGTCATCAGGGAGTGTCTCCTCGCACCAGTGATGTGAAGCCAGTACAACACCGCAATGGGCAAAAACATTATTTTCCACTTAGACATAAGGTCAGAATTAGATTAAGTGGTATGATATAAACTTTTATTTTAAAAGAATTGATGTTTGTTGAGTCTACATGCTGTATTTCCTCAGAATCACTCCAAGAGTGGATGTTTTTGAAACTGTTCATTCATTCAACACACATTGTTTGAGAATGAATGGCAAACAATACAGATGCGGTTCTTGCCCTTATTAGTTTACCATCTAGTTGGGGACAGAGATAATAACCAGAGAAAAGAGAGAGGAAATGAAACAGAAAGGGAGGATGAGAACTTGCAGTAGGGGCTTTGAAGGGACAAGCCCAGGGCTGACATAGCCAATAAGGGGATGGGGGGAGCTAAAGTAGATGCATGGCTACAGGTGGTAACATTTAAGCTGTGACCTACGTGATGAGCTCGCCATGGGAAGAGCTTAGAGAGATGGGCTTTCCAGGCAAAGGGGACAGCATTTACAATGGCCTTGGGCACAAAAGAAACTGGGTAATAATTATGGTTTATTTCCCTAATTTCCCATTCTATTTTATGAGAGGAATGAGTAAGTGAACACTGTGAGCTGAGCCTCAGTGTAACCGTGTCTAGAAGGATCTCTGCTGCAAGAGAATGGCGAGAAGCTCAGAAAAGACTGTGGACCTGGAGCAGCTTAGCTGCAGCCCTGGCGTGGTGCCTGGAATAATCAGTAATATTAGCAACAGCTACCACTCACTGAGTGCTCGCTGCATGCCAGACTCTGTTGTTGGTATTTAATGTGTATTAACTCTTTAATTCACACTGCAACCTTACAAGGTGGTTACTACTATTATCCCATTTTACTGATGAGGAAACTGAGGCACAGAAAGGTTAAGTATACCATCTGAGCAGCCTTGACCATCTAGAAAATCCACAGCAAGTTACCATGCTCCAAGCTCAAGCTACAAAGAGCCCAGGAAGCTTCCATGTGTGGCTTGTGGCCTTGACCAAAATGGGCAAAGTTCTGTAATGGGTTCCAGGCCCCCATTCAAACCCTGAAGTTACAGGAGAGAGTGAGGTCTCCAAAAATCCTTGGCCCAGTTACGTTAGCCCCAAACTGGTTTCTTTTTTTTTTTTTTAATGTGGACCATTTATTTATTTATTTAGCTGCATCGGGTCTTAGTTGCAGCACGCAGGATCTTCGTTGTGGTGCTCAGGCTTCTCTCTAGTTGTGGCGTATGGGCTCTAGAGCACGCAGGCTTAGTTTCCCCACAGCATGTGGGATCTTAGTTCCCTGACCAGGGATCGAACACATGTCCCCTGCATTGGAAGGCATATTCTTAGCCACTGCGCCACCAGGGAAGTCCCCTAACTGGATTCTTAAACCCCAGTTTACTTCGTGACACAGGAGGTCCTGAGGGAATTTCTTTTCTCATGGCAATGGACAAAAGACTTTCTGTGACATTCTACCCCTGGGGAGCAGAGCCTCTTACCTGTAGCTGCGTGCTCTTGGGAGTGGGGGATGGGGCCCTGGTTAGAGCAGGGCCAGGAAGAGGACACTCTGACTGGGCCTTTCCTGCTTTCTGTGACTAGGTGTCATTCGGATTGTACACCTAGCTGCTTTCTACATTTGTGGGGTGGTATTTTCAGACTTTGTCTCCACCCATTCATGGGTGTGAAATCGAGTTAATCGACCTCAATCAGCATTTTTTAATGAAATAGAGTAGACTTTTGCTTGTTTGTTTTTAATTCATCTGTATTTGTAACAACTTTTAAAGCAGAATGTGACTTAAGCACTACATTTCATACAGGTCTTTTGTCTCCTTAGGTAGGTTTATTCCTAGATATTTTATTCTTTTTGTTGCAATGGTAAATGGGAGTGTTTTCTTAATTTCACTTTCAGATTTTTCATCATTACTGTATAGGAATGCAAGAGATTTCTGTGCATTAATTTTGTATCCTGCTACTTTACCAAATTCACTGATTAGCTCTAGTAGTTTTCTGGTAGCATCTTTAGGATTCTCTATGTAGAGTATCATGTCATCTGCAAACAGTGACAGCTTTACTTCTTCTTTTCTGATTTGGATTCCTTTTATTTATTTTTCTTCTCTGACTAACGTGGCTAAAACTTCCAAAACTATGTTGAATAATAGTGGTGAGAGTGGGCAACCTTGTCTCGTTCCTGATCTTAGTGGAAATGGTTTCAGTTTTTCACCATTGAGGACGATGTTGGCTGTGAGTTTGTCATATATGTCCTTTATTATGTTGAGGTAAGTTCCCTCTATGCCTACTTTCTGGAGGGTTTTTATCATAAATGGGTGTTGAATTTTGTCAAAAGCTTTCTCTGCATCTATTGAGATGATCATATGGTTTTTATTCTTCAATTTGTTAATATGGTGTATCACATTGACTGATTTGCATATATTGAAGAATCCTTGCATTCCTGGGATAAACCCCACTTGATCAAGGTGTATGAGCCTTTTAATGTGCTCTTGGATTCTGTTTGCTAGTATTTTTTTGAGGATTTTTGCATCTATGTTCATCAGTGATATTGGCCTGTAGTTTTCTTTCTTTGTGACACCTTTATCTAGTTTTGGTATCAGGGTGATGGTGGCCTTGTAGAATGAGTTTGGGAGTGTTCCTCCCTCTGCTATATTTTGGAAGAGTTACTGGGCATATACCCTGAGAAAACCATAAATCAAAAAGAGTCATGTACCACAATGTTCATTGCAGCTCTATTTACAATAGCCAGGACATGGAAGCAACCTAAGTGTCCATCAACAGATGAATGGATAAAGAAGATGTGGCACATATATACAATGGAATATTACTCAGCCATAAAAAGAAACAAAATTGAGTTATTTGTAGTGAGGTGGATGGACCTAGAGTCTGTCATACAGAGTGAAGGAAGCCAGAAAGAGAAAAACAAATACCGTATGCTAACACATATATATGGAATATAAAAAAAAAAAAAAAAAGGTCATGAAGAACCTAGGGGCAAGACGGGAATAAAGACGCAGACCTACTAGAGAATGGGCTTGAGGATATGGGGAGGGGAAAGGGTAAGCTGGGACAAAGTGAGAGAGTGGCATGGACATATATACACTACCAAATGTAAAATATATAGCTAGTGGGAAGTAGCCGCATAGCACAGGGAGATCAGCTCTGTGCTTTGTGACCACCTAGAGGGGTGAGATGGGGGGGTGGGAGGGAGGGAGACGCAAGAGGGAAGAGATATGGGGATATATGTATATGTATAACTGATTCACTTTGTTATAAAGCAGAAACTAACACACCATTGTAAAGTAATTATACTCCAATAAAGATGTTAAAAAAAAAAAAAAAGGCACTACATTTCCACTCACAAAACTTGCTCTGAGTCACTTGTCAAACAGCTTTACAACATGCCTAGGTAGGCTTATAATTTTGCTACTCTAAACATTACTTTTCTTTGGAAAACAAGCCCTATGGATAGTTACTCCCATCAAGTAGGTTCAGTTGAACATACTAAGTTCTAGAGGCCTGGCACATGCAGTCCATAACTACAGGGGATGGAAGGTTTAAAAAGTAGATCCCAGAAGATGAAAGTTGATTTAACAAGTATTTTTCTTGTAAACATCAAGGTATATACTTCAAAACACTTCAGTGACCAAAGATTTGGTCTACTAAAGCTATCTGCTTGATAGCTAAACACTTCGGACCACGAAGTTAACATAGGTTACGTATACTTTACAACAAACGCTACTTCAGTCTGTTAAAATAAGCCAACATGAAACTAGAAAAGAAAAACTAGCTCTGTTTTAGTGCCTAAAGTATCACAGTATCACACTTAGTAGAAAGAAATCTTATCTTCCCCTTAAGTAGTTGTCGTGCCGTACAGATTTTTGAATGTTAACAAAAATAAAGAAATACTTGAAAACATATTATCAGAGGAAATGGAGACAGAGTGTTGAACAAGTAGCCAGGTAATCCTCAGGTAGAGCTTAGTCTACTTCTTCCATGCGGGATGTGTCACAGAATAGACTTTAAAAAGCACAAAATTATTATGAACTGTCATCAAATCTTTAACCGTGGTCATTTTTAAGTCTTTTGTCATTTACAGACAGTTCTGGGTGTACTCTGGTGATTTTGCAAATATGTTCCTATAAAAGGGTTTCATCTTCAAGAAATACATGGAAAAGACTCTGACAAGTACAGGTTTCTGGTAACGGACTGTACTGCTGAACTGAATGAATAAGCATTTTCAGAACTCTAATGAAAAACTGATGAACTCATAAAAGTGCTAACAAAAGATCAAGATGAAAAAAAAAAATTAATTACATGGGACTGAGTGAACTGATGAGGATGAGTATAATTTTTGTGACTTTCTGTCTGAATTTAAAAAAAAAAAAAAAAAATTCCACAAGGACTCAGAGGCAAAGAATATACAAATCAATTTTCACTGCAAAGTAAAGGAGCTGTTACAGTGGAGGATTACTGGACTGAATGTCAATACTATGACATAGTATGAGTGTGTTTCATGTTTGGTAATTGCAATCATTGTTGCTTTTGTTGTGGTCATCCATGTACAATGCTTGGTGTCAGTCGATTTATCTCTTGTAAAAATAAAATACAGTGTGTGTGTGTGTGAAAAAAAAAAAAAAAAAAAAAAAGCACAAAATTGTATCGTGGATAGTAAGGGAAACCTTATCTCATAGACTTTTGTTTTAAGAATTTGCATGCTTGGGTACCATATCACAATATGAAATAGATTTGTTAACTATTGATTACATCAAATTTTGACAGCTCCTGGGCCACGGACCCCCCTCACATACATGCTGTACAAAGATGTTTGTCATGGGGTCTGTTGGCAATGTCTGCATGCCCAGGTTCTTACTAAAAATCAGATTTGCTTTGAGGGGGAAAAAAATTGCTGTCATGTAGAATAGAGATCCACAAACTTCTATAAAGAGCCAGATATTTTAGGTTTTTCAGGTCACATACAGTCTCTGTACAAATATTCTCTGAACAAATATTCTTCTTTGTTTTGTTTAGTTTTGGGGCTTTGTTTGTTTTACAACCCTTTAAAAAGGTAAAAAACATTCTTAGCTCAAGAGCTATACAAAAACAGGCCCCAGAGGACCAGATCAGCCTGCAAGCTGGAGACTGCAGCTCCTGACTTAGAAAAACCATGAAGGCGAACAGAGCTTCCTTTGTCTGGGGTCTGTTCAAGGACCACCCTGTGGGCTCTTCTTTCTTAGCTGCTTTCTCTTGGGGCCGAATCGTGTGTAAGTTTAGTCCAAATAAATATATGTCCTTGCTATGCTCTTATCTCTTTAGAGTATCAATGAAACAATCCCTGGAAAATGTACACTGCTAGAGGTAGTGAGAGGAGTTTAAGAAATATCCATAAGATCACAGAAAAATTGCCTGTTCAGAGTAAAGTCTGAGGCCTAAGAAATTTGGAAAAGTTGCTGCCATCCATTTAATGACTTGTTTTTTATATTTTTGTTTTAATGTTTAAGCTTAGAGAGATCTTGGATCCAGCTCTGGAACCCATCCTTTTGAAACAGACTTTCATCAGTGGTGGACGAGTGCTCATTCGCCTTGGAGACTCGGACATTGATTACAATAAAAACTTCAGGTTCTATATGACGACCAAATTGCCAAACCCTCACTACCTGCCTGAGGTACGAGCTGCCGGCCTGAGAGGATTTTAATGGTGTGATGGGTCTCCCACCTCTTCCCCTCTGCCACGCCCCTCCTCCCACCATCCTCCACTCGCTTCTCTTCTGAGTCCTGACTCTGATTCCAGTCGCCTTTCTGCTCACCTTCTGGTTGGGACTCTAATCCTTCCCCGCTTGGCCCCCCAGGCCCCGCCCTGTCTCACTCCCCTGTGCTCCTTTTCGGCTCCTGCCTTGTTCCTCCAGGTCGCCAGCCGCTCCTCGGGACACGGGACACCACTCCCTTCTAATCATTCTTCTCTCTCCTCAGAACAAGGCCATTTGTCCCCTCTTATTGTGGCTGAGAAATGAATCAGAGCCTAAGAGAGCCTCTGGGGGAGGGGGTACCTGTCAGTGTCTAAGTGTGTAGGTGCCCAGCAGACAGCCTGCTTAAGAACTCTGGTGACCGGTAACATTGGAGAATCACGATTCTAACGTCCAGTGTCTGTACTTAGAGTTCTGGGGAAGGGGCATCTTGTCCCTTCCCCTTCCTCATGCTCTCAGACTATTTGAAGGGAGCTGTGTGAAGCCCACGTCCATACACAGGTATCTGAACCACGGTAAGATCCAGAAGAAGCCCTACTCTTGTGCTGCAGAGCCCAAGGCAGTTGCAACAGAAATGAAGATGGCTGGGACCCCTTTCTCCCTTCCCGCAGGGGGCGCAGAGGGGCAGCTCTACCCCAGCAAAGCCCGCTGCAGACTCTGCTCCAGGCACAGCCACTCACTCTGCGGGGTCTTCCCTGCCCCGCCGGCCTCCCCTTCTCTAATGGGGCCCAAGCAGTGAGGGAAGGGACTTCAATCAGAACTTCAGTCCTCCATCCTCTACTAAAAATCGTCTTGGGATACAGCATTCCAAAGAGTGTCATTTCATTTTAGTTACTGAATTCCTCATAGCTGTCTGTCTTCCCTGATGTGTTCTGGTTGAATGAAATTGACACATTTCTTGCATAAAATGAGGGAAATGCTACTGATATTAAAAGCCTAGGTCAGGGTTTCCCTTGTCAACCTCAAGCAGTTTAATTATACAGCTGCTGCCAGAGCTCATATCCCAAGTTCCCTTTTAGAGTTGAGAAAAGTGACCCATGTGCTGACTCACAGCCTTTGATTTTTCACTTTATTTAACTTTTGAGAGGGAACATCACACACCTCCCCAATCCCAGCTCTGTGACTGAAGGTAAATTATTCCATTTCTTGGATCCTCGAGTCAATCAACTATAAAGTGGAGACAAAGGCCACTTCAAGGATTTGTTTATGAAGATTAAATAAGAATAATGTGTGTAGATAAACAACAGGGTCCTACTGTATAGCACAGGGAACTATATTCAATATCCTGTGGTAAACCATAATGGAAAAGAATATTTTAAAAGTATGTATATGTATAACTGAATCACTTTGCTGTACAGCAGAAACTAACACAACATTGTAAATCAACTATACCTCAGTAAAATTAAAAAAAAAAAAAATTTAAAGAATAATGTGTATAGGGACTTCCCTGGTGGTCCAGTGGTTAAGAATCTGCCTTCCAATGCAGGGGATGCAGGTTCGACCCCTGGTTGGGGAACTAAGATCCCACATGCCATGGGGCAACTAAGCCTGCACCGCAACTACTGAGCCTGCGCGCTTTGGAGCCCACGCGCCACAACGAAAGATTCCGCATGCTGCGACAAATATCCCACATGCCACAGCTAAGACCGGATGCAGCCAAATAAATAAATAAATAATTTAAGAAAAGAATAGTGTGTATAAAATATATGACATTCAAACACTCTTATTATATTTGTGATTTTTGCTGTTGACTTAGTCAATAACATCAGAATATTACAGTAACAATTTTTCATAAAAATAATATGATGAGACAATATGTAAAGCTCTATTTATTATTAATAAGATCATCTTTTTAACAAAGACAAACTAAGTGAAAGTCACTATAACTAAGTGATTTTTATTAGCACATTAATCCTCACAAATACCCTATGCATTGTTCCTATTTTCCCAATTTTTAAGAATCAGGACCTGAAGCTCAGAATGGACTGGCTTGTCCCACATCCTACATACACTGACGGGTACAGCTAGCATTTGATCCCTGCTTCTTTCTAATCCTTCACTGGCTCACCTTTCCTTAAAACATCATTCTCTAATGGTGGCATTTGAGAAACAAGATTATCACTCATGGCAGCAGGGAAAATCACATTATAATTTTGTGAGACTAGGATTTTATTGCTTGCTGTGTATGTGGGTAGTGAGTTCACCATTAGACCCAGGATACATCCAGGTGGGTAATAATGAGCCCTATTCTAATAAAGAAAGCAGTTCCTACTTTATTAGTCTGAACTGATTACTCTATGCTTCTCTTCTAGGTGTGCATCAAAGTTACCATCATCAATTTCACTGTAACCAAATCAGGTCTGGAGGATCAGTTGTTAAGGTAAAAAGAAAGGGGGTGGGGGGGCAAAGGTTTCCTAATATTTTGTTTAGAAATTTTGACTAAGAAAAAGATTAGCTTGCAAATAGAGGATGGGAGCAAATGACGAAAGAACAAGTGAGGGGAGACGTAAGTTCGCATGTTTAAATGGGAGATGCTAGAGGTAAAGCACCTTTTTTAGGTGTGACCAAGAATCACTTCATGGAGGTGATGGAATTTCAGAGTCTCCCATGTCGGGTTGGAAAGAACGTTCCAGGCACCATTTCAGCTTGGCACAAGCAACCGATAGAAACAGAAATTGAATGACTAGAGACATCAAGCACTGAGCAGGTTTTCCTAAGAGAAGATGAACAGAAGCCATGGGAGCTGTGGTCTGGTGCAGGTCTCTGAAATACAAGATAAATAATCAGAACTTATACATAGTGCTTTGAATAGCCACTGGGACACCCAGCAAAAGAGGGCCTTGTGCATTAGGATGTGGCTGGTAGCATTAGTATTCAGCTAAGTAGTATTCAGGATAAGAACAATGAGAAATGGGAAAAGAAAAATAGAAACAACTTCAGGGCCCTGACAAAGACCTAATTTAAGGATTCACTTTGGCATCAGTGATGTCGTGCGGCTTGAGAAGCCTGAGTTGGAAGAACAAAGGATCAAGCTCATTGTGAGGATCAATGCTGACAAAAACCAGCTGAAAGCTATCGAAGAGAAAATCCTGAAAATGCTCTTCACATCTGAGGGAAATATTCTGGACAATGAAGAACTCATTGACACACTCCAGGACTCAAAGGCAAGTAAAATATTTTTATTATTTATAGAAAGTGTGTTAATTTGGGCTTCCCTGATGGCGCAGTGGTTAAGAATCTGCCTGCCAACTCAGGGGACACTGGTTCGAGCCCTGGTCCAGGAAGATCCCACGTGCCACGGAGCAGCTAAGCCCGTGCGCCACAACTA
The DNA here is from genome assembly GCF_028023285.1 of Balaenoptera ricei. NCBI lineage: Eukaryota > Metazoa > Chordata > Mammalia > Artiodactyla > Balaenopteridae > Balaenoptera > Balaenoptera ricei. Next base: position 16,600,247 of record NC_082651.1, on the reverse strand, counting down.
CTGAGCCTGTGCTCTAGAGCCTGCGAGCCACAACTACTGAAGCTTACACGCCTAGAGCCCATGCTCTGAAATGAGAAGCCACCGCAGTGAGAAGCCTGTGCACCACAACGAAGAGTAGCCCCTGCTCACCGCAGCTAGAGTATAATTGCTTTACAATGTTGTGTTAGTTTCTGCTGTATAACAAAGTAAATCAGCTATATGTACACATATGTCCCCATATCCCCTCCCTCTTGCATCTCCCTCCCACCCTCCCTATCCCACCCCTCTAGGTGGTCACAAAGCATGGAGGTGATCTCCCTGTGCTAACCTGCAGGGTCTTTTAAAGCAAGAATGGTAGCCACCCCTGAGCTGCCGGGCAGACACAATAATGTGCCTGGCTAGCAGGCCCCTCACCAACCGAAGGAAAGGTAGATAAACTGTAACAACTGCTCTTCTTGTCTGCATTTTTCAAACAAAGCATGTCACATAAAGAACTGGGGCAAGATATAAGTTGAAAGGAATGACACAATTACATACACATATTAATGTCACCCCCCTCCAGGAAGCTTCCCTGGTCTTCCCAGCTAGAATGAATCATTTCCTTCTTGGAACACCTGACACCTTATCTGCACCTCTAATACAGCACTTGTCACTGTTTACCTTATGCCATAGCTATCCAATTACATGTCTTTTCTCTTCTGTTAGGTTGTTAAGTTCCATGCAGCAAGAATCTATTTTACAAATTGTGTGAGTTCTTGGTTTTCCCCTTTGCCAGCTCAGAAACCCATTTTCCTGGGTCTGCTAAGTTGTTACCACTCTTGTGTCTGCTATTTCCTCTTTCATTCCTCCCATTTTTGTGGATTTGCAGTGTTTTTAAAAATCCCTTCACTATAACTCTGTCATGGTTTCAGTATGGAGTAAAGGTACATGTACTCTGACTGCCGTCTTTATCTGTCAACTAGTTTCTGTTTGCAAGGATTTACCTTGAAGACATCCTTTCTGTAGAGACAGGACTGATTGCTCCTGGGCTGCATTTCCTGCCACTTCCTGCCTATAGTTCATACACCCCTAAATTCCCAGAGGCCTCATTTAAAACTAGGTCTATCTTCCCTCACCACTGTGGAAGCCTCAAGTCTCTAGGACATAATGTCTATAAGTAGTTACTAAACTCAACTGAGATGTATAGTCTTCTAATATTCTCTGGCCAAAAAAAGAAAATGGTTCACTTTGCTTTATCTTTAGCCCTGGGTTCTGCATTATCAGGGCCTGTGCTCACCAGGGTATAAAGCACTGTTTGTGGGTAGATCTCCATAATTCAACTGCTCCCATGTCAACCTCCCTTTTTCTACTCAGATGTAAAGACTTTAGTTGAGTCCAGTATTGAGACTGGTGTTTCTCACTCAACTCTACCCTTTCTTGCCTCCTCAGGTTCCTAAGGGGTCAACATGGGGAGAATGTGAGCCTTTGATTCCGGAGCACAGCTTCTGCACCAAGTCGCCCCCCACCGCCCCCGCCTTAGTGGGCTGGGGAGGACAGTCTAGACTTAGCCACTAGCCATGTGCGGCTGTTGAGCCCTTGAAATGTGGCTAGTCTGAACTGAGATGTGTTGTTAGTGTAAAATACACACCAGATGTCCAAGACTTAATCCCCCAAAATGTAAAAGTATCTCAGTAAATTTTTATGTTGATTATATATTGATATATATCAAGATAGATTGGATTATATTGGGTTAAATATATTGTAAAAATTCATTTTACTTGTTTCTTTTTACTTTAAGTTAGAAAAGTTAGAATTGTATTTGTGGCTCACATTATATTTCCAGTAGGCAGTGTGGCTCTAGACAGGAACCCGATGATCCCCTTCAATAGTGCAAATACTGACCAGCGAGCCCATAGTGATTGTTCACGGTCCGTGCCCTAGACCCTGTGACTTCCTTGAGACAGAGGTTCTCCCAACCTAGGGATGTCCACACCTGAAGAAGATGAGGGGGAAGGGGAGAACAAGGACAGACAGACATAGGGAAAGACAGAGAGACTGAGGGAGACAGAGAAAGGTATCTTGGAAAGCTCACTGGCCAGAAGGCTCCCCAGAACCACAAACCCAAAAGACAGAAAACCAAAAGAACAGCAACACACCTTGTAAATGTCTCCAACTTATTACAGTTTACAACCCTTCACAAACGACAGCTTCTACCCCTGAGTTTCCCTGCCTACACCTGGGATGTCAGGAAAAGAGAGAGAACATTAGACTTGCTTGTTATTCTAGAGTGGGATATGGTACCACTTCCTTCCAGCCTCTCTCCACCTGCCTCTTGTGGGCAGTTTCATGGGTGTCCCTTCTCCCTTCATACCTCCTTTTATTATGGGAGCCCAGAATCATTTGAGGACTGCTCACAAGGGAACTGGAGAGCAACTGGGTGTTAGAGTTTCCATGTCAGAAGTTACCCAGGTTCCAGGCTCAGAGAAGTTCTGCTCCACTTCTTCCCGGGCTCCTTGTGTTGCCTATTTCCATTTGCCCGTCCCTAACTCTGCCTGGAAAGGAGGTCAGCTCGGCCAGAAGACAGTAATTGAGTCCTGAGATTCAGTCATCTGTCTGGGGGTCCCCTTATTATACTCACAAATTCATCATCTCCTTCTTTCCTTCCTAGACCTAACTGGATATGTTCCAAAAATCCCACCATTTTTTGGAAACAGATCCTTAAGAACTTGTTTTCTTGTGTTTATTCAGATCACTTCCGGTGCCATTAAAATCAGGCTGAAGGAAGCAGAGTCCACTGAACAGATGATAAACGTTGCTCGTGAGAAGTATCGTCCAGTGGCCACTCAAGGCTCTGCTATGTACTTTGTTATTGCGAGCCTCTCGGAAATAGATCCTATGTATCAGTACTCACTAAAATATTTTAAACAGGTAAGTGTGTTGTTGCTGTTGTTAGTGAAATTTATCTCTGGCTTCTCTTTAAACCCTGTTGAGTTACTTCCTGCCTCAGGCAAATCATGAGTTTAGTTATTGGATAAAATCCTCCAAGAGTTTGAGTTCAGACTATGGTTTAAGCACAGCCCTTAAAGACTCAGGTGGCCAGTATGCACAGAACAATCCACAGAGGATGAAAAGAAAGCTTCTTTGCAAGTTTCATTTTTTCTCTTGGCTTCTCAACTAACAGCTTGCTTGTTTTCCTTCTTACCTACTTTTCTTTTCTTTAAAGAGTCCCAACTCCATTCTATTTCTCTATACTTTCTCTCCAGTAATACAGCTTCCTTTCCACTGTTAAAGTTTTCTGTGTTGCATCCCAAGTCTCAGATAGCTCTGACCTTAAGCAGATTGGTTTCTGTATCTTTTTTTTTCCAGAACTTGTTATAAAACTGGCTCTCCTCCCAACCCCTGGGTTTTATTTACAGGGGTTTTACTTGCCTTGTCCCCTTTCCTGTGTTCCTTTCCTACTTTCACCATGTAACTGGGAGAATTACTTTGTTTATTTATGGTTTCTCCACTTGGTCTCCTATTCACAGTTGAATTTCCTCTGATCTCCTGTGAGTAGGATATTTTCAACTCTCATCCTCTTTTTAAATTTTTTTTTCCATATCCCTTTTTTTTAACATCTTTATTGAAGTATAATTGCTTTACAATGGTGTGTTAGTTTCTGCTTTATATCAAAGTGAATTAGCTATACATATACATATATCCCTATATCTCCTCTCTCTTGTGTCTCCCTCCCACCCTCGCTATCCCATCCCTCTAGGTGGACACAAAGCACCGAGCTGATCTCCCTGTGCTATGCGGCTGCTTCCCACTAGCTATTTTACATTTGGTAGTATATATAAGTCCATGCCACTCTCTGACTTCATACCAGCTTACACTTGCCCCTCCCCATGTTCTCAAGTCCATCCTCTACGTCTGCGTCTTTATTCCTGTCCTGCCCCTAGGTGCCTCAGAACCTTTTTATTTTATTTTATTTTACTTTTAGATTCTATATATATGTGTTAGCATACGGTATTTGTTTTTCTCTTTCTGACTTACTTCACTCTGTATGACAGACTCTAGGTCCATCTACCTCACTATAAATAACTCAATTTCATTTCTTTTTATGGCTGAGTAATATTCCATTGTATATATGTGCCATATCTTCTTTATCCATTCATTTGTCGATGGACACTTAGGTTACTTCCATGTCCTGGCTATTGTAAATAGAGCGGCAGTGAACATTGTGGTACATGACTCTTTTTGAATTATGGTTTTCTCAGGGTATATGCCCAGTAGTGGCATTGCTAGGTCATATGGTAGTTCTATTTTTAGTTTTTTTGTTTTTTTTTTTTTTTTTATAAATTTATTTATTTATTTATTTTTGGCTGTGTTGGGTCTTCGTTTCTGTGCAAGGGCTTTCTCTAGTTACAGCGAGCGGGGGCCACTCTTCATCGCGGTGCGCGGGCCTCTCACTATTGTGGTCTCTCTTGTTGCGGAGCACAGGCTCCAGACGCGCAGGCTCAGTAGCTGTGGCTCACGGGCCCAGTTGCTCCGCGGCATGTGGGATCTTCCCAGACCAGGGCTCGAACCCGTGTCCCCCGCATTGGCAGGCGGATTCTCAACCCCTGCACCACCAGGGAAGCCTATTTTTAGTTTTTTAAGGAACCTCCATACTGTTCTCCATAGTGGCTGTATCAATTTACATTCCCACCAACAGTGCAAGAGGGTTCCCTTTACTCCACACCCTCTCCAGCATTTATTGTTTGTAGATTTTTTGATGATGGCCATTCTGACCGGTGTGAGATGATATCTCATTGTAGTTTTGACTTGCATTTCTCTAATGATTAATGATGTTGAGCATTCTTTCATGTGTCTGTTGGCAATCTGTATATCCTCTTTGGAGAAATGTCTATTTAGGTCTTCTGCCCATTTTTGGATTGGGTTGTTTGTTTTTTTGATAGTGAGCTGCAAGAGTTGCTTGTATGTTTTGGAGATTAATCCTTTGTCAGTTGCTTCATTTGCAAATATTTTCTCCCATTCTGAGGGTTGTCTTTTCATCTTGTTTATGGTTTCCTTTGCTGTGCAAAAGCTTTTAAGTTTTATTAGGTCCCATTTGTTTATTTGTGTTTTTATTTCCATTTCTCTAGGAGGTGGGTCAAAAAGGATCTTGCTGTGATGTATGTCATAGAGTGTTCTGCCTATGTTTTCCTCTAAGAGTTTGATGGTGTCTGGCCTTACATTTAGGTCTTTAATCCATTTTGAGTTTATTTTTGTGTATGCGGTTAGGGAGTGTTCTAATTTCATTCTTTTACATGTAGCTATCCAGTTTTCCCAGCACCACTTATTTAAGAGGCTGTCTTTTCTCCATTGTATATTCTTGCCTCCTTTATCAAAAATAAGGTGACCATATGTGCGTGGGTTTATCTCTGGGCTTTCTATCCTGTTCCATTGATCTATATTTCTGTTTTTGTGCCAGCACCATACTGTCTTGATTACTGTAACTTTGTAGTAAAGTCTGAAGTCCGGGAGGCTGCTTCCTCCAGCTCCGTTTTTCTTTCTCAAGATTGCTTTGGCTATTTGGGGTCTTTTGTGTTTCCATACAAATTGTGAAACTTTTTGTTCTAGTTCTGTGAAAAATGCCAGTGGTAGTTTGATAGGGATTCCATTGAATCTGTAGATTGCTTTTTGTAGTATATTCATTTTCACAATGTTAATTCTTCCAATCCAAAAACATGGTATATCTCTCCATCTTTGGTATCATCTTGAATTTCTTTCATCAATGTCTTATAGTTTTCTGCATACAGGTCTTTTGTCTCCTTAGGTAGGTTTATTCCTAGGTATTTTATTCTTTTTGTTGCAATGGTAAATGGGAGTATTTCCTCAATTTCTCTTTCAGATTTTTCATCATTAGTGCATAGGGATGCAAGAGACTTCTGTGCATTAATTTTGTATCCTGCTACTTTACCAAATTCATTGATTAGCTCTAGTAGTTTTCTGGTGGCATCTTTAGGATTCTCTATGTATAGTATCATGTCATCTGCAAACAGTGACAGCTTCACTTCTTCTTTTCTGATTTGTATTTCTTTTTCTTCTCTGATTTCCGTGGCTAAAACTTCCAAAACTATGTTGAATAATAGTGGTGAGAGTGTACAACCTTGTCTTGTTCCTGATCTTAGAAGAAATGGTTTCAGTTTTTCACATTGAGAACAATGTTGGCTGTGGGTTTGTCACATATGGCCTTTATTATGTTGACGTAAGTTCCCTCTATGCCTACTTTCTGCAGGGTTTTTATCATAAATGGGTGTTGAATTTTGTCGAAAGCTTCTTCTGCATCTATTGAGATGATCGTATGGTTTTTCTCCTTCAATTTGTTAATATGGTGTATCACATTGATTGATTTGCATATATTGAAGAATCCTTGCATTCCTGGGGTAAACCCCACTTGATCAAGGTGTATGATCCTTTTAATGTGCTGTTGGATTCTGTTTGCTAGTATTTTGTTGAGGATTTTTGCATCTATGTTCATCAGTGATATTGGCCTGTAGTTTTATTTCTTTGTGACAACTTTGTCTAGGTTTAGTATCAGGGTGATGGTGGCCTTGTAGAATGAGTTTGGGAGTGTTCCTTCCTCTGCTATATTTTGAAACAGTTTGAGAAGGATAGGTGTTAGCTCTTCTCTAAATGTTTGATAGAATTCGCCTGTGAAGCCATCTGGTCCTGGGCTTTTGCTTGTTGGAAGATTTTTAATCACAGTCTCAATTTCAGTGCTTGTGATTGGTCTGTTTATATTTTCTATTTCTTCCTGGTTCAGTCTTGGAAGGTTGTGCTTTTCTAAGAAGTTGTCCATTTCTTCCAGGTTGTCCATTTTATTGGCATAGAGTTGCTTGTAGTACTCTCTCATGATCGTTTGTATTTCTGCAGTGTCAGTTGTTACTTCTCATTTTTCATTTCTAATTCTGTTTTGAGTCTTCTCCCTTTCTTTCTTGATGAGTCTGGTTAATGGTTTCTCAAGTTTGTTTATGTTCTCAAAGAACCAGCTTTTAATTTTATTGATCTTTGCTATTGTTCCCTTCATTTCTTTTTCTTTTATTTCTGATCTGATCTTAACGGTTTCTTTCCTTCTGCTAACTTCGGGAGTTTTTTTGTTCTTCTTTCTCTAATTGCTTTAGGTGTAAGTTTAGGTTGTTTATTTGAGATGTTTCTTGTTTCTTGAGGTAGGCTTGTATTGTTATAAACTTCCCTCTTAGAACTGCTTTTGCTGCATCCCATAGGTTTTGGGTCATCGTGTTTTCATTGTCATTTGTTTTTAGGTATTTTTTGATTTCCTCTCTGATTTCTTCAGTGATCTCTTGGTTATTAAGTACTGTATTGTTTAGCTTCCATGTGTTTGTATTTTTTACAGATTTTTTCCTGTAATTGATATCTAGTTTCATAGCATTGTGACCAAACAAGATACTTGATATGATTTCAATTTTCTTAAATTTACCAAGGCTTGATTTGTGACCCAAGATATGATCTATCCTGGAGGATGTTCCATGAGCACTTAAGAAGAAAGTGTATTCTGTTGTTTTTGGATGGAATGTCCTATAAATATCAATTAAGTCCATCTTATTCAATGTATCATTTAAAGCTTGTGTTTCCTTATTTATTTTCATTTTGGATGATCTGTCCATTGGTGAAAGTAATGTGTTAAAGTCCCCTACTATGATTGTGTTACTGTCAATTTCCCCTTTTATGGCTGTTAACATTTGCCTTATGTATTGAGGTGCTCCTATGTTGGGTGCATAATTATTTACAATTGTTATGTCTTCTTCTTGGATCGATCTCTTGATCATTATGTAGTGTCCTTCTTTGTCTCTTGTAATAGTCTTTATTTTAAAGTCTATATTACTTGATATGAGTATTGCTACTCCAGCTTTCTTTTGAGTTCCCTTTGCATGGAATATCTTTTTCCATCCCCTCACTTTCAGTCTGTATGTGTCCCTAGGTCTGAAGTGGGCCTCTTGTGGACATCATATATACAGGTCTTGTTTTTGTATCCATTTAGCCAGTCTATGTCTTTTGGTTGGAGCAGTTAATCCATTTACATTTAAGGTAATTATCGATATGTATGTTCCTATTACCATTTTCTTAATTGTTCTGGGTTTGTTATTGTAGGTCTTTTCCTTCTCTTGTGTGTCCTGCCTAGAGAAGTTCCTTTAGCATTTGTTGTAAAGCTGGTTTGGTGGTGCTGAATTGTCTTAGCTTTTCCTTGTCTGTAAAGGTTTTAATTTCTCCATCGAATCTGAATGAGATCCTTGCTGGGTAGAGTAATCTTGGTTGTAGGTTTTTCCCTTTCATCATTTTAAATATGTCCTGCCACTCCCTTCTGACTTGCAGACTTTCTGCTGAAAGATCAGCTGTTAACCTTATGGGGATTCCCTTGTATGTTATTTGTTGTTTTTCCCTTGCTGCTTTTAATATTTTTTTAAATATTGTATTTAATTTTTGATAGTTTGATTAATATGTGTATTTAATTTTTGATAGTTTGATTAATATGTGTCTTGGTGTGTTTCTCCTTGGATTTATCCTGTATGGAACTCTCTGTGCTTTGTGGACTTGATTGACTATTTCTTTTCCCATATTAGGGAAGTTTTCAACTATAATCTTTTCAAATATTTTCTCAGTCCCTTTCTTTTTCTCTTCTTCTTCTGAGACCCCTATAATTCGAATGTTTCTGTGTTTAATGTTGTCCCAAATGTCTCTAAGACTGTCCTCAATTCTTTTCATTCTTTTTTCTTTATTCTGCTCTGTGGTAGTTATTTCCACTATTTTATCTTCCAGGTCATTTATCCGTTCTTCTGCCTTAGTTATTCTGCTATTGATTCCTTCTGGAGAATTTTTAATTTCATTTATTGTGTTGTTCATCATTCTTTGTTTGCTCTTTAGTTCTTCTAGGTCCTTGTTAAACGTTTCTTGTATTTTCTCCATTCTATTTCCAAGATTTTGGATCATCTTTACTATCATTACTCTGAATTCTTTTTCAGGTAGACTGCCTCTTTTCTCTTCATTTGTTTGGTCTGGTGGGTTTTTACCTTGCTCCTTCATCTGCTGTGTGTTTCTCTGAATTCCCATTTTGCTTAACTTACTGTGTTTGGGGGGGTCTCCTTTTCGCAGGCTGCACATTTGTAGTTCCCATTGTTTATGGTGTCTGCCCCCAGTGGCTAAGGTTGGTTCAGTGGGTTGTGTAGGCTTCCTGGTGGAGGGTATTGGTGCCTGTGTTCTGGTGGATGAGGCTCGATCTTGTCTTTGTGGTGGGCAGAACCATGTCCAGTGGTGTGTTTTGGGGTGTCTGTGACCTTATTATGATTTTAGGCAGCCTCTCTGCTAATGGTTGGGGTTGTGTTCCTGTCTTGCTAGTTGTTTGGCATAGGGTTTCCTGCACTGTAGCTTGCTGGTCGTTGAGTGGAGCTGGGTCTTAGCCTTGAGATGGTGATCTCTGGGAGAGCTTTTGCCATTTGATATTATGTGGAACCAGGAGGTCTCTGGAGCACCAAGACCCTGTCAGTCACACTGCTCAGAAGAAAAGGGAGACAAAAAGAAAGAAAGAAAAAATAAAATAAAGTTATTAAAATAAAATTTTAAAAAATTATTAGAAATAAAAAAATTTTTAAAGTAATAAAAAAAGAAAAAGAACGAAAGAAGAGAGCAACCAAACCAAAAAATGAATCCACCAATGATAACAAGCACTAAAAACTATACTAAAAAACAAAACGGACAGACAGAACCCTAGGACAAATGGTAAAAGCAAAGCTAAACAGACAAAATCACACAAAGAAGTATACACACACACTCACAAAAAGAGAAAAAGGAAAATATATATATATATCTATTTATATAAAAAAAAAGGAAGAGAGCAACCAAATCAGTAAACAAACCTACCAATGATAATAAACTCTAAATACTAAACTAAAATAAACATAAAACCAGAAAGAAATTAGATGCAGAAAGCAAACCCCAAGTCTAGAGTTGCTCCCAAATTCCACCACCTCAATTTGGGATGATTCATTGTCTATTCAGGTATTCCAGAGATGCAGAGTACATCAAGTTGATTGTGGAGATTTAATCTGCAGCTCCTGAGGCTGCTGGGAGAGATTTCCCTTTCTCTTCTTTGTTCGCACAGTTCCTGGGGTTCAGCTTTGGATTTGGCCCTGCCTCTGCGTGTAGGTCGCCTGAGGGCGTCTGTTCCCTGCCCAGACAGGACGGGGTTAAAGGAGCAGCTGATTAGGGGGCTCTGGCTCACTCAGGCTGGGTGGAGGGAGGGGTATGGGATGCGGGGCGAGCCTGTGGCGGCAGCAGCCGGCAGGACTTTGCAACAGCCTGGGGCACACCATGTGTTCGCCTGGGGAAGTTGTCCCTGCATCATGGGACCCTGGCAGTGGCGGGCTGCACAGGCTCCCAGGAGAGGAGGTGTGGATAGTGCTTGCACACAGGCTTCTTGGTGGCTGCAGCAGCAGCCTTAGCGTTTCATGCCTGTCTCTGGGGTCCGCACTGATAGCTGCGGCTTGCGCCATCTCTGAAGCTCATTTAGGCAGTGCTCCAAATGCCCTCTCCTCGCACACCCTGAAACAATGGTCTTTTGCCTCTTAGGCAGGTCCAGACTTTTTCCCGGACTCCCTCCCGGCTAGCTGTGGTGCACTAACCCCTTCAGGCTGCGTTCACGCAGCCAACCCCAATCCTCTCCCTGGGATCTGAACTCCAAAGCCGGAGCCTCAGCTCCCAGCCCCCACCCGTCCCAGCGGGTGAGCAGACAAGCCTCTCAGGCTGGTGAGTGCTGGTTGGCACTGATCCTCTGTGCAGGAATATTCTCCGCTTTGCCCTCTGCACCCCTGTTGCTGTGCTCTCCTCCGTGGCTCCGAATCTTCACCCCTGCACACTCCCCGTCTCTGCCAGTGAAGGGTCTTCCAAGTGTGTGGAAACTTTTCCTCCTTCACAGCTCCCTCCCAGAGGTGCAGGTCCCATCCCTATTCTTTTGTCTCTGTTTTTTCTTTTTTCTTTTGCCCTACCCGGGTACATGGGGAGTTTCTCATCTTTTGGGAAGTCTGAGGTCTTCTGCCAGCAGTCAGTAGGTGTTCTGTAGGAGATGTTCCTCATGTAGATGTATTTCTGATGTATTTGTAGGGAGGAAGGTGATCTCCACATCTTACTCCTCCACCATCTTGAAGGTCTTCCCCCTCTCATCCTCTTTAAGGCAGCATTCTAGTATCTCCCAAAAGCAAATTCAATGTCGCAAAACTTTGGCAAGCGATCTCAGTTTACCCGAAGATATCCAGGGGAGACAGAGAGTTTGCATCACTCATCACACAGCAAAATGTACCAAACATCCACAGGGGTCGCCTCTGTTCACCTCTGGAGTTTCTCTCAGCCCATCCCGCACTCGGCCTCTCTGGCTGTTTCCCATCTACCAGCTCCCATTCCTCTCTTGTCTGTATTGTTCCCTTTTCTGTGCAGAGCAGTTTAGCTCACTCTGGCTTCTTTAATCATCTGTGCTCACACCCATAATTCAACTCAAGGGCCTCTCCATACACACCACTCACAGTAGAAAACAGTAATGATTGTAAATAGATCCTCTTTCCCTGCCACACATCTTTACTTCCTGCTACATGCCCTTATACCTGTAGTCAGTGCTGGCTCTCACTCCAGAGGCCAGGCAAGCCCAGGCCTCATGTTTTTAAAACACTGCTCTGTACTCTGGGGATCCAAAATGGATTTTCGCAGACATTGCCCATCAAACACAGTTCAGTTCCAAAGCCACATCCAACCTGTCCCCGTTCTGTCTCTAGAGCCACATTTCCCACTAGTCCTCTGCCAGCAGCCAAATGGATCCATTCACATTCCCTGGACTCCCCAGATGCTTCTGTGTTTATGACCCTCTCTGTTTAGAATGCCCTCCCTTCCAGATTAAGTGCCACCTTCTCCTTAAGTGAAGCCTGTGGATGAGGCTGCAGTCTTCTGGGGCTGGATGTCCAAAATGGTCACTTACGTGGCTGGGATGTCAACTCCTACAGTCACCTCTCCATGTGGCTTGGGTGCTCACAACAGGGCAACTGGGTTCCAAGAGGGCAGCTCCCAAAAGCAAATGTTCTAAGAAGCCAAGGTGGAGGCTGCAAGACCTCTTCTGACCTAGCTTTGGATGTCAGGCAGCATCACCTGTGCTACAGTCTCTTGGTCAATGGAGTCACTAAAGCTAGCCCAGATTCGAGAGGAGGGTATTTAGACTCCACTTCTCCATGGAAGGAGTAGCAAACAATTTTCAGCAGTCTTTCTGCAACACATGTGAACGCCTCATGTGGGACTTCCACCACTCTGCCTGGGGTGGTGGGCTCTTCTCTCCTGCTGAAGTCTGACCTCCCAGAAGGCAGGAAGGAAGCCTCATCCAACCCTGCTTCCCCCCGTGGTGCTTAGCACCATATGACACATCATGAGTATCTCATGAGTGAAGAGGCTGTTTGCATCTCTTCATTAAAAAAGGCTGTTGAAATATTCAGACAATTTTTATATACTAGACCAAGCTTGGTTTTTCCTCTAGATGTCTTGTTTGGTGGCCTCGGTATGGTCAGGGGGCCGGCAGCAATAGGAGCTGCAGGAGAGAATGGAAATGAAGAATTGAGAGAAATGAGAGGCATGTTGTGTAGACACACCTGGGCTCTCTTCCAACAAGAAGTGCATCTTCTGTGGCAACCTTTAGAAGCCATTTCTACTCGGGTCACAGCTCAGTTCCTAAAGGCAGGGGTTGCCGTTCTCACGCCTCTTCCTTTAGTTGGTGGATATTAAAACAAGCAAGGTAAAGATTAGTAAGTCCTTTCATTCTATCTAAATGACTTTGATAACACTTTTCTCATCCTGGGTGTTTTGGGATTCATGCTTTTCAAGGTTTTAAAATCTCCTTCAATAATTAAAAATGAAGATGCCCTGAAAATATCTTGAGCCAACAGAAAAAGGGTTATAGGATGAATCATCAAAACACTGGAGTTTTGCTATTTGGAAGGGAAACTAGAAACCCAAAACACAATTGTAGGTGACAGCCCTGGCCAGGACATCCTCTACCAAACCCATCCATAATTCCATTTCACACTAAAGTTATTTAGAGTGTGTCAAGATTCGCCATGTTTTATTTTGGCGCCGAACTTACCAGGTCTTCACTGGACTTTAAACTCTCTGCCTCTTTGTTGTTGTTAAAGAAAACTCTTTGCTTCTAAGTGTATTAAAGCAACAACTCCATTATTCTTTGTTGACCAAACTTTCCAGAGAATTAACGAGGCTTTCCCAGTTCTCTAGAATAAGTGAATGCTTCCTCCAAGCCCTTTTAATTTTAGGGAACGGAGGCCTATCTATTGGTGAGGAGACAGACAGTCAGATCTTTTCCCCTTGTGCTCCATCCTGTTAGCAGGATGAGTTGGGGGTGGTACAAGGAGGCCTGCACAAGGACAGTGCAGCATTTTTAGGGGCTTGTGAAGCACACTTCTTGACATTGATCTGCCTTGGCCCTCAGCTGGTCTTCAGCGTCCAATCTGCTTCGATCTGTCTGATCTCCCCATGAGCAAAGCACCTCGATCCCTCTCAAGGTGACCAAGGAATTGGGCAGCCCTGCCTCACCTGGCATCTTTGCCCCTTGTGCTGTGGATCCTCAAGGCCGAAGCCATAGGATGGTCCTCTCATCCCTCATGAGACCCCAGTCTCTGCTGCAAGATCCCCTTGCCCATGACTTGCAGGCAAGCCCCTGAGTTCAGGCTCTGCTCAGATTTGTCACACAGCTCAAGACCCTTGGGAATTTCTGGATCTCCCCTCTCCCTGCCCTTGTGCTACTTGGAAGTGGCTGTCCCTCTCACCTGAGCCCTCCATGCCACCATCTCTGCTACCTTCCTGATATCCTTGTAATGTGAGGCACCTTTTGGGGAGGAGGCCTGTTCCCAAAATTTCCAGGTGGGAAGCAGGGTGGAAGTCTTCTTTAAAACTGGTTCCTCTTAAATTTCAAAGAAAATTCTTACACGTTCTTCCCATACCCTAAGAATTATCTTGGGAAAATGCCAAGAAGAGGGCATGACCTTACCTAGCCCTTACACCTCTCATCCAAAGTGATTATCAAATGTGAGTTGAGGATATGAGAAACTCGTTTTGCCAGCTCACCTTTATTTTCCATTTTCTGTCCAAAGTCAATATTATGCCTTTTCAATAGTCAAGAATTTGGCACTGGTCCATTTCTGAAAAGTGGGGAGAGAAAGAGGAGTGCACAAAATAAATATTACATATAAATGTGTCAATTTGGGATGAATTCTGGACTTTTTCATGGTACATCACCTGTGTTGTTATTTACTCACTGAATTTGGGGGAGTCAGGGTGAGGAGCAGGGATATTTTTTCCTCCATGAAATTGAATTAAATCAGAGACACTGATAGAGTTCTCTTTCACAGTTGTTCAATACAACAATTGAAACCTCTGTGAGGACAGATGATCTACAGCAGCGCATGGAAATTCTACTAGAACAGACTCTTCTAACAGCTTATGTCAATGTCTCGAGAGGACTTTTTGAACAACATAAACTCATCTACAGCTTTATGCTCTGTGTTGAGATCATGCGTCAGCAAGGAAGCTTAACCGATGCTGAATGGAATTTCTTTCTCCGAGGTTCTGCAGGATTGGAAAAGGTATCTGTGTCAAGATTAGACAGTGAATGTTATTAGATAGAGCCCACAAGCACCTACCAATGCTCCACGGTGACTCTGGTGGCTGAAGGTTATACATTCAGCTGTGTGGCCCACTAGGGATCAGGGACCCAGACTATAACTTAGTTCTGTCTTTAGTCACTATATAATGTTTGTAACATTTGACCTCTTTGTGCAGCAATGTCCTCACATGTAGAAAAGAGATGTTGGGAGTAACCAGTGAACTAGTAGATGGGAACATGTTTTGAAAAGTTGACCATCTTACAAATGGGAAGAGTTAAAATCCAATAAAAGTTGTTATTCACAGATCTGGCCACACTGTTTGTGAAACCATGACCCTCTCTTGCCTGGACCCATCTTTCATTATAAAGCACGGGAAGGACTAGAACTTGATTGTTGCCTTCTGTCATACAATAATATTTGTCTAACTTGCCCCAGCCCCTCAAACTGGCCTAACTCACCCATATACCACAGACCTGGTGGCCCACAGAACTCAGGCACAGTCCTCCAACTCTTGCCTGCAGGTCCATCTGGTCCAACTCTAAACTCTTGGCTCTGTCTTCAGTCGCAAGCCCTACCCTTGGCCCCTACAGACCTGACACCTGCATCTGTTTGCCAGTATTTGAGCCTCAGAGTATCACTGGGACATTGGACTTTGTGCTTTCATTTGACTCTCAGCACCCTGCACTCCCAGGACAAGCCCAAGGAAGACCTCTACACCAGATGGTCCTTCTTCCCTGACACCCACCCATTCTGCATACATACGTATTCTGTTAGTCCTTGCTTAACACTGTCTTAACTTCATAATCACAGTTAATACTTATAGAGGGTTTGCTATGTGTTTTATGTATATCTACTCATTTATTTATTTCAGTATTTCTGTTGGGTGAGTTCCTGATTTTATCTCTAGTCTGCAGATAAGTTAATTAGGCACAAAGAGATGAAGTAACTCATCATGATCACACACTTATTAGGGTTTGGAACCAGGATTCAAACCCTTGCAGTCAAGTCTGTAGAGCTTGCCTTCTTACCCACCTCACTCTGTTACTGACTATTAGTCAGTCACTCAGCTAAGCCCTTCCCGGCATTGTCACCCTTCTTCCTTCACAGTATTCTTGTTAACAGCTGTGTTTACAGTTTTTTCAAGGAGAGGCTCAGAGAGGTTAAAGACCTTTCCAGAATCACATAACTAATAATCATAAAAACACTCAACAAACTAGAAATAAAAGAGAACTTCTTCAACCAGATAAAGAGCTTATACAAAAACCCATAGCTAACATCATACTTAATAGTGAAAGCCTGGATACATTCCACCTAGGATCAGAAACAAGAAGGATGTTTGCTCTCACCACTTCTTTTCAACATTGTACTGGAAATTCTTGCCAGGACAGATACACAAGAAAATGAAATGAAAGGCATCCAGATTGGAAAGGAAGAAGTAAAACTATCTCTATTTGCAGATGACATGATTTTGTACATAGAAACCACAAAGGAATTTACTTTAAAAAAAACTATTAGAATTAATAAACAAGTTCAGCAAGGTTGCAGAATACAGGATCAACATACAAAATTAATTTGGATTTCTTTACATTTGCAATGAACAATATAAAGTGAAACTAACAATTCCATTTACAATGGCATCAATAATAATAAAATACTTAGAAATAAATTTAACAAAAGTAGTTCAAACTTATACTCTGAAAACTACAAAACAGGCTGAAAGAAATCACAGGACCTAAATAAATAGGAAAACATCCCATGTTCATGGATTGGAGACTTAATATTGTTAGGATGGCAATACTCCACACACTGATCTACAGATTCAGTGATATCCCTATCAAAATTCTAGCTGGTTTCTTTTCAGCAATTGCCAAACTGATCCTAAAATTCATACAGAATTACAAGAGATCTAAATCCCAAAGCTTACTACAAAGCAGCAGTAATCAAGACAGCAAGATATTAGCATAAGGATAGACATATGAGTAAATGGAATCAAATGTGAAAGTCCAGAAATAAAGCCATGTGTCTATGGTCAACTGATTTTGACAAGGTTGTACTGATACATACTACAACATGAATAAACCTCGAAAACATTAAGATGATAAAGGATTTGTATTTAGAATAGATAACGAATTCTTACGAATCCATAATAAAGACAACGCAACTTAGAAATAGCCAAAGGACCTGAATAGATATTTCTCCAAATATATACATAAGCGCATGAAAAGATGTCTGACCTCGTTATTTATCAGGGAAATGCAAATCAAAATGATAAGGAGATGCCATTCACACCCACTAGAATGGCTAGAGTCAAAAGACAGATAATACCAAGTGTTGGTGAACATGTGGACAAATCAGAACCCTCATAAACTGCTAACATGAAAAATGGTGCAGCTGCTTTGGAAAACAGTCTGGCAGCTCCTCAAGCAATTAAATGTAGAATTACCACATGATCCAGCAATTCCACTCCTAGGTATATATCAAAGAGAAATGAAAACATAGGTTCACACAAAAACCTAGACATGAATATTCATAGCAGCACTATTTGTAATAGCCAAAAAGGTTAAAGCAATCCAATCCATCAACTGATGAGTGGGTAAACAAAATGTGGTATATCCATAACAACAGAATATCATTCAATCATAAAGAGGAATGAAGTACTGATACTACCACAACATGAATAAACCTTGAAAACATTAAGCTAAGTGAAAGAAATCAGTCACAAAAGACCACATATTATAAAATTTGATTTATATGAAGTATTCAGAAGAGGCAAATGGATAGAGACAGAAAGCAGTACCAAACTTTCAAAGTTTAGTTTCAAAGTACTAAATTTTCAAAGAACTAGTTTCAGTTTCTTAGGGCTAGAGGGCATGGGCAGATGGGAGGGGAACTGCTAAAGGATACATGGGGTTTTTTGAGGAGATGAAATGTTCTAAAATTGACTGTGGTCATGGTTACACATAACTGTGAATTTACTAAAATACATTGGATTGTATGCTTTAAATGGGTGAATTGCATGGTATATGAATTGTATCTCAATAAAGCCATTTAAAAATGTGGTATGAAACCTCAGGCAAACATTCATGAAATTTTCAAAGAACTAGTTTCAATCTACAATCACAGCTGTTTTTCTGTCTCTTTTTAAACTGTTTACCCACATGCAAGGGCTTCATGGAATATTGCCAGATGGCATAATACTTTTCCCAGAAATTTCTGGGAATATATGAAATGATTAGACATATACACACTCAGCCCAGCTGGAATGAGATTTTCACTTGTCTTGCTACTGATTTTGCTATACTACTCAGCATTTCCTATCTCCTAGAGGTGAGAACATCTGGAAACTGGATTTAAAAACTAGTTCTCTAGGAAAAAAACATTAATATAAGAATATCTGAGGGGTGGGGAGAGACTGGTGTGGCATGTTGGAGGACAGGCTAGAAGTAGACTTTACAGGTTTTATTTTAACCCTTCACCAGGTCAACTGCTTTCTGCATATGTCAACATGAAAAGTTTCATCAGCTGTACTTCTGTTCAAAGGCCAACAAATAGAATTGATTCAACACCATTTCTATCTCACTATATCTTATACTTGTCCTGGGTAAATGGTTATTTTTAACATTCTATTAGAGTTTGATTTTTCACTTAGACAAGGTGAAAGCATATTCTGTGGTTGTCTTTGTGAATTATTATTCACTTTCTTTCTGTCTTCTAATAGGAACGCCCACCTAAGCCTGAGTTTCCCTGGCTGCTTACTGCCATGTGGTTCGCATGCTGTGACTTAGAAGAATTATTTCCAGTTTTTAAAGAACTTACACAATACATAGTGTTACATCCTATTTCCATACGCATAGGTAATACGTCAAAAAGGCTCTGCTATATGGGGTTGTAAACAAGCTTGTGAATCCTAACTCTAAGGTCTCCTTTAACCTCTTCTGCAATATCAATATTTTTCACTAAGAAATGTCCTCATTATTAAGAAATTGTGAATTACCTGTTTTCCCAATTTCTTGAGTTGTATGCTTGGCCCATGAATTTTCAATATTTCATGTTTACTATTATACCCATTTTAAGAAGATGCATTTACCTCTAGGTATTGCTTTAGCTGCATCCCATACTTTTCTTTTTTTAAGTTTTTATTGACGGATAACATACATATGGAAAAGTACACAAATCAGAATCAACAATTTGATTATCAAAAACCGACTGTACTTATAAGCCACCACCCAAGTCAAGAAACAGACCAGTACCAGCATCACAGAATCCCCTTATACTCCTTCATAGGACCCTTTCCCTCTTCCCCAGAGGTTATGCCTGCTCTAATTATAACATTCTATGTTACTTTTTCCCCAAAAGTTTTACTATGTAGCCCCTTTGATTCTAAAAGTATACTTGTTAATTCAAATGCATTTACGATTTGGGGGTGCTATCTTTTTATTGTTTATAATTTACTTCCATTGTAGAAATTATACTCATAGTTTTCATGAAATTGATTCTTTGTAATTTATTTATACTTCAGTTTATGTAAAATGTCCCATGTGTGTCTTTTCTTGGATGCAAAAGATATGTAACTTTTTGAACTAAAGATATGTAATCTTTAGTTCAAACCTATTAATTGTGGTGTTTATTTTACTGTCTTTTATACTAAATCTGTAAGGTTCACCACTATGATTGACAATTTCTCTTTGTATTCTGGAATTTCTCCCATTATATCTTGTGGAACTGATGCTGTTAATTAAAAATGCATTTAGGATTATTATCTTTCTAGCAAATTATTCCTTTTTTATTAAATAATATTCCTCTTTACCCTGAATAGTGTTTTTTGCCTTAAAATATATTTTCTACAGGATTATCTTCATTAGTATTCCCCCTTTATATATTTCTACACTCTTCCTTTTCAAGTCTTTTGTGTCTTCATCATGTTTTTGGTGTACCTTTAGTTGGATTTTGCTGTTTTGAGCAATGTGAGAGTCTCTCTTTTTAAACAGGCAAGTTTTAATCAAATTATTGTAAGGAAGGTTATTGATCTATTTCAGTGGCTCTTAACTGTGGAAGATTTTATTCCCCAGGGGACATTCAGCAACATCTGAAGACATTATTGGTTGCCATGACTGGGGTGGTGCTGCAGGTATCTACTAGGTAGAAACCAGAGATGTGACTAAATATCCTACAATGCTCAGAACAACCCTCCACAACAAATGACCACTTGGCCCCAAATGGCAGTAGTGGCAGGGCTGAAAAATCCTGATCTATTTGGATTTACATCTATCATCTTATTTTGTAGGGATTTTTTCCTTGGCAGGCTTTTTCTTTTCTTCATTTTTATTTCTTCTTTCTTGTCTTCAAGTGAATTGTCCACATTCTTTTTTTTATTTCCCCTGTACTGATTTTTTTTTAATTAATTTATTTATTTATTTATTTATTTATTTTTGGCTGTGTTGGGTCTTCGTTTCTGTGCGAGGGCTTTCTCCAATTGCGGCAAGTGGGGGCCACTCTTCATTGCAGTGCACGGGCCTCTCACTATCGCGGCCTCTCTTGTTGCCGAGCACAGGCTCCAGACACGCAGGCTCAGTAGTTGTGGCTCACGGGCCTAGTTGCTCCGCGGCATGTGGGATCCTCCCAGACCAGGGCTCGAACCCATGTCCCCCACATTAGCAGGCAGACTCTCAACCACTGCGCCACCAGGGAAGCCCCTCCCCTGTACTGATTTGAAGTTCTGTGTTCTATTGCTATTTTTAGTAATTATTCTTTTACTTCTCATATGAATGTTTATTTACCTGAATATACCCAGTAAGTGTGGTGGTTTAAAAGCTACATGGACCAGAATTTCTGGGATCCTAATATGTTCATTTGATTTCTAAATAAAGACTAGAAAAAATAAAATACTCTTCAATAAATAAATCAAATAAAAATTGTTTCTATATTGTGGACCAGTTAAACAAGGTAGCTAGAAGTAGAACACAAAAGAAAAATACATATAGGATAAGCCTAGTGATGGACAGTTAGGGACAGATCTGAAGCAAAAAGGGCTAGATGGATCCTCATAAACACAGAAGCAAAGAAAGTGGGAAGAGGTAGAGGCTGAAAGGTTAAGTAATTCTGGGAACAACTCGTCGTGTTTGGACAAAAGGCACCATGTTATTCCTGTCAACTGGGACTAAAATTTTAGTAATTTAAAACAACCATACTGCTTTCATTTGTTAAATTTCAAGGTTGATTCTGGAAATCCTGCAGAATCGTGAAGGTTTTGTACATGTGATAGGATGGCTTGTGTTCTAAATGTGAGCTTTGGATCTTTGCAGGTTAAGTTTAATAATTAATTTCAATGCCACTCTTACCTTCAAAGGCTTCCTAATTGCCTTAATCTTGTGTCTTTGATGGTTTCTAAGTGCTTAATGTCCTATTAGTTGAGAGTTATATTTTTAATTTATCATGTCTTATTAGTCAAAGCCCTGGTGATTATACAGTAATGAGAACCTGAAGAGAAAAGAAGTCCTTTTGGAATAAGTGGTTCTACTACCTGGCCCTCAGAATGATGCATCCACTTTCAACTAGAAAGCACTGTGGTATGCTGTGCTCTGTGGTCTCATACCATGTAATTGTGTATATTTCATATAGAAATTAGAAGTATTGCAGAGGTACGTACACCATGGCTCCAGGGCCATGGTCTTAAGTGTCACTAAATTACAAACTGTCACCAGCTCTGTGGTTGCTATTGTTAGGCCCTCAGAGGAGAGTCCCAGTAGACCAGCTGGAGAAAGTGGTTTTCTAGCCAGCCATGGAAGCCAACTATTTTGCCTAATGTTCGACTGCAGCAGCCTGTTTCATCACTAGATGGTTGTGCTGGTTTGCTGAGGGGCTTACACCGTACTGTGCTCCCTGCACCTGCAGGAATTTCTTTTTTTTTTTTTTTTTTTTTGGTCTCCCATTCAGTGGGTTGTCTTTCTTTTTTTTCTTTTTTTAAATCATTTCTTTATTTTTTTTCCCATATTCAGTATTAGTTATCTATTTTATACATATTAGTGTATATATGTCAATCCCAACCTCCCAATTCATCCCACCACCACCACTACCACCCCGCTTTCCCCACTTGGTGTCCATACATTTGTTCTCTACATCTGTGTCTCTTTCTGCCTTGAAAACTGGTTCAGCTGTACCATTTTTCTAGATTCCACATATATGCATTAATATACGATATTTGTTTTTCTCTTTCTGGCTTACTTCACTCTGTATGACAGTCTCTAGGTCCATCCACATCTCTACAAATGACCCAATTTCATTCCTTTTTATGGCTGAGTAATATTCCATTGTGTATATGTACCACAGCTTCTTTATCCATTCGTCTGTCAATGGGCATTTAGCTTGCTTCCATGACCTGGCTATTGTAAATAGTGCTACAATGAACATTAGGGTGCATGTGTCTTTTGGAATTATGGTTTTCTCTGGGTATATGCGTAGGGTGGGATTGCTGGGTCACATGGTAATTCTTAGTTCTTTAAAGAACCTCCATACTGTTCTCCATAGTAGCTGTATCAATTTACATTCCCACCAGCAGTGCAAGAGGCTTTTCTCCACACCCTCTCCAGCATTTGTTATTTGTAGATTTTCTGATGATGGCCATTTTAACCAGTGTGAGGTGATACCTCATTGTAGTTTTAATTTACATTTCTCTAATAATTAGTGATGTTGAGCAGCTTTTCATGTGCCTCTTGGCCATCTGTATGTCTTCTTTGGCGAGATATCTATTTAGGTCTTCTGCCCATTTTTTGATTGGGTTGTTTGTTTTTTTAATATTGAGCTACATAAGCTGTTTATATATTTTGGAGATTAATCCTTTGTCTGTTGATTCCTTTGCAAATAATTTCTCCCATTCTGAGGGTTGTCTTTTCATTTTGTTTATAGTTTCCTTTGCTGTGCAAAAGCTTTTAAGTTTCATTAGGTACCCATGTGTTTATCTTTGGTTTTATTTCCATTACTCTAGGAGGTGGGTCAAAAAGATCTTGCTGTGATTTATGTCAAAGAGTGTTCTTCCTATGTCTTCCTCGAAGAGTTTTATAGTGTCTGGACTTATATTTAGGTCTTTAATCCATTTTGAGTTTATTTTTGTGTATGGTGTTAGGGAGTATTCTAATTTCATTCTTTTACATGTAGCTGTCCAGTTTTCCCAGCACAAGTTATTGGAGAAGCTGTCTTTTCTCCATTGTATATCCTTGCCTCCTTTGTCATAGATTAGTTGACAATAGGTGCGTGGGTTTATCTCTGAGCTTTCTATCCTATTCCATTGATCTATATTTCTGTTTTTGTGCCAGTACAATATTGGCTTGATTACTGTAGCTTTGTAGTATAGTCTGAAGTCAGGGAGTCTGATTCCTCCAGCTCCGTTTTTTTCCCTCAAGATAGCTTTGGCTATTCAGGGTCTTTTGTGTCTCCATAAAAATTTTAAGATTTTTTGTTCTAGTTCTGTAAAAAAAATGCCATTGGTAATTTCCTAAGGATTGCATTGAATCTGTAGATTGCTTTGGGTAATATAGTCATTTTCACAATATTGATTCTTCCAATCCAAGAAAATGGTATATCTCTCCGTCTGTTTGTGTCATCTTTGATTCCTTTCATCAGTGTCTTATTGTTTTCTTAGTACAGATCTTCTACCTCCTTAGGTAGGTTTATCCCTAGGTATTTTATGCTTTTTGTTGCAATGGTGAATGGGATTGTTTGCTTAATTTCTCTTTCTGATCTTTCATTGTTAGTATATAGCATTGCAAGTGATTTCTGTGTATTAATTTTGTATGTTGCAACTCTACCAAATTCATTGATTAGCTCTAGTAGTTTTCTGGTGACATCTTCAGGATTCTCTATGTATAGTATCATGCCATCTTCAAACAGTGACAGTTTCACTTCTTCTTTTTCAATTTGTATTCCTTTTATTTCTTTTTCTTCTCTGATTGCCGTGGCTAAAACTTCCAAAACTATGTTGAATAATAGTGGTGAGAGTGGACATCCTTGTCTTGTTTGTGATCTTATTTGAAATACTTTCAGTTTTTCACCATTGAGAATGATGTTTGCTGTGGGTTTGTCATATATGGCCTTTATTATGTTGAGGTAGGTTCCCTTTATGCCCACTTTCTGGAGAGTTTTTATCATAAATGGGTGTTGAATTTTGTCAAAAGCTTTTTCTGCATCTATTGAGATGATCATATGGTTTTTATTCCTTAATTTGTTAATGTGGTGTATCGCACAGATTGATTTGCATATATTGAAGAATCCTTGCATCTCTGCAATAAATCCCACTTGATCATGGTGTATAATCCTTTTAATGTGTTGTTGGATTCTGTTTGCTAGTATTTTGTTGAGGATTTTTGCATCTATATTCATCAGTGATATTGGTCTGTAGTTTTCTTTTTTTGTAGTATCTCTGTGTGGTTTTGTTATCAGGGTGATGGTGGCCTCATAGAGTGAGTTTGGGAGTGTTCCTTCCTCTGAAATTTTTTGGAAGAGTTTGAGAAGGATGGGTGTTAGGTCGTCTCTAAATGTTTGATAGAATTCACCTGTGAAGCCATCTGGTCCAGAACTTTTGTTTGCTGGAAGATTTTTAATCACAGTTTCAATTTCATTACTTGTGATTTGTCTGTTCATATTTTCTATTTCTTCCTGGTTCAGTCTTAGAAGCTTATGCCTTTCTAAGAATTTGTCCATTTCTTCCAGGTTGTCCATTTTATTGGCACAGAGTTGCTTGTAGCAGTCTCTTCTGATGCTTCATATTTCTGCAGTGTCCATTGTAATTTCTCCTTTTCATTTCTAATTTTATTGATTTGAGCCCCCTCCCATTTTTTCTTCATGAGTCTGGCTAAAGGTTTGTCAATTTTGTTTATCTTCTCAAAGAAGCAGCTTTTAGTTTTATTGATCTTTGCTACTGTTTTCTTCGTTTCTATTTCATTTATTTCTGCTCTGATCTTTATGATTTCTTTCCGTCTACTAACTTTGAGTGTTGTTTGTTCATCTTTCTCTAGTTCCTTTAGGTGTAAGGTTAGATTGTTTATTTGAGATTTTTCTTGTTTCTTGAGGTAGGATTGTATTGCTATAAACTTCCCTCTTAGAACTGCTTTTGCTGCATCCTATGGGTTTTGGATTGTTTTGTTTTCTTTGTCATTTGTCTCTAGGTATTTTTTTTATTTCCTCTTTGATTTCTTCAGTGATCTCTTGGTTTTTAGTAACATATTGTCTAACTTCCATGTGTTTGTGTTTTTAGTGTTTTTTCCCTGTAATTGATTTCTAATCTCATAGTGTTGTGATCGGAAAAGTTGCTTGATATGATTTCAATTTTCTTAAATTTACCAAGCCTTGATTTGTGACCCAAGATGTGATCTATCCTGGAAAATGTTCCATGTGTATTTGAGAAGAAAATGTAATCTGCTGTTATCGGATGGAATGTCCTAGAAATATCAATTAAATCTGTCTCGTCTAATGTGTCATTTAAGGCTTGTGTTTCCTTATTAATTTTCTGTCTGGATGATCTGTCCATTGGTGTAAGTGAGGTGTTAAAGTCCCCCACTATTACTGTGTTACTGTCGATTTCCTCTTTTATAGCTGTTAGCATTTGCCTTCTGTATTGAGGTGCTCCTATGTTGGGTGCATATATATTTATAATTGTTATATCTTCTTCTTGGATTGATCCCTTGATCATTATGTAGTGTCCTTCCTTGTCTCTTGTAACATTCTTTATTTTAAAGTCTATTTTGCCTGATATGAGAATTGCTACTCCAGCTTTCTTTTGATTTCCATTTGCATGGAATATCTTTTTCCACTCCCTCGTTTTCAGTCTGTATGTGTCCCTAGGTCTGAAGTGGATCTCTTGTAGACAACATATATATGGGTCTCGTTGTTGTATCCATTCAGTAAGCCTGTGACTTTTGGTTGGAGCATTTAATCCATTCACGTTTAAGGTAATTATCGATATGTATGTTCCTATTACCATTTTCTTAATTGTTTTGGGTTTGTTTTTGTAGGTCCTTTTCTTCTCTTGTGTTTCCCACTTAAAGAAGTTCCTTTGGCATTTGTTGTAGAGCTGGTTTGGTGGTGCTGAATTCTCTTAACTCCTGCTTGTCTGTAAAGCTTTTGATTTCTCTGGTGAATGTGAATGAGATCCTTGCTGGGTAGAGTAATCTTGGTTGTAGGTTCTTCCCTTTCATCACTTTAAATATATCATGCCACTCCCTTCTGCCTTGTAGAGTTTCTGCTGAGAAATCAGCTGTTAACCTTATGGGAGTTCCCTTCTATGTTATTTGTCATTTTTTCCTTGTGGCTTTCAATAATTTTTCTTTGTCTTTAATTTTTATCAGTTTGATTACTATGTGTCTCGGCATGTTTCTCCTTGGATTTATCCTGCCTGGGACTCTCTGCACTTCCTGAACTTTAGTGGCTATTTCCTTTCCCATGTTAGGAAAGTTTTTGACTATAATCTCTTCAAATATTTTCTTGGGTCCTTTTTCTCTCTCTTCTCCTTCTGGGATCCCTATAATGCGAATGTTCATATGTTTAATGTTATCCCAGTGGTCTCTTAGGCTGTCTTCATTTCTTTTTGTTCTTTTTTCTTTATTCGGTTCTGCAGCAGTCAATTCCACCTTTCTGTCTTCCAGGTCACTTATCTGTTCTTCTACCTCAGTTATTCTGCTATTGATTCCTTCTAGTGTATTTTTCATTTCAGTTATTGTATTGTTCATCTGTTTGTTTGTTCTTTAATTCTTCAAGGTCTTTGTTAAACATTTCTTGCATCTTCTCTAATCTTTGCCTCCATTCTTTTTCCGGGGTCCTGGATCATCTTCACTATCATTATTCTGAATTCTTTTTCTGGAAGGTTGCCTATCTCCACTTCATTTAGTTGTTTTTCTGGGGTTTTATCTTCTTCCTTCATCTGGTACACAGTCCTCTGCCTTTGCATTTTGTCTGTCTTTCTGTGAATGTGGTTTTTGTTCCACAGGCTGCAGAACTGTAGTTCTTCTTGCTTCTGCTGTCTGCCCTCTCTATCTGCAGGAATTTCAATGCTAATTCTTACTACATGTTATAACCAGAGTAAGGGTCCTAGGATCCTAAGCCTCATGTGAGATGCAAGCCCATTTCTTATAAATATTCCAGGGGGGTTGAGGGCAATGTGTTCTGTTTATTAGGGCATAAAGTTGTACCAGTGTCAATTTATTCATATATTATTTATATGGTAAAAAATATTTATACCAGAATTTTTAATTTGCTTTATCTGTCACAGACTTACAGTTGTGTTATTTCCTATCACTAATATGTTTTTCTGCTTTTTCTTCTGCCTTCAGCAGTGATGGTTTGATGTATTTTTATGCTATTGTCTAACACATATAGGTTTATTTTATTGTGTTTTTATTATTGGGTTTGTATTTTAATTAATATAACTTGAACTATTTCATCCCATTTAATTATATTTGCCTTGAATTCTAATATATCCAATGTTACTCTTATCATGTCAGGTGTTTGTTTTTGCTCACATTTGATTGATATATGTCTGCATCCTTTCATTTTTAACTTCTCTGTCATTTGTTTTAGCTTTGCCTTTTGTTAAGTGGTTTGAATTCGTTTTCTGATCCAATTTTAAATTCACTATTTTTTAATTAGGTTGGGTAGGGGGAGATTAAATATATTTACATTTGTGGTAATGTAAAAAGCTAATGGTAACTGTAGAGATTTTTTAATTATCAAATACATTTATTTAATATCAAAGTCAAAGCAACTTTAATTAAAGCATATTTTTAAATTGTGTTTCCAGGGTCTTTTGAGACTTATCTTAACCCACCTGAACAGGAAGCTTATTCTAAAATAAAGGAGGATGATCAACTAATGACAACAGAAATGGTGCCCACAAGCCATAATTTTTGGCGTCCAGAATTAAGTTCTTTCCATAAGCTAATTCTTATTAAATGCTGTAAAGAAGAAAAGGTAGGAGATTTTTTCATTAAAGAACTGTGTTATAATTACTTCTACTAAAGCTCACCAGCCAGTTATGATTCATGGACTGAATTAGATTTGTTTAGAGAGTAGCAATGGCCAAGTTTGGGAGGTCGTTTGTGACTCTGTGTTATTAATAAGAAATAGAGACTTTGTGTTATTAACAAAACACAATGTTTTATACACAAAATGATGAAAGAAAAGGTTGGAGAGCCAGCCAGCAACCTGGTGGTCCTTCCCTGGTGTGTGTCATGGGGAACTTGTGCTCTCTGCTAGGGAGAGCAGGGATCTGCTGGACAGCATTAGCAGGGGATTGATGGGCCTTTCAGATCTTGGCAGCAATGGGAAGAAGGCATTTGAAGAGAAAAACACCATAGTTACCAAGACCAGTTTGAAGATGGTTGATGTAGTTTATATAAGAAATTACAATAGTCTGCATAAAAAAAGAACAAAATAATGCCATTTGCTGCAAGATGTATAGACCTAGAGATTATCATACTAAGTGAGGTCAGACAAAGACATATATCATATGATATTGCTTATATGTGGAATCTAATTTTAAAAATGATACAAATGAACTTATTTACAAAACAGAAAAACTCACAGATCTTGAAATCAAACTTATGGTTACCAAAGAGGAAACGTGGGGGTAAGTGATAAATTAGGAGATTGGGATTAATATATACACACTACTATATATAAAATGTATAACTAGCAAGGACCTGCTGTATAGCACAGGGAACTCTACTCAATATTCTGTAATAACCTATATTAGAAAAGAATCTGAAAAAGAATGGATATATATAGAGAGAGATAGGTATATATATACATATATATATGTATGTATATATATCACTTTGCTGTACACCTGAAACTAACACAACATTGTAAATCAACTATGCTACAATAGAATTTTTTTTTTAATTATGGCAGCATGAATTAAGATAGAGGTAGTAGATTAAAGAGATGGATGGGGATGTGGAGATGGGGCAACTGTGTTGCTCCTAGTTTCTGCGTGGGTGCCAAAGGGGATAGTTGTATCAACAACTAAGCAAATGTGAAAGGAAAAACATGTCAGAGGAAGATGTCACTGAGTCTGCAGTGTCCACCAGTATCAGAGTGTATAGAAGTCTGGAGACCAATTAATATCTGGTTATAAAACTC
Source organism: Balaenoptera ricei (assembly GCF_028023285.1). Taxonomy (NCBI): domain Eukaryota; kingdom Metazoa; phylum Chordata; class Mammalia; order Artiodactyla; family Balaenopteridae; genus Balaenoptera; species Balaenoptera ricei. Next base: position 16,571,478 of record NC_082651.1, on the reverse strand, counting down.
TAGAGAGAAATATGGCTTAGAAATAGAGATTGGGGAATCATCAGCGTTGAGTTGGAAAGTAAAACCACAGGAGTTGTTAAAATGGTAGAGGAATAATAGAATAAGAGGACAAGTGGGCAAAGGATGAAACCCTGACAAGCACCAACTTTGAAAGGGCAGAGAGAAAGGATGAAGAACCCATGAGAAGGAAGAGGCAGAGGGGCAAGAAGAACACCAGGAGAAAGAAGTGACATGGAAACCAAAGAAGTATAGAGTTTCAGTACAGCAAGTTATCAACAGAATGAATGAATGGAGGATGTTCCTATGAGAAATGAGAGAAAGAAAACTCACTGGAGAAAGCCAAAGCATAGTTGGGAAATATTGAAGCTATGCTGTAGGATTTTCTGCCATCTCTGTAGGAACACTGAAAGGCTATGGGGTCAACCTGGGCTACCAATAATTACAATAGATGAATAGAGGATAAAAAGCCATTGAGACTGTTGGTAAAAGTAGTTCTATAAACGGGGAGAGATCTAAGAAAGAGCTTATAGACTGGGAGAGAGGAAAAACCTTGAAAGTTTCTTTGGAAGCAAATGTAGTTGGACTAGAGGCGTAGCACAGCTAGAAGGACGGGAGAGGTTGTGATCAAAGTTGAACTTAAAATTTCTGATGAGCAGTTCTAAGTGATGACAATGTCCTGAGGGTGGCCATGGGTGTGGGTGACTGAGAAAGTGAGGAGATGATGTGCATTAGAGTTAGAGGTCAAGGAACTGTGAGGTTAGGATGTGGGATGGCCTTATGGACCCTGAACCTAGGTTGTGTCACCCCAGATGGTGAGACACAGTTGATAAATCACTGGAACAGACATGAATGAAGAGGAAAGCTATGAGCAGATGGAAAGTCTTCAGTGAATATGGGACAGTGGCTACCAGGTTGGATGCTGACAAGAATGAAGGATGACTAAGTGGCAGGTGCCCCAAAGAAGAAGGAGTTTTAAAGATTAAGACATGGACTAGAAAATTCTAGACTATAGGAAATTGTTGTTGTTTCAGGTTCTGTGTCTCTATGTATGAGCTAAGGTTCTTTAGGTTACAACCATAGAGAGTAAACTTAATAAGTTTAAGAAAAAAAGGATTTATTAAAATTAAAAGACACTGGGGGGTAGCTCATTAAATTCAAGGAAAAGCCAATTAATCACTCTTCAGGAAGAGTAATAACCTGGGCAGTTCAATGAACATAGCTCTGTAGTATTGCAATTATCAGCACTCAGCTCTCAACTATAAACTTTTCCTCTAGTTTCAAATTCTTAAGAGAGAGATTCTGATTGGTCCAGCTTGACTTAAGTTTTACCCCTGGTCCAGTTAGCTATGGATAGGGAAATTGCATCATACAGTAGAAATATGACTACTGGAAGATTTCCTAGAGAAGAGATGTTTGTCGGCTATGTCCATGCAAGATCCCACCTGCTGTGAGGCCTTGCCTCCCAGCCAGCATTCCCATTTCTCTGGTCCAGAGAAGACCAGCTCGGGAAAGACCTGAGAGTCACCTTCCAATATTTGAAGATTGGTAACTTTCCCTCAGCTTCTGTTCATAGAACATTTAACAAATACCTTGGTGAGTAATTATTGTATTCTAGGCACTGAGGCTACAATTGTGAAAAAGAAAAAATTCAAAGTCCATACTCCCAGGGGCTTACATTCTAGTGGGAGAGAGGGAAAATAAAAGAATAAAATATTTTCCATTTGCAAAAAGTTCTTGGAAGGACATGAATGGGAAGTTTCAGTAAAAGTAATAGAGTGAAAGCCAGTTTAGGGTGGGAACCAAGGAGGACCTCTTTGAAGGGGTGATATTCTCAACTTCTCATATAAATCATTTCCTGTGTCATAGCAACATCCAATCTGGTGGGGAGGTAAGGGGTGAGCAGCAGCTAGACGTGGAGTAGTGCCCTGGCTGGGAAAGCCTAGCAGGGACTGGAGGGAGGGCCTACTGTGAGAAGAGGGTCCCAGAGAAGGGCCCAGAAGAGCTCAGAGACAGGCCTTCAGGCTGTGGTCAGAGCTGCTGCTCATGGGAGCAAATATGAAATAAATAGAATGGGAAATGGAATCGAGCCCTGAACCGGAAGTGGGCGGAGTCACTCCCCTTGGGCACCACCTAGGCTTTGATAGGAGCAGCAAAGGGGCTCCACAAGGGATACTTGCCCACCCTTCCCAGTCACAGGCTGCAGGTCAGCCTGAGGGCAGGGATTCTTTTTTGTCACTTGGACCCTTTGAAGAATATGATGAAAGTTGCAGGCCTTCTTAGAAAATGTATGAATGCTCTCCCACATATGATTTTATAATTCTAGGTTAAGAATTCCGATCTTAATTTATGATAAAAGCCCTGCAGAAAGTAGGCATAGAGGGAACTTTCCTCAACATAATAAAGGCCATATATGACAAACCCACAGCCAACATTGTCCTCAATGGTGAAAAACTGAAACCATTTCCACTAAGATCAGGAACAAGACGAGGTTGCCCACTCTCACCACTATTATTCAACATAGTTTTGGAAGCGTTAGCCACAGCAATCAGAGAAGAAAAAGAAATAAAAGGAATCCAAATCAGAAAAGAAGAAGTAAAGCTGTCACTGTTTGCAGATGACATGACACTATACACAGAGAATCCTAAAGATGCTACCAGAAAACTATTAGAGCTAATCAATGAATTTGGTAAAGTAGCAGGATACAAAATTAATGCACAGAAATTTCTTGCATTCCTATACACTAATGATGCAAAATCTGAAAGTGAAATTAAGAAAACACTCCCGTTTACCTTTGCAACAAAAAGAATAAAATATCTAGGAATAAACCTACCTAAGGAGACAAAAGACCTGTGTGCAGAAAATTATAAAACACTGATGAAAGAAATTAAAGATGATACAAATAGATGGAGAGATATACCATGTTCTTGGATTGGAAGAATCAACATTGTGAAAATGACTCAAGTACCCAAAGCAATCTACAGATTCAGTGCAATCCCTATCAAACTACCACTGGCATTTTTCACAGAACTAGAACAAAAAATTTCACAATTTGTATGGAAACACAAAAGACCCCGAATAGCCAAAGCAATCTTGAGAACGAAAAATGGAGCTGGAGGAATCAGGCTCCCTGACTTCAGACTATATTACAAAGCTACAGTAATCAAGACAGTATGGTACTGGCACAAAAACAGAAACATAGATCAATGGAACAGGATAGAAAGCCCAGAGATAAACCCACGCACATATGGTCAGCTTATCTTTGATAAAGGAGGCAAGCATATACAGTGGAGAAAAGACAACCTCTTCAATAAGTGGTGCTGGGAAAACTGGATAGCTACATGTAAAAGTATGAAATTAGAACACTCCCTGACACCATACACAAAAATAAACTCAAAATGGATTAAAGACCTAAGTGTAAGGCCAAACACTATCAAACTCTTAGAGGAAAACATAGACAGAACACTCTATGACATAAATCACAGCAAGATCCTTTTTGACCCAGCTCCTAGAGAAATGGAAATAAAAACACAAATAAGCAAATGGGACCTAATGAAACTTAAAAGCTTTTGCACAGCAAAGGAAACCATAAACAAGACCAAAAGACAACCCTCAGAATGGGAGAAAATATTTGCAAGTGAAGCAACTGACAAAGGATTAATCTCCAAGATTTACAAGCAGCTCATGCAGCTCAATAACAAAAAAACAAACAACCCAATCCAAAAATGGGCAGAAGACCTAAATAGACATTTCTCCAAAGAAGATATACAGATTGCCAACAAACACATAAAAGGATGCTCAACATCACTAATCATTAGAGAAATGCAAATCAAAACTACAATGAGGTATCATCTCACACCGGTCAGAATGGCCATCATCAAAAAATCTAGAAACAATAAATGCTGGAGAGGGTGTGGAGAAAAGGGAACCCTCTTGCACTGTTGGTGGGAATGTAAATTGATACAGCCACTATGGAGAACAGTATGGAGGTTCCTTAAAAAACTACAAATAGAACTACCATACGACCCAGCAATCCCACTACTGGGCATATACCCTGAGAAAACCATAATTCAAAAAGAGTCATGTACCAAAATGTTCATTGCAGCTCTATTTACAATAACCAGGACATGGAAGCAACCTAAGTGTCCATCATTGGATGAATGGATAAAGAAGATGTGGCACATATATACAATGGAATATTACTCAGCCATAAAAAGAAATGAAATGGAGGTATTTGTAGTGAGGTGGATGGAGTTAGAGTCTGTCATACAGAGTGAAGTAAGTCAGAAAGAGAAAAACAAATACAGTATGCTAACACATATATATGGAATCTAAGGAAAAAAGGAAAAAAAAAAGGGTCATGAAGAACCTAGTGGCAAGACGAGAATAAAGACACAGACCTACTAGAGAATGGACTTGAGGATATGGGGAGGGGGAGGGGTAAGATGTGACAGGGTGAGAGAGTGGCATGGACATATATACACTACCAAATGTAAAATAGCTAGTGGGAAGCAGCCGCATAGCACAGGGAGATCAGCTTGGTGCTTTGTGACCCCCTGGAGGGGTGGGATGGGGAAGGGGGGAGGGGGGGAGACGCAGGAGGGAGGAGATGTGGGAACGTATGTATATGTATGACTGATTCACTTTGTTATGAAGCAGAAACTGGCGCACCATTGTAAAGCAATTATACTCCAATAAAGATGTTTAAAAAAAAAAGAATTCCGATCTTAGGAAATGAAGTTCGTTCTCTCTCTTTCTCTCTCTCTCTCTCTCCCACACACACACACACTTTTTTTTTTTTTTAACCTTTTCATCCTCTGCACCCATTTTCCCCTCTCTGGCAACCACCAATCTGTTCTCTGTATCTAGGAGTTTGTTGTTGTTGCTGCTGTTCTTAAGACTACACATATAAGAGAGGTAATATATTTATTTTTCTCTGTCTGACTTATTTCACTCAGTATAATGCCCTCAAGGGCCATTCATGTTGTTGCAAATGGAAAGATTTCATTCTTTTTCATGCCTGAATAATATTCTATTGTGTGTGTGTGTGTGTATGTATGTATGTATATATATATATATATATATATATATATATATATATATATATATATACCACATTTTCTTTATTCATTTATCCATTGATGGACACAGGTTGTTTCCATGACCTAGCTATTGTAAATAGTACTGTAGTTAACATGGGGTGCATATATCTTTTCAAGTTAGTGTTTCCATTTTAGGATAAAGATCCAGAATTGTGAGTGCTGGATCATACAGTAGTGCTATTTTTAATTTTTTGCAGACCTAGACACTGTTTTCCATAGTGGCTGCACCAATTTACATTCCCACCAACAGTGCCCAAGGGTTCCCTTTTCTCAACATCCTCACCAACACTTATTTCTTGTCTTTTTGATAATAGTCATTTTTAGCAGGTATGAAATGATATCTCATTGTGGTTTTGATTTGCATTTCCCTGATGATTAATGATGCTGAGCACCTTTTTCATGTACCTGTTGGCCATCTGTATGTCTTTTTTGGAAAAATGCCTATTCAAATCTTCTGCCTATTTTTTAATTGGATTGTTTGGGGGCTTTTTGCTATTGAGTTGCATGAGTTATTTGTATATTTTGTATATTAGCCACTTATCTAAGATTTTCAAATATTTTCTACTATTCAGTAGGTTGCCTTTTCATTTTGTTGATAGTTTCTTTTGCAGTGCATAAGCTTTTTGGTTTCTTTTGCAGTGCATAAGCTTTTTAGTATGATGTAGCCCCACTTATTTATTTTGACTTTTGTTGCTTTTGCTTTTGGTGTCAGATTCAAAAATTCATTACCAAGACCTGTGTCAAGGAGCTTACTGCGTATGTTTTCTTCTAGGAATTTTATGGCTTCAAGTCTTATGTTCGAGTCTTTAATACATTTTGAGTAAATATTCGTGTATAGTGTAACATAGTGGCTGAGTTTCATTCTTTTGCATGTGACTGTCTAGTTTTCCCAACACCATTAATTGAAGAAACCGTGCTTTCCCCATTTTATATTCTTGATCCTTTTGATGTGATTTAACTGACCATATATGCCTGGGTTTATTTCTGGGCTCTTTGTTCTGTTCCATTGATCTGTGTGTCTGTTTTTATGCCAATATCATACTGCTTTAATTACTAGAGCTTTGTAACATAGTTTGAAATCAGGGAGTGTGATGCCTCCAGCTCTGTTCTTCTTTCTCAAGATTGCTTTGGCTATTAGAGGTTTTTTTGCAGTTCTGTACAAACTTTAGGATTATTTATTCTAGTTCTGTGAAAAATGCAATTGGAATTTTGATAGAGATTGCACTGAATCTGCAAATTGCCTTGGGTATTGTGGACATTTTAACAATATTGATTCTCCCAAACATGAACACAGAATATCTTTCCACTTATTTGTGTCTTCTTCAATTTTTGTCATTAATGTCTTGTAGTTTTCAATATACAGGTATTTCATCTCTTGGTTAAATGTATTCCTAGGTATTTTATTCTTTTTGATGTAATTGTAAATGGGATTGCTTTCTTTTTTTTCTCTTTCATATAGTTTGTTATTAGTGTGTAAAAACACAACAGATTTTTGTGTCTTGATTTTGTATCCTGCAATATTACTGAATTCATTTATTAGTTGTAACAGTTTCTTGATAGAGTCTTTAGTGTTTTCCATATATGACAGTATGTCATCTGCAGACAGTGACAGTTTTATTACTTCCTTTCCAATTTGGATGTCTTTTTTTTTTCTTACTTAATTGCTCTGGCCAGGACTTCCAATACTATGTTGAATAAAAGTAGTAAGAGTGGGCATCATTGCCTTGTTCCTGTTCTTAAAGGAAAGACTTTTACATTTTCACTATTGAGTATGATGTTAGCTGTGGGCTTGTCATATATGGTCTTTATTATGTTGAGATATGTTCCCACTTTGTTGAAGTTTTTATCATAAATGTGTATTGAATTTTGTCAAATGCTTTTTCTGCATCTATTTTTTAATATTTATTATTTATTTATTTATGGCTGCATCAGGTCTTAGTTGCGGCACACAGGATTTTTTGTCACAGTGCACGGGTTCTTCATTGTGGCACATGGGCTTCTCTCTAGTTGTGGTGCATGGGCTCCAGAGCACGTGGGCTCTGTAATTGCGGCACATGGGCTCTCTAGATGTGGCTTGCAGAATCAGTAGTTGTGGCACGTGGGCTCAGTAGTTGTAGGCGCATGGGCTTAGTTGCCCCAGAGCATGTGGGATCTTAGTTCCCCGACCAGGGATAGAACTTGCGTCCCCTGCATTGGAAGGCAGACTCTCAACCACCAGACCACCAGGGAAGTGCCTTTTTCTGCATCTATTGAGGTGCTTATATGTTTTTTATCCTTCATTTTGTTAATGTGGTGTATCACAGTGACTGATTTGCGAACGTTGAACCATCCTTGCATCCCTGGAATAAGTCTCACTTGATTATGTGTATGATCCTTTTAATGTATTTTTGAACTTGGTTCACTAATATTTTGTTGAGGATTTGGCATATTTGTTCATCAAGGATATTGGTCTGTAATTTTCTTGTGGTGTCCTTGTCTAACAATAGTGAGCATATTTTCTTGTGTTTATTGGCTATTTGTAGAACTGTCTATTCAGATCCTTTGCCATTTTTTTAAGTTAATGTATTTGTTTGTTTTTATATTTATTTTTGGCTATGTTGGGTCTTCGTTTCTGTGAGAGGGCTTTCTCTAGTTGCGGCGAGTGGGGGCCACTCTTCATCGCAGTGCGCAGGCCTCTCACTATCGTGGCCTCTCTTGTTGTGGATCACAGGCTCCAGACGCTCAGGCTCAGTAGTTGTGGCTCACGGGCCTAGTTGCTCCACGGCATGTGGAATCTTCCCAGACCAGGGTTCGAACCCGTGTCCCCTGCATTGGCAGGCAGATTCTCAACCACTGCGCCACCAGGGAAGCCTTCCTTTGCCTTTTTAAAGCTATTTGTCTTTTTCTTATGGAGTTGAAAGAGTTCTTTATATATTCTAAATAAAATTTCCTTAAGAGATACATGATTTGAAAGAAAAAAATGTTCTCCCACTCTGTGGTTGTCTTTTCACTTTCTTTATGGCATCCTTTGAAACACAAAATCTTTTAAATTTTTATTTTGATGATTTCCAATTTGTTTTTCTTTTGTTGCCCATGTTTTTGATGCCACATCTAAAAAGCCATTGCCTAATTCAATGTCATGAAGATTTACTCCTATGTTTTCTTTTAAGAGTTATGAAACTTTATCTCTTACATCAAGATCTTTGATCCATTTTGATTTAATTTTTATATAGTGTTAGGTAAGGAGCCAACTTGATTCTTTTGCATGTGAATATCCAGTTGTCCCAGCATCATTTGTTGAAAAGACTCTTCTTTTTCCATTGAATGATCTTGACACCCTTGCCAAAAATCAATTGACCATAATTTTGAGAGTTTATTTCTAATATATCAGTTCTAGTCCATTTATCTATGTGTCTACCCTTATACCACTACTGCACTGTGTTGATTATTGTAGCTTTGTGGCAAATTTTAAAATTGGGAAGTGTGAGTCTTCCAACTTTGCTCTTCTTTTTCAAGATTATTTTGGCTAATCTGGGCCCCTTGAGATTCCATATGAATTTAGGATCAGCTTGGAAATTTCTGAAAAGAAACCAGCCAGAATTTTGATTGGACTCCGTAGCTCAATTTAGGGAGTATTGGCATCTTAACAACATTAAGTCTTCCAATCCATGTACATGGGGTGTTTTTCCATTTATTTGGATCTTCTTTAATTTATTCCAACAATGTTTTGTAGTTCTCAAAGACTAAGTTTTGCATTTCTCTTGTTAAATTTACTTCTAAGTATTTTGTTCTTTCTGTCGCTATTGTAAGTGGAATTGCATTCTTAATTTCATTGTTGGTTTTCTCACTGCTACTGTAGAGAAATACAGTTGATGGCTGTATACTTTTGTATACTGCAAACCTGCTGAACTTGTTTATTCTAACAGACTTTTACTGTGTTTCATAGCATTTTCTATATACAAGATCTTGTCATCTGCAAATAGAGATGCTTTTACTTCTTCCTTCCCAATCTAGATATCTTTTATTTTATTTTCTTAACTAATTGCCCTAGTTAGAACATCCAGGACAATGTTGAAGAGAAGTAATGGCAGTGAATGGCAGTGGATGTACTTGCCTTGTACCTATCTTAGGAGGAAAAGCATTCAGTTTTCACCATTAAGTATGATGTTAGCTGTGGGGTTTTCATTGATACCTCTTAACAGGTTGAGGAATTTCCCCTCTATTCCTGTTATGTTGAGTGTCTCTCAAGAGTGTTACATTATTTTATTAAATTTATTTTTGGAGGGGGGAAACGTTACTTTATAATTTTCTTTTTATAAAAATATATTAGAGGACTTCCCTGGTGGTGCAGTGGTTAAGAATCCACCTGCCAATGCAGGGGACACGAGTTCAAGCCCTGGTCCGGGAAGATCCCACATGCCTTGGAGCAACTAAGCCCGTGCGGCACAACTACTGAGCCTGTGCTCTAGAGCCCACGTGCCACAACTACTGAAGCCCGTGTGCCTAGAGCCTGTGCTCCACAACAAGAGAAGCCACCACAATGAGAAGCCCGTGCACTGCAACGAAGAGTAGTCCCCACTCGCCGCAACTAGAGAAAGCCTGTGTGCAGCAACGAAGACCCAACTCAAATAAATTAATTAATTAATTAATTAAGTGTGTGTGTATATATATATATATATATTAGAATGATAGAATTGTTACCTATAGAGACATGTTTTTTAATTTACATTGCCTGAGCTATATTTGTTTTTCCAGATTTACTGAGATATAACTAACAAGTAACATTGTTTAAGAGATGTACAACATGATGATTTGATACATACATATATTGCAAAATGATTACCACAATATGGTAATTAACACATCCATCACCTCATATAATTACCGTGTGTGTGTGTGTGTGTGTGTGTGTGTGTGTGTGTGGTGAGAACATTTCAGATGTAATCTCTTAACTTTTAAATATATAATATTGTTAACTAGAGTCACCATGCTATACATTCGAGCCCTACTACTTATTCATCTTATAACTGGAAGTTTGTACCCTTTGAAACATCTCCCCATTTCTTCCCCCTCCCAATACCCTGGCAACCAGCATTCTACTCTCTGTTTCTTATGAGTTCAGCTCTGTTAGATTCCACATGTAAGTGATACCATACAGTGTTTATCTTTCTCTGTCTAATTTATTTCACTTAACTTAATGTCCTCGAGGTCCATCTATGCTATCACAAATGGCAAGATATTCCATTGTATATATTTACCAAATGTCTTTACCCATTAATCTGTGGAGGCATATTTAGATTGTTTTCATGTCTTGGCTATTGTGAATAAGGCTGCAATGAATATGGGGGTTCAGATATCTCTTCAAGGTAGTGACTTCATTTCATTCAAATAAATACCCAGAAGTGGGATTACTGGATCATCTGGTAGCTATATTTTTAATTTGTTAAGGAACCTCCATTCTGTTTTCCATAGTGGCTACACCAATTTACATTCCTGCCAACAGTGCAAAAGGGTTCCCTTTTTTCCACCAACACTAGATATCTCTTGTCTTTTTGTTAACAGTCATTCTAATAGGTGTGAGGTGATATCTCATTGTGGTTTTGATTTGCATTTCCCTGATAATTAGTGATGGTGAGCACCTTTTTATGTACCTGTTGGCCATTTGTATATCTCCTTTGGAAAAATGCCTATTTAGGTCCTTTGCCCATTTTTTAACCAGATTGTTTGTTTTTGCTATTGAGTTTCATGAGTTTCTTACATATTTTGGATTTTAACACCTTATCAGATGTATGGTTTTAAGATACCTTCTCCCATTCCATAGGTTGCCTTTTTATTTTGTTGGTTACTTCTTTTGCTGTGCAGGAGCTTTTTAGTTTGGTATAGTCCCACTTGTTTATTTTTGTTTTTGCTGCTTGTGCTTTTGGTGTCATATCCAAAAACTCGTTGCTAAAACTATGTCAAGGAAATTTTCCCCTCCGTTTTCTTCTAGAAGTTTTATGGATTTGGGTCTTACATTTAAATATTTAATTCATTTTGAGTTGATTTTTATGAGTGGTGTAGGATAGTGGTCCAAATTCATTCTTTGGCATGTGAATGTCCAGTTTGTCCAACACCATTTATTGAAGAGACTATTCTTTTCCCACTGATTTTTCTTGGCTTCCTTGTCAAATATTAGTAGTAGACCATATATGTGTGGGTTTATTTCTGGACTCTCAGTTGTGTTCCATTCATCTATGTGTCTGTTTTCTTGTCAGTACCATACTGTTTTGATTACTACACCTTTGGAATATGATTTGAATTCAGGAAGTGTCCTGCCTCCAGCTTTGATCTTCTTTCTCAGGATTGCTTTGGCAATTTCAGGTCATTTGTGGTTCCATATAAATTTAGGAATTTTTTTCTATTTCTGTGAAAAATGCCAATGGAATTTTGATAGGGATTGCATTGAATCTATAGATGACTTCGGGTAGTATGGACATTTTAACAATATTAATTCTTATAATCCACAAACACAGGATATCGTTCCATTTGTTTATGTCTTCTTCAATTTCTTTTATCGATATCTTGTCAGTGTACAAATCTTTCACTTGGTTAAATTTATTCCTAAGTATTTTATTGGTTTTGATGCTATTGGAAGTGGATAGTTTTCTTTTTTAAATTTATTTTTTATTTTATTTTTTATAATTAATTTTTATTGGAGTATAGTTGCTTTACAATGTTGTGTTAGTTTCTACTGTACAGCAAAGTGAATCAGTTATGCGTATACATATATTCCCTCTTTTTTGGATTTCCTTCCCATTTAGGTCACCACAGAGCACTGAATAGAGTTTCCTGAGCTATACTATACAGTATGTTCTCATTAGTTATATATTTTATATATACTATCAATAGTGTATATATGTCAATCCCAATCTCCCAATTCATCCCACCTGCCCCTTTTCCCCACCTTGGTGTCCATAAGTTTGTTCTCTACCTCTGTGTCTCTATTTCTGTTTTGCAAATAAGATCATCTATACCATTTTTCTAGATTCCACATATATGCATTAATATACGGTATTTAGTTTTTTCTTTCTGACAAGATAGTTTTCTTTATTTCTCTTTCAGATATTTCACTGTAGTGTGTATAAACACAACTGGTTTTGTATGTTGATTTTGTATCCTGCAACTTTACTTAATTCATTTATTAGGTCTAACAGTTTTTTGGTGAAGTCTTTAGGATTTTCTATACACAGATGACCCTTGGACAATGCAGAGGTTAGGGGCACTGGCCCTCTGCACAGTAGAAAATCTACATATAACTTTACAGTCAGCCCTCTGTATCTGTGGTTGCTCATCATTCAACCAACCATGGATTGTGTAGTACTATAGTACATTTTTATTGGAAAAAATCCACCGTATAAGTGGACATGTGCAGTTCAAACTCATGTTGTTCAAAGCTCAACTGTATAAGATCTTATCATCTGCAAATAGTGACAATTTTACTTCTTCCTTTCTGATTTGGATGCCTTATTTCTTTTTTTTTTTTTTTAATTTTTATTTATTTATTTATTTATTTATGGCTGTGTTGGGTCTTCGTTTCTGTGCGAGGGCTTTCTCCAGTTGCGGCAAGTGGGGGCCACTCTTCATCACGGTGCGCGGGCCTCTCACTATCGCGGCCTCTCTTGTTGCAGAGCACAGGCTCCAGACGCGCAGGCTCAGTAATTGTGGCTCACGGGCCCAGTCGCTCCGCAGCATATGGGATCTTCCCAGACCAGGGCTCGACCCGTGTCCCCTGCATTAGCAGGCAGACTCTCAACCACTGCGCCACCAGGGAAGCCCTGGATGCCTTATTTCTTTATCCTGCCTAATGGTTCTGGCTAGAACTTCTGATACATTGTTGAATTGGAACCTCATCCAGTATTTTTGTAATGTTTTTCCTTTCAATTTTCAGGTGGTTTTTGCTCTTACAGACTTTGTAATAGAAAATCTTGGGAAATCCTTTGTAGAGACACCACCCGTGGACCTGCCCTCTCTGTATCAAGACATGTCATACAAAACTCCCCTGGTATTTATCTTAAGCACAGGCTCAGATCCCATGGGTGCATTTCAGAGGTTTGCCCAGGACAGCGGGTATTCAGAACGGTAAGGTCATATTGTGCAATTTTAATAATTCATATGAACATCTCCTTGTTAAAATTTGCCTTTTTTCTTCCCTTAGTGGAGTGTGAATTCCTAGTTCAGGTATTCCTTACTAAATAAATTAAGACACTTTAATATTTAGCTATGCATGTTGTTAAATGGTGTTAAATATCGTAAGAGCAGATGTAAACTTCATTTGAGCAAAGGGGAGATTGTTTAAAATGTTGAAGTATAATAATCTAATGCAATAGTGATTAAAACATTTGTTATTTAAGACATTATTTTAATGTAACTGTAAAAGGATTGTAGTTTATTCCTTATGCTCAAATGTGCGAAAAATTCCATAGCTCTTTATGTTGTATTATTAATCTCATCTTTCTCCTGAGCTTCTACTCTGCTGGTTAAGAGAGGGAGGGGAAAGTTTAAACTTGTGAATTTACAATATTATATTTTCTTCTGGTTTAAATGTCTCCAGGGTAAGCTGATTTGGCTTCTTTCTCATGAAAGCTCAGTCTTCCTGACTCCTTCTTCCCCTGCTCCTCCCCAAGATGGTGTCCTGATGGGTAGGAAAGTGCACAAGACCACAGAGTGTCAGAGGAGAGTAGGCGTCTCCTATCTAGGAAGTAATCTCCAGCTCTGACAGGCCTTTGCATGGAGTGGCTAGTCTGGCCTGGTCCCTGGACTGGTGATTACAAGATGATGGATCCCATCTGTTCTTTGAAGTTCATAATCTGTATTAGTCAGGCTTCTCCAGAGAAACAGAACCAATGGGATATATAAAAATATAATATGTATATAATGCCCTATCTATATTTTATCCTATATATGTGTATATATATTATGTATGTAAAATAAGAAACTGGTTTACATGATTATGGAGACTGATAAGGCCCCAAATCTGCAGTCAGCAAGATAGAAACCCAGGAGAGATGATGTGTAGTTCTAGACTAAGTCCAAAGGCTTGAAAACCAGGAGTAATAATGGTACAAATCCCAGTCTGAAAGCTAGTAGGCTCAAGACCCAAGAAAAGTCAGTGTTTTTATCTGAATTCAAAGGTCAGAAAAAAAGCAATGACCCAGCTCAAACAGTCAGGCAAGAGGATTTCCCTCTTACTCAGCCTTTTTGTTCTATTCAAGTCTTCAATTGATTGGATGGGGCCCATCCACATTAAGGAGGGCAATCTGCTTTACTCAGTTTACTGATTCAAATATTAATCTCACCCAGAAACACCCCCACAGACTCATTCAGAATAATGTTTGACCTAATGTCTGAGTACCATGTGACCCAGTTAAGTTGACACATAAAATTGACCATCAAATGGTCCTACACATTTGCCTTTGGTTCTGAAGTCCTACCAAAGAATTAGTATACAGAACTTTTAAGAGCTGCTGTGAATTAATAAGAAAAAGAAAACAGTTCGATAGGAATAAAGACAAAAAACGTGAAAGGGAAATTCTCAGAAAAGGAAATCTAAATCCTGATAAGCATATGAAAAGATGTCCAACCTCACTAGTAATTAAGAAACAACAAATTCAAACCATTAGAAGATGTCATTTCATACTCATCAAATTAGCAAAATGTTGGCAAAGATAGGGAGCTGTAGAAACATTCATATTGCAAGAGGGAGTAAAAAATTGGTTAAAATCACTTTGAAGAATAATTAGCAGTACACTAAAGTTGAAGATAGCATTCCCCATATCCCAACAATTCACTACTGAATTTGCATGTTCCAACAAAATCAGTCACATGCGTGCAAGGAGCCATGTTCAAGAACATTTGGAGAAACGTTTATAATACCAAAAAAAAAAAAAAAAAAAAAAACCACTGGAAACAACCAAATTGTCCATCTAGAAAAATGATTATATAAATTGTGGTTTATTCATAAAATTAAATACAATACACTATAGCCATGAAAATGAATAAACTATGACTACGTATATCAATATGGATGGGTCTCACAAACTAATATTGAGCAAAAAATTTAAGTTGCACAAAAACTATATAATATTGGAGAAGTTTGATATAGTGTATAAAATTTTTAAACATATATATTATATGTTGTTTAGGAAGTCATATTTTTTCAATAACAGAATAAAGAAAAATAGGGAAATTATACTAAAACCAGGATAGCAGTGACCTTGGGAGGTGAAGTTTGGGTAATGAAAGAAGTGAACAGGGAGGGGCACGCTGCAGACTCAGATCATGTAGATAATGTTTTACTTCTTAAGCTGGGTTGCAGGTACATGGATACTTATTGTAAATATTAACTTTATAACTTTTGTATGTCTTAAACATGTCATAGGAATTATTAAAGGTAAAACAATTCAAAACAGCAATCAGAGAATGGAGAGGGGTGTTAATAGTAGTTAATGTGTGCTAAGTTCCTGATGTATTCAGGAGGAAAAAAGAAGTACAGAATAACTCTATATTGCTGTAGGAAAATTTGTAGTTGAATGAATATGTTGAAATTTTAAGGGAAAATACTGAAATAATATATAATGTATAGCTTCCAAGCCAGCAGAGGGACAAAAGAATATACAATGCAAATTTTAATCCAACATTAGATAGAAGAGAAGAAGAACAAAATTCAAAGATAAAGCATAGTAAAGCAAAAAGTCAAACCAAAGAGTAGAAATTAATCCAAATATTCGGTTGGCCAAAAAGTTCGTTCGGGTTTTCCGTAACATCTTATGGGAAAACCCGAATGAACCTTTTGGCCAATCCATACCTAAATAAGAGTAAATATCTCACCTGTGAAAAGATAAAGAAAATCAAACTGGATTTTCAAAACAACATTCAACTCTATACTACTTAGAAAATGTAAATGCAACACAAAAAGAGCACAGGAAGTTAGAAAATAAAGAGATGCAAAAGATATACTATGCAAATACTAACCAAAAGAAAGCTGTTAACAGTTCCAATGCATATCACGAAATAGAGTTTGAGGAAAGATATATATATATTAGAGATAAAGAGGGGAACTATATGATATACAAGAAAAATACACAAAGAAGAAACACCAATTGTACAATTGTACACAACTAACAAAGCTTGAAATATGTAAAGCAAAAACTGGAGAAATTGATACAAGGAGAAACTGGTAAATCAACATTAATGTGGAAATTTTTAACACATCTATAATAACTACTGTGAAGCACATAAAATTTGCAAAATTGGTAAGGATATAAAATATTTTGACAATGAAATTAACAACCTTGCTCTTTACACTCAACAAATAGAGCAAATGCAAGATCTTAAGTACACAAGGAACATTTATAAGAATTAACCATGTTCTAAAAAAGACACGTATTTCGAAAAGATGACAAACATTCTCTGCCCACAGTAAATCTTAGACATCAATCTTAATTTTTTTAATATTTGGAAAACAAAAAAATGTCCTTCTGAACAATCTGTTCAAGGGAAATCATAATGGCAATTGTCCAATAAGTGGAAGTAAATGACAAAAACAGTGTAACATATCAAAAACCATTAAGGTTTAGTAATGAGGCACCTAGCAGTAAATTTATGCATGTTTAATAACTTCTGGTTTCAGAAATGTCAGGCTAATATTCCCACTAAGAATAATTAAGCAATCTAAAACTTAATTATTAAACTCTAACAGAAGGAAAAAATAATAAGCTAAGAGCAGATATTAGTGACATAGAAAATATACATTCGATGGACACGATCTAAAAGAAGTTAGATTCAAGGTGGTACAGCCAATTTGGAAGACAGTTTGGTGTTTTCTTACAAAACTAAACATACTCTTATCATATGACCCAGCAATCTGGTACTTACCCAAAAGAGTTGAAAACTTATGTTCACACAAGAACCTATGTTACACATGGATGTTTATAGCAGCTTTATTCATAATTGCCAAAACTGGGAAGCAACATAGATGTCCTTTAGTACATGAACTGTGATATATCTATACAATGGAATACTATTCAGTATTCAAAAGAAATGAGCTATCAAGCCATGAAAAGACATGGCTGAACGTTAAATGCATATTACTAAGTGAAAGAAGCCAATCTGAAAGGGCTACATACTGTATGATTCCAAGTATATGACATTCTGGAAAAGACAAAACTATGGAGACAGTAAAAATAAATAAATAAATAATAACAAAAGGTTTATATCCAATGTAAAGAACTCTCAGAAATCAATAAGAAAAATACAAGTGAACCAGTAGAAAAAAAGAAGGGAGGGATATAAAAGGAAATAGCCAAATGGTGAATAAATAAACCTATGAAAAGGGGAAACAATTTAAAACCTCAGTGAGATACCATTATATATCCACCAGGTGTCAGCAAGGATGTGGAAAAAACAAGTACTCTCATCTATTGCTGGTAGGTGTGTGGAATGGTGGCATCACTTTGAAAAACAGTTTGACATTATAAAAAAAGTTAAACATACACATGTCAAACAGCAGTTCCATTCCTAGGAATATACACAACAAAACGAGTACACATGTATGGACTTCCCTGGTGGCGCAGTGGTTAAGAATCCATCTGCCAATTCAGGGGACACGGGTTTGATCCCTGGTCCAGGAAGATCCCACATGCCACGGAGCAACTAAGCCCGTGTGCCACGACTTCTGAGCCTGCGCTCTAGAATCTGCAGGGCACAACTACTGGGCCCATGCACCGCAACTACTGAAGCCCATGCACCTAAAGCCCGTGCTCCACAACAAAAGAAGCCACCGCAATGAGAAGCCCATGCACCGCAATGAAGAGCAACCCCCACTTGCCGCAACTAGGGAAAGCCACGTGCAGCAACTTGGACCCAACACAGCCAAAAATAAATTAATTAAAATAAATTTTAAAAAAAAAACAAAATACATGTATATCAAGAGACATCTTTGAGAATGTCTATGGCAGCATTGTTTGTAACAGCCAAGAACCAGAAATAACCCAAATGTTCATCAAGAGCAGAATGGATGAATGAATTGGGATATAAGCACACAGTGGAATGTTATTCAGCAATGAAAATGAACTACAATGACACACAATAATATGAATTAATCTAAAGAAATATTGTTGATCGAAATAGACCAAATATAAAAATATATATGCTATTTGATTCCATTTATATAAATTCAAAAACAAGCAAAATTAATCTATGGTGTTAGAATTCAAAATAGTTGTTGCCTTTGAGAATAAGGAAGGATACTGATTGGGAGGGTGCTAGTAATGTTCTTTTATTTATTTATTTTTTTGCACTATATGGTGCTACATGCGTACATTCCCTTTGGGAGAACTCATTAAGCCATACACTAATGATTTGTGTACTTTTGTAAATATGTTAGACTTCAATTTTTCAAAAGTTTTTTAAAAACTGACCTATAGCGTTGGAAGTCAGGACCATGGATACCTTTAGGATGGAGGAAGGGAAAATGATTGGAGTAGAAAGGGGCATAGGAGAGACGTCTCTGGAGTGTTGGCAAAGTTCTCTTTTCAACCACAAATGTTTATCTGAGATAATTCAAAGAACCATAAATTTGTTTTTTGCACTTCTGTGTGTTATAGTAAAAAATATTTTCAAAAACAAGAAAATAAGAAAAAATATTTGCACATCTATCAGAATGAGGATTTGAAATGTGTGCATATGCAGGGCAAGAGCCTACCATATTTACATTTCTTAGTACTTGCATTGCTTAAAAATAATATAAAACAGCATTTCATTGTTGTTGTTGTTCAATTCAGGGTGCAGTCAATTTCACTGGGGCAAGGCCAAGGACCCATTGCTGAAAGAATGATCAAAGATGCAATGAAATCAGGAAACTGGGTATTTTTGCAAAACTGCCATCTTGCTGTTTCTTGGATGTTGGCAATGGAGGAGCTAATTAAAACCTTCACTGATTCAAGTATGTGGAGCACATAGCATTTATATAATAATACCTTTTTCAAGTGGCCTTTCTTGTTGAATCCAATCCTTATAATATTTATTTATTGTTGGCATTGTTTTACCCATATTAAAAAGGAGAAATTTGAGATCTAGAGGGGTGTAGTTAAGTTACACAACCCAGATTCAAATAAAGATGTTCAGACTCCAAGCTGAAGGTACGATCCCCTGGATCATTTCTGTTTCATGTTGCCTTCTATGGGAGGCCATTTGAATTCAAAATAAATTATATCTAGGCATGATGAAAAGAAATAAGAAATGGACTTAGGACAAAAAAAAAGAAATTAAATCTTTCACTACAGAATGAGAGAAGTTCAGGAACAAAGTTCAAATTAGAACCAATTCTCAGAGTAGTGTTTTACCACTTTTTATCCTCTGTAACCCACATGACAATCAACCTTCACATGTGTCTCATAGTCACCCCCCCCCACACACACACACACACACTCATGGGGTGCCCAGCATGAGTCATGGTTGCCACCACTAACTATAATATCACCACCTTCTTTCCCACTCAAGAAAGTATAATGGACTGCAAAGAGAGAAGTGGAGTTAGAATCTACTCATTTTTATATAGTAGTGTCAAAACAGTTGAAACCTTAGGAACTGTATTATTGGTAATAAGCTGTGTGCGCCCCACTTTACCACTCTCCCTGGAAGCTATGAAGGAGAATACCCAGCCTGGGATATCCAGGGCTCTTTCTCTGGGGTCCTCCTTTTTGCCCTGACCACAGAGGGCTTTCTAGGAAGGTGAGAGATATGCACATGATCTTGCATGTGACTTTCCTCATTGCTACCTATTAAGGTGAAGAGATGCTCCTTTACAGGGCGGCCAGCCTGCACTGGTTACCAAGCCACAAACAGGGCTTAGCAGCCTTCCCCTAGATGGCCCCTCATTCCCTGGGTACCCCCTGCCCTGCCTTCTGCAGGCTGATTCCATCAAGGATAAACAGTCATTAGCATCTGCCATCCAGAATCTCCACTCTTTCCACTCTTTGCAATGCAAATAAGAGGTGGCTTGCTTCCTGCTGGGCCTGTGGCTTATTTCTATTTAAATAATTAAAGAAAAATGACAAGAAGGTCTTTACTACTGTTCCTAATCCTGATGATTAGGATTATGATTAGGAAAAAAAATGCTGGGAAGGCATCTAAAAAGCAGTTTGCTGCAGTGGTACTATGTGAGCCTTCCAAGTATGGACCTGTAGTTCAACTTCACAATGACCTGGACAAGAGTGTTTGCCAGACCTTCAAGGAGGCTGGATGGACTATGGAAGCCAGCGAAGGTGTTGATGGATTTTAAGTGTTTAAGTGGATAGAAAAATCCTCTCCTGGCCCTCGTTACAACTGTTTATTAACT
This sequence comes from Balaenoptera ricei, assembly GCF_028023285.1. Classification (NCBI taxonomy): domain Eukaryota; kingdom Metazoa; phylum Chordata; class Mammalia; order Artiodactyla; family Balaenopteridae; genus Balaenoptera; species Balaenoptera ricei. The sequence continues at coordinate 16,551,024 of NC_082651.1, read as the reverse complement.
TTTAACCATTTGAGTTCTAATGTTTAACTTGAACCAGAAAAAAAAAAAAAAAATACATTCAGGTAATAAACTGAAAAGAGAAAGTGAATGAAAGAAAAAAGAGAGAGAGGAAGAAAAATACCCTCTGGGCTTGAAATTCTAAGACCTGATTAGAGTTTCGCCCCCATCACTTCCTGACTGTACATATCACGCCTCTTCTCTGGACCTCAGTTTCCCCCACAATAAAATGACTGCATAGCATCATTGCTAGAAGTCCCACAACTAAGATGATTTCTAATTCCATTCCAGCCCTAAACTTCTATGATGTCTATGAAAGTTAAGATTCTTGATGCTTTTGCAATTATAAGAGAAAAAGTACTTTAAAAAAATGCTTCTCTAAACCTGGCCTTTTTCACTCTTTGGTTTTTTTGGTTAATGAAATCATTAGCCCTAAGACTTTGATGATGTTTGACTTATGCCTAATAGTTTTTACCATACAAGCAACTTTAGTGCTGTTCTACAATTGTACTAGAATTAACTTTTAATTTTAGCTCTTTAATATAGCTCATGAATTTAGATTACCAAGCCAAGAAGCATAAATTCAGCTTTAATCTGCAGTCATTCATTTAATAAATATTCAAGAACCTACCACGTACCATGCATTGTTCTATATGCTTAGGGTATGTTGGTGAACAAAATAACCATAGTCATCTGCCCTCATTGAGCTTACATGCTAGTGAGGGGAGAGAGACAATAACAAACTACATAACAAATAAGTAATTTATAAGGTATGATAGAATGTGGTCGGTGCTTTGGAAAAAATTAAAAGGAAAGTAAAGAGAATCAGAAAGGTTGGGATGGAATGAGAGTGAGGAGGAAGGGTGGATAGCAGTTTTACATGGCATGGTCTAGATAGACCTCTTTGAGAAGGTGGCGTTTGATCAACACTTGAAGAAAGTAAGGGAGTCTAAAGGAAGAGCATTCAGGTAGAAGGAACAGCTAGTGCCCGGGCCCTCCCTCAGAGGGGAACAAGCCGAGAGTGTCGGAGAAACACCGTCACTTGTACTTGGAGACCAATGTCAAGAAAGGCCTCCTTCGATGATGCTTGTGTCTTCCTGTGATGCGATCAATGATTTTCCCAGCTCTGCTTTAGTCTTTTGAACCTGGAATGGAGCTTGTTCTTTCTTAGGTTCTCTGTCCACAGCTCAGAAAGGAAGCGTATATTGACTTAACTTCTTGATGCTGTATGTAAGGTCTCTCTGTTTCCCTGCTCCCTGAGCTCCCTTTGCAACATCTCTGCAGAAGGGACAAATTTCTTTTTTCTCCAGAGGGCTTTCTGGTCATTTTCATGCAATTTTCCTTAAATTGAATGGCTAAAAAAATAAAAAATAAATAAAAACAAACAAAAACTAAAACCCCTTCTTGAGCGTAAATGTAGTAACTGTCCTCTCTTTCAATTGAAAATTTTCCCAATTTCAAAGGAAAGGTCCTTAGCATCTCTATCACATATTGAAAATTAATGTGAAATTAAACTGAATAATTGAGAAATTAATTGAGTAATTTCTTTACTCAAATTTGCCAGCGTCTAGACTGCCAAACTGACTTGTGTGAAGAGCTTCTGTTAAGAGTCCCCTGACCTCCGTTTTAGAAGATTTTACAACATAAAATACTTAAAATAGAAAACCTAGTCTTTAAACAGAACTTACAGCATATTTTTTTTTTTTTGCTATCCTATAATAATTATTTCTTACAGAAAAGTGTTACTCAGAGGTATGCATTTTCCTTTTTTGTCGTTTTGTCTTTGTTTTAAACAGATATTGTTATCAAGGACACATTTCGACTTTTTTTAAGTTCCATGCCTAGTAATACATTTCCGGTTACAGTTCTTCAAAATTCTGTCAAGGTAACGTATGGTTGGCCTGTAACATGATTGGCCTCAGGGTGTTCGCCGAGTGGGTCCAGGAAGCCCAGGCTTGTGCCAGGTTGTGTCAGAGTCCAGGTGGCCCAGGTGGGGAAGTGGGAGTCGGTGTCCCTTCACCGGAGAGTGAGCAGGGAACCAATTTCCCAGGCCATTGCCCATCCTTACGTGCCATAGTGCTGCTGGTCATTCAACACCTCCACTCTTCCCCTCTATATGAAAAGGTCAAGGATGCAGAGGAATGAGTACAGAACCCCTCCCAGAGTTAAGAGAATGTTTCAGCATTTGGGAAACAGGAAGGCCCACAGGGAGTATGGTTGCTGGATTGCAAGGCTGGAAGTTTCCAATATATGGGAAGCCTCTGCATATGAATGATCACCCAGGAACCAGGGATGTCTCTTCCCTGTCTGCCCTGTGCCATCAAGGCAAATTGTGGGGTGATGCCGCATGTTGAGATGACCAGAAAATCCAGTGCAGAAAGCCTGAGCATCCTTTCTGGTCCATGTTTAGAGAACTGGACACCAAATGGAAGTGTCTGAGGTTCTTGTTGAGGTGGTTCACACAATATAGGTCTGAGGACCCCTTATTCTCCAGAGACTGAGGCCAAGCAAGATACAGAGCAGGTGCAAACAGGGCAGGAATGCCTCCCAGGCATTGTTTATTTATGTCCCCTGACTGGCTTCAGCCTGTTTGTGTTACTCAGAAATAATGCGTATCTGTACAACCACCCTCTCTGCCGCGGGGGTCTCTACAGGTAACCAATGAGCCTCCAAAAGGTTTACGTGCAAATATCAGACGAGCATTTACCGAAATGACACCTTCATTTTTTGAAGAAAATATACTTGGAAGAAAATGGAGACAAATAATATTCGGCATTTGTTTCTTCCATGCAATTATTCAGGTACACTCAATTTGTATTTTAATAGAGACAAGAAGTGTATTAGGTTAAAAATAAATCAATAAAAAGAATTAAGTAAAAGCTTACAAATGGCATTGTGAAATGCTGACGGCCCTGTTTTGTCTGAACCCAAGTTGTTTTAACTCAGTCCCTGATCTCTGTACACCCCTTGCCTCTGTATCTCACAGCTTTGCCTCCCAGCTCTGCTCTGACCTAAGGAGCACCATCTCCTGGATGAATGCAGTAGGTCAAATTCAAGAACACAAAATTGATCTCCACAGCTGTGCTTCACTCGCAAAATCTGCTTCCCTTCCAGACTCTACTCCTGAAATCGGTGGCCCCATTCTCTCAATCACCTACACTCAGAGTGTCAGGATTATTTTTATTCTTCCTCCTTTACATATATATATCATGTCAGTCGGCAAGTCTTCATTCTTCTTACAATAATTTCACTCTCATCTGCTCCTGTTGGAGTGGGCTTAGACCCTTAACAGCTTCCTCCCTGTGATTAGAGCTCCAAGTCCCCCAAAAAGTGGCCTTCAGCTGGGCACTCCTTTCCCCCCTCTGTTCAGACCTCATTGCCCTGATCTGGTGCCCATCCTGTGGCCCTTGTACCGGAATTCTGACTCCAGCTCCATATCTCTGTATGGTGTCTTGATTAGACAGGCTGCCTAGTTTTCAAATGTGTGTGGTCTGCAGATGAAGAATTAGTAGAGAAGAAACAAAGATTAAAGATGCAAAATTTGGGATAAATAAGTAAACAAGGTCCTAGAGGAGATCGGAGAGGCTGGGATTGGGGCTCCCAGTGGGAGGCCTTTGTTCTACTAACAAAAGCAGCTGAGATGAGGGATGGTTTAAGATTTAGGGAAATTTTGAGAAGGAGAGGAGGAAACATGGTACAGTTGCCAAAATATAGACCAACCTAAGTGTCCCTCAACAGATGAATGGATAAAAAAGATGTGGTATATATATACATATATATATATATATATATATGTATATATATATATATATATATATATATATATATATACATATATATATATATATATACACACAATGGAATACTAATCAGCCATAAAAAAGAATGAAATTTTGCCATTTGCAGCAACATGGATGGACTTGGAGGGTATTATGCTAAGTGAATTAAGTCAGGCAGAGAAAGGAAAGACAAACATTATATGATATCACTTTATATGTGTAATCTAAAAAATACAACAGGAACTTCCCTGGTGGTCCAGTGGTAAAGAATCTGCCTTGCAATGCAGGGGATGCCAGTTCGATCCCTGGTCGGGGAACTAAGATCCCACATGCCACAGGGGCAACTAAGCCCATGCGCCACAACTATTGAGCTCACACACCTCAACTAGAGAGCTTGCGTGCCACAAACTACAGAGCCCATGCTCTCTGGACCCCACTCACCACAACTACAGAGCCTGCAGGCCCTGGAGCCTGAGCGCCACAACTAGAGAAAGAAAACCCACATGCCACAACTAGAGAGAAGCCTGCGTGCTGCAACTAAGGCCCGACGCAGCCAAACATAAATAAATAAATAAATAAATAATAAGTCTTAAAAAAATAGTTATAAAAAAAGTTATTTAAAAAAATACAACAGAGACTTCCCAGGTGGTTCAGTGGTTAAGGCTCCACGCTCCCAATGCAGGGGGCCGGGGTTCGATCCCTGGTCAGGGAATTAGATCCCACATGCATGCCACAAATAAGAATTTGCATGCCACAACTAAGGAGCCCACATGCCACAACTAAGGAGCCTGCCTGCTGCATCTAAGACCAAGCGCAACCAAATAAATAAATAAATAAAGATTTAATTACAAAAAATAAATAAATAATTAAAAAAATACAACAAACTAGCGAATATAACAAAAAAGAAGCAGACTCACAGATACAGAGAACAAAGTAGTGGTTACGGGGTGGGGAGGCTATCTGGGGTGGTGGAGGGGGAGGTACAAATTATTGGGTGTAAGACAGGCTCAAGGATGTATTGTACAACACAGGGCATATAGCCAATATTTTGTAACAACTGTAAATGGAGTGTAACCTTTAAAACTTGTATAAAAATTAAAAAATAAATTTAAGGGGACTTCCCTGGTGGCGCAGTGATTAAGAATCTGCCTGCCAATGCAGGGGACACGGGTTCAAGCCCTGGTCCAGGAAGATCCCACATGCTGCGGAGCAACTAAGCCCGTGCACCACAACTACTGAGCCTGTGCTCTAGAGCCCATGAGCCACAACTACTGAGCCCACGTGCCACACTTACTGAAGCCCGCACGCCTAGAGCCCGTGCTCTGCAACAAGAGAAGCCACCAAAATGAAAAGCCCGCACACCACAACGAAGAGTAGACCCCACTCACGGCAAGTAGAGAAAGCCCACACGCAGCAACGAAGACCCAACGCAGCCAAAAATAAATAAATAAATTTTAAAAATAATAATAATTTTAAAAAATTTTTAATAAAAATATAAATTTAAGAAAAGAGGAGGGAACGTGGGACCAATCCTCTGATACAATCAGTAGTTTAGAATTAAGAAATTAGGTGAGATAAGGAGATAACAAAGAAAGGGAAAGATTTCACTATGGGGAGTTATGAAACAAGAATTGAGATTCTGGGTATCAGTTTAAAAAAAAAAAAAGGCCACTATAGAGAAGTCAGCATGTAACCAGCACATCACGCATGACTGAAAAGCCTGGGTGATAGACAGACTTCTTAGAAGAGTTGGGGGCAGCTCTCTCCACCAGATGGGTGATTAGTGTCAATATTTTTATGCCAAAAGACTCTAGGTGGGCTAGTTTTCCCTATTTGATGGAGAAATATTTTATTTTACCATGAAGAACAAATGTTCTTTTGACAAGTCTATCACATTTTCACATTTCTCGTAATATCAAATTTTCTTTTGGAAAATTGGCAAAAGGCCAGTGTTGGAGGAAGAGGTGCCTGCCCCGTTTGGTGACAGCCAAACTGAAAGCCTGGCTCAAGTTGAATGTCATGATTTTAACCGATTTTGCACAGTAAGGATGCTCAACTTCAACAGAAACCTTTTAGTTTTCAGTATTTTACACAATTAATTTTATCAAACTTTAAGACCATTTTCATTTTCTATTCTAGGAGAGAAAAAAGTTCGGCCCTCTTGGTTGGAATATCTGCTATGAATTTAACGACAGTGACAGGGAATGTGCTTTACTGAACCTCAACCTTTACTGTCAAGAAGGAAAGATTCCCTGGGATGCATTGATTTACATCACTGGTCAGTATGCCCACATGGTCTGACGTCCAGCTGTGCACCACACAGTTGTTGGTTTACACCCACCTGGCTTATACCAAAACGATGTCCTCCCAAGCCTTTGGTGATGGTGGTGATGACTGCTGATACTGCCTTTGAGAACATAAGACAATGATAAGAATATCATAAGAATATTTACACATAGGAAATGGGATGAATGTTTTCCCAAATAATAATGGCAAAAACTTAGATAGCTCTTGCTACATGCTAAGCATGTTTTAAGCATGTCCCATGAATTAGCAGATTTAATCCTTACAACAACCCTATAAGGTGAAGACTATCATATCCCTATTTTACACATGAGGAACCTGAAGGACGCAGTTTACAAGGGTGAAGCCAAGATTTAAAGGCAGGCAGTCCAGCCTCCAGAGTCTGTGCTCTTAAGTTCAAAAGAATGTAAACATGATTGACTAGTCGATACCTGTTGAGTTAGGTGCACTTATGAAAAAGGAAAAACTATTTCAGGAATTACAATTTTTAACAAATATGAATTGTGGCCAAATGAGATCTTACTGCCAAAATCAGATACAATTTAGACCATGTAGACCCAAATAATGAAGAACAGATTCCCACTGGGAGGTGAGGGAGGGAGAGAGCAGAATGGGAATGGATGGTTTTCATTGGTGAGCAAGGGAAATGGGGAACAGCAGAGAGGTATCAGCTGATCTAGAGCCTTGAACAGCATGTGACACCTTGGAACATGTTTGAGTGAAGGGCAGCGAAAGAGTATGGAAATGGATGAGGACCCATCCCCAGCGTGGACCAAGAGAAGTGGGTATGGAACCTGGGAAGCTACTTTGTACTCCTGCTCCCAGCCACTCCTGTGTGGCCAACATTGCTTAACATAACAGTGAGTTAGGCAGAATTCTTCTCTGGCACCCTCTATGTACCCTGAATTTTTTGCTTCCTAGCTTTTCTCTTCCTTCCTTCTCTCCTAGAACACTTGACCTTTCTGGTTACCTCAATTTCTACTGCTGTGGAAGTAACTGTGTTTTGAAAAGGATAGAAAGGAATGAGACAAATATGTATCTGCTTTCATCACTACTATTCAATGTTGTGCTGAAGATTCTAGCTAGGGAAATCAGACAAGGAAAAGCAATCAAAGACATCCAGATTAACTGGAAAAAGTAAACCTATCTTTATTTGCAGATGACAAGATCTTGCATGCAGAAAATCCTAAGGAATTCACACACACGCACACACACACACACAAACTGGAAGTAACAAATGAATTCAGCAAGGTTGTAGGATACAAAGTCAATATACAAAAATCAACTGCATTTCTACACACTGGCAATGAACAATTAGAAAATACTTTTAATTCTATTCATGATAACATCAAAAAGAATAAACTACTTAAGAATAAATTTACCAAAAGAAGTGCAGATTTGTGCACTGAAACCTGCAAAGCACTGCCAAAGGAAATTAATCTAAATAAATGAAGAGACATGACATGCTCGTGGATTGAGAGACACAATATTGTGAAAGTGGCAATAATCCCCAGACCGATCTATAGATTTAGCACAATCCCTATCAAACTCTCAGCTGACACTGTTGCTGAAATTGGCAAGCTGATTACAACATTTGGATGGAAATGCAAAGGGCCCCAAAAAGCAAAAACAATCCTGAAAAAAAAGAATGAAGTCAGAAGAGTTACATTTCCCAATTTCAAAAGTTATACAAAGCTACAATAATTAAGAGAATGTGAGACAACAAGGACTTACTGTATAGTACAGGGAACTATATTCAATATCTTGTAATAAACTATACAGGAAAAGAATCGGAAAAAAATATATAGATATATAAACATATATGTGTGAATGAATCACTGCTATACACCTAAAACTAACACAATATTGTAAATCAACTAAATTCAATTTTTTAAAAAAACCAATATGGTACTGGCATAAGGATAGACATATAATCAATGGAACAGAATTGAGAATCCAGAAATAAACCCTTATATTTATGGTCAATTTATTTTTTTTAAAAAAATGTATTTATGTATTTATTTTTGGCTGTGTTGGGTCTCTGTTGCTGCACGTGTGCTTTCTCTAGTTGTGGCGAGCGTGGCCTACTCTTTGTTGCGGTGCGCGGGCTTCTCATTGTGGTGGCTTCTCTTGTTGTGGAGCACGGGCTCTAGGCACGTGGGCTTTGGTAGTTGTGGCACATGGGCTCAGTAGTTGTGGCTCGCAGGCTCTAGAGCACAGGCTCAGTAGTTGTGGCGCACGGGCTTAGTTGCTCCGAAGCGTGTGGGATTTTCCCGGGCCAGGGCTTGAACCTGTGTCCCCTGCATTGGCAGGCGATTCTTAATCACTGCACCACCAGGGAAGCCCCTGGTCAATTTATTTTTAACAAAGGCACCAGGACAATTCAATAGGGGAAGGAGAGTCTTTTCAATAAATGATGCTGGGACAATTGGATATCCATCTACGAAAGAATGAACTCGGATCCTTATCCTACACCACACAAAAAATTAATTCAAAATGAGTGATATATCTAAATGTAAGAGCTAAAACTATAAAACTCTTAGGAGAAAGCATATAAATAAATCTTCATGACTTTGGGTTAATAATGGCTTCTTAGATATGACACAAAAAGCACTAGCAATAAAAGAAAAATAATAAATTCAACTTCTTCAACATGTAAAGCTTTTACACTTCAGCAAACACCATCAAGAAAGTGAAAAAGGAAGCCACAGACTGAGAGAGAATATTTGCAATCATATATCTGATAAGGCACCTGTATACGAAGTATATAAAGAACTCCAACAACAGTAAGAAGATAAATAATCCAATTTTTAAACGGGCAAAAGATTTGAATGTACATTTCGCAAAAAAAAGACATACAAATGCCTAATAAGCACATGAAAGGATGCTCACTTAGTCATCAGGAAAATGAAAATTAAAGCCACAATGAGATACCACTTTACACCCATTAGGATGACTATAATAAAAAAAAAAAAGAGTAAGAAATGTTAGCAAGGATGTGGAGAAAGTGGAACCCTCATACATAGCTGGTGACAATGTAATATGTTGCTGCTGCTTTGGAAAATGTTTTAATAGGTTTACCATATGACCCAGAAATTCCATTCCACTCCTAGTTATATACCAGGGAAAATTAAAACTCATGTCCACACCAAAACTTGTACAGAAATGTTCATAACAGCATCATTCATAATCCCCAAAAGTGGAAACAACATGAATGTCTATCAACTGATGAATAATAAATGATAAAGTGAGGTCTATCCATACAATATTACAAATGTAATATTACTCCCCCATAAAAAAGAAATAAAGTACTGATACATGCTCCAACTTGGATAAACCTCAGAAACTTTATGCTAAGTAAAAGAAGCCAGACACAAAATATCACATGTTGTATATTCCATTTGTGTGAAATTTCCAGAAAAAGCAAATATACAGACAGTAAGTAAGATAGTGATTGCATGGGGCCGGGGATAAGAAATAGACGGTGACTGCAAATGGGCACAAGATTTATTTGGGGGGTTGATAGAAATGTTCTAAAATTAGATCATGGTGATGGTTACACAACTTTGTAAATTTACTAAAAACTATTTAATTATACATGTAAATTTTAAGTGACATGATTTTCAAGGTGTAGCTCATCAAAAATGTTTAAAAAAAAAAAAATAGGAGAAAAAAAGGCAATGCTTTATCCAGGCAATTATATTTACTTGTGGTGGGATTTTAGGCAGTCATTTATGGATTAATCCAGAAAATACAGGTTAGTACCACTATGCTAAATGCTGGAAATACAAAGATGATGTAGCCCCTGCCTACCAAAACCTCATGGGATGGAGATAATAAATAAATTACAATATGGTATGACAATTACCAAAATAGAAGTGTATGGACAATGCTGTGGGAATTCAGAAGGAGCAAATAACGCTACCTGGAGGAATCTGGGAAAGCTCCACCAAGGAGGCAGTGGTTGAGTGGGGCACTGAATGGTGGGTTGGGCTCAGCAGGAGAGAAGAGGCAGGAGAGCACACTGGCAGAGAGAACAGTGATGGAAAAGCCCAGCAGTGTCGGGATGTGGCATGCCTGTAGACACTGAGTAGTTCACAAGTGCCAGAGCAGAGTATAAAGAGGAGATGTATATGGAGGAAAGCTTTATCTTCAACAAAACTAAAAACAGGTGATCTGCGGGCACATCTTGAAAGCCTGTGTGTGTTGTTAATAAATTTGGGCTCTACCTTATAAGCAATGGTTGGCAATTATAGTCTTTTAGGCTGGGAACAGGTGCAACCACTTATAAAGCTGTAACAAAAGCAAGACGAAGAATTGAACAAGGGGATACAGCAACACCAAGGGGGAGACTAGACAGGAGAGAATAAACAGAGAAAGATTAAGGAGGCTTTAAATATGGGAAGGTATTTGGGGTTGGAGGAGGGGGAACGGTCCTTAAAATTTTATAGAGTAAGCTACAGCGATGCCTAAGTCCAAGAGACAGCTCTGAGCTCAAAGTGGGCAAAGACAGAGCCAAACCTAAGGTCTATCCAGTTTGTGTCGGGCCATCCCTGAGCCAGCCCATAGGGATAAGAATGGAAGAGAAGGGGAAGACACCACATCAGGATTTGCAACAAGACCCTCAGGAACTGTGATGCCTGGGCCAGGACAGGTGGTGGACGTGAATGGTAGACGCCCCCTCCCAACATTTGTCTTCTAAACCCAGAAGACTCCTTCCTAAAAGTAAGCCTAAAAGTGAGTCATCTACCCTGAATCAAATTATTGGAGTTCCTGGTTTGCTCACTTTGATCCAAGAAAAACATAACACTATATCTGGACACAGAATCACAAAGTCTGATGATTTTTAAGGCAAATATTTCTGTGCTTCTTCTCAAAATATAAATATTTTTGTTTAAAAAAAAATTTTTTGGCCCTGCCGCACGGCATGTGGGATCTTAGTTTCCCAACCAGGGATCAGACGTGGGCCCCCTACGGTTGAAGCGTGGAGTCTTAACCACTGGATCGCCAGGAAAGTCCCCGAAAATTTTTTTAGAATAATGCACTTCAGGGCAACTCTTTCCTCTCACCACTGACTAATTATTGGAGTCTGAGTTTTCCCAGCCACCCTCCTTTCCCAGACACCATGATGCAATTGAAGAAACTTGACCTTTACATTCCCATCTAGCCCTCAGGATCCAAGTTAGTCTGAAGCTAGATGGACCCACCACAAAGATTTAACCCAACTTCGTGTTGCAAGATTTCCCAGAGAGTGACTGAAGAGTATTCTCAGGAAAGTACAGCAGCATCTCTTTCTTCCCTCTTAGAATTGCTAATGCAGGGAGTCAGTTACTTGACCATCAGCTCTGGCACTTACTCCCCAACCCCTCACTCTAAGTGTCTGAGCCAGTAAGACTGACCAGAAGTGCCTCAACAGGAGAGGGAAGATAGGTACAAGCCAGGACGTTGCTATCCTGGAAGAAATAAATTACTGAGATTCCAAACACAAATAACTTACTCTCAACCAACCACCTCAGCTTGAAAAAGAATTTTTAAAAAAATCTTCTTGACATAATGAAAGAGATGGAGATGAGAATGGATGAACATTCAAAGGATTCAGAAGTTGACAATATCAGTATCATAAGTAAAATCCTTTTCAGAACACTACAGAGGTGAATAATGAATTATAGCAATGGGTCTGGAATTTTTCCAAGGAATCATATCATCCAGCAGTACAATCATTCCAATGCAGAATAGATATCTTTCCTACTTGTAACTTGGGGATGACGATGGAGCATAATTTCTCTGTTGAAAGAGATGGGATACCAATACATTGTAATTCCCCATAACATAATTTCTGTGAGGCAAGCTGTCTCTTTCACTTTGGATCTATCTTTCTTCCTTGGCTTAACATCAATGATTTATAAAGTATGTATAGGAGGAGAGAAGATGGCGGAAGAGTAAGACGCGGAGATCACCTTCCTTCCCACAGATACAGTAGAAATACATCTACACGTGGAACTGCTCCTACAGAACACCCACTGAACGCTGGCAGAAAACGTCAGACCTCCCAAAAGGCAAGAAACTCCCCCCGTACTTGGGTAGGGCAAAAGAAAAAAGAAATAACAGAGACAAAAGAATAGGGACGGCACCTGCACCAGTGGGAGGGAGCTGTGAAGGAGGAAAGATTTCCACGCACTAGGAGCCCCTTCGCGGGCAGAGACTGCGGGTGGCAGAGGGGGGAAGCTTCGGAGCCACGGAGGAGAGCGCAGCCACAGGGGTGTGGAGGGCAAAGCGGAGAGATTCCCGCACGGAGGCTCAGCGCTGACCAGCACTCACCAGCCCGAGAGGCTTGTCTGCTCAGCCGCCGGGGCGGGCGGGGCGGGGAGCTGAGGCTCGGGCTTCGGTCGGATCGCAGGGAGAGGACTGGGGTTGGCGGCGTGAACACAGCCTGAAGGGGTTAGTGCACCACAGCTGGCCGGGAGGGAATCCGGGAAAAAGTCTGCAGCTGCCGAAGAGGCAAGAGACTTTTTCTTGCCTCTTTGTTTCGTGGCGCGCAAGGAGAGGGGATTCAGAGCGCCGCCTAAACGAACTCCAGAAACTGGCGCGAGCCGCGGCCGTCAGCGCGGACCCCAGAGACGGGCGTGAGACGCTGGGGCTGCTGCTGCCACCTCCAAGAAGCCTGTGTGCGAGCACAGGTCACTCTCCACACCGCCCCTCCCGGGAGCCCGTGCAGCCCGCCACTGCCAGCGTCCCGTGATCCAGGGACAACATCCCCCGGGAGAACGCACTGTACGCCTCAGGCTGCTGCAACGTCACGCCGGCCTCTGACGCCGCAGGCTCGCCCCGCCTCCTCTGTACCGCTCCCTCCCCGCGGCCTGGGTGAGCCAGAGTCCCCGAAGCAGCTGCTCCTTTAACCCCGTCCTGTCTGGGCGGGGAACAGACGCCCTCAGGCGACCTACACGCAGAGGCGGGTCCAAATCCAAAGCTGAACCCCGGGAGCTGTGCGAACAGAGAAGAGGAGGGGAAATCTATCCCAGCAGCCTCAGAAGCAGCGGATTAAAACTCCACAAACAACTTGATGTGCCTGCATCTGTTGAATACCTGAATAGACAACGAATCATCCCAAATTCAGGAGGTGGACTTTGGGAGCAGGATATATTAATTTTTCCCCTTTTCCTTTTTTTTTGGTGAGTGTATATGTATATGCTTCTGGGGGAGATTTTGTCTGTATAGCTTTGCTTTATAATAGCTTTATTTTACTTCACTATATTATAGCCTCTTTCTTTCTTTCTTTCTATTTTTTCTCCCTTTTACTCTGAGCCGTGTGGACGAAAGGCTCTTGGTGCTTCAGCCAGGCATCAGGGCCGTACCTCGGAGGTGGGAGAGCCAACTTCAGGACACTGGTCCACAAGAGACCTCCCAGCTCCACGTAATACCAAACGGCAAAAATCTCTCAGAGATCTCCATCTCAACATCAAGACCCAGCATCACTCAATGACCAGCAAGCTACAGTGCTGAACACCCTATGCCAAACAACTAGCAAGACAGGAACACAGCCCCATCCATTAGCAGAGAGGCTGCCTAAAATCATAATAAGGCCACAGACACCCCAAAATACACCACCAGATGTGGACGTGCCCACCAGAAAGACAAGATCCAGCCTCATCCACCAGAGCTCAGGCACTAGTTCCCTCCACCAGGAAACCTACACAACCCACTGAACCAACCTTAGCCACTGGGGACAGATACCAAAAACAACGGGAACTACGAACCTGCAACCTGTGATAAGGAGACCCCAAACACAGTAAGACAAGCAAAATGAGACGACAGAAAAACACACAGCAGATGAAGGAGCAGGGTCAAAACACACTAGACTTAACAAATGAAGAGGAAATAGGTAGTCTACCTGAAAAAGAATTCAGAATAATGATAGTAAGGATGATCCAAAATCTTGGAAATAGAATAGACAAAATGCAAGAAACATTTAACAAGGATGTAGAAGAACTAAAGAGGAACCAAGCAATGATGAAAAACACAATAAATGAAATTAAAAATACTCTAGATGGGATCAATAGCAGAATAACTGAGGCAGAAGAAAGGATAAGTGACCTGGAAGATAAAATGGTGGAAATAACTACTGCAGAGCAGGATAAAGAAAAAAGAATGAAAAGAACTGAGGACAGTCTCAGAGACCTCTGGGACAGCATTAAACGCACCAACATTCGAATTATAGGGGTCCCAGAAGAAGAAGAGAAAAAGAAAGGGACTGAGAAAATATTTGAAGAGATTATAGTTGAAAACTTCCCTAATATGGGAAAGGAAATAGTTAATCAAGTCCTGGAAGCACAGAGAGTCCCATACAGGATAAACCCAAGGAGAAACACGCCAAAACACATATTAATCAAACTGTCAAAAATTAAATATAAGGAAAACATATTAAAGGCAGCAAGGGAAAAAAAACAAATAACACACAAGGGAATCCCCATAAGGTTAACTTCTGATCTTTCAGCAGAAACTCTGCAAGCCAGAAGGGAGTGGCAGGATATACTTAAAGTGATGAAGGAGAAAAACCTACAACCAAGATTACTCTACCCAGCAAGGATCTCATTCAGATGTGATGGAGAAATTAAAACCTTTACAGACAAGCAAAAGCTGAGAGAGTTCAGCACCACCAAACCAGCTTTACAACAAATGCTAAAGGAACTTCTCTAGGCAAGAAACACAAGAGAAGGAAAACACCTACAATAACAAACCCAAAACGTTTAAGAAAATGGGAATAGGAACATACATATCGAAAATTACCTTGAATGTAAATGGATTAAATGCTCCCACCAAAAGACACAGGCTGGCTGAATGGATACAAAAACAAGACCCATATATATGCTGTCTACAAGAGACCCACTTCAGACCTAGGGACACATACAGACTGAAAGTGAGGGGATGGAAAAAGATATTCCATGCAAATGGAAATCAGAAGAAAGCTGGAGTAGCAATTCTCATATCAGACAAAATAGACTTTAAAATAAAGACTATTACAAGAGACAAAGAAGGACACTATATAATGATCAAGGGATCGATCCAAGAAGAAGGTATAACAATTGTAAATATTTATGCACCCAACATAGGAGCACCTCAATACATAAGGCAAATACTAACAGCCATAAAAGGGGAAATCGACAGCAACACAATCATAGTAGGGGACTTTAACACCCCACTTTCACCAATGGACAGATCATCCAAAATGAAAATAAATAAGGAAACACAAGCTTTAAATGATACATTAAACAAGATGGACTTAATTGATATTTATAGGACATTCCACCCAAAAACAACAGAATACACATTTTTCTCAAGTGCTCATGGAACATTCTCCAGGATAGATCATATCTTGGGTCACAAATCAAGCCTTGTTAAATTTAAGAAAATTGAAATCGTATCAAGTATCTTTTCCGACCACAACGCTATGAGACTAGATATCAATTACAGGAAAAGATCTGTAAAAAATACAAACACATGGAGGCTACACAATACACTACTTAATAACGAAGTGATCACTGAAGAAATCAAAGGGGAAATCAAAAAATACCTAGAAACAAATGACAATGGAGATACGACGACCCAAAACCTATGGGACGCAGCAAAAGCAGTGCTAAGAGGGAAGTTTATAGCAATACAAGCCTACCTCAAGAAACAGGAAACATCTCGAATAAACAACCTAACCTTGCACCTAAATCAATTAGAGAAAGAAGAACAAAAAAACCCCAAAGCCAGCAGAAGGAAAGAAATTATAAAGATCAGGTCAGAAATAAATGAAAAAGAAATGAAGGAAACAATAGCAAAAATCAATGAAACTAAAAGCTGGTTCTTTGAGAAGATAAACAAAATTGATAAACCATTAGCGAGACTCATCAAGAGAAAAAGGGAGAAGACTCAAATCAATAGAATTAGAAATGAAAAAGGAGAAGTAACCACTGACACTGCAGAAATACAAAAGATAATGGGAGATTACTACAAGCAACTCTATGCCAATAAAATGGACAACCTGGAAGAAATGGACAGATTCTTAGAAATGCACAAACTGCCGAGACTGAACCAGGAATAGAAAATATGAACAGACCAATCACAAGCACTGAAATTGAAACTGTGATTAAAAACCTTCCAACAAACAAAAGCCCAGGACCAGATGGCTTCACAGGCCAATTCTATCAAACATTTAGAGAAGAGCTAACACCTATCCTTCTCAAACTCTTCCAAAATATTGCAGAGGGAGGAACACTCCCCAACTCATTCTACGAGGCCACCATCACCCTGATACCAAAACCAGACAAAGATGTCACAAAGAAAGAAAACTACAGGCCAATATCACTGATGAACATAGATGCAAAAATCCTCAACAAAATACTAGCAAACAGAATCCAACAGCACATTAAAAGGATCATACACCATGATCAAGTGGGGTTTATCCCAGGAATGCAAGGATTCTTCAATATACGCAAATCAATCAATGTGATACACCATATTAACAAATTGAAGGAGAAAAACCATACGATCATCTCAATAGATGCAGAGAAAGCTTTCGACAAAATTCAACACCCATTTATGATAAAAGCCCCGCAGAAAGTAGGCATAGAGGGAACTTTCCTCAACATAATAAAGGCCATATATGACAAACCCACAGCCAACATTGTCCTCAATGGTGAAAAACTGAAACCATTTCCACTAAGATCAGGAACAAGACAAGGTTGCCCACTCTCACCACTATTATTCAACATAGTTTTGGAAGTGTTAGCCACAGCAATCAGAGAAGACAAAGAAATAAAAGGAATCCAAATCGGAAAAGAAGAAGTAAAGCTGTCACTATTTGCAGATGACATGACACTATACATAGAGAATCCTAAAGATGCTACCAGAAAACCCCTAGAGCTAATCAATGAATTTGGTAAAGTAGCAGGATACAAAATTAATGCACAGAAATCTCTTGCATTTCTATACACTAATGACGAAAAATCTGAAAGTGAAATTAAGAAAACACTCCCATTTACCATTGCAACAAAAAGAATAAAATATCTAGGAATAAACCTACCTAAGGAGACAAAAGACCTGTATGCAGAAAATTATAAGACACTGATGAAAGAAATTAAAGTTGATACAAATAGATGGAGAGATATACCATGTTCCTGGATTGGAAGAATCAACATTGTGAAAATGACTCTACTACCCAAAGCAATCTACAGATTCAATGCAATCCCTATCAAACTACCACTGGCATTTTTCACAGAACTAGAACAAAAAATTTCACAATTTGTATGGAAACACAAAAGACCCCGAATAGCCAAAGCAATCTTGAGAACGAAAAATGGAGCTGGGGGAATCAGGCTCCCTGACTTCAGACTATATTACAAAGCTTCAGTAATCAAGACAGTTTGGTACTGGCACAAAAACAGAAATATAGATCAATGGAACAGGATAGAAAGCCCAGAGATAAACCCACACACATATGGTCACCTTATCTTTGATAAAGGAGGCAAGAATATAAAATGGAGAAAAGACAGCCTCTTCAATAAGTGGTGCTGGGAAAACTGGAGAGCTACATGTAAAAGTATGAAATTAGAACACTCCCTGACACCATGCACAAAAATAAACTCAAAATGGATTAAAGACCTAAGTGTAAGGCCAGACACTATCAAACTCTTAGAGGAAAACATAGGCAGAACACTCTATGACATACATCACAGCAAGATTCTTTTTGACCCAGCTCCCAGAGAAATGGAAATAAGAACACAAATAAACAAATGGGACCTAATGAAACTTAAAAGCTTTTGCACAGCAAAGGAAACCATAAACAAGACCAAAAGACAACCATCAGAATGGGAGAAAATACTTGCAAATGAAGCAACTGACAAAGGATTAATCTCCAAGATTTACAAGCAGCTCATGCAGCTCAATAACAAAAAAACGAACAACCCAATCCAAAAATGGGCAGAAGACCTAAATAGACATTTCTCCAAAGAAGATATACAGATGGCCTACAGACACATGAAAGAATGCTCAACATCATTAATCATTAGAGAAATGCAAATCAAAACTACAATGAGATATCATCTCACACCGGTCAGAATGGCCATCATCAAAAAATCTAGAAACAATAAATGCTGGAGAGGGTGTGGAGGAAAGGGAACTCTCTTGCACTGTTGGTGGGAATGTAAATTGATACAGCCACTATGGAGAACAGTATGGAGGTTCCTTAAAAAACTACGAATAGAACTACCATACGATCCAGCAATCCCACTACTGGGCATATACCCTGAGAAAACCATAGTTCAAAAAGAGTCATGTACCAAAATGTTCATTGCAGCTCTATTTACAATAGCCAGGACATGGAAGCAACCTAAATGTCCATCGACAGATGAATGGATAAAGAAGATGTGGCACATATATACAATGGAATATTACTCAGCCATAAAAAGAAATGAAATGGAGGTATTTGTAATGAGGTGGATGGAGTTAGAGTCTGTCATACAGAGTGAAGTAAGTCAGAAAGAGAAAAACAAATACAGTATGCCAGCACATATATACGGAATCTAAGGGGAAAAAAAGCCATGAAGAACCTAGTGGCAAGATGGGAATAAAGACACAGACCTACTAGAGAATGGACTTGAGGATATGGGGAGGGGGTGGGGTGAGATGTGACAGGGTGAGAGAGTGTCATGGACATATATACACTACCAAATGTAAAATAGATAGCTAGTGGGAAGCAGCCGCATAGCACAGGGAGATCAGCTCGGTGCTTTGTGACCACCTAGAGGGGTGGGATGGGGAGGGTGGGAGGGAGGGAGATGCAAGAGGGAAGAGATATGGGAACATATTGTATATGTATAACTGATTAACTTTGTTATAAAGCAGAAGCTAACACACCATTGTAAGGCAATTATACTTCAATAAAGATGTTTAAAAAAAAAAAAAAAGTATGTATAGAGTTTGAATGGCTTGTTGTAAATGTTTTGGTTTCATTTAGCTCATTGGCCCCCAAAAGAAACAGTGGTTCATGGAAAGTATGTCTGTTTTAGAATACTACAGTCAATGATGGGATAAGACCCAAAATCAATATTTTTGAAGAAAAAAACAGGAAGAAGAAAGAAATATGTAAATAGATCTCACTGTCTTTAGTTTCAGTTATTTGGGAAAAGCAAAATAATTAGGGGAGAGAACATATACTAGATTTTTTTCTGCTTTTTAAAAGTAGACTTTTATTATCTTTGGGGGCGGGGTAATAGAAGAAACTCAATGTGCTATTTGCACTTTCAGTACCAAATAATTGTGTGAATAAATAAACCTATTAGAATGTGGGTATGCATATCAATTAAAAGCAAACAGTGTTTTTAAACGCAAACTTCTTTTCAGGTGAAATTACATATGGTGGTAGAGTTACAGATACCTGGGATCAAAGATGCCTTCGTACTGTTTTGAAAAGATTTTTTTCTCCTGAAACATTACAAGAGGATTATAAATATTCTGAATCAGGTGAGTGACTTTTCAATATCATGGAAAACAACTTTTTCCAAGAAGTCGTTGACAGCATCTCTCAGTTTTCCATCCAGGAGCTGTCTGTGTCCAGTCCTCACAACCCAGACCCCACACTCTCCCATCCTCATGCTTGACCACCTTCAAAACGGCTTTGGTTGTAAGAGTACAAAGGTCTATTGTATGAATAACCATTTTGAATTATTTCTGCTCTAAAATGGGTTGTATTCTGTCTAAGTGTGTTTTCAAAGTACTGTAAATTCGGAACACACCTCTCAGTAGCACATCCCTGGGTTCTCAGAACCTTGAAATGTTCTGCATGTTTACACCCTGAAAGGTTAGGACACTGATTAGATGTAAAGGCCTCAAGAAAAGGTAAAGAAACTAGACACAGGGATGAAGGCGAGGAAAAACCATCCCTGTTTCTCTGTGAGGCAGCTGATTATAGCCACCATCTGAACAGACAGAGAAGCATCAAACCTGGCAGTACTCAAAGCTCGTCTATTTGAGACATATTGCCTTCTGTGTTTTCAATAACAGGTATCTATTTTGCACCCTTGGCTGACAGCCTACAAGAGTTTAAAGACTACATTGAAAACCTGCCTTTGATAGATGACCCAGAAATATTTGGAATGCATGAAAATGCCAACCTAGTTTTCCAGGTATGTGGCCTTTCAACTTAAAAGACATATTCATATTGTGTATATAAACCTGAAACATCAATAATCACCTCACTGGTTCTGTAAATTATAATCTTCTCAAATAAAAAAATAAAATAAATGTTTCACCTTGACTTCAACATCTGGTTCCAGTTTAGCCTGTTCCCCCTGGATCCTTCACAGAATCCTAAGATTGTCATGCCTCTTCTTGTCACCGGCCACCCCCTCACCTTCCAGCCTCTGCTTAGTCCATAATCTACCTGCTAGTCTCCTGCAACATGGGGATTTGGATGATAATCCAGACAGTCCTTTTTCTTTTGCACTTCTCCCTCCATGCTGGGCATATTTGTAACATATTTCACAAAGATTTATGGACCCTCCCCCAAGATGAGTAGGTTATAAAAGTACAATAGCAAATATCCAAGGCAGAGAAATTAAAGCACTGTTCTTTAAAAGCACAGTTTATCAATTTTGCCATTGCAACAACATGGATGGACTTGGAGAGCATTATGCTAAGTGAAATAAGTCAGACAGAGAAAGACAAATACTGTATGACATAACTTATATGTGGAATCTAAAAAATACAACAGGAATTCCCCAGCAGTCCAGTGGTTAGGACTCTGCACTTTCACTGCCAAGGGCCTGGGTTCAATCCCTGGTCAGGGAGCTAAGATCCCACAAGCCACATGGCATGACCAAAATAATAAAAAAATAAAAATAGAAAATACAACAAACTGGTGAATACAACAAAAAACATAACAGGAACAGACTCACAGATATAGAGAATCAACTAGTGGTTACCAGTGGAAAGAGGGAAGGGGGGAGGGGCAAAACAGGGATAGGGAATTAAGAGGTATAAGCTACTACATATAAAATAAATAAGCTACAAGGATATATTGTACAACAGGGAATATAGCCAACGTTTTATAATAACTATAAATGGAGTATAACTTTAAAAATTGTGAATCACTCTGTTTTACACCTGTAACTTATGTAATATTGTACATCAACTATATCTCAATTTTTAAAAATAATTTAAAAATTAAATTAAATTAAAAAATAAAAGTACAGTTCATCAAGGTGACAGTACCAGACCACAGCAGTAGGTCCAAAGAGCAAACTGGACAATTTTACTCCCCCAAGACCCTCTGATGCCACACCATTACCTAAGGGTAGTCCAAGCTCCTCAGCATGGCAATCAAGGCTCCCCCATGACCAGGCCATTACATACCCTTCCAGTTTTATTATCTCTCATAGTCTGGCATCTTTAGGTGAACCAAACCATGAAAAGAGGTATGTCCCTGGAGCCCTGGAATACTCTAAAGGTTGGAGACTAGGTTGGCTCACGAAGCTGAAGGGAATCACCTTTCTTTTCAACTTAAATTTGGCCCCTACAAGTTAGAGACAAATTAGAGGGTAAGTTCTGCCTAGATATCAAAGAATTCATGCAAAACAACAGTGGAAATTCTCAATGATCATGTTCTCAGAGAACATGACGTGACCTATGTCATGTTCTCTGCCCTAAAAATTGCTTTGCTATTCAGTGAAGAGTTGGAATATCTTATTTTTCCTGATTCTACTTTCAGGAGGAAAAAGAGGTGGCCAAACCTAGTGTTAATATTCAATCATCTGACTGTTTGTTCTGGAGTGGGTGGGTGTGGAGGTGAGAGAAGGGAGAGAGGAATGTGGAAATGGTAGGCTCACTGCATCCCATGAGAAGCACAGGACTTTCGGGTGGGGTAACACTCTTGGCAGTATATACCTGGGAATATAGTTTTTTGTGTTTTCATTGGTTCAGAATGACTGAGAATGAGACAGTAGGCATGTAGGAGCCCCAAGTTATGTTTTTCTTCCCAGCCTCCCTTCCTTCATTTTTCTGGTACAGTACATCCCCTACTCCCACCTCTTTCCTTTGGGAAAATTCCCCCTTCCTCATTCCATTAGATTCTGGTAAAACTTCCAACCACTCTCTACCCTCACAGAGGTGGGCATGTAACTCAGGCCTGGCCAAAGGCAGCACAACATCACCTAGCCCCTGGAATTGGTCCAAGGAGCAGAGACATGGCCCACACTAGGTGCATGAGATTTCTTTGTAGGATATATAGATCCTAGGATGGAGGAGGGAGGAAAATGTCTTTCCTCTGGAATCACTGGCTACGATGCTGCATATCTGCAGCATTCTGTGTCCTCATCCCTGACCCCCCTACCCCTTCTTCCTACCAAATGGAAGAAGGTCATCTGCCATAGGAAAGAATGAGAGAAACAACCAAATATGCACAAGAGAGAGAGTGCTAGATCCATCCATGCCTGAAACCCACGTGACTTGTGTCCTCTTCTTCCCAGCTATATGTGCCAACAGATCCCTTCTCTTTGCTTTAGCTGGTTTAAGTTAGACAATTCTGCCTCTTGCCATCAACAGAGATTTAATGCAAAGGATACAAATGATTCCTTCTTCAGACCAGCAAACTATACTTACATAGATGCATACTAGAGACTAGTAAAGAAAATTGAGCCTGGCTGCACTAAATGTTTCAAGACTTTTGTCTAACCAAGAAGTCAAGAACTAAAATGGAAAAGTCATAATATTAAACAAATGGCACTGAACAAGGAAACCAAACTATTTAACTATAACATTAAGTAAATAATGTCGCATATGTGTTTAGGACCTAATGAATATGTCAAAAGTAATGTTTGAAAGAAGATCTATTATGTAAAATATAATTTGTACAATCAAGATCTGTAATCCCAGGTTCTGAACTCTTTTCTCAGGTAAGTGGATATCGAGTGTTGTGACTGGTATAAAGAAAACCTCTAAGAGGTTCCAACAAATATATATAAGAAGATACCATGTTTCTGAATAAAAAAAAAAAAACTAGAACAATTGAGAATATTTAACTGACCTTGGAAAAGGAATTTCTAAGCATAAAAAGCAATTGAAAAATAAATCACATTAGAAAGAGCCAGAACATGTGAGTATATCCAAAAGGTCATTAAAAAATTAAAAGACAAATGACAAAGCAAAACATCTTTGAAACAAACAAACAACAAAAACAAACACAGGAAAAGTTAACTGTCCACACATGGGACACTTTCCAGAATAGACCATATTTTAGACCACAAATCAAGTATCAATAGTTTTAAAAAGATAAATATCATACAAATTATCTTCTCCAACTACGATGGGATAAAATTTAAAATCAATAAAACTAACGTAATCAAAACACTTATACTGCATAAAGACAGACATATAGACCAATGAAGTAGAATAGAAAGTCCAGAAATAAACCCTCACATATATGGTCAAATGATTTTTCACAAGGGTGTCAAGACCATTCAATGGGGAAAGGACAGTCTTTTCCACACACAGTACTTGGGAAACTGGACATCCACATGCAAAGGAATGAAGTTGGACCCTTACCTAACACCATATACAAAAATTAACTCAAAATGGATCAAAGACCTTAATGTAAGAACTAAAACACCAAACAGAAAAATAAACTCAAAATGGCTTAAAGACCTAAATGTAAGGCCAGACATTATAAAACTCTTAGAGGAAAACATAGGCAGAACACTCTATGACATACATCACAGCAAGATCCTTTTTGACCCACCTCCTAAAGAAATGGAAATAAAAACAAAAATAAACAAATGGGACCTAATGAAACTTAAAAGCTTTTGCACAGCAAAGGAAACCATAAACAAGATGAAAAGCCAACCCTCAGAATGGTATAAAATATGTGCAAATGAAGCAACTGACAAAGAATTAATCTCCAAAATATACAAGCAACTCATGCAGCTCAATATCAAAAAAACAAACAACCCAATCCAAAAATGGGCAGAAGACCTAAATAGACATTTCTCCAAAGAAGATATACAGATTGCCAACAAACACATAAAAGGATGCTCAACATCACTAATCATTAGAGAAATGCAAATCAAAACTACAATGAGGTATCACCTCACACAAGTCAGAATGGCCATCATCAAAAAATCTAGAAACAATAAATGCTGGAGAGGGTGTGGAGAAAAGGCAACACTCTTGCACTGTTGGTGGGAATGTAAATTGATACAGCCACTATGGAAAACAGTATGGAGGTTCCTTAAAAAACTAAAAATAGAACTACCATATGACCCAGCAATCCCACTACTGGGCATTTACCCTGAGAAAACCATCATTCAAAAAGAGTCATGTACCCCAATGTACATTGCAGCTCTATTTACAATAGCCAGGACATGGAAGCAACCTAAGTGTCCATCAACAGATGAATGGATAAAGAAGATGTGGCACATATATACAATGGAATATTACTCAGCCATAAAAAGAAACGAAATTGAGTTATTTGTAGTGAAGTGGATGGACATAAAGACTGTCATACAGAGTGAAGTAAGTCAGAAAGAGAAAAACAAATACCGTATGTTAACACATATATATGGAATCTAAAAAAAAAAAAAAAAGGTTCTGATGAACCTAGGGGCAGGACAGGAATAAAGATGTAGACGTAAAGAATGGACTTGAAGACACGGGGAGGGGGAAGGGTAAGCTGGGACAAAGTGAGAGAGTGGCATGGACATATATACACTACCAAATGTGAAATAGATAGCTAGTGGGAAGCAGCCGCATAGCACAGGGAGATCAGCTCGGTGCTTTGTGACCACCTAGAGGGGTGCGATAGGGAGGGTGGGAGGGAGGGAGATGCAAGAGGGAAGATATATGGGAACATATGTATATGTATAACTGATTCACTTTGTTATAAAGCAGAAACTAACACACCATTGTAAAGCAATTATACTCCAATAAAGATGTTTAAAAAAATAAAAATAAAAAGTCAAGGGGGATGAAAAGTATAGATATGATAAAATTTCACAGAACACACACACACAAACATGCGTACATGCAAAACTGGTGAGATCTGCATAAAGCCTATAATATAGTTAATTGTATTGGTCTGGTTACTATAGGAAACAAATTGATGTTTACTAAAGGGAAAAGAGGTGGGGAGGGATAAATTAGGAGTTAGAGATGAACAGATACATACTGCTATATATAAAATAAATAAACAACAAGGACCTACTATATAGCATGGGGGACCATATTCCATATCTTGTAATAACCTATAATGGAAAGAATCTGAAAAATAATACACATATGTATAACTGATCACTTTTGCTATACACCTGAAACTAATGCAACATTGTAAATCAACTATACTTCAATTTAAAAAAATTAAAAGAAAAAAAAAAGAACTAAAAATATAAAACTCTTAGAAGAAAACATAGGACAAAAAGCTTCATGACATTGGATTTAGCAATGATTTCTTGGATATGACACCAAAGGCAGAAATAACAAAAGAAAAAAACAGACAAATTGGACTTCATGAAAGTTTTTTTTATTTTAATTTTTTCATTTTAATTCAACAGAGAGAAAGGCAACCCACAGAACGGGAGAAAATATTCATAAATTATATACCTGATAAGGGATTAATATCCAGAGTATACAGAGAACTCCTAAAACTCAACAACAAAATAACAAACAACGCAATTCAAAAATGGGCAAAGGACTTGAATAGACATTCCTCCAAAGAGAAATGTAAAATGGTACAGCCTCTGTGGAAAACAGTATGGCAGTTCCTTAAAAAAAAAAAAAAAAATAGATTTACCATATAATCCAGCAATTCCACTTCTGGGTATATACACAAAAGAATTGAAATCAGGGACAAAAACAGATATTTGCACACCCATGTTCATAGCAGCATTGTTCACAATAGCTAAAACATGGAAGCAACCCAAGTGTCCATCAGTGGATGAATGGATAGGGAAAAAATGGTGTATACATACAATGGAATATTATCAGCCTTCAAAAGGAAGGAATTTCTGCACAATATGGATGAAACTTAAGGACATGACACTGAGTGAAATAAGCTAGTCACATAAAGAAAAATACTGCATAATTACATTTATATGAGGTATTTAGAGTAGACAAAATTTTGGAGACAGAAAGTAGGATGGTGGTTGCTAGAGGCTGGTGAGAAAAGGAAATAAGGAGTTATTGTTTAATGGGTACAGAGTTTCAGTTTTCCAAGATGAAAAGAGTTATGGAGATGAATGTTGGTGACAACATTATTATTGTATTTAATACCACTGAACTGTACAGTTAAAAATAGTGCAGATAGCAAATTTTATATTATGTGTATTTTACCACAAAGAAAAAAAATAGAAAATAGTTAATTACCTTATTATAGAATTATCTCCTATAAATCAATAGTAATAAACACTAAAAATCAAAAATGTACAAAATATATAAATAATTTATAAAGACAATACAGATAGCCAATGAACTTATTTTTTAAATGTTTAACTCTACTAATCCTCAAAGAAGTGCAAACCAATGAAAAACTATTTTGCCCATCAAATTGGAAAGGATTTTTTAAGCAATGATAGCAATTCTTACAAAGACAGAAAGACATGTCCTCTGATGCTCTATTGTTGGGAGTGTAAACTGATACAGTGTTAGAAATCAATGTAATAATACACAGTTTAAAAATATGCCTTTGGTAATATTTCATTTAAAGAATGTAAATGAAAGTGGATGAAATTCATATATAGATATTCTATTCACAGAGTTCTAAAAAAATCTAAATAATAGAAATATCCAAAAAGTAAATAAACAACTATATTAATTATAGTGCATTCAAACCACCGAGGATCAGTCACTTAAAACAGAACTCATGAAGATTTTTCAGTGATGTGAGAAAATGTTCATGAAATTGAAAAAGAATAAATACTACATAAATTGTATGGGCTCAATATTTAAAACTATATGCACATATATACAGAAAATGTCCAGGGGGTGGGGGAGGTAAACTAAAGTTATAAATATCTCTGAAAAGCAAGATCATTAATAATTTTTCTTTATACTTTTCTGTGTTTTCTAAATTTTCAATAATAAGCTATAATACTTTTCTAAATTCTACAACTCTATTTTTTTTTTTTTTTTTTTTTTGGCTGCACCCCATGGCATGCAGGATCTTAGTCCCCCAACCAGGGATTGAACCCACGCCCTCGGCAGTGAAAGCATGGAGTCCTAACCACTGGACCGCCAGGGGATTCCCCATAATACTTTTCTAATTGAGAAAATATTTTTTTAATTGAAGTATAGCTAATCTACAATGTTGTGCCCATCTCTGCTGTACAGCAAAGTGACTCAGTTATACACATAGAGACATTCTTTTTTTTTAATATTCTTTCCCATTATGGTTTATCACAAGATATTGAATCTAGTTCCCTGAACTATACAGTAGGACCTTGTTTATCCATCCATTGTTTATCCAATGTTTATCCATCTTATATATAATAGTTTACATCTGCTAATCCCAAACTCCCAGTCCTTCCCTCCCTCACCCCCCGCCCCCTCTGCTCTCTATGTCTGTGAGTCTCTGTTTTGTAGATAGTTTCATTTGTGCCATATTTTAGATTCCACATATAAGTGATATCATATGGTATTTGTCTTTCTCTTTCTGACTTACTTCACTTAGTATGATAATCTCTAGTTGCATCCATGTTGCTGCAAATGGCATTATTTTGTGTTTTTTATGGCTGAGTAGTATTCCATTGTATATATGTACCACATCTTCTTTATCCATTCATTTGTCAATGGACATTTAGGTTGTTTTCGTGTCTTGGCTCTTGTGAATAATGCTGCTATGAACATAGGGGTGCGTGTATCTTTTTGAATTATAGTTTTGTCTGGATACATGCCCAGGAGTGGGTTTGCTGGATCATATGGTAATTCTCTTTTGAGTTTTCTCAGGAACCTCCACACTGTTTTCCATAGTGGCTACACCAACTTACATTCCCACCAACAGTATAGGAGGGTTCCCTTGAGAAAATGTTATTTAAATAAAACTATGTTCTAAAACTGAATTCTCATTATTTCTTCCTCACTTTCATAACTGCCTTTTAAATAATTAGCCAAAAATTGTTTAACCATTTTTTACTGTGGTAAAACATATGTAACATGAAATTTATCATTTTAACCATTTTAAGTATACAGTTCAATGACATTCAGTAAATTCACATTGTTGTTCAACGAAAAATGTTTAACTATAACACTTGAGAACTAAACACTATCATTTACAATGAACACATTTTACCAACTCTATCTTCAATATAAAAAATAAAATTTCCTTGGTTTTGGCCACTGCCATTATTTCTCTAATAAACTATGTGTGCTGCAAAATTATTTTTTTGAGAATTTGATTCTTCACTGTTCTGTCTCTTCTCACCATTACAGTACAAAGAGACCAACACTTTAATCAACACCATACTTGAGGTTCAGCCAAGGTCATCTTCTGGTGGAGAGGGAAAGAGCAACGATGAGATTGTCCAAGAACTCGTTGCTTCTGTCCGGACCAGAGTTCCAGGTAGTAAGTAATTCCTAGCATACATGTACAATGGGACTTTTAGGAATAAACTCAGAAAGCTGAGTGATAGGCAGGTGTCCAAATCTGCTTATTATGCAGATTTTTTCTTTACATAGAGAGCTCTTCTGATGTAGAGCTCTCCATTTATAGATGAGAAGCCTATAGCACCTTGACATCTTAACTGCCAGAAGCATGAGGAACAAGTTGGTTTCTAGCTCAATGTAACTTTAACCAGACTTTTTCCTGAGTTTTCTAATATCTCTAGACTTGTACTGTCCGAGACAGTAGCCATTAGTCACATGTGGTTATTTAAACTTTAAATTAAATTAAATTTAAAATTCATTTCCTCAGTTGCACTAGCCACATTTTAAGTGTTGCCATACTGAACAATGCAAATGGAGAACATTTCCATCATCATAAAATATTCTATTGGACAGCCCTGCTCTGGAATCCATTTCTTTTTTTTTTTTTTTTTTTTTCTCCAACAAGAGAAGTGGCTAGATTATTTCACTTTGTTTTCTGGTGAGTTAGGGAATCTTCCTGAATGATCACAGAGATCCACTTTCACACTTTTCTTAGAGTGACTGTAGATTTAGATGTCTTAATCTATTGTTCATGGTTGGAAATGTCATTATAGGGGAAAAAAAGATGAGGCACAAAAAAAAACTAATGACTGTAAAAGTAAACTGTGTTTCTGTCTCTATTCACAATACTCTGGCACCAAGTGTATGGGTTTCCCCCTATATTAAGCAGTAACTCTCTGGACACCAGCTGGGTGTCCTACAATTCAGTTATAACTTTATCCAGAGTAGGCACAGACCCCACAGTTTAAGGGCTCAGTCCCACAAGACTGTCCCCACTTCAGATGCCAACGAGTCCCCAGGTTGTGACCTGTACTACTGACCAACCAGCTGTAAATCGAGGATTCCCACAACCCCCTTTTGGAGTTCAGTAATTTTCTAGAACAACTCACAGAGCTCAGGGAAACGGTTATTTACATTTACCAGATTACTTTATATGATATAATAAAGGATAAAGGTAAACAACAAGATAAAGAAGTACATAAGGCAAGGTCCAGAAGAGTCCCGAGGGCAGGAATTTTGTCCCTCCTGGTACATGGTGCATTCACCAACCCAGAAGCTCTCCAAACCCCTTCAGTTAGGTTTTTATGGAAGTTTCATTATGTAGGCATGATTGATTAAATCACTGACCTTTAGTGATTAACTTAACCTCCAGCCCCTCCCCTCTCCCAGGAGGTCAGAGAGTAGAGCTAGAAGTTCCAACTCTCTAATCACATGGTTATTTCCCCTGACAACCAGCCCCTCATCTTTAGGGGTGGTCCAAGAGTCATCTCATTAACATAAACTCAGGTGTGGTTGAAAGGGGCTTGTTATCAATAACAAAAGATGCTCCTTTCACCTTCATCACTCAGGAGCTATTTCAGGAGTTGGGGTCAAAACCCAACAATTATAGAAATGATGCTCCTATCACTCTTATCAATGAGGAAATTATAACAGTTTTAGGAGCTCTGGCCAGAAGCTGGGGACAAAGACCAAAATACATATTTCTTATTACATCACAGTAACACAGACTAAGTCTTGCCAATACTATTAAGGCCCCCAGAAAAGAAAGGACCTGTGTGACCTCAGAAGTCAGTTATGTTCCTCCTAAAGCAGCCCCTCAAAAGACTCTCTTCTTGAGTAGAGAGTTATGTTGATATTGAAGCAACTGGGTTATTTTAGGAAGTATTTTTTAATAAACATAAGATGGAGGACTGGGTGGAAAAAGGGATGAAGGTGGATGGATGGATGGATGGATGGATGGATGGATGGAAAGTTAGTATACTTGTTTCATAGAGTTCCATTGACACCTAGGAGGTTTTTCTCTCCACGCTTCATAAAGTTTGTACTTTTACTGTGAAATGATAAGCCATGCCATCTGCTGAGACTGAGGGGCAGGGGTGCAACTGGCTTAACAAGAGAACTTAGGTTCGGAATAGCCCGAGGGGACTGACAAAAGGAGAAGAGTGGGGGCATGTAACCGCAGCCCTGTGGATCCAAGAGCTTGCACTTACCCACACTGCTGTGTGATTTTTCTACAGCAGCCAAAATGTGAGTGGTTAAGAGGAAATTGATGTACATATCTCAGAGCCACTTGTTTTCTCACACTTTACTCATCTATGTAAGGAAAATGCAGTCCCTTCATTTTTTAGAGCTTATATGAGCCCCCACTCGGTGGATTGTAGGGAAAAAGAAGAGCACAATTTTCGATCCAGCTTGAAACGTGGGCCCATTTCATAATCCAGTCAGTCCCTTTGAACAACACTCAGTAACCTGGGATAAATGCTGCCTCTCTCCTCTCTTGGGGGTTGTCCTGCCCCCAACCCCTCCTCTCCTAGATGCAACACGGGTGTGTAGGGAAGAGCAAGACTTACATACGTCGCATACACACAAGGCAGAGGAGACGACTCAGGACCCCTGGTACCTCTGGTCTCAGGGATGTCCCTTGTCTACCAGGTAGCACTTGCCACTGAAGTCCGAGCGGCCTGACTCCCGTTCAGCCTAGGCCCCAGGGACAAGAGAAGTTGGCTTTAAGAAAAGTTAAGATAAGTGCATTCCAGTAGCAATGTGATAAGGAGAGAAATCAACAATAATTGATCTGATGAATCAGCCGTGTGTGTTTCAGAAACTCTGGAGATGGAGAACGCTTCTGAGAGCCTTTTTGTCAAGGATCCTCAAGGACGCCTTAACTCCTTGACCACTGTCCTTGGACAAGAAGTGGACCGATTTAACAATCTGCTGAGGCTAATACACGTACGCGTGCTCACTGCCATCCTTGCTATTGGGTATCAAAGCTCTGTGCAGAGTGTATAACAATGTGAGGTTTCCATTCCCATCACTTCAACATTTCTATCTGGATATGCTAACAGCCCTTAAGCCCAACTTGTCTAAACCTGAATTCACCCTCCTCTAGTCTGTGTTCCCTATCTCTAATAATGGCCTAGTGACTATGTGGCATTACAAATCCTTCATTATCCTAACTTGCACCCTTAGAATTACCATTGACTCATTAGGAATTTGACCAGGGACCTAAGCACTCAGAGAGATTCAGTGCTTGTTCCTGATGGCTAGTTTGCTTTTAATATCATAGTCTTTATGAAGACTATGACAACCAGAGTTTCTTAAATTAGAGGCCACAAAACACCTAAATTAGGATCCACTGTGCTGCAGGTTCAAATGTAGATTCCCTGATTCCACTTCAGACCTACGGAGTTAGGATTCCTTGAGGAATTCCTGGGGATATGAATTTTAAATAAACTCCCCCAGATGATGTCAGTGCAATTAAAATTTAAGAACAACTATTTAGACCTTTGCCTTATGCTCAGGAATACTTTCTGAATGGTGTTGACTTTGTAATGCTGGCTACAGGACTTCCTGTTGTCTCTGTGCATAACTTTAATAAGGGAAACTATTAGAGACCAAATATTGAGCAGTAACAGGAAAAGTTCTACTGCCAAGCAAGGAACCAAATACCTAGCACAGAATCAAGGCTCAGTGATAAGATTGGGAAGGGCAGCTAGGGTAGATCTTTTAAAGACCGTCTCTTCCCTATTAGGAAAGCAAAGTCTCCATGTTTCTGGTCGTCTGGCAATACCCAGGCTTGTGGATTAGGGAGGCACTGGGTCAGCTGAATATGTGATGTCATCACCTTGGGCCTATGGCATCTGGCTAGGTAAACCAGTGTCAGCAGGCCAGGTAGTCAGGTCAGAGCTTATTACCTTCTACATTGAATGAATCAGGGTATAGATGAAGCTGCTGTGATAAAGATCCCCAAATACAGTGGCCAAAACAGGATAGAAATGCACCGCTCTCTCAGTTAAGAGCCCAGACAAAGCTCTGTCTAGAACAGGTAGTTAATCTTGCTTTGTGAGCTCATCCAAGGATCTCAGCTGGAGGGCTGGGTCTTCCAGTCTCAACAGGTAGCCTCCATCTCTGGGACTAAGGTGGCTGTTCCAACTGTCCCCTTTTGCCAGCCACTGGGACAGGGGAAAGAGAGCCGAGGGAGAGCAGCTTCCTCATAAAAATGTAACCCAGAAGTTGTATACATCATTTTTTCTTATATCCCTTTAACCAAAGCTTGGTCACATGGCAACACCCCAGCTGCAAGGGTGGCTGGGAAATGTAGTCCCAATATCTGTATTGGATTGCTCTGTGCCCAGCTAAAACTAAGAGTATACTGTTGTTCAGAGGAGGAAGAGGAGATGGGTGCTGCTCATCTCTGGCCTCTCCACATTATGTATGGTCTTTCACCCACTTAAAGATGGACAAGTCCAAACATCACTTCCTCATAAAGTCTTCCTGGAACACCAGCCCTTCCCTCCACCACCAGATGACAGGGGCCCTTCCTCAGGGCTCCATCACTTGAGGTGTCTGTGTCCATCACTGTATTTGTGTACAATGTACCACCTTGTTTTGTAATTACTCCTCCATGAGTATGGCTCCCCCAGTAGACAATGAACTTGAAGAGAAGGAGACAAGTATATAAGTCATCTTTGCTTCCCCAGTGCCTGACACGTCCTAAATCTTCCATGAATATTTGAACATGCAAGTGAACGAATGTGGCTCTCAGGAACAAAGTGGTCACTTCTTCTGGTCAAACAATAGTGTCCACCACTAATGGAAGTATTCACCTAAAAAAAAGTAGAAGAGAGAGGAGCCCTGGGAGAAGCAGCCTGCAAGGCAATCAGGAGTCATAGCCAAGCACTCCCATTGGATGGAGGGGTGGTGGCCACCACTGTATGCAGGGCCTGCACCAGAGATCTCCCTCATCCTGACCCCTGCCCTGTCCTGCCTTGCCCTGGCTCTGTCCCAGCCTCACTTTCACCTCACCCAGCAAACAGCAAGGTCTCACTGTGGTAGTGATAAGAAAGGCCAAGGGAGGGCAGGAGCATCCGGGGCCTCGGGCTGTCATCTTGGTGAGCTCACTCTCCTCCAGACGGTTACAGAACTGTGCGACAGGGCAAGTCCTGGGAGAGACGAGGCCGCTAGCCATAAGGGAGAACATTCTGACGTGCGCTCTTCCCACTGAATATGACTACATGCTAGCTGCCTCCTCTGACAGAACTGGCTGCAATGTGACCTCTGTCTATGCTGATTTGGAAAGCACTAGCAGCCTGGCGCCTCCAGCTCTCTGACTTAAGTGTTCTCCATGAATCTTAGATAAGTCCTCTGCTACCTTTTTCCATTTTTGGTGTCTAAGATGGAGTGTTGTTTTGGCTCTGGCTGAGGGCCTTTTTCCTGAGCTCTGCTGCAAATGGTTCCTCAGATCCTAAGGGCATATCTACTTAAAACTCCTCTTTTCTATCACTGCCTCTTGTGAAAGGAGTTGGGAGGAGGGGAATAACTCCGTGAAGGAATGGAAGGATGACTAGACCTGTTTTGTCACATGTCACTTGTCTCTAGAACTATCTGCATGTGGCCCTAGGACTTCGTTTTTTAATCAACATAAATTTGGTCTCTAACATCTTCCTGTAATATTTTCCCCACGTATGGCAGTAGTTGTCACAAACTGGAACCCATGAGAGCCATACAAATCTATATGGCCTGCTTTTACCTTTAGCCAGGTGGCGGATATTACCCTGTACTTCCCATGGCTGCTGTCGGTCCAGCATCTCCCAGGACTACTGCCGGCCTCTGTCTTTTGTTGAGATGAGGGGAGGATAAGGGACATACCTTTAAAAAGTGTTTCCAGTATAAGGAGGCTCTCTGGAATCAGCTGAAAGATTGGTCTCATCTAAGAATCTCCCCTTTCTGCTATAACTCCTGGGGCCGCAGGCTCCCCCTGGGCAGAGTTAGAGGTACTTCCCACGTCCTCATCCCCCTGTCCATGGTTCCCAAATCACTAACCATCAGGCCCATTCTTCCTTTGGCCTGGACGAGAGCTGGATGATGGATTTTCTCAAAATACTTGGGGGCCATCTCTCCACCTTCCGTTCATCACTTCACTGGATCCTGCTATTATGCCTGAACCACCTCCACTACCAGGTCTTACACCCCTCTGGTCACATGTAAAAAAATGCATGAAAGATTGGAGGGTCTGATCCAGCACATAGTCTACAGAGAGGATGGAACCCAGCAAGCAGGCCCTTAAGCGTAAGGCAACACCTGCTACCATGAACAAGTTTCATTCCCACCTGATAATTACAGCTGTGAAGGGTACCAACCCCTTTTTATTCTTTCAGACCTCTCTAGATACGCTCAACAAAGCCATTGCTGGATTGGTGGTGATGTCTGAAGAAATGGAAAAAGTGTATAACAGTTTCCTCAACAACCAGGTTCCCTCTCTGTGGTCCAACACAGCCTACCCATCCCTGAAGCCACTAGGATCGTGGGTCAAAGACCTTATTCTGAGGACTGCATTTGTGGATGTAAGAAAATTCACTTCTTTGGGGTCTGATGAATTTAATGACACGGTTGGCCCTAAAGTTCTTAGGAAGCCCTCGCTAACTGAAATATTGACAATTACCGAGGGATCATCTGAACCCGAAGAAACAGAAACTTCCAGAATAGCATCAGTTTGAAAGTCTTATGCAGATTATAGTATAGTTTGCCCTAGGCCCTTATCCCCACAGTCCATTTTAATTCCAGGCCATCCTTGGAGTTTCAGATCTAGTTCATGAGACCTCACCATGAGGTACAGAACCAATCTGACATGGGTCCAAACGGTCAGGTGTGACCTTGCTGTCCTCTCCCACTTCTAGAACTTCTGTAATAACCAGGTTCTGGGTTTATGGTCAGCCTGGTGGGTGAGGAAGGGGGACAGGGCAGGCAGTAAGAATGGGGCTGGTGATAACTCAGGACCAGTTTAGATTCTGCCTCCTGGACACCCTCCAAAATACGACTTTGATTTAAAAGACAAATTCTATCTCAGTAAAAAAAAAAAGTACATTATGGTGTAATGTTTCTCCTTCAGCTGTGGCTCAAAAGAGGACAGCCTAAGTCCTTCTGGATCTCCGGTTTCTTCTTTCCTCAAGGATTTCTAACAGGTACCAGTGCTTTCCCTAGAAAAATTCCATAGGAAAGATCATTATGTGTGATGAGTTGTGCCGGGTTTCTAGGAACTTTGAAAATGGCATGGCTGCTGATGGCCTAACCAAGGGGTTATTGGTTATAAGGCAGCCCAACAAGGCCCTGCTCTTCCTCGCTCGCTGGGGTGGGGAAAGGATGGCAGAAATAGCAGACATTCCCCCAGCAACCTAATGCCCACTCCTCTCAGGTTACAAGTGCAAGTGCTGCTGCCCTGTGAATGCACACAGCTACCCCAAGTCCCCACGTAACCCATGCTCAAGGGCACTACCTGCTCTCCACCTTCTCTGGCCCCACCTCTGAGCAGCGTCCTTCCCTCTAAAAAATACTCTTACTGTCCCTCCAGTGGACCTCAGGGATTCTGCCCAGGACCCCAGAGGGGACCAAGGTCTCTGGGCTCCTAGATGCTAATGAGCCCAGCCCTTCATCTGTCTCATCCTGAGTCCCTCCTATACAGCCTATAGACAGCCCATACAAGACAAGCTAAGCAAGATGCTAAAGTTGGGAAGACTGGGCTCTGAAACTCCCTCACGGGCTTGTATCTCTCATTGGCAGAGCGGTGCACTTTAGACTTGGCCTCCCCTCTCTTCCCAAACAGGACCAAAATTCGCACATGCTTGGCTCCACCTCTCCCAACTAATTCAGAGTAAAATGTTAATGGTTGGGTCCTCTGGATGGAGAGGAAGCTCTCTAACGCTAGAGCATCCCGGTTGAGGCGCTTGGGGGCCGTGTTTGGGCAATAGTAACCCAGGATTCTGGCTTTCATATTTACAGGAACTCTTCAAAATCATGCTCGGAAATATAATTTGCCTATAGATGAGCTGAGTTTCAAGTACAACATGATTCCTATCTATCGGGATCAAGCCACAGTTATAGACGCTGCCAAGACAGTGCAGTTTGGACAAGAACTGCCCATGGACATGGAGGTATTGTCCCCCTGACAGTTGTTACAGCACAGCAGCTTCTGTCCCACTGTCATCCAGTATCTCAGGCAATCTCCCCTGCCCCACCCCCACCCCCCGCTTTCCATTTGCAGGAGTGGGAGAGGGCAGGGTGGGACTCACAACCCCAAGACAAGCTCCCCAATTAGCAGTGACCGGATGGGAACTGCCTAAATTAGTCTGACCTGTAAAAATATATTTTACAGCAGTACTGTAGATACCTACAGTAACTTTCTCATTCATGCAGAGGCAATATGGCAAGAGGTTAAAAACCAGAGTTTCAGCACTGGGCAGGCCTGAGTAAATTCTGACTTTCTCTCTCCCCAGCTGTGTCTGCAAGAGCAATTACTAACATGTCTGCACCTCAGTGTTCACATCTGCAAAATGGGGCTCATGCCACCAACCTCAGAGCTGTAGGGCAGTGTAACTGAAACTTCAGGTGTCATGTGACCAGCACATAATGAGCCCACAATAAATAACTGTTATCATAAGCTAAACTTATCTGCCTCGTTCACTCAGCTGCCTCCTAGCAGAATTGATATGCTAACTTTATATATCATATAACTATAACTACATCACATAACCAATAGGAATGTATCAATACTAAGGAAGCACTTCAGACTCTTTGCTTACATAGTTTACTCCCTCTAGAGCAGAAGTTCTCAAAATGTGGTCCGCAGACCAGCCGCATCAGCATCACCTGGGCACTTGTTAAAAATGAACTTATTTACAAAGCAGAAATAGACCCACAGATGTAGAAAGCAAACTTACGGTTACCAAAGGGGGAAGGGGGGGAGGGATAAATTAGGAGGTTGGGATTAACATATACACACTACTATATATAAAATAGATAACCAACAAGGACCTACTGTATAGCACAGGGAACTATACTAAATATTTTGTAACAACCTATAAGGGAAAAGAATCTGAAAAAGTATATACGTATATAGAGAGAGAGAGAGAGAGACATATACGTATATATGTTAACTGAATCACTGCTGTATACCTGAAACTAACACAACTTTGTAAATCAACTATACTCCAATTTAAAAAAGAAAAAGAAATGTAAATTCCAAGGACCCTTTCCAGATTGAATCAGAAACTGGGCTGGGACCCAGAAATCTATTTAACAAGTCCTGCAGGAGGTTCTTAGCCCACTCGAGTTTCAGAACCCCAGCTCTAGAATATCTCAACCTCGACTGCAGGTTAGAATCACCTATGGAGCTTTAAAAACATCCTGATGCTCAGTCCACACCCAATTACGTCAAAATCACCCCAATTATATCAGTCATCATTATATTTTAAAGCTCCCCTGGATATTCCAGTATACAGCTGGGGTGAGAGCCACCACTGCCAATCTGAGCTGCCCACTTTCAACGTGCTGAGATATTGATGGGGCAGGGAAACCTCTGCTTCAAAGCACCTGTCCACCCCAGTGGGCCTTATTAATGTAATTTTCTATGTATGCTGTGAAATCAAAGATCTGCTCCAGATTGCCTTTGCCAAGAATGTGTTCACTAGCCGGTCAGTGTAGATGGGGTAAGTGGCTTTTACTAAACCTTCTTTAAAGTGTCATGTTATTAGTAGGAATTGCTCCTGGGTAACTTAATCAGTATCCATTCCACTCAGATCTGCTTGATCTAGTCTTTGCTCTGATTAGCAAAAACACACAAAGACGAGATTGATCCCATATTCATGGATTACTCTATGAAATACTGTAATACCCCATGCCTCTTAATTGCCTGTATCTTAAAATGACAATGAAAGAGCTTACGTCTTTAAGGGAATTTGTTACAGCATCAAAATTTTTTTGATGCTAAAGTATTTGCATGCAAAAGTAGGGGGAAGTCAATTGAAAGATGCACTCCTTGTTATTTTGAGACCCTTCTTAGCCAGGAGAGCATCGCAGGCCCAGGTCAGGACTCATTGAGGCTGCAGGAGGGCAGGACAACACCCACATAAAAGCCCTCGTCCAGTCCGTCCTGGATGCTGGCCCTGCTCTGTGCCTGGCACACTCCACATAGACTCTGTGCCTGGCACACTCCACATAGACTGACTCTGACGGACAGATGTTTACAGTGACCGCCGGGGCCTCTGTCCCTCCAGCCTGCCCCAGTCTACACACATCTCCACGTGGGTCATGTGCAGTGAACCACGATGATGCCTGGGAGTTCCTGCCTTCTGTGAAGACTGAAAACTGTATAGTCAGCCCATCTCCTTGTCCTCCCAGCAAACGTCTGCAAGACACAGAGAGAGACTGTTGGACGACCTGAGTTCTGTTACAAACAGCAGGGCCACCGTCAGCCCATTGCCACCTTTGTGCCATTTAGGAAAAGGCACTCGTTCTGTGTGTGTGCAAATGGCTCCTACACACAGCTTGGCAAGTGGATGGCAGGATGGTTTCAGCCTCTACTCAGGCAAACCTGCACAAGCATATAGAGCAGCCCCCAAAACAGGAAGGCCTTGCTCTACCTCGCTGCACGCGAGGGACAAACTACAGGACACTAGGTAGTAAAGTCCAACCAAAAAGCGCTTACCATCCTTTTGTTCACTATAAAACACATCATTTATGACCACACAGCTTGGTCCTCTGCCTGCAGGTGTGAAGCTCCAGTTATCCAAAGGTCTAGGGCCCCAGAACTGGCCAAATTCACTCAATGTTTGAGGAAGGATACACAGAAGCCCACAACTGGAAGAAATTGTATACCAGTGGTGACATCTAACCACAGGACATTGAGGGACAGGGTCTCTGTCTCTGTCTCTCTTTCTCCTGCAAAATTTCCTTTTTTTTTTTCAATTTATTTATTTTTGGCTGCATTGGGTCTAAGTTGCTGCGTGCGGGCTTTCTCTAGTTGTGGCGAGCAGGGGCTACTCTTCATTGCAGTGCGTGTGCTTCTCATTGTGGTGGCTTCTCTTGTTGCGGAGCATGGGCTCTAGGCACGCGGGCTTCAGTACTTGTGGCACACGGGCTCAGTAATTGTGGCCCGCGGGCTTAGTTGCTCCAAGGCATGTGGGATCTTCCCAGACCAGGGATCAAGCCCATGTCCCCTGCATTGGCAGGCAGATTCTTAACCACTGCCCCACCAGGGAAGTCCCGCCTCCTGCAAAATTTCTCTAAAAAAACTTTCCATAGGCACTCTGCAAATATCATTGCCAATATATAACCTATCTTCTGGAACGGCACCCAGATCTTTGAAAGGCCTTGCTAAAAATAACAGATGATAATCACAGCCCTCTTGTCCATCCACTTCCCATGAGAAGGGGAAAATCCTAACGTCATGATATCAGAGTCTGAAGCCCATCAGTGGGTTTCCCAGGGGTACCCCCTACCGGACAGCCTGTGGGAGTGTGAAAAGTATGAGATTTGGTGACAAACTGAAAAGCAAATTATTTCACCTTTTGGAGCCTTGGCATTCTCCTCTCTAAAATGTGAATGATAAGAGAATCTCTGGATTGGTTCTTAGAATTGAGTGAGAATGTAGGACTAGGAGGTGGCCCACAAAACTGACCCCTCCTCCTCTTCTCACCTATGAACTTCTGCGTGTCTTTCAGTTGCCCTCTCCTGAGGATGGTGTTCTTGTCCATGGGATATTCATGGATGCTTCTCGATGGGACAATAAGGAGATGGTGATAGAAGACGCACTGCCCGGACAGATGAATCCAATGCTGCCTGTGGTGCATTTTGAGCCTCAACAAAATTATAAGCCAAGCCCAACACTCTACCACTCCCCACTTTATAAGACAGGGGCCCGGGCAGGTACACTCTCAACCACAGGTGAGGATGATCTAAGATCAGTATCATGACTGAATGCAAACTACAAAGTCCAAATGTTAAACTGTAATGTACAAAGGGTGATCTTGGGGCAATTAGCCAGGCTTAAAATAAGACCACTTATAACACACAAATTTATAAATGCTGTAAATTCTATTTGTTTTAATGCTGAGTGTAGATTAATGTTATAAAGCCAATGCTTGCTTCTATTAGTCTAATGAGTAGAAAATAGTTTATTCTGTGTGTGTATTTTCAATTTATTTATTTATTTTGGTTGTGCCGGGTCTTAGTTGAGGCCAGTGGGCTCCTATGTGCGGCATGCATGTGGGATCTAGTTCCCCAACCAGGGATCGAAACCGCATCCCCTTCATTGGAAGGTGAATTCTAAACCACTGCGCCACCAGGGAAGTCCCAGAAAGTAGTTTATTGATCAGTGTCTTCTAATTGAAAACTGATGGACTGAGTAGACACATCTATCTCTGACCAAATCCATTGAGACTCAGCGTAGAAAAGAGATGTTAAAATAAATAAGTGGAATGCCATGCTACAAAAAGAGAACTCTTAGTAGACCTGAAACTGAGATACAGCCCTGATAAAAAGGAACCAGATAAAAAGAAAGCCATATCAACAGATAAGCTGAAGAATTGAATGCAGACAGCTAGAGAGTGAGCCAACAGAATGCGCTGAGGAAATCCCTCAAAAGACAGCACAATGCAATTTTTTTAAGTGACACTGTGGAAGGAGTCAAAATCACCAACATTTATCTAGTAGGCAATCTGGAAGGAGAAAGGAGAGAAAATGGAAGGGCAATAATATTTGAAAAACTGGCTGATAATTTCCCAGAACTGAAGAAACAGTTGAGTCCTCAGATGATTGAGAGATCTCACAAAGTGGTAGGGGTAATTTTTTTAAATATACAATGAACAAATAAACAAATTTTAAAAGAAACCTAGATATATCAGAGTGATATCTAAGATCATCAGAAATAAAGAAAATTCTCAAAGAGATAAAATGCATTAATATGCTGGAACTAAAATTCCAGAAAATGAGAATCAGATTGACTTCAGACATGTCTCATTATCCACGGTGCATATAAAAATAGAGAAACTTCTTCAAAGGGCTGAGGAAAAACAACTTTGAACCAGAATTGCAAGTGCAACCAAATTATCATCTGAAAGAAAAGTTGTAATAAAGATCGTCTTGGACAAAGGCTCTAAATTAATCACCACTGATCCTCTATTTAAAACACACACACACACAGTTAAATCTTTAATAGTTTGACCATAAAAATGAATTTATAATAACTTGGAACTAAATTTCCAGATGACAGAAATATGGGAGGGAAGGCAGGAAGAAAGAACTAAAAAATCTTTCTCATTTGAATGGAGAAATAGATACTGATGATATTTATTTGTCTAAAAAATATTCAGTTAAAGGGTGCTCTCTAAGGGTAACGTACAGGATAGAACTAAAATAGACATTCGTGTCACATGATCTCCCAGTCCTATGACAAATCTAAAAAAGTGTTCAAAGGTATTTTTTAAATTAATAATGGTATTTACAAGTTTTTGTAGGGAGATGTAATTTTATTTGTCTTGGATAAGTTATCTAGGAATGGAATGACTGAATCATGCAGTAGGTATATGTTTAACTTCTTAAGAAACTGCCAAAATGTTTTCCAAAGTGGCCATAGCACTTAACATCCCCACCAGCAGTGTATGAGAGTTCCAGATCCTCCACATCCTCACCACCACTTAGTACAATCAGTCCTTTTCATTTTAGATGATAGATGACAGATAGATAGGTAGATGATGATGATAGATAGATATAGATAGATGATAGATAGATGATAGATGATAGATAGATAGATAGATGATAAATAGATGATAGATAGATGATAGATAGATAGATAGATAGATAGATAGATAGATAGATAATAGAATATAGTGGCATCTCTTTGTGGTTTTAATTTGCATTTCCCTAATGACTAATGACAGTAGCCATCTTTTCTGGTGCTTATTTATATCTTCTCAGATGAAGTGTCTGTTCCAATCTTTTGCCCATTTTTTAATAGAGTCATTTGTCTTCTTATTATTGGCTAAAATTCCAACAGGAACTCTGTGGTTTGCAGGAAAAGGAACAAAGAAAAGGTAGTAATTAAAATGACGTTGCACTGGCACAAGATTCTATAAATAGATCCAATGTACTGGAGAGAGAGCCCAGAAATGCACTGTGCATATGTGGGAACTTGACATATAATACCAGCATCATTTAAAATTGATCAGGAAGAGGGAAATTATTCCACAAATGATCCTGGGACAATTGGTTATACCAAACTTAGATCCTTATCTCCTATCACATACAAAAATTAAACCACAGATGGACTCTATAGACTTAATCATCACTAAAATTTAAAATTATTAACCTTAATGAAATAATGGCTCTAAGTAATAATTATCAGCTGCTGCTGACATTCCAAGAAAGAAAGACAACCAGACACAAGGCGCTTCCTGATGGAAGTGCACACCACCTAGGAAGTATTCTTGCCAAAAAAACTCAACCCTGAATGTGATCACACCTCTAGATCTAACCGCCCTTGCAGGGATAGGGGAACATGTGTAAAGTCACCACAGGGATGTTGTCAACAAGAGCCAGACTCTGGGGAACCTCACAGGAGAAATAGCCTGGTTGTTTCAACAAATATATTACAAGGGGGCGGCAAAAGGAACAGAGGGGAACCTACCAATTGAAAGAGATTTAAACAACATATCACTGTTGCAAGGTATGGACCTTATTTGAATATCAATTCAAACTAATGGTTACTATACATATACATTCTGCATATGTACTATAAAATGTCATTCGAGCACCTGCCAAGGCACCATGCAGGGAACGACATACAAAGACAAGGAAAGGGGAGATGTAGGCATTCTCTGCTGGGGACACCACCACCTTCCCCGACTTCCACACAGATGGGGTTTGCTGTGAAGGCCAGAAACAGCAACTCCCATCCTGAGGGCAGGGTCCTCTTCTTCTCAACCTGGCCCCGGTCCCCCTCACCCAGGCACACAGTGAAGAAAGGGTAAAAGTGCCCTCTTACTTCTGATGTCCCAGAGCTGAGGGACATACCTGTGACTGCACTTAGTCATCTCAGGACCCCAGTGCCTACCTACTGGGTGGAACAAAGTATGGATGGATGGATGGATGGATGGATGGATGGATGGATGGATGGACAAGCAGATGGACAAATGGATGGATGCCCAACCTACCAACTGTATCCCCTGAATCCCATTAAAACTCAGGCCTCAATCCTAGCCCAATGCTCCCTGAAACAAATTGCAGAGAACTTGAAACATAGTTTATAAGGTTATACAAGGTCTAAGCTGGACAGGTTCTAAAGGATCGTTTGTTCTAACATCTTCATTTTACAAAGCATAAAACTGAAATCTGTAGAGGATTATTTGCCCTTCTTCTTTAGAGGCAAAGTCAGGTCTGGAGCCCAGGTGTCTAAACTCCCAGTACAGTGATTTTTGTATTAAGGGGTTATTCTTTAAAGTAACAACCCTTTTTTCCCTGTATTCTTAACTAGGTCATTCAACCAACTTTGTGGTGACTGTCCTCTTACCCTCCAAGCAGTCCAAAGATTACTGGATTGCCAAGGGATCGGCTTTGCTCTGCCAACTAAATGAGTGAAAAGGTGCCACCTCTGTGCTTAAAAAGAACCAGGCCAGAGATCTTTCCTGATGGGGGAGAAAAGTCTACATAATTTATATGCGAGCAAAACAGGTTTACTTCTGATCTGGCTTAAAGGTAGCAAGTGTGGCTTTCATTTCTTTTATAA
Organism: Balaenoptera ricei; assembly: GCF_028023285.1. Classification (NCBI taxonomy): domain Eukaryota; kingdom Metazoa; phylum Chordata; class Mammalia; order Artiodactyla; family Balaenopteridae; genus Balaenoptera; species Balaenoptera ricei. The sequence goes on along the minus strand of NC_082651.1, from coordinate 16,506,723 downwards.
CCTAAAATAAAGTGTTTTGAGTTTCTCTTTCTGGTGGTAATTCAAGCTCTGATGTGAAAGCAGTGGGTTCAGCGCTCACCTCTTAAGCCTGCTCCCCTCCCCCATGCAAGAGGCAGCTTCCCATCAGTAAGGGGGGGGTGCGGGGACGGTGGGGGGGGCCGAGTCAGACCTCAGCACTTCCTCATCCACATGGGCTTCCTTCCTCTTCACGCTAATGTGAAAGGCCCACTGTACACGTCAGTCTCATGGCCCTAGGTTCTTCCGTTTCTAGACCAGATTAAGGCTCAGGGCCCAACACATGAGATCTGGGCCCGTGGTGCCATTCCGCCATGCTGTGGGGCTGGATTACAATCCTTAGAAGAGCCTGCGATCTTTCACGATAGTGCAGGTCGCTCCCGCTCAAGTGCAGAGGAATTTTCCGCTTTGGGGTAAAACTGTGTGAAAACTGGCCAAGCCGCCCTCCAGGTGCATTGGCACCCCTGCCACCTCAAAAGCAGTGCTGAGATGGAGCAGCCACTGTGGTCTGCAAACCATTTTGCGTCAGCCCTGCCAACCAGGTCTGTTGCTTCCTGGGCCCGGATATGAGCCAAGAAATTGGGTACCACCCAGCTAGGATGTGGGCCTCTGGAGAAAGCCACGCCCCCTGCTTACAGGAAGAACAGGGTCAGTCGCAGCAATCCTTCCCTCCCATTTTACCTTCCCGCCCCCCACCTTCACCCCCATACCTACCAAAACTAAGAATAGACTCAAGTCACTGAGAAGCAGGGAGCACCACTTCTATTAGGAATCAGAGGGAAGAGGTGCCTCCTAAGTCATGGGAGTGGCTGCAGCAGCAGAAGTCAGAGGGTTGACATTAGGCACCGCAGCAGCTGTAATCCAAGGTCAGAAAGCTGCAGGAAACTGTGCCAACCTCATGAGGAGCCTGGCCACTGCACAAACTTGTGTCTGCTGGAGCCTGCACACAACTGCCACTACTACCAAAGAAACAGGTCTTCTGCCCCTTTCACCTTCCAAATCTCACTAAGTGTATCTCATTAGAAGACTCTCGATCAGAGCAGCAAGGGAATCTCGGAAAGTTTAGCCCTCCTGCCCCTGAAATACAGGGGGCACAGAATGGAGCAAAGGTGGTGAATATGGCTCCTGAGTGCCATCACATCACTCAGTGGGACCCAAAGATCTTCTTGGCCCTGGAAATGACCAAGAATGAACCCACAAGAAAGTCTCTGGAAAAAGGAAGGGAAGGCCACAGAGCTGCAAGCCCAGGCAATCAAGGTACCTGAAACCAGATACTTCTTATTGGTCCCATCCAAGTCCTGGGCAGACCCTCTGGGTTTTTGTGAGCTGCTCAGAGGCCCAGGAGAACCAAAAGGAAACTCTGCCACAGGCGGGAGACCCTGGTCTGTAACCATGGTGGGAGCAGGGGGAGGGGGAGGGGGGCGGGTATCAGCTGGGCAGGGCTGAAAGTTCCCATTTCAGACTCAACTAGGGAAATTCTATTTTTAATCATTTTATATACAGATTCTTCATAAGACTTTATTTGGAAAACACAAAGACATATAAATAGTAAGTAACACACAGGACAGGGACGGGGGGAGAGGTTGAAAACCACTTTCTTGCACAACACTTCTGACAAAGCCTACCTATCCACCAGTCTTCAGCATGTGGATGAGACACCCTCACACGCTGTACATAGTGAAAGCACTTGTCAGAGTGCAGGACCCACACTAGTCACCAGACCTGGAATAGAGAGGAGCAGAACAGAAGTTCCACAGCCTACTGACTCTGTTGCATCCAGAACCAGGAGAGGACGGGGAGAAGAGCAGCAGGAAGGAGGAAAGGGGCAGGGTCCACGGTTGCAGGCAGGCCCAGGAGCGGGGCCAGGAGTGCAGCAGGGATAGTATTCAGAGCATGTGAGCAAAAAGAGCTGTTTGCTTGGTATACACATTGTGGCAAAAAATCTACACAAAAGAAGTATTTAACAATTTTCTTACAATTAATTATTTTCATACAGCTCATTATGTTACAAAACTATACACCTCCCCCAAGCATTGCTGGATAACCCAAAGTCATTCCTTGGAAAAAGAAGAATCAACGCTGGCTTTTTTATTTTGAGTCTCTTCTCCTGGGTTGGGCCTATCAGGGCCAGAGCAGAGTGTGGAGTACAAAATGGCTGTCCTTCAAGTCCGAGGCGTCAGGTCTTGGCTTGGCTCCTCTGGTCATTACAGGAGGGTTGTCTCTGTTTGGAAAGCCAGCACCAGCACCCATAACATAGGTGTCCAGACAAACAGGCAGGCACTGCTGACCACCATCTGGCTGTGGGGAGACTGCCCAGGGCGAGGGAGGCGCAGCTCGGCGGAAATGCGCCTGGCCAGAAAGGGGACCTGGAGCTGTGGGATCCCAGCACTTGGAGGCAAAGAGAAGGACACAGTCTCAGGGCACAGCAAGAGCCACTGGATACTCCGAGGCCCCCAAAGGTCTGCACAGCTTCTTTTCACCTCTCTCTTCCAAAGACAGGAATGGATCTTAGTATGTTAATAGATTTCCTATGTCTTGGCCCTCGTTACTACTGCTACAACAAAACCAAATGATACAGGCACTAAGACTAGCACACTGAACAACTCTCCCCCAGCTATTTGCTTCTTGGTTCAAGGATTATTAAAACTAGTTTGCTCAGACTTGCTAATTGTCAGCCTCCGGGCAATGTCAAGCAGGGACCCTCCTCCCTGACCACACGGAGAGGCACCGCCAAGCCAGGAGGATTCCTCTCCGGGTCTCTGGCTCTCTCCCATCCCCAGCTTGGGTCTCATGTGAACACCATGCAGCCTTCCCAGGTCAAGACAGAACAATCTCAGGCTCACCTGGTCCTTTCAGCTCAGCTCTGATGTAAAGTGCCCAATCCCTGCATGGCCACCTTGAAAGGAAATGGCCCAGACTGAGAAGGTACTAAACAGGTCAGTGTATTCCTCCATCAATGAAGGATGGTTGAGGAGCCTCCCCGTGTCAGGCACCATGGGGCACATGGACACCAACAGGATCTGTCCCTGCTCTCCAGGTCACATCTGGCTGCCAGCTTCTGTCCATTTAAAAATGCAAACCCCACAGCACAAGGAATGCCCGCCTCAAACCTTTCAGTGGCACCCTACTTCTCTCAGGCATCAGATTCTCACAGTCATTCCATCCAATTTACCTTCTAGACCTACCTCACCCCTCTTCCCACTGATCTCCCAGGCTCCAGCCAGAATTACTTCATCTTGGTTCCTTTAACAGGATCACTCTCTCCACATCAGGCTTTTTCACTGTTCCCCTTGCGGGGAACTCCCTCCCCTCGCTGTTCAGTTGTTTACACATTCAATCAACATTTATTATTAAGCACCTATGCAGGTATCAGATGCCTGCATCTCCTGATCCAGACTCAGAAGCTCTGTTCAGGCTTCTACTCAGCAGCAACCAAAAGGTCGCTTCCTCCAGGAGGCCCTTCCTGACACCCACCACCCTAAGTTAGGTAGTAATGTCCAACACACAAACACACACACGCACATCCCCGCAGCCCCCTACACTCCCCTTGTGAATAATCAACTCAAAATCCAGCTTCCTCCCCAGACTGTGAGCTCCATGAAGGCAGGGCCAATGTCGGTCTGGTTCACCCCCAAAGCCACAGCACCAACACAACAGCGGGCACATAGGAAGAACTCAAAAAGTTTGGTATAAATTGAACTGTATCCTGGATCCCAGGCCTCTCTGGTGTAGTTCTTCCAGCAGAAACCAGGCTGGGTCCCCATCTTTGGCTCCTCTACCCACCTCTGATCCACCCACTGGGCATCTCTGCGAGTGCACATTCTGTGGTCGCCATGCTCCCTGCAAAACGTAGGGGCTGAACAAGCCCATTCCTACAGAGGTGCTTCCAGCTCTGGAAAGCTATGAGCTTCTCCCTGATCTGCGGTGGAGAAAGGGCTGGAAAATCAAGTTCTTCTCAACCTTTTATTCCAGCCTCATGCTACTTTTAACAGACCCACCCATGCCTCCCGCCCCATCTGTTCTTTAACAAAGATAAATATGGGGTCCTGACCCCGGCCGTGGCTTGAAGCAATTACTTTTAATCTGGATTCACCTCCACCAGAGTGGACAGAAGACCGCTGTCCAGGACATGAGGAACGGGGAAGGCTGCACCGTGATGGTGGGGACACTAACCCCCTACCACAGCCTTGAACTTCCGCCCCTGAAGCAGTGTGACCCGCATTCCTGGGCTGCTGCCCACCCGCACTTCCGGGGTGAGGACTTACCGCTGACCAGGCGATGGGCTCACGGCTGGCCCAGCCCGGCCCAGCCACCTCACCTCTCCTCCAGTCGGACCCACAGGTCGCTGAACTGCCGGAGCCGCTGCCTCCGCTGCGGCCGCCTCTGCTTCTTCTGGAACTTTTGTCGTGCCTCGCCCGGCAGGTCAGCACTTCTGTTTAGAGACACGTGGAGCCGCAACAGTGGGGCCCCGGCAGACCCAGCTTCCGGTACCTGAGCTTCCGGGGCGGGCGCTTCCGGAGCCAAGACGGCAGAGGAGGCGGGCTGTGACAACGGGTTTCCGGTCTCTTCTCTGTAAGCAGGGGAGGAAGGAAGAGGGATGGAAGGAAGGTCCCCCAGCATGATGCCCTCCCCCGCCTTTAAGGCTCAGGACCTCACAAAAGGCAGATAATGTGAAGGTTCAAGCCGGCTGGGGAGGCAGGGGTCTCGAAGCCACCTCGAAAAGTGATCACTTTGACGCCTTTGTTTCTCCCTCACATACCCTCATTGTACTCCCTCCAAATCCCCTAGCCCTGGGGAAGAAATAAAAGATTCTTTCTTAACTGCTTATAATTACTGCACTTGCCTGACAACGGGTCACCGCTGCCTAGAAAGTCACCGAAGATTACGGCGTTTTAAGAGGAGTGAAAAATGTTTAAATGCTATTTACTTAGAACAGTTGAAGTGGCCCTTAACCCTGTTCCTCCCTCCTGTATCCCTATAAGGGCTCTGCTCAGAAAGAGGCTCTTCAACAGCCACAGCAGCCTGCCCAGATTCAAGTTCCCGATGCTCAGAATCATCCCTCAAGGACTGTCACATGGCTGCCGAGAAGGGGAATAAGGAAGGAGGTATCTCCACAGCCAGTGCCCTCGTTATGTCCTCACCCACCCCTTCCCTATGGGCATCTCCCTGGTTCTGGGCCCTTAGTCCCTCGCCCCTTCTTCTCCCTGAACAGGAGCTCCTTTAGAGATCTCATGCTCCCTCATGACCTCACCCAGGAGCACCGTAGAGCAGCGCACCACTGAAAACTCGTAGACGCTACCGTCACAGAACACAGGACAGCTGCTGCAGTCACACACATCAAACTCCCCAGGATCGTGGGAGAGGGTGAATCCAGGCCTGTGCACTGGATCTCACAGACTCTGATAGAATTAGGGGTAGGGGCGCTGAATGGATCTCTGGCAGAGGAAACTACATGAACAAAGAGGAAGGGGCTGGAAAGCTAAAACTGGGAGAAGAAAGGGCAGAAAGAAAAGGGCTGTGCAGGAGAGGAGTCCGAACTGTATCCTGACTCTGACAAGCTGTGTCACCTTCAGTTTCTTCATCAGTAAAGGAGAAGAAACCCCCCACCCCACAGGCTGGTTTTGAGGGTTAATTGAGAGTCGGTGTGAACCCAGTAACCGCCTGACAATTGATCAATAAACGTTCCTTCCTCCCCAGGGAAGTGTGAGCAGCCCAGTAAATGACAGGACTGGTTCTCAGCCTTCATTGTGTGTCAGAATCTCATGGAGAACGTAGTGGTAAGACAGGAATAAAGACACAGACCTACTAGAGAATGGACTTGAGGATACAGGGAGGGGAAGGGTAAGTTGGGACAAAGTGAGAGAGTGGCATGGACATATATACACTACCAAACGTAAAATAGATAGCTAGTGGGAAGCAGCCGCATAGCACAGGGACATCAGCTCCGTGGTTTGTGACCACCTGAGGGGTGGGATAGGGAGGGTGGGAGGGAGGGAGACGCAAGAGGGAAGAGATATGGGAACATATGTATATGTATAACTGATTCACTTTGTTATAAAGCAGAAACTAACACACCATTGTAAACCAATTATACTCCAATAAAGATGTTAAAAAAATTTTTTTTAAATACATAAAAAATCTCCTGGAGAGATTTTTTAAATATTGACTCCTGACCTCTCTTCCCCCAGGGGCAGGTGTCAGGGTTAGAGGCAGATTTAAGGAGTCTGAGAACAGCCAGCAACACACACACACACACACCCATATACACTCCCAAGCAGGGCCCTCTCTGGCAACCCCAAAGATAGTGTGATAAACCCCAGCCGTGCCAGTCAGCCTGGGGCCAGGGGCTGAGAAGTGATCAGAGGGCCCAGCCCACCCTGCTTTCCAAGTGCACACAGTCCAGTGGGTGAGGAAAGATCCACAGACCCTCTCCCCCAAACAAGCAGAGAATCCCTAAGGGCTGGGCTCTCCCCGCAGAGCTGAAGGAGAACGGGAGGGAGAGATGGATGGAGATCTGCAGCAGGACTTTCTCAGTCAGGGGAGGAGTGGAGGGAGACTGCAGACAGTGGAAAGGAAGAGCATTAGCAAAGGTGGAGAGGCAGCAGCGAGGACAAAAGGTTTTCCGATATCAGAGGCAGATCCGTGCTGGGAAAAGGTGGGGTCTGGGTGCCGAGGCATCAGCATGAAGAAACTGGACTTTGGAAGAGAGCAATAAGAAACCCTGAAGGTTTCTGAGTCAGGGACACTTGCAAGATTAGTCCCACAGAAAGGTGGAGAAGGGACCAGAGGGTGATGACCTTAGGAACAAAGGGGGCAAATCTGAGAGAGATTTTAATGGAAGAAGCTAGAGGCCTGGTGAAGGTGGAAAATGAGAAGAAGTCTTAGGTGAGGGCTTTTGTAAACTAGAAAGTACTGTGTGAAGAACTGCTGTTACTGATAAACGGAGTGCAAGATACGGAGAGAGGTGGTGGGATGAGATAAGCCCAGGATGTAGTCAAGTTTTCCAGAGAATCATGGCTCATTGGGATGGAAAGCGGGCTCCCAAGGAGGAACCTCTGGAGTGACGGGATAGAGGAGGACCTGGCCTGAGACAACATGAGGTGAAGGTGGGTCTTCCGAGTAGAAAGAGGGCACCTGGAGAAGGAAGCCATCGGGCAGGCACCACAGCTGGACCCCCCTCTCCATCCCCTCAGCAGAGGGCAGGCATTTTCCTCCTGGAGTCCTCGCACCACAGCTGAGGGCTCTGCCAGGAGGGGGCGCTGGTGACCACGATCTGGAGGGAGTGGGAGAGGAATGGAAGGTGTGCTAAACTGTGTTCCCTCAAAATTCACATGCTGAAGCTCTAACCCCCAGCGCCTCAGAATGTGGCTGTATTTGGAGACAAGACTTTTAAAGAGGTGATTAAGTTAAAATGAGGCCTTTAGGTTGGGCCCTAATCCAGTCTGACTGGTGTCCTTAGAAGAGGAAGTGTGGACACACAGAGACACCAGAGTTGTGCGCACATCAAGGAGAGGCCACGTGGGGACAGTGAAAAGGCGGCCACCTGCAAGCCAAAGAGAGAGGCCTCAGGAGCAACCAAACCTGCCGACACCTTGATCTTGGCGTCTAGCCTCCAGAACCATGAGAAAATAAATTTCTATTGTTGAAGCCACCCAGTCTGCGGTATTTTGTTAGGGCGGCCCAAGCAGACTGGTACAGAGTGGGTAGGAAGGGCCACCTTGTGCCCACTAGGACTGGACATGGGGCAGAGACTAGCAGGGAGGCCAGCGTGGGGCAGCAGCATTGCTGAGGGTGGGAGATCCTGGCCTCCTCAATTCTTTACGGAAGGGGCCACAGGGCAGGAGGGTGACTGCATAAAAATGAGAAGTAAACAGACCTGGGGGTAGGAAACAGCTCAGAGAAAGAGAAGGGGCTTTGCTTCTGCCCAGAGATGGGTCTGACAGGCACTCCCAGCATCTCCAGCCCCCCTGACCTTACATTATGACTGATTCCACCACCTGCCTCCCTAAAACTTCCCAAGGGCCCAGGTCAAAGGCACTGAGCGTCAAGCCAAATCACCCCTCCTGGGCCCCAGGACCAAGGAGCACCCTCCCCTTACCTTCCTTTCTGCCCCAAGCACTGCTGAGGAAAGGCCAGTGTGGCCTCTGCTGCCCAAAGTGCCCGGCCGGCCAACCCAAGTCTGACACAGTCCCAGCCACGAGGGGCCGCCAGCTGAGCTGGGGACCGAGTGGCCGCTTGGTGTCCGTGCTGGGGCCCCTGGAGCCGCTCAGGACACAGCCCACCCTGGCGCCCAAGCAGCCCTGTGCGGCTCTCGGCTCCCCTAACTGCTCCCCGACCGGGATAGAAGCACAGGAAGGTTACTCGTTGATGGGTCGTCCAGCGGGGGCGTGTTCTACCTCATAGCCTTCGCGCCGCAGAACATCAAGAACTGTGTTGTTGCCCATGAAATGCCCTGCAGTAAGAAAAATGATCAGAAATGTGGCAGCTCTCGTGACCCCCAGACACACACTCCGGAACCAAGAAATAACCCTGCCAACCCCCTCCCTTCTGACCAGCCCAGTACAGTTCAGAAAGCTTTTCTGCAAGGGGGCCTCTCAACAGCTCTGCCAGGCAGGTAGGGCAGGATAAGCAGCGTTTCAGAGATCAGGGCTCGGGATCAGAACCACGCGGTGAGCTGCCCCGAGGCACACAGCTAAGAGGACACCAAGTCCCAACCTTCCACCTCTGGAGCCAGGATTCTCGTTTATGTAAACCAAGCACCTCTGAGACCCCAGGCCCCTTCTGTCCTATGTTTACTTAAAAATGCACAATAAAACCCTCCTTTTAGCAGAAGCCACCATAGCTGGAAACCTCAACCTGAATTTTATTTCACTTCTTTCTTTTTCAATAAAAAGCAACAAAGATCAACCAGATAAGCTTACAGTGGCTTCGTCAAATAAGTATTTTAAAAGGGTAGATCCTGGGATTCATCTTCTCTCGTTTCAGGTTTTGATGCTCAGAATTGACATGATCCTCTAGGGTCGCAATGCCCCTCTCTGTGACAGTTGGCACGTTAATGTCCTAAATGGCTAATTAAATTGCAGCGCTCCATTCTCTGATCCAGCAGAACCTTAGATGTATCGTTATTATCTCCACTTGAAAATGGAAAACAGGTAAAGTAGGCTCAGGACTTCACACACAGAAGAAACAGCAGAGCAGAATCTAAACCCAGGCAGCTTGGCCCCAGGGTCTATGCAATTTTGACAACCGAATACTCAAGACGCAGAGACCAGGAAAGCAAATTAAGGTCCATCCAAACTCTCCCTGCGAAGAAGCAGAGGGAACTTAGAGCAGCCTCTGGGAGCCTGGGGAGCCCGAGGGTGGTGTTTGGGGCAGAAGGTACTGGGCTCTACTGCATTCTTGGGTCCCACCATAGAGTTTAGGACGCCAAGACTGATGAAGGGCAACTGACTCAGATGAAAAGGATGTTGGCAAGGCCCAGATTAGCCCCGGTGCAGAAGTGCAGCAAACTCATGTATAGAGTATGCCTGGACTCGGGGCGGGGGGAAGGAGACGGAGCTTGCAGAGTGCTGCTGCGAGGGCTTCCATTCTCCCAGCCATTACCAAGTCCATGTGACAGGGAGTAATCACAATAATAAAGATAGTGAACATTTCCTGAGCATTACGAGGTGCAGGGCACTGTTCTCAGTGCCTTACACATCATTCAGCCTCCCCCCAACAACAACCCGATAAGGTAGGTGTGTTATTACCCCCATTTTACAGATGAGGAAGAGGCACAGGTGGTGCCCAGGTGGTCTGGCTCCAGCGTCCATGCTCTCAACCAATTAGGAATGAAAACAATATTTGTGGAGCGAATGAACAGCCCCTATTAGCAATCTTTATCATTAAGGACCAAGCTATTCCGTGTGACTTCAATTTCCTTCTACTCCAAAGGTGAGCTCCATTTCTCATCTTTAAATTTCATCTGCAGATCCCGTCGCTGTTGCAGTTTAAACCTCTGGAGCTTTCAGTCTGGGGTGATCCTCACTTTACAATCAAAAGTGTGCTAACCACACAGCACTTTAAATTTCTCACTGCCAAGGCTAAGAGTTTGGGAGCAATTTCTGAATTTCTGTGGTTCCCTCTGGTCAACTCAGCCTTCAGAAGGCACCAGAAGAAATAGACTCATGAGGTGGAGAAAGCAGCCCCACGAAGACAACTGCACCCTGGTGGCTATCCAGGACACTCCTCATACCCAGAGTGCCCAGGGGCTGTGAGGTCTCTACCCAGAGCTGCAGCCGTATGAAGAACCATGACTGAGAATCAAGCAAGCCCAGGTGTCCCAGTGTCACCTGTGCCATGTGTCCAGCACAGTCCCCGTCTGGAGGGATGGCCCTCCAAACTGCCCAGGTCCAACCCACCTGGCAGGCCGACGTCCTCTCAAAGCCTCTCCTTGCCCCTGCTCCCAGTGCCCCATCATCCCAACAGCGGATGGCAGGGAAGCTCTTAAAACATCAGCTGAGTCCAGCAGGAGTGGCAGGCAGAAGCCCACACTCAGGGGCGGGCAGCCTTGTGTGCCCAGCTCTCGCCTGTTCCATTTCGCAGACCTGCCAGAGCCGCTGGAACAAAGCCACAGGCTCTGAGTCCTAACAGAGGACCGCCATCACCCCACGAGGGGACGAGCCACAGGGGCCTCTGGGGCCTGACCCCTGTCAGGGTGCCTGCAGGGTGAGGGCTGACAGCTGAAAGCCATTCATTGACACAGGCGAGACATGGGCACGGCGCCACACAGCACGGTCCACAATCCAACTACGGAACACGGGACTCAAGGCAGAGGAAACCCACACCCTGACCCACTCAGGGCTACCAAGGCAGACACTGCAATTTGTTTCATGATAGAATTTTTCAACAAACAGGATACAGGAACCTGACCCCTTATTTTTTTCTACAACAGCTTTATTGGAATCTCATTCACATAACATAAAATTCTTTCTTTTCAAGTGTACGATTCAGTGATTTTGGGAACATTCACAAAGTGGTGCAACCCTCTCCATTAATTTTAAAACATTTTCGGGAGCTGAGATTTTGATAGGGCTTGCGCTGAATGTGTAGCTCAATTTGGGGAATATTGTCATCTTAACATTATTTATTATGTCTTCCAATCCACAAACATGAAATGTCTTTCTATTTACTTAGGTCTTCTTTAATTCCTTTCCATGATGTTTTTAGTTTTTATTTTGCATCTTGCTTGTCCCTAAATTGAGTCCTTAGTGTTTTTATGCTGTTGTAAATGGAACTGGTTTCTTTTGTTTTAACTTATTTTTTTTATTGAAGTATAGTTGATTCACAATGTTGTGTTAGTTTCAGGTGTACAGCAAAGTGATTCAGTTTTATATATATGTATATATAAATGTGTATGTATGTGTAAATATATGTACGTATATATTCTTTTCTGATTCTTTTCTATTATAGGTTATTACAAGACATTGAATATAGTGGAACTGGTTTCTTAGTTGCATTTCTGCATTATTCACTGCTAAGGTATAGAAATACAACTGGTTTTTGTATATTGACCTTGTATCCTGAACTCAGTTATTAGTCCTAATAGGTGTTTCTTGTGGATTACTTAGGATTTTCTATCCACAAGACGATGAAAAAAGATATGGTTTACTTCCTCCTTTCCAATGTGAATGCCTTTTATTTCTTTTCCTTGTCTAATTATCCTGGCTAGAACCTTTAGCACAATGTCAAAGAGAAGTGGTGAGAGCAGACATCCGTGTCTTGTACCTCATCTTAGGAGGAAAGCATTCAGTCTTTCATCATTAAATATGATGTCAACTATGGGTTTTTCATAGCAACTTTTTTAACAGGTTGTTAAAGTCCCCTTCCATTCCTAGTCTGATGAGTGTTTTTATCATGAAAGAGTTCCATTTTGTCAAATGCTTTTCTGCATCCATTGAGATGATCGTGTGATTCTTGTCTTTTATTCCATTAATATGGGATATTACATTAGTTGAGTTTCAGATGTTGTGGTAAGCTAAATAACGGTTCCCCAAAATATATCCAGATCCCAATCCTTAAAACCTGTGAATGCTATCGTATATGGCAAAGAAGGGGGGTAGGTGTTTTGCAGATGTAAGTAAGCTAAGGATCGTGAGATCAGGAGATTACACTGGATCACTCACTGCTATTCCGGAAGTGCTTCTCTCCAATCCCCGCATTTTATTGGTAAGAAAAAAAAATTAAGTGGGGTGACTTGTTCAAGTTTATGAAGCTAGTGGAAGAATTGAAAGAAACCTAGACCAGCAAATACACACTTCTGCACACTACCCAGCCTCCAGCATTTCTGTCCTTAATTCTGGAGGCTGCAAAGGTATGTTAAAATCCCTCAAGAAGATAAGAGAATTTATTTCAAAAATCCCACAAAAGGAAATAATTTTCCCAGTGTATTTCCATGTATACTACTCATCGTTAATAATAGCTGATGTATCAGCCCCCAACCTTATACTTAGGAGGCTCACAGTCAGGTAGGAGAGAAAAAACAGACAAATTTTAAGGGAAGTTAAAAAACAGAAAGGTGCCAGGAAGAAGTTGGGATTAAGTGCTGAGTTCAGAAGAGGGAGAAATGCCTTCCTGCCTGGGGAGTGTATCAGGAGCCCCCCCGTGGAGGGAGAGCTAGTGTCACAGGCACCAGCAAAGTTTCAGCCACGATGGATACTCTGACATCATCAAAAAGTCAAAGACGGTGTCACCCCTCTCACCGCATAGCAGGGCCCACCTCGACACCCCCTCCTCGGGAGAAGCAGTAGAGCCCTGGGTCTAATCAGAGGTAGCCTGCAACTCACCGGCTCCAAAGGCAAAGAAAAAGCCTTTGTCAGGGAACTCCTCCAAAAGGGCCTTCACCCACTTCCCCATTCTCTCGTTCTGCTTGTAGATAAGCTCCCGGCGGAAGTAGCTGTCGATCTCCTGAGCAGTGACGCGCTCCTGAAGTGGTAGCGTGGCATTAATAAAATTGGGAACCTCCGCCAAAATAAAGAGAAAAAAAAATAAGGGCAACAGAGTTATGAACAAAGCTGCTTAATTTGAGCATCAAATCACCCAGCCCAGAGAGTCAAGACACTGTCAAGAAAAAGGTAAAAAGTGACACACCATTCTGGGAGCCTCCTGCCGGCTATTTTTCCAGACAGTAATATCATTCTCTGTAACCCAAGTGAAAAAATATTAAATGAAGTGCCCTGAAAGAACTCTTAGCATATGTCAAACAGTATTTCTGTTCCATTTAAATGATTCTATTTGGGGAATTCCCTGGCGGTCCAGTGGTTAGGACTCCTGGCTTCCACTGCAGGGGGCACAGGTTCGAACCCTGGTTGGGGAACTAAGATCCTGAAAGCCACACGGGCAGCCAAAAAAAAGAAAAAGAAAAAAAAGATTCTGTTTGATGCTACGTGTTTCTATAAGGAAACCATTTCTGTGCATAACACGTCACAGTTGTGTTTTTTTTTTAATTGAAGTATAGTTGATTTACAATATTGTGTTAGTTTCAGGTGTACAGCAAAGTGATTCAGCTATACATACAGTTTTTTCCAATTCTTTTCCAATATAGGTTATTACAAGATCTTGAATACAGTTCCTTGTGCTATACAGTAAATCATTGTTGTTTCTCTAATTATGTTTAGTAGTTTGTATCTGTTAATCCCAAACTCCTAATTTATCCCTCCCTTCCCTCTTTTTTTTTTTTTTAGAAATTCACGTTCTTTTATTTATTTATTTATTTATTTATGACTGTGTTGAGTCTTCGTTTCTGTGCGAGGGCTTTCTCTAGTTGCGGCAAGCGGGGACCACTCTTCATCGCGGTGCGCGGGCCACTCACCATCGCGGCCTCTCTTGTTGCGGAGCACAGGCTCCAGACGCGCAGGGTCAGTAATTGTGGCTCACGGGCCCAGTTGCTCCGTGGCATGTGGGATCTTCCCAGACCAGGGCTCGAACCCGTGTCCCCTGCATCAGCAGGCAGATTCTCAACCACTGCGCCACCAGGGAAGCCCCCTCCCTTCCCTCTTTTCCCTTTGGTAAGCATAAGTTTGTTTTCTATGTCTCTGAGTCTGTTTCTGTTTTGTAAATAAGTTCATTGGTATTATTTTTTTTAGATTTCACATATAAATGATATCATACATTCATCCTTCTCTGTCTGGCTTACTTCACTTAGTATGATAATCTCTAGGTCCAGCCATGTTGCTGCAAATGGCATTATTTCATTCTTTTTTATGGCCAAGTAATATTCCACTGTGTGTGTATATATATATATATATATATATATATATATATATATATATATATACCACATCTTCTTTATCCATTCATCTGTCAGTGGACACTTGGGATACTTCCACAGCACATCCATAGTTTTAACTTGTTTGATTCACACATGATTTTTTCATAAAAATAATTTTACACAATTACATACTTTAGAATCAACCATTATGATTCAATTACCAAATACATCGAACTTCTATAGACATTCAACTGTTTTATAAATTCCTTATCTTTACATCTTCATTATTTCTCCAATTCCCATTTCTCCCTCTCGCTCTCTCCACTGTTCTTTGCCCTACTGGTGAATATTTCACCTGATTCCAGTGCACATCTTAGCCAGTTTCAGTATTTTGGCTAACAGCAGGGTGCTAATGCACCAAAACTGTGACAATCAGGGGTGGTTTTTGCAACACAGTAGCTGTAGGCGAGGCTGACACGTTGCATTGGTTCTCTCCCCAGTCCCAAACCTCGGCCTCCCCCCACCGCCCCCTCTCCTGCTCCCTGGCATTTAACAAGGTTAACCATTACCCTAGTCAAATACAGAGTAGGATATGTACCCGCCTCCTTCTCCTACTTCCAGTACCCTCCAAAAGACCTTTTGAAAATCTTCACACTCTGTAATGTAGACATCTATTTCCATTTTCTGGATAACCAGCTCTCCTTCTGTTATTTCCTTGAAATGATATTCTTTCATTTTCAAGTCAAGAGCCTTCACCTTCTCCTTTGTCATCTTTTTTTTTGATCATGTCATTTATGTAAGATCCTTCCCTCCGTTTCCCAAAATCTCTTCTCTTCCGCGCACAGCAGTGCCTTTCCACCAGCAGCCTCTCCACGCAGGCAGCCCCAAACGTGCAAGGTGACCTCCCCCTGCCGTCCTGCTCCGCCTTCTAAATGCCAGACATGCCCTACGACCTGCACCACTCGGCCACGCACCTGGCCCTCATCCCACAACGGCAGGCACATTCCCCATACCCCCCACCACCCTCAGGGGCCCCGTGAACAGGACAGGTGTGGAGGAGCCACAGGAGAGGAACGCATAAGACAGCTGTCCCCAAACAGCTCTGTCAGCCGTGCCATCTGCCCATATAACTAACTCCCAAGCACCTCCCAACCCATGTTAACTTTTATCTGCCGCGTCAAATTTTAATTTCCCAACTGACCTTCACCCTTCTCCCCACTTCCCCCACCCAGGGTGTACGTAAGAATGATCACCACCATAAACTCTGCTATGCCGTTTTTAGTGTATTTCTTCTTTTCCACTTCCTCTTGCTTGCTCTGCCTTGGTTTTACTTCCTCCCTCTCTAGACTTTCTGGAAAGTTCCTTTTATCTTTTGATATTTGCAGGGTGAGTCCCTCTCCCTGGGACATTCCTTTTTCACCTCTTATACTCACTCACATGTCCTATGACAGGGTCCCCGGATCTACCAGACCTGGACAGCATCCCTCACACCCACCAGCTCCCTCCTCTCTCTTTGCCAGTGTCCTGAAGGTGGGCAAGACAACACGCTCCCCCATCTCAGAAGCTCAGCTGGACTCGCCACTTCCACGTGATCTTAGTGGGGAAGGGAAGGAAGCCAGGGTTTGTCCCACGGGAAGCTTGTTGATCGAAGCATAACAAATATCCATCCTACCTCCCTCCTGTAGGGAGGCTGCCATCCTCTGAGCCCTGGCCGGCCACTTTCTTCCCCTAGGTGGCCCCCAGGTAAGGCCTGTCCTGTGTCTACACCGACTGCACCAGTTCGGCCACACTCACTGCAGTACTGCAGGATGGAATCCATGTCCGGAAATGCTGGCAGCCTCCCCAGCTTCTTATGTGCCCCCTCGTAAGAATACCATGAACACTTCCCATTGCATCGTGCTCACATGTTTCTGGAAGTCACCGGAAGCTGCAGCCAAAGCTCTGCTCCATCATTTCTCAAAAGTTACCTAAGTCAGCAAGGAGGCTTTCAGACTCAGACCCCTTCTCCTCTCTGAAGGCTGGTTCATGCTGCCTGCTGCCTAAGCCATGGGGCCTGCCGCCAAGTCCCTTGAAGCTTCATCCTTTGACTTCATCTGGGAATTAACTCTCATCAATGCCCCTCTCAGTTCTTTTTTTGTTTTTTTTAATGAATTTATTTATTTATTTATTTATGGCTGCATTGGGTCTTCGTTGCTGCACGCAGGCTTTCTCTAGTTGCAGCAAGCAGGGGCTACTCTTCGTTGCGGTGCACGAGCTTCTCATTGTGGTGGCTTCTCTTGTTGTGGAACACGGGCTCTAGGCGCGAGGGCTTCAGTAGCGTGGCGTGTGGGCTCAGTAGTTGTGGCTCATGGGCTTAGTTGCTCCACAGCATGTGGGATCTCCCCGGACCAGGGCTCGAACCTGTGTCCCCTCCATTGGCAGGAGGATTCTTAACCACTGAGCCACCAGGGAAGTCCCCCTCTCAGTTCTTAAGTTTCTTAAAGAATGCTTTTGTTAGCTGCAGCATCCCACTCCACACCTACATCTGCCCAATTGTATTTTTAGAGCCCTTCATGACCTCGATCCTCTGTACACAGGATGTCCTAGTGTCGGCAGGTAACGTCCTTATTCTTGCACTTAAATGCACCCTGAGCTGAGCAGGGGATAAGGGCTCTCACCTGGGAGCTGTCATGGCTGAAGATGATGGAGCTGAGGTCCCCGCAGTTATAGTGTTTGATGAGGTCCTCTGTTGTGTAGGGGATCTGAAGGCTGCCCGCTCGCAGGCTCTCCTGCTGCAGGAGGGTCTGGTTTAAGGCAAAGATGACCTGAGTGGAGAAAATATAGGTCTCTTTTAAGTCCACTGACACAGCAATCATTAGCTGCCGTCTTATTTCTTTTGTCCATGGTTGGCAATAGCCTCACCTGTGTTCGTTATATAAGGACATGGACCTGCTGCTAAAAAAGGGAATGCAAGTCCCTGGACCGTGACCAAAGAAAAGGAGGACAGTCCTGCCCAAGTCAGCCCCCATCAGATGACACCTGGGGAAGTGCCTTAAGAGGGACACCGACAACCTGGAACTCTCCCATGACAGTGATCAAGAGGTGAGGGTCCCAAAGAGCTGGCTGTGAGGACCTGGGGAGGTGGGGCAGGGAGGGACACACAGACAGACACACGAACCAACAGGTTTCAGTTACATCAAGGACTGGACAGGACTGTACACAGTACACACAGGTCTTTTCCAACCATCAGGGTGGCATTTGCCAGCTAATGGATTCATTAGCTCCATGGAATGTTAATGGAAGTTATTGTGGGAAAAAGAGGGGAAATGAAGGCTACACAAAATCAAACAGATTTTTATCTTTAGGAACTTTGCCAAGTCTTGACACACTAGAGTGTGCTCTGCTTCTCCCCGAGGAGGGGAGAGCGTGCTGGGTTTCCCAAGCTGATTTCAGGCACACATCACAAGAGAAGGGTTAACTGGAACATCTTTGGGGACAATCCAGACTCAAGGAATTTTACAAAGCAGTGAATTCCCCTTGGCACTGGAGAGCTAGGTCAGAGGGGGAAAGGCGGGGATTCTGGCACCCGGTGGGAATTGGGACCAGCCACCCTCTACAAGGCTCCTGACAGCACTGTGGCATTTTCCCTCTCATTCGCTCAAGTATGGACACAGACATATCACCTTTGACAGCTGCCCCAGTAGTCAGTGTATAGGATACTGCCTTTGCTGGAATGTTCCCCTCTCCCTCTGGCTGAAATGCAGACAGGCGGGACCTGTCTGATCATGAGGTCTTCAGCAGGAAATTTTCAATTCTCTGGGGATAACACATTGCAGGTCTCAAGTCATCAAATGACACTATGCAGCCCCAATCCCCTTCTTTCTCCTCCTCATTCTGAGTGGCAAAGAGCATGGGAGTCTTGTCACTTTGCTTCCCACAGGCCACCGCACGTGAGCCTGCCTGCCACACACCCTCCTTCCACACCCCTTCCTCCCTGGGTTACTCTGTCCCTGTCAAGG
This sequence comes from Balaenoptera ricei, assembly GCF_028023285.1. Classification (NCBI taxonomy): domain Eukaryota; kingdom Metazoa; phylum Chordata; class Mammalia; order Artiodactyla; family Balaenopteridae; genus Balaenoptera; species Balaenoptera ricei. Next base: position 16,488,462 of record NC_082651.1, on the reverse strand, counting down.
CACCTTAACCAAATGCGGAGGGGGGCAGCTCCCTCTTTGTAAAATCCCCTCCTCTCCTCTCTTCTCTCCACATCCCCCCCTCCCTGTCAGAGACACCTCCTCCAGCCTCTCCTGGAGGTCAGCTCCCCAAGGATCTGCAGACCAGCTGCTTCTATCTTGGGACAGGACCCTCTGGGCCATGCTGTGTTCCCACCCTCCCCACCCCTCTGCTGGTGATGTGAGTTGACAGAAGCAGACATATCCATGGGCATGTTTGCAAATTTCAGTCTAAGTGAGGAAACTCATGATGAGCCCCTGGGTTCTAAAGCCATACAGTGAGGACCTATCCACACCACTGGTTGTTGCTAAATGGCTTTCAATCAGCTGGAGGAACGAACCTTTGGAGGGGAGGCGCGGGGGCGTTATGGAAGCACCTCTCAGGTTTGCCATGCCCCAGGCTAAGGCTTCACACGTTCTGTCTCAGTATAACTCATCCAAACCAAGATCCCAGGTTCTGATCAGCTCACAAACACCTGCTTATGGCTTTTAGTGTTCTAAAGGCATTCAGGATGAGCCCAGGTTACCTGTTGCTAAGAGACCTTCCTCTAAGAGTTTCCATTGACTCTGTAATGTTTTTTTAAAGTGTTCTTGGTATTTAGAGAAGATTGATCCACTCATTCTAATAGACTCACCAGTCTGCAAATTGGGGAACACTGTATGGGCCACATTATATGTTAAATAAGAACTTTGATTATTCAGTCCCCTCTCAACATATTCAAGGGTCACCTGTTGACAAGAAGCTTACAAAGACTTGCTAGGATGTTTGTCTTTGCTTTTGATGATTAAGCTTTAAATAAGTTTGCATCCTAAAACTAAGCCAGTAACATTATTTTCTGAGTGCTGACTATGTACCCTGCTAAAGAGTTCGCTTCTGTTCTCATTTAATCCTCTCAACATCCTAAAGTAGTAACTATTGTTAAATCTATTTTAAAGAACAAGAAAATGAGGGGGAAAGAAGTTAAATAATTTGCTTATGGTCACATAGCTTAGTAAACCAAAGTGTCCACACAAAGTGTATGAACCCAAACAGTTCAATACCAGAGCCCGAGATCTTCACCACCATGTTGTACACGAGGTACGCTGCTACCAAGTAGCATAACTGACTTTTGTCATATGGTCTAATTTAAATTATTAGGCTTATGCTAAAGACCTAGGAGTCTGAAATTGGGAAGAAGGGAGGGAGGGTTAGAGGAGGGAAAAGAGAGGAAAATGGGGAAGCAGAAAAGGAATCAGAAAGAAAGGCACACTAAAGCTTTTTTTTCACCCAGATAAGAGTAGCACTCACACTATATCTAGAAAACAGAAAATTTTATACAAAAGAAGTTTTAAATTGCCCGTAATTTCAACACTCGAGTTATAACTGCTTTTAACAACATGTGGGTATATTTTGAGTATATTTTCTTTCATTTTATTCTATACCTTTTATACAATTGATTGTATTATACATAATATTTAGTATCCTTAACTGTGTCACCTTGCTGTACAGCAGTAATTAACACAACACTCTAAATCAACTATACTTCAATTAAAAAAAAAATTAGTATCCTGCACTTTTTGTGTGACAGTGTAAGCATCTCCTCACATGACAGAGTTCTTAGCCTCACATTGCATGTGATAGGCCATCACTTAGCTAAACTTTCTATTGTCAAATAGTTAGGTCTTCATTTTTTAAAAAACTATCATGAATAACACCGTCAAGAGTATCCGGGAGCAGAAAGTTTTTTCTATTTTCAAATTATTTCCTTGGTATTGATGCCTAACCAGTCAAAAGATTTTTACTTTTCTTTTTGCTAAAAACCTTTTTACTTCTGCTTTTTTTTTTTTTTTTTAGTAAAAATTTAACTCTCCGTTAAAACACAAATTCAATAAGCATTAAGTGGTAACACAGACAATCTCCCAAAGCCAATTTTATACAGAAGCCCTGCCTCCGGTACAATCTGTACATCCGAGCTGATGCAGCCCCAGCTGCGTGCCAGGGGAACCGCGCTGCTGCGATTGCACACGCCCACGGTTCCCTCTGCCTGGAAGGCTTCTCCTACCCTCATCCCTATGGCAGACACACACGTGTCCTTTGAAATAGCAACAGGAGAATCTCCTCCTCGTGAAGCCTCTGTCATTAACTCCCAGGCACAGTGAGACCATCTCCTCTTTGCCCAGAGCCTCCTGTGACTATTCGATTACACCGCTAATGGCATCGCTCTGTGTAGCCACCCCAAGGGTAGCAATCGTGTCCTCCTCACCTCTGCATCCTTCCCATCTGGCAAACAGGACATGACATACTGTAAGCATTCAATAAATTTTGACTGAACGAATAAGGTTTAGAAATGACTCTGCCAAAAACTGAAGTCTGAGGCAGGATGGACGCTTAATAAAGGAAGCCCAGCAAAATTTTGCCAGCCAAGCCAAATAGGGAGCATCTCCAGAAAAGCCAGACTCACCAAACTTCTCAGAAAAGTAAATGGGGGGTGGAGGCAGGGGAGGAGTATTAGGCCTAATGTGGGGGGGAGTAAATCTTACCCCCAGAGACTCACGTTTTCTTTGAGCTTATCCCTCAGCCAGCTTTGGGAGGTCTGCATTTGGGCTTATTCCTTAAATGCTTGTGCCTACCAAGCCTCCATTCTCTTAAACTCCCATATTCTCCTGGTATAAATCAGGATAGGCTAAGCTCTGTCACAATAACAAATTAAACCTGAAATTTCAATGGCTTAGCAAATGTCTGTAGCTTGCTCACACAAAGTCTGAGTGAGGTAGTGGCCCTTTCATCCATCTAGTCCCTTGGGAATCCAGTTTGGTTTATCTCGTGACACTCTTCTCCCATCGGTTTCCATGGGAGGCAATGGAGTCAATATGGCAGGCGACCTACATTTCCTAAATGCCTCAGCCTGGAATTCCCACAATTCATTGGCTAGAAGTAGTCACATGGCCTTGCCTAATCCTCAAAGGGGCTGGGAAATGTAGTCTTCCCATTTGCCTAGGAAGAAGTAATGTCCTTGAGACATTAAAATGGTTGACGGGGAGTTTAGTGCATTAAGTTAGTCAAGATATCAGACACGTCCCTATTCAGAATTACACAGAGTCCCTGGTGGAAGAAGAACATCAGAACAGTAACCTGGCCAATGGTGCTCATCCTGAAGGTTCCCTGGCAGCCTGTGGTCCTCAAGCAACAGAAGATCTGGGGACAGCAGAGGCTGGGGATGGGGGTGGGGGGAAGCGCAAGATAGGGAGCAAAAAGCCAGTCGTAATCCTGGGTTGGCCTAGAATTCTGGAAATTGAGTGGTTGGCCAACCAAGCATCATCAAGAATGAGAGAGTGTAATGGATCTGAAAGGTGTCATGAAAGGTCATTCTTGTGTCAATTAATAAAGAACAGAATCACAGCAAGTACAGTGCTAAATATTCCTGAAGTTCATTCATTCTTCTTCCATTCATTAATTCAGCCAATAAATTGTTATTGGTGCCTACTGATCCAAGCACTGAAGATACAGTAATGAACTAGAAAGACAAGATCCTTGCCATCCTAGGGTTTTCATTTTACCTGGAAGTGTGGGAGGTGATGTCAAGAAGAAGAGGAGGAGGAGGAGGGGGCTGGTGTATCACAGAAAGACATCACCCTCCCAGAGGCAGTGGCCCAATGTTAAACTTTCACTCTATGATTTCAGGCTTGCTAGGACAGCCCATCCACAAGCAAATCAAAACCCTTCCCAGATTAGCCCTTTGCTGCTTTGCCTTGGCAGGAAGGAGGTCCTTCCTTGTGGCACCCAGCAACTCTGAGGAGGCCATACTACAAATACATGTCTTTTAAGAAAGTGTGAACAGTGAACTGTGCATGTGTCTGAGTTGGTGCTAAGTCTTTTTTTTTTCCTAAAAAACCACAGAAACGCCCTTTTAAAATCTCTAACACAACTTCGTATACTCACCGAGTCTTTTCTTCTAGAGCTGCTACAACCTTCTAACTATTAACCTTGGAGGCTTTAATCCTGTGCTTATTTATAGCCTAACTACTTCTGAGAGGCCTTAAGCATCTTGCAGATGAAAAGCCAGCACCGGATAAGCCACTGACCACTCTGCCTCAAGTGCCCACCTAAGAGATTTGGTGGAAGGGGCTGGGTTTTCTTGGCTGGAAAGAGCAAGGATCCCAGCCCACAGTGCTCCCTGGAAGATCCTGAGCACCAAACACAGGGCTCGTTATCTGTTCCATGAAACGCATTCAGTGAAAGCCAAAGGAAGGCTCAGAGAAGCACCTAAAGGGACAGTTTGGCCCAGGTGTTCCTAGAAGGCAGCCGCCCCAACTCCTCCCTCCGTGGCTGAGCAGGGACCTGGGCAAGCCTCTGGTGCAATTTATGTCTAACGGAGAAAAGCTCTACTGACACAAACTAGACTCCTGGGAGAAAGACCAAACATGGTTTCCTGAGGAAGAAGTCTCTGAGTGAGGCCCAGGGTTTCCTTGGAGCCTAACACACCCAGTGACTCTGAGCCCTTGTTAGCTACCATCTTCACCACCACACAGCCAAGGACGTGAGTCTCTGCCTCCTCCAAACAGCAGCCCTTTATCACCTCTGCTGCCCAGACCTCGGCTCAATGTCCACTCCTGGGGCCACCAGAGCTCTGTCCAACCAGGGGCAGGGCCCCGGAGGCACTGCTGGAGGTGCCTTCCTTGCCGCAAACCCCTGGTGCAAAGCAAGGGTGGCCATTTGTGTCTGCCCCTGAGTAGAGGAGGTCACCACCCCAATGTCCCTGCAGGAAGTCTCCACGTCTTGAGGAAGAGGACACAGAGCACATGACGGCTGCATGAAAACAATACACAGCCCCAAACTCACCCCAGCTAAAGCCACTAAGGGCCAGACCCAGCTTCCTCAGAAACCTACAGGGGCCCCTCCAAAGGATTATCAACTGTCAATCGTCCTTATGTAGTTTACTCTCCTTGCTGTGCTTGGCAAATTCTGGGCCAGTCTAGCAAATGTGGGGTTCCAGGATGTGACTCACAGAGAAGCAAATTCCTAAGAAACAACTCTGTTTGGCTAAGTTAACCCCAGAGGCATCTTCCAGGAAGTTCATCCTGATGGGCGTTGTCAATGACCTAACCTCCTATGTTGCGGGATCAGTAACAGGTGATCGTAGGTGGGGCACAAGGACTGTTCTGAGACAGCCAGAAAGCCCAGGTGTACTGGACAGCACGTCCAGCCAGGGGCCAGGGGCAGGCAACCGGGAAAGGGAGCCAGGGCAAAGGAGCAGGCACGGGGTCCCAGCCGAGGGTCCCTGGCCATGCATGCTGCCCCACACCTCCTCCCCAATCAACTCCCCACTGCCCACTACCCCTTGTATCCAGTCAATTCCTTTCTTTGGAGTTTCTGCTAACATTTTCTCACATGTTGCACTGGTTGTTAAGATAGCTAGGACTATCTTAACAAACTGTGTAATTTAAACAACAGAAACATATTGTCTCACAGTTCTGGAAGCTGGAAGTCCAGAATCAAGGTGTTAGTGGTGTCATGCTCCCTCTGAAGGTGTTAGAGAGGTTAGGTTCTAGGCCTCTCTCCTAGCTTCTGGTATTTTCTTGGCTTGTGACAGCATAACTCCAATATTTACATGGCATTTTCCCTTGTGTGTCTCTCTGTGTCTTAATTTCCTCTTTTTATAAGGACACAGTCATATTGGATTAGTACCCACCCCAATGATCTCACCTTAACTTGATCATCTGCAAAGACCCTACTTCCAAATAAGGTCTCGGTCACAGGTCCTGGGGATTAGTATTTCAGTGTAAGAATTTAAGGACACACACACAAAAAAAGAATTTGAGGACAAAGTCTACTCATAAAGCATATCAATCTCAGCTCTACCCTCTTTTTAATAGTTAATATGGGGCTTCCCTGGTGGTACAGTGGTTAAGAATCCACTTGCCAATGCAGGGGACACGGGTTCGAGCCCTGGTCCGGAGAGATCCCACGTGCCACGGAGCAACTATGCCCATGCGCCACAATTACTGAGCCTGCGCTCTAGAGCCCACGAGCCACAACTACTGAAGTCCACGCGCCTAGAGCCTGTGCTCCGCAACAAGAGAAGCCACCGCAATGAGAAGCCCGCACACCGCAACGAAGAGTAGCCCCCGCTCGCCGCAACTAGAGAAAGCCCACGCGAAGCAACAAAGACCCAATGCAGCCAAAAAATAACTAAATTAAGTAAATAACTTTTTAAAAAGATAGTTAATATGCATATGGTAAAAATTTCAAACAGTACAAAGAAATGAATCTCCCTCCCATTCCTGTTCCCCAATCACCCTCTCTAAAAGTAATCACTGCTGCTAGTGTCTTGAATCTCTTTCCAAGGATAGTCTCTGCATGTAAAAACAGACAGATAGATACACAGACAGACAGACAGATAATAGATAGGTAGATAGATGATAGATAGATAGATAGATAGATAGATAGATAGATAGATGATAGATAGATAATAGATAGATAGATAGAAAGAAGCAGAGATATCACCTCCACTTTTTTTGGTTTTGTTTTTGTTTTTGCTCCTTTGGCCTTTAAGCAGTCAAATAAAAACCTTTCCATAAATAAATACTGAAGCTATACATTACAATGTAATGTAAAACAATCAAGGAATAAAAAGCCAAGTCTTGGCAAACAGAGATAACTTCCATTGTTTTTGAAGTAAATGCAGGCTGAGACTTTCTATCCACAAGGTAAAATCAATGACTAAGGCAAATCATAGAAAAGGAAAAGGGAAATTTCTGACAGCAAGAAGGGACAAAATGAAGGTTTCCTACACCTTTCCAGTGAGAAAGCAGGTTGGATACAGGAAGCCCCTTGGAGGCATCCCAGAGGTGACCCCACTGCCCCTAATCCAAAGAGGTCCTGGGACCTCTGCTCTGGGCTCAGGCTGACTCAGGCAGATCCCAAGGAGAAATCCAGGCAGAAGTCTACAGTTGAAGATTTCATACAACCCTACAAAGATTCAGGTTCATTTCTCCAAGATCTCAGATGAGCCAAACACCCAGATGGTTTGGTTTTCCCAGAAACCTCCTAAGCCAATTTTTTTCCAAAACACAGATTATAACTCATTATCCATCACATCATCATGGACATAAGTCTTAGCAGGCCTCACACACCGCTCTGCAGCTTGTTCATCTCTTTTCCTCCTCGCATCAGTCCACACGGTGCATCCAGGGCTGCCCCATGCTTCCTAACAGCTGCACATAAACCAGGACAAGCACGTGCACTAGCCCCCTTGGAGGGGCCGCTTCTGTAATGACAGCTCTGCTAGTGTGAAGCACCACCTACATTCCCCCCACCAGGTGACTCCGACATGCAGGCGGGGCTGGGAGCGATTGATTGAATTCAGTCAGGGTCAGAGCTATAAGAACCTCAAGAGATGAATACCGACCACATTCAACTCTTTCAAATATGAAATGTCTTCCGAGAGCTGCAGTGAGTTACTGGCTCAGTCCTCCGACCCTGACTGACAGTTCTCCGCACCATAGTTTTCAGAGTCTGACTCATATCCTCACAAGGAAGGATGTGGGCTACAAGGGTGTTGGTGGATGGGTCCAGCATGCTCCTGAAACAGTACTGTTTCTACGGTTTTTCCACAAACATAAGCCGTTCTGTGGACTCAACTAACTAGAAACCTCCATTTAAAACATTATTTCAGAAGAAATCCACATTCTGTCTTCTTCAGTCCGGCTTTGGGAATGCACCAGAAAGCTCCAAGAATTCCTCTCTAACGCCTTCTATATGGTTGCCACCTTGCCAAGCTACTGTGCTGCCGTAGCAACAACCAATTCTCTTAAAGGAAAACTGCTGGGTAACAGACACCTTCACACAGGTCCTTGTCACTCACTGTCAATCTGTTAACAGCACCTGAGGGCAAAGCAAGATGCATTAGAGAAGAGAGGATGAGAGGTGGAGGTGGTGGAATATTAGAGCTCTGAGCGCCTGGAGGGGACAACAAAGGGATAAGCAGGATGTATTTACAATAATAGTAGTAGCAATAATGATAATAACAGCAGCAGCAAGCCCTCCCCCACCCTGCAGTCAGCCGTCCTCCGGGAGGTGGAACTGCATTCGGGAAGGAAGATGGGGCCCCTGCCCTGAGGCATGGCTGTTGGCAGGGGGACAGGACAAAAGGGCCTGTGATGGCAACAGGTCACAGAGGGCAGTAAAGGATAAACACGAACACTCAGTGGGAGCTCAGGCCCAGGTGAAGACCCCAGAGAGAAACCATCACAGTCACTTCCTCACCCCAGAACTATAGTTTGGTCCTCCACATCAAAAAAAAAAAAAAAAGGTGACGCCAAGAGCCTCCAAGACCTTAGAGCAAACCAGGCTACTTCCCTTGAAACCTGTAAAGATTTCTGTCCTCAACCATGCAAAATAGCAGCTTTGCCTAAAGCTCTGCCACCAGCCATTCTTGCTCTCTTCAGGGTGTCCCCCTTGGGCTCATAGGAAGACTTCTGACCTGTTGGGAAAAACTCATTTATCTCTTGAGGCCACCAGGGGAGGGTCCCAGCAGAATCCAGGGCATCCCAGCTGGGGATACAGTAGATAGGCCTGTGTCTACAGCAGAGGGCGAGCAGAGCCCAGTGGAAGCCTCTGCAAGGAGATGGGCTCAGAGTGCTTCTGAATGGGTCCTGCAAAACCTTTGTTGTTCTCCAAGCCTCACCTAGAAAATGCATTGTATTTGGAAGGACTCAGGGCCACAGAAGCCACCAGTGGGGGACTTGCCTCCTTGGAGAGGTTCCCAGTGGTCTCCAGAGTGTGCCAAGCTCTACTTTTTGAACACCTGTTACCCCAATTCAGGTGCTCTGCTCTACTGTGAGACATTTTTAACTATTAGAAAGTCCTTCCTTCTTTTTGAGCTCCCTGTCTCGCCATGACTGCCATGTACTCATTTTTGTATGTATCAATACAGTGTGTGTTTCCACACATGCATAATTTGTTAGCAGCCATCAAAAGAGAAAACGTACATGTCCCACTTCTAGGAATCACTCCTATAGACATACAAGCACAAGTGTGTAATAAATATGCTAGTGTCGCCAGTGAATTTAAGGTTCTTTCTTCATCGTGAAAGAATTCGAGGACGGAGTGATGGGTAAGAATCAGATTTATTTAGAGAGAAATACACTCCACAGACAAAGTGTGCACTATCTCAGAAGGCGAGAGGCCTTGGGAGAAACACACCCCCAAAGACGGAGTGTGGGTCATTGAAAGGCAAGAAGCAAGAGGCCTCAAAATATGGGGTGGTTAGTTTTTATGGGCTGGGTAATTTCATAGGCTAATGAGTGGGAGGATTATTCCAACTATTTGGGGGAAGGGGTGGGGATTTCCAGGAATTGGGCCACGGCCCACTTTTTAGCCTTTTATGCTGGGCCTCAAAACTGTCATGGCGCCTGTGGGTGTGTCATTTAGCATATGCTAATGTATTACAATGAGCATATAATGAGGCTCAAGGTCCACTGGAAGTCAAATCTTCCGCCATCTTGGACCCAGTTGGTTCTCACTAGTTTTCATCATGTCCTATGGCTATGTCATTCTTTTAAAGGTTGTGCCCTGCCCCTTTCCCTCCTGTTTCATTAGTGCACAAGGGGAACTGTAACAGAGCTCTCCCTGACACTGGGACAGTTCAATCAAAATTGGAATGACCCAGGAGGAAGAAGATATGGAGATATATGTATATGTATAGCTGATTCACTTTGTTATAAAGCAGAAACTAACACCCCACTGTAAAGCAATTATACTCCAATAAAGATGTTTAAAAAAAAAAAATTGGGATGACCCTTCTTCTTTGTAAAAACACCAAATGGCGTATGACGCCGGTGCTGCAGGAGAGCCCAGAGGCCCCTGGGGGCCCTGGAATGGGAGGCCCCGGTGACTTCTGCGGAAGCTTTGGCAGCGGCGTCCGGGGTCAGGGTCACAGCCAGGGTCGGGGCCGCAGAGCACATGGAGGCAAGGCTGAGGATGAGGAGTGGCTCCCCATCACCAAGCTGGGCCACCTGGTTAGGGACCTGAAGATCAAGTCCCTGGAGGAAAGCTATCTCTTCCCTCTGCCCATCAAGGAATCTGAGATCACTGACTTTTTCCTAGGAACATCCCTCAAGCAGGAGGTTTTCAAGATTATGCCTGTGCAAAAGCAGACCCGTGCTGGCCAGCAGACCAGGTTCAAGGCATTTGTCGCCATTGGGGATTACAACGGACATGTCGGTTTGGGTGTCAAGTGCTCTAAGCAGATAGCCACTGCCATCCATGGGGCCACTATTCTGGCCAAGCTCTCCATCATGGCCATGCGACGAGGCTACGGGGGGATAAGATCAGCAAGCCCCATACTGTAACTTGCAAGGTGACTGGCCGCTGTGGCTCTGTGCTGATGTGCCTTATCCCTGGTCCCAGGGGGTACTGGCATCGTCTCAGCCCCTGTGCCCAAGAAGCTACTGATGATGGCTGGAATTGACGACTGCTACACCTCTGCCAGGGGCTGCACTGCCACCCTGGGCAACTATGCCAAGGCCACTTTTGATGCCATTTCCAAGACCTACAGTTATCTCACTCCTGATCTCTGGAAAGAGACAGCGTTCACCAAGTCTCCGTATCAGGAATTCACTGACGATGTTGTAAAGACCCACACCAGAGTTTCCGTGCAGAGGACCCAGGCTCCAGCTGTAGCCACCACATAGTTTTATATGAGAAAAATAAAGTGAATGAAGCCATTAAAAAAATTGGAATGACCACATACAGAGGATTCTTGCCCCCAACAGGGCGGGAGATTGGATGTGATGACCTCAGATGGTCGTCTACTTATAAGTCCTTGAGTTGCTCCATCTCAGGAAGCGAGGGAAGCAGACGCCCTGGTCTCACTTTCTGTCCTCTCTGCCTCCCTTGTTTCTCCCCCATCAGCACAGGCCATGAGGCTCCATGGAGCCTTCCATGTCTGTTAATTAATGGCCCTCACCCAGATCACTGTGTCAGGTCAATTTCCACCACCGGGGGAAAACATCCACAAAACCATCCTCTTATTTCAGACTTTTTTCTCCTGCTAGGTGTTCCAGAAGTGCCAAATCACTGTGCTCCCTCCTCCCCCAACCCTCTACCCAAACCACAGCCCCTGAAGAGACAGCCCTACATAGGATGTGATTCTGCCTGTCCCCTCCCTCCCCAGGCCATGCCAGTTACACCTGGGTGGACATCTGACTCAATGGTATAGCACTGGCTGAGCCATGAGATTTCCACCCAAAGAGTACATCTACCCCACAGAATAGACTCAAAAAATCATCCAGAAGCAGAAAATACTCTTCTCCAGGCCGAAAAGCAATTGTTTCGTTTCAGATCTCTTAATCTGCATTGGTTGAGATTGTATGAGGGGTAAGAGACAGCAAGAAAGGAAGAACTAGTGGAAATTATTGCAATTATGATAAAACTCCAATTAGCATGAAGTTTCTAACAGTGCAAAGACTTAAAGGGACTTACTTTTCCCCTTCGAAAACACAGCTAGATAGACAGATTTCTGCTTTCACTTTAGTGTTTGTCTTTTATTATACTGTCTTTCAGAAAAAAAATTATCAGTCCACCCAAAACCATGTCTTGTCAGCTGAATGCTCTTCCCCTTCCCTCCAATGACACATACTCACCCCATCTGCACTGTCTTCTGAAAAGTTGTGTTCACTGGAAGAAGTAACAAGCTTATTACCTGACAGTTTAATTCAGTGTTCAAATGCCACCCTTCCTTCCCCGCTCTCCCCGCCATGTCTCCCTTTCCACTCCCCCCTTGCTTCCCCACATCCCCTCTTCTCTCTCCCTTTCTTTCTGGGCTTGTGGAAAGAATCCATTAAGCTCCCTGTCCAACACGTGCAGCAGACTTCTTTCTCTTTCTTGAGACTTCTTCAGCTGTGGGGAGACCCAGGTCCCAGTTGGGGCATTGTTGCGGGAGCCCACAGGCTGAAGGGGGGGGCGGGGGGGGGCTGGGGTCCGGCAGATGCCTTTTTTGTCGAAGATAAAGGCCCCCCATCCCCGCATCGAGCCTCTCCACTTTCCAGCACTTTCATCGCCCTCCGATCAAAGGGCTGCTCTGAATATGAAAGGCACCACCCATTATGCGGCTCCCGTCAGCCCCACCTCACCACCCCCCAGCCGCCCAGCTCTCAAACAAAGCCCCTGGCATCTGTTCAGGCGCAGCCCTCACCTTCTGGGGCGTTGAGTTGTTGCGTTTTCTTTTTTTCTTAGTTCACTTTTGAGAGCCATTCGGTCCCTTGAAGTATAGTTGGGGAGCAGAGGGGAAGATCTCTCGCATCCTCAGAACATTCCGCCCGCATAATTTTTCAAGACACCTTGAGGATTTCTGGTCCTTGCCTCTCCCACCTCACCTGGGTATCCAGGCAGTCAGGACGTCCCCCTCAAGCTCATTTATTTCCCCCTTTCCCAGCCACTCTTAAAAATCGCTTCTCCTTCTTTACCTGAAAGGGGACTATGCCCTTGGAAGAGTCTAGACCGACCCCTCATGGCAAGACGACGGAGAAGGTCCTGCTCCTTTTCTGTCATGTTAATAGACGGTACCAGACTTCGGAACTAAAGCTTCCACACACTTCTCTGAACATGAGGTCTGCTTTTCAGGGGGAGAAAGGTGTTTCTCAAAACTTGGACCTGAGTTCTTCTCAGACAAAGGATTCAAGCATAAGGACCACAGAAACTGACTTTCAGGGATGTTCCGACCTGAAGAAGTGTCATTTTGTAAATGATGACAATTCCTGAATACCAGGAGAGGACAGCGAGGGAACCTGGAAGAACACACCAGACAGACTGGGCCTCTTCTTCTGCAATCCCTGCCACCGCCTTCCTGCACACCCTCCAAGCCCTCTCCTCCCCTTGGTCAGGTTCCCCGACCACCCTCCCCTCCCACCCAGCCCACATCCTGCCCTGACTTCATGGCTGACTGAGCACATCCGTCTCCTGTTATGGATGGGGACTGAACTGTGCCCTCCGCTGACCCCCAATTCACAGGCTGAAGCTCTAACCCTCACTATGACTGTATTTGGAGATGGTAATTAAGGTTAAACGAGGTCATTTGGGTGGGGCCCTGATGCAATAGGACTGGTGAGCTCTCTCTCTCTGTGCAGAGAAAAGGCCATGTGAGGACACAGCAAGAAGGCAGCCATCTGCAAACTGAGGAGAGAGGCCTCATCAGAAACCAACCCAGCCAGCACTCTGATTTTGTATTGTGAGCCCCAGAACTGTGAGGAAATCAATTTCTGTTGTTTAAGCCACACAGTCTGTAGAAGCCTGTGATGGCAGCCCAAGTAGACTAGCACACCTCCTTCCCCCAAATCCCACACCATGCTGGGGTAATGATAAGAATTAACACCAATCTCTCCATCTCCAAGGCCCAGTGAAAGTTACAACCTCTGCTAAGCACTTCAGGACTGTCTCAGTCCCTTCCTAGAAATTTCCGTTCTTTTCATTTCTACTGCCCTGAAAGGTAATTTTTCCTTTAAATTGTTTAAAGGAAAACAAGATAGACAAGACCGACAAGACAGACAAGCCTCAGGAGCAATAAGCTGTGAAGAATGATATGAAGAACGAAATGAAAAGCACAATAAAGCTAACTTCACACACTTAACCACATCTGGACCGGCTACTGGGCCTAATTAGGCATAAGTGGTAAGCAGCTCACAAAATGGCTACACACTGTATTTGCTTCTGCCATAAAGAATGTCGCTGGCCATCTGGCTCTACAAGGATTGAGTCCCTTGCCACTGCAGTCACTGACCTTCAACACATCCTGAAAGGAGTTCCAGGTGGAGATCAGAAATGAGGTACCCTGTGCTCTGGGAAAACTGGCAGAACAGGACTTCAGACAGAAATTTTTAGGAGAAATGAAAAAACGCTGTATGTCACATCAGTAGCCAAGTTTCTTTGCCAATTGCATTGTAATCAGGTGTTTAAACTATGCCTTTCAAAGAATTTTCTCATTTATAGACAGTTATTGTTTTACTTTGGTACTTTTGCAAAAATTGCTTCATCTTCAAGGAGATTCATAGAAAGAACTTTTTGTCAAGAACAGATTTCTGATAAATGTTGGATCATACCACTGAACTGGGTAAGAAATTAAAGAATCCTAATGGAACCTGGATTCTAGCATCTTCCCATACTTAGAAAAGCGCTAAAATCATTAACAGAGACATCTGTTCCTTGCGACTAGCATCAACCTTCTTACCAAGATGTGTGCCTGGTTGCACGTACCCCCTTCGTCAAATCACATATAGACTGACTGCCCCACTGACCTCTTGGAAGCAGTTCCTCAGAGTTATCTGAGAGGCTGCTTCCTGGGCTATAGTCCTCAGTAAGTCCCCAAATAAAACTGAAACTCACATCTCTCACAAGTGTTTTTATTTCAGTCAACAGCTTTAACCACCACAAAGGGACCCAGAGCAGACTTCTCTCCTTCACCTGAACTCTATAAGGATCCAGAGCCTTGGAGCCTTGGTACCAGCAGGGTCCTTTGTGCCCATCCACCTCCTCAGCAGGTCCAAACGAATTTAAGTAAGCCTCTCCTGGTTCTTGGATCTCCTGATAATTGGTTGATGATCCTGAGTTCTATTTGGTGATATATAACAGGTACCTAGCCCACCAGTTGAAAGACACTGGGAAAAAAGGTGCCCCCCCACCAGCTGAAAGACACTGGGGGAGCCCAGTTGAAAGACACTGGGATTTGCTCAGTTGAAAGACACAGAGCAGTCTGGTCTGGGTGACTAGGTGGGCAGGCCTAAAGTCTTTCCTAAACAAGGGGCATCAGAAATCCAGCCTCCAGCTAACACTCCAGCCAGGTTCATGTACTTAATGAAACTTATACTTACAAGTTAGTTACTTAATTGGGTATTAAAGGAAGTATCACCATGAAAATGGCCCAAATGGGGCTCTTTTCTTGCATACGCAGTTAAGTTAGAGGAAGCTAGCTTGATAAAACATCTGTTCAGAATTCTGACCCTAAGGGAACAAGTCCTTCTAGGAAACATTTGTATTTCTTTCCCTGTGCACAGGAATTCTTATCTTATCAGACCATCCCCAATTCCTGAGACTGAGAAAAGGAAAAAATGCTGTATGTCACAGCAGTAGCCAAGTTTCTTTGCCAATTGAATTGTAATCAGGTGTTTAAACCATGCCTTTCAAAGAATTTTCTCATTTATAGACAGTTATTGTTTTACTTTGGTGCTTTTGCAAAAAATCCTTCATCTTCAAGAAGATTCATAGAAAGAACTTTTTGACAAGAACAGATTTCTGATATTTGGATCACACCACTGAACTGGGTAAGAAATTAAAGAATCCTAATGGAAAGCCTGATGGCTTCATAAAACTATTAGCAAAAAAGATTAGTTACATAGGAATGAGTGAACTGGTGAATATCGTCATAATTTTTATAGTTTTTGTCTGAAGTATTACTGACTTTTAATGTGTGTTTTCCAGATATAAGGAAACCTTTCCCCTCAAGCTAATTATGACTTATAGCCACATGGTAAATTATACCTTTGTAAGCAGAACTGAAACATTTATCTTTTCTCTCTACCTGATCCCTCCAGAAATTGGGAAACTTATGTTCCCAGCAGCCTTATCAGATGAATAAGAAAGGTCACCTCCTGACAGGTGCAGGAATCTCAAGATATTCTGGGGACCTCAGGAACACAGGAATTCACCCAAATCTATAGATATCACAGGCAGAATCTGTGCCAAGCCCTTGGTGTGGCTTTCCTGGTCTTGGGAGGCCTTTTAAAAACTCAATCTGAGGTTCCTTATGAAAAGCTCCAGCCCAGCCAATTTAAAAGAGCCTATGTGACCCATTAACCAGATTTATTTTGCAAACAAATTAGTCTTAATTTGGCTGTATGTGGTAGAAATTAGGGTAATTTTAGAGAGAAAAAGATTATGTTTCAGTGAATGTTAAATGCTAGTTTTGTTCACTGAGGTCTGTATTTACTGCCTATACTCACTTCCCAGAGAGTTCCTTGTGGGGTTATATTACATTATTGTTACGTTTAAATGAATTATTAAAAGGACATTCCAAGTTTGTTTCTGAAGCTTATCTCAGTATTCTATCCTTGGATGAAGACCAGGTGCCCCATGAGCTGCAACCAGGAGATTATGCATACAGGAAAAGGCATCATTTAAAGAACTATCTCCAACCTAGATGGAAGGACCCTTATCGGGTACTCTTAACTAGCTCATGCGAAGTGAAACTGAAGGGAATTGACTCTTGGATTAATATTTCCCACTTAGAAAAGGCCGCTGAACTGCACTGGTCTATTGAAAGGACTGCTGACCTCAAAATCACCTTAAAACAATGTTCAAACAGAGGAGAAAACTATACCCACAGCAGGACAAGAAGACAACATCAGAAGTAGACAGCTATCTCGAGATGCCAGACCTGACCCACATGATTATTTACAGTGTTTTCTTAATTTCTTGGACTTTTGCATAAATCAGTGTTTTTCTATCATGGTCACAAATCCCAGGCAGACTTTAAAAATTAATACAAGTGTTGGGTTTATGGTCAATTACCTACATCCAGTACTTCTGGGTTACCTTGGTGGATTTTTCTTCTCCAAGGCTCTAACTAGATGGCCCTTAGGAAATTTATTCTAGAAGAAAGAGGCTGTAGGTCTGTTCAGGCCATTATTGACATTACTCAATGAGAATCATACTTGTTCTGACCGTGACCATAAATATGAATTTTCTTTAAAAGTTACTCAAGCTCAGTCAGAGCAACGAGCTAAACTTCAGTCAAAGAATATAACCTCCTTCAGTTATGGGATGGATTTATATGGCTAACACCAGGCTGTGATCATTTAAGTTTAAAAGCCCCCTTATGCTGGGAACAATTAAACCATACCAAGGCTAATCAAACTAATAACACTAGGAAATTGGGCTGGTGCTGGTATGGAACAGATTGGGCAGGCAACTGGGAATATAGTAGCCTGCACCTAATGGAAATTCTTGGCTTAAATTCTTACTTTTGGCCCTATTAATGCTACTAGCTACATTACTTATATTCTACCTATTTTACAAGATCGTTGTTTCTTGCATTACAAAATGTGTTACTGAGCCTCCAATAAAAGTGATGACTAGACAACTTGAAACAATTGACCCAATATATAGTTCTATTTGAGATTAATGATTATAATAGTGTAACTCTAGACATGGGAGGAAGGAACGAGAGGGAATCTTTCCTGGACCATAACAGACTAGTAAGACAGGTGGTCCAGAGACTTTTCTCTACTGTTAACAGGGCCTAGTCCAGTAATAGCACATTGAATGGCCTACCAACAAAGTCCCGGCCTGACCTAGGAATGGGCATTCCTAGCACTGTAGTACAAAATAGTCAGGAAATGCCTTCCAAACCTAGGTTAAATTTATGATCATGAGGGGGCACTGCCAACTAAACAATGTCACTAGCCATCTGGCTCTACAAGGATTGAGTCATTAGCCACTGCAATTGTTGACCTTTCACATAGCCTGACCTCAAGGAAGAGATCAGGAATGAGGCACTCTGTGCTCTGGGAAAACTGGCAGAACAGGCCTTCAGACAGATATTTTTAGGAGAAAATTTTTGCAAACCTGGATTCTTGCATCCTCCCATTGTTAGAAAAGCACTAAAATCATTAACAGAGACCTTGTGACCAGCAGCAGCCTTCTTACCAAAATGTGTGTTTGGTCGAATGTACCCCCATCATCAAAATCACATATATACTGACTGCTCCCCGTTCCCCTTGGGAGCAGTTCCTCAGAGCTATCAGAGAGGCTGCCTCCCAAGCTATAGTCCTCAGGAAGTCCCCACATAAAACTGAAACTCACAGCTCTCACATTGTGTGTGTTTATTCCAGCCAACACTTCTAGAGTCCAACCTGCCTCTGGCCTTTCTCTTATTTTGCATTTTCTCCAACATCAGCAATCATGGTAGGTTTTCCTTTACACAACAACCTAGAATGATGCTCACGATCAAGTCCGCACAGAGAACAACTCTAAATGGCAGCTACCCCCCTCCCCAGCTGTCTCACTCCCCAGACCCCAGGTGTCTCACTCCTGATGGCCCAGGGTCCAGAGCTAACACAACTGAAGCTCTCAGCCAAGAGTCTAACTACCTCTGACACCCCTGCAGAAGTGACCCATGCCTCGGCCCCATCCAGCCCACACTCAGCTGCCAGGTGAATGTCCTGCAACTCTACTCATATTTATACTCTCACTTCCCCTGGAAAACACCAGTGTTGTCCCCCTGCCCTCAGAGCATGCAGTGATTTCCCTACCTCACACTTGTTCTCCAGCCTCATCACACCTCACCCCTGCACAGCCCAGCCCACCACCATTCGGCCAGCACAGCGTGCTTTTGGCCAGGTTCGCCTGCACTGCTGGCCCATCTGAAATATCTCCCTCTGTTTCCTCTGCCTGTGTAAATCCTAGCTTTTCCTTGAAAATCAGCTCAAATTCTAATATGCTTATTAAAGTAAGCCAGATAACAATTAGAAAGTAATACTGTTATACCTTTCCCCCATCAATCACAATCTTTGGCAGTCATGCCACCACAGTGACATGGGCCTCCTCCAGCAGAGGCCACGTCGAGAGCCCACCCCACCTGCAGTGGGTCACTTCAACTGCCAGCAGCAGGGGGCCTGGAAGGCACCTTCATTTTCAGGCTCTTCAGTCTACATGGTGCTCTCAAGGTTCAGGGCTTGTTCGGAGAGAAGCTATAAAACTGCACCACAGAACTGGAAACCACTCCTAGAAAGGAAGGGAAGGCCTCCCTAGGGCACCCCACAGCCTATGAGCACACAGCTCACGGCCCCCATGAGGTGTGTCTAACTTGCACTGCTGGCCCTGGAGCCACCCACCAGGAAGCTGGGAGAGGCACCCTGCCATTACTGTGCAACCAGCCTCCCTGCCCTGGTGGCAGGAAAGAAGTTACTCTGGGAGAATTAACAGGGGAAGAAGTCAGGGAAAAGACAGAAACAAATCAGCAGAGTCAATGCTGTGGTTTTGGTTGTTTAAGACAGCGTGGCAAGACAGAGTGATGAGAAAACAATGATCTTCAGAAAGTACCTTCCAATTAGGAAATATCACCTGTGCAAGGCACTGTGCTAGACTCTTTAAAAAAAAAAGAAAAAAGTTAAATCAAGATCCTTGCTCTCTAGGAGTTTCCATGCTAGTTTGGGAGCTGAAATAAACAAACACATGGAAAGTTAGACACCAATCTAAGAATTAAATAAACATAAAGACCCACTACAAGGCAGCAAAAGAACAGCTGCCCAGTGGGGATATGGCAACAGATGCTCTTAATTGGGGAGAAAAAGGAGACTTTGGCAACCTGAGGTAACTCCCAGAGCCAATACAAGGACGGGGACCAGAATGGTGACCAAGAATAGAGACCAATGGTTCTCAAACTTGAGTGTGCATCAAATCACCTGGAAGGCTGGTTAGACCAAACATTGCCAAGTCCCACCCCACAGTCTCTAATTCAGGAAGTCTGGAGGGTGGCCCAAAATTGTGCATTCCTAACAATTCCAAGGTGGTGCTGATGCAGCCGGTGCAGCACACACTTTGAGAACATTCTGCATCAGAAGTAGGAAATGGGTGCCCTAATGACCGATCCAGCTCACAGCTAAATCTTATTAGTATTACACAAGGGGTTCACTTTTTTTTAGGTACTTACCAACATTTAAAAACCAGGGCATTTCCCAGAAAAACCCAGACTTCTGACTTCTCTTTTAAAACAAAAATAGAAAAGTCTGGAAATTGGATGAAGGTGGTCAAAAAGAACAAACTTCCAGTTATAAGATAAATAAGTACTTAGAGATGTAACAGGCAACATGATGACTGCAGTGAACATTTCTGTGTGCTATGGATGAAAGTTTGTAAGAGAGTCCATCCTAAGAGTTCTCAACACAAGGGAAAAAAACATTTTCTTCTTTGTCCTTTTTTTTTTTATCTATAGGAGATGATGGATGTTAACTAAACTTATCGTGATAATCATTTCACAACCTATCATTATACTGTACCTTAAACTTACATGGTGTCGTATGTCAATTATATCTCACTAAAACGGGAAAAAAGAATAAATTATATAATATACTTCCAAATTATGAATTTAAAAAATGTGAAGGTCTGGCCACACTGGGTGCACATTTCTACATGGCCAGCAATCGACTAGGACCAAGCAGCCACTGTCCTCTTCACTTGGCATATTCACCCCACAGATGCCACAATTCATGTCACTCCCCACTCCCAACACAGGCCAGTTTCATGCATTCCTGTTGCCTACCCAGCCCCTGCGATCCATGATCTACATAAGCACCTTTAATAACCATATGGGATTCAACAACCTGGAGAGACCATAATTTAACCAGTTCCCAGTGGCTGGGCCCATACTTTGCATCAATCACACTGCAATTAATAACAACCAACACACATCTGTGTCATTTGCTCAATCATTTCATGGGATAAATTCATAGAAGTTGGATTGCTGGGTCAATTTGATACACAGTAGACCCGCAGAAAGGTTAAAGATACCATTTAAAATCAATTATAACACAAAATGAGAAAAATCAGCTAGCTAGATGACACTCTCTTTTTCTCCCCCCCCACCCCTTACCCCGCATCATACAGCATGTGGGATCTTAGTTCCCTTACCAGGGATCAAACCCGCACACCCTGCATTGGAAGCACAGAGTCTTAACCACTGGACCGCCAGGGAAGTTCCTAGATGACACTCTTTTCTAGTTGGTCATTTTAAATTAACCAGTGGCAGTTCTTACATCTCCTTCCATTCTGGCTCCACCCTAAGCCCTCTAATGTCATAAATATTAACATCCAGTTAAACTTGCCATTTTATTCCATAACTTCTGCCACCTAAAGTTCTGTGACAACATCCTTTAGTGACAGCCTCAAAAACCACTTTAATACAAGAGAATCAGCCACACTGCAAGTGCCTACAGTGTACTCAGAGCTGCTGGAACCCCCCTCGCCTCTCCCCATGGCACACACAGGTTTTCACCATGAGGTGGATACCTACAATGAGACACCTTTGAAATGATGCCAAAATCTGCCCCACACCGCCCAAACTCTGAAACTTTACCCTGGGTCCTTATTATGGGCTGAATCGTGTCCCCCCCAAAATTCATGCTGAAGACCTAACCCCCAGTACCTCGGAATGTGACTATATTTGGAGAAGGGTCTTTAAAGAGGTAAGTTAAAATGAGGTCACTAGGGTGAGCTCTAATTCAATATGACTGGTGCCCTTATAAGAACAAGAAATTAGATGCACCCCAATGTTCATTGCAGCACTGTTTACAATAGCCAAGACATGGAAGCAACCTAAATGGCCAACGACAGATGAATGGATAAAGAAGATGTGGTACGTATATACAATGGAATATTACTCAGCCATTAAAAAGAATGAAATAATGCCATTTGCAGCAACATGGGTGGACCTAGAGATTATCATACTAAGTGAAGGAAGTCAGACAGAGAAAGACAAATATCACATAATATTGCTTATATGTGGAATCTAAAGAAAATGATACAAATGAACTTATTTACAAACCAGGAACAGACTCACAGACTTAGTGAACAAACTTATGGTTACCAGGGGGGAAGGGTTGGGGGGAGGGATAGATTGGGAGTTTGGGATTGACATGTACACACGGCTATATTTAAAACAGGTAACCAACAAGGATCTACTGTATAGCACAGGGAAAGCTGCTTAACATTCTGTAATAACCTAAATGGGAAAAGAATTTGAAAAAGAATAGATACATATATATGTATAACTGAATCACTTTGCTGTTCACCTGAAACTAACACAACATTGTTAATCAACTATGCTCCAATATAAAACAAAAATTTTTAAAAACGAACAAGAAATTAGGACACAGACACACACAGAGGGAAGCCCATATGAAGACACAGGGAGAAGACGTCCATCTACAAGCCAAGGAGAGAGGCCCTCAGAAGAAACCAACCCTGCTGATGCCTTGATCCCAGACTTTCAGCAGTCTCTAGAATTGTGAGAAAATTAATTTCCATTGCTTAAGTCACCCAGTCTGTGGCACTTTGTAATGCCAGCCCCAGCAAACTAATACAGCCCCTTATGTCCACTGAAGGTGTTTAACAGCGATTCCCACTTCATGCCCTAGGGAATAGACCAGAAAAGCAAGATGAAAACTCCAGTCTTGTGCTATCACACAAGATTGACCCTTTACTGATCTTCCCCTCTTCTGCATATTCCTTCTCTCTCTCATTGCCCACTGTTTGTCTTTTCTCTCTTCCAGGCACTGGCACCTAGATTCTGAACTGTCACACCCCAGAGCAGAGCAGGGAAAGGGGGAGGGGGAGGGCTGGGTGAGGTAGAGAAGGTGAGAGGTGGGAAGGGGAGGGCCAGAATCGGAGCCCGAAAGGAGGGGCTGACAAGGGGGAGTGGGGGCAGAGAGGCACAGCCAAGTATCAGGACCCTGAGCTTGGGTTCAGTCACAAATTGTCTCAGATGTCTACAAACACTTTCTCTCTGCCCAGCGCTAGGTTTGCGGGGTCATCCAGAAGGGGTTTTTCACCCTACAGCATCTCAACATCACTTCTGGACCTGAGGGGAAGTCAGAGATATCAGCAGTCCTGTTGGACAGCAGCGAGCCTATGACCATAACGAATGCAGACAAGGTTGCCTAGTCACAGACAGCACAGGGCATCCCCAGAGCTGGCCTCTCCCTGAGAAGTCACTCAGCAGTGCCCTCGCTGCTGATATTCTGCTCAGTGATAAGCAACCTCACCTACCCAGACTCCCCTGGAGAGCAGAGGCTGGTAGGAGCCCCGTCAGGGAAGGCAGGAATGGGGTAACTCCACATTTCGTGATTCCAGGCCCCTGCTGAAGCTGGCGCCAGAGCCCTGCTCGCTCCCCTTTAAGCTCTGAGTGGCTGTGAATAGAAAGGGAAGGGCCTCAAGGAAGAGAGTGGGGAGGGAGGATGTCAGGGAAGCATTAGGAGGGAGAGAGGAAAACAGAGATGCCATAATGCTCACGGTGTGACATGATACAGCATCCACCTCCAGGGCCCAGGACAGCCCCCCTGCTCCAACCCTAGGCCACAGAGCACCTCCACCTGCAGAGTCCTCACCTGGCTCCTTGCAGCGTCCCGGGTAACAGCTGCCCCAGTCCCACCCAGATACTTCCTCTTCCCCTTCCCCCTTTCCACCAAGCCAGGCAGACTCTGCCTCACCTAATCCTGCTGGGCAGGAAGAGGGACAGACAGCTCTCCTCCCCCTCCTAAAGAGACACGCTGGGTGTTATTCTTAAAGTCTAGCGTGTTGTGGAGCTGATCCACCAAGAGCTGGCTGCCGGGGTTTCAGAGGAGCTCTCTACTCCCAGCCTGGTGCACCAGGATAGGACGCAGGAACGTGGGGCCAAAATGCAGCATCCCTTGAAGTGCTTCTCTTACGACCCCAAAGGCGGCCAAGCAGGGTCAGATCCAGCTGAGGTCAGAACCCCAGATCCCACATGTGGGATCCATGCATGTGTACAAAAAGACCTATCTTTTTTAAGTTTGCTTTAGACTTTAGAGGGGCCGCCCAGAGCCAGGGGAAGGCAGGATCAACAACTGCTTTGTCTTTGAATCCCAAAAATGAGAAACAGCATGCCCAGCCCATGCTGAGTGCTTAAGAAATGTGTCCAAATAAAGACTAGCAGTAAAAGGAAAGATGACTCCCGAGCAGGCCTGTGCCCAGGTGGAAACACAGAGCTGAGTCTGTGGCGTCTGAACATCACAGCCAGCCACAGGGACACAGTCGATTCAATTTTCCATTTCTGGTCAAAAAATAAGAAATTAAGGGGATGGCCAAGGTGAAGACATGCTGTGGAAGACCCCGCTGGGGGAGCTAGTGGCCCAGCCCAGACCTCCAATTTCTGAAGACTGTGCCAACCTACAACGCCTGGGTTGATGCTCTAGGTGAAAGCAGGGACAGGTTAATTCAAGGATGAGATGTCCCAGCTCCTGGGGCATTTACAGTAACTGCAGCACTTCGCCCCACTCTGTATAAGAACACAAAAATATTATATGGCAATGTTGGGAAAGAATGTTAAAAAGCAAAAGAATGAGGTACAAGCAAAAAGATTGTATTTAATGTGAATTTTAAGATGTCGGTCTATATCTACACAGCCGTCAGAAATGCTGTAATCAACTTTTGCAAGTAATCAGCACACTTTCATGTTGTATCCCGGTTCAGCCAAGGTATCCACAAGTTCACTGGTTTCCCGTTGCTCTTTCCAAGCTCTGCCCACTGAAATCAGACTTTCACACGTCCTACCTGGCTGACACATTAGCCAACAACCACTAGTGAGCACCTCCCACGTGCCAGACACCACATTAGGAGCTGGGGTACAAGGACCAAGAGACGGTAGCCCACCTTTGGAGGAGACTGCCCCTTTGGGAGAGGCAGTCTTCAGGTCTGCAGAGGCTGCCACGGGGACACTGAGAGGACAGCAGAGGGTCATCTCTGGACTTAGGAGGCCTTCACAGAGGACATAAGCCGAATCAGCCGTCGGCCAGAGGGACAGCATAGGGAGGGTTCCCAGCAGAGGGGACAGTGGGTGCCTACACTGAGCTCACATGCCTCCTTCACTAGGCTAGGAAGGATGTTCTTTTTTCTTTTTTCTTTTTTTGGCTTTCCCAACCAGGGATCGAACCCAGGCCCTCGGCAGGGAAAGCGCAGAGTCCTAACCACTGGAACATCAGAGAATTCTCAGAAGGATATTCTTGTTCACAAGCAAATCTGCCCATATTTTAGAAAGCAGTTCCCTTTCAGAGATTTCACGTAGTTTTTTCCAGGTCTTTATTTTAAACCAAACCCATCAAGGAAAGGTAAAATGTCAAGATCTCCATCTTTTTTAATTAAAGTATAATTGATTTACAATGTTGTGTTAGTTTTAGGCATACAGCGAAGTGATTTAGTTACACATACATATCTATATATTCTTCTTTAGATTCTTTTCCATTATAGATTATTACAAGATATTGAATATAGTTCCCTGTGCTATACAGTAGGTCCTTGTTGTTTATTTTATATACAGTAATGTATATCTGCTTATCCCAAGATCCCAATTTATCCCCTCCCTCCTTCCCCCTTTGGGAACTGTAAGTTTGTTTTCTATGTCTGTGAGTCTGTTTCTGTTTTGTAAATAATTTCATTTGTATCAAGATCTCCATCTTCAAGCACATTCCATCTCTATTATGGAAAATGTGGTCAATCTTAAAGATATGATCGCTTGCTTTTATTGGAATTTATGACTAGGGAGCAGCAGGAACTCCCTCAGCAAATCAACTGTAAATCTGGGCAGGTGGCAGCACTCAGAGGCAGAACTAGATTAGAAAACGGGAGACCAGGGGGCCAGGCCAGCCCTGCACAGTCTCACTGAGACCCCAGGCCATCCACCAGGGTCATTCCAACAGGAAACTGTCCCCCGCGGATTCTGCTCGCTGACCCACCCTCACTTTTGCCGTGGCCTCTGGGAACAGAGACTTGCCAGCCTCACAGGGTTGTTCTTAAAATCCAACACACTGATGGGAGAAGATGCAGAGAGCCCTGCAAAGTACAAAACAAGGCACCGTGCGGTATTCCTGCAGTCAGCCTCTCCTGGGCCTGGCAGGTCCACCTCCTCCTCAAAGGATCTGACCCTCCTTCCTCAGGAAGCTTTCTTAGGCT
Source organism: Balaenoptera ricei (assembly GCF_028023285.1). Lineage (NCBI taxonomy): Eukaryota > Metazoa > Chordata > Mammalia > Artiodactyla > Balaenopteridae > Balaenoptera > Balaenoptera ricei. The sequence goes on along the minus strand of NC_082651.1, from coordinate 16,462,712 downwards.
GGCCAGCACCTCCCAACCTCCCACTCCTCCGACCTTCACCACCAATAGCCAAGGACGGAGAGATGGGGTATCCTTCTAGGAATTCACCCTGCCTCGCCAGCCAGACCACAGTCTCCTGGGGGCAGGGGCTGTCTCCCCGACTCCGCCCTGCCCTGGACCTTTCCAATCCTCCACCCTAGAACCAGTTGTTTCTTCTATTAAGTGACTGACCCACCTAAAGAGAACTTGCTCCAAAGAAGAAAGATCCCCATCTTCCCAAACACCCCAAAACTGTGACTCAGGAAAAGGACTTTTTCATAAGACCTGCAAGTATGTCCCCTGGACAAAACTACTGTTTAAGGCTTCACTTTGTGGGAAAAAAGGGGGGGTGCTTTTCAGCCAAAAGAGTGAGTTATTAGTGTCCTGGGGTAAAGAGGGCGGGAGCCGGTAGTGACACCTACTGCTGGACCGTACAGAAGAGTGACAGCTGACAGGGCAAATATGATATATGTTAGTGCCATCTATTGGCAAGAGTAAACAATAACAAAGGAATGATTCTTTGCTGACAGCAAGAGCACTGCTGTGTTTGCACAGGACTTTTACATCCAACTAACTGCCTCTTAGGATCCTGGAAGTCCGGAGATGAGTCCTTGCACGTGGAAAGCAGAGGGCAACCCCAGACCTGTTGGCTGCATTCGTATTAGCTCTCAGATCCCAAGACTCAGACCGCAAACCCAAGTATGACTGGGTCCCAAGGACAGACCCCAATGCCAAGGGGACTGGAGCTGTCTCAAATTCCCACCCCACCCCACCCTGACATCCAGTCCCTCGCTGGGGAAGCAGGCAGGAGAATCCTGTGGTCGGACAGTCATTCCAGTCAGCTCCTCAGAGGAAGCCAGGCAGTGCACCATGTCTGGATGCCTGGTGGTGCATGACCATGGAAATGGGATTTAGAAAGATCACTTCTCTAAGGAACCCGAAATCTTTCATGGGAGCCCACCTATGCAGAAGGGGAGGGAAGTGAGGTGAGACCCATGGCTGAGCTCATGTGCTTTCTTCACATAGGGAATGGCAATGCTGCCAGAAGTATCAAGCAGGCACGAACTTTGGATGAAAAAAATCAGGAGTCATAACCTGACTCCATCCTGCAGGATAAGGGTGGTGTCTGCCCTGAGGTGGCAAGATCAAATCCATAGACAGGAAGTAGGCATTCTTCCCCCGATGCCAAATCAAAATAACCGAAGGGAACAATTAGTTCTCAGATAGTAGAGAAGAGGTGAAGGGGAAGAGAGAAGGGAGAAAAATAATGGAATCGTGAGGGATCTAGAACAGAGAGAGACTTTCTGTTCCCTTTCCAGGCAGAGTTACAGACTCCTTCAATCCCTTACCCCCCATAAAAGCTTACTGCATCTACTATGTGCCGACACAGCACTAAGTCCTAGGAAAACAGTGATGAGTCCTGCCCTTGAGAAGCTAGTTAGCTGTATTATAAAGACTTCAGGTTCGGGAGTTCCCTGGCAGTCCAGTGGTTAAGACTCCACGCTTCCACTGCAGAGGGCACGGGTTCGATCCCCAGTCAGGGAACTAAGATCCCACACGTGGCATGGCGCAGCCAAAAAAAAGAAGACTTCAGGTTCTAGGGAGCAACAACCAGATTACACCTTACCTTTTTATGCAGCACCAAATTCAATAGGAATTCAATGGGTGTGCTGATTAAATGAATATAGGAATGGGTGGCTAGGAGGGTAACTCTTGATGAGCTCACACCCTGGTCCTTGAAGTTTAGGACCAGCTGGGCAGGGATGGTTTAATACTGAGAAATCTACAGATAGAGGTCAAACAAAGAAAGCCATAAGATTAAGACATCACTGAAAGTTGCTAAGAGAGTAAATCTTAAAAGTTCCCATCACAAGGAAAAAAATTTAGTAACTATGGATGGTCATGGATGTCAACTAGACTTATTGTGGTGGTCATTTCTCAATACATACAAATATCAAATCATTATGTTGTACATCTGAAACTAATATAATGTTATATGTCAATTATATCTCAATTTTTTCAAAAAAATCATGACAGATCATAACAGAAGCAAGAAAAAAGATCTTGATGAAACTCAACAACTGCTTCTGATAGAAGTCCCAGCAAAACAGAAATTCAAGTATGTTTCATTCACATCATAAATACTAATCAACTAGCAGCACCATGTTTAATGGTGAACTATCAAAAGCTTTCTCATTCAAGTTAGGGAAAGGAAGGGTGCCTGATCTTCCCACTACTACTTAATGCTGTTTTAGGCATCCTAGCCAACACATTAGGGCAAGAAAAAGAAATGAGACAAACTGGGGAAAGATGGACACAAAATAGTTATTTATCCATGATATGTCTGAACACTAAGAAAACAAGAGAATCAACTAGCATTGTTAGCATACAAGATTTCAATTAAGTGGTTAAATTAATATATAAAAATTAGTAACCAGCTGGAAAATATGAGAAAAGAGTCTTTACACCAACAAAGTTTATATTAAAAACAATGAATACACTTATGAATCGAGCAAAATCTAGATCAAGAACACTACAAAATAAAAAAGAGGACTAAACTGAATGGAAAGGATAACATGCTCCTGGATTACAGGACTTAATGTGAGGAAAAGTCTCAGTTCTTCCCAAATTGATCTAGAAATTAACAAAATCTTAATCAAAATGGTTTTAAGAATCATTAAGGAAAGCAACATCATTATCCATTTTTTAATATAGCATAAAGTGAATGAATGTCATATTGACACAGAAATAGGCAAACAGTACAATGAAACAAAATGGAAAGTCCAGAAACAGAGAGAGAGAGAGAGAGAGAGAGAGAGTGTGTGTGTGTGTGTGTGTGTGTGTGTGTGTGTGTGTGTGTGATGGTGATATGCTAAAAACAAAGACCATCTTAATCAATGGAGAGAAGCTGACCCAGGCCAGTTCCACCAGAAGGGGCAGCCATAGCCGTTTAGAGTCCCCAGAGACGGGCCCTGACCGGGCACGTGGGCAGAAAAAAAAAAAAAAAAGGAAGAAGAACTACAGAAAGGATTGCTACAGAACAAAGAGGAAGGAACCAACCACCCCTCAAATGAGCAGAAAACAGGGGCCCTAGGGAATGAGTTAGGTTTCGTCTTTTATCAAAATGAGTACAAATGATCTTGCTTACCGAGAAAGGAGACTCCATCAACCAACACCCTAAAACTCGGATGGAATTCTACAATTCTACACAGCAATGAGAACGGTCCATGGACAACTATACATAGCAACATGAATGAATCACAAAGGTAATGCTGAGGGAAAGAAGCCAAGCACCAAAGAAGCATACTGGATGACTGCATTTATGTGACGTTCTAGAAATGTCAAACTAATTTATGCTCAAAGATTTTCAGGACAGTGCCGATCCTTGGGGTGGGGATGGGGGTAGGACTGAAGGGCTTCTGGGGAGCTGGAGCTGTTCTGTTTCTTGCCCTGGGTATGGGGCACATGGCCTGTGTTTGTGAAAATTCATCAGGTGCAATTTTCTATAGAGTTATGCTGCGATGAAAACTTTACACTAACTTTCTGAGGTGATGGAAATGTTCAACGTCTTGATCTCGTAGTGGGTATATGCATATGCTAAAATGCACTGAGCTGACACTTAGGTTGTGAGGTGGGGAGGGGAGGGATGGACTGGGAGTTTAGGGTTAGTATATGCAAACAATTACATACAGAATGGATGGACAACAAGGTCCTACTGTACAGCACAGGGAACTATTTTCAATGTCCTGGGATAAACCATAATGGAAAAGAATAAAAAAGAAGGTGTATATGTATACCTGAGTCACTTTGCTGTACAGCAGAAATTAACACATTGTAAATCAACTATACTTCAATTTAAAAAAGGTTTTATAAGAAATTTAGTTTGTAAATATTAAATACCTATATGATCCTTAAGAATGTCACAAAATCAACATGACACCCTAGTGTATAACTATACTATAACTACAGTCCTTAAAATATCTCATAAATGTATCACCTTAAGAGATAATACACACATGCATGCAAAGATATCTTGCTCAAGCTAGTATTTTACTTCCAAGCTTTTGTCTCCCAGCAACTGGAAGTATGAAAGAAGGCTTTGGCTCAGTTAAAAATGCTCACAAATTTCAAATCTGTAAGGTCAAAATCAATGAGCCTTTAAATCAAAGCACCTTTCTTTTTCAAAACATTTGCATTAAATGCAGACATTGAAAAAGTTAGAATATTGGCTTTGCAGGTTTCCAAAACAATGCCAGAAAACTCCCCTAGGAGACCAACAAAATTAGCGGTTCCCTATCTTATCTATAAGTCTCAACATGCCAAACAAATACTATATTTTAGCATCTGAGTATTTATTAATATTATAGAATTTTAGCAAGGTAAATTCCCTAAAAATTTCATTATCAATTCAGGAACGGCATTTTTATGCTGTTGAGTGTTCTTAAACCTTTAAATAACAATCCAATTTCAGTATTTCAAGATCTGCTAAGGCCTGGATGATTGGATTTTATTCTGCGCACCAACATCCCAAGCCAATCACTGAGACTATCTGCAAAACAAGAATACTTATTTCATGTTGCAAAATTCCCACTGGCCCCTAGAGGTATCTAAGGCACTTTAAAACATCAACAGCAACAAGAAACTTCACTGAAATAATGACACTTTAATAAAGTATTTCTTGTCTTATGAGAAGTGAAGAACTTCTTGAAAATCAACCTAAATTCTAATGCCCTGGGGTAGGATCTCTAAACGATGGGTACAGGACCATAACTCTGCCTTAGAAAGGAATGTCCTGGGGCGAGTGTCCTGAAGAGAGACAGCAATGATCTCAAAGGGACTGATGTTACCTGAAACAGCCACGGCCGGTATCATTTGTGATCCAGGCCACACCCCGTGACAGCCAGTCTGGCCTTCACTTTCCTAAACAACGACCTGAATTAAAATGAGTAACAAAAGCATGCAATACTTGCTGGGATGACAAGAAAAAACAAGTTTTCTTTCTTGATAATACACAGATAAGTGACAAAAGTGACTGACAGGCTTATTTTCTCATCCGTAGAATAAATTTCTTGAGCAAAGACAATTGTTAGGTCAACTGTGCTTCTGGTCTATTTCCTGTAGTCTTGTAATTCAATAGGTTCAGCCACACAATCAACTGCCACCAAGTCCTACATGCAAAGAGGGTCTTACCTGTGAGAAGTTCAACCCATTCAATGGATGGCACTGCTCTTCCACCTTCTCCACTGCCCCCGTCTGTTTCCTCAGCCGTTCGGCCTCCTGGGCAAGGTACAGGTCTAAGACGGGCGCCCCACGGGACTTGATGTCCACTTTGGTCGGGGAGTTGACCATGAGCATCACCCAGATGGGCCTCTTCCGCTCCCAGTTGCCCGCGATGGCATTGAACAGGTAGTCTGCGTAGAGACCCTTACCATGCTGGTCAGGCGTCATCCACGAGGGCATCATGAGCTTGACGTACTCAAGGTGGCACTTAAGGCGGCAGTAAATGTCCCTGGGGAGCACGTCCTGGAGGTTCTCACCTCGTGGAAGCATCTGACAGCTGGTGAGGGCCGAGATAGTGGAAGGGTCCGTGAGGTCCAGCTCAAAGTACACAATGCTGCTTTGCTGAAAAGCCTCCTTGGAATTGTCCGGGATGAAGTCCCAAACCCGGGTGTACGGGACATGGGTCGTGCCAAAGAAGTAAGACGGCGGGTCTCGTTTTATGGTCCACAAGAAGGAATTCAACTCACTTTGCTAAAAGGAAAAGAGACAACATCAAGGCATGATATGGAGGGACAGGAACCTGAGAGGTAAATTAGAGAGACAAGTCACCCTGCAGGAGAAAAATGATCAAAATAGAGCTAAGACTTCTTCTGAGTCCAGACGATTCACCTACCAGGAGCAGGAGTCCTCAAAGCAGACTGAATTTCAGCATCCCTTCCCTTTTCTCATCGCAATGTTGATTAAAGATGAGAAAGCATTTTGTTTGTTTGTTTGTTTGTTTATACTGCAGGTTCTTATTAGTCATCAATTTTATACAAATCAGTGTATACATGTCAATCCCAATCGCCCAATTCAGCACACCACCATCCCCACCCCACCGCAGTTTTCCCTCCTTGTTTAAATTTGGTTATTAGTTAATAATTAAGAATATTCGTCCTGGGGGCTTCCCTGGTGGCGCAGTGGTTGAGAATCTGCCTGCCAATGCAGGGGACACGGGTTCGAGCCTTGGTCTGGGAAGATCCCACATGCCACGGAGCAACTAGGCCCGTGAGCCACAATTACTGAGCCTGCGCGTCTGGAGCCTGTGCTCCGCAACTAGAGAGGCCGCGATAGTGAGAGGCCCGCGCACCGCGATGAAGAGTGGCCCTCACTTGCCACAACTAGAGAAAGCCCTCGCACAGAAACGAAGACCCAACACAGCCATAAATAAATAAATAAATATATAAAATAGGACACAAACTATAAGAGCCATAAAGAAAAACATTGACAAATATACTACATCTAAATTTAAAAAAAAAAAAAAAGAATATTCGTCCTATCATGCTATTAAAGTATTCTTTTATTTTCATTTTAAATTAATTTGATTAGGAATGAGCACTAAATCTGATCAAACTACATTATAGCATCTTTTTTTCCCCAATTACATCTGATAAAATACAGCAATAAATTTCTTCATATTGCAAAAAAAAAAAAAAAAAGATGAGAAAGCAATACAATCACCAGCTTTGAGTTTGCCCCGTGCCTGCTCTAGCAACTGGACAGGAGTTAAAGAGGGGATTCTCAAGGGGCTACAAGGACGCACCTGGCACAGGTAAGGGACACCTGAGAAGCCCACTGTTACCTCCCAGGCACACCTGGTGGTTTCTACTTCTTCAGACCTCAAATTCAACAACCCCAACGGCAGAGTCTCTCAACTCTGGCTGCACATTTGGAATCACCTACAAAGCTTCTAGAAGTCCGATTTCTGGGTCTCATCCCAGATCAATCACATTGGGATCCCTGGAGGTGAGATAAGAGGTGATATTTTTAAAGTTTCCCTGGTGACTCCAATGCGCAGCCAAGATTGACTCTGCAGTCCTAAGAAGCCCCTGATTGCAAAGTTTGCCCCTGTCCCTTTAGGACATGCATTGTCCTGCATTTCTCTCTTACAAAAGCCTTCTGGTTCAGCAGCAGAGAACTGGATGGTTCCACGATCTCTCCCAACAGTTTTATAGGCTGAGCAGTGGTTACATCCTGAGGCCAAGCCACTTTGCCCTTTGGCCCTGAGTGTCTCTCTGTCTCTAGAGTGGGCATTTACGAAACATCTGTTTATTAAGAGCTACCGTACAAAGAAGCGCACAGGGCAGCCCTCAAGGAGTTCAAGCGTAAAGGTCAGATATACGCATGGGGCAAGCCCCACATCAAGCAACCCAGAAATGTGAAAATCCAGGTTTTATAGGAAGGAATATTTGGAATTCATTCTCTTTACAAAGGCTTCATTTCAGCAGCCTTTTAAGTAGCATGCTTTCCTGGATTGTGGGGTTTCAATTTACAATCAGCTCTCATTATGTGTCATAGTTATGTTCTATAAAGTCACTGTGAACACTAAATTACCAGATACTGAACCACTGTTCCTAGGGAAAACACAGGGTTAGGTTCCTGCGAGCCTCTGGTCACAACGTTTTAGTCAACAGAGCAATACATAACCATGTTTTATGGGTGCTTCTATTGAAAAGCACCTTCTTTAGTATATTTTGTTGACTCGTGAACATTGAACTCACAGCCAACAATACCGTAACTCACGCCTGCATGAAGCTCATCTAACTCATGTATTTTCTCCCTAAGGCACATCACTGCCCTCCTGTGCTTAGGAACACGACAGCACTTCATTCATTTTAAACAGTGAAATCACCTCCAAGAAGCACAAAAATGCAAAAAAAATGTGGCACTAAGTAAACTACAAAAAGTACACTTGTTTACTTGTTTCTAGTTTGAGGGGTGAAAAGACAAGCCAGAGCACTGACTTATTCGACCTCCACTGGGAGCCTGTGCATCCGGCCACTCAAATTTTTCGCAGTTCTGGGCACATCTGCACGAGAACGTGAAAGCACCACAAGCTTGGGGTTAACAATTTTAGCAAGTTGGCAAATTCACAAACATGAAATCTACAAATAATGAGGGTCAACTATATTTGCACTTCTGTGTCATTGTTTCAGCAGCAGCAACCTGGTCTCAAATGAAATATTACACAGAATCTCAAAATATAAGATCGATGAGGGTGGAGCTGGCTGAAGCAGGGGCCCTACTCTCTTCAGCCTGCTGTTCTCCACCTGTCCCCCTGTCACCTTCACAAAAACACCATGGGACCACTCAGAGGAGAGCAGAGGCAGGGAAACACGTGGGCTGGGGTGACATAACAGCAGGGGGAGGTCAGGGGCCAACAAGCCCACAACTCTCCACAAAGGACATTGGCTAAGCAGCCTCAGCAGTGCTGGCCACAGGGGAACAGGCCTGGTGCCCCAGAAGGGACTTTTCCAAAGAAACTAGAAATCCTGATGTTAAATAAAATCTTCCAATTGGGAGATGAGACCTCAATTTTCTCAAAACACCGTGCACACCAGACAGAGCATATCTCATTAGCCTCCAGCCTGTGACTTTGTTTTTTAAAGTATTCAAATCATAGTTCTGCTCACACACCCAGCTTTTCAAGAATGCACTAATTATGCTCAATTCTGCTTCTGTCTCAGCCACCCCACTGAGATTTTTTTTTTTTTTTTTTTTTTTTTTTGCCGTGCTACATGGCTTGCGGGATCTTAGTTTCCCAACCAGGGATGGAACTCAGGTGGTGAAAGTCAGATAATAACCCCTATCATAAGTAATGGTAATAAACAAGTTAGACAAGTACAAGTTAAATGACTGAACAAATGAGAGAAAGAATACATTTTTTAAATAATTTTTAAAACCTGTTAACGGTTGAATTAGTATTAAGAGATGAATGGTGTACAGGGTCTCCAGCCAGTCCTCAGGCATCCTCTTAGGGAGTAATGAGAGTCCCCAGGGTTATTTAAATACCACTTCAAAAAGCCACATGGAAACTGTAGTCTACTGAAAAATGGTTGCCAAAGGCTAATTAAGCAATCAAATGTTTCACTGTTGGTTAGAATTAGATCAAGCTGGTAGAAAAACACTGGTTAGACAGTAATCAAAAGCTGAGGTTGACAGTTTCGGCTTTGGTTAATTTTAAATGGGTAACAGAATAATTACCTTTAAATGCAACTGGTTTGCTAGAGGTGGGCTTCCAAGCATAGGTTTAGTTTGTTTTATTTGTTCATTTTAGTGGGAAGTGTTGGTGATCAAAGGGGTCCTGGATGATGATATGATTGGAGACCACTGACCTATACATCTGGTCACACAAGTTCCACACAATCTACCAAAGGACTTCTACACAGTTTCCAACTGGAGACATGGCAAATAGTTGAAATATTATTATTATTAAACACCTGGGCACCTGATTCATTGTCATCTATCAGGAGACCATGATAGTAAACAAATATATTCCAAGAAAAACCAAACCCATACTGCAGGATCATAGCATGGGGTTGGTGGGGAGTGGTGAGGGGGTGTTTCATTTTGGTTTGGTTTTGGGTTGTTTTCACCCAACACACTTAATGTCCCTAATGTCCCATCCTACCTCAAAACGCCTACACTTCTCTTCAGGAACAAAGTCTGTTCAATTACATGTATCCATTCTTAGTTTCTTATTTATTTTATTGTTGTCTTTTCAACCAGTATGAGTCTAGAAATAGGGTTATTGTGTGATCTTTTCACTGAAAACTGCTCAGGTTTTTTTTATATATAATATTTTTCTAAGAACATTTCTTGGTTGATGATTTTTTTTTAATATTTATTTATTTGGCTGCACCAGGTCTTAGTTGCAGCTCGCAGGCTCCTTAGTTTCAGCTCGATGGCTTCTTAGTTGTGGCATGCGAACTCTTAGTTGTGGCACGCATGTGGGATCTAGTTCCCTGACCAGGGGTTGAACCCGGGCCCCCTGCATTGAGAGCGTGGAGTCTTAACCACTGCACCACCAGGGAAGTGTCTGCTCAGGTTTTTTAAAAAACAGTACTCATGTTCTGGCATCTAGCCATGCACTGACAGTAATGATGCTGAAAGCAGCTGGCTGATATTGACTGTTCGCTGTGTGCCAGGCACCATCCAAGCGTTGCACATGGATGGTTCTGCTGCATTTGTTCAACACTCATTTCTTTCCCAACTATTAATGCTGTGCCCACCAAGTGCCAGGCACGGCTCTAGGCATGAGGCACTAGGAATACAGCAGTGAATGAAGTATGGGTCTCTGCCTCCAGTATGTTAATGGTAACTGCTGAGGAAAACACAGAAGCAGAAGGGGAACAGGAAGTACTGGTAGAGGAGGGATGTTGTCTTAAATAGGGTGACCAGGGAAGTCCCTGAATGTCCAGTAGGTCATTTAAGCCTTGCCGTGAAGGAGGTAAGAGGTCAAAGTACAGGACTATCTGGGAGAAGAGCAATCCCTCCAAGAGGAGGCACCAGCAAGTGCAAAGACCCTGGGGCAGAAAGGCCCTCAATGTGTTGGAGGAGCAGGAAAGAGGCCAGCATGACTGCAGCTGGACGGCTCAAGAGGCAGGCAGGAGGCAAAGGTCAGAGAGGTCAACAAGGCCTGGCCGCACAGGGCCCCCGAGCTCCTGGAAGGGTGGAGGCTTTTATGCTGAGTAGGATGGAAGCTGGTGCAGGTTTTTAATGAGAGAAGTGAAACGAGCTGAGTTAATGTGTTGACAGGATCACTCTGGCAGCTGTGATGAACAGACTACTGAGAGATGAGGGCAGATGAAAGAAGGTCAGTTAGGAAGTTACTGAAATGACCCAAGTGAGAGAACAGAGCAGTAGTGACAGACTTGATGAGAAGTGATCAGAGATGAGATTCTGGCTGTATTCTGGAAGCGAGAGCCAACAGGATTTGCTGATGAATCGGTTAATTAAAAGGATGAAGTTACCATCAACCCAGATGGAGAAGATGGGGTGGAACAGGATTCGAGGGAAGGTCAGAAGTTTGGTGCTGGTCCTGTTGAGTTGAAATGTCAAGCAGACATCCAAGTGGGGAGGTCGAGTGGCTAGGTGGATGCATGAGTCTAGAGTCTGGGAGAGATCTGGGCCCCAGATGAAAATCTGGGTGTTGTCATCATTTCGATGTTATTTAAAGCCATAGGACTAGATGAGATCTCCAAGGGACTAAGTGCAAACAGGAGAGAATGGGTCTAGAAATGGTCCAAACTTGTGAAGTCAAGGGAAAGAAGAGAAGCCAGAAAAAGAGAAGTGGCCAGCGAGGTAGCAGGGAAAATCAGAAGAGCAGGAAGCCCACTGAAGGAAGAGCTTCGGGGAGGAGACAGTAAGCCAGTGGGTTGGGTGTGGTTGAGGGACTAAATAAGTCGAGGATTTGGACAACTGACCTCTGGATAGAGTGACACGGAGGTCGTTGGCGACACAGACAAGAACGATTTTGGTGGCATGGTGCAGGTGAACGCCTGCCCGATGCCCACATAGGCGAGATGGGGAAGAGAGGAAGAGGTAGGATACACACCTAAGTAAGACACTGGCTGTTTCCAGACAGAGACATCAAGGCCTTGAGATGTTTATTATGCTACCGAAGGTCTCATAGCTGCTAAGTAGTGGATCCAGGATTTAAAGCCAGGCAGGCTGGCCCCTGAGCCCCAGGTTTTAAACACCGTATCAGGCGGCCTTAGCATGCAACAGACATCCCTCGCGATTCAGACTTACATCTTTTTCAATTCGTGCTCTGCTAGGTGCACCATCACTCGGGAGGACCACCTGACTCCACATCTAGAGAGGCTCTGTCCAGCTCCCCATCTTGGGCCTCAATGACCTACCCAGATGAACCCACACTGACATCTTTAACTCCTCAGAGGGCCATCCTTTCCCGTTCTCTCTTTTCAGGATAACACAGCTTGGGGGGTGGTGGGGGGCTTTTCCACTTTTTTTTTTTTTTTAAGCCAGGGGTTTTAAAGTGGTTTTAAAGAAATGATCCTTATCTTGTGGAGCTTCTTCAATACATGGAGTTCTGTTCTGACCCAGGAGGGCACCCTGTCTCCCACTCTGGCTACTGACACCTCTCTACCTGGCCCTTCTGAAAGGTGAGTCTTCAGGGCTTCTGATCAGGGAGCTCTTACCTTGCCTTCGCCCACAGGTGAGCCCCTAGGCTGCTGCACTGATCTTAGGGGTGCAGCTGCCCCTGTCTCACACCGACACCCTCAGGGGAAGGGCTATTTGTCTCCATAAAAGAAAACCAAAATGGCTCTACCACCCCCCTTTCACTGTAATTGTGGCCCCTACGTGCTACTAGAGGGAGCCATGTATCTTAACATTCTGATGATTTCAAAGGAAAAAAAAAAACTTAACACCATGAACAGGTTTCTTTTAAAAGAAAAAGACATGTCCCTGGATGACAGAGACAACACGAAGTTCTGCGGACTGAATCACCTCACTGGAGATTTTAACACATGTGTAATCCATACAATGAAACAAAGTAGCACAATGACAGCTTGTGTCATGTGGGCTAAATCCCTAAGCCACGGGCCCCCTCAGCTCTTTCCATCCAGCTCCTGGACCTGAGATAACTGCTCTTTTCCAAGAGGACCCTTCAGCAGACCAGCTGGAATGATATTAAAGTAAGTTGGCTTTAGTTTGCCCTTTTCATTCGACAAATATTTATTTAGCATCTACTATGGCCAGGCACTCTTGTACGCACTGGGGATGCAGCAGCAAACAAAAATTCCTACACTTATGAAGATTGGGGCGGTGGGGGGGGGGGGGGGACAATAAACAAACATTTTTACCAGATGGTGGTTAAGTGCTACACAGGAAAATAAAGTCGGAAAAGCAGATAGGAGGGCGGGGTGGCCGGGGAATTGGGGGGTGACATAATCTTTAATAGGTAATCGGGAAGGGTCTCATAGAGAGAATTTGAGCAAAGCCTAGATGGAAGTATGGGAGCAAGCATGTGGATATCTGGGTGAAGAAACAGCAAATCTGAAAGGATGCTAGCAGGAATGGTAGAACACTCCAGAATTGTGTTTGAGTGTTGATAAGGAACAGACTCAACCTGTGTGTTGCTCTGGGTAAAGCCTGCCTTGTCTGTGGCGGACTTCGGCTCAGAAGACCTCTCTAATGATTAACGAAAGTTGAAAACCAAGCCAGCTATCAAGCCACAGTCCTTCCAGAAAGCTACAGGAAGCTGCCACACCGGATGGGAGGCTGGATTCCAGAGCCTCACTCTACAATCTCAACACCTCAACCCCCTGGGGGACCCACCCACAGTGCCCTCTACAGCCTGCAGGTCAAGCAGACAGCCCTGCCACTGACTGACCTTCTGACCTCCACACAGGACAAGGCAGTTTGCCCACAGAATAGAACATTGATTCTCAAAGTGTGGTCCAGGGACTTGTGAATGTCCCCAAGTCCCTTTCAAGCAGTCTGTAAGATCAGAGCTATTTTCATAATAATACAAAGATATTTTCCTCTTTCATTCTCTCACAAGTGTACAAACAGAATTTTCTAGAGGCTACAAGTCTCTAGATAACATCACCCTTCGACAGTCAATGGCATGTGTGCTTGTGTATTCTTGCATTTTATTAATATTTCTGTTAACCCACACAAGTGTTTTACTATGAGACCAAAAAGTATGAGAACTGACAGAACGAAAGACCCACGAAGACAGATTCAACAGAAGGGAGAAACAGAGACCTTATCAAGACTCACTCGATAATATTATTACGAGTTGGTAATAGATTCGCAAAACTGCAAGGCACTCTGCTTTCATATGAAAGGACGGACTTCTGCCTTGTATAACAAGTCCGCAGCTGCCACACCGCAGCAGAGTTTGGAACGATCCCTGGTGAGGATTTCCCTCTTCGGCCTCCGCGCGTCCGCAGCCCTGGGCGCCCTAGGAACACAGTGCAGCTTCCCGGGCGGCCCTGTGCGCCAGGAACGGCTCAGTGAGGTCACCTTCTCCCTTGCTGTGGTTAAGACGATGAATAAAATCACGGAGGGAAGTGGACGCGGCCCCGGATGCTGCGCAGGTGTCACCGAAGGTGGGCAGACCCCTGAACTCCGGCACCCGGCGTCCGAGGGCGCTCAGTCTACGATCACCCTCCCCAGCGCCAGGGATCCACAGAGCCTGGACCCACCGATGCAAGCTCGCAAAAGTCAACTTCCACGGAACTCAGAAGAGAGGGACTTCAGACCTGCAGAAAATTCCGAGCGTAGGAAAATTGATCAGGAAATGGAAATGCTCTTCTCGAAAGAGGTTCAGCCCCGGAGACGCCAGACCTGCCGGGTTTCCGTTCGACTTCTGTTCCTATAGGGCTGGGTGGACACGGGCAGGTCACTGGGGCTCTCTCACCTCGGCTCCCCTCACCCCAAAACGCTGATGCGAAGATCTAAGGAGGCGCCGGGTGCGTGAACGCTAGGCTGTCAGACCTGGTCTCTCTCTCCACGAACGCGCTCTGTAACCTGGAGCACAAAAGTCCCTCTCTGAGCCTCAGTTTCCCACATCAGTAAAACAGGGGGGATGGCTTCAGCTCCCCCCACATTCCTCCTAATTCAGGCACTGAATAGACGTAGGTTAAATCAAGCAGCTGCTGGGGGCTATTACCATTTCGAAAGGAGCAGAAATGAAACGCTAGGGACGAGCAGGCAGAACAAACTTCAAAGTAAATGTGCCCAAGTCCCGGGCCCACTGGGTCTTCAAGGATTCGTCCCTCAAACGCCAGCGAAGCAGGCTGGCGAGACCCGGGAGACCCGGCCCGGGACTCCCTTCGGCTGACGAATGGCGAGGGCTGGGGGACAGGGTCTCGTGTGGCCGGAGTTCTGCGCCCCCGCCGGAAAGGGGAACCCGGGGGCTCGGCGGGAAGCGCGAGCTAGGAGGCGCCGCCGTGCAAGGTGGGAGCCGGGCCCGCTGAGTCGGCTCGGGGTCCAAGAGCACGGGGCTCAATGCGGTTGGGAAGGTAACCACCCCCAGGAGATGCCGGGAGGCCGCCGCGCCCGCGCCCGCTGCGCGCCTTACTTGGGGCTTGAGCTTGCAGTTGGCGGAGGCGGGCGCGCCGCGCGGAGGGGCTGCGCTCGCGGGCAGGAGGCGGAGGGTCGGCAGCAGGAACCAGCTCCAGGGACTCATCCTCCTCTCGGTGGCTCCGAGGCCTGGGGCGCAGAGGGAAGGAGGGACCCAACAGTGGCCTCCCGGCTCGGCTAGCCGGCGGCCGCGGGGCTGCGTACTCGCCCGGCGCCTGCCATGGCGCGCCGGGCTCGAGGGCCCGGGGGCGCTCGCCCACTTCCCCGCGCCTCTCGCCGGCTCTCTCCGCGGTTAGCGCGACCGCCTCCGGGCGGGGCTCACCCGCCAGCCCGGAGGCGGCGGCCACGTGAGGCCGAACCCCGACCCCGCCCAACCCCTCCGCCGCCCGTCTGCCCCGCGCAGAGGCAGCCGCGGGATCCCCGGCCCCGGTCCTCCCGCCCAAACCCCGCCCCGGCCGCCGGCCACCCCGTGAGCCGGCCAGAAGGGAAAAGCGAGGCTCCAGGACTGTCTTCTAAATTCAACCGAAAATCGTACTAGCTCCTGCCCTTACGTCTGCGTTCACGCTGCCAATTCTGAGGGTGGCTCTTGATGGAAAGAAATAGACCAAAGAAATAAATGAAAGGCTATTTTTAAAGGCAAGTTCATGTAAACAAAGGCAATCGCAGTGACGTTTTGTCTGTAAAAGAGGGAACTAGTCAGTGTGTGCATTCAGTTAAAACCCGGAACCACGAAAGCCGGCAGTCCATTAAGTAAGTGCCCTCTTAAGGGATTTGGGAGAGTAATAGGAAGGATTAACAGCAAACTCGAAGGATTACTGCAAAGATTAAATGAGGACATTTAGGACGCACATAATAGGTCTGCAAAAAGTGGTCGCTCTCTTTCCGCTCTAAACTCCCCAAGGGGTTTTTTACAGCAGTGACCCTTCAGGAAGAAAAAGTTATAAAAGCAACTGGGTGTGCTCGGCCTCTCCCACCTCCCACCCAAGGCCTGGGTGCACTCCACCCTCCCTTTACAGCCCAGACTCCTGCCCGATTAACTTCTGAGTGGTGTTTAACGGAGCATTCGTAGGTAGGGTATCTTAATTGTTTTAAGTCCCCGTCCATTTTGGGAATCTGATGTAAACTTTGGAGGATCTCGGGGGGGTGGGGGGGGCGGCGATTTGCTCACAGTGGGAGGAGGAGTTTTCTGAGCCTCCGGTGCCCATCAGCAGTACTTCCAGTTAAGAACCCCAGGTTTTTAAACGGCAAGTTTTTCAAGCTTTCATTCAGGTTTTCCAGATTTGTGTGTGTGTGTGTGTCTGTGTGAGAGAGAGAGAGAGGGAGGGAGGGAGGGAGAGACAGAAGGAGGGAGAGGGGGAGAGAGGGAGAGGCGGATTGAGAGAGAGATCTCAAACTTTTCCCTGTTCTAAATTCGAGTGAGGATTTGCTTTCTGGAGTTGACTCTCTCTCCTGTCTTGAAATGACTCCTTCGTTTCAGCCCGGCGGCAATCATTGGTCCCCAGCCGACCCAGAAGGCAGCCTGTCCGGGTTTTCAAGGTGCCAGCGCTGCCACCTACTGGCAAAAGAAGTTCTCTCTGGTTGTGAGATACAAGCATCAAGAACTCAAAAGGAAGTAATTACCTATTATTTCATACTCTTTCCCCCACTCCAAATGAATTCTCATCCAATCAGCTGTGGCTAGGGGGAAGAGAGGGAGGAATAATGTGTCAGAAAACATGACTGACCTTGTTAGTCTTCTTACTCTTTTCTGTTCCTTTGATTTCTACTCTTACCTTTATTATTTCCTTCCTTCTACTTTGGATTTACTTTGCTCTTCTTTTTCTAGCTTCTTAAGGTGGAACCTTAGATCACTGACTTTTAAACTTTCTTCTTTTCTAATATAAATATTTACAACTATAAATTTCCCTCAAAGCACTGCTTTAGCTGCATCACACAGATTTTGAAAAGATTTATTTTCATTATCATTCTGTTGGGAGTACTTTCTAATTTCCCTGGTGATTTTTTTTTTCTTTGAACATGGATAACTTAGCAGTATGTTACTTGACTTCCAAGTTATGGATTTTTCCTAGATATTTTGTTGTTATTGATTTCTAATCTAGCTCCATTATAATTATACTCTATATAATTTCAAATATTTTAAACTTGCTGGGATTTATTTCAAGGCCCAGAATATAGTCAGACACTGAGTTTGAAATGTCTAGTATATGGATAACTTTGTTTGGTTTGGTTCTAACATTTTTCAGGTGGAGCTTCCTGCCTTAGTCAGACCCATCATTAAGAAAGGTTTATTCTATAAGACACTCAGTGTCCAAACATTCAGTAGAATCACATCTACCCTACATACATTGTCCCCTATCACTCCAGGGCGCTTCCCCAGACCTGGTGACAGGCAGGTGGGCATGGCCTGGTCCTCACTTGTTTTCTAAAGACATCTAGGCTGAAAGTCTTCCTTGCTTCCCTTTCATGGTCAGAAAGGAGATGCTAAAGGTCCCTGTAGCCTCCTCTCTGCCTATCCACAGAGTTTCTGTATCAGGTTCAACTCCCCCACTTGAGTATTGTTCTTGGTCCATACCTCTCACATCCCACTGCCAAAGACTTGGATGTTTCTAATCCTTTCCCTCCTCCTTCTGTTTCTCCTTCATGTACAGTTGATACTCCGGAAACCCTCCTTCTGTCCACCTACTCTTAATTTCTTCCTTTGTGCCCCTACCAATGGCTTCCTGAATTTACACCAACCTGTGAGTCTTGGTCCCTTCATAGCAGTCAGCTGAGGAAATTATTCCCTAGATATCTTTTTGCTCTTTCCCCAAAATCAGATCTTTCCTCAAAAGCAAAGCTTTCAGGATACACAGAGGATTTGCTGTGGCTTCTGCTGCACCTCTGTGCCTTTGCCCTGCCTGGCTCGGCCAGCCTGCAGCCATCCAAGTCCTGAGTCACTTACCACACCGCAGGTTTCCCAAAGTGATCAAAACAGCTGCCTCCTGGTATTCATACTTTTGTTTAACCCCCTGTCCTTGAGTGTGAGCAGGACCTGGGACTTGCTTCTAACCAATGGAATGTGGCAAGAGGGATGGAATGTCCATGGAGTGCCAAGCTTGCTAGAGTCTCTCTCCATTGCTGTCTTTGAAAAACAAGTTGCCATGAGTCCTACAGCCATGAAGAAATGAATTCTGCCAACAACCTGCAAGAGCTCAGAAACAGATCCTTCCCCAGTGGAGCCTCTGCTGAGAACCGAGTCCTGGGAAACACCTTGATTGCAGCCTTTTGTTACCCTAAGCAGAGGATCCGGTTAAGCTATGCCGGAACTCCTGACCCAGAGAAACTGCAAGATAATAAATGTGTGCTGTGTTAAGCCACTGAGTTAAAGGTGATTTGTTACACAACAACCGAAAACAAATACACCAGGTGAAGCAGGGTGCCAAGGAATTCCCAGGAGTTCCAGCGTGGTGCTTCACCATCAGGGTGTGTTTTCAAAGTGGGCAGCTGAAAATGGATTTCCTACACTTCTAGGTCTTCAGACTTCATGCATTCCTGGAAGGGGACTAGAGTTTTGCCACACTCCCTTGGTCACCCAAGGTTGGCACCAGAATTTCTAAGTGAGAAAGGGTGGCAATCATCCCAAAGCTGCATTGGCTTAGTCAGTACACAGATCTTGAGAAAGAAGAAACATCCCCTGACAGCCAGGAACTGACCTGGCTCTATCAGTGAGGACTTGGTTGGCAATATCCACAGCCAGGTTGTGGTGTTCTCCTGCTGAACATAAATAATTCACAGAATATCAACATCTGCCAAGGCCACTCTGTGACTATGATGGATAAAGACAAAAACAAGACCACTCCATGATCATGTCACAACACAGACAAAACATGAACATTATCCAAACCACAAAAAGGACTAAACATCCCCTATCCTGACTAATGAGTGACTGCTGCTTCTTTACCAATCCCAGCTCTAGCCTCCATCATTCCCCCCACCTTATAGACAAGATGTATTAAGATGCTGTTACGGGCTGAACTGTGTGCCCACAAAATTCATATGTTGAAGCCCATACCCCTGTATCTCAGGAGGTGACTATATTTGAAGTTAGGGTCTTTAAGAAGTGATTATGTTAAATGAGGCTGTTATGGTGGGTCCTAATCTAATCTGACTGCTGTCCTTATAAGAAAAGGAAAATTGGACACACAATAGATTTGGACACACAGGGGCCCTCGGATTTGGAGGGATGACCATGTTAGGACACAGCAAGAAGGTGACCATCTGCGAGCCAAGGAAAGAGGGCTCAGGAGAAACTAAATCTGCCAACACCTTGACTTTGGACTTCTGGCCTCCAGAACTTGAGAAAATTAACTTCTGTTGTTTAAGCCACCCAGTCTGTGGTATTTTTGTTATGACAGCCGTAGCAAACTCACATAGATGCTCAATCAGAATTACAACCACTTCCTGAAAACATTTAATCTAGAGCAAAACCCTGCTTCCTTGAACTTCCCCCCAGATCACCTAACAGCACAAGCCAAATCCTATAACAAGCCCTCCCAACACCCTTTTACTGAGATGCCCCACAGTTCCCCAAGGTATGCGTTCTTCCTGGTTGCAAAGAGCAATAAATCCAACTAATTCAACTTCAGGTGTGTCTCTGGTGGTCTTTGCCTGAAGCGTGTTGATAACTGCAGTTCTGCTAGGGGCCACTTCAACCACCTCCCCTAACCATCCCTTGTGCTTCTACTGGTCTTACATCAGACCTGGCGTAGGGAGAAGGTTTCCCATTGTTGGCACATTTCCATTCTCCGCCCCTCCTCCCCCTCTCCAGCCTCTCCCCTCCCCACATCCGCGTGGGTGACACGGTGCTGAGGTGAATGGTACCTTGGTCCTGGAAACCGGGCACAACTTTGGTGCCAGGTATGAATGATTTTTGACAGAAGGGGCTTAATGGTAAATCAGGATGAACTGAGGCCTCCTGGGAGAGCACTGGAGACACTGTGAATGGTCACTGCTCAGCTAGCTTCTGGCTCTGGCTTACTCTGTGGACTATGCAAGCAGAGGCAAATAGCTGAATTGCCAGACATTGGAGAGAATTTTTTTTCAGAGAGGGGAGGAAAGACAGAGAGACTAGAGACAAAGGAAACTGGAGAAGGCTATTGGGGGGAAAAAGAAAGCGGAGATGTTGGCCATTGAGTTTTTATGATGTTTTATTGTCCATAACTAATGAAAATTTCAGGAAAATTTAGTAAATTTCAGGAAAATTTTAAAATTTAGTAAAATTTCAGTATAATTTAAATTACACACCAATCCTAGGGAGGTGGATTTTGGGGTTTCTGATAGTACAGCATTTGGCTTCAAGGGGCCCTGGGGAGGAGAGAAGGCTTCCAAAGGGGAACCAGTCACACACAAGTGACGACAGTCTAAATGTGTCAGTTTCACTAAACTACAAACTTTTTTTAAGGTGACCTAAATGATTGGTGCATTTTTACATGACAGGTGACTGATTGTTCTTTAGAACCTTTCAAAAGCTCTAACTTGCTACCGAATGTATGTTTGGTGTGCGTTATATTGATATTTTTGTCCCCGATGGTTCCTGCATCCCTTCTAGAAACTGCTACATTCATTTCTTCAACACACTTACTAAATACATGAGCATTTCGATGCCAAGTGAGGGGTCTAGAATGATGACTCTAACAGACAGGACCCCTGGCCCCATGGACTGCTGCTCTCATCCCAGGATGCTCATCAGACTCAACCTGGGGGACTTCCAAATCTCCTGAGGCCCAGGCCCACCGCTGGTTAGTTACCTGGCAACCTTCTGGGGTACTGTGGCCCCAGCATCAGTTTTTTTTTTGGGGGGGGGCCTTGCCGCGCAGCTTGCGGGATTTTAGTTCCCTGACCAAGGATTGAACCTGCGCCCTCAGCAGTGAAAGTGTGGAGTCCTAACCACTGGATTGCCAGGGAATTCCCCCAGCATCAGTATTTAAAAAGCAGCCCTGGTGATGCTATGTGCAGCCAAGATCAAGAGACAGACTGACAAAAAGAAAATTACAAGATGGTGGAATGTGTGCAACAAAGGTCCATGGCCACCCATAACCAAGCCCTCCTTCCACGGAGAGCCTCGCAGTGGAATGTTATCTCAACAGAGACCTACAATTTGAGTAGGAGTTAGCAGGAGAACAGCATTCCAGGGAGAGGGAATGGTGCAGGCAAAGGCCTGAGGTGTGAGTGAGAGTGAGCTAGTTCATGGAATTCAGCCTGGTGGACCCATCAATGGAAGCAGGTGATGGGGAGACAGGGAGATAACAAACACTAGCAGGTGAAGGGCCTGCACGCTGGGCAGAGTTGGCCCCCATCCGCAAGGCACTGTTGAGCACCCAAGAGTCCCAAGCAGAGGAGTTGCACAATCAAATATGCACTTTAGAAGGATCCCTGGGGCTACAGCGGGGAGGGGGGATTGGAGGGAGCAAGAGTGGAAGTGGTAAGACCAGTTAGGAGAGACAATGGGGACCCAGACCAGGCTCTGGCTGGGGACGAAGAAAAGTGAAGTGACATCAAGGAAGTGAAACCTACCACACTGGGTGTGACTTGGATGTGGGAGAGAGAGCAAGAAACTTCCCAGAATCAGCACCCAGAAAGGGCCTCCAGACCACACCCTCTGGCCTCTACTCTGCAGCCACAAGAACCCCAATTCAAAAGTGCTCAGATGATCCTTCATGCAGCAAGAGCAGTAGGGGAAGAGGGGAGGCTGTCTCTCGTTTTCTCCATGCTTAGGAACACCAACTTCTTCTAGATCCCCCGAAACTCCTTTACCCCAGCCTCCCCCTGAAGTCTCTTGAGCTCCCCCTGGCCTTTCCAGACCCCCTGCTAGTCTTGCCCACCCTTAGCAGAGTCTTATTGCCTCAGACAGTTTCCCTTTAGTCCAAAACTGTGAAAAAGCCCAACCGACCTGGAGTCCCACCTCATCTCTGCCACTTATTACCTGTGTGACCTTTGGCAAATCAAGTAACCTCATGGAACCTCAGTAAACTTTAGCTTCTTCATCTGCAAAATGGGACTAATAATACTTGTCTTGCAAAGATGTGAAGATTAGAACTAATGTAATGTAGAAGAAGCCAAGCAAAGGATATAAAACTCAAAAGAGATGATACCCATAATATAGAAAAGTGCATTATTTTTAAAAAGGCAAGAAAGATAAAAGGACATAAGTCTGGTTAGAAAATCTGCAAAGATCATAAAGAGGCTGAAGAAAGAAAGAGAAGGAGGGAGGGAGGAAAGAGAGAGAAAGAAAAATACAAAAGTCAATAGATAAATGAGAAGCATCTCATTAACTTATTAAATAAAAGCAAATTACTTCTGGTGAAGGATGGTGGTCACGGTTGCACAGCAATAAGAATGTACTTAATTTCACAGAACTGTACACTCAAAAACGATTAAAATGGTAAATTTTGTAATGTATATTTTACCATGAGTTAAAAGAGAAAATAAAATATTCTTTTAACAAAGCAAAATAAAACAACTAAGTACATTTTTCACCTCTTAAATTGGCAAAAGTAAAAGCATGCAACATCCAGTAGGAATGTAAAGGCTTTGTGTAAGGCCATTCAGCACCATTTAAAATATGCATGCCCTTTGACCTAGTTCTACCCTTCGGACAGATTCCACTGTAGGAATCTGTCCAAAGGAAATATTGACACATATGTGCAAATACACACACACACACACACACACACACACACCACAGTTTGGGAATCACCAAGCTGGACTCACTGAAGCATTAGAATGATAAAAAATCTCAAACAATCCTTACAATGAAAAGTTATGTGGCCATTGGAACGAATGAACAAATGAGGAAGATCTTTATGTTCTGGAAGTTCTTTATGTTCACATCAAACTGGTGACTTCTGTGGAGCGACATCCGTTTTTACTCTCTATGCTTCTGTACTGCTGATTTTTTTAATACCAAGCACAACTTTTATAATTCATTTAATTTTAATGATTTTTGTTTTTGACTGAATGCTTCTTGAGCACTCACTCCGTGGCTTGACCAGTTGGGAGCATGCCTCCACTTCAAAACCTAACGACCTCCTCATTCTTCCCAGCAGCTACAGAACTCTCCAGAACCGGGCCTGCCTGCTATTTTTCATGATCATAAATAATTCTGCAGGGAATAGTGCAGGGGAGAAAATCAGAGCTGAGGAAACAGTGGGGCTTATCATGCCTATGACTCTGACTTGTCTGTTAGGAGCAGTGGTCCCGAGTGGCTGGTCCCTTCCAAGAGATGTAATGTGCTACCAGCATCCCCAGCCACTGCCTCTCTGCTGTCCTCTGCTGTGACCCCCATTTGGCCCCTGAGACCTCACCAGCCTTTGAACACCTCCCTGGCATCTGGCAACTGATACTTTCACGATGGAGGGGGGAGGCTTCTCGTCCTTGCTTCTTCATTCCTTACCAAAGGTCTGTTGTTTCCCAGAATTGCAGATTCTTTTTGCCACATGAATGGCAATCAATATGCAGCCTGGCCTCACAGACCAATGTTAGTAGCCTTGGTGAGTGAGAATCTCTGCCCGAATCCCCTCTAACCTGCAGGCCATAAGCCATCCTCTCCAGGGGCTCAGAGATCTGCTTTCCTTCTTCCTAAGAACCCTGTGGAACTTCCTTGTAGCCCAGAATTCCAGCCCAAGGGTGAGCTTCTTTCCAAGTCTGTATGGACACGCTTAGTCCAAGGACAGAGGTACGTCTACAGAGAAAAATATATTTTACTGTCTCCCAGAAATGAGGCATCAATAAAATTATTTTCTCCAGTTGGTCCTTGTATACACACATGTACAACTTTTAAAAAATACATTCTGGGCTTCATACTTGATATTTTTCCATAAAATAACTGCACGGACATGGACAGTGTCCCCATCTGTCAAGAACCACCCGCCGTTGTTCAGGAAAGCAGAGCACAGCATAGAGAGGTTAAGTCACTTGCCCAAGTCACTGCATCTAGTAGGTGTTAGATTCAAACTCACAAACTCTAACTTCAGAATCCAAACTTTCACCTGCTTCACTATACCTCCTCTCATTACCAGCTCACATTTTCTTTAAGAAGGAGATATGTTTGTTTATATTATTATTATTATGAAGATTTTTTTAAAACATACACAAAAGAAGGGGGAAGAGTATGAACCCGTGTGTACATATCACCCAGCTTTTGAAGGTCATACTAACATCTCTTCCACAGAAGAGTTTGGAAATCCCAGACCTAAGCCAATGCGAATAGCTCCTTCAGAACTTGGTCAGAAGGAAAAGGTGAGGGTGATCCAGGTGGTACCCAAGAGAGAGCAGACCAGACCCACAGGGGAAGCAGAGGGGTCATGAAAGCTGAAGGGGCTGGGGGGGTGGAACTCAGAGTTCCTGGGGGGCTGCTGGCAGCAGTCAAGTTCCAACCCTAAGACATTCTTACCCTAAGTCCCCTGGGATGGACACTGTGAGGCACAGCCCAGATGCCCCTTCAAGGGAGGGCTTGCTGCCCTAGCTGGCTGAGAGCACTGCCGGCAGACAGAGGTCTGGTCCTTCAGTATTGTCTGAGCACCTCCAATGGCCGTCTCAGCCCATCTCGGGACAACTCTAGCTCCAGAGGCCACTTGGGGTGTCAGGAGGACTGAGACTGTCACAGCTTGACTTTTCCCTCTGCCCAATCTCACTTCTTTCCTCCCCTTTGACAGGAGGTAATCCTAGGGCACTCCTTAAGAAACATCCTGCACATTAAACCATCTCAGAGTCTGCTTCCCTGGAAACCCAACGTGCAACACTACCTTTCTCTAAAAGTCATTATTAATGGGCTTCCCTGGTGGCGCAGTGGTTGAGAATCTGCCTACTAATGCGGGGGACGCGGGTTCGAGCCCCGGTCTGGGAAGATCCCACATGCCGCGGAGCAACTAGGCCCGTGAGCCACAACTACTGAGCCTGCGCATCTGGAGCCTGTGCTCCGCAACAAGAGAGGCCGCGACAGTGAGAGGCCCGCGCACGGCGATGAAGAGTGGCCCCCGCTTGCCGCAACTAGAGAAAGCCCTCGCACAGAAACGAAGACCCAACACAGCCATAAATAAATAAATAAAAATTTTTTTAAAAATCATTATTAATGCAGTCACCCAGAAAGTCATCATATTGGGGCTGTGATAACTACTACACCCCATTCATAGAAAACATACAGACATCAGGACAGGAGAAAGACAAAGCATATGGGAGAGACTTTTACATCGTACATGTCTGGGCAATATGCGGCCCATATTTGGGGGGATGGGGGGACGCAGCTTGCTTTATTCCTCTGGGAGTACTTGGGAGCCCACTCCGGCATACAGGGAGTGGGTGAAACAATTAAAGGTAATTCAGTCTCTTCCTGCTCAAAGCAGTCTCCTAGGGCTTCATTCAACTCTCCCCCACCACCCCGGGGAGAAATGCTCAGTCCGGGGTGGTTCCTTCTCTTTTCCTTTTCCCCCCCGAGGAAGTCCAAGGCCCAGAAGTTCACCTGTCACTGAAGCATCTGACACTGGTGTAACTCAGAGCCTGTTTTCCTGGCTGACCTCTTGATTTTGCAGGTTACCTGACATCTGACTGCCACTTTTCTTAAATCTCTGGCTTGGGCAGCCTTCCCTGGGGCCTTCTTCACAGGGTCAGTTCACCCCTGCCGTGGTGACACCCTCACCTCTGCAAACATATCAGCCAGTCCTTCAGGGAACTTCCATATTTCTCGCGGAGACCCTGGGACGTTCTTGGACCTCTTACACTGGGCGAGCCGGTCATGCAGGTCGCAGGGAACTAGGTGTTCTCTAAGGCCAGGCTGCCTGACTTCTGTGATGGTTTTTTTGATGTGCCAACTTGACTAAGTTATAGTCCTGACTATTTATTGAATATATATACATATTCAATATATACGTACATATGTCAGGTGGTACGGTAAATGTTATGAAAAAGTAATCAAGCTGGGTGAGGCTCTGGATACACAGGGAGGGACATTTAGCACAGAGCCTAGCACATAGCCTGAGTTATTTCTATTAATGTCACTACATCACCCAAACCAGCCGGAGACCTCTCTCTGTCACCCGCTACATCACATCCACTACTGCTTATTTTCTGCGGTGATTAACTCTCAAATTCTCCAGTTTTTTATCCCCACGTCCACTCTGTGAGTCTGACCCTCATGATGTCTTATCTGGACAGCCTCCTCCATCCCTCTTTGCATCTTTCCTTGCTCCTCCCTGCCTCAATTCTGTTGAGATTTATACCAACATAGCTTCAAATCACTGCTCTTCCACTCAGGACCATGAGACCCTGGGCAAGTTCCTTCGGTTCTATCTTAGTCAGCTTGGGCTGCCATAACAAAACATGGTAGACTGGGTGGCTTAAACAAAAGACTTTTATCTCCCACTGTTCTGGAAGCTGAGAAATTCAGAATCAAGGTGTCAGCAGTTTCAGCTCTTGGTGAGGGCCCTCTTCCTGGCTTGCAGACAGCTACCTTCTCACTGGTGCACACATGGCCTTTCCTCTGTGCACGTGTGGAGAGAGAGAGAGAGAGAGCTCTCATGTCTCTTCCCCTTCTTAGATTAGAGCACTAACCCCATCATGAGAGCTCCACCCTCACGGCCTCATCTAAACCTAATTACCTCCCAAAGGCCCCACTTCCTAATACCAATGTACTGGGTATTAGGGATTCAACATATGTATTTTGCAGGGGACACAAACATTCAGTCCATAACAAGCTCCCTAGGTTTTTGTTTCCTCATTAGTAAAATGAGGGTAATAATACTCCCTCCCAAGGATGTCATAAGGGCTCAACAACCCAGTAGTAGTTGTGGTTGAGATTATTATTACTGAGATAACACAATTAAAACATATAGCACCAAGCCAGCCACATAGAAAAGATTGCATAAATGTCAGCTATTATTATTAGTGGCATTACACATTCCTTAACACTCAGCTCAAGTGTCCACAGCCATGTAGATCAGCCCATGTCATCACTGAATCTGGTGTAGATTTGTCCTGTTATATCCATCACACATCATCATATCTATTTATTTACGAGTCTGTTTCCCATTACAGACCATGAACACCTCAAGGTTAGAGGTCAAGATGCCTTGGAAAATCCTGCACCTGTTCTGCTGCCCAGCCCCTGCCCAGCACCAGGAAATGCTTATTGAATAAATACATGAGCAAATGAAAGAATGAGCCATGGCAAGTGAAACTCGGATTTCCAGGTAAAGGTTCCCTGGTTTACTCAACCGGTTACAACATGTATTGGCCCGTGCTTTGGGGACAAAAATTCGTATGTTTGCATCAGTTCACAAGAGAACTAGGAGTCAGAGTTCCTACTCCAAACTTGGCACCTGTACTGACATGTGATTTAAATGTTGATGGGTGTTATCAGCTGAATGTGTCTCCTCCCCAAATTCATATGTCGAAGTCCTGATCCCCAGTACCTCAGAATGTAACTGTATTTGGATATAAGCCCTTAAAAGAGATGATTAAATTAAAATGAGGTTATTAGGGTGGGGCTCAAATTCAGTCTGACCGGTGTCCTTATAAGAAGGAATATGGACACACAGAGGGACATCGGGGATGTGCATGCACAGAGGATGACCATGTGAGGACACGGTGAGAAGGCAGCCGTCTACAAGCCAAGGAGGGAGGCCTCAGAGGAAGCCAAACCTACCCACACCTTGGTTTTGGACTTCTAGTGTACACAACTGGGAGAAAATTGATTTTTGTTGTTTAAGCCACAGTCTGTGGTATTTTGTTATGGCAATACAAGTGGTGATAAAGTAGGTGAGTCCTACTCCCTGCCTCCCCTCCCACTTCTGTATCTGGAAACCTCCCCTAACTTCCTGGCAAACATTTTCCAATCAATCCCAGATATCATCTGATTTTAATTTCAGGACTCTGAAAGTTTTTTCCACCAATCACCACTATGCCCCAGATGACCCTGTCCCTTTAACATGTCCAGAAACCTCTTTTGAAGAATTCATATTCAGCTTGGGAGCATTTATTGGGCAACAATGGAATGACAAAAATAGAACAATACTGAGACTAGCTCAGAAAATACTCCAGAGAAGTAATTAGCATAGTGCAGGAAAATTATAAAAATGAACCAAAGTAGTTGAACCACTCCCCTTCATATAATACTTCTCACCTACAAAATTCTTTCAGAGAGTTGATCATGATATCTCAATTACTATCTTCATTTTTTAGATGAGGAAATTGAAGCCCAGAGAATGAAGTGACCGTCCAAGGGCCCAGGGCTAGTACATAATGGTACCAGCACTTGGACCCAGGTCTCCTGAGTCCTGAGGTGCTTCATAAGTATATCTACACCTTCATCAGAAAAGAGGGGTTTGCCTGAAAGCACACGTTTACCACATTCCTTTCTGGAGGTACAGAAAAACCTTTTTTCTACTTGCCTGTTATAAATTGTTACTCCTTTCCCAGTAAAGCTTGTAATTGGCTTTTCATAAGGCTTCATTGGGAGGAAGCTTAGAAATTTGGCTCCAAGCCAAAGAGTAACACATTGCATAAAAGAGACAGAAAAAGAATATGAATTTTCAAATGAGCAAATTAACTAAAAAGAAAATAGAAATTTCACATATTCTTTAAGGAGGAGGATAAAAAAAAATACAGTATGCAGAAGGGGGCAGTTTTCTAGAAATTATGCAAATTAAAAAGAAGTTAGAAATGAATGAAAATTGGTGAAAACTACAAAAGTGATTCAAAAAGCAGAGAGAATTTATCCTACACAGACGCTTGTCCAGGTTTTGTTTGCTTTAATTCATTTGCATCACTGTTTGTGGTGGTCCCTTGCAGTAGACCCAGGCAAGGGGAGCTGGCACTTTAGTGGACTTCCCTCCACACACAAACACCATGCAAACTCTGAGCACAGGCTTCCTCTGCTCTGTATTCCGGAAGCAAAGGGTGACCGCACCTCAATACCCGGGAGCTTTGTGGGCTGTGCTGCTGACAGCACCAAAAATGATGTGCTTCCGTGTTTGGGGATGATTGGAGTGATAGAGACACTTACCCAAGCTCTTCTGTCACTCGAACTTTTTCTCTCATAGATTCTTGCTTAATGATGATTCCCAGGAGTACCAAGTGCCCATTTTCTTGCTTCTTTTCCGGTTCCAGTCTGGGCCTCCAAAAATTAGCACAGGAATTCCTGCAGCTGCAGGAATTGCTCACAAATTAACACAGTATCCCCAACAGTTGCATATGCAGCTAAGGAATATTTTGCAATAGTAAACAGCTCATATTATTCTTTAATTTGTGTACATGTAGGTCTGGACATAACACTTATGAAACAAAATACAGGTTCTTTCCATTGGCCACGAGATGGATGCTGAATGCCAGAACTACAAACAGTTTAGTTTTTATAAAATTATTCATTGAATTCAATTACACCTACAAAAATTTTAATTTTAATTTTTTAAAATGTTGATTTATAATTTTGAAATGTATTAATAATTATTTGTATTTTGCTTTAGAATACTAGATAATGTTACTATTTTAGAACAAAATATCTTGTTTAAAACATATATGGGGGGATTCCCTGGTGACACAGTGGTTGAGAGTCTGCCTGCCAATGCAGGGGACACGGGTTCGAGCCCTGGTCTGGGAAGATGCCACATGCCGCGGAGCAACTAGGCCCGTGAGCCACAACTACTGAGCCTGCGCATCTGAAGCCTGTGCTCCGCAACAAAAGAGGCCGCGATAGTGAGAGGCCCGCGCACCGCGATGAAGAGTGGCCCCCGCTTGCCGCAACTAGAGAAAGACCTCGCACAGTAATGAAGAACCAACACAGCCAAAAATAAATAAATAAATAAATTTATTTATTTATTTTTTAAAAATGTATGAAATTTAATTTTTCTGTTTTTTACCTAATTGCATTCACATTTTTTGATGAAAATAAAGTTGATCCTCATTATTCATGGATACCATAGTTGAGAATTACCTACTTGCTAAAATTTATTTTTAACCCCCAAATCAAGCTCACAGCGATTTTGTAGTCATATGAAGACATGCACAGAGTGCCGGAGTATTTGAGCCCCCAACACACACCTTCCCAGCGGAAGCCAAATAAGGCAACACTCTGCCTTCTTATTTCCACTCTTATACTATAAATGTGTCCTTTTTCCAGTCTATTTAGTACCTCGTTTTTCTCATTTCTGTTGGTGATTTCACAGTTTAAAATGGCGGGACCAGAGTGCTGAAGTGCTGTCTAGTGTTCCTGAGTGTAAGAAAGCTGTGATGTTCCTTACAGAGAAAAATGCACTTGTTACATAAGCTTTGTCCAGGCATTTTATGCTGTTGGTTGTGTGCATTCAATGTGAATGAATCAACAGTATATACTAAATAAGGTGTCTTTCAACAGAAACACACATTAAAAAAAAGCTTATGTGTTGATCAGCTGATGAAAATGTTCTGACCATAGGCTTACAGGAACCTAACTCTATTTCTTGGAGCAAGGGTTTGATATTCACTAATTCAGCATTGGTGGCGACTTTATAGTACAAAACTACCCTGAATAACGGAAATCGCCTATATGTTTAAATTTTGTACGCTTTGAATACAATTACATTTTAATTTTTGTTTAGGTCATTACCATCTATAGAACACAAGTTTTGTAAAAGTCTTGTTAACCACACAATCACTAATTATGCTTAAGTGACAGCAGAAAAAAATTTGTGGAATAAATTTCTAATAATTTATTAGAAATGTTTTTATTAGTATGTCTTAATTGTATTCTTCTTTTAAACATTCCCAGACCATCAATAGAACACCCAGACCTGCATAAGACTTATCAAATTCAATTATCTGTGATATTTTGCCCACTTTAACTCATACAAAACCCATCACTTGTCACATTTTTAAAATTACATTATGAAATTGAATCTGTTATGCAGGAGGATAAAATATATTTTATTTAACAGTATGTTAGTTTGCTTTACAACTTAAATATTTAGACACTTGGTATGTGAGTCTCCATTTATACTCTTGCCCTGGGATCTGTAAACATTAGGGACAGTAGTTTGCAGTAGCAAACTGCTGAAACAATATAAATGTAAATCAATTGTATTAATTACTGTATGATTCATCCATATAATAGAATCTTATACAGCCTTTAATAAGAAAAATTAAAAACAGTGGACTTGGAAGCAAATGGCTAGGATTCAGATCCCGGCTCTAGCACTCACTAGATGTGTGACCTTGATTTATTTAACCTGCCTGTGCCTCAGTTTCTTCATCTGTAAACAGGGAATTACTAGTACTTTGCTCATAGGACTCAGAGTCAATATGTGTAAAGTGCTTAGAACAGTGATAAACACATAAAAGTTGTATGTAAATTTCACTCTCAGGATTAA
Organism: Balaenoptera ricei; assembly: GCF_028023285.1. NCBI lineage: Eukaryota > Metazoa > Chordata > Mammalia > Artiodactyla > Balaenopteridae > Balaenoptera > Balaenoptera ricei. Next base: position 16,431,222 of record NC_082651.1, on the reverse strand, counting down.
ATGTTCAGTATTTGCACTGGTATGATACAATCTCTAAGATAGAGTAAGGGAAAAAAGTAAAGTGCAGAGAGTGTAATAATATACTATCATTTGTGAAAATAAATAAAAGAATATGTATGTGTACATATATGCTTTTATCTCCACAAGAAACTGGCAATAGTGATGGCTTCCAGGGAAGGAAATGGGAGGTCTGGGGCTTAGAGGTGGGAGAGAGATTTTTCACTGTATGTCCCAGTTACTCCGTAACAAATCCAACCCAAAAGCTTAGTGGCTTAAAACAGCAGTCATGTATATATTTTTCATGGGTTCTAGGAAATCTGACAGAGCCCAACAGGGAGGCTCATCCCTGTTCCATGATGTCTGTGGTCTTTCCTCTCTCGTTGCCCTTATTTCATTTAGTCGATATTTTAGGTTGATTTTTCAGGTCTGTGTCCTCCACCAGACTGTATGATCCCCGAGGACAAGAACCACAGCTTATTCATCTCTGTGTCACTCACAGGACATAGCATAGGTACTCAGAAAAATCTTGGTGGAGTAAATGAAGAAGTAAGAATTCATGTCGCAATTAACACAACACTGTAAATCAACTATACATCGATTTAAAAAAAAAAAAAAAAGAATCTATGTCCTCATTTTTTCTATAGTCCTTTTATTCTTCATTTCCTAATCCCAGGTATGCCCCCTACCTCTTCACTGGCTAATACCATGACACAGAGATTGAAATTTCACAACCTTAGGAAAAACTTCATTTGTTTTTTGGTAGATGCATCTTGTATCAGAATGACTTTTCAAAGAATTTTATCAACTAAGAGCACTGGTGCTATAGACTGAATGTTTGTGTCCCTCCAAAACTCATATGCTGAAATCCTAACCCCCAAGGTGATGATATTAGGAGGTGAGGACTTTGGGAGGTGATTAGGTCATGAGAGTAGAGTCCTCATGAATGGAATTAGTGCCTTGTAAAAGAGACCCTGCAGAGCCGCCTTGCCCCTTCTGCTATATGAGGGCAGTGAGAAGAACGGCTGTCGATGAAACAGGATGCACGTCCTGACCAGACATCGAACCTGCCAGCGCCTTGACCTTGGACTTCCCAGCCTCCAGAACAGTGAGAGATAAATTTTTGTTGTTTATAAGCCACTCAGTCTATAATATCCTGCTACAACAGCCCCAACAGACTAAGTCAACTGGAGTAGAAAATAAAGGACTGAAGCGCATTGGCAAGTACTGGTGCAGAGAGCAGATTTCACATACAGATCAGGGGCAGGCAAAATCCACGACCTCGGGGCTTTCCATTGAGCTATATACAAGCAGGGAGGGGGGATGATATTCATTCGGGAAAAAAAATAATTCTTTAACATTTAAATGAAAGGAAAACACAGAAAACAGGCTAACCTGTCAAAAGACACAAGTAGTATTATCTTAACAGCTAACACTAAAAGTCCACGGAGGAAGGGAACCAGCTTCAGAGGAATATCTCCATCAGTTGCTTGTGGTACAGAGAAAGGCCCAGAAATCTCCTTTCAACAAACACCAAGGTAGCAGAGAACAAGTACACTGTTTTGCTGGAGAGAAAGAGGGGAGTTGGTATTTCTCAAAGGGAAAAATGGAGAGAAGAAGGAGGGAATCAGAAAATGGAAAAGAGGACAGAGTGAGAAAGTGGGAATTTTGGGCTACCCAGGAAAAGCACAGGGTGGGGGATCTCCCAAGGCACCCAGAGAGCTTTTAGGATCAAGGATGTGTCATAAAAAATATAGATTTTTCCCCTCCCCTTAACCCACAAAACTTTGGTAAAAGGAATGCTGCACACACCAGCCTTATAGTCATAGTTGCTTCGAAGAAGGAAATCAAGGCCAAGGGCTGTCCATATTTGGATATGCCTCAGTGTGGAGCAAATATTCAGAGAGACCAGAAGTAACCATAAGAGCAGAATATTCCTGAAAATTCAGAGGAACCATGGGAAAGCATCAAATAGGATGTCTTCATGAGACCCCAGAGGATATCTGGATTACACATAAAATTGCAGAAACATGTGTTGTGGAAGTGAAAGGAAAATTTGGAAGTTAAAGGGATGATTTCTGAATAATAGATGCTAAGCCACTGATTGAATAATCCCACTTCAGCAGTGTTTGAACTGCTGGCCATGACGAATTAGTGGGTGATAAAATCAAATTGGCAGGTCACAGCTAGTAATTTTAATGAAATGATAAAATAGAAAGGGATAGTTCAACCCCACTAGCCAGGAGATAAATGCAAATTAAAACCCTGATGAGATATAACTCCATGCCTATTAGAAGAGCTATAATTAAAAATAGTGACAATACCAAATACTGGTGAGAATGCTGAGAAACTGGATCTCTTATATATTGGTAGTGGGACTGTAAAATGGTACAGCCACTCTGAAAAGTTGTTTGGAAGTCTCCTACAAAACTAAGCATATACTTACCACATGACCCAGCAATCACTCCCCGGGACATTTATCCCAGAGAAATGAAAATTTATGTCCACATGTACCAAAAAATGTACACAAATGTTCATAGCAGCGTTATTTTTAATAGCTAAAAACAGGAAACAGTCAAAATGACCTTCAATAGGTGGTACGTTCATACCAGGGAATACCACTCAGACATAAAAATGAACGAACCACTGGTACACTCAACAACTTGCAAGGATCTCAGGGTCATCACGATGAGTGGAAAAAGCCAACCTCAAAAGACAAAATTTTGCAGATGGAGAACAGATCAGTGGTTGCCACGGGTTATAGGTGGGGGTGGTGTGCTGGTAGATGAGATTATAAGAGTAAGTAGCACCAGAGATGCCCTTTATGGTGTTAGAATAGGTCTGTATCTGGACTGTGGTGGTTGTACAAATCTATACACGTGATAAAATTGCATAGAACTACACACACCCACACACATACACACAGGGAAGAGTGCATATAATTGGTGAAATCTGGAAAAGGTCTATAAATTGCCTCAATGTCAGTTTGCTGGGTTTGATACAGGATTACAGTTGTGTAAGATGTTGCTATCGAGTACACAGAGGACTTCGGTGTACTGTCTTTGCAACTTTCTGTGAGTCTGTAATTATTTCAAACTAAAACGATTTTTTAAACGAAAAGGAATAGACCAGAGAAAGAGGGCATCACTCACAGTAAGAGTATCAGTTCTGGTGAAACATTTGTTTCATTTGTGTGTGCTCATGTGAGTCCTGGGTCACCGTGTGAAATGTACTTCTTGGGAGACGGGAGGGCAGTCATCAAGGTCAAAACCAGTTTGAAAACCACTGCTTTATAGCAAGCTTGGAAGACTCAGAGACCTAGGCGGATGGTATGAAGAAGTGAGACAGGCCTGGTTCATTCAGATTGTCATCACCTCTCTTTTTCCCATATATCAGTCATTACAGTGGCAGGTTTCATAACGATATAAATATTCTTTACTTCCACAGACACATATGCTCTTTCTTAATTTTTTTTAACTACATGGCACTTTTAATCTACGTGTTCTCCCACCACTTTTGATAGTGAATTAGTTTTTCTATTGCCAAGAAACAAATTACTCCAAATCTTAGCAACATAAGACAGCATTTATCATATCACGGTTTCTGGGAATGGCTGAGCTGGATGGTTCTAGCTCAGGGCCTCCCAGGAGGTTGCAGTAGAATTGTCCGTCACAGCTGCAGCCTTCTGAAGACTCAAATGCGGCCAGAGGATCGACTGCCAAGCTCACTAGTTGACAGTCCTCACCTCCCCACTGACTGTTGACCAGAAACTCACCATGCGGGCATCTCCTTAGGACTGTTCCCAACGTGGCAGCTAGCTTCCCCTAGAAGGAGAGATACAAGAGAAAGAGAGAGAAAGTCAGGCATCAAATAGAAATTCATCTTTTATAACTTAATCTCAGAAATGGCATACTATCTCCTCTACCATATGCCATTGGTCACCCAGACATACCCTTGTACAATAGAGGAGGGTTCGACACAAGAGTGAGAACAAGAGGCAGGACCGTTAGGGGCCATCTTGAAGGCTGATGTCCACAGATAGAGACCTGGGAACAAGAAATATTTATCTATTATAAGTAAAACACCCATACATATATAATACATGGCAATTGACACTGGTCTCCATGCTGCAAAGACATTAGGGAGTGTTGGAGAATCCAGTAAAGTGAAGTTGACATACCCCATTTCAAGGGGGCGGCTGCTAATCATGGCGCTGCAGTGAGAAAATATAGACCCAGGGTTGCTAGATCTTCAACTCGGAAATCTTCCGATGTTTGAGTATTGCCTGAAGTTTTTTGTTGAGTTTAATGTGGCCAAACAAAATAAATAAACCATCTGGATCCAAGTGGCAGGTTACAAACCCTGCTGCAAGGTGCAGGTGAGGGTGGTGCCGTGGTTGAGAGCTCAGGGTTTGGAATCAGACCTGGATTCAAGTTCCAGCCACGCCAATTTACCTGCTGTGTGACCTTGACCACGCCTGGGAGCCTACCCTGTAAAGCAGAGTTGATCAAAATGGTGCCATTTCACAGTGTTTCGGTGAAGTTTAAGTGAGATAATACATAAAGTTCTTCTCTCAGGGCCTGGAACACAGCAACTGCACAAAAATATTAGTTGCCCTCATTACTGTTACTCTAACACCAGAGGTGAAAACTGAAACAATAATATCCTCACACAGCCTGTGACTGTTAGCCACTTGGGCAACCTCAGCAACTGCCAAGCTTGATTTAGGGGTTCATCCACACATCTCCAGAGCAGAACAATCATTACTGAAGCTGAACCTCAAAGGCCCACTTTACTTTCTTCACAATTTTATCTTGGGGAGTCCTTAAACTCCATGACCTACAAAGAGAAACGGTGTTTGAATGGTATGGAAAACAGAGACATCACATCTTGATTTCTTTCCTTCCCATACCTCCTTGTTGTGAGAGTCACACAGCTATTTTCAGGCTGGCAAAGCTGACAACCAAAAGGAGGCTGTTTCCCAACTGGAATAACAACACAAGAAGGACCAGGGAGGTCATCTAGGGAGAAGCAGTTTTGCTCACTTGTGAACCTACTCAATCCCAAGGTCTGAATCATCTCTATCACCGTCCACATACCTGGCTATCCACTCCTCATTGAATGCCTCCAGTGACAGGGAACTCATCACCTCCCCCAGAGTAGCCTATTCCGTTTTGGTTAAGAATTTTATGCATTTGTTCAAAGAACATTGATTGAGCACTTATTATATATCTGGCGTTGCATTTGGTGTTGGTGGTGCAGTGGTAAATGAGACAAATGAGGTCTCCCATTTCCTAGTGTGGGAGATAGACAATAAACAAAGAAATGAATTTATAACATGTTTGGTAGAAATAGATTTGTTGATGAAATAATCAATAAACAATCTATAATAGGAATAGAAAAGAGTATTATCTGAGTCAAACTGAGGACTATAGCCCAGAAGATAGCCTCTCAGTTAACTCTGAGGAACTACTCCAGAGAAGCATAGTTTTCAGCACAGTTTTATATCTTGTCAGAGCAAAGAACATTAAACAAGTAAGGTATACATTCCTTCAAGATTTAAAAAAAAAAAAAAAATAGATGAGAACATACCCAGCGAGTCAGAATGGCCTTGGCACCTGGGAAGGGAGTCATTTCATTGAAGAAGTACTAACATTGGCATCTCAGGAAGGGAAGCATTTAATCTTTATTTTTAACATGGGCATTCTTTACTTCTGGTCAATGCGGCCTTTTCTTCAATAATTAAAACAGATGTATAATGTACGTTTGATAGGCCACAAATAGGCTGTTCTAATTAGCATAAAATTCAAGTTAACGCATGTGTAAACCAGAATGACTTCCCCATTCCTCAATATGTACAAATTTCTTTCATCAGATTCTAAGAAGAAAAGTGAAACAGGGTAAAACTTTAGAGAATGATAGGGGTGGTCAAGGAGGGTTCTCTGAGGAGAGGATGCTCCAGCAGCTTTCTTAATGAAATGAGAAGGTACACAATGTGAATATCTAGACTAAGAAGAACATCTCACATGAGCATTTCAGCAAGCAGTAAACAAAGCAGAAGTAAATGTCTTCCTAACATTCAAAGGAAACCTAGACTGAACTCTTTCTGCTTATTCATACAGCCAGAAATCTCACTGCCACTTGAGAGTTAATCCTGTTACGTCTCCCTGTACTTGCAGGGTTAATGGTCAGGCAGAGAAGGCTCTGCATCTGTCCCTATCAGGTTCATTTCATCATATTTTGTCCATTTCTCCACTGGATCCACTTTGCTTTGGCATTTACAGTGTTGCATCCTTCCTAATATAGTCAGCATTCTATCTACATCCCCATTCAAGTCCCTAAAAAAATATCGTCAAATTGGCCAGGTCTGAGGGCTGGAGTCCCATGGCAAATCTCCAGAGGCTCCCCCCACACACCAGATTGACAGTCATCAAGACTCCCTTTGGTCCGTCTTATTAGCTCTTCGATTTCCTGTGCATCCTTCTCAATGAAGATGGAAACGTAATTGGAGTTGAGTGGTTCTCTTTTCTCTACACCGTCTGTGAACAGTACACAATCCGTTCCAAGCAGCAGGCTGATATGTTGTCAGACAAATGACGCCCCAAGACATAAGGAAACACAGGGCACAAGCATGAGCTTGTTGACTGACTCATTCAGTTACTACACTAGACTTGTCACTAAGAGTCTCATCATCTTTCTGTCTTCCACATCCAGAACACTGCCAGATGCCCCGTGGGCATTTGATAAACCTCTGTTGAAAAGTATGTGTGTGAGTATTACAGAAAATATTTAGGGAAAAATCCCCAAATGAGACCTAAGACCCTGGCACCCCTAAGTTATGATTTTTCTGTCTCATGGGAAAATGAGTTGTGCTGCTACATAACAAAAATTCCCAAGACTTAGTGACTTACAAAACCTGCAACATTTATTTTGCTCATGAATCTGCAATTTGGCCCGGGACAGCCTGTGTCTGCTCTACTCAGCATTACCTCATGTGCTTGCACGCTTAGTGGTTGATGCTAGCTCAGACCTCAGCTGAGACTTGTGGTTGGAATGCCTGCAAGTGGCCTTTCCTTATAGGTGCTTAGTTTTCTCAGAGTGTGGAGGCACCCAGAGAGAGTCAGGCAGAGCTGTGTGGCTCATAAATCAAAAAGCATAATTTCTGCCACATTTTATTCACTAGAAGAAAGTCACGAAGGACAGTCTATACTCAGGAATTAGTGGGACAAGTGTCAAAGAATATGCTGACTTTTAAAACCACCACCCGTAGGATTGAATGAGACTAATAGGTTTGACCATTCTTAAGCAACAAATGCCTGAGAGGATCCCTGCTTCCTTAGAGATGGGCCACAGAAGTGCACTGAGTGAGAATAAAGAATGTCTGCAAGTCTACTTAGAGCTCCTTAGTTTGGAAATCCTGCAGGCTTGATATGTTTGAAACATGTGTCTCTACAATTGTATTGAGAAGACATAGATTCCCTTGTTTCCCAAATAAAAGGAAGTTGGAATTGGACTTCACCAAGGGTCCAAATTAGGACAACTTCACAGGCCATAGGTGGGACCCAGGAAGGTAATACCTAAATAACACTTGGCATTGCATCTGAAGAGGAATCCAGTGCCACTGAGACCCTCCAAAGAGTCGACGTCTCTGGATGTCTGGATATTTTCATGGTCAAGTTTGGCAGATCCTTCAATCGTGTATGGCAGAGACTGCTCCAAGACCCTCCACCCCTGCTCTTACTCCTGGGCACACAGCTTGACTACATTTCCCAGCCTCCCTTGCAGTTAGGTGAGATCATGTGACTGAGTCAGGCCAAAGAGATGAGGGCAGAACTCATGGAGACTACTTCCAACCTGGTCCATAAAAACTCTAGTGCAGTCCTCTGTCTTCTCTTTTCCCATCCACTGGCTAGATGGAGTAAACATCCAGGACCTAGAGGAGGGCAGAGGGATGAGAGAGAAGGGGCCTGGGTGCATGAGTCACTACATGGAGGAAAGCTGCCTGAACAGAAACAGCATAAAATGTTGCTGCATGAATGGAGAATAAACCTCCTTTGGAGGTTGTTTGTTACGATTGTTTGCCTGACTGTGAAGTTGGATTTTTATTTAAGAAATGTTCATTCGCCTCCGTCTCCCACCATGGGTGGAATATAATACTTCTCCATTCCATTGATGGTGGTTTGGCCTATGGGATGTTAACAGACAAGAGGTGACATGACATGCTTTTACACACACTTCAACACTTCTGCACTCTCTTATGCAACAGGCGTCTTGCTGTTTTCCCATCACCTTGAGAAGAACAAGCTCCAGCTAGATCCTGGGCCAGAGCATGAGACAGCTGTGGAGCAGACCTAGATCCAGTGAGCCTAGCTAGCTCAGCTAGCTCAACCCAGCAGCTCCTGCCTGCAGACAAGTGAGTGAGAATAAGTGACTACTGTTTTAAGCTACTGAGTTTCGTGACAGTTTGTTACACAGCATACTGTGGCAATAGTTGGCTGATACACTAATGAAGTGTGTGTGCCATTCTCATGGGGCTGCCATGTTAAGCTTCCACTTGATGCCTGCTCTTTACCTCATTTAAGTTTTATGCCAAAACTCTTTTACATATGAAGAGGTATAAGAAAAGACTTGCCCAAGGCCACATAAGGAGTTTGGTATATCAAATTCGTAAGCCCAAATTTATTTCCTTCTGTTCCAAACGCACTGAGGGAATGTGAAAAAAAGCGGTTAAAATCAGGAAGGGATGGGACAGAACTTAGGATGTTTCCATCAAATGCCACTTCAAAAGTGCTTGGTAATACTCCTTGACATTTGGAAACTTCAGGACAAATAAAACAATGACCAGCTTCACCTCCTGGGTTGTTCATTTGTGGAACTAAAGATGTTGCACAGGATGAAGATACAACTCTTCTAAGAAAGATTTGAATAGTTGCAGTACACCACTCCCATGATGGGTTAAAAAGGGAAACAAGAACCTTTGTAGGGACATCTTCAAGGTTAACTCAAGGAGGAAAATGGAACCTGGGGACACAGCATCCCCAGGAGCCCTGTGAGAGAAAGAACACCGCAAGGCCCTGGGGCCTGCCTGCTCTCACCACCGCCTTTCAGACCATGCTTGCATCAAACACCTAAGGGAGCACCAGCCACGGGTCCCGCAGGAGCTGCCCAGCTCAGGGAAGGGAAACAACCGGCCCCCAACCTGAGCAAGGAGCAGTGGAAACCTATCTGCAACCCTCACCCCCACCCCGTCTTTTCATCTCTAGGACCCTTGGCTCGGATTCTTTTAGTGTGAGACCCCGCAGGGGTTCACCTCCCCGAGGAGAGGAAAAGGGGGTGGGGGGGTTTCCGGTGTGCTAAAGGCGAAAGACGTGGGGACTGCCCAGGGGTGGGGTGTCTCCTGCGAGCCGGGACTGCTGCAAAGCGCGCGAGCACGCCAGCACACCCATACTCACAACGACACGCTACACACCCACATCCACACCCAACCATACACCCCTCCCCCGCTGGCCCCCCACGCCCCTCCTGCGGGTGAGCAGCAGACTGCCGGAGACGGGAGTGCAGCACCCTAGAAAACTGAGGGCCTGGCGCCCACCCTGGCCGCGCTTGCCCCCTCCACGCTGGGGAACCTGAGAGCTGTGGGCACTGGGCGCAGAGGCCCCGCGCGCGGGAAGAGCCGCGCCCAAACCGGCGGGCAGCCAGGCGGAGGGCACGGCGGGAAAGCTAGCCGCCCGCCCTGGCCCCGCCCCCACAGCCGCCGGTGCCGCCCCCGCTGCGGCGGGCGAGGGGCGGGGCGGGGCGCGGCATATATAAGGCGAGGGGCGGGCGCCGCTCTTTTGTCTCTTGCTGCAGCGACGCAAGTCGGAGCACCGGAACCGCGGGCTTGGAGCGGAACTTTTCGGTGAGCGGCGCGCTGGGGCGGAGGCCCCATCCGGGTGGGGTCGGAGCGGCCCTTCCCCGACGGGACGCCCGGACCGGCCGGCCACGCCCTGGGGCTGTGGAGGGGGTGCGGGACGCGCCCAGATCCTCGGCCTCCGGGCTGCCGGGAACGCCCCGGCCGGAGTGCCACGTCGAGGGGCGGCGGCGGGGAGCGCGGAGGGGGCCGCTGGCCCCGGCTCCGGGCCAACCGCCTTGGCTTGCCCGCTAGGGTTGAAAATGGCAGACAAGCCGGACATGGGGGAAATCGCCAGCTTCGATAAGGCCAAGCTGAAGAAGACGGAGACGCAGGAGAAGAACACCCTGCCGACCAAAGAGAGTGAGTCCGCCCCCGCCTCCGGGTCCTCGAGCTCCAGTCCCCACCCCGCCCTTCCCCTAAACCGAGCCCCGCACCCCATCCGGCGGATGCCTCCCGTCGGGCAGCCCCAGCTCCCCTTTCTGTTGCACAAGGCGCCTGTCCCCAACCCCAAGCCTCTTTCTTAATCCCCAGACCTCGTGGGTGCCTCGCCCAGCCCAGGTTTGTAAGCGCCTCGGTTGGCGGGTTGCAAGGGGTTCCCATCCCCCAGTGCCCGCTTCCTGCCCTCCACAGCCATTGAGCAGGAGAAGCAAGCGAAGTGAAATTTCCTGAGAACCCGGAGTATTCTCCACCCCCATCATCTTGGAGACCCTAGTCGTGATGTGGAGGAAGAGCCACCTGCAAGATGGACACGAGCGACAAGCTGCACTGTGAACCCGGGCACTCCGTGCCGATGCCACCGGCCTGTGGGTCTCTGAAGGGACCCTCCAATCGGACTGCCAAATTCTCCGGTTTGCCCTGGGATATTATAGAAAATTATTTGTATGATTAATGACAATAAAACACACCTCGTGGCATGGCTGGCGTGGTCTGAGTCTGTTAGTTGAGTATGCGTGGGTAGTGCCACTGCAGCAGAGCTCCAGCCACCGGAGTCGGAGTTCCTGCCGCAGAGCGGGGGAGGGGGTCGCAGGATGGGCTGGCTTGCAGGGACCATCTCTTATTTTGAGTTTTCCTGCTTCTGTGTAAGATTTTACGGGTTATTAGCCGCTTACTCTTGCAATCCATGCAAAATTTAACCCCACTTTTCATTCCTGGAAGCTGTTTTGGAAAATGCTTTTTTAAAAGAGCAGAATTTGTTTTTTGTTTTTTTCAGAATTTGTTTTTGATAAGCTTTTACAGTCTCACCATTTTCTCTGGCCTCCTCATAGTTCTGATTAACACCAGGAGAGAACAGTGATTTAAAGTCTGAGAAGAAAGGGGGAAATGACTGAATCTGGAATGTTGGAAATTGGGCGAGGTCACAAAGTCCCCGAGAGGCTTTCTCTTGGAGCTTGAAAAAGGAGGCATTGGAACAAAAACAAAGGCGGGATCCAAGGAAAGAAGAACATCAGAACTGGAGGAACCAACACCAGAACTAGAGAAGCTGTGGGGGACAGCCTAGCTTTTTGTCTTTTAACCCGGGCTCAGAACCTTCCACAAAAGCGTTAGCCATTAGAGGGAGTGCTGGGCTGAGCGGCCTCCGGTGCTGTGGTCAGCAGGAAGAGTGGGAATGTGGAGGGAGGGCTGGCGCCAGCAGGGGCAGCAGCAAAGCCCTGCTGGGTCACACCCGCTGGACCCACAGGGAAGGGGCAGGCCCGCCCAGAGGCCCTAGCGGAGGAGGAGGAGAACCTGGGGCTGCAGGGCATTCTAAAGCAAAGAAACAGGCTTGTGATTTCAGGGGTGGAGTTTCCTTTTAAGAAGGGAGGAGATGACACATCGTGTAGAGATTTGTCCCATATCTGCCTGACCGTCAGGGGCTGGACACTGGGTGAGGGCGGGTAATTTGAATGAGGTGTGATCCCGGTCCACGGGGCCTTAAAATCCAGTGGGTGAGATCTCCGCCACAGCAGACCACAGGGACACCTGGGCCAAGGGAGTCACTGCCCATGTGACATGGAGTGGCTTGACAGTGAAACCTGTGCTGTGGAGGGTAAGTGGGCCTGGGGAGGAGAAATAAGGAAGGGACACATTAAGAGACCACCGGGGCAAGGGACACTAACCTTTACTGAGTGTCGGCTGTGGGCCAGGCACTGTGCTTGGAGCTTTAATTCTCAGAAACTCTATTAAGGCAGTATGATTATCATCCCATTTTATAGACAGGGAAACTAGGGTTCAGAGAGACTAGGAATTTGCTGAAGACACACAGCCAGTGAGTAGTGGAGCCAGAATCTGGGGCCAAGGGTGTGCTTTGGGGGCTCTTACAACCCCAATGTTTAGGACGTCCACTGCGTCCAACGTTTCATGAGCACCCACTACTTGAAGCATATTTATAATTACCCCTGTTGGGGTCCATTGTTGGGAGGTTGAGGAAAAGGAAACAAATCACTACTACCTTCAAACAGTAACACAGTTGGTGGGGAGAGGGCTTTGGAGAAAAATAAAGCTGGGTAGGGGATCAGAGTGCGGGGGTGAGAGAGATTGGGAGCACCTCTCCGTTTTCCTTGGGATGGTCAAGGAGGGCCTCTCGGAGAAGGAGGCCTCAGAGCAAAGACCTAAGGGATGTGAGGAGGAGAAAAGTGGACACCTGGCACCCTCACCCAGGGGCCTCTGGGGAAGAACATAAAGCTGGGCTGGAGTGAGCATGGCCTAGGGAGCTGAGATGTGAGAGGCCAGGAGATGGAGGAAGCAGATCTTTTTTTTTTTTTTTCCTTTAATTTTTTTTTTTTTCTGGCTGTGTTGGGTCTTTGTTTCCGTGCGAGGGCTTCCTCTAGCTGTGGCAAGTGGGGGCCACTCTTCATTGCGATGCGCGGGCCTCTCACTATCGTGGCCTCCCCTGTTGCGGAGCACAGGCTCCAGACACGCAGGCTCAGTACTTGTGGGCTCACGGGCCCAGTTGCTCCGTGGCATGTGGGATCTTCCCAGACCAGGGCTCGAAACCGTGTCCCCTGCATTAGCAGGCAGATTCTCAACCACTGCGCCACCAGGGAAGCCTCCCGAGGAGGCAGATCTTGACGTCCTTGGGCTGTTGCAAGGTTGGCTGCTGAGGGGTTCCCTTCCCCCACCTCAAGGTGCCCTGTAGGCACCCCTCTTGGGGATGAAGCATCCTGTCTTGGCACACCACACCCAAGGCCTCTTCTGGACCAACCTGCTCTTGAGGGCTCCATCTGCAAGGCAGATCCCAGGCACTCTTCCCCCAAATCCCACAGACTCCTCGTCCCCAGTGGGCTCACCCAGGAGAACAGCTCCAGTGTCCCATTCCCAGGACCCTCTTACTCTCAGAAGATTCCCATGACTTTCTCACCCCCTCCCCAGGAAATCCTTTCTATTCTGAGGTGGTGGGGTGCCCATGAGAGCCTTGCTCTTCCTAAGAATTTAAGAAGACAAAAATCCAGGAGACTTAAGGGCGCTTCTGTTTTTCCACTCTGAGACAGTGAGCTAACTGGGGCCTCGCCAAGGTGGGGAAAGGAGATGTGGATAGGCAAGCGGGCTGTGAGTTATCACTTCAGAAATCTTATCACACCACATTGGTTTACAAGGTAAGGCTGGCCTTCCTCAACCCATCCCAGCTCCTGAGCTGCTTCAAGGTGTGCACATCTACACATCTCTTGGTCTGAATGGTAGAACCCCCGGAAGACAGACCCAGAAGGCCAAGCACTGGCCAAGAAGGCCGCCTTCCTAGGCCCCACCTCTCTCCCCACGGTGGATTGCAGGGAATCCCATGGGCATCACAGTGGAGTCAGCACCAGAACCTGGAGCTGGAGTGTCAGAGAACATTGAAGCACCTCAGGCCCACCCTTGCCTTCCTTCCTCCCTCCCTTATCCCACCATTTCTATTCCTTGCCACCTGGGAATATTGACACCCTTGGGAGAATTATACTGAATTACCGGTTTCTGCCCTTTTCCTCCTATCTAAGCATTCAAGAACCAATTATTAGTCCAATCACAAAACGAGGCTTGCTCTGAAACTAAAATACAATTGTAACTTTTCTTTTTAAACCTGAATTTCTGGCTTCATTTTCTTATTTCATCCCTAAGACAAGCGTTAATAATTCGGCCTCCATGTTATGAATGGGGCTCAGGGCTTGGGACTTTCCACTGTCTTTGTTAGGGTGCACCAGGGGACTTAGGATGACAGAAGGTCCCCATACACACACCCCACCTCCTATTCAATAAGCATGTGCTGAGTGCCTGGTATGTACCCCAGGCTGCTCAAGGTGCTGGGAAAACAGATGGAGGCCGCCTCAGGGAGCACCTAGGCTAGATTAGAAGGAAGACCCAGCCTGTCTTCCCAACACTTCCCAATCCCCCAGATCGCTCTCCCACCCTCTTCTCTCATCCTCAGGCAAGCACTTCTTCTCAGGCAATATTAGGTTCCTTAAAATAATAGAGTCTCTCTAGATCCCTCACTCAGCATCCCCTAACGTTAGCATCTTACTTCATTATAGTCCAATTATCAGAATCAAGAAATTAACATTACAGTACTATTAATCCCACTCCTGGGCATGTACCCAGACAAAACTATAATTCGAAAAGATACATGCGCCCCTATGTTCATAGCAGCACTATTTACAATAGAGAAGACACGGAAATAACCTAAATGCCCATCGACAGATGAATGGATAAAGGCGTGGTACATATATACAATGGAATATTACTCAGCCATAAAAAAGAATGAAATAATGCCATTTGCAGCAACGTGGATGAACCTTGAGATTATCATACTAAGTGAAGTTAAGTCAGAAAGAGAAAGACAAATACCATATGATATCGCTTATATGTGGAATCTAATATATGACACAAATGAACATTCTATGAAACAAAAACACTCACAGACAGAGAACAGACTTGTGGTTGCCAAGTGGGAGGGGGCTGGGGAAGGGAAGGATTGGGAGTTTAGGATTAGCAGATACAAACTACTATATGTAGCATGGATGAACAACAAGTTCCTACCGTATAGCACAGAGAACTATATTCAGTATCCTGTGATAAAACATAATGGAGGGCTTCCCTGTTGGCGCAGTGGTTGAGAATCTGCCTGCCAATGCAGGGGACACGGGTTCGAGCCCTGGTCTGAGAAGATCCCACATGCCGCGGAGCAACTAGGCCCATGAGCCACAGTTGCTGAGCCTGCGCGTCTGGAGCCTGTGCTCCGCAACAAGAGAGGCCGCGATAGTGAGAGGCCCACGCACCACGATGAGGAGTGGCCCCCACTTGCCGCAACTAGAGAAAGCCCTCGCACAGAAACGAAGACCCAACACAGCCATAAATAAATAAATAAATAAATAAATAAATAAATAAATAAAAACGGTGTGCTCCTATTAAAAAAAAAACATAATGGAAAAGAATATGAAAAAGACATATAACTGAATCACTTTGCTGTACAGCAGAAACTAACACAACATTGTAAATCAACTATGCTTCAATAAATTTTTTTAAAATTATACTACTATTAACTAAACCAAAGATCTTATTCAAATTTCACCAGTTTTTCCACTAACGTCCTTTTTCTGTGCCAAGATCCTATCCAGGACCCCACATAACATTCATTTATTTCTCTTTAGTCTCCTGCAATCTGTAATAGTTCCTCAGTCTCTCCTTGTTTTTTATTACCTTGACACTTATAAAGAGTATGGCCAAGTACCTGCTGAATATATCTCAATGCGGGTTTGTCTTATGTTTTCTCACGATTGGACTGATGTTCTAGATGTATTTTTTGGTAAGCTGCACCACGTTCTTTTTGGAGTGGAAAGAAAATATTAAGTGCCTTAGTTCCCATGCTTTTTGCCACCTTCTGTCATTTCCCTTGCATGGGAAAAACACTCCTGTGTTTCTCCTCTCTACTCTTCCTGCACTACTCAACAATACGTGCAGGAAAAACTCTTCTGTTTCTCCTTTACTCCAGCATTCTACTCACAGAATACTCTACGTCAGGTCACCAAATGGGTGGATTTTCCACACCAAGCAATTCTCAGATTCTCCAGACACCAGCTGGGTGTCCCACAATTCGATTCAGTTCTGACACCATCTACCTGGAGTTAGCATCAGAGCCCACAGGTTAAGGGCTCAGTACCACAAAACTGCCCCCTCCTCCCACTTCAGACACCAATTGCAAGTCCAGCTGGACAGTATGCATCTAATAGACTGAGGCTGAGCAGAGCCGCCCTATGACACAGTGACCCCAGGCCTAGTGATACATTCCAGAGGGACGAGTGCATGTGTCCACCAAAGGACATGTCCAAGAATGTTCCATTCATATTGGTCAAAGAGCAAAAACAACCCAAATGTCCATCAACAGAATGAATAGACAAATCTGTTGTATTCACACAGTTAATCACTGAGTTACTCAACAATGAAAAGGAACCAAGTGCTGATATCTAATATTGTATGATTAAATCTAAATGACATTCTAGAAAAGGCAAAAATAATTTTTGATGATGAAAGTCAACAAAACCTTCTGGGGTGATGGAAATGTTATATATCTTGATCAGAGTGGTAACTACGTGAGTGTGTAAAAAATTATCAAGATGAACACTTAAGATTAACACTCATATGCACTTCACTATATGTATGTTTTACCTCAATAAAAAGATTTTTTTAATCCTATGAAGAACTAAGGATTCCCAGCTTTTAAGACCACATACTACTAGCTCAGAGGGAAGATCAGAAGATTTTATAAACAGAGCCTGTATCTGGTTCCAAGGGGCAACAGGAAACCATGTTTCTCTGGCCCTTTCCTTCCTTCTTCCCTGCCTTTGAGTATTTCCCCCCATTTGAATGACCCTCCATCTCTTTTCTAATTGGTCAAATATTAGCCATCCTACAAGGCCTTACCAATCACCACCTTCTCCGATTAGCCCGCCTGATTTCCCAACCAATGCCATTCTCTCTGTCCTGTCAGCTCCTATCTGCCCCTCTCTACTGGTACTTGGACACGTCACCTCCTCAGTTAGACTGAATGGAGAAGGATTTGTATTCATTGATACTGGTGGCACCCACAGTAGCCAGTACGTAATAGACACTCAATAAATAATTATTGAATTGTCACTAAATATCCCACTGGCCTCACCTTCTGCGTCTTGGCCACACTACAGCCAGGCTGCTATCAGGCCCCCTACTGTCTTACTGTGGGTTCTCTTGTGCATTGAAAGGGCCTAAGCATAATCGGCATGTGGGAGTGACCATGGTTCAGGGAAGCCAAATAGCTTCATTTCCCTTCCAGAACCAGAACAGGATGCAATCCTATGACAATGAAGGGAAGTACAGTGAATTCACAATTGAGGCTATTGATGGAAAGCTATTTATTAATTACCCAGATGGCAACTGTGACTCTCAACCAGTTAAAAGAGTTTAGATATTGGGTTGCTGATTTCTGTGAAATACAGAGGCTGTGCTCTTGTTCAGTTTAATTCAGCAGGCATTTTTTGAGTGCTAGTGAATTCCTAACACTGTACTAGGGCTGTGGAAGCTGTAAAAGACCCGCGCCAACTAACTACACAAAAGGTGGAATGAAGTAAATGGTAAAGAGGGAGATAAGCAAAGCACCATGGGAAGGTATATGAAGGAATTATTAACTCTGGCCAGGAGGTTGCTTCATGGGAAAGAAGCATTTGAATAAAGACGCAGGGGAGTGAGAATGGGAGCAGGGCTTTCTTAACAGAAGGAGGAGCAGTGCATTGTGATACCATAGCGTGTTCCGTGGGGGGAAAGGGCAATGGTTCAGTGAAAACGGAGGACGCCTCAAAATTAGCCTAGAAAGGTAAGTTGAGCTCTTTATCCTATAGACAGTTGAGAGCCACTGCAGATTTGAGGTTGGGGCAAAGTGATCTGGAATGTATTTGATAGCATGAGAAGGACGTTGTGGCAGACACAGAGGGTTATCTACCCGACCACTGTCACCATCACCACCACTTCTACCATCACCACCATCACCACCACTACCACCACACACTTCTCATCCTTTCCTACCCTGCCTTCTTCATGGCCAAGGGAAGCCCAGTTGTATTTAGATATAAAGCAGTTGATGAACTTCAAGGGGCACAGCCCCGGGAGCGATGCTTGATAATGTAAACCTAAGGCACCCAGGGGTTCAGCAGTATAGAAATTTGTGAGGTTGTTTTGTTTCAGTTTGATTGTCATAAAAATTGAGGGACACTGTTGACAGTTCATGAACAAGGATCAGGAATGTCTGACATCCTGCAATGCACAGGGCAATCCCATATATCAAAGATTTGTCCCGTGCCCTGCATGACTTTTTAAAAGACTCTTTATTGTGGTATAATTAAGTATAGAAAAATGCACAGATCATAAGTATACAGCTCGATGAATCTTCACAAACTGAACACAGCCTAGTGTCTCCTTCCAGCCATACACCTATTCTAACTGCTAACAGCATGTACACAGTATGCCTATTTTTGAACTTTATATAAATGGACCCATGACTTGTGAATAAACCACTAGACATTCATGTAGATGAAATATCTCTTTATAATCATGTGGCTCCAGCAACAACCAATTTTTCACAATTTTATTCTACATTGCATTTCCCGGGAATGCAACTCCCATGTAAATGTAAATTGAAGGATGCCTTTTTTTTTTTTTTTGGCCAGCCGTGAGGCTTGTGGGATCTTAGTTCCCCGACCACGGATTGAACCCAGGCCCTCGTCAGTGAAAGCACAGAGTCCTAACCACTGGACCGCCAGGGAATTCCCCCAGGGATGCCTTTTTTTCAAACTCAGAGCTTTACAAAGAGTTGATTGCCATTGCAGAAAATCATGGCATGGAGAGCAGTATCTCTTTTAGGTTTTGAACTGTTGTTACAACACAATTGTATCAGTGTTTGTCTGAAGCTGTGGACTGCTTCTTTCTGTGCA
The DNA here is from genome assembly GCF_028023285.1 of Balaenoptera ricei. Taxonomy (NCBI): domain Eukaryota; kingdom Metazoa; phylum Chordata; class Mammalia; order Artiodactyla; family Balaenopteridae; genus Balaenoptera; species Balaenoptera ricei. The sequence continues at coordinate 16,412,427 of NC_082651.1, read as the reverse complement.
GAATATTGTTGTGCCATATTATATTAGTCAGCTTTTGATAGGTTGTGAGGCAGTAACAAACAACTCCAAAAATCCCAATGGCTTACAACAACAAAAATGTATTTTTTGTTGTTGTTGTTCATATATACATCAGTTGAAGCTGTGCTCCTGTTCCACATGTCTTTTTCATTTTGAGAGCCAGGATAAAGGGGCAGCCCTATCTGAGACATACTGTTGTCACAGCAGAGGAAAAAGGTATGGCAGAACCACGCAATGGCTTTTCAAGCTCTTCTCATACGTGACACTTCCATTCACATTACACTGACCAAAGCAAATCATAAAGCAAGCCTGACATCAATTGGGTGAGGCGGTGCAAGTCCCATGCCCTCAGGCTGGGATATCTAATTCTGGTATAGGGAAGGCAGGAAATAATTTGGAGTCATAATATAATTTACCATATATATTGAAATGCATATGCATATAATTTTTGAAAATTGTCTTCCTTTATTTCACCTTTATATTCCAATGAGAGCTTGTATTGATTTGTTTTTCAAGTACATGTGTGGATAGATTATATTGTCTTTGATTTTCATCTCAGGAAAGAGGAGTGCTATAAAATATTTACACAAAAGGAGATGTTGGTTCTAAGAGGTTGAGAACCAGCAGTCTGAACCAATCATGGTAATTCCGTTACGCTGCAGGGACTGACTGAAGAATAGGTATGGGTTGCGATCCTGGCCAAGGAGACCCAAGAGGAAGCCTGCAGGGAGACTTCAGGGAAGATGGTATCTGTACTTTGAGGACATAAGGAAAAGTTGCATGTGTCACTGTGTGAGGACGTGAACCTCGAACCACAACAGCCATCTCGAAGCCACGAATGGCCATGCCCAGATGCTGAGAGTGGAAAAATGAAAAGAATCTGGGTACTTGAGGAGTTCTTGAGCTGCTGAGTTTTCCTGAAAATGCCTCATCTTTGAACTTTCTGTTATGTGAAATAATACATTTTTCTTACATTTAAGAAATCTATAATTGGGTTTTCTGTTCCTGGTAGTCAAAAGTATTCTACAATGATCACCTGGAATGAGAAGACTGTGTGGGTAGAGATGTTGGTTTGTAGGATACTGTTATAGTGCAGGCAAGAGGTAATGAGGACCTGAATGAGGGAAAGACATGCACGTAGTGGTATGCGGGTATGTGTTTCACAACCAGCTCTCAGTTCGGGGTGGAGGTGGAAAGGAGCTGAATTTGTAGCATCTGCCAATGTCTATGGTGTAAGTATTGCCAATTTCAAGCTGCCAACAGTTTAACCACCAACTTCCCTGCTTTTTGAAAATTTAACAAATGGATCTTTGCAAGCTAGCACCAATTGGCTTCAACACACCACTGGCTGGAGGGGAGTAGGAAATCAGGACAGATACAGAAGATTTTGCAGAGGGAGAATTAGTAAGACTTCAGATTGTGTGGGCAACTATAGAAGTTGTAATCTGACAAACAGGAAAACAGAAACAAACCTTTGCTTGTCCATGTGACTTCATTTCTGTGCTTCAAGAGTGGAAGATCAGAGCATCCAATAAGCAGGGCATTTCCCAGAAAGTACATTGGGAGACACAGTATCACTTTGGAGAGCAATTTTACAGTCCCCAAATAAGTATCATAAATTAATTTTATGGCCAACACATTGTACAGAGATACAATAAAACGAGGCCATGATAAAGTGGGTGTGTCTGGCACTGAGCCCTGGGAAGGGCAGGGTGAACTTGTAGGACCTCACAGCGTCCTAGAACCTGCATCAGGCAAAACATCAGTGGGAGTCTGCGTGGAAGCACCTGGTAGGAGGAAAGCAGGCCAGGTTGGCCAGAATCAGCAAGCTATTAGGGCCAGCCGAAGTGGAGATGCTATAGTTCATTAATCGCTCGATCCACTGTTTTCTCCATTTATTCACCACAATTTATTTAGCACCTGATAAGTACTGGGTCCTAGGCTAGGTATGCTCAGGATAAACAAAACGGATTTCCTGGACCTCATTCTCTTACAGGTAAGATAAACAGGTAACCTAGATTACTGACAAAATATGGGAATTCTGTATTCTGATTTAAAACTAAAAGGGCACTAGTCTTATTTTTTTACCTCCCCAGTGAAATTCAGAAGACTGAACCCTTAACACTGGGAGATGACCCTGTTGGCTCAGCCCTGGCATTTTTCAGCATTTATTCTGAATTTCTGTAGCATTCATTTCTATCTCTGTATTGTTAAATCGATGTGTTTCATAGAAATCAACAAGATCAGAAGGACTTTGTTATTGGTAAGAAGATAAAAACCACTGGCCCCATGAATGCTGTTTAAGATTATCAAGGGACTTCCCTGGTGGCACAGTGGTTAAGAATCCACCTACCAATGCAGGGGACACGGGTTCGAGCCCTGATCGGGAAGATCCCACATGCCACGGAGAAACTAAGCCCTTGCGCCACAACTACCGAGCCTGTGCTCTAGAGCCTACGAGCCACAACTACTGAAGCCCGCGCTCCTAGAGCCCATGCTCTGCAACAAGAGAAACCACTGCAGTGAGAAGCCCGCGCACCACAACGAAGAGTAGCCCCACTCACCGCAACTAGAGAAAGCCCATGCGCAGCAACGAGGACCCAACGCAGCCAAAAATTAATTAATTAATTTTAAAAAAATCGAGCACCCAAACCACAGCTAAGAATACTTTCTACATTATGGAGGAATCCTGTTCTTTAGGAAACAGAAAAATTCTCACTTTTGTATCAGTGCAGCCCCAAGACCTTCATCTGAGGCATCTGTGACTAAAAAGAACCTATTCTTTGAGTTATTTTTTTGTCCAAGTGTTATCTCCTGCCAAGCTGTCCCTTACTTTGTTTCCTGCTACTCAGATGCCAGGTTATTTGATATGGCTTGTTCTTAGAAAAAAAACTCAGTGGAGTGCATGATCTTATCCTGAGGATTCTTTGGTTTTTTATTTTTAAAAATCCTATCCAACCTGGCTTAAGCAAAAAGGATTTATTTACTCATGTCAATGAGAAATCCAGGGAGTAGGTTCTGCTTCAGGTGTGCTGATGTGAAGATAGTCAAATGATGTCACAGGGACCTGTTTTCTCTCTCTCCATCTCTCACGTCAAACTTTTTCTTTTCAGGCTGACCCTCCCACTCATGGTGACAATACAGCTGCTAGAGCCCAGAGACTGCATTCTTCCCAGGGGTAAGAACAGCAGAGAAGAGAGAACTTCTCTTCAACCAGTTCAAACATAAACCCTGGCCCTAACTTTCAACGGCCTGAATTAGGTCAAGTGTCCATCCCTGACATAATCACACTGGCCGAGATAAGGGAAGACAGAGCTTAGTTTAAAACTAGGTCCCATAATGACCTATATGGGAAAAGAATCTAAAAAAGAGTTGACATATGTATATGTATAACTGAGTCACCTTGCTGTATAGCAGAAACTAACACAACATTGTAAATCAACTATACTCCAATAAAAATTAATTTAAAAAAAATAAAATAAGGGGACTTCCATGGTGGTCCAGTGGTTAAGACTCTGTGCTTCCAATGCAGGGGGCTCCGGTTCGATCCCTGGTCAGGGAACTAAGATCCAATTTAAATAAAATAAAATAAAATAATTAAATAAGATAAGATAAAAAACTAGGTCTCATGCTATCCCTGGAGTTAGGGGATGGGTCAGCTTCACCAGAATCACAGGGACATCACATGCAGAAGGAGTACATGTGTGAATGAAAATCAAGGACTAGGGACTTCCCTGGCGGTCCAGTGGTTAAGACTTCACCTTGCAATGCAGGGGGTGCGGGTTCGATCCCTGGTTGGGGAGCTAAGATCCCACATGCCTCGCGGCCAAAAAACCAAAACATAAAACAGGAGCAATATTGTAACAAATTCAGTAAAGACTTTAAAGAAAAATAGAAAAAGAAAATCAGGGACTATTATTAAGAACAGGGTAAATGGATATTAAGCACCCAAACTCCTCCATATCCACCACAGTCATGTGCTAAAGTGGAGTCTAAAGGTCCCATTTTAACGTCTTAACCCCTGGGGACTGCAGGGGCTGCTGTGAGTCTGATCCTGGGGGTAGGCAGATGTGAACTGGTGGAGAAAACCTAACTTCTCTGTTATCACAGCCCTATTCCCAACGTCCCTGCCAAAAACCAAGGCTGGGGCAAAGGTCCTGAGATTAAAGACATACACACACACACACACACACACACATCACCTGTGTACATACATACATATATGTATACATGTATAGATGTGTGCATGTGTGTGCGTATATATAAAGAGATTTTTAAGGAAATGGATCACAGGATTATGGGGGCTAGTGAACGCAAACTCCATACAGCAGGTCAGCAGTCTGGAAACTTGAGCAGTTCTTCCATGCTACAATCTTAAGGCAGAATTTCTTCTTCTCCAGGAAACCTCAATTCTTGCTCTTCAAGCCTTCAACTGATTGAAAAAGGCCCACCCTTATTATGGCAGGTAATCTCCTTTACTTCCAGTTAACTGATTGTAAATGTTAATCACATCTACAAAATACCTCCACAGCAACATCTAGACTGTGTTTGACCGAATAACTGGGCATCACAGTCTAGTCAAGTGGACACAAGAAATTAACCATCATCACAGTGACTGAGGTTGACTGTCCACTTCATCCTCACAAGCACCCGGATTCCAGCAGCCATTGTCTCCTTGGATCTGGGCACCGGACCATGCCATGCCAAGCTTGGCTGGCAGCAAGGAACACCCAGTGCAGAAGTCTGGCTCCCACTCCCACCCTGGGCCAGGAAATGAACTATATGCTGGATGATGGAGCAGAAAGCTGGGAGAAGCCTCAGTTCTGAGCCTGGGACCGCCATGCCACTATGCCAGACTTGGGTTGCCTACTTCCAGACTTCTTTTGAGGGAGAGGAAAAAGCTTCTATGATGTTTAAGTCATTTTGTTTGGGGGGCTTCTCTGTTATACGCAGCTGTTACATGAGCCCAATTCTATGTAATACAAAAACCAAAGAAAATCAAACTCACTTAAGAAAAGATGATAAACAAAGGACTAAACAAGGAAGCATTTTTTTTAATAAAGCATAATTCAAGATGATGGAAATAAGACTACAGAGATTTTTTTTACCATAAATATAAATTAGTTTTAAAAATCCTTCTAAAAGACTCTCAGACTGGGTCAAAACCATTTCAATCATATTTTTTCAGGGAAGGTACATCAGCAACAACTTTCAGAAAGGTTAGGGTGTTATTAACAAACAAAGTAAAATTCAAGCCAGAAAACAGTAAACAAAGTGTTGTTTAATATTGCCACTATCTTAAAAACATTCACAAACTTTTATGCACTGAATAACATACACGCACACACACACACATGCACACACACACAGGCACACACACACACAGGCACACACATGCCCATTGTTACCACTTAGAAGGGTGCCAGGCCCAGATGGTTTCACAGATGATTTCTTTCAAAGCTGCAAGAAAGCAGTAACTTCAGTACCTCAAAATGTGTTTCAGTAGCTAGAAAAAGACATATGCTACCAAAACATTTTGCACAGCCAAACTGATCCTGAAAACAAAATCTACTATGAATATTGTTGCAAAACTAAATAAAATACTAGCAAAATTAATCAGGAAATAAATTAAAATAATACTACAACAATGCTGCTAATTAAAGTTTACTACAAGAATGCAAGGATATTTCAATATCAGGAAATCTATTGTCATAATTCAGCACATTCATTGGGAAAAGGAAAATACATATATATGTTTATCTTGATATGAGCCCCAAAGTTTGCTGTTTTGTTTTTTTTTTATTTCAACAGCTATATCTGATTTTTTAAAGTTCTTGGTAAACTAATCATAGATGAGTTCTTTCTTAACAGGACTAAAAATATCTGGTTCATACTAATTAGCCAACATTATATAATGGTGAAACATTAGAGTAATTTCCTTTAAAATCAGGAAGGATATCAGGTTGTGAATTAGCCCCACTGTGTTTTAACATCGTTCTGGAAGTCTTAAATATCACCATAAGAAATAAGAGGCATTATTATGGAAAGGAAAAGAGGAAAATATCATTATTACAAATAATTATCCAAATTAAAATACAGGAAATAAATGTTAGAATTATTCAGAGAGTTTGGTTAGATTATTTAAATCACAAAATAACCATAAATCAACTGCAGCAATAATCAGTTAGAATATATAAAGAAAAAATGCCATTCATGAAGTTAAAAAAAAACCTAGCATATTATATTTTCAATAAACTCTGGCAGACTGTATTTTTTAAATTCTCAGCAACAGTAAATCCCATCCCACATGCTCTTCCTCAGTGTGTCCTGGCCACTCCCCTATAAGAGACAGAGTCGAGGTCCCTGGTCCTTGAATCCAGGCTGGCCTTGTGACTTGCTTGGAACCAAGAGAATTCAGCTGACTTCTGAGGCTAGGCCAGAAAACGTCAGGCCTGGTTGCCCCTGGATGCCTGCCTCCATCCATATGCCAGGTAAGAAGTCCTATGCTCTGAGGCTAGGCCAGAAAACGTCAGGCCTGGTTGCCCCTGGATGCCTGCCTCCATCCATATGCCAGGTAAGAAGTCCTATGCTCTGAGGCCACCAGGTTGCAGGGGCCACTCTTAGCACTCCAGCCCACAGGCTCCCACAGTCCCAGTTGAGCCCAGCCTTCCAGCGTCCCCATCAAGGGGCCAGATGTGTGATGACTCCACCTTGGAACTTCTAGACTACCCCATTTGCTAGCTGAGTACCATGAAGTGACCTCAACTGATGCCACAGGAGCAGAATTGCCCAGTTGAACCTGCTCAGACTCCTGACCCACAGAATGCAAAATGGTGCAGCCACCGTGGTAAACAGTTTGGGGATTTCTCCAAAAGTTAAACATAGAACTATCATAAGACCCGGCAATTCCACTCCTAGGTACTTATCCAAAAGAACTGAAAGCAGAACTTGAACAGATGTTTGCACACTCAAGATCATAGCAGCGTTATTCACAATAGCCAAAAAGTGGAAACAACGCTAGGGCTGTTCATCAACAGATGAACGCTAGGATCCATCAACAGATGAACGGATAAATAAAATACGGTATATATGAACACTGGAATATTATTCAGCCATAAAAAGGAATGAAATTTTGATACATGTTTCAACATGGATGGACCTTGAAAACATTATGCTTAGTGAAAAAAACCAGACACAGAAGGACAAGTACTGTATGATTCCACTTATATGAGGGACCTAGAATAGGCAAATTCATAGAAACAGAAAGTAGAATAGAAGTTACCAGGGGCTGGGGGAAGGGAGGAGTGGGGAGTTATTGTTGATGGGTACAGAGTTTTTGTTGGAGATGATGAAAACGTTTTAGGTATAGATAGTGGTGATGGTTACAAGATACTTTGAACGTATTTAATGCCACTCAATTGTACACTTTAAAATGGTTAAAATAGGAAATTCTATGTTGGGTATACTTTATCACAATAAAAAAAAAAATTTCCCTGATCCACAGAATACATGAGATACAGCAAAATAGTTGTTTTAAGCCACTAATTTTGGAGTCATTTGTTAAGCGGAAGCAAACCAGAACACAACACGTTTAGGAATAAATTTAGCAAAAGATGTACAGAACACTACCAAAAGTCTACTGGTGGAAACTGAGCAAGATTTGCATAAGATGGGAGATAAATTAGTCAGAGTTCTCTAGTCAGGGTTTCTAGAGAAACAGAAGGCCCTGCCACTTCCTCCCTAGTCTCTTCCTTTGGGGTCACTCCACACCATCCATCTCTCCCTCACTGGTCTTTAGAACCACCCTGCCGACACCACCCCACCCCTGGCCATTCCCTCCTGGGGTGGCCTAAAGTATGTTAAATCCAACAGAGTTTGCTTCCCACCAGCACTGCTCACCAACGTACCTGTCACCCAGGACGTGATTTGTACCAAGAGACGTTTGCCCCACTATAATCTTTATCAAACTCGTAAATAAAATAAACACTTATAATAATACCCTCATGTAAATGTAATAAAGACATCTCTAGACAATGTTGCTCTTTTTATTAAGCTGCAAAAGGGTGTCCTTACAGAGCAAGTCTGTAGGTACCTCCCTCATTCCCATGCCACAGATCACCCTCTTCCAAACGCATTGCTGCCTAGCCCCTTCTTTTCAGAAATTCTAGAGGCCTTACAAACTACTGACACAAGGCAGATGAATGGCCCTTTAGCCAAGGCTGTGCCATCGCTTCTGCCCAGCTTACCTGGAGGTACCGGCTGTTGGAGGCCCTCACGTGGCTGTGTCCCCCTCTTCTGCCCACAGGCTCAGGGTGCTGAGGGGGTCTTTCCAGAACCTCTCGGTCACACTCGGGGCGGGGCGGGGGGCGCAGGGCCTGTCTGCCTGGCCCACCCAGATGCCAGGCTTAGTCCTCGGCCTCCTCAAGCCTGGATGCCACGGGCGGATTCAGGGCAGGCCTAGGCAAGTGGGATGCGCAGGGCTGTTATTTTCAACTCAAGCGTCATGAGAGAGTCTGATGACTTGGGCAGCAATTTCTTGAGTCAACACCGTCCATCATGTGGGAAGGAATTGAGCCTGAGGGTGTTCAGGATCAGCCATGGGGCAAGATGGAGTGGAATGCACCCCCCCAAGGCCGACCTCTACTGGGCTCAGGGGTCCGTGGCCACGTAGAGCAAAAAGCGGCTTGAGATCCAAGAGCGCCAAACAAACGCGTGCGTAAACCTGCACCCTCTCCCCCACCCACCCCACCCCACCCCACCCCTGACCCCAGGTCCTCTTCCGCAGGTGAGCGCGGAGCCCCCGCGGGGCGGACGAGCGCCATCTGGCGGCCCGCCGTGGAGGCTTCCACAGAGAGAGTGACCCCAGTCACTTACGTCACACTGAGTACCTGCTCTGTGCCCTGCAGCGGCGTTGCACAACTCATGGGGTACCCGGGGGCGCCATTCTCACACAATCCAAAGTAAAGTTGCACCTTGGAATGAAGCGAAGCTGCGGTCCTGTCTCAGCCTGAGGGACCTACAAGCAAGTGGAGGAGAGAGCACGCTTGAGCTGGACCGCAAATGAGGTGAGGAAAGGGAGAAAGGGCCTTCTGGACAAAGGGCGTGTGCCCAGCGCAAAGGCTGTGAAGGGGCTCGGCATGCTGGGTCTGGCTAGAGCCTAAGTGCATGGAATTGGGATGGAAAAAGAGGGTGGGAATAGCTGTGAAGTTTCCCCAGGGCCATTCTGGGGAGTTAAGGCTTTATCCTGGGCCACACATTTTATTTTATTTATTTTTTTAAATAAATGTATTTATTTAATTTATTTATTTTTGGCTGCGTTGGGTCTTCGTTGCTGCGCACGGGCTTTCTCTAGCTGCGGCGAGCGGGGGCTACTCTTTGTTGCGGTGCACGGGCTTCTCATTGCGGTGGCTTCTCTTGTTGCAGAGCATGGGCTCTAGGCGCGCGGGCTTCAGTAGTTGTGGCACGCGAGCTCAGTAGTTGTGGCTCGTGGGCTCTAGAGCGCAGGCTCAGTAGTTGTGGCGCACGGGCTTAGTTGCTCCGCGGCATGTGGGATCTTCCCAGACCAGGGCTCGAACCGGTGTCTCCTGCATTGGCAGGCGGATTCTTAACCACTGCGCCACCAGGAAAGCCCATCCCCCAGACATTTTAAATGTAAGAAGCTTGCAGATATGCATTGCTAGGCCAGCACAGTGTTTTAAGAAATTTTGAGTTGGCATGGCTTCAAGAGGAGCTTGTGCTCTCACCAGACCCCACCAAACCCTGTAGTCTGCAATCATGCCCAGCCTCACCCCTATGCATCATTTCCCCAGCTCTGAAGCGCATGAGTTTATGACCCTGTACGGTCATGGGGTGTTGGCTCTGGACAGCACACCTAGGAACTGGCAGAGGAAGGAGGGGGTGCCATCAGACTCCATTCCCTCTCACTGGATGATTGGGGGTGAAGTGCCCCTCCCCAATCATCATCACTATATGAGGTGCCCAGGCTTCCAAGGAAAGGCTGTGCCCTGGTCCCTACCAGGCCCTGGACACAGAGTACTTACTTCGGGGTCAGCTTTCCTGTCCTTGCTTAGATCAACACTGTCTGGGCTGCCCCTATTTCAAGAATTGCCGCTTCCTCCCTGGCCCAGGACTCCCCATTCTCTGTGACTCTGTCCTCTCTCAGGAAAGCACTGGATGTGTTAGAGGGAGAGCAGACTTCTCTCATGCAGGGTTGGAGGGACACGAAGGAACTCAAACCACCAGCCTGCAGGCAGCCACAAGCAGGTTCCAGGTACACCAGGGCACAGGTGGTGGCTACTGAGCCAAAGACCTTAGAAGGGAGAACGAGCGCCATCTCGTGGCCATTTCTGGAGTGGCAGCAGAGAACTGGGACACGTTTCTATATTTTGTTCCAACTCTGTTCCAGGTCTCGAGCAAAGCAGAAAGAATACAGAGAGTAGTGTAGTATCTAAAGCCCACAGCAGACCAGAAACAACAAATGTAAAACATTCCCTCTTCTCTGACCACAGCTGACCTCTTCCATGTTCCCCAAACAGTTCACACTGGGAGGGTTGAGGATGGAGGATCCTTTATGAGTTTATGACCTCAGAAAGCTTCCTCCTGCTTTGATCCAACTTCGGAGTTAAGTTTGGGCTCTCAGGAGGTCCCCTATTTTCTTGGGGGCTTCCCTACAGATCCCTGCACTCTACCAACTCTTGTTCAGCACTCTATAGCTTGTTTACCTTTAAGCTTGAGAAGCATTTAGAAGTAAAAGGAGATGCAACTTTCCTAGAGGAGGCCTTCAGAGGACCCTTAAAAGAGGGTGTTAGTGCGGCCACCAGGGCCTCAGCCGGGTCTCCTGTGGGTTTTTTCCTCCTTTCCAAAGCTGCTTTTCCACCCATACTCACACACTTGTGTTGGGCACCTCTCAACACAAGCCTGATATGAGTGGGTAGAGTCCCAAACCAGACACATGGGTCCTTATTATCACCTTTACTGCTGACCACCACTAGCAGACAGACAGGAGAGCAGGTCTGAAGGCATTTTGAAGAAAGCAGGTCTGGGACCAATGACCCCTCCCCAAACTGTTTGTAAGAGGAGAAGATGCCCCAGAGCTTAGATATTTTCTTAATTAAGGATTATAAATTTGCATGGAATATTTCTGTTTGATGATCCTTGCAATTCTCTCCCTGGCCAATGTTTTTTCTTTTCTCCTTCTTTTTTTATTTTGTTGCACTGTTAATATTTTTAAGGTCACCTTTAATCTATTCTGGCATAAGGGAGGTGGTATACATATATAGGTATGTGTACTCAGAGGCTGGCAAATAAGAGGTCTTTTGAATTCATGAGTGATTCTTGAGGGAATGAAATACCCAGGTTGGAACAGGAGGGGGCGTAGGTGAGTACGAGAGTTGTGTTCAGGTCACAGAAGGGGACAAACAGAAGCAGAAGACAGTCAGAAAATGAAGCAGGTGTTGGTGTCCAAAGGCTGCTTCAGCCAGCAACTAATGGCAAAATGGACAAGCATCACTAACGCACCAGTGGAAGCAGGGAACTGAGTCAGTCAAGATACAGATTTCGGGGCTTCCCTGGTGGCGCAGTAGTTAAGAGTGCGCCTGCCAATGCAGGGGACGCGGGTTCGAGCCCTGGCCCGTGAGGATCCCACATGCCGCGGGGCAACTAAGCCCGTGCGCCACAACTACTGAGCCTGCGCTCTAGAGCCCGCGAGCCACAACTACTGAGCCCACGTGCCACAACTACTGAAGCCTGTGCGCCTAGAGCCCGTGCTGCGCAACAAGAGAAGCCACTGCAATGAAGAGTAGCCCCCGCTCACTGCAACTAGAGAAAGCCCACGCGCAGCAACGAAAACCCAACACAGCCAAAAATAAATAAATAAATTTTAAAAAAATAAAATACAGATTTCCCCCCACCCCAACCCCAAGGTGGCACAAATGCTATAAAAAAGAATAAAAACATGCCAGACTGGTCCAAAGTCCAAGGACAAGCAAATCTTCAACTCATATTTTTTATAAACCCCTAAATTCACAAGCAATTGCCAGGTATAATAATAGTGCTTTCTGAGTAAACGTTTTCAGAAATATTCTTTTGTATAGAAAAAATTTCTTTAATTAAATTAATTTCTTTAATTTTTTAAAGAAAATGCTTCAGCCATCAAATTTGTCAGCAAAATGAAACAAGAAAACTACATACTAAAATGCCAGAGTTACATGAGCAAAACCAACCAACAACAAGCCAAAAAAACCTGATTTTTTTTTTTTAGGGCTGCATTCTGATGTATGTAGGGATGGACTGATGTCCGGGATTTGCTTTAAACTTCTTCAATAGAGACTAAAAGAAGAAAAATGAAAAGGAGAGGACAGGTAGAGAAAACAAATGTGGGGAAATGTTCATATGTGTTGAATCTGAGCAATGGGTACATGGGGATTCTTTTTCTATTCTCTGTACTTTTGAATATGTTTGAATGTTTTCATGAAAAAATATGAAGACTTCCAGTTTCAGCTAGAACATGTAAACAGCTTGGAAATTGTCCTCCCCTTCCTCACAACAAGAAGAAAGTGAAACAAACTGAAAACTAACAACTTTTCTTAGATCCGTCAAAAAATTGAAGAGGTAGGGCAAATCTCCATGATGAAAAATGGAGAGAAAGGGAAATAGAGATCCTCAAAGCCAAGCAGACGCTGCTGGAGCCAGAAACTGGTAGGGAACTTAACAGTTATTTTGACTAATGCCTGGAGGCTAAGTGTGGAGTAGATTGAGAATGAGAAACCCCTGGGGGTCCAGTCTTAGGGGCTCCACATTTTCATGAGTTTTTGACACCAGGAATCCCATCTGGTTCTCGCTGTAAAGATCCAAGAAAAATCTCCTGACGTTTCAGGTAGGGAGAGGGGAAATGTAACCATTGTGAAATATGCCCAAATCATTCTCCATGACAAATGTCTGCCCACTAAGGGCAACTACTCTGCCAGAGCTTTATCCGACTTGGGGGTGGGGATGGGGGGAGCATTAGGCAACTCCAGCCCCCTCTAGCCTTCCTGTCTCAAGTAAGGTGAAGGAAAAAAAGTCAAGGAAGTGCCTCTGAAAGTCACAGCCCAGGGACTCAGGTCCTCCCCTCCCCCACCCCCCAAAAGAACCGAGATATAATCAAAAGATTATAGAATCCAATACCTTACTACCACTTCAGCAGGACTCCTGTATAATAACAGTGGATTACAACTGAGATAGTTGCAATATAAAGACTGTATTTAAGAAGGAGTTCTTGGAGATGGAAGCAACTTAAATGTCCATCAACAGGTGAATGAATAAAGAAAATGAGGTATATACGTACGATGGAATATACCTATCCATTCTTTATAAAGAAGGAATTCCCGTCATATGCTACAACATGGATAAATCTTGACGATATCATGCTAAGTGAAATAAGCCCATCACAGAAAGACAAATAGTGCCTGATTCAACTTATACGAGGTATGTAAAGCAGTCAGACTTACAGACACAGAAAGAAAACGGTGGTTGCTAGGGGCTGAGGGGAGTGAGAGGCAGGGAGTAGGTGTTCAGGGGATGTTGGATTTCATTCCGGATGGGGAGGTTCTGGGGATCATCTGCATGGCAAGCTGCACGGGGTTGACGGTATTGTACTACATACTTGGAAATTGTTGAGAGAGGGAATTTTATGTTATGTGGTTTTTTGCCACAATTTTTTAAAAGGAGTTCTCAGAAAACTAAAGACAACAATGAAGGAAAAAAAAAAAATAAGGTAACTACAGGAAACTGAAGCCTCTGGCACTTACAGCTATAGTATACACTAAACACAGCCCAGCTACGTCTAGCCAGATTAACATAAACCTTTCACATGAAAGCTTAATTATCTCAGTTTCTATCACAGATACATCATGTCTAGTTTTCAACAAAAACTATAAGGCATGCTAAAAGATTTTTTTTTAATACAGTTGAAGAAACAAAGAAAACATCAGATTCAGATATGACACAGATTTTGAAATTATCAGATAGGGAATTTAAAATAACTATGAGTAATATGGTAAGGGTTCTAATGGAAAAAGTAGACAACAGGCAAGAACAGATGGTTAATGAAGCAGAGAGATGGAAACTCTAGAAAGAATCAAAAGGAAAAGCTAGAAATAAAAAACACTGTAACAGGGAATTTCCCTGGCAGTCCACTGGTTAGGACTTGTGCTTTCACTGTCAAGGGCGTAGGTTCAATCCCTGGTCAGGGAACCAAGATCCCACAAGTCGCATGGTGCAGGCAAAAAACAAAACAAAACAAAACAAGTAACAGAAATGAAGAATGCCTTTGATGGGGGACTTCCCTTGTGGCGGACTGGTTAAGAATCCACCTGCCAATGCAGGGGACATTGTGTCCCCTGCCAATGCAGGGGACATTGTGTGTGTTCGATCCTTGGTCCGCGAAGATCTCATATGCCGCGGAGCCACTAAGCCCACACACCACAACTACTGAAGCCCGTGCGCAGCAACAAAGATCCAATGCAGCCAAAATTAAATTTTTTTTTTAAATGTTTAGGATGATAAATTAAAAAAAAAAAAAAAAAAAAGAATGCCTTTGATGGCCATATGAATAGATTGGACATGGCCAAATCAGTGAGCTTGAAGATATGTCAATAGAAACTTCACAAACTGAAATATAAAGAAAGAAAGAAAAACAAGAACAGAATAGCCAAGTACTGTGGGACAATTTCAAAAGATGTATCATACATGTAATGGGAACACCAGAAGAAGAGAGAACAGATTAGAGAAATAACTAAAGTAATAATAACTGAGAATTTTTCAAAATTAATGACTGCTTAAGACCACAGATCCAGGAAGCTTTGAGAATACCAAACATAATAAATAAAAGATCTACATCTGGTTATATGTTCAAACTGCAAAACCAAAGACAACAAGAAAATCTTAAAAGAAGCCAAAGGAGAAAAACAGCTTACCTATAGAAGAATAAGGATAAGAATTACATCCAATTTCTCATCAGAAACCATGTAAACAAGAAGAGAATAGAGTGAAATATTTAGTGTTGAATGAAAAAAACACCTACCTAGATGTCTGTATCCGATAAAATTATTCCTCACAAATGAAAGAGAAATAAAGACTTCCCAGACAAAACCTGAATTTGTCATTCATAGACCTGCCTTTCATTTTAACAAAAAATGTTAAGTTTTTCAGAGAGAAGAAAAATGATAAAAATCAGAAAATCAGATCTACATAAAGAAGTGTTAGAAAGTAATGCAACATTGTAAATCAACTATACTCCAATAAAAACATTTTTTAAATAAAATAAAATAAAAAAGAAGTGTTAGAGAAGGAATAAACAAAGGTTTAAAAATCTTTTTTCTAACTCTTAATTGATCTAACTGATAATTGTTCAAAGTTATGATAGCAACAATGTATTTGGCAATTATAGCATCTGGGTAAATGAAATTAATGACAGCAATCTTACAAGGGACAAGTGGGAGGAATTGGGAATGCTCTTTTACAAGGTACCTGCACTACTTGTGATACTCATGAAGTGGTGTAATCTTATTTTAAAATACATCTAGTTCATTGGAAATGTATACAGCAAACTCTAGGATAACTACTAAAAAAGAAATATACTTGATATGCTGAGAGGAGAAAAATAAAATTTAGAAAATACTCAACTAAAACCAGAAAAGGCAGGAAAAGCAGGGAAGATAAAAAAGAAATAAAGAAAAGCAGGAACTTGAACAGATACATAGATAAGGATGTTCATAGCAGCATTATTCACAATAGCCAAAAGTGGAAACAACTTTTATCAAAACAATAAATGTCCATCCATCAACAGAAGAATGGATAAACAAAATACGGTATATCAATACAATGGATTATTATTCAGTCTTAAAAAGGAATGAAATTCTGATGCATGCTACAACATAGATGAAGCTCAAAAACATTATGCTAAGTGAACTAAGCCAGACACAAAAAGACGAATATTGTATGATTCCATTTATATAAGGTAGCTAGAATAGGCAAATTCATAGAGACAGAAAGTAAAATAGAGCTCACCAGGGGCTAGGATGAGAGGGGAATGGGGAGTTATTTTTTAATGGGTACAGATTTTCTGTTTGCAATGGTGAACAGTTCTGGAAATAGATAATGGTGATGGTTATACAACACTGTGAGTGTACTTAATGCCAATTAATCATACACTTAAAAACAGTTAAAATGGTAAATTTTATGTTATGTATACTTTACCACAATAAAAAAATAAATTTAGAGCAATTGCCATGAATAGAAAACAGTTACAAGCATGGTAGATATTAATATCACTTTGTCAATAATCAGTGTAAATGTGAATGGTAAAAATACACCAATTAAAAAACAGAGACTGTCAGAGTAGATTTTAAAAGAGACCCAATTATATGTTGTATAGAAGAAATACACTTTAAATATGAAGACACAGAGTAAAAGGATGGAGAAAAACACACATACAAAACCCAATCAAAAGGAAGCAAGAATAAGTTATATTAATTTGACCAAGCAGACTTCAGAACAAGGAAAATATCAGAGATAAAGAGGGCATTATGTAATGATAAGGAGGTCAATTCTCCAAGAGGATGTAACAATCCTTGATCTGTATGCACTTAACAACAGAGTGTTAAAATACATGAGACAAAAACTGACGGAACTGCAATGAGAAATAGACAAATTCACTCCTTTAGTTAGAGACTTCAGCATCTGTCAGTAGTTGACAGAACCATCTGGCAGAAAATCATAAGGATATGGGACTTCCCTGGTGGTCCAATGGTAAAGAATCCGCCTTACAATGCAGGGGACACGGGTTCAATCCCTGGTCAGGGAACTAAGATCCCACATGCTGGGGGGCAGGGGGCAACTAAGCCTGCGTGCCACAACTACTGACCTCCCACATCTCAACTAGAGAGAGAAAACCTGCACACCACAACTAGAGAGAAGCCTGCGCACCACAATGAAGAGCCCGTGCGGCAATGAAAGATCCCGCTTGCCTCAATGAAGATCCCGCATGCCACAACTAAGACCCTGAAGCAGCCAAAAATAAATTAAATAAATAAATAATAAATAAATAAATCTTAAAAAAAAAAAGAAAATCATAAGGATATATTTGACCTGAACAGCACCATCAATCAACTGGATCTAATTGACATTTATAGAATAGTTCATCCAACAATAGAACACACTTTCTTTTCAGACTCACATGAAACATTCACCAAGTTAGACCATAGCTGGGCCATAAGACACTCCTCAATGGATTTAAAAGAATTTAAATTATACAAAGTATGCTTTCAAACCACAGTGGAATCACACTAGAAATCAGTAACAGAAAAATTGCTGGAAAATCCCAAAATATTTGGAGATTAAACAGCACACTTCTAAATAACACAAGTCAAAGAAGAAGTCACAAGAGAAATTTTTAAATATTTTGAACTAAATGAAAATGAAAGTACAACTTATCAAAATTTGTGGGATGCAATGAAAGCAGTGCTTAAAGGGAAATTTAATGCATATAATAGAAAAGGAGAAAGATCTAAGAATAAACAATCTAAGCTTCATATTATGAATCTAGAGAAAGAAGAGCAATATAAGCCTAAAGCAAAGAGAAGAAAAGAAATAATAAAAATTAGAGCAGAAATCAATGAAACTGAAAACAGGAAATCAGTAGAGAAAAATCAATGAGCCAAAAGCTGTTTCTTTGCAAAGACCAATAAATGGATAAACCTCTAGCCAGGCTAAGCAAGAAAAAAAAAGAGAAAAGACACAGATCACTAATAATAGAAATAAAAGAGGGGTCATCACTACTGATCCCAAAGACACTGTAAGGATAATAAAGGAATATAATGAACAACTCTATACCCACAAATTTGATAACCTAGATGAAAATGGACCAGTTCCTTGAAAGACACAAACTACCAAAATCCACACAAGGAGAAATAGATAATCCAAATAGGTTTACACCTATTAAAGAAACTGAGTCAATAATTAATAATGTCCCCAAAAAGAAAGTACCAAACTGAGATAGTTTCATTGGTGAAGGCTTCCAGACATTTTTTGAAATAATATCAATTCTCTACAGTCTCTTCCAGAAAATAGAAGCAGAGAGGACACTTCTGATCTATGTTTTCTTAGACTTTGTATTTATCTATTTGTCATCCATTAGTCATAGGCAAAGTTATTTACATCTCCTCTTCAATCCAGAGCCCTTACCCTTTATCTAACTCTCACAAATAAAGACAATATTTCTCCTGCCCTAAATCAATCCAGGGTCAAGTACCAGACAACTAGGAACAGCCCTGATGTCCCAAAGCCCACCAGAAATATTCAAACTAGCCAGTCCTAAGCTGTTTCCCTTACCTGCCTTGCCTTTTCCATGGAAAACACAATAAAGGCTCTGCCCCAGACTTCCTTGCTCCCTCTGCCTCCTGACCAACCTTGGTGCTTCCTCACATGCCCCTGCCTGTAGTGGCATGCCCTCCTTCTCTTAGGAAATGTATGTAATAAATTATTCTTTCAAAAGTGGTTGTCCTCGTGTCTGTCACCTTACCATACCTGATTAAAACAAATCCTGAGAACACATTTTAGAACAACTTCCTAACTCATTGAATGAGGCCAGCCTTACCCTATCACCAAAATCAGATAAAGATATTATAGGAAAGGACAACTACAGATCAATATCTCTCATGAACATAGATGCAATAATCCTCATCAAAACATTAGCAAATCCAATCAAACAATGCTTAAAAAGAATTATACACCATGACTAAGTGGGATTTATTCCAGGTATGCAAGGCTGATTCAACATTCAAAATCAATTAATGTAATCTAACATATCAACAAGATAAAGAAGAAAAATCTTATGATCATATTGATGGATGCAGAAAGTGCATTTGACAAAATCCAACAACAATTCATAATAAATGAACACCCAATCAGCAAACTAGGACTAGAGGGGAACTTCCTCAAGTTGATAAAGAATATCTACAAAAAACCTACAGCTAACATCATACATAATGGTGAAAAACTAGATGCTTTCCCCCTAAAGTCAAAAACAAAGAAAAGATATCTGTTCTCATCAATCTTATTGAACATAATACTGGAGGTCCTAGCTTGTGCAATAAAATAAGAAAAAGAGGGGGAAGGGTATATGAATTGGGAAGGAAAAGATAAAACTATCTTTGCTTACAAATGACATGAATGTTTAGGTGCCCAAGGAATCAATAACAACAAAATATTCCTGGAACTAATAAGCATTATAGTAAGGTTGCAGGATAGAAGGTAAATATACAAAAGTCTATTACTTTCCTACATACTACCACAAACCACTGGAATTTGAAATTAAAAACACAATACTATTTACATTAGCACCCCCAAAAGATAAATATTAATACTTAGGAATATGTCTAACAAAATATGCACAGGATCCATTTGAGGAAAACTATAAAACTCTAAAGAAATCAAAGAAGATCTGAATAAATGGAGAGATACGTTCACGGATAACATTTAATATTGTTAAGGTGTCAGTTCTTCCCAAATTGATCTGTAGATTCAAGGCAATCCTAATCGAAATCCTAGCAAGTTGTTTTGTGGATATCTACAAACTGATTCAGAAGTTTATATGGAAAGGCAAAAGACTCAGCATAGTCAACACAATACTAAAGAGGAGGAAGAAAGTCAGAGGACTGACACTATCCGACTTCGAGACTTACTGTAAAGCTTCAATTATCAAGGCAGTGTGTGGTATTGGCAAAAGAACAGACAAATAGATCAATGGAACAGAACTGAGAACCCAGAAATAGACCCTCACAAATATAGTCAACTGACAAAGGAGCAAAGCAGTTCAGTGGAGAAAAGACAGTCTTTTCAACAAATGGTACTAGAATTAATAGACATGCATATATATAAATAATAATAATCTAGACACAGACCTTACACCTTTCACAAAAATTAACTCAAAATGTATAATAGATCTAAAGGTAAAATGCAAAACTATAAAACTTCTAGAAGATAATGTAGGAGAAAACCTAGATGATCTTGGAAACAGTGATGACTTTCTAGATACAACACCAAAAGCACAACTCATGAAAGAAATAAAATGATAAGTTGGACTTCACTGATGTTAAAATATTCTGCTCTGTGAAAGGCACTGTCAAGAGAATGAAAGACAAGCCACAGACTAGAAGAATATATTTGTAAAACACATATCTAATAAAGGACTTGTATTCAAATATACCAAAAATCTTTGAAAATCAACAGTAAGAAAACAAACAACCCATTAGAAATTGGACAAAAGATCTAAACATACCGCATCAAAGAAGGTATACAGATGGCAAATAAATATATGAAAAGATGTTGAACATCATATGTTATTAGGGAACTTCAAATTTAAACAACACTGAGAGAGCACCCCACATGTATGAGAATGGCTAAAAAAATTTTTTTAATAAGAAATAAACCTGACAATATCAAATGCTGGTGAGGATATGGAGCAACAGGAACTCTCACTGATTGCTGGTAGGAATGCAAAATGGTACAGCCACATTGGAAAACAGTTTGGCAGTTTCTTATAAAACTAAACATAGTCTTACCAGGGAATTCAGCAATCACAGCCTTAGGTATTCACTCAGTTGAGTTGAAAACTTCTCTGTATGCAAAAAGCTGCACATAAATGTTTATGGCAGTTTTATTTATAATTGCCAAAAACTTGGAAGCAATCAATGGAATATTATTAAGTGATAAAAAGAAATGAGCTATCAAGTCATGGAGGAATCTGAAATGCATATTACTAAATGAAAGAACCCAATCTGAAAAGGCTGTATGATTCCAACTATCTGACATTCTGGAAAAGGCAAAACTATTAGAGGTGGTAAAAAGATCAGTGGTTGCTGGGGGCTGGGAGGTAGGGGATGAAAAGGTTAAGCACAGGAGTTTTTAGGGTGGTGAAACTATTCTATATGATGCTTTAAGGGTAGATACAAGACATTATGTATTTATCAAAACCTATAGAACTATAGACACAAAGAGCAAACCTTAATGTAAACTAGAGACTTTAGCTAATAATAATGTATCAAAAATATTGGCTCTTGGGGCTTCCCTGGTGGCGCAGTGGTTGAGAATCTGCCTGCCAATGGAGGGGACACGGGTTCGAGCCCTGGTCTGGGAGGATCCCACATGCCGCGGAGCAACTAGGCCCGTGAGCCACAATTACTGAGCCTGCGCGTCTGGAGCCTGTGCTCCGCAACAGGAGAGGCCGCGACGGTGAGAGGCCCGCGCACCGCGATGAAGGGTGGCCCCCACTTGCCGCAGCTAGAGAAAGCCCTCGCACAGGAACGAAGACCCAACACAGCCAAAAATAAATAAATAAATAAATTTAAAAAAAAAAAAAAAAATATTGGCTCTTTAATTGTAGCAAATGCATCACACTAATGCAAGATGTTAGTAACAGGAGAAACTGTGTAGGAAGTTGGTCTTGTGGGAACTCTCTTTACTATCTGCTCACTTTTTTCTGTAAATATAAAACTGTTCTAAAAATGATCTATTAATTTTATTTTTTTAAATATTCATTTATTTATTTGGCTGCGCCGGGTCTTAGTTGTGGCACGTGAGATCTTCGTTGCCGCTGTTGTGGCGTGTGGGATCTTTAGTTGCGGCATGTGGGCTCTTAGTTGTGGCATGCAGGATCTAGTTCCCTGACCAGGAATCAAACCCGGGCCCCCTGCATTGGGAGTGCGGAGTCTTAACCGCTGGACTACCAGGGAAGACCTTAATTTAAAAAATATATGAAGCTTTAATTGATAGATAGCATTGCAATATAAGTGAGCACAAATGTTTTTGCCTGTGATTTCCTGCTACCCCATGATCCTCCCTAACTGGGCAGCTAGAACAAGAGTCTCCCCCTTCCACTGGTTAATGGCAAGGCTATTATAGAGGAACGAAGAAGAAAAGAGTCTGAGTCTTGGCTTTAAGATTTCAAAATTCCAAAGATGATTTAGAAGACTATTCTATCCATTAGGTAAGGTTTTCCCATGAAGGAGGAGGGGAAAAATGTGCTGGAGTGAGAGAGAAGAGCTGAAGGGGAAGCAGGAGGGTGAAAAAGGCCTGAGAAGCTCCATATCTCCATCCAGATAGCTTTAACAAAACATCATAGACTGAGTGGCTTAAACAACAAACACTATTTCTCATGCTTCTAGAAGCTGGTAAGTCCAAAATCAAGGTGCTGGCAGATTCCATGTCTGATGAGGGCCCTCTTCCTGGATTGCAGATGGTAGTCTTCTCCTTATGTCCTCACATGGCCTTCTCTTGGTGTGTGCACAGGGAGAGGGAAAGATCTCATGTCTCCTTCTCTTTTATAAGGACACTAATCCCATCATGAGGGCCCCACCCTCATGACCTCATCAAACTCTAATTACCTCCCAACGACCCACCTCCAAATACCATCACATGGGAGTTAGGGATTCAACATGTGAATTTGAGGGGTACACAAGCATTCAGTCTATAGTAGTCCCCCAAGCTACAGGAGAGGCCAAGAAGAGGGAATAGTGAGAGGAACCCAGAAAGGCATGGGTGATGGTCCAGGGGCAAAGAGGCCTACCCTTCCCTTCCTGGGGAGGGAGGGCCTCTGGGGCTCCCTCGTGCCCACAATGACAGGAACACACAGGGGGAAGAGGTCCAAGACAGCCTCGGGACCCTGACTTCCCAGGCTGGAGCCTGAGGAAGCACGGCCAGATTTCTCCCTCGCAGGAGCTGTGATAGAACCAGAACTGTGGGAACCCTCAGTCAGAAGAAGCAATGACACAGCAGTGACCTTGATGGACCAGAAGGACAGCGTCCACCACAGTGTGCACCAGCCTGACAGACAACAGCAAGGATGGACTCCCTGCTCATCCCAAATCCCCACCTGATGCCGTGATCCCCTCCACGTTCCTCAAAAATCAGACTAACAATTAATCGAGGAAACTCTGACTGAAAAATAGAAGTTAGGTTGAGTTCTTTAAATACAGAAGATTACATGTCTTACGCACCTGAGTTTGTGGGTTAGGATTCACTCACACAAAGACTAGATAAACCTTCCTTGCTTCAGCCTCCAGAGTAAAGATGCTCTCTCTCATTTACTGCTCTTTTAGCACTCTTTTCTCATCAAAGGCATCCATCATAGCTTTCAAAGAATGCCTTAAAGAAGAAAAAAATTTTTTTTCAAACACAGCATGCTTTCTCCCTTAAAACAGGGTATGTAGCAATACATTCAGAGGTGCATGTTAAACCAGCATCTGAAATGCCTTCCTGGGTAACACAATCTACCCAGGAGCAGCAGTTCTTCCAAATGACATTTCTGATATGCAAATAGAGTGGAGAAGAAAAATTAGTTAAATATCTTTGCTGCCTTTGGTAACAAGGATGATCTGAACAGATTGCTACCATACACAGAAGCTTTGCAGTGTGGACAGCTCTACCTACCCTCCATCCCACCAGATCCCATGCCCATTCCAAACCTCCCTTTCACACCTGGAACTTGAAATGTGCCTTAATTATCTTTTCTTACCCTGTATACAGCCCTGATTGGATGATTATATAATAATTGTATATACTTACATATCATTATATGTATAGATAATGATTATATATTATCTATATATATGTGTAATAATTATATTTACTGTCTTTTTTAGAGGATGGAAAGACAGAGAAACCTGAGATACAGGGCTAAACCCTTTAATGTAATGGAGAATGGTTAACTTTTATTGAGTGATTACTATGTACTAGGTTTTCCATTTATTAACCCTTTTAGTCCTCACAATCCTATGAGAGAGGTGCCATTATCATCCCAATTTTTTAAGTTAAGGACCATGGGCACAGAGAGGTTAAACAATGTGTTAAGCAAGGCCACACACACAGGAATCCAACACCAGAGGCCATGCTGGTAAGGACTGTGGTTTACTGCCTCCCATCATGTGGGTCTCATTTAATGACATTTACATACATTATTTACTCTTACTATAGTACTACGAGTTAGACGTCATCCCCAATTTTCTAATGAGAAAACTGTGACCCAGAAAGGTTAAGTGATTTTCCCCACAAGACACCCAAATATTAAGTGGTAGAGGTGGAATTCCATTCTCAGAGAATTTTCCATCACACCAGTAGAATGCAAGGTCAGTGAGGGCAGAGAGTTTTCACTTTTGCTCATTGCTGTTTCCCCAGCACTGAGAACATTGACTAGCACATAGCAGGTACTCAATATATATGTGTTAAATAAATGAAGGCTTCCACTGCTATAAATGCCGAGATAAGCAACAATTATTGTCAGGAGATTAGAATCACGTATCCACGCAGACAGCCTTGGTTTCATTGTGCAAGATTCGGGGATCTCCCAGCTGTTTGCAACTCAGACTCTTCAATTTACCTATGAGGGGAAAGTTATATGATATGCATCTACTCATCTAACCTTCGTCTTTTTCCAGAAAGGGTTTAAAGCAGTTTACAGGCTTATAACCAAAGAGAGATGAAAACTGAGGCAAAAATATGATGGAGACAAAGTAAAGCTAAGAATGGGACTCAATAATTCGGAGCTTAAGGAACTCAGTGCTTGCTAGGTGGGCCTTATATTATGCTCCAGGCTTCCTAGCAGCCTGTGCGAAAGGAATATCTGATTAGTTACACAATCCACAATGTCTGTGAGATGAAGGCAAACTCCTGGATCCGAAGAAGTATAACTGTTCTTAGTCCTAAAATCAGAAAAACCTCTATATTGGAATTTCTCATGAAGGTGACTTGTGTGCGTTTTATTAGAAACTCAAAAAGTGAAACCAAAGGAGGAAGGTCCCAGGGTAAGAATTTAACTGAGCCTTTACATAATGTAACAGAGCTTATAGCTCAGTGCACTGGATTACATGCTAAGAAACAAGTCCCTACGCATTGTCAGAGTGATATGCCATTGTGTGATAGACCTTACAGTTTTCTAGTTTACTTAGCTCAGGACACACCAGTAAGCCTGCATAGAAGGGATGTTCCTAGTAGAACTCCACTGGCCCCTCTCAGATCCATGGGGATGCACTGGTGACTATTCCCTTAGCTGCACTAGGACATGACCAACATTAATTCTCTTCAGTTGTTTAGTTACTCCAATCCTTCAGTTAAGTCTCTTCTAGACATATGGAATTACAAAGTGATCATGGTGGTGATGGTGGTGGTGGTGATGGTGGTAATGGTGGGGTTGGTGTTGGTGTTGGTTGTGATATTGGTAATAGTAATGGTGTTGGTGGGGGTAGTGCTGGTGATAGTGATGGTGGTGATGCAGGTAATGGCAGGGGTGGTGGTTATGCTAGGGGTGATGGTGGGGACTATGGCGGTGGTGACGGTGGTTTGGAGAATACAGGGAATGGGCAGTAAAGCTAAAGCAAATGTAGCCTGCTGCCACATTTCTACAAAGTTGGAAGAAAACACACACCACTAAGGAGACTAATCCTAGGATTTCCGGGCACTGACCAGCAGCCACAGGAGAAGCACAAAGGTGACCTACCTCTTTTGCAAGGCAGTACCTTCTGGAAGGGCCAGGATTCTCCTCAGAAAATAGTTTTACATTCCTGTAAGTGCACAGGCAAAAGAGACCGCAAAGTTCTACTCTAAATGACCTGGCCAGGGACTTCCCTGCTGGTCCAGTGGTTAAGACTTCGCCTTCCAATGCAGGGGGTGCAGGTTCGATCCCTCGTCAGGGAGCTAAGATCCCACATGCCTCGCAGCCAAAAAACCAAAACATGAAACAGAAGCAATATCGTAACAAATTCAATAAAGACTTTAAAAATGAAAAAAATTAAATGATAAATAAATGACCTGGCCAAAATGGTTTTCTTCAAAAATGTATAAAGGAAGCTGAAATCTGACACCTGACTTGGCCAAAATAAACACTCATTCAGTCACGCAGAGAACCATTGCCCAGCTTTGAGCAATGCTGCCTCCTAGTGCCCCTCTCTACCCATGAGGTGTTTGCAAAACTGCAAGATGGCATGGAAGGGTGACTTGATTGTGTAGGTCAGGGGTCAGCAACCTTTTCCCATCAAGGGACAGACAGCAGATAGGCTCTGCAGGCCATATGATCTCTGTCGCAACTACTCACCTCTGCTGCTATAGGGCAAAAGCAGCCACAGACAATACGTAAAGAAACAAGTGTGGCTATGTTCCCATAAAACAGTATTTACAAATGCTGATATTTAAATTACATATAATTTTCGCAAGTCCTGCAACATTATTCTTCCTTTGATGTTTTTCAACCATTTAAAAATGTAAAAACCATTCTAGCCTTGCAGGTCCTATAAAAACAGGTGACAGACTGGATTTGGCCAGCAAGCCATAGTATGCCAACCCCTGGCTTAGAATGTCAGTTTTTAAACCAGTCAAGAGCTGGGGAACTTCTACCAGAAATCACAGATTGAGTTTTAGATTCATTGAACTGTGGGGCCTTCTTTCTGATGACAGTTCTGCCAGCTGGGACCCCTTCTATCTACTTCAGTGTGACAGAGCCATCTCTTCATCTGTGACAGAAAGCTGGTCTTTCTGTCCTCTGCAGCAGAGGCTGAGCTTCCATTCCAAAGCTGGCCCAGATCATTAGGAAGAATGTTATAAAGAAGGGAAAAGAGGGAGGGTAGAAAACAGTTCTCAGGCCACCCCACCCCCCGGAGGCTCTAACTGCTTTGCTCCTATTGCTGCTGGCTATCCTGGTGGTGCTACTTTGTGGGCAGAGGAAGGAACCAAGTTCTAACTTCTGGGGGGCAGACCTGGGGAAGGCACTGGTCTACAGGATAGCAATGGAAGCCACAAAAACGCCAGCCCCTAGCCTTGATTTTTCATTCTCTCTCTAACGCCTGTTATCATATTCTTAACAACTGTCATGTCAACGTATAACATTGAAGGGACTTCCCTGGTGGTCCAGTGGCTAAGACACTGCACTCCCAATGCAGGGGACATGG
This sequence comes from Balaenoptera ricei, assembly GCF_028023285.1. Classification (NCBI taxonomy): domain Eukaryota; kingdom Metazoa; phylum Chordata; class Mammalia; order Artiodactyla; family Balaenopteridae; genus Balaenoptera; species Balaenoptera ricei. The sequence continues at coordinate 16,385,437 of NC_082651.1, read as the reverse complement.
GTTCAACCCCTGGTCAGGGAACTAGATCCCACATGCCGCAACTAAGAATTCGCATGCCACAACTAAAAATCCCACGTGCCACCACTAAGACCTGGAGCAGCTAAATAAATAAATAAATATTTTTTTAAAAAACATATAACATTAAAAATATAACAAAAAGTCACCACCATTGGTGGGGAGCACCCTAGCTAGAGCCTTAGCTTTGCTTCTGTAGTTCCTGCAGCAGAGTCAAAGGCAGTAGAAATATCAATAAAAGCTTTAAATTGGGTGGTGGTTCCAAGTTCAAGGTCTAGAGTCAGATAGGCCTGCTAGTTACTAGCTCTGAGATCTCAGTCAACTTACTTGAAACTGCAGTCTGTACTCCACTGCCATGGCTACTGAGAATAGTCCCTACTTGTCCACCATCTTTGGGTCAGTCCTTCCAGATTTTTCTACTTGGGGGAAGCTCTGGATTGGCTGAGCCTGTCACATGGCAGCACCCCAGTTGCCGGGGGCAAAGCATCTGGCCACCTTTCAGCTTCTACCTTGCTTCCTATCAAAGTACGTACATTGGGAGATGCTCCCCAAATAGGAAGGAATACAACTAAAAATGAAACTTCACTGAATTAATTACATTTTAGAATTATTGTAGAATAATGCTTAAGGACATAGAAAAAATGCCATTTATTGGTAAGTCAAATTTTAAAAGATTACAAAGTGAATGTATACAGTATGATTTTATATATATGTGTATATATATATGTTAATGGAAAAATTAAGACCAAAAAGTTAAAAGTGGGTACCTCCAGTAGGATGATAGGATTATGGGTGGCTCTTATTTTCTCATTTGTGGTTTTCTATCTATCCCAAATGTTTACAAAAGTAAATAGAATACCCACTAAGCTGGCTATAATCAAAAAAACAGATAATAACAAGTGTTGACAAGGATGTGTAATGGTGCAGTCACTTTAGAAAATAGTCTAGCAGTTCCTCAAAAGGTTAAATATAGAGTGACCATAATACCCAGCAATCCCACCCCCAGGTATATTCCCTAGGGAAAAAGAAATACATGTCCACATATAAACTCATACACAATGAATGGATAAACAAAATGTGGCATACACATACAATGGAACATTATTCAGCCTTAAAAAGGCATGAGAGCTGGGTGCCGCGGCTGGAGGCCCGCTGCTGCTGTGCGCCGCGCTGCTGGCTGTGGGCTGCGCACTGGGCCTGCGCCTGGCGCAGGGGCTGCGGACCGCGGGGCGCTAGCCTGGCTCTGCTTCGACGCCCTGGTGCACTTCGCACTGGAAGGCCCTTTTGTCTACTTGTCTTTGGTAGGAAACATCACAGATTCTGATGCCTTGATCGCTTCATTGTGGAAAGAATATGGCAAAGCTGACGCAAGATGGCTTTATTTGGATCCAACCATTGTGTCTTTGGAAATTCTGACTGTCGTTCTGGGTGGGTTTCTGGCATTGGTTCTCATTTATGCCATCGTCAAAGAGAAACATTATCGGCATTTCATACAGATCACCCTGTGCGTGTGTGAATTGTATGGCGGGTGGATGACCTTCTGCCCAGACTGGCTTATGGGAAGCCCCAACCTCAACACCAACAATTGGCTCTACTTTTGGGTCTATCTGGTATTTTTCAATGGTGTTTGGGTTCTGATCCCAGGACTGTTACTGTGGCAGTCATGGGTAGAACTCAAGAAAATGCATCACAAAGGATTCAATTCAGGCAAAAAGTTTCAGTGAATTTTCAAAATCATAAACACCATCAGCGTGCTTTATGAGCCAGAATGAATCAAACCTCTTTGTTGGGCCAAAATGTAATACATTCCAGTCTATACTTTTCTTTTATATTGTCATTCTTGAACAACGTAATTGCTTTCAATTGAATCAGTTTCAAATGGACTGTAAGGCTGACAAGTTTTGGCTGTTGTTTTTTCCAATTAAATGGCAATACAGGGAACAGAATAAATTTTAACTTGTAATAATAACACATTTAATTATATACTTTTATGGCTAGCATTAATTGTTCTACATTAATAAAGCCAATTATCATGAAAAAAAAAAGGCATGAAATTCTGATACATGCTACAACATGAGCGAAGCTTGAAGACATTATGCTAAATAAAATGTCAGTCACCAAAGAATAAATATTGCATGATTCTACTTATATGAGGTACTAAGAATAGGCAAATTCACAGAGACAGAAAGTAGAATGATGGTTGCCAAGGGCTTGGGGGAGGGAAGAATGGGGAGTTATTGTTTAATGGGTAGAGTTTCAATTGGGGAAGATAAAAAAAGTTCTGGACATAGGTAGTGATAGTGGTTGTACAACAATGTGAAAGTACTTCATGCTCCTGAACCGTACACTTAGAAATTTTATGTTTATGTCTATTTTACCATAATTTTAAAAATAATTACCAAAAGTTTTAAAAAGAAGGGAAATGAAACAAATATAGTTCTATAAATGTAAGCAAATTATTTTATACACTTAATAAAGTATTCTACAATAATTTTATAATGGTTAATATGGTAACTTTTTTTTTTTTTTGGCCAGGCGGCTTATGGGATCTTAGTTCCCCGACGAGGGATTGAACCCAGGCCTTCAGCAGTGAAAGCACAGAGTCCAAACCACTGGATCACCAGGGAATTCCCTGGTAAATTTTATATTATTCATATTTTGCCACAATAAAAAAATGTGTACATGAATATTCACAGCAGTACTATTCACAATAGTCAAAAAGTAGAAACAGGGACTTCCCTGGTAATGCAGTAGTTAAGAATCTGCCTGCTAATGCAGGGGACATGGGTTCAATCCCTGGTCCAGGAAGATCCCACATGCCGCGGAGCAATTAAGCCCATGTGCCACAACTACTGAAGCCTGCATGCTCTAGGGCCCACGTGCCACAACTACTAAGCCCACATGCTGCAACTACTGAAGCCCACGCGCCTAGAGCCTGTGCTCCGCAACAAGAGAAGCCACCGCAATGAGAAGCCCGCGCACCACAACGAAGAGTAGCCCCTGCTCACCACTAGAGAAAGCCCACGCACAGCAACGAAGACCCCACTGCAGCCAAAAATAAATAAAATTATTTTTAAAAAAGTAGAAACAAACCAAATGTCCATCAACTGATGAATAGATAAAATGTAATATATCTGTACAATGAACTGTTATTTAGCAATAAAAAGGAACAGAGTACTGATACATGCTAAAACATTGGTGAACCTTGAAGACATTATGCTAAGTGAAAGGACGGACACAAAGGCTATATATGGCATAATTCCATTTATATGAAATGACAGAATACACAAGTCCATAGAAAATGAAAGCGGTGCCTGGGCCTGGGGAGTAAATGTGTAGTTGCTGCTGGCTGGGTTTCTTTTGGGGATGGTGAAAATGTTCTGATTGTAGTGGTGGTTGCACAACTCTGTGAATGTATTAAAAGCCACGAGTTGTACAATCTAAACGGGTAAATTGGAGCATATGTGAAGTCTGTCTCAACACAACTGTTACCAAAAGCAGTTAATGGGGGGAAAAGCAATCTATAAAGGCATAAGCAATTTTAAATTTGAAATGCTTGATGGTAGAGACACAGATTAAATAGTAAAAACAACCAAAACAAATGTTAAAACTATTCAAATACAGGGCTGACCTCTCCTTGAGACGCCATATTCATCAAACAGTCTTTGGTTCCACAGGGCCTGGGGGTCTTGTCTGGTACAAGGTTGCTGTGGTCTGAATGTTTGTGTCCCCCCAAAAATTCATATGTTGAAATCCTAATTCCCAAGGTGATGGTATTAGCAGGTGGGGGCGTTTGGGAGGTCATTGAGTTATGAGAGTGGCGCCTTCATGAATGAGATTAGTGCCTTATAAAAGAAACCCCACAGAGCGCCCTAGCCCCTTCCTCCATGTCAGGACACTGCGAGAATACAGCCGTCTATGAACCAGGAAGCAGGCCCTCAATAGACACTGAATCTGCCGACTCCGTGAACTTGTACTTCCCAGCCTCCAGAATGGTGAGAGAGAAGTTTCCATGGTTTATAAGCTACCCAGTCTGTGGTAGTTTGTTCTAGCAGCCTGTAAGGACCAAGCCAAAGATGAAGTATCATGCAACCATCCTAAGGCAGTCCCAGACGAAAGGCTTCCTGCTGAGGGGTGCCTGAGAAAGCCGGCAGAAATACAGCTGCTTTCCTAGGGAAGAGGATGTGCTCAGGAGGCCTACGCTGAATTGGGACACTCGTAATGTTTCAAAGATGCATGAAATTTCATATCAAAGTCTCATGTGCCTCCACCCCTCAAAAAAAAAAATCCCATGTACCTATATGGGCTGGACCAGGGTAGCACCTGCCTCCTGTATAAGGCATGGATCTCACGGCTTCTACAGCACCCCACTCCTACCTGACTCCCGGTAGGTACTCACACTTGCTTTACCTGCCTGGTCCCTAAGGTACACCCCAACCCCCTGCTTAAGGTGTCTAAGGGCAATGAGGGAGTCAGCTCTTTGGTTTGAGGGGGCAGGGGGATCACCCTGTGGCTGGTTTCTGCCTTTAAAAACCGTTCTGCAATTCTTGGCTAAATTTAAAATGTGAATCAGAAAAGAAAAGGCTTGGTGGCGAGAGAGGCAAGGGACAAAATCTCTCCCTGGGGGGAAAACAAGTCTAGATTTAGAAATTACCAGGAGCTGGGTTCCTTGAGCCACCTTGGCCTTGAACGTCCTACAAAAGGAGGACATCAGCGAGGATTTAAGAGGTACTTGAGACCCCGCCCTTGTGGTGGCCTTTACACTTTGGTTTCAGTTTTAAGCACGTGGCTTTAAAGGGGACTTTCCCCATCAGAGCAGGAAGCGTTGACAACGGGAACAGCCCCAGAGCAAGAAGCAAACTGAGCTGAATTCAAACAGCTACATCTGGTGAGCAATAAGCTTGAGATGCTGGATTGTCACACAGCTGCCAGCAGCTGAAACCAGCCAGCGGCCCGTCCGATCGGAGACTTGGGACCTGACACAGACCAAACCCTGAGGCTTGTGAAAGCACAGAGCCTTTCTTAGGAGGTGGAAAAGGAAATGAAAGCTAACATTAGGTTGAGCAGCTACTGGCAACACTGAAAGTTCAGGCCAAGTCCACGTGAAGAAAGATGCCCCAGGTGGCCTTTCTGCTGCAGGATAAAGGGATCATCTCGATGAACCTCAGCCAGGGACACCCTCCCAGAGACACAAATTGCCATTCCCCTCCCTGTCCTCAGGTAAGGAGAGTAAGGAGAGGGGTGCCTTTAAAAAAAAAAAAGAGAGACAATACATTAAAATTGTAAATGGTGATCTTATTTGCAAAGCAGAAATGGAGATGTGGAGAACAAACGTAAGGATACCAAGGGAGAAGTGGGGGGTGGGATGAATTGGGAGATTGGGATTGACATATATACAATCTTGATACTATGTATAAAATAGATAACTAATGAGAACCTACTGTATAGCACAGGGAACTCTATTCAGTGCTCTGTGGTGACCTAAATGGGAAGGAAATCCAAAAAAGAGGGTATATATGTATATGTATAGCTGATTCATTTTGCTGTATAGTAGAAACTAAAACAACATTGTAAAGCAACTATACTCCAATAAAAATTAATTTAAAAAAATTTTAATGGTGAGAAGTACGCACTGAAGTTTCCCTCTCATCGTCTCTTGGACACCCAGTTCCTCTCCCCAGAAGAACTGTAAGTTTCTTTTGTTTCTGTACAGAGCTAGTTTATACATATATGAGATATATATATATGTATAATTTTTATATATATATATAATTTTTTCTAAAAATGGCAGCATATTATAACACAGTTCAGACACTTGCTTTTCCACTTCTCAGTATATCGTGGAGAATGTTCCAGATCAGCACATACAGAGCTTCCTCTTCGGTTTTACAGTTGCATAGGATTCCTTTGTGTGGCTGCACCATCTTTTTTATTAATGTTGAACATTAAGGTTATTTCCAGCCTTTGTTATTACCAACAGCGCTACAGTGAAAAACATTGTACGTATGTAATTTCTTACATGTACAAGGAAAGGTACGCTCCTGAAAGAGAAAATGCTGGAAAATTTTTGCTCGTTATTGCCAAAAATTTTCCTACATAAAATCCATGCCAAATACAGTGTGTGTGGGTGTGAAAAAAAAAAAAAAAGTCATGGGATCTCTCTACTACATCTTACATATCAGTCTATAATTATCTCAAAATAAAAGGTTTAAATTGTTTAAATGAAGGAGAAATTCTGACATTCTCAGGTGAACAAAAACAGAGAATTCATCACTCGCAAACTTTCCCAACAAGAAATGCTAATTGGAGTCCTTCAGGCTAAATGAAAACACACTGGGTGGTAACTCAAATCCTCATGAAGAAGTAAAGAGCACTGGTAAAAGTAACTACAGAAATAAATATATATGACAGTGTAAAAAAAAAAAAAAAAAAAAAAAATCCATGCCAAGGGAGGGAGATGCAAGAGGGAAGAGATATGGGAACATATGTACATGTATAACTGATTCATTTTGTTATAAAGCAGAAACTAACACACCATTGTAAAGCAATTATACTCCAATAAAGATGTTTTAAAAAAAAAAAAAATCCATGCCAATTTACCCCCCCATTTGCAATTCAGGGCATGTGCTCCAGGCAGGAACTGAGATGATTCAGTCCCAGGGGGAAAGGGCTGCTCCTTCCTTCCAGAGCTCTTCCTTTCTACCCGTATTATTCGTAGCCATCAAATTCAGGATGATCATTTGGTCAGTCTCCCCAGCTCTGGCCTGTGAACCCCACAAGAGCTACAAATTGGGCCTTATCCACCTTTGTACCTCCAGTGTCTGGTCCAGAGCAGGTGATCAATAAATGTTTATTAGATGAGTGAACAAATTAATAAATTGGGCTCCTAGCTTCCCTCTAGGAAAAAGAATTGGAAACTGTAGAATAAGGACTAAGGCTGTAATAACCGTAAGAGATTTCTTAACTCTCTGCATCTTTCCTGTGTTTGGGGGTTTTGCCTTCTCATCTGTATTTCCCTAGAGAGATTAACAGTTAAATATCAAAACTCTTCTATTTGGCTGTTGCTGAGTCATATCCTTTATAAGAAACTGGTGAATATAAGTAAAGTGTTTCTCTGAGTTCTATGAGCCATTCTAACAAATTACTGAACCTGAAGAGGGGGTTGAAGAAACCCCCGATGTCAGGAGTACAGGTGGGAACCTGTGCCTTGCTATTGGCATCTGAAGTAGAGGCATGCTTGTGGGACTGAGCCCTTAACCTGTGGGATCTGACACTAACTCCAGGTAGGTCGTGTCAGAATTGAATTGAATTGCATCTGAAGTAGAGGCGTGCTTGTGGGACTGAGCCCTTAACCTGTGGGATCTGACACTAACTCCAGGTAGGTCGTGTCAGAATTGAATGGAATTGCGTCTGAAGTAGAGGCGTGCTTGTGGGACTGAGCCCTTAACCTGTGGGATCTGACACTAACTCCAGGTAGGTCGTGTCAGAATTGAATGGAATTGCGTCTGAAGTAGAGGCATGCTTGTGGGACTGAGCCCTTAACCTGTGGGCTCTGACACTAACTCCAGGTCAGTAGTGTCAGAACTGAATTGAATTGTTGGACACCCAGATGGTGTCTGGAGAGTTGGAGAACTGGTTGTTGTGAGGAAAACACCCACACATTGGATGTCAGAGTATCGTAAGTCTAAACAGTTCAGGCATCCCCAGCTCCCAAACCGGAAAACCTGGCATCATCTTAGATGCCACCCTCCCACTGCCCACCCTTACCACTAGCCCTGCCCAATACTTTGACAACTTATCCTGATTCAACCTCTCAAATATCTCTCATCTCCCCTCTTCACCTTTTATTCATCGGTTTACTCATTCAGTCCGATATTTACTAATTACCTTTTCTGTGCCAAGTTTTATGCCAGGCATTGGAAGCCAATGAGACCTGGCCCCTGCCTTAGGAAAATCACACTCTAGTCATGACTTAGAAAGAAAAATACAATCATAAAGCAATGGAATTCACGCAGAGACAGAGAAATGCCCAGAACCTCACGGAGCCCAGAGCAGGGGTCCCTAGCCCAGCTGGGAGAGGTCGGGGATGGGATGGAGATGTCAGTAAACGTTTCTTGGTGGGGTGATGCCTGCGTTTTAAAAGTTTAAAGACTGAAGGAGAACTGGCCATGCCAAGAGGAGGGAAGAGGACATAGTAAGTGGAGTAGGCAGCTTTGAGAATGGCCCAGAGGTAAGGGCAGCATGGACAAGAGATCGTTAACCGCTCTCCCCTCCCATTCTCCTCCACCAGAAAATCTCTCTAAAGCTCAAATTTTTTTTTTAAATAAATTTACTTATTTATTTATTTATATTTAATTATTTTGGCTGTGTTGGGTCTTCGTTTCTGTGTGAGGGCTTTCTCCAGTTGCGGCGAGCGGGGGCCACTCTTCATCGCGGTGCACGGGCCTCTCACTATCGCGGCCTCTCTTGTTGCGGAGCACAGGCTCCAGACGCGCAGGCTCAGTAGTTGTGGTTCACGGGCTTAGTCGCTCCGCGGCATGTGGGATTTTTCCCAGACCAGGGTTCGAACCCATGTCCCCTGCTTTGGCAGGGAGATTCTCAACCACTGCACCACCAGGGAAGCCCTAAAGCTCACATTTGACTTCCTGTTTCCCCTGCTTGCTGCCCTCTGCTAGTTCCCCTTCCTGATCTGCGGCTTCTCAGCCTCACCTCTGTTCATAAACTTCTTAAGGTGCCCTGGACAGTATTTCCCGTCTCTGGATCTGCATCTCTGCTCTTCTCTCTGCCTGGAATTTCCTGCCCTGCCTTGGTGGATTTGGCGAACTCCTATTCACACTTCAGAGTGACTCAGCTGTGACTCAGATGTGACTCTTGCACAAAGATCCCCTCCCACTCGCACTCACCTCTGTGGTGCACATATTCCAGGGCCATGAACTTCACCTATTTACAAGTCTCCCTCCTGCTCCGTCTGTGCGGGTACAGACCTCCTCCACCCACTGGCACCAGGACTAGCCCGCAGCGGATCTTCAGCAAATGAGGAAATGAGGGCTACTGACCAGGTGAAAATGCAGCTGATGACCCGGAAAGCAGAAGCTGCTGGAACATTCCTGAGACCCTTTAGAGCTAGAAGGGGCTTGATGTTGGGGGTTGGGGGGTGCTGACTAGAGAAGGCCTGAGCTGAGGCTTGATGCCTCTGTCTTCAGCTCTGCCTCAGACCCTGGCTCCAGACACAGCCTCAAGCCTCCCAACCAAGGCTCTGACCTGGCTTCTCAACCAACCTGCCTCCTCTTTGTCCGTGGATCCATGTAGACTCCCATTTATAACCATGAGATGCCATGGCTTAGAGGCACTGTGTAATTGTGTGGTTATTATGATCGCGAAGTTGTTCTATTTTATGTAGCATATAACTTTATGTACATCGTGACTAAGACTAGTAAAATTCTTTGAATTAAAAAAATCCCTATTGAATTTTATTTAATTACAAAAGCAAAGCTCTCTCATTTTGAATGTGCACAACATTCAATAAAGTCAGGAAAAGAGCCCATCTGTCCCAACCTCCCACTTCCCCAATCCTAATCACTAGGTGTGACTACTGTTAACAGTTGGGTGTGTGTCCTTGAAGGTGTATGCAATTTTGCTCCCTCCCCCGAAAAAAATATACATGTATATATTTAAATGACTTGATGGACATCTTTGTCAAAACACCTAATTCTATTTGATTCTCTTTAATAGCCACATAGTAAGAATTCATCATATCAGAGGTGAGCAAACCATGGCCTCCACACCAAAGATGGCCCAGCACCTAAATAAAGCTTTACTGGCACACAGCCACGCCCATTCATTTACATATTGTCTGTGGCTGGTTTTGCGCTACAGTCACCGAGATGAACAGTTACATCAGAGACTCTATGGCCCACAAAGCCTAAAACTTTACTATCTGGTCCTTTACAGAAGAAGTGTGCCAGGAAATTCCCTGGCAGTCCAGTGGTTAGGGCTCCGCGCTTCCACCGCAGGGGGCACAGGTTTGATCCCTGGTCGGGGAACTAAGATCCCACAAGCCGCGAGGCTCGGCCAAAAAAAAAAAAGTGTGCCAACCCCTGAAATATATGGCTGTCCCATGCTTTATTTAATCTGTCCTCTATTAATCACATTTACATTGTTTTCATTTGTTCACCATTACAAACAATTCCACCAGTGGGATCAGTGAGCGAGAACATGACGGAATGTGAACTCAATGTGTTCACACAGAAAGACTTCCTTCAGGGACTTCCCTGATGCCCCAGTGGTTAGGACTCCACGTTTCCACTGCAGGGGGCACAGGGTCAATCCCTGGTCAGGGAACTAAGATCATGCAAGCCGTGAGACGCCCCCCAACCCCCGCCAATAAAAAGAGATTTCCTTTAAAGGGGGTCTTCAAGTTAATAGACCGAGTGGCTCATGAGGGTTTTCTGGGGTTCTGAGCAATTGTTAAAGTAATTGAGATCTCGTTTTCATGAAAAAGAACCAGGACGCCCACCAAAAAGCATCAAAGCACCCTCCAGGATCCAGGATTAGATGAAAATTCAGGGATGTAAGACAATGAAAAATAGATTCTAGCAACCAATGGCCTACTCTCTATAATGGCGGGACATAAAGGAGCCAAAACAAAAAGAAGCAAAGACAAGGAAAGGAAAGGAAGAGTTACCAGCTCTATGCCAGGCACGTGTGCTGGATACTCTATACAGGCATGGTGTTCTAAATGTTCAATAACCATTACGGAATGGGCATCAACCAGTCAGAACAGACGCAGACCTTAAACAATTGGTATCGCTGAACCAGTGTGAGCCACTGAATATCATCCTGTCCATATTCACTCTCAATTGAATCCCCACAGTATTATGCCACCTGACAGCCAAGAAAAGTAACTTTGAGGAAAAACGTCAACCTGCACAAAATGTCTCTTCCTTCAAGGAAACCTCAGGGATTATCTCCTCCACTCTGACCACCAATGATAACTGAAGAAGCAGTTATCAGAACTTGTGCACAGTCTCAGACTGTACTGGGGAATATGGGTATGTGTGTGTACAGTTAAAGTTATACATAGGTATTTACCCAAAGAAGATATACTAATGGCCAATACATGTTTGAAAAGATGCGCAGGATCATTAGTAGTTAGAGAAGTACAAATCAAAGCCACAGTGAGGTGCAGCTTCACACCCACTAGGATGGCTCTAGTAAAAAGATGTACAATGACAAGTGTTGGCAAGAATGTGTGGACACTGGAAGCCTCGTACATTGACGGTAGGAATATTAAATGGTACAGACACTGTGGAAAACAGTTTGGTAGTTCCCCAAAAAGATAAACATGGAATTACCTACCATAAATGACCTAGAAACTCTACTCCTAGGTAGATACTCAAGAGAAATAAAAACATGTTCACACAAAAACTTGTACACAAATGTTCATAGCAGCAACATTGTTCAAATAGCCAAAAGGTGGAAATAACACAAATATCTATCAACTGATGAATGGGTAAACAAAATGTGGTATATCCACATAATCGAATATTATTCAGCCACAAAAAGAAATGAAGTCCTGATAAATGCTACAACATGGGTAAGCCTTGAAAACACTGTGTTAAGTGAAAGAACAGAAACAAAAGGCCACCTACATGTTGTATGATTCCATTTCTATGAAATGTCCAGAATGGGCAAATCCAGGGACTGAAAGTAAATTACTTGTAGCCAGGGGCTGGGGGGAGGGGGATTGGGGAGTAACCACTAATAGACTCAGGGTGATGAAATATTCTAGAATTAGATAGTGGAGATGGTTGCACAACTCTGTGACTACACTAAAAACTGCTAGGTTCACCCTTTAAAAGGGTGAATTTCATGGTATGTGAATAGAATTCTGTTAACAGTTACACATTGTTGTATCAATGAACTTCATCACTGATTAGCCTTAATGGTTCGTGCCACAGATCTCCCTGTACAAGAGAGAACATTTTCTTCATTTGCGTAATTTTGGCACGTCCCACCTGAGCCCTCATTCCAGCTAATCCTGCTGGTTCCTTTTTGAAACCAAGCTCTGTGCTCAGCCCTGCTACTGAAGGGGCCTGATTCAGACTGTGTTTCTCCCCTAGGCCCTGTGAGCCCCATGCCACGCTTCGGACCCAACCTGCTGGCTTTCTTCCTGCATACCGTGCCCTGCTTGGCCAGACTGCCACCCTGGTGGGGACAAAAGTTAGAGCCACTCCAGGATGGGAAATAGCCTCATTAAAGAAAGAGACAGAGAGAGAGATTGAGGGGGAAAGGGGAAGAGGGAGGGATGGAGGAAGGCAGGGAAGGAAGGTCCCAGGTCACTGGAAGCCAAATCTTGCTCTTGACTCATTTATTTATTTGATTTGCTGGATATTTTCTTTTTATTTTCTTTCTCTTTCCTTCCCCTCTTGAACCCATTTATCCATCCTTTCTATTGGGTTGGCCAAAAAGTTCGTTCAGGTTTTTCCATAACGTCTTACTTAGTTCTTACAGACCAGGCACAGGATCAGGTCCTGAGGAAGCTGCATGTCTTCTCTTTCAGGTTTGTTCTTCCCTTTGGTGAAGCGTCTCCTCCTTCTGGATTACTCCCAGCTGACATCCTGGCTGACTTTTGCCAGCGGCCACATGGCCTCGATGGTGGATGTCCTCGGTTCTGGGAGTCTGTCAGCAACGCCTCAGCAGCTTCTGACAACTTGAAGCGCATTCCTTGTATCTTCCTATTTCAAGGCCCATGTTCACTGGAGTCCAGTTTCCTGCCTAAGAGACACCCCTCTTGCCCACAGTCTATTTACAAGAAGCCAGGGGGTGCTAGACACTCTCCAAGTCACCAGCTCCTTACACTTCTCTAGGTCTTTAGGGGAAGGGCAATTAACAACCTTCAGTCTTCGTTCGGGTGGAGGGTCACTTGTAGCAAGGAAGAGGAGAGATGACTTCATAGGGAGATAGGACTGGATGAAAGGATTTTTGGTCACAAGTTGAGAGCAAAGCCAAAGGAAGAGACGAAGAGGAAGTCCTTGTTCATGAAAGGTCAAGGTGAGTCCTACAAGCCAGATACGTGGAGCACAGTTTGAGGCAACATGGCAGGGTTGAGGGGGTGTGCAACTACCTTTACAACAGGCTTTTTTTTTTAGCCGCACCACGCAGCTGGCAGGATCTTAGTTCCCCCACCAGGGATTGAACCCGAGCCCTGGCAGTGAAAGCGCTGAGTCCTAACCACTGGACCTCCAAGGAACTCCCACAATAGGCTTATTATTTTTAACTGCTATATATGTCTTCCTCTTCGGGGGCCAAGCCTTGCCTAGTTTAATTACATGGTAATAACAATAACAACAGCAGTAAGTAACACTTATATAGGCTCACTCTGGGCCAGACACTACGCTTGGTGCTATACATGAGTGAATAAACCTTATTGGGTGGGAAGAGCCACTGTTTGTGCTTCTAGACCAGGGATCCCTGAGCTCTCCCCACGGGAGTTCTGAAGAATTGGCCTCAGTGGGATGGTGGGCAGCCGTGGCAAAGAGAGAGTACAGGGCACTGGGTTCAAAAAAATCAAATGAAAACTCAGAACCCTAGTAGAGGAGCACCCAGGACAGTGGCCAGCAACAGAGGAATAAGGTGAAGCTCAGTATCAGGAACCAGGCTGCAGACCAGGATTAGAAAAGAAATCAGAGTGGGAGGTGGGTTCCCAAAAGGGGACGATGTTCAGCACCCCATGGAGGGGCTCGTTCTACAACACCTAATCCCAATAAAGCGTGATAAGTTTAATCCAGGTCTACGTCAAGAGTTCTTAGGGGGCTTCCCTGGTGGTTTAGTGGTTAAGAGTCCGTGCTTCCACTGCAGGGGGCTCGGGTTCGATCCCTGGTCAAGGAAGTTCTGCATGCCAAGAGGTGTGGCCAAAAAAAAAGAGCTCTTCGGGCTGCACATGGAGTAAGATTGGGGGCTAGAGGTCTGGGGGTGAGGCCCAGATCTGGACGTGGATCAGGGGAGAGGCCAGTATGGATTTCCAAACCTGGTTTTCCCATGAGTTCTGATAGGGCATTGTCTGGGAGAACAAGGGCAGGAGCCAGTGCTCTGCGTGGTGCTCAGAGTCAAAGATCCAGTCCACAGGGAGGACACGGAAGAGATCAAGACAGAACAGTAGGACCCAAAAAAAGGCCAAACCCAGGGATGGGGATCATGGGCGGGGCAAGAAGTGATTTCAGAAACACGTAGGCAGGCTCGTTGGGTGTCCCTGAGCCAGAGGCTCCTGGGGCCATATTATAAAGAAAAGGCATGGGAAACAGCAACACAGGAGCTCAGGAACAGCCCAGGGCTAACAGAGCTGAGTCTCTTTGCAATGTGCTCCCTGGAATGAAGGTGGGCCCATGGGCTGTGTAACAGGATGCTGAGAAAGACGGTCCAAAGTGTGAGTCTGAGGGGCTGGGCAGAAAATACCAAATATTAGGAGGCAAGACAAGGACGTTCAGAATGGAGAGAGGAGACAGTCCTGGAGAAACTCCCCCTTGCCCCTTGGAGCAGGTCAAGTGTGGTTATATGCCCCCGGGAAGAGGGTACTGATGACAGCGTACCACATGCTGGTTCAGACAGAGACTGGGTCCTCACTCCTTTCTTGTTCAACCCCACCACACAGACTTGGGAAGGACTGGTTCAAGAACTGGATTAGAGAAAGTAGCCATGGGCCAGCTGTGAAGCAGCGTTTATTGAGTTCTTACTGTGGCCAAAAGCAGTGCTAAGCATGACTCTTTAGTTACACTTCATCTACCCAGACTTTCCATTCTTTCTTCCTTAAATGAAGTTCTCCTTTTGATTATTTATCAACCACAACCTCTACAAGACCCTTTGTTTTAGGCAAAATGACAGCTTTCTGTTAATAAGGTAATTAGTCATTGTATGCTTTATTACCAAAAGAAAAAGGTTAGGTTGGTTTTTTTCTGTTCTTGGGAGAAAAAACCCATCATAGTTGCTTGCCAAACACTCTAGGAGTGGGGCCCTTGTATACAAGTTATTCTTTGTTTAATTTTTTTTGTAGTTTTCAGTCACTGAGATTTGGGAGTTGTTTGTTACTGCAGCGTAATTTACTTTATCCTGATTGATCTAAGTGTATAGAGGAAGGAAATCAGGACAGGCTTCACAGAGAAGCTTGGGAAGATGAGGCCAATTGGGGCAGCAGAGAACAGAGAAAGGGACACTCTAGAGGGTGATTGGGGGTGTGGAATCACAGAGCTGCACAAGCCACTGACAGGCTCTGAGGTCTGATGTGGCTGTCATGCAGGACACAGAGAGGAAAGGAAGTGGGGTGAGATGAGGCTGCAGGGAAACATCGGGGCCAGATCGTGACAAATCTTAAAAATATACTAAGGAGTTGCAGAAAATGAGGAGCCAACAAAGGTTTTATTGAGTTAAACCCTAGTGGGATATATATTTTAGGAAAACGACTAGCTGCAGAGTAGAGAGAAAACAGAGTAGGAGGAGGACCAGAGGCTAGAAGACCAGTTAGGAGGCAACTACAAGTTGAGAGTAAAGTGATGAAGGCCTAAATCAGAGATTGACAAAGTTTTCCCGTAAAGGGCTAGACGGGAAATATTTTAAGCTTTGACTACCATGCAGTCTCTGTGACCACTACTCAACTCCTCCATGATAGCACAAAAGCAGCCAGAGATAATATGTAACAAATACACATGGCCATGTTCCAATAAAACTTTATTTACAAAAGAAGGAGGTAAGGGCCAGATTTGGCCCATGGATTGCTGTTTGCCTAGCCTCAGCCTAAAGTAATAATAGGACAGCTACCATTTTTTTTTTTTAATTATTTATTTATTTATTTATTTATTTTTGGCTGTGTTGGGTCTTCGTTTCTGTGCGTGGGCTTTCTCAAGTTGTGGCAAGTGGGGGCCACTCTTCATCGCAGTGCGCGGGCCTCTCACTGTCGTGGCCTCTCTTGTTGAGGAGCACAAGCTCCAGACGCGCGGGCTCAGTAGTTGTGGCTCACGGGCCTAGTTGCTCCGCGGCATGTGGGATCTTCCCAGACCAGGGCTCGAACCCGTGTCCCCTGCATTGGCAGGCAGATTCTCAACCACTGCGCCACCAGGGAAGCCCGACAGCTACCATTTTTTGAGACCTATCATGGACCAAGTACTTTTCAGACATTGTTACTGATTCTCTCAACCTTGCAGGGAGGGATTATTGGCTCCATTTTACAAAGGAAACTGAGGCTGAGAGCTGTTGGGTAACTTGCCCAGGGTCATACAGCTGGTATATGGCAAAGTCAGGATTCAAAGTCAGGTCTGACTCTAGAGCCCAGGCTCTTAGCCCATGCCACCTGGAGGCAGCCAAGAAGGAAGGGACGGGAGATATACAGGACTGTCAGTTCTCAGTGCCTGAGAGAATTCATTCGCTCGCTCATTCATTCATTCATTCATTCACCCATTCTCCCTTCAACAGATATTTTGCTTTATGCTATTTGCGAAGTATTAGGGATTCGAAGATAAATGAGATGTGATTCCTGTCCTTGAGAAGCTCAGAGTCTAGCATTTAAACCTATAACTGGATGTGGGGATGAAGAAAGGGAAGTGTGATTTATTAATAAGATCAAGGAAGTAAAATAGTGAAGTCGCTTTCATCCCCACCTCCTTCTTTCCTCTAAGCACCCAGAGAGCCCTCCAGTTCTTTGGGATCAGAGACACCCAATATTTTTACCTTCTAGCAGGAACACGTAGGTGATTTACCATGAAACTATTGAAGTTTAAGCTTCAGGGTCCCTTGCTTCCTAAAACAGGCCCTTCTAAGGCCCTGTGTCTAATTTTGTATTTCTTTCTTAGGAATCACCCCTCAGAAATGTGTAGGCCTCAGGCTCCCAAATCTGGATCTGCCCTTGAGTGAATGTTTCACAGAGCCAGGTCTCTGAAACACTGTTTTTAGGAATTACCAGGGGCTAAGGATCCTGGTTTGGGTTCTCAGGGTTTCTCTCAGGGAAACTAAGAACCTGGGCGTGCCCTCAAAGTCACAGGTGTGACCGATTCAAAGTCGTTCCCCTTATGTCCACTCTCCACTTAACATCAGCTGGTCCTGCTCCTTTTTCCTTTAAAATCAACCCTGGGCCCCGTGGTTTCTGCTGACTCAACTCCTTGGAATTTAAGACACCCAGGAATTCAAAAATCTTCCCATCAACCTCTCAGTGGGCCACTGGGGCAGCAAAGGACACAGGCAATCCTAATGGTGCTGGGGGTGGGCCTGAGGCTGGGCAGGAACTGAGAGCCCCTGAAGGTAGGCTGCTGGCCATCACAGGGCTTCCCAGGCCGAGGATGTCTCTCCAGCTCATCCATAGGCCCAGAGGAAACCAAACTCTGCAGAACTGGCTGTTTTACACTCATCCGAGTCACACATGACTCAAAACTAGAATGTTGTTTGTGTGAAAACAGGAGGCCTAACTGGCAAAATAATTGGCTCTGGCCATTGCTCAGAGTCCTGTGCCTTGCCAGGCAAATCCACAAAGCATCCCAAATTACAGGCTGGGAATTGGGAGAGTGAGTGAGCACGATGCTGAGACTCCTTAAGGGCAGGTACTATGCCTGTGTTGCCCACTGTCACATCTCCAGCAGCTGGTACAGCCCCTGGCCCATGGGAGGTGCTCAATAAAGACTTGGATTAAAGAAAGTGGATCGGGCTTCCCTGGTGGCGCAGTGGTTGAGAATCTGCCTGCTAATGCAGGGGACACGGGTTCGAGCCCTGGTCTGGGAGGATCCCACATGCCGCGGAGCAACTGGGCCCGTGAGCCACAACTACTGAGCCTGCGCGTCTGGAGCCTGTGCTCCGCAACAAGAGAGGCCGCGACAGTGAGAGGCCCGCGCACGGCGATGAAGAGTGGCCCCCACTCGCCGCAACTGGAGAAAGCCCTCGCACAGAAACGAAGACCCAACACAGCCAAAAATAAATAATAAATTAATTAATTAATTAAAAAAAAAAAAAAAAAAAAGTGGATTAGCTGTTCTTGGGAGATAAATCTGTTTCTCCTAAGATGAATTGGCCGTCCTTTGGACAGTTCCCTCTAAATGAACAGCACTGACCAATGGTTTCAGAGCATCTTTGTCCTTGGACAGTGTGAGAGACACACTATAGTTTCTAACCTTGTGGTCTCCCCTTTTTTGGATTCCGTGCAAGCCTTTTGTTATGACTCGTTACCTGCCAAGCACTCACCTTATTAACTGTTACATTCCAGGGCTGTTTTCCAAAGCTTGTTTTAACTCTTTGGTGGGTGTTGGGGAGACAGGTGACATACTGAGAATCCCCACCGGCGGCGGGGACTGGCTCATCCATTTGGTGTGGATTCCACTCACTTCACTTTCAAAGCGCCTCGTGTTCTGACTTTCCTTACAGCCACCAATCCTCCTTAAGTCCATTCTTCCCACGATCTTCCTATGTGGGTTTGTAAGGGTTTTAGTTAGCATATGATTTTTTGGCATAGTTGAAGCAGGAAATGCTTTCATGAAGAATTCAGCGGCTTGTGGAGATAAACCATGATGTCAGAGGGACATCCGGACTCCTGGACTCATTTCGGACACACCATTCAATTCACAAATTAGCACCCGAAGCCCTCTGTGGTAGCCAAGTGCAGGGCTGTACGCAAAGTTTGTAAATGAAGAGACACTCCCTCCCAAGGGCAGCAAGCTGGTAAAAGGGAATAGTTTGATTGCAATCATGGAGAATTGTAAAATGAACTGGGAGCACTTAGTGGGGTGATCCTCCAACTTTGCATGACCGGGATCCCCCGTGGGTGTTCTTTCAAATGCAGATCCTTGGGCTCCACCCCTCAGAAACTGACCCAGTAAGTCTGAGGGGGCTGGGAAGGTTTTAACAAACAAGAGCTCCCCCCTCAACCCCCCAAGAAGGTGATGCTACTGGAAGTGGCCCCAGCACACTTGAAGGAGTCAGGAAATTGTTCACAAGGGCAGGGGTCTACTGCTGACGTGTTTTTTGTTTTTTGTTTTTTTTGTCTGTGCCGCAGCACGCAGTGTGCAGGATCTCAGTTCCCCAGCAGGAATTGAACCCAGGCGATGGCAGTGAAAGAAGTGAAAGCAGTGAAAGCGCCAAATCCAAACCACTAGACCACCAGGGAACTCCCTCTACTGCTGATTTTTAAAGGAGGGAGGAGTAGAAACTTACCAGGCACAGAGGCACAAAATGGCCTTACCTTCGACTTTGAGAAAATGAAGGCCAAGAGACACAGCTCTGCCTAAACCAACTTTATTTCTTCTGATGACTGTCAGCAGAGAATAAGGAGTCCTATTGCCTGGTGAACGCTTACTTCACCTGGGCTCCTCTTGTCTCCTCCATCCTCCCCGCTGCCCTACTCAGGCACAGACACACAGACACACACACACACATACACACACACACACACACACACACACACACACACACACACGTCTTCCCCTAACCCTCTAAACACACTGGAGTCTCCCTCATTCCTCAAATCATCAGAACCATCCCCTTCGCTCTGGACCCCTCCACTTACCACCTTCTAGTTCCCATTTATTTCAATGAGAAGCTTCTTTAAACATAAAAGAAAGAAAAAAAAGAAACAAAAGGGATATGAAACTAGTACTTGTTCATTACAGAAAATTTCAAAACTAAGGGGGAAAAGGCCCTTCACATCCACATCATAGGCTCTCAAGACACTCTTATCAGAATGGGAATTCAATTAATTCTGTCACCAGAATGTAAACGGCTTGAGGATGAGGACGTGATTTTCTTTTTCATACTTGTAAGCTCGGTGGACACAAAAGACTCCCAATAAACATGTATAAATTGAACAAATAATGTAAATCCTTCATATTATCCATTCAGTCTTTATTTTACGTATTTGCTTTATTAGAAAACAAAAATGGCATCATGCTGTTTATACATCATTTACAAAAGGATCAGTGTATGTTTGAAGTCTGATTTTCTTATTGAAAAGATACCACAAATATATTTCTAGCTGCTTTGAGTTTGGATAAATAATTTATTTAGGTTGTCTTCAGTCTTAAGTATTAAAAAGAACATCGTGATAAACGTCCTTGTATCTAAAATCTTTACATGTATCAATCATGCTTTAAAGAGACCAAGTGAGTTGAAGTGGGATTGCTATTTCAAAGCCTGGGCAAAATTCTATGGCTCTTTGAAATCCTGTCTTGGAATGGTTGTAACAATTCATATGAATTGTTATTAATAAAATAAACAAGATTTTAAAAAATCAGTGATGGGACCTTATATTAGATAAAGTAGTCAGGAAAGGCTCCTCTGAGGAGATGACTTCAGGTTAAGGCTGTTACAGGAAGGATCAGGTACAGACAGGGATAGGAAAGGAAACCACTCCGCAGCCAGAGCAACCCATCTAACACGGATTACATAGTCGGGGCAGAAGACAAGCTGAAGTTAAGTAGAGGCAGACCCTACCAGAACTTTAGACCTTGGTAGGAATTTGAGTGATA
The DNA here is from genome assembly GCF_028023285.1 of Balaenoptera ricei. Classification (NCBI taxonomy): domain Eukaryota; kingdom Metazoa; phylum Chordata; class Mammalia; order Artiodactyla; family Balaenopteridae; genus Balaenoptera; species Balaenoptera ricei. The sequence goes on along the minus strand of NC_082651.1, from coordinate 16,364,933 downwards.
GTCTGTAAGAGATGGGGAGCATTGAAGGTGAACCATCTGAAGGGCTCTAAGCAGTGGATATATGATCCATTTGTGACTCTGAACTGTAGCTCTAGGAAGGAAACACATTAAATTATAACAGTGTTTACCTCTGGGTGGTAGGTTTATAAGTGATCTTTATTTTTTTTTCTTTATGTTTTTCTGTATTTGCCAAAATTTCTCCAATGAGTATGTATTACTTCTATAGTCTTAGAAATTTAGTCAAAAAAGGGAAAAAAGCTAACTAGAAGTGGTACAAAGGACAACAGAAGGGGTATGATTGGCGGTGAGGAGTCAAGAATGTACTGAGGCTCGAGGAGGGAGGGTAGCAGCCTGGAGTGGTTTGGTTGCCATGGCAATGGAAAGGGATGAACCTGACCAATGTTTAATGGGTAAAATCCACTGGTGACTGATTGGCCACGGGAGGTAAATGGGAAGGAAGTCTAGAGGACTGCTGGGTTTCATCTTGGGTAACTGACTAGGTTGATGATGACTTTGCTCAACCCAATAGAGGATGCAGGAAGAGCACAGACATGGGAGGGGAGGTAAGAGTGGTATCACAGGAAATGAGAGTGGCCTACAGCATCAAAAGCCAAGCAATCAGATGAATCAGGTTATAAAGCTGAGGAAGAGGAGTGACATTTTATGAAGCTTGACTACGAAGAGAAAGAAACAATAGGGTGGTAACCAGAGGAAGTGTAGGGCTGGGGTGTTTCTTGGCCAAGGGAAACAAACCAGCAGAGGCTGAGTGGTTGGAAGTATAGATAGATGTTAAGGAGGTGACTGAAGAAGTATGATCCAAGATGGGGTGAAGTGGGCTTATAAGCAGAGGTGGGATTGAACTGGAAAAAGGACATCTTGGTTCTTCTGGGATGGCAGTGAGGGCATTAAGCAGCAGGATGCACATGTACAGATTCCTTTGGGGGTTAATAGTGGGAAGGGGAAGTTTTTACTTTGTGAACTATATTCCCTCTGTGAGTTACAAGGTGAGGTTATCTACTGGGGATGTGGATAGGTAAGTAGTTGAAGCCAAGTGGTGAAGGTCTGTAATAATCTGAGAAAGGAAGAGGGTGCTGATCGGGTAAGAACTGCTCAGTGGTACTGACGTCCAGCTGAAGTTGGATCCACTAGATTTTGTAGCAGTTCCCCCCTGCCCAACGAATCCGTTTATTTCCATCATATTTTACATTGTGTTCTGCATGCCAAGAAAATACAGGTGGGGGGAAATCGTCATGCAATTGATTCTGGATTGGGAGTTTGCAGGGGTGGTGCAGCTTGAGAATGAGGGGTCTAAAGAGTTGAAGGTCATGAATGAGAATCGTTTTAGTTGACCATAGGGAACCCACTGGGTCAGGAAGAGAATAGGGTTAAAAGAAAAAGAAAAAAAGTTAAGTGGAAAGATCAAAGGATTGAGGTCCTGAAGAAGTAAAAGAATAGATTTAATGGCAGAGCAAGAAAACTGGAAAAGTAGGCAGTCACAATAAAACAGGAAGTCGTATATTAGAGCTCTGGGTGTGGTCAGTAGAGGAGAATGGGTGGTTGAAGCGCAGGTGCACATGGTTAGATTGTTAGAAACCAAGGCATTGCAAGGCTGTGCTTGAAAATACTCAGGGTGGCAGAATTTGAAACTAGGGAAGTTGGAGGCCTCCATGACTCTTGCCTAGTGAGAGTGAGGTCGGTGGAGAGCACAGAGCGGGGAGGTACCAGATAGCATGAGCCTTTCTGACCCTTTCCAGAGCTCTAGGGAGGTGGCAGAAAAGGGTGGTTAGCAGCAGGGCCTCTGAAACACACGGGGGCTCAAATCCTGGCTCTACCAGTGACTAGGTATGCGGCCAAGTCAATTAATTTCTCTGTGCCTCTCTTGCCTTATGAGTAAAATGAAGCTATAATAGCACCCACAAGAAAAGTGCTTATCACAAGGCCTGCTACCTGTAGCAGAGCACTACTTAAATGTCAACATCATTATGATTTCTTATTTGTGCAATGAAGGGGTTGTAACAGTCTCTAAGGCAGAGATTCTCAAACTTTTTGGTCTCAGGATCCCTTTATGCTCTTAAAAATTACTGAAAGCTCCAAAGAACTTTTTTTTAAATGTGTATTATACCTATTGATTTTTTTAATACATTTATTTTTTTTTTTGGCTGCATTGGGTCTTTGTTGCTGCACGCGGGCTTTCTCTAGTTGTGGCAAGTGGGACACTACTCTTCGTTGTGGTGTGCGGGCTTCTCATTGCGGTGGCTTCTCTTGTGCAGCACAGGCTCTAGGCGTGCAGGCTTCAGTAACTGTGGCACGTGGGCTCAGTAGTTGTGGCTTGCAGGCTCTAGAGCGCAGGCTCAGTAGTTGTGGCGCATGGGCTTAGTTGCTCTGCAGCATGTGGGATCTTCCCAGACCAGGGATCGAACCCGTGTCTCCTGCATTGGCAGACGGATTCTTAACTACTGTGCCACCAGGGAAGTCCCCTATTTTTTTTTTTTCCCCTATTGATTTTTAATTAAAATTAAAATCTTAACATAACCCATTTCCTAGAAAATCTTTTAACATAACCCATTTCCTAGAAACACAAATATTTTTAAGAAAAGTAATTTTTCAAAATAAAAAATATTTGGAAGTGTGACATTGTTTTACATCCTTGCACATAGTACCTCTAATGTTTGGCTTAACTGAAGACAGCTGGATTCTCTTAGCTGCTTCTGCCTTCTATCTATTGAGATGTGCTGTTTCAACTATATAAGAAAACCCAAGCAACTCACTGACCCTCTGAAAGGGTCTTGAGGACCCTGGACAACACTTTAAGTTTTCTTCCAGCTTTAAACCACACTACTGGATCCCAGAGACAGAAAGGAATCATGTGATTGTCTGTCTTGGAGGAGTTTAGCTAAGAAACAAGATGAAAACTAATTAAAAATTATGCACAGCATAAGTGAGCACAGGGGAGGAACTTACTGGTGTGACTGAGGGGCAAGGAAGGCTTAACAGAGTACAAGGAATTTGAATTTAGCCTTGAATTTCTTGTCCTCCCTTTAAGCAGAGGAAAGCACACGTGCAAAGGCCCAGAGGCAGGAATCAGTATAGTACAAGATAGCACAGGGCACACTGGCAGAGGCAGGAAAAGTCCTTATGCTGGAAAAGAATGTTGGGCCTTATATGAGAAGTTAAACTTCACCCTGTAGATCACAGGAGGCTGGGGTGACAAGAGCTTGCTTTTCTTTTTTAAAGTTAGGTTTAGTGAGGTACAATTTACACAGAAGTAAAATGTAATCTTTTAGGTTCACAGATCTATAAGTTGTGACAAAGGTATACGGTAAACACAACACAATCAAGACAGTATTCTCATCACCTCAGTAAGTTCTCTGTAGTCAATCCCTATCCCCCCACCCTCTCAGCTGCAGGTAACTATTAATCTGATTTCTGTTCCTACAGTTTTTCTTTTTTTTTCTTTTTCTTCTTTTGGCCACGCGAGCAGCTTGCGTGCTCTCAGTTCCCCAACCAGGGATTGAACCTGGGCCACAGCAGTGAAAGCCTGGAATCCTAACCACTAGGCCACCAGGGAACTCCCTAAGTTTTTACTTTGTAATTATACACTCACAAGAAGTTGCAGAGAGGGGCCATGTACGCTCCCCCCTGCCCCCCGTGGTAATATGTTACAAAACTATAGAAAAATATCAAACCAGGAAACTGACATTAGTGCAATTAACTAGACTACAGACCTTATTCTGATTTCACCAATGTTTATGAGCATTAGCTTGTTTTAAGCTACATAATTGGGCCATCCTATGGATTTGGGTTGGCAAGGCAAGGACACAGAAGAACTCAAGGAAGAGCAGGCAAAGGAAAGGCCTGGAAGAAGCATTTCTGGAGAACAAAAATCTTTTTTTTTTAACATTTATTTATTTATTTGGCTGCACTGGGTCTTAGTTGCGGCACGCGGGATCTTTTTGTTGCAGCGCAGGCTCAGTAGTTGCGACGCGGGCTTAGTTGACCTGTGCCACGTGGGATCTTAGTTCTCTGACGAGGGATCGAACCCGAGTCCTCTGCCTTGGAAGGCGGATTCTTAACCACTGGACCACGAGGGAAGTCCCAAGACCAAAAATCATTTGATGAACAATTTGGTGTGAGCGTTTACATTAATCCTTTTTTGGGAAATGCAGTCTCCTATACGCAGGACAGCAAGCAGGTTGTTTTAATTGAAGGGCCTGATCTCTAGTTGAATTGAGGAAATGTTTCATCTAGTCATGAAAACCCTGAATAAACATAATATTCCTGCTTACTCTTATTCAGATAGGAAAAAATACATTTTTTAAGTTAGCTTCTTCATTTTCTTACTTTTGCCTGATTGAAAACAATAACGTAACTGTCAAAGATCTGATATTCCCTTCAGGTTTAGACAGTCATCTGTATGCTCTCCGTAACAGGATTAGCTAACATTTCCCCAAACCAAAAGAAACTAACTCTTATTCCTTCCTGGAGTTCGGCAGTATTTGTCAGCTCTCTTATCTGCTCCAGCATTTTATCTGACTATATTATTGATAATGCCTTAACCTCTATAACTTATTATTTACAGACATCATTTACTCATCACAAGACTATGGGGTGTTGTCTTCACTTTTACAGCCCAAGAAATTGAGGGTCCTAAGAGTTTGGTACCGGGGATCACAGACACAATACTGTACAATGCTTAGAAAGACACTGGCACAGGGCAAGCATTCAGTAGATATTAGTTAGCCTTGTTGGAAGCCCTATTTTCTCTATCCCACCAAGCCCCCTTACGGCCTAGACGATCCTCTTTCTTCAACAGCTATGCTGGACTGAATTTAGGCAAAAGCTCCATACATGCACTGGAAGTATTTCTGGTGACAAAGTCCTCATTTAAACCCCAGTTTGTTTAAACCTTAGTTTGACTGGTAACTAGTTCGTCATTAGTTACTACCAAATATAGCCCCTGGGTAGAGCTGAGTGACCTAATACTTAGCTCCTTGACTTTAAGATGAGCTTTTTAAAATACCTTTCAAATTGAGAAGTGTTTTGAAATCAGATTTAATGAAATATGGTAACAAACTGTGTTTTTACTGTGTCCCGTGCTGGATATTTTATATACACTTTAGCTCTTAATCCTCCAAATACCTGTTGTTATTATTATTGTTATTAGCATCATGTGTAATCGCACTCATTTTAAAGATGGGAAAGTCAAGGCACAAGGAGGCTAAGTCATTTGCTCCAGGTCACACAGCTAGTAATGGTGGAAAGGAAAAAGAGTAATCCCAAAGCAAGCAGTACTTTAGAATCCAATTTCAGTAGACTTAGCCTAGGCACACACTTCTAGTTTATGGAGAAAAAAAAAATTCAAATATAAAAGGGTAAATGCCCAAGGTTACATAGAGGGTATCAGAACCAGAATCCACGGCAGATGTCTTGACTCCAAAGTGCGATCTCTTTCCACCAAACCACGCTACCAACCGACACGTGGTAAGGGGCTGTATAAATATTTGATGAACTCATTAAGGCCTGAAAACAAAGTTGACAAGGAAGAGGGTAAAAATGTAAAAGATAGATAAAAACAGAGAAGTAGTTCACGGACAGGAAAAAAAGGAAACACACACACATACAAACACACCCCAACAGTTTTCAGAGAAGAGTATTCAGGGTGAGCCAAGGTGCTGGAACAAACTTTGCGCGGGTGCTGCCGAACACCCGGGCTGGCGGGAGCGGAGTCTTCGAAGTAGGTGGTTCCCGAGGAGCCGGCCTTGGAGCACAGCAGCCAAGACCAGCCGCCTCCCGGCTGGCCTCTCGCGTCCACGCCCTCCCGACCGCGAGTCACCCTGCCGGGCAACACCGGACGACTCCCGGAGGCCAGCCGCCTTTCCCTTCGGGGCCGCTGGCTTAAAAAGAAATACAAACACATGTCCCCAGCCGGTGCGCAGCCTCCCGTCTGGGTCGGGGGCCGCAGGGCGCTGCCCGAGGTCGGCCCGGCAGCCATGCGCCCGAAAGGGGGGAGCCTTCCGGGGTCGCAGCTCGCTGCCGGGAAGCACCCGCCGTCGCGGTTGGCCCGGCCCAGCGGCGGGGCGCCTACGGCCCGGGCCCGGATAGGCCCCAGGCGGGGCTGGGGGCGGCCGAGCGCCCCTCGAGCCGCGCGGGCCGGTCATACCGGCGAGCGGCTGGCGCCGGCGGCCGGGCATTTCCTCTTCCTCCCTACGCGCTGCGCGGCGGCGGCGGCGAGGCCGGGCTCGGGCGCCCGACCGCGGCCTGCCGACGAGCGCGAGCAGACGCCGTGACCCGAGCCGCCGCCGCCCCGCCCCGCCACCCCCGCCGCGCCCTCCAGCCGTGGGGCTCCGGGCTGCTGGGCCCGGCGCGGGCTGCGAGAGGCGGGGCCGACGTGCGGGCGGCGGAAGGAGGCGGAGGAGGAGGAAGAGGAGGAGGAGGAGGCGGCGGCCGGGAGCCGGGGGAGAGGGGCGGGGGGTGGGCCTGGGGAGGGGAGGAGCGGGATTTGCGGAGCGCGGCGCCGCAGCCCGGAGCCGGCGGGCCCGAGAGTGACCGAGTCACGGCGGGCGCCGGCGGAGCCGCGGCGTCGGACCCGCCTCCTGGAGGAGCTCAGCCCCGGCCAGGCCCGGCCCCATTCCCGCCCCACGCCGCCTCCCCGCCGCAGTCGCCGCCGCCGCGGGAGCGCTCCGCTGCCCACCCCGCCCCCGCGGCCGAGCCCGGGAGTCGAGTGGGAGTCGGCAGGCCGGCGCGGGCAGCGCCGGGACCCCGCGGGGGACACTGCAGCCGGAGCCCGGGAGGGGCCGTGCCGCCACCGTCTGAACTAGGATGTCCCGACATGAAGGTGAGAGGAGCCCCCACCCCCACCGCCAGGGCCTTGGCCTACCCCGCCCGGGCCGGGCGCCGCGGAGGGCGGCCGGGAAGCGGCGGAGACTTGAGCCGATCCCGAGCCGGGCCCGAGCCGCCGGGCCCGAGAGCGAGCGAGGGCGGAGAGCCGCGGCGCAGCCGCCGCCGCTGCCGCCGACACCGCCGCGGCCCTGAACTGGGCCTGGTGCCGGAGGCGGGGCGGCCGGGCAGGCCGGAGGGTTTGCACTGTCATGGGGCGGGGGAGGGGGAGGGGAGGCGGCGGGGCCCGTTACCGGCGGGAGCCGGGCCCTCGGGACTGATACCGGACGCCGCGGCCCGCCCGCCTGGCCCCGGAGCCGCGGGGCCCCGGCGCGGCCTAGCGCTCCCGCCGTCCCGGAAGGGCCCGGCGCGGCCGCCGAGCGGGGCCGCAGACGGTGGCAGGAGACCGAGGAGCCGGCCCGGGACCCAGCGGGCGCGTCCAGTCGCCGGGAGACGACAGCGAGTGCCCCTGCCTGCGGGCGACTGCGGGGCGGGCGGGAAGGCTCTGCGGCCGGGGAACGGGAAGCCCCCGCCGCCTGGAGCCCGCCCCGGCCTCGCGGCTAGGCCTCGGCGCGGCCCTGAGCTCGGGTAACCAAGTTCCCGGGGCGGATCCGCCCCGGCCGGGCGAGCAAACTCCCTGCTCCGTCACCCGGTCGGAGGGGGACTGGCTCCCGGCTGGCCGTGGGCCCCTCGCCCGGTGTGCATGTCTCCCTAAACCAGGTTTTGGTAAATGACCGTGGTGAGGTCTGTTAGTGGTCAGGGAGCGTTCTGGACTTTGTTTTGCGATTTAAAAACATGATGGGGGTACAGTTGCAAATCAGCAGACAGCTCTAGCCCGGCCCCAGGGCACAAAGAGAAAATTGTTTAGAGCCGAGGTATAGGCGTTGATCTGGTAAGAAATAAGTTAACTTCAATTTGCTGCCATATGGTTTAGAAAAGGGGGAGGGGGGTTGTGTTTTCTTTGTTTCACTACCACAGGTCTTTAAATAAAAAGTATTACGAGACTTGGCGAAAAGTTTATCCTGGTAAGGTTAATGCAAGACTGTAGAAGTGGCTTGAAGATATTGTGTACTCTGGATGTTAAAATACTGTATAGGTGATGTAGGAGTGGAGAAAGTTTAGTGAGTCACATTCGTGTGTGCATCACCCTGTTAGAAGGGTATTCTTAGGGAAATACAGGCCTTAGAATTTAAAGATTGAAAAACTCAGATTGTTCAAAATTATATTCAGAGCATTACTAATTATAATGTAATTTGAGATCGACTCAAAGAAAATATTGTGTCCAAGCGTTCTGTATTTTAAAGTCAGAAAACTAATGGGAAATAGGCTATATTTTCTTCACTTACTGTGTACCAGTGTTGGACATTTTGAAATAATAAGGTACATAGGCTCATAGAAATATTTAGAAGCTATGCCTATTTTCCCATTTTTTTCTACTTAATGGCAATACATTCCCTATCTTGTAATTTAAAAGAAGTTGTAATTAAAGTTATAATAAAATTTTAATTTGGGATATTAAAGTTTATCTTAGGCTGAAGTCGTGTGTACATTGACCACCTTCAAGACAAAACGAAAGTGAACAATGGCTGCAGGCTCTCTTACTCATAAGAACTAGGGGAGTTAAAGTTACAGAATCATAGCAATGGAAGAAGGGTGTTTGAGACCCATTCTCCTTGCTTTAAGAAAATATCCAGGTAGTTCCAGACTGAGTATTCTGATTGAATGGTGTCCTGGGAAGATTCCTTTACCCTCAGTAATCTTTTAGAGTAATTAAAATCCCACAGCGTGAACATTCTTGAATGTAACACAAATTCTGTAATTTAAGCCCAGTTTTCCATGTTTGGTCCTGTGGCAAGGCATGTGGTCATGAAACTTACATTTACCTTTTAGTTACTTGAATATCATTGAACTCCTCAGCACATGAATAGCACACCTTTTCTGGTAACTTACATAATGCCAGAGGTTTCTGAAAAAGGAGCATTCCTATAATATATCAGTTGAAGACTTATAGTACAATATTTGACAAGTGATTACTTTTTAAGGGTCTGGTTTATGGCCTAAGGCAGGAATGGCAATCTCATTAAGAATCACATTTAATTCATTAGATAGATATATGTTTTGTGGAATTTTAGTTTAGGCTGCCAGTTACTTTCATCAGTAGAAATTTAGCCTATCAACAAATGTAGAGTTTGACACCCTCGGTATTATAGTTTGTTTCTTACCCTTTCTTCTTTGGGCCAAGTAATCCCATTTCTTTAGTGGTATGATTTTTGAGCTCTTTTAATCATCTGTCCACCTCCAAATTCTCTGTAGTTGTTGTTTTCCTTTCAGTAGTATGACCCAGGACTGGGTGTAGTAGTCTGCGAAAAGATCTGAACTGAGCTGCCTGTACTGTTGTGCTTGCATTGTGCTTCCTTTTCAGTGCTTTCTGTAAGCATGTAATTTGTTACTTTGTCTTTGGGCCCATCCTAATGAGTTGCACTATTTTATATGTAACATGTAACTTTGGACAACACAGCCCCAGGATGGACATCTGTCAAGCTTAGAGTCTGTACTTGGTGAAGCAGTGGACTACCTCTGAGAAATGAGATGCAACTAGAAGCACAGAAAAATGTCCTAGCCCAGGGGCCAGCATGCTTTTTTCTGTAAAGGACCAGGTAGTAAGTATCATAGTCTTGGCAAGCTATAAGGTCTCTGTCTGCTCTGCCGTTGTAGTATAAAAGCAGACAGCATGTAATGAATGAGCACAACCATGTTCCAGTGAAAACTTTCTTTATGGAACTGCTGTTGAATTTCATTTTAATTTTCATGTGTCATGACAGATGATTCTTTGTTTTACCATTTAAAACTGTAAAAACTGTTCTTAGCGTGCAGGCTGTTCAAACACAGGAGGTGGCCGAATTTGGCCCATTTTGGCCTGCGGGCTATAATTTGCCTACTTTTACTCTAGAGTAGAGCTTTAGAGAGTCGATAGAACTGGAATTGTTGGGAGTCCGGAAAGGGCCCGCTCTGCTTGGTGTTCTGTTGTTTCCTTTGGGGAATGGGGAGCAAGTCCATGGACTGAACCAGTTCTGTACCTGTTGCCAGCAGGACCGTGTTGACTGGGATAGAAGTCATTGTTCCTGAGGCATGGGAAACAGACTCCCCACCCACCTTCCCAGACGCTGTCTGAGTGGAGATGATGGTACTCTACATTGTCTCCTGCTTGCCCAGCGTGACTTTTCCAACCAGAATTCCAGGGCCTTTTAATTCTCTTTGTAATGTTCTTGTCACGTTAACAAACACTTTACAACATCAGTTCCTGGTCGCTTTATGTTCAACATACCAACACCATCTAGTTCCATGTTATACACAGTGAAACCAATCATTTTCTATTTCATTTGTAAGAGTATGTTTTTTTAATGTTTCACTACATACTTTCCTTTTAAATACATTTAAAGTATAACTGTGCTATGCAGAGCTTAAAAACTATATAATAGCTTTGCAGATGTTTTTAAAAACACATCAAATTACTCAGTGCTTATTAGCTAAAATGAAATTATGAGTGTTCTTGCATGAGTTGGAGCCTAATTGATTACCTGGGGTTAGGAATACATTTATTACCTTAAATCATTCAACCTTTTTTCATTCGCTACTATGTGTAAGGCCCTGGGTTAGTTACGAAGAATGTGGGGATGAATGAACAAGACACAGCTTCTCACCTTAAGTTTGGTGGGGAAGGTGCATGTGTGCACAGCTTCTACCGCCCAGTAGACATACCATAAGGAAGGGATAAACAAATTGATGACAAAATAATTACCAACTTTTTTCTTACTAATTTTGCCCAATTTCAGAGAGGGAATCTATTGTGATTTCTAACTCCTTTTTGTGAGTGCCTCCTTAGCTTTTTTGTGGGCTACTCTCGATTTTGGATAAAATTGTTCGAGATTTCAAATAGAGTTCCTATCTCTACCTGATTTATATTTCCCCTAGTTTTTTAAAGATTTTCATATGTAAAAATGATAGTGGATAAATGGACAAGTGATGATACTGTGTTATTCTCAGAAGCATCTGATACTGTTTATTTTCAAAATGTAATATACAAGAGTAAGTAGGCCATTACTCTAGTTTTTGAAAGTTGTACCATTTTTTTGAAATTGTAGAACTCTTTTGTTAGTAGATTTCTCTTCTCTGAAAGTGCTGTCTGATGCTAAAAATGCACATGCAGACAATCCCGTAGTGAATTGCAATAATTTTGTTTTCAGGATTTGGGGACTGGAAAGCCAGGATTGGCAGTTAGCATGTGATTTTAATGTGGTGACTTTTGCCTTCCTGTGGCAAAGTAGATTCACTCCCACTGAAAAGATCTTTGCCATCATGTCGGACAACTTATTTTACTTAAATGATCTGTTAAAAGATTATGACGTTCTTACTTGACTTTAAATTTCAGTAAATCATGAATTACATTTACCTTGACTTTCAGTAAAGGATAGAACATAAATATTTTAATTTCTGAGGTCTTTGATTTCATGATTTTGTATAAAGTTGATTTGGAAGCCCATTTTCCCCATATATTGATATTTGTGTTAAAGTTAAAATATGACGAAATATAACTTTCCTCTCTTATTTTAAATTAGAAATTTAATTTGGAAGAAATTCCTTTTAGTCTTAGAATTTTAAGAATTTATTAGCAGCAATCTTGCTTAAAGATTGAAAACTTTTTCACAGTGGAAAATTAGGAAGCTTCTGATGTGAAACTACCAAACAAATTCCTTCATATTACGCTTGCAACATTTCAAAAAAGAAATCCATGCCCTTATGAGTCATAACTTAATTTTCAAAAATCAGCTTTATAACATCTACCATATATATTTGCTGAGGTTTGGGTGTTTTTTTTAGACTGGGGGTTCCAAAAGTTGTTTTTAGTGAAGATTAAGGTATCGTTGGGTTATCCTAAAAATAGTGTGTTTTTAATTTCTTTATAAATATTGCTGTGTGGCTACATTCATGAATATGGAAACATTTCCTACCCATCATACTCATAAAATTTAAAAGGAGTGCTGTTCATAATTAAAATCTTTGTTAATAAAAGTTTAATTTCATGTTAATTTTAGTATTGTGCTAGGAGCCACGATGTTGTTCATTTCCTTAAAATGATATGGTATACTTTTTTAGTCACTTAAGCTATTCATTATAATTGAGGAAAGAGTCTGTAAGAGGTATACAGATCAGAGCATTTTTTAAATGTGGTAATTTTTATATATTATCTGTGTCCTGATTCATGTTGGAGATATTGGATAAGGCAGACAGCTTCCTGAGGGAACAAATTACCTACGTTCCATGGGAAGGAAGTGAGTATTTTGGGTGAAAAGAGAGGACGTTTTGGGGATGGTAAGGACACGAAGCCAGGAGGGTGATGGCAGAGGAAAGTTAGGGTGGGCCTGAAGCTTGGAAATTATCTGTAGTCACAGGGAGTCAGAAACACAAAACTAACTCTTGTGCCGATGAAATGTCTTGAGAGCTGCATACCAGGAGGTAAAAACTCACTGTCCTGTGAAACTAGCAAGAGCTGAATTGCCTGATTAGGCACCTTCCAGGGTGCCATCCCTGCTACCTTTCTCACTGCCCTCCCACATGTTTGTTAATCCGTGTTTTTAGCTGTGTCTTTCTGAATAGTGACAAGCAGAGTATGAGTCTATCCAGTTCCTGTACATGGTCTGTGTATCTTTTCAGGGCCGCAGTACCAGCCAGCAGTCCAGCAGACTTTGCCAGTAGCCACAAGGGGTATCAGGGAGAAAGTATGGATGGATCCTTGCAAATCCATCACTGCTGTGAGAAAAAACCAGCTGAAATCACAGGAGTGGGTCGGTCAGTCAAGTCACCTTCAGCTTGGAGGGACAGACAATAAGTGGGTGAAGCCTCTTGACGTCATGACTAATTAGGTTTGCACATTATGTTCTGCTGAAGTGTGTGTCTGTGTGTTCCTTCTCTTGGTAGTACTCAGTGCCACTGTCATGAACTTCAAATTTTTCTACAGTCAGAGGCTCTTCATTCAGAGCACCACTTTAGAGTGCTAACTTGATGAGTTGACCATTCGAACAGTGACAGGTATATTCAACTATAATGTTTGGTTTTGACTTTTGTTTCTTTTGTTCCTTAAGACTCTGTCACCCTCCCCACCCACCCAGCAAAGTTAAGTTCCTCCAGTGGCACTCCTGCCTCATTCTCCAGGCATTTTTTTATGCTGCGATTGTTTACTTGTCTGCCTGCCCCACAAACTACCTGAGGGGTAGGTATAGTGTTACACTTACCTTTGTACCCTGCCACCTAGCATAGTGTCTGGCCTTTGGAGGCCCAGTGAACATTTGCCGGTGATTGTTAGAGATGTTAATACTTGTCTAAAAAATGGTGAGACTGGACAATGCATTCCTGTTTTTATCTGGGGGAACTGGTTAAGAAGGAGAGAGATTGTAGGAAGGAGAACTTGGAACTTCCATAAAAGTAAGAGGGGATGAATAAACTATGTACATAGAATGAAAATAACTTAGGGTAGCTGACTCCTGTGGGAATGGCCTGGGACTGGACTCCGAGGTGCTGTTTTGTTCTCCTTCTGGCTCTGGTTTCAGATTAACTGGCTGTGGGTTCTGCATATTAATTGCACTTTGTATGAGTTTTCTGGTTCATTCAGTCATTCATTCAGCAAATATTTATGGACTACCTACTCAAGTACCACTCGAAGTCATCTCCAGAGCTTGCCACAAGTTGTTGACCCTTGCCGCAGGATGATGATATTCAGCGGGTTAGAAACACATGTTTGGGAATTAAATGCTGTTGCATAGGTTGTGGCTCTTTTCCAGTGTGCTCGAATTAGTCCTTGAAGTTTATATTTTATGACAGGATAGTTATGTAAGTGTTTTAATGTTTTGGCAATATTTGCTCCCCCCTCCATTTTTTTTTTTTTAAGCTTATTTTCATTCAAGCTTCACAATCACTTCTAATGCTGTCCAGCAGTACATTTCTTTAACAATATTATCCTTAGACTGCAAGACTCAACACACATCTGCATATATAAGTATCTTTTTGATATTGAATACTTAGAAAAGAGCTCAAGAGATTAAGCTTTTTGTATTCAGTATAGTTTTTTTGTGAAGTCCATATGGTTATATAGCAACTGTTGGGGTGAGTAACTAGACCCTACTTCCTTCTGTTATTCTTCCTCAGCCAGCATTCTCCTTTGGTGTCCTCTGTGATTGTAGAGGTTTGGCAGTGCAAGCAAATGAGAAACTTTCTAAATCAGGAGTTAAAAACATTGAAGTCAAATGGGCGGGGATTATATAAAGGAGCTGTTACAGATGTGTCCCTTCTCTGCAAGAATGAAGTACATGCTGGGAGCTGGGGGGTGGTTAGGTGTTGGGAACCAGGTAGTTTTCATAATCAGAGATCTTATGTTCATCCTTATTAACACTACTAGGGATTCTGACACAGTTAGTTGCAATTTGAAATGAATGTAACCTGTTCACGTGTTTGTATAGCTGTAGATATGGATATACATAGTGGTCACTGAGGTAGAGCCAATCTTCCCATCCTTGGGGGAAAAATGGTGATTAGAACCTCAGGTTACAGTGGATGAGCACCTGGCCCGTGGTGATCCTGTATTAGGCCAGGATCAAGGAGCTTCACTCCATGTCAGACATACCGCATATCTTCATGCTCATTCATTGCTCCATATCATTTTCTGCAAGCTTCTTAGAAATCACCCAAATGGAAGAGGAGATAGCAAATCTACTTGCAGAATTGGGGTGCATGATCACACTGTCCAACAGAAATCTAATTGCAAGTCACATGTAATTTTAAATTCTCTGATAGCTACAGTAACAAAACTAAGGAAGTGAAATTAATTTTAATAATTTAATGCTTTTAACCCAACATATACAAAATAGCATTTCAACATGCAATCAATATACAAATTGTTTATGAGATATTTTTACATTCTTTATTCTTTACAATGCTATAAAAATCTAGGGTATATTTCACACTTAACACTTTTCAATTCAGATGCTAAATTTTCATAAAGAATACTTGGTCTTAGCTGAGACATACTTTAGACTCATACATCGGGGGTCTGCTGATTCATCTTTTGATCATGTACTGTCTCTTTCTGTAAGTACATGTTGATGCAGTATTGCCATCTACTTAATGGTCTGTTCATTAGCATTCTAGATTTCTGTTCCTAGAATTTCTCTCCTATGAAGCTAGGTTTTACCTTACTTTTTCACCTTAAAATTATTTTTAACCTACTTTAACTGCATATAATCATCACAATAGAAACCTACTTTATAAACAGCTACAAATGTATATAAATTCTAATCCCTTTGTGGGCTGTTCAGATTGATGAGGTATAAAGTAATGGCTTCGGGGTGACTTTAATGTGAGTTTGGGGGTTATTTTAAAGTCCCCTGCCTTAACAAATGTAGAATTTGCAAAAATTGTTACTAGTCCATTTCAAGTTCGATGACGGTGAATTTTACATTTGAAAAAAGTGACCCCTAGGCTTGGTAATTTATTGTAGATATATTTCATTGTATAGATTAGGTCTCTAGTATCCATCTCCAAAAGTCTCTTTGCATCTAGCAATAGAAAGACAGGTGGTTATGATTGTTCTTTAAAGTAAATTTAAGGAAACTGACTATGGAGTTAATACTTAGCCCACTATCAAGGTTAGCCACCCACTGGTGACTTCTCTCTTTTACCTATTTGGCTTATTGTTTTCCAGTTACAGCTAGATTTGCAAGTGAAAATAGAGTGTTTGGAAGACAGTCTGTTAAAAATTAAAGACCTACTGTTTTTCTGTCTTCATTTTATTGGAGCAACATTTCCACTGAGCAGTCAGTTTTACGGTTCTTTTTTTTTTTCCCTGCAGTCCCCCTCCAGCCAGATCACTGGAACATAAGGAATCTGTGACTCTCTCTCTCTCTCTCTTTTTTTTTTTAATAGTATAAAAATGCTAGTACTGTCATTTTTGGGTACTCTCATCCAGTGGTTCTCAAAGTGTGGTTCAGGACCAGCAGTATCAGCATCACCTGGGAATTTGCTAGAAATGCAGATTCTTGGACTCTACCCTAGACCTACCAAATCAGAATTTCTGGGGGTGGGGCCCAACAGTCTGTGTTTTAACAGGCTCCTACCTGGACCCAGTTATAACCAAAGGCATTTTTTTGCCTGAGGTTGTTATTGCTGGTGACAGGCACACAGTGGTTGTGGGACCACTTTTCATGGTATGATCCTAACCAAATGGAAATGGAGCTCATGACCTTGGCATCATTCTTCTTGAACGTCATGCCATTGTCACCTGAGGAGGTGGAAGAGGAGCATAGCTCCCCGCTCCAGACTAGTTCTATTTGTTTGTTTACTCAACATATATTAATTGAATGTGTACTTGGGGCTAGGCACTATTCTGGCCACAAGGAAACCAGAGTGAACAAAACAGAGAAGCTTCCTGTCCCTCTGACGCTCGCACTCTGTTAGAAGGAATATACCGGGGGTGGATGGCCTGTGAGCCAAACTCGGCCACTGCCTGTTTTGGTAAATAAAGTTATATTGGAGCACAGCCACATCTCCTCTTTCCCATACTGTCTAAGCTGCTTTGTGCTACAGTGGCAGGGTTGAGTAGCTGTGACAGAGAAAGCTGAACATATTTATTCTCTGGCTCTTGGCAGAAAAGGTTTGTGGATCCCTGGGAAAGACCATGAAAGAATGACTAAGTAATAGAGGGTTAGGAGGTGACAAGTGTTATGAGAACCCATACAACAGGTTAAGGGAATAGAGAATGGGGGCCTACTTTAGATATGGTGGTCAGGAAGGGCCTTTCTGAAGACAGAACTCTAAAAGAAAAAATTTGAGTTAAGGGAAGGATGTGTAAAGGAGGCTACAGCAAGCACAGAGGCCTTGAGACTTGGAATGTTCTGGGAACAGCAGTGAGGCCACTGTGGATGGAGGACAGTGATCGAGGGGGAGAGGTAGGAAATGAAGCCGGCGTAGCCAGGCCAGACCCTGCATAGCCTGTGTGGTGGGCTGTGGTGAGGACTGTTGAGTTGTTAGTGCTTTGAGAAATACACTGTAGAAACCCTTCTTTAGAGAGATCTTTCTGGCAAAGGCTGGAAACTAAATACCTAATGAAGCACATTCCAGCATCTCTAAGAAACATTTCTTTTTGAACTTTCCCCTGTACTCTTCACTCTAGGGTGTCCACCAAGTAGAGGAATGGGAGGGAGTAGACTGCAGAGCTAAGAAAACGTGAGCGAGTTGGAGAGAGGTAGATGGGACAATACTGAGGAGACCAGGGTTTCTAGAACAGGAGACTCCCATGTGCACGTAAGTCCTGACTTCCAGTTCAGTGCTAGGAATCTGATTTCTGTAAAAGGATACTAATATACCTCTTTGGCCTCTTCCCAAGGGTTATTGTGGAGATGAAATGCCAGCGCATGTAAGAATGTTTTCCAAGTTAGATAAAGCGCTGCACAAATGTAAGGTGATGGTATTTTTATTATGGCAGATAAGATTAGAAAGGAAGATTGGAGCAAGGTAGATAGGGAAGGATTTTGATTGCCACACTAAGGTCAGTCTTTTCCTTTTTCCATACAGGTTATGGGATGGAAGGGGGGTGGGGGTAGTGCATCAAAAGTTTTAAGCAGAGAAAGGGCATGATGAAGAGTGGCATGTTTTAGGAAGAGTAGTGGGGTCCGTATGCAGACTAGGTTGGTGCCTGGGGCAGGGACAAGTTAGAGACTCTGGCAGAATGAGCTTGAAGTTAAAAGGACCTGAATTGGTCAGTGACAGTAGGAGCAAAAAGAAAAAAATATGACTTGAGAGAAAGTCTTATTGCAAGAGAAGAAGGACTAAAGTATAATTTCAGGACAACCAGCCAGGGTGCTGGAAGGATAGCAGGTTCTTCTGGTAGTTAAGGAAGATAGGAAGGGACAGGTGGGGAAAAGATGGGGAAAAGAATAATTTTCAGCTTTTGACGTTCTGAATTTAAGGTGATGGTAGGCCATTAGGTAGAAATCAGGAGTTGAGAAATACTACACTGGGGCTCAGGAGAGAGAAATCTTGGTTAGAAAAAAGAATTTTATAGCCCCCTACATTGAAGTCTGGGGATTGGCTAGATTTCTAAGGAAGAAAGCATCTAGAGAAGGGAGGATCAGAGAGCAAAGGGAGAACCATGATTGTGATGTGACTTGGAAGCCACAGACCGTTCCTGACCACCCATCATCTGCAATAGCACTTGTCATGCAAGTATTGACTTACTCCTTTAGATATAGGCTGCTTTGAATAGGGGTGAGAGATAGAGTAGATGAGGAGGTGGGAAGGGGAGAAACTAATACTAACCAAACATCTGCTATAGTAATAGTAATATTTATTGAGTGCTTACTATCTGAGGGGCACTGTGCTCAGCATTTCACAGGTACCAACTCATTTAGTTCTCACAACTGTCCTGTGAGCTGTATATTTATTGTCCCAGTGTAATGGATGAGGAAGTTGAAGCACAGAGTTCAGTACCTTGCCCAAAGTCACGCAGTCTGCAATGAAGCTGGAATTCAAACCCAGGTCTGGGTTCTCAACATTAAGCTGTACTCTGTACCAGGCACTTTATAGACTGGTTCCTACAGCAGGGATCACAATTAAAAGGCTTAGTAAAATTTCAAAACAACCCAGCAGATATGTTATCCTGCTTTACAAATTAGGGATTTGAGTCTAAGTAAGAGAGGTTAGCTTATTTGTCCCAAGTCACCCAGGTAGTAAGTGGTAAAGCCAGGACTTGAACTAAGTACTGTCAAAAACCAAAGCCCATGATCATTTTATTTCATTCAGAGGTCAGTAAACTTTCTGTACAGAGCTAGATAGCAAGTACGGCTTTGCAGGCCACATGGTCTCGACTGCAGCTACTCCACTCTGCTGCGGTGGTATGAAAGCAGCCATAAGACTAAACATAAACAGATGAGCATGGCTATGATCCAATAAATCTTTATTTGTGGATACTGAATTTGAATTTCATATAATTTTCAGGCATCACTGAATATTATTCTTTTTAAAATTTTCTTTTCTAAACATTTTTAAATGTAAAAACTGTTCTTAGCTCGTAGGTTGGACAAAACAGGTGGTGAGCCAGATTTGGCCCATGGGCAATGGTTTGCTGACTCCTACTTCAATCCATTCATTTAATAAATATACATGGAATACTTTCTCTATGCAGAGACATTGTGTTGGGCACTGGGGGTGAAAAGCAGAGGGAGTTCCAGTTCCAGCCTTCTAAGATGAGACAGGTAATTATAATACAATGTAGTATGGACTATAATAAATTTATACCTGCAAGGTATAGTGAAGGAATAGATATGGGAGGCTTCTCAGTTTTATGGATGAATTCATGAGTGCATCCCAAAAGGAGTTATGTATTTGAGCTGTATCTGATGTTGGGGAGAGTATCCCATGGAAAGAGACATGGGCAGAAAGAATTTTGCTCTGAGGGGAGACCATAAGAAATTTAACATTATTGGAGAAGAAAGGGAGGGGCTGATGCCAGGAGATGAACCTTGTCAATAGGATAGGTTAATGGGAATGAGTTTTTAGGAAATTTTAAACCAGTATGACTTTTTTTTTTTTTTTTTAATTTTATTTATTTATTTATTTATTTATTTATTTATTTATGACTGTGTTGGGTCTTCGTTTCTGTGTGAGGGCTTTCTCTCGTTGCGGCAAGCGGGGGCCACTCTTCATCGCGGTGCGCGGGCCTCTCACTATCGCGGCCTCTCGTTGCGGAGAACAGGCTCCAGACGCGCAGGCTCAGTAATTGTGGCTCACGGGCCTAGTTGCTCCGCGGCATGTGGGATCTTCCCAGACCAGGGCTCGAACCCGTGTCCCCTGCATTAGCAGGCAGATTCTCAACCACTGCGCCACCAGGGAAGCCCAACCAGTATGACTTTTGTGTTCTAGAAAGAGATGCTCTGAAGGATGGATTTGCGGGGGGTGGGGCGGGGGGACGGACAGGCAGGTTACCACAAGATAAGATAATTGCTGTAGTGGGTGCAAATGAGAGACCTATCTGGTGAATGGTTAGGCGTGGGGATTTTGGAATAATGAAAAGTCTAGGAAAACTCGGGGTTTGGACTTCATTAGTTGAGCAGTGCTATTCATCAAGATGCATATCTAGGACAAAGAAGCATGCTTTAAGGGTGAAGGTGGGAAGTAGGGAAAAGAGAAGTGACTTCCATTTTTAGCATGTTGGGTTTGAGGTACCTGTGGGACATCCGAGTAGAGATGTCCAGGGACAGTTGAACATGTGGGTCTGGAATTCAGGAGGAATAGGTCTGGGCTAAGATAAATCCATAGTGGTAGAGTTGATTGCTCAGTGATGGTGAGAACATATAGATTAAGAAGATCGGTAGACCAATTATTAAGCCCTTGGGAACACTTAAGTTTGAGGAGCAGGAGACTGGCTCAAAGGAATAGCCTGGAGAGTAGGAGGACCAGGAGAGAGTATTGTCATTGAAACTTAGGAAGGTGATTTTCTGGAAGGAGGATGTGGTTAGTATTGCTGCAGAAAGGTCAAGAAGATAAGGAGTGAAGTGTTCTTTGGCTGGGACTGTTGGAGTGAGGAAGGTTGTGGAACTTACTGAGCACCGTCAAAGGCACAGGCTAGAGCCCAGATTGCAGTGTATTCAGTCCTGAATGAACATGAGAAACTGGGAACACTTCTTAAAGATTAAGCTGTGAAGGAAAGGAGAGATGTCTGTAGCTAAAAGGTAGATACTACAGACTGATACTAAAGACTGGGAAAAGTCATTCACTCAACAAATACTGTGCCAGGTACTGGTGTTGAAACTGGGGATAGAGCAATGAAAGATAAGAGGAAGTTCTCATTGTAGAGCTTATGTTTTAATGGGGAGGGTGGGTACAGAAAAGGAACATATAATTTAATTTTGGTTAGTGATAAATATTCTGAAGAAGATAAAGCAGACTGAGGGATTAAGGATTGAATATGATGGGAGGTGAATGAGTGGTCTGTGTGTTTTTTTTAAAAAGAGTGATCAAGAAAGCCTTTCAGAGGAGGTGACCCATCTCAAGCAGAGACTTCAGGTATAAAAGCCCTGGAGTTAGAATAAAGTAGGTTATGCGAGGAACAGGGTGGCTGGAGCTGACTAGGTGAGGAGGAGGAGTAGAGAAGAGGAGGTGGGGATAGACTGGGTCCAGATTAGATGGGGCTTTATAAGTGATGGTGAGGCACTGGGGTTTAATCCTTTGAATGTAGATCTAACAAGGACACAGGCAAGCCAAGTGGGTGAGAGGAGGGCCATTTACTGAGATGTGGAGGGGAGGAGCATTTTTGGAGGCTGAAGTCAGGAGTTCTGTTTCAGACATATTAGGTAGGAGATGTCTGTTAAATGTTCGAGTGGAGATGCGTGATGAATAACCTGGAGTTGGTTGGATGAGTGTGAACAGGTACCCGCTCAGCAATGTCATTAGGGATCTTAAAGTCAGGACTTGGTGTGATTCTGCTGCCTTTCTTTCCAGTTTATTGTGGCTTGAGTCCCTGAACCTTTTAGTAGGTAAGTGTCTGTTTGGGGGGCCTATGAACCTGTTTTTTCCCCCAAAGTAGCAGGAGAGAGGAAGCATAGAGGTCACAAGCCCGGTGTGTCTCCTGTGCCAGTGTTGCAGTGATACAGGTCCAGGCCAGGAGAGCTCAGCGTGGGACTTAGGCCAGTTTGGCAGCTGGATAATGAATTAGTTTATTTTAATCCTTTTCTCTCCAATAAAATCAAGAGAAGATAGAATAATAGACCTTTTGGTCCAGAAGGAAATCAACCTTTTTTTTTTTCCAAATAAAATTGCAGTCTGGAAAGGCTGAGTCACACTACTTGAGATCACAGTGAGGACTAGAATTCAGATCCCATGACTCTTATTCCAGGCTCATTTTGTGCTATATATGCTGCTGGGATGAAGTTACCCAAAACTGTAGGCTCGGGGAGAGTTACTAGTTTATAGATACTCTGAGGCTAGATTTCTTCAGTGGACAAAATTTTCTGTTCACTCAAGTTTTTTTTTTTTTCTGAGATGCTGAATAGTAAATTTATCAGTGGGACTTTGGAGCCAGACCGCCAGGGTTCAAACCCCAGCCTGGTCACTTACTTTATAAACTGTGACCTTGGGTAAGTTGTTCACCTCTGTGTGTATCATTTCATGAGGTGGGCATAATGCTAGGGTGGTTATATTTGATGGTTATTATATATAAAATGTTTAGAATAGTGCCTGGCATATAGTAAGCACTCATTGTCTGAGCCATCGTCATCATTTTCATCTTGGACGTACAAAACAGTTGTCTGCCATACTTCTCAGTTCTGTGCCTGTAATTTGAGTGTTAACGTTATGCAAACTATATAAGAGAAGATACAGGAAGGTAGGGTAAGATAAGGTATATAAGGTAAGATATAGTCTCTGCCTTTGAGGAATTTGCATTATAATGGAGGGAGAGGTTTTCAAAGGCTTACCTATTTGTTATAGGACAGTGAAAGCCATGAATAGTCTCTTACTGTCCTAACATTCTGTGAATCTGAGTGTTCAGATGAAGGCAAAGGGACTAAGGAGAAAGAGGTTTGAGCAAGTTTTGTGGATAAGGGACTTGCCTGGATAGAGGTGAAGCAGACATTCCAGACCAATGGGGTGGGCAGAAATGAGTATGGAATAAGAAGGCCAAGGTAGGAAAACACAATTTGTGAGAACTTGTGAACAGTGAAAAGAACAGTTTTGCTAGGGAAAAGGCCCATGAAAGATAGTAGTGATTAGGATATATTGAGGATATATCAAAACCAAGCATACCAGACTTATCTCTTTTTTGATTGGGCTTCTAAATTGGTATATCAAAGTATCACCATAGACAGTATCTTTCATTAAGGTGTATAAAGACTGTCATTGTCCTTGTGGACAGGATATTAGCTATATTAGATGATGATGTCAGAGGAGTGCATCGTTGAGTAGCTCAGAGTGTTGATCCGTAGGTTAGTGGCAACCTAGAGTAAAGAGAGGACTAAGGAGGTGATTCTGTACCTCTTTTTTTCTGTTCTAAGATTTTTTTTCTTTAATTGACTGAGATTAACACATTGGTAATATATTCCCCTGTTCTATTAACCAGGTTCATCACATCAGCATTTTGCCATTTTTGTATCAATTTCCTACCCCCTTCCTTTTGGAGGGTTTGAACATTTTTAAAGCAAATCCGAGACCTGTGTATTATTTTACCCACAAATATTTCAGTATTTATCCCCAGTTGATAGGGATGCACTACACACACACACACGTGCGCACACACGTGCCACAGTATCATTATCACACCTCACAAAATTAACAATAATTCTTTAGTATTATATAATACCCAGTTCATCTTCAGTTTTCCCAGTAGTATCAGAAACATCTTTTTAAAGTTAGTTTGTTAAAATCAGGATCCAAAAAAGGTCCACGTAATTACGTTTGGTTGTTATGTCCTTTAAAATCTGTATAACAGCCCCCCCCCTTAAAAATGCTATTTATTTTTTGAAGAAACCAAATCATTTCTTTGGTATTTCTAACATTCTGGTTTGCATTTTTATGATGTCATTTTATCATATTCTTTCATTCTCTATTTCTTTTAAGCGGTAATCAGTTCTAGAGGGTTGATTCAGATGTTTGTTTCGTAGAATATTTTATAGGTGCTGAATATTTCATAATACTTATAATATCACATTAAGAGGCCCATAATGACTGGTTGTCTTAGTGGATTCAAATGTCAGCTGTCCCTCCATTGGCAGTTACTGATGTAAGCTGCCTGGATCTGTTGTTTCATAGTGATTGCAAGATGTTGATTTTTCCATTTTTGTTTTTCCTATGTTTATTCATTGGAATTTTTCTATAAAGAACTCTGATTCACGTACTTTAAAGAAATCACTGTAATGCTCTCATAAAGGATAAATAAAATGAAATAGTGTCTTTCAGGATGTGAATGCTCAGGCATAATTAAATTAGAGGAAATAATGAAGAGGTTAGATACTTGTACCTATGTAAGACTCACTGTGAGTCAGATAGCTTCAAAAGCAAATCCATACAGACATGTTGTGTTGGCAATTCACCTTCAACAATGTTGCCATCAATGCTGTTTCTGTTGAACAACTCTTGGTGTCAAGTTTTAAACAATTTACCCAAGCAGTTGTATTACTGATGATTTCAGTGTGTGTTAAAATCTTACAAAAGATACTTAGTATCTATATGTAAAATTCAGTTAGCTTCCAAGTTCAAATAATTATAAACAGGTTTTTCTGTTTGGACCTTTGAAAGATATGTGAAAGGTAGAACAACAGTTCTTCATTGTGTCATATTGTCCATCACATTGCAGGTTTCTGGAATCCCTGGCACTGACCTCCCAAATGCCAAGATGACACCCAAATTTCAAAATGCCCTTTCGGAAGTAATACCACACTCTTTAAAAACCACTAGTCAAGTGCAAATATTATTAAGACAGGAAATCAAATAACCACTACAAATAAACATTTGAAAATAGGAGATAAAAACCACCTCTCGGGCTTCCCTGGTGGCGCAGTGGTTAAGAATCCGCCTGCCAATGCAGGGGACATGGGTTCGAGCCCTGGTCCGAGAAGATCCCACATGCCGCGGAGCAACTAAGCCCGTGCGCCACAACTACTGAGCCTGCGCTCTAGAGCCCGTGAGCCACAGCTACTGTGCCCACGTTCCACAACTACTGAAGCCTGTGTGCCTGTGCCTAGAGCCCGTGCTCCGCAACAAAAGAAGCCACCATAATAAGAAGCCCGCGCACTGCAACAAAGAGTAGCCCCCGCTCACCGCAACTAGAGAAAGCCTGCGTGCAGCAGTGGAGACCCAACACAGCCAAAAATAAATAAATAAATTCAAAACAAAAAAACCCAAACCACCTCTTTTTTTGCTAATATCACTTTATGCCTAGAAAACGTGAAACTCTTTTAAAATTATTACAATTATTGAGATAATTTAGTAAGCGGATTGGTGTATATACCTAGAGGTGAGAATTGCTAGGTCATAGGGTAAGTGAGCAACTTAATTTTCATTTAAAAATTGTTCTTGCACTCACTTTTTTTCCGCCTCGTAGAATTGCTTGTTTCTTCCTGATTGTTACCAGTCTTAAGGATATTAAACCTTTTTTATATTATAGGACTTTTTTCTGAATCGTATTTGCCTTGTATATGTCTTGGCTCCCCCAAAGACTTTTCACTTTTATTACAGACTTACCTCTGCCTCTTCTGTGTGCCTTCTGGGTTTCATCATGCCTAAAAAGGCTGCTTTTTTGCCCTTTGCCGTGCCCACAGTTATTTTGTTTATTTATTTGTTTTTTAAGACAGAAAAGGTAAAAAGAAATTGAGCGAGTGACTTGAAGGCATCCATACGGAGAGTAGGGAAGGTGAAAGCACCTGCTTTAGAGAGACAGGGAGGACCTGGAGGTGGGAAGTAGATCCCAGAGAAGACTGAGAGCCCAGGAGGTGAGGGACGTTTGTGAAGCAGACAGCGAGTGTGAGGGACCTTGTAGGACAGTTGCTGGCCACCGGTCTGTTCAGTAACTGGGGGACCACAAATTTATTTGACCTTGACTTCTAGCAAGAAATACATTTTTACAACACCCAGAAAACACACACAATGGAAGCAAAAGGTTCATGAAACGGTCCCCTGTTTGCAGTGTACTCTGATAATTTTCAGTTCTGTTTTCAAGAAATTCTGATTAAGATCCACTGAATTAATGATTCTCAACCCTATCAGACCTAGTGCCTCATTTATTCTTATAACAAATATTTTAAGGCTGTTGATTATCCTGAAATAAAGTTAATAGGTAGGTCATCAGCTACCTTAGATGTTACAGTGAAGTAGTTGACGGCCTGTACCTACTTACAGTAAATACCTTCGGATTTAATGTAAAATAGCTAGTGGGAAGCAGCCGCATAGCACAGGGAGATCAACTCAGTGCTTTGTGACCACCTAGGGAGGTGGGATGGGGAGGGTGGGAGGGAGACGCAAGAGGGAGGAGATATGGGGATATATGTATATGTATAGCTGATTCACTTTGTTATAAAGCAGAAACTAACACACCATTGTAAAGCAATTATACTCCAATAAAGATGTTAAAAAAAAAAAAACACCTTTGTATTTAAAAGAAATAGGCTCAGAAGACCTACCGTATAAAAATTATAGGAAAATGAAAGAGCTGAGATATATGTAGATACTAAAATAAAAACTGTTAGAATAAATAAAAACAATATATGATAAGAGAAAGAGGGATATTTTTAAAAATGGAAAATATGATAAGAGAGGGAAGTAATTTTACTTGATGTGAGGATAACATAAGAAATTAGACTGTCAACATGGAGAAGTAAAAGTAGTATCACGTACTCACCAGTGAGTTTGACCTTATTTATACCTGTGGTGTCAAAATAATTCCCTGTGAAATGACCTAGCATGAGACAAGGAAGTGATGAAGTCTCACAGAAAACCTGGAAGAATCCATCATTAGCAACCTGCTTTCAGACTCTAGTACTTAACTACCCTGCAGGGCATATCCTTTGATGGGCAGTGGGGTGTAGAGGATGGATTAGAAAAAGAAACAGTTAACAGCCGTGTGGTAAACTTGGAGAGACATTCTCAGAGTAAAAAAAGAAAGAGAAGCAGCCCCAAAATAAATAAGTTTAATATTTACTTTTCACAACATAGATTTCTAATATAGGATAACATATAGGATGATCTTGATGTGAAATTTTTTTAATGTTAATGAAGTTTAGAAAGAACCCTCTGTTTCATAAATCCTTACTAACTTAATAATGTTTAGAAATAAATCTATTCAGAGATGTCTCTGTTACATACTATTTGAAAGTTACGGCTATAAAAGCAGTCTGATAGAGGTATGCTGTACTGGAAACTCAGCTACTACAAACAGCTTGTCATCAGATTTTCTGAAATGCTAAACAGTCTTAGTTCTAAATGAAGCAAAACAATCTTTTCTTAACTTATGGGATAGTGTCACACCTGGAAAATAAGTTTACTAAAGCGTCAAGAAATATTGTGTGTTTATGGGGAAGATGGAGTTTGGTAGTATGCTCAGACAATTTTAAAGTTTTTTGTTTGTTTTAATTTCCTACTTGAATGTCTGGTGGGAGATTTGGAAAATCTTGTTGGGATGCTGGGCAATTCTTTACTGCATTTCCAGACTCCTAGCATCTTTGGTACCTTTCCCCCAATAAATGCCAGTAGGACCCCAATCATTGTGATGACCAAAAAATAACCGCCATAAGCTCCCTGGGAATGGTACCTCCCAGTTGAAAGCTACTGTGATTAAACTGATTTTACTGGGTCATGAGCTACAGTTTGAAAAACACTTAGAGAAGCCTCTGGGTCCTCCTGAAAACTAGTAGAAGAATGACTTGCAACATTATTGCAAATATAAGATGGTTATTTCCCTAGTGTTGGTGGGTCACTTCAGTTAGCTTTTGTTCTTTATATTCTGGCTTTCATACTCCTAGACAGATATTGATGGTCTTAATAAACTCATTTGACCTCCAATTTAGATGGTTTCATTGTCCCGTGAAACATGCAGAAGTTCTTTGAAAGGAGTGTGTCAGTTTGTCTAATCTCTAAACACAGCCCGTGCATTGACAGAGCACTCACTACACTGTTTGAGTGTCATTCGTTGAACCATCTGCCTCCTTGTTTCTTGTTTTTTTGGGGTTTTTTTTTAATAAACTTTTTATTTTGTAGTAATTTTAGATTTACAGAAAAGTTGCAAAGGTGGTAAATAGACTTCCCACGTACCCCTCACCCAGTTTCCCCAAATGTTAACATGTTACCTTGACGCGTTTCTCATAACTAAGAAACCAACATTGGTGTATTGTTACTCACTAAACTGTAGACTTACTCAGATTTTTACCAGTTTTTCCCCTTATATCCCCTTCCTGTTGCAGGATCCAGTCCCAGATTCCATGTTGCACTTGGTGCCTCCTGGTTTGGACTTGAGTAGCTGCGCGGAGAGCGTCGCGCTCTCTCTCTGTACTGGGTCTGGGTGGAGCCGGCACGTTTTCTCCACACTGCCTGCTCTCTGCTCTTCTGCTCGTTTTGTCTCTTAGTAATTTCTCTTGACTGAGTTTCTAGATCTTTTGCCATTCTGTCAGTATGTTGTATTTGTTTCTCATTTTAAAACAAGACATCCAGAACTGAATGCAGTTCTTCACATATAGTTTGACAAGAGCAAAATGTTGTGGAAATAGTACAGTTGTGTATCCCACATGACTGTTAATGTAGCCTAAGCTTGTTTGTTTATTTCCTGGCTTCTTTAAGCAACTGCATCCCATATTGGGCTAATACTGAAGCTGAAGTTCTGCTTGGTTAATTCACCCAGAGTTTTTTTGTTTTGTTTGCTTGTTTGTTTTAATCACATGAATTGCTCTTTAATCCAACAGCAAGACGTTATGTGAACCCCTTTAAAAATTCATCTCATTTGTTTTGGCACACCCATTTGCCTCTTTGAATTTCCATCCTGTCCTCCAGTGTTTTAACTGTTTCTTTTATGCAAAGCTTATAAGTATGCTTTCTGTCATTTTCTAAGACACTAATAAAAATATCGTATAGAACAGGGTCAAATACAGGACCTTACCATGGCGCAAGATGGCAAGTGAAAAGAAGCTGTATAGCAAGTATGTAACTGTATGAGGAAGCTAAAAAATGGTGTTAGCATAAGCTGAAGGCCGTGATTCAGTCTTACTTATATGCTGACTGGGGTGGCACCTAAACTAGAACTCTTGCAGAATGAGAGCAAATGAATTTTTTGGAGGACTGGTAGGTGGAGGGTCAATTTTACCTAAGAATGGAGCCAGCTGTTATTCATAAGATTGTCAGCTTATGCTTCATTTGACTGGATGTGCCTGAAACGTCTACTTGAAGGTTTCATGAGCCTTTCTTGAATTAGGCCTTTTTATGAATGGCATTGAAAATTTTGGAGGACTTTAGTCACACTTTTTTTAATTATCAAGGATGTTTTTTTTTTTTTAAATATTTATTTATTTATTTATTTATGGCTGCGTTGGGTCTTTGTTGCTACGCGCGGGCTTTCTCTAGTTGCAGCGAGTGGGGGCTACTCTTCATTATGGTGCGCGGGCTTCTCATTGCGGTGGCTTCTCTTGTTGCGGAGCATGGGCTCTAGGCACGCAGGCTTCAGTAGTTGTGGCACATGGGCTTCAGTAGTTGTGGCTCGCGAGCTTTAGAGCGTAGGCTCAGTAGTTGTGGCGCACGGGCTTAGTTGCTCCATGGCATGTGGGATCTTCCCGGCCCAGGGCTCGAACCTGTGTCGCCTGCATTGGCAGGTGGATTCTTAACCACTGCGCCACCAGGGAAGTCCCTCAAGGATGTATTTGAATGATACTTCCTTTTCAGTAGTGCCTGTTCATGTATCATTTCCCATTTTTCTTTTTTGTTTTTCCTGTTGGTCTTTTCTTAATCTTTAAGAGCCCATTGTTTGTTGTATTTGTTGCAAATATTTCTCTCCATCTGTTGTAATTGACTTATTTTGTGGCTCTTTTGTCAATATTAAAGTTTTATACTTACCTATTATCAAATTTACATTGTGCTTCCTTGCCTCCTTTATGGCTTCAGGGTCCCTGTATTGCTTAGAAATTTCTCACACACTAAGAGGTAAAATAAAGAGATCCTCCTGTAGTTTCTTTGAAGAAGTTTATAGCTTTTTTTAAAAAATCTAAACATACTTGCCATTTTTAAGATATATGCCAACCAGTCAGTCCTTTTCGTTGAGAATGGAATTTTTATGCATGTGTGAGAAATGTGTCATGCATTCAGAAAGATGTCTACATTCAGTAAAAAGATAATCAAACAAAGGACTTTGTATCCATCTATATTAAAACATAGGCTATCTCCCAGACATGTCCATAACCACTATCTGGACCTTTGTCTTCATCATCCTCTTGCCTTTCTTTATAGTTGTACCCCTAGTAAATCTCTTCCTATCTAAGCAGCGTATCGTTTAGTTGTAAAGCACGGAGTGACAAGCTCAGAGCTCTCTGTGTGAGGAAAGGGCAGTTTGCACCATTGAACACAAGCTTCTAGGAGAGGAGAAGCTGAACAAAGTCTGTCTTCAGCCTCCCTGGGAGTTTCCCAGAGACCCTTTGCAGAAGTCACTGGGTGAGGTCACGAGTGAACCTTGAAAGATCAGGGCCACCACAGAGCGGGGGATTTGGCTGGGCCTTCGTGTGGACCAGGGTGGATCTCCAGCAGAGATGTGGTCAGAGGACAGCCGCTCACATCCCCTGCCCTCAGGAGCAGGTCAGAGCAGAACACCTGTGGGGTGAAGCTGAACCTCCCTCCTGGAGTGGAGAACAGGAACTTACTTCATCAGCCAAGTCCAGATGAGCAGCTGAGCCTGGGCCAGACTGCCTGGGCATCATTCTGTCCTCAGGTCAAAAAGAAAAAGTATATGATTTTGTGTGTGTGTGTGTAGTTGATTCTTGTTGTTCTTGGTAGCTGTGTTCTATAAAGTTGCCATGAACACTGAAGAAGCAAATACTCAACCAATGCGCCAGTGGAAATACAGGGCTAGGTTCCTTTGAGCCTCTGGTCACACTTTCATCAACAGATCAATACATAACCTTGTTTTCTGTGTGTTTGTGTTGAAAGACACCTTATTTAATATACAGTTGATTCATAAACATAGAAGTCATAGCTAAGAGCACTATAATTCATGACTGGACAGAGTTTATCTAACATATTTTCTCAGCCTTGTGGTGCTTAGGAACGCTAGACAGCACTTCAGCACTACACTAGGGGCCACTTTAAACAGTGAGATCACGTACAAACAATACAGAAAGTTGAAAAACATGACAGTACATAGACCATGAAAAGGATGCTTGTTTACAGGATGAACTGAAACAAGAAGGCAGAGCAGCCACTTGTTTGAGCTCAGCTAGGAAGGTGCACATTGGTAACTCAGATGTGCATGAGTGACTTTGAAAGCACTGCAGGTATGCTGTGTATGTATGTACGTGTATATACACACACACACACATATACACATACATACACACACAAAACAGGGAAAGTTAATCCAGGATGTTAGACATCAGGATAGTAACTTGGGGTAGTTACTAGAAGGGGCGTAAGGGAGACTTTTGTTCCGTTAACTTGATCTGGGTGTTAGTTACGCAGGATGTGTTCACTTCGTGAAAACCAAGCTGCGTATTTCTGATTTGTGTACTTTTCTAAATGGTGTTCCACTTCAGTAAATAGTGTAAAACAAACAATACTGTGGCTTCAGGATCTGGGTGGTGACCACTCACTGTGTATGGTTCTTGAGTGTCACTGCTCCAGTGTAGACAAGTTGTTCTCAGCTACTGCATGGCTGTCATTCTGGGGGTTCCCACTTCACCATCTTCCTGGTGATTTTAGTTGCTTCTCTCTTATTTTGGATCTCCTGTTTCCTAGATTCCATCTCCCCATGATTTCCTCTTCTCACCCTTCTGTAGTTTCTGGAGAAAGGGTGCACTGGGAATAATTTTGTAAGAACTTAACAAATCTGAAAATATTGTTAATACTACCCTCATCCATGAATGATAACTTTCCAAAGTATATAATTTTAATTTGGAAGTTCTTTCCTTTAGAACTTTGATGACATTAGTGTATTACCTTTTGGAGTCCAGTGTTCCTGTTGAACATATCAAATTCTTGATCTCTGTGTGTGACCTCTATTTCCTTCTTCCCCTATTCCCTCTCCTGGAAGGTAGTAGAATCTCCCTTAAGCCTGCTCTTTTGAAATGTGGTTAGTTGCTTTCCTTTTATCCATTTTGTTCGGTACTCTATGGGTCTTTTCAGTCTGGCAATTCATATCCTCTTTTCTGGGAAGTTTTCTTGAATTATTCTGTTGATTATTTTCCTCTCCTCCATTTTCTCACTTTCAGGGTTTTTTGTTTTAAGAACTCTTAGGATTTACTCTCTTAACAACTTTCATATATAACACACAGCAGTGTTAATTATCTTTGTCATGTTGTGCATTTCATCCCTAGTACTTATTTATCTTATAACTGGAAGTTTGTACCTTTTGACTGCCTTCATTCAGTTCCCCTTTCCCACACTCCCTGCCTCTGGTAACCACAAATCTGATCTCTTTTTTCTATGAGTTTGTTTGTTTGTTTTTGAAGTATAATTGACCTACAATACTGTGTTAGTTCCTGTTGCACAACATAGTGACTCAGTATTTCAGTACATTTCAAAATGATCACTACGGTAAGTCTAGGTACTATCTGTCACCATGCAAGGATATTACATAGGTATTCACTACATTCCCCACACTGTTTATTTCATACCTGTGACTTGTTTATTTTGCAACTGGAAGTTTGTACTTCTTGATCTCCCTCACCTATTTCTTTGCTTTCCCTATCCCCTCTCCTCTGGAAACCACCTATTTGTTCTTTGCATCCATAGCTCTGTTTCTATTTTGTTATGTTTGTTCATTTGTTTTGTTTTTTAGATTCCACATATAGGTGAAATAATACAGTGTTTGTCTGACTTATTTCACTTAGCATAATACCCTCTAGGTCCATCCATTTGTCACACATGGCAAGATTTCGTTCTTTTTTTATAGCTAGGTAATATTCCATTTTATACATATGTATGTATACACACACACACACGCACCCCACACACACATACACACACACACACCCCACATCTTTACCTATTCATCCATTGATGAGCACTTAGGTTGCTTCCATATCCAGCCCATTGTAAATAATGCTATAGTGAACAACATAGGGGTATATATATCTTTCCTAATTAGTGTTTTTATTTTGTTCAGATAAATACCCAGGAGTGGAATTGCTGAATTGTATGGTAGTTCTATTTTTAATTTTTTGAGGAGTCGCCATAATGTTTTCCATCTCCCTGATGATTAGTGATGATGGGTGTTTTCTTCATGTGCCTGTTGGCCATCTGTATATCTTCTTTGGGAAAATGTCTATTCAGGTTTTAATCAGGGGTTTTTGTTTTGTTTTTAATGTTGAGCTGTGTGAGGTTTTGGTATATTTTGGATATTAACCCTTTATCGAATATATTGTTTGCAGGTATCTTCTCCCATTCATTTGGCAGCTTTTTCGCTTTGTTGATAGTTTCCTTTGTTGTGCAAAAGCTTTTTAGTTTGGTGTAGTCCCATTTGTTTATTTTTGCATTTGTTTTGTCTGCTTCAGGAGACATATTCAAAGAAATGCTATTAAGACCAATGTCAAAGAGCTTACTGCCTATGTTTATTTTAGAAGTTTTATAGCTTCAGGTCTTAACATTTGTTTTTGTTTTTTTTTTGGTTGCGCTGGGTCTTAGTTGTGGCAGGTGGGCTCCTTAGTTGCGACTCATGGGCTTCTTAGTTGTGGCTCACCTGCTCCTTAGTTGCGGCATGTGTGCTCCTTAGTTGCAGCCAGCGGGCTCCTTAGTTGTGGCATGCGAACTCTTAGTTGTGGCATGCATGTGAGATCTAGTTCCCTGACCAGGGCTAGAACCCGCATCCCCTGCATGGGAAGGCAGATTCTTAACCACTGCACCACAAGGGAAGTCCCACATTTAAGTCTTTAATCCATTTTGAATTTATTTTTGTGTGTTGCTAGAGAGTAGTCAGTTTAATTCTTTAGCATGTAACTGTCCAATTTTCCCAACACCATTTATTGAAGAGGCTGTCTTTTCCCCATTGTATATTCTTGCCTTTGTCATAGATTAATTGCCCATATAAGTGTGGGTTCATTTCTGGGCTCCCTGTTCTGTTCCCTTGATCTATGTGTCTGTTTTTGTGCCAGAACCATACTGTTTTGATTACTTTGTAGTATAGTCTGAAGTCAGGGCACATGATTCCTCTGGCCTTGTTCTTCTTCCTCAGATTGTTTTGGCTATGCAGGGTAGTTTGTGTTTCCGTACAAATTTTAGAGTTATTTGCTTTAGGTCTGTGGAAAATGCCAATCGTATTTTGATAGGGAATTCATTGAATCTGTAGATTGCCTTAGGTAATGTGGTCATTTTAACAATATTAACTCTTGCAATCCATCAACATAGTATACCTTTCCATCTGTTTGTGGTGTCTTGAATTTCTTCCATCCGTGTCTTACAGTTTTCTGAGTATAGGTCTTTAACCTCCTTAGTTAGGCTGATTCCTAGGTATTTTATTCTTTTTGATATGATTTTAAGTGGTATTGTTTTCTTAATTTCTCTTTCTGATAGTTGTTAGTGTATAGAATATGCCACAGATTTCTGTATATTAAGTTTGTGTCCTGCAACTTTACAAATTCATTGATGAGTTCTGGTAGTTTTTTGGTGGTGTCTTTGGGGTTTTTTATGTATAGTATCATGTCATCTGCAAACACTGACAGTTTTACTTCTTCCTTTCCAATTTA
The DNA here is from genome assembly GCF_028023285.1 of Balaenoptera ricei. Lineage (NCBI taxonomy): Eukaryota > Metazoa > Chordata > Mammalia > Artiodactyla > Balaenopteridae > Balaenoptera > Balaenoptera ricei. Next base: position 16,330,599 of record NC_082651.1, on the reverse strand, counting down.
GAATCCTTTTATTTCTTGTCTGATTGCTGTGGCTAGACTTCCAATGCTATATTGAATAAAAGTGGTGAGAGTGGGCATCCTTGTCTTGTTCCTGATCTTAGAGGAAATGCTTTCAGCTTTTCACCATTGAGTATGATGCATATGTGGCCTTTATTATGTTGATGTTTGTTCCTTATATACCCACTTTGTTGAGAGTTTTTCTTTTTTTTATCATAAATGGATGGTGAGTTTTGTCAAAAGCTTTTTCTATACCTATTGAGATGATCATATGATTTTTATTTTTCCATTTGTTAATGTGTATCACATTGATTGATTTGTGGATATTGAACCATCCTTGCATCCCTGGGATAAGTCCCAGTTGATCATGGTGTATGATCCTTTTAATGTATTATTGAATTAGATTGCTAATGTTTTGTTGAGGATTTTTGTATCTGTGTTCATCAATGATATTGGTCTATAATTTCCTTTTTTTGTGTGATATCTTTGTCTGGTTTTGGCATCGTGGTGATGCTACGCTTGTAGAAAGAGTTTGGAAGTGTTTCTTCCTCTGCAATTTTTTTGAATAGTTTGAGAAGGATAGGTGTTAATGTTTGGTAGAATTCACCTATGAAGCTGTCTGGTCCTGGACTTCTGTTTGTTGAGAATTTTTTGGTTACTGATTCAATTTCATTACTGGTAATTGGTCTGTTCATATTTTCTATTTCTTCCTGATTCAGTCTTTGCAGATTATACATTTCTAGGAATTTGTCCATTTATTCTAGGTTGTCCATTTTATTGGTGTATAATTGTTTGTAGTAATCCCTTATGATCCTTTGTATTCCTGTGGTATCAGTTGTAACTTCTCCTTTTTCATTTGTGATTTTATTGATTTAGGTCCTTTCTCTTTTTTCCTTGATGAGTCTGGCTAAAGGTTTATCAATTTTGTTTATCTTTTCAAAAAAGTAGCTCTTAGTTTCATTGATCTTTTCTATTGTATTTTTAGTCTCTATTTCATTTATTTCTGCTCTCATCTTTATGATATCTTTTCTTCTACTAATTTTGGGTTTTGTTTGTTCTTCTTTTTCTAGTTCCTTTATGTGTAAGGTCACTTTCAGGATATTGAAACTTCTAGATTTGGGTTGCAGTTTTCTTCTCTTTAACGTTCTATATTCTCTCTTTCCCTCCTCCACCTTCTCCTTCTGGAAATAATTTAGGTAAGATTTAACTCAGACTCTTCTCTTTTCAGTAATACTTGCATATTATTCTGTTGTCAACAGTGCCTTGAGTTCCCTAGGTCAGAGGCCCTCTGTTTTACCCTCTTCAATGCATAAACTTCCCATTTCCACTTGGAGTAGAGTATGTTGGAAAGGCAACTTACAAATGTAACTGCTTCTGGAAGAGCTTTTACATCTTTCATCTTTAAATGATTTTCCACTCTAATCCAAGTTCCAGCAATACCTGATGCTGCCAGTCCTAGACATTTTGTTGAATCTGTACTGTAAATTGGGTGGTTTTTTTGCTTCCCCCTTTACCCATACGAGGATTCAGCTTTCTCCAACCTCCTAACTCAGTTACCACTCATCCATCTGCTTCCCAGCTTCCAAAATTTTGTTGCTATTATTTATTCGTGTTCTCCCTATTCTTATGAAATTGTCTTTTTTAAATTCCAATACTAAATTTTAAGATTTTCAGAAAAGAACAAAATTAGGCCTTACCTTATTATCTGTTCTAGACCTTATCGTCACAGAATTATGGTTCAGTCTCAAATGCCACTGTCCAGTGCACTGTTGTCCAATGCAATAGCCACTAGTCATGTGAGCCCTTGAAATGCAGCTGTGCAATTCAGTGTGGAACTGAATTTTTAATTTTGTTTTTGTTTGTTTGTTTTTGGCTGCATTGTGCGGCTTGCAGGATCTTAGTTCCCCGACCAAGGATCGAATCCGTGCCCCCTGCAGTGGAAGTGTGGAACCCTAACCACTGGACAACCAGGGAATTCCCTTTATTTTATTTTAATAAATTACATTTAAATAATCACATGCGGCTAGTGGCTGCCATACTGGACAGTGCAGGTCCAGTGCTGGTGAACTAGGAGTTGGAATGTAAATTCTAGTCAGCATATCTACTACATGGAAGTTTTTTTCCTGTTTCCTTCTCCTTAATTTATTTATTTCTTCATTCATATCAGTGTGGACACATGGATTTCTGTGTTATTCAGTGGGCATTATTTTTTTATTATTGATTTTGATGCTCAAATTATCCCAGATTTGGACAGTGGAAACCCCATTCAGGTTTCTTCTGTGTCCTTTTGACATGTACCCTCTTTCTGGATCATTCATTCTAGACCTTAGACATTACAGGCTCCTCACGTACCCACCCTGTCCTGACCTCTGGAATCATCCATGTCTCCAAGGAGCTTTGGTTCCTGTTGGTGGAGGATACTTGAAACCAAGATCTGGTTGCTTGGTGGGCTCATTGCTGCTGGACCAGCACTGCTTCTAGGCTCTGTAAGCTGACAAGGGATTTTTAAAGACTGATGGCTTTGGACAGTACAGATAAAGAGGTATTTCTGTCATTGCAAAAAGGGAAAAGATGGGGTTACTAGAATTTAGGAGTTCAGAGACACCTACTTCTCCAGGCCTATCTCTACACAGTTGGTGCTTGGCCTTTGAGTGGATTCAGCTGGTTGGTGATGAGAATGCCAGAAGAGGTTGGTGCTAGAACCCCTCTGCTGCTGGAGGGGTGCTTTCTCTCTCCCTCTTTAACCTCCCATTGGCAGAATGTAAACCAGAAGCCAGCTGCCAAGGGAGTATGAATAACTGAGTTTGCAAACCCTAGACCATTGTTTCTCAGCCTCGGCACCATTGACATTTTGGGCCAGGTGGCCGTCCTGTGCTTTGTAGGATGTTCAGTAACATCCCTGGCCTCTACCCACTTGATTCCAGTATCCACCCCACCCCCAAATGTTTCCATATATGGCCAGATATCCCCTGGGGAGGCAAAATGACCCAATTGAGGACCACCTCCTGGACCATCATTGCAGAAAAGAATGTAGAAGGGTAGGCTTGGAGCTGAGAAACAGTAGTACTAACCAGCACTCTGCTTTACTTTACACAACCTTGAAGTGTGAAGGAAGGGAAGAGAAATTAACATTTACGTTCCTGTTACAGCCCTGCAATATAGAGAGATTAGTATATGCTTTTTTTTTTTTTCTTTAGTTAATGAGGAAAACAAAGACCAGTTAAGTAATTTCTTCGCAGTCAGGCAGGATTCAAATCCTTGCTGATAAAGTTATTCATTTACATGCTCTTGAAGTTTGTGCTTGAATTTTTAGGTTGTAGTTATTGCCATAGTCTTTTTAAGTGGGGCAACTATTCTTTTGAGTGTTGCATTTTCAAGTCATTATGGGTATATTGTCAACCTGGGTGCATTTTCTGGATGGTGCCCTACCGGAGCCATGCTCAGAATAACGGCTAAAAATGTTCACAAATAGAGGGAAGAAGAAACATGAATAATATTTGTTAGGGAATTCCCTGGTGGTTCAGTGGTTAGGATGCTACACTGTCACTGCTGAGGGCCCGGGTTCGATCCCTGGTCAGGGCACTAAAATCCCGTAAGCTGTGCGATGTGGCCAAAAAAAAAATTATGTTAAAGCCAATGTTTTATTTTGTTTTTTAGTTTTGGATACTTATATTTGAGTACTACTTAACTTGATTTCCTAGAGATTTGCTTCAGACTATACAAGCACTGCCTATTTTTCTCATTTTGCCTTTATGCTTAGTCCTTTACTTCTTTCTATTCCATACTGTTGTGTATCACTCTCAGTGGTAGAAAGACATGTCCTCTCTCAAAGGAAATCTCCCAAAGATCAGCCTAATAGTTTACAGTACCTTGCACCTTGCATGACTCATGATCGCCTCAGACCTAACATCCAAAGTAGGCTAGTGTGCTTTCTAAGCCAGACATAAACTGCTTTTTCTCATCCAGTGCTAGAGCATTCTCTGTACTTTGCGTTATTCCTACTCCTCTCCAGAGTTTTATATCTGTTGTAGGTCTCTCTGCTTTCAAATCAGTGAAGGAACTAGAGCAGACACAAACATAACGTAAGGTATGAAGGTAGGATTTTTGAAGACCTATTAGATTTGAAATCGGTTTGCCTAGAAAAGAGGAAGGGGACTTCCCTGGTGGTGCAGTGGTTAAGAATTCGCCTGCCAGTGCAGGGGACACAGGTTCAATCCCTGGTCCGGGAAGATCCCACATGCTGCAGAGCAACTAAGCCTTTATGCCACAAGTACAGAGCCTGTGCTCTAGAGCCACAACTACTGAAGCCTGCACACCCTAGAGCCCACATGCTGCAACTACTGAAACCCACACGCTCTAGGGCCCGCGTGCTGCAGCTGAGCCCGCGTGCCACAACTACTGAAGCCCGCGCACCTAGAGCCCGTGCTCTGCAGCAAGAGAAGCCACCGCAATGAGAAGCCCGCGCATCGCAGTGAAGAGTAGCCCCTGCTCGCCGCAACTAGAGAAAGCCGCAACTAGAGCAAGCCCACGAACAACAATGAAGACCCAACACAGCCAGGAAAAAAAGAAAACAGGAAGAAGTGACTTGATTCTTTTTTTTTTAATAAACTTATTTATTTATATTTGTTTATTTATTTTTGGCTGCACTGGGTCTTCATTGCTGCGCACAGGCTTTCTCTAGTTGTGGGGAGCGGGGACTACTCTTCGTTGCGGTGCGTGGGCTTCTCATTGTGGTGGCTTCTCTTGCTGCGGAGCACGGGCTCTAGGCGCGTGGGCTTCAGTAGTTGCGGCACGCGGGCTCAGTAGTTGTGGCGCACAGGCTTAGTTGCTCCATGGCATATGGGATCTTCGCAGACCAGTGATCGAACCTGTGTCCGCTACATTGGCAGGTGGATTCTTAACCACTGCGCCACCAGGGAAGTCCCAGAAGCGACTTGATTCTTGTCTTAAGCTATGTAGTGGCTTTCTGAGAGCAGATTTAGAGTAACTGCTTTATGTGGAGGAAACATGGAACAAAGGGACCTGAAGTTGTATTTCAGTGTTTTGAAGAGAAGGTACCTCGGGGACTGCTTGGTATGAAGCGTTGTGTCAGGGTGAGGCTAATTGTGGGGCTCTGTTGTACTCTCCCAACTAGAACAGGTCATCTTATATTGCTCTTATTTGTTGGATGTGTTCCCATAGTTCTCTGCCACTTACTCTTCATACTGTATTTTAATTCCTTGTTTACTTATCTTTATTCCCTATTAAACTTTAAACACTAAATGGGTCCTATAGGTGCTCAGAAACTTGTGTTCATTGAAGTAATGTTGTTACAGTAATTTAATACAAAATTATCTCCTAATATCCATGCAGGACAAATCCTTTACACTATAATAGAAAGGGCTGTCATGTGCAGACTGTGAATTTATCACAAATAAATGTGCAGACATTTCTAGCTCAAATAACCATTAAATAGTATGTTTTCTGGTCCCTCCCTATTCATCTTGTGGTTTTCTTCCCCTTTCCCTAAAACAGTTGCAGAAAATCAGTTTTAAAGTGTTTAAACCATAGGCAGGATGTTCCGGGGTGGGGGGTGGCAAATCCCATTAAGTATGTTTCACCCTTTAGTTGTTTATAATGACATTCTTCTCTCTCACAAATATATGTAGTCTGTCTTTCCAGGAAAGGCAAGAAGTCCCCTACTGCTCTTTGTACTGTACTGGCCAAGTATGCAATGGGAAGGCATTCTAAACAGCAACTTCAGCCTGTTGTCAGTGCCCACTAGTACGCTCTCCGCGTTGTCTGTGCGGTGTCTAGCGTGCCCGGATTATACACTGTGCTTGGGAGAAGTCATTCTGTGAACGCTTAGCTTGAAACTCAGTGACTAGTTGATACTTCAGCAAGAATTAACAAGTATGGGATATAGAATCCATCTCTGGGGCCAAAAAACATTAGTTTTATTCTATAATTTCATTAGGTCAACTATTTTACCCATTTATACCTCAAGTGTAAAACCAGCCATCCTGTCACCTTCCATGCTACTGTACAAGTTGAGATGGGATGGGGGAGTTTTGTCTGTGTTAGGTTTTTGTGGAGTTTTTTAACGAAACATTTTAAACATGTAGAAAGAAAGAAGACTTTGCAGATATGGACGAATTTCACTTTGTACCCTTTCTTGATTCCATTCTATTTCCTTCCTTTTTCTCCCTACTTCCCAGAGGCCATCACTTCTTGGCGTTGGTGTGTATCCTTTCCGTCTACATTTCAACATGCTTTCCACATATGTATGTGTCCATAAACTCTAATTATAGAGTATTGTGTATTTTAAAATTTACATAAATGCTTCCATGTGGTTTGTATCCTTTTACCACTTGTTTTTGTGGGGACTTATACATGATAATAGCAATTTGTTGGAGTACGATTTTCTAGAATTTCATTATGTGATTATGTCATGTATAATAGGTTGTTGATTCCCATGTCTGAAGATGTGTGTATGCCAGATTACCTTATGTTTGAAAAGACCAAAAAAGAAAAATAAATTATATATTTGAGTCATATTTATATTCTGTTGTGATTTGAAAGAGTGCGGCCTGACATGTTTCTTGCTTACTGAAATTTTATTTTTTTTTATTTTTTATTTTTTAAGGTTTTTTTTTTTTGTCTTTGTTTTGTTTTGTTTTATTTTTGGCTGCGTTGGGTGTTCGTTGCAGCGCACGGACGTTCTCCAGTTGCAGTGAGCAGGGGCTGCTCTTTGTTACGGTGCACGGGCTTCTTATTTCAGTGGCTTCTCTTGTTGCAGAGCGCAGGCTTCAGTAGTTATGGTGCGTGGACTCAGTAGTTGTGGCTCGCAGGCTCTAGAGCGCAGGCTCAGTAGTTGTGGCACATGGGGCTTGGTTCCTCCGCGGCATATGGGATCTTTGCAGACCAGGGATCGAACCCGTGTCCCCTGCATTGGTAGGTGGATTCTTAACCACTGCGCCACCAGGGAAGTCCCTGAAATTTTAAATAAAGGAGATGGTAATGTTTTTAAACATTTACCAATATAGGACATGGATTTTCAAAAAGTTAAGAGAACACTACTCTAGAATAAAAACTTAACAAAATAGTGACTTTAGGTAGAGCTGTGTTTGATCAATTATCAACCTCTGGAAATAAATTATATATATATATAATATATATATATAAAAACACCTACCTTGAAAGTAATTCCTCAATCTCAGGGTTTCATTTTAGAGAAGTTATGTGATAGGTAAAATTAAAGTCTCTCACAAAATAAAGAATTAAGGGAAGAATAATAAACATGACATTAATGTATATCTCTATGTCATAGTAAATAAAAAGTTCTAAAGACATCCATTTCTTTTTTTTTTTTTTTGTATTTTTTTCAGCTTTATTGGGGTATAATTGACGAAACTGTAAGATATTTAAAATGTGCATGGTGATGATTTGATATACATATACATTGTGAAAGGATTTCTCCCATCTACTTAATTAAAACATGCATCACCTCACATATTTATTATAGTTTTGTTATAGTTTGGTAAGAACATTTAAGTTCTACTTTCTTAGCAAATTTTTTTTTTTTCACACACACACACTGTATTTTATTTTTACAAGAGATAAATAGACTGACACCAAGCATTGTACATGGATGACCACAACAAAAGCAACAATGATTGCAATTACCAAACATGAAACACACTCATACTATGTCATAATATTGACATTCAGTCCAGTAATCCTCCACTGTAACAGCTCCTTTACTTTGCAGCGAAAATTGATTTGTATATTCTTTGCCTCTGAGTCCTTGTGGGATTTTTTTTTTTTTTTTTTTTAAAGAATTTATTTATTTATGACTGTGTTGAGTCTTCGTTTCTGTGCGAGGGCTTTCTCTAGTTGCGGCAAGTGGGGACCACTCTTCATCGCGGTGCGTGGGCCTCTCACCATCGCGGCCTCTCTTGTTGTGGAGCACAGGCTCCAGACGCGCAGGCTCAGTAATTGTGGCTCACGGGCCCAGTTGCTCCGTGGCATGTGGGATCTTCCCAGACCAGGGCTCGAACCCGTGTCCCCTGCATTGGCAGGCAGATTCTCAACCACTGCGCCACCAGGGAAGCCCTTTTTTTTTTTTTTAATTCAGACAGAAAGTCACAAAAATTATACTCATCCTCATCAGTTCACTCAGTCCCATGTAATTAATTTTTTTTTTTCATCTTGATCTTTTGTTAGCACTTTTATGAGTTCATCAGTTTTTCATTAGAGTTCTGAAAATGCTTATTCATTCAGTTCAGCAGTACAGTCAGTTACCAGAAACCTGTACTTGTCAGAGTCTTTTCCATGAATTTCTTGAAGATGAAAGCCTTTTATAGAAACATATTTGCAAAAGCATCAGAGTACACCCAGAACTGTCTGTAAATGACAAAAGACTTAAAAATGACCATGGTTAAAGATTTGATGAAAGTTCATAATAATGCAGTTGACAAGAAAATTAGTTATTTCTGAGATATACATTTTAAAGTAATAACTAGGATTATTACTTATAACATTATACCAGAACATATAAGATTTTTAGAAATTTCATGTAATGTCTGACACATTTATATTAATATATTTCCATACATATTTCCATACAAATACAACTATAAGATTTTTAGAAATTTCATATAATGTCTGAAACATTTATATTAACATATTTCCATACATATTTCCATACAAATACAACTATAAGATTTTTAGAAATTTCATATAATGTCTGAAACATTTATATTAACATATTTCCATACATATTTCCATACAAATACAACTATAAGATTTTTAGAAATTTCATATAATGTCTGAAACATTTATATTAACATATTTCCATACAAATAACCCAATGAAAGTTTAGTATTAGTTGTTTTGTTTGTTTGTTTTTTTATACTGCAAGTTCTTATTAGGCATCAATTTTATACACATCAGTGTATACATGTCAATCCCAATCGCCCAATTCAGCACACCACCATCCCCACCTCACCGCAGTTTTCCCCCCTTGGTGTCCATATGTCCATTCTCTACATCTGTGTCTCAACTTCTGCCCTGCAAACCGGCTCATCTGTACCATTTTTCTAGGTTCCACATACATGCATTAATATACGATATTTGTTTTTCTCTTTCTGACTTACTTCACTCTGTATGACAGTCTCTAGATCCATCCACGTCTCAACAAATGACTCAATTTCGTTCCTTTCTATGGCTGAGTAATATTCCATTGTATATATGTACCACATCTTCTTTATCCATTCGTCTGTTGATGGGCATTTAGGTTGCTTCCATGACCTGGCTATTGTAAATAGTGCTGCAATGAACATTCGGGTGCATGTGTCTTTTTGAATTACGGTTTTCTCTGGGTATATGCCCAGTAGTGGGATTGCTGGGTCATATGGTAATTCTATTTTTAGTTTTTTAAGGAACCTCCATATTGTTCTCCATAGTAGCTGTATCAATTTACATTCCCACCAACAGTGCAAGAGGGTTCCCTTTTCTCCACACCCTCTCCAGCATTTGTTGTTTGTAGATTTTCTGATGATGCCCATTCTAACAGGAGTGAGGTGATACCTCATTGTAGTTTTGATTTGCATTTCTCTAATAATTAGTGATGTTGAGCATCTTTTCATGTGCTTCGTGGCCGTCTGTATGTCTTCTTTGGAGAAATGTCTGTTTAGGTCTTCTGCCCATTTTTGGATTGGGGTGTTTGTTTCTTTAATATTGAGCTGAATGAGCTGTTTATATATTTTGGAGATTAATCCTTTGTCCGTTGATTCGTTTGCAAATATTTTCTCCCATTCTGAGGGTTGTCTTTTGGTCTTGTTTATGGTTTCCTATGCTGTGCAAAAGCTTTGAAGTTTCATTAGGTCCCATTTGTTTATTTTTGTTTTTATTTCCATTACTCTAGGAGGTGGATCAAAAAAGATCTTGCTGTGATTTATGTCAAAGAGTGTTCTTCCTATGTTTTCCTCTAAGAGTTTTATAGTGTCCAGTCTTATATTTAGGTCTCTAATCCATTTTGAGTTTATTTTTGTGTATGGTGTTAGGGAGTATTCTAATTTCATTCTTTTACATGTAGCTGTCCAGTTTTTCCAGCACCACTTATTGAAGAGACTGTCTTTTCTCCATTGTATATCTTTGCCTCCTTTGTCATAGATTAGTTGACCATAGGTGCGTGGGTTAATCTCTGGGCTTTCTATCTTGTTCCATTGATCTATGTTTCTGTTTTTGTGCCAGTACCATATTGTCTTGATTACTGTAGCTTTGTTGTAGAGTCTGAAGTCAGGGAGTCTGATTCCTCCAGCTCCATTTTTTTGCCTCAAGACTGTTTTGGCTATTCGGGGTCTTTTGTGTCTCCATACAAATTTTAAGATGATTTGTTCTAGCTCCGTAAAAAATGCCATTGGTAATTTGATAGGGATTGCATTGCATCTGTAGATTGCTTTGGGTAGTGTACTCATTTTCACAATGTTGATTCTTCCAATCCAAGAACATGGTATATCTCTCCATCTGTTGGTATCATCTTTAATTTCTTTCATCAGAAGACATCTATTTCTGAACCAAACAAAAAACAGATTAATTGTTGTCAGATGATCTGCTTTAGTAGGTAACCCTTCATCGTAATCACTGTCATTTCATGATTGTGTGCCTTTGGAGCACGCTACTTATTGCTTGTGGACCTCAGTTTATTCATCTGTAAAAGAAGAACAACAGTTCAGTGACCAAGCCCTTCACAGGTGCCTGAGGCATCAAGGTCAGTTAAACACTAATTGGTTAGCGGAGATGATCTGAGGGAGAGTCTCCTATGTCACTTTATACCAGTTTTAAAGGCTTTAATTTTTCAGACCGGCCCCAATAGGTTTGAAACGTAGTATATTTTTTACTAGTATTTTCCTTTATACGTCTCTGCAAAATGCTCATGTAATCACTAGATATTTTTATAAAAATTACCACCTTCTTTAAGGGCGCTTGTCTTTTTGGGAGGGCTGGAGCTTTCTGCCCTTGCCCTGTTGGCCTGCCTGGAGGGTCTTTAAAACAGGGCAGTGTTTCTGATTAGTGTGCATTGTTTATAGCAACTAAATGGAGTTGCACACATATTTGAAAATATTGAGATTTTAGTTTTGGCTTTTACATATGAAATTGTTAACACAAATCTGTGGCTGATAAAAAACCTGCTTCCCAAGAACAAACCCTTCGTTTATACAGCTGGCAACCAAGCTCTTCTGGGCTGATGTTGCCGAATGGGGGCCGATGCCTAGAAGTATTCGGCACAGCATTTTTGCTGACTTAATTTTCCTTTCTCCTACGGGAAACAAGTACCTGTTGTTCAGTCCCTTCTTTTCCCCCCCTGCTTTCATCATTCAGTCATTCTTACATCAAGAGGTCTATTATAGACACACATTAATCCTTGTTTCCCTTCTCTCTTTTGAGCTCTTATCTAAATACTCTAGGAGAATGTCCCTTTCTCTTTTCATCCACTTCATTCATTCAGCAGATACCCACTGAATTCCCACTTTGTCCCAGGCATTCCTTACACACCTCTTCTTCCTTCGTTTTATGTGTGAGTCAGAAAATAGCTCTAATCATGGCTGAGTATAATAGTAGATTGAGTAATATAGAAGCTTCTCTATTTCCAGATGAGAGGTTCTGAAAGACTATTCCTAACTAAGCTTACTCATGAGCAAGTCCATTGTTACTAAGGTAGGTTTCTGTTCGCAGGCCAGGGATGCATTTCTACGAAATAAGAGCATAGAACAGTTCTTTAAAACCAAGCAAAACAGCCAGTTGTTCCAAAATGGACCAAATTTCACTACACTAAAAACTTTTAGAAATGAATTAAACTTCCCTCTTTGACAAAATGCATAAGGAACTCCTTAAATATAACGTCCAACCCCTGCCTTTCTGTCCACTTTGTTGGACAGACGTGAACTAGCTTTGAATCATCCATAGCCATGAAAGAAGTTTTATCGTATTTTCCAACTACCTCATGACTTTGTTGTGAAGATTAATAAAGTAATTATGAAAATTGGCACACAATAAATAATGATGGAAGTTGCTACTAATACCACTGGAGTATTAGCTCTGTGTAGCAAAGACCTTTACTCATTGCTGTATCTTGGCACAGAATATATAGTAGTGGAAGGATAGATGGATGCTCCTTATTGTTACATGTCACCAAACTTGTAGAATTCCACCTGAAAGCAATAAAGCAAAAGTTAGAAAGCTGAGTCCCAGTACAGAAAAGGTTGTTTTAAATGGCCGGGTAAATGTATCACGGGTTCAAGCAAGTCTGCTAAGTGTGAAGAACACACATACTACAAGATCTATTTACCAGGCTGTTCCATGTTTTCCCCTAAAGTTCCTCACCATCACCCTGCCCTCTTTCTTCTGAATCGTACCCTCCCCAGCTGTATACGCTCCTTCTCATTTCTCTTTTCTCTGCCCCTGGAATCTCTTTAACTATAGGTCTTTTCTTTTTTTTTTATTTTATTTATTTTTTAAATTTTTTAAAATTTTTCTATTTTTGGCTGCGTTGGGTCTTCATTGCTGCGCGCAGGCTTTCTCCAATTGGGGCGAGCAGGGGCTACTCTTTGTTGCGGAGCACAGGCTCTAGACGCACAGGCTCAGCAGTTGTGGCTCAAGGGCTCTAGAGAGCGGGCTCAGTAGTTGTGGTGCACGGGGTTAGTTGCTCTGCGGCATGTGGGATCTTCCTGGACCAGGGATCGAACCCCTGTCCCCTGCATTGGCAGGCGGATTCTTAACCACTGCGCCACCAGGGAAGTCCTAAAGGTCTTTTCTTGAATGGTATCTTTGTATGGGTCTCTCTACCCAACTTTCTCTCCTTTTGAGTCTCTCCCTTTATCATATGGCATAGATTTTTTAAAAATAAACATGTATAGAGTTACATGTGTATTTAATTGAGTGGGGGGGGGGGAATTCTGCTCCTAATTCTAAAAATAATTGAGTAGGGCTTTCTTTTTTCTTTAAAAAGAAACAAACTCCTAGAGTTACTTTACCTTTGCAAGGCATGATTGATTCTCTTTCTCCCAATGTTTCTTTAATAGAAGGGGGAAAAGCTTTCTACTCCTGATCTAGGCTCCTAGCTTGTGAAGCATTATAAAATTTGTCTTAGGTTCCAGCGATTTTGCTTCTAGAAATATCCCTTGACCATCTTCTTTAATTCTGGCTACTTCTGCTGTTCACTGAATTATATAATAGTTCATTTCTTTAATTGCTTGTGTTCATCTGAGATTCTCTTCAAAAGGTTGCATGATTCTTCAACCATCTAAATGCAAAGAGCCTCTTTGGGAATTGCCCTTATCATTGTCAAGTTATTTTAGTGGCATAGTTCTCTGTGCAGATCTTAATATTAAAATTGTTCAACAGCATGTAACAAACACACACATTCTTTTTTTAAAAGTCACACTTATTTAGAGATGCATAGGGCCCGAAGAGAGAATTCACTGAAGTAAAAAGAGGGCCTTCTCTCCAAATTACATGGCTTCTAGAAGTCAAAATAGATTGTCCGTGGCAAAGGCTGAATAATCCCAGGGCTTCAAATTCATGTGGAGTCTCTTCCTGTTGTGTTCTTTTCACTGTGTATCTTGACAGGTAGCTTTCCTTTTGTCGACCTTCTCTTCCCACCACCTCTCTGTTCCCTACCTAAAAATTCATTCAAATCAAAAGAAAAAGCTGTATCAACCTTTGGGTTTTTCTTTTAAAAGATATATAAATGTATATATAATGTACACGTAATATATATATAAGTAAATAAACCTTTGTTTATTTTAGAAAATTAAGAAAGGAAAAAGACTTTACATATTATTTCAGTGGATTTTTAAACATCTGTTCCCACTAGAGGGCATTCTTTCCATTGATTTTAGTTCATAGCTTTTATGTATTTATTTTACAGAACTGCTAAATATAAAGGTAAGTGTTGAGGGTATGAATGTGTTCAGATATACCTATTATAGATAGGGATTGTCAGATATACACCATTCTTTTTATGTAAGTTTCACACATGAGCATGTCAAAATTGAGGTTAAGCTGTATTTCCTAGCATTTTTGTTTGTCTTGTTAGGTGAACTTGATCAGATGGGGAATCACAAATATCCCACCATAACTTTAAGATATAGCTTGTGTAGATGTAGATGTGGTACATATATACAATGGAATATTACTCAGCCATAAAGAAAGAATCAAATAATGCCATTTGCAGCAACATGGATAGACCTAGAGATAATCATACTAAGCGGAGTATGTCAGAAAGAGAAAGACAAATACCATATATCACTTATATGTGGAATCTAAAATACGACACAAATGAACTTATCTACGAAACAGAAACAGACTCACAGGTACAGAGAACAGACTTGTGGTTGCCAAGGGGGTGGGAGGGGGAGGGATGGATCAGGAGTTTGGGGTTAGCAGATGCAAACTGTTATATATAGGATGGGTAAACAACAAGGTCCTACTTGTATAGCAACAAGGTCCTACAGTACAGCACTATGTTCAATATCCTGTGATAAACCATAGTGGAAAAGAATATGAAAAAGACTATATACATGTATAATAATCACTTTTCTGTACAGCAGAAATTAACACAACCTTGTAAATCAACTATACTTCAATAAAATTTAAAAAAAAAGAAAGATGTAGCTTGTGCTAGTTGCCATGTTACAAAGTAGTGATTGTCCGAATTTGTTTATGACAATATGGCTAAAGCTAGATTATTCAAGGATGAGTTACATATTTTATTATTTGGTTAACTCAGTTTTTGCAGGGTGTATATAGTATAGAGTAACTGAAACCTAACATTTTTTAAATCCAGGAGATCTCAGTGCTAACACTTCAGCCTTGCCTCTTCAAGGTGATATTTTATTTGATAATATTTGAATTCTTGTTTCTATTATAAATGATACTTTTCTATAGGAACTTTTTTTTTAACATCTTTATTGGAGTATAATTGCTTTACAATGTTGTGTTTCTGCTGTATAACAAAGTGAATCAGCTATATGTATACGTATATCCCCACACCCCCTCCCTCTTGCATAGGAACTTTAGTTCTTAGCATCTTAAATATATCTTATCGTTATCTCACCAGAAGCAACTTCATTCTTCCTATCAAGGAATTGATCGTTTTACATAAGCCACGTATATGTTCTGTTTCAGATTTTCCTGAGTCTCCTGGTACCAGGTAGAACACTGTTACTAACCAAGCGACTGTGCATTGAAGAGCTGGCTTGTTTTCCCTGATAGGAAAAGCACCTGTAGTAGACACAAAGGGAGCAAATTTTGTTAGTCTGTGTTATAGAGTGAATTCTGACAGGTGTACTTGGAAGAGGGTCTGTTTTGAGTGAGAAATCTGAGGTTCTTTTCAAAGCTAAATGAAATTTAGTAATTTCAAGTTGGGGCGGAGGGAGACTGGTTGCTGTGGAGAAACTGTGGCAAAGCCTATTCATGCTACTGTGCTTTTATTCAGAGACTTCGAGCTACTGTCGAGTGGTGGTATGGAATCTTCTCTAAAGTGAGATATTGACTAAAGCTTATGATAACAGATTAGAAGTATTAAATTGGCAGAGCTGTTACAATGAGAAGGAGTAGCAGGTTGTATGGAAAATTATATGTGATAAAATATTTTTACTTCCCTGACTTCTTATTCATAGTACACTCATCACCAAAACAAATCCTCTCTAGCATACTTGCTGCTATAGATTATTATAAAGTTACTCTTACTTATGTTGTAAGAAACCCTGCTGAGAACTTACCTAATATAATGTTTAATGGTCAGACTGAAATATATATTTGTGTTTGAAATAATAACCTTGAATCACAAAAGTTGTTAAATGTCTTTTTTTGGGGGGGAGGGGCACACGACTTGCGGGATCTTAGTTCCCCAACCAGGGATTGAACCCGCGCCCACAGCAGTGAAAGCACCGAGTCCTAACCACTGGACCGCCAGGGAATTCCCCAAAAACATACATTTTAGAAATGATTCCATCAAAAATAGTTAATAATTTTTTAAAAGAACCCCAGTTTCTTAAAGGGCTCACAGTTACTGAACTCCAGCTGGATTGTAGGTGAAGCCTGACACCACTCGACATCCTCACCCCTTAGGAGAGCATTTAGATTTAGATAGCTTCGAATTTTATCAGCCGAGTAGAACAGGCAAGGGACAGGTGTCATCAGCATGTCCCTGCTGAAACTGATGCAGTGTTTGGGAGTATCACCACCCCCAGTCGCCTTACGCTTTGCTCATTTATACTTGTCGGTGGGCATCCCCACCACAGAAAGAAGAGTGGGGCCCGCAGAGTAATGGTGGATGGGACATGCCGAAAAGTGAGTGTTCAAAACTGAGCTTGCCTTTCAGGCACCTCTTTAGCTCAGTTCACACTACGTTTTGTTTGACAAAGTTATTGTACCCTATTACATTAAACTTTCGTTTGTGAATCTGAATAGATACTTAGCCCTTTTCAATACCTTCAGTGTTGTGCTTAAAGCATTGTCATGCTTGGAACCTATTTTGAATAGGCAAATTTTGAAGTATTCCATCTTTTTGCCCACCATCTTTTCAGTGAAGCTTTCTTTGTCCACACTGTTTATCCTTTTTTGCTTTATTTTTCTCCATGGCACCTATCTTGTAACTTGCTTTATAACTTAGTTTGGTTATATGCCTGTCTTCACCCACTATTTTAGGCTATCATTCATTCTTTTTTAATTCATTCTATAATGGATGGTTGATGGCCCTTTGGGTTGTTAACAACCTTTTTTTTTCTTTCCAGTTGCAAAAACTGCTGTGAACATTCTTTTACATTCTTCTGGTGCTCCTGGGCAAAAGTTTCCCCAGAGAATAGATTTAAGAGTGAAATCACAGTGACAGTAATTGTACATGTTTAACTTGACTAGAATATGAACAAAATTTGCGAAGTACTTGTGCAGATATATGTTCCCACTAGCAGCGTAGAAGAGTTTCTGTTGCTCCTTGTCTTCTGTAGCGCTTGATATCAACAGACTTCTAAGTTTTTGCCAGATTGGTAGATGTAAAATGATAGCTCATGATGGTTTTATTTGCACTTCTTTGATGACTAACGAGATGAGAGTCTTTTCATATATTTATTGGTCATTTGTGTTTGTTGTTCTTTGTAGTGCCTATTGAGGTCTTTGCCCATTTTTCTGTTGGATGTTGGTCATTTTCTTACTGATATGTGAGAGTTCCTTAATGTATTCTGTATACCTTACTTTTGTCTGTCACGTATGTTGTATTTATCACCAGTTTCTGGACCTTGTCTCTTCTATCACTCCAGGGTATTAAAAAGTGAAGGAAAAGTCTTAATTTTAATGTGGTTGAATATATCTTTTTATGGTTTGGGCTGTGTGTGTGTGTGTGTGTGTGTGTGTGTGTGTGTTTAAGAAATTGTTTCCTACTCTGAGCTCATAAAAATATTCCCTACATTGTCTTCAGAGATTTTTTCACTTTCCTTTCACATTTGTCTTTAAACCATTTGGAATTGGTTCTTGTATGTAGGATCTGTAGAAGAGATCCAATTTTATTTTCCCCATATATGGGTGATCACCTGTCCTAGTACCATTTATTGTCTACTCCCTTCTTTCCCCACTGATCTCTAGTGACCTTACTGTCATGAAACAGATTTCAACATGTGTGCATCTGTTTGGGGGCTTTCTATTCTGTTCCTTTGGTCAGTTTGTCTGTCTCTATGCCAATGCCATTCTATCTTAATCACTGTAGCTTTATAATAGCTCTTGCTATATTAAGCAAATCCCTCCATCTTGTTATTCTTCAGGAATATCTTGGCTATTCTTGACCTTTGCAAATTGTGTAAAAATTTGAGTCAGCTTATCATGTTCCACAAAAAATTCTTTTGTGATTTTTTATTAGAATTGTATTGAATCCACAGATCAATTTGGGGAGAATGATATTTTATTATGTTGAACCTTCTAGTCAGTGAACCTGGTATTTTTATTTTTTAAAGCTCTTTGTCTTTGAACACATTTTTACTAATTTACTTCATAAAGGGCTGCATATCTTTGGTTGGCTTTTTTTAAAATTTATTTATTTTTATTATTTTTGGTTGCGTTGGGTCTTAGTTGCAGCATGCGGGATCTTCGTTGCAGCGTGCGGGCTTCTCTCCAGTTGCGGCACGCAGGCTTAGTTTCCCCATGGCATGTGAGATCTTAGTTCCCTGACCAGGGATTGAACCTGTGTCCCCTGCATTGGTAGGTGGATTCTTAACCACTGGACCACCAGGGAAGTCCTCTTTGGTTAGCTTTATTCATAGGCACTTTTCAGAAATGCTACTACAAATGACATAATTTTTTTATTGTGGTAAAATATGCACAACATATCATTTTAACCCTTTTTGCATGTACAATTCAGTGGCATTAGTACATTCACATTGTTGTGCAACTATCACCACTGTCCATCTCCAGAATTTTTTTATCATCCCAAACTGAAACGCATTAAACAATACTCCCCATTCCCCCTTCCACCCAGCCTCTGGTAACCACTGTTCTACTTTGGTTTGGTTTTTTTTTTTTGGGGGGGGGGGTTGTTTTTGTTTTTGTTTTTGTTTTTTTTCTGTGAATTTGACTAATCTGAGTACCTCATATAAGTGGAATCATAAATGGCATTTTAAAAATATATCAGTATTTGTCTTTTTTGAGTGAAGAAATCAGTGTTTTATTAAATTGGTTTTGTATTTAGCCACCTTGCTTAAAATATTAATTCCAATAATTTAGCTGGGGTTTTCTACATAAACAAGCATATCACGTGTGAATAAAAGGCTTTTCTACTATTAAACCTGCCCATTGAGTTTTAAATTTTAATTAATTTTTGTATACCTAGATAGTTCATTTTCAAATCTGTTGGTTGCCTCTTCAAGCTCTTCTTTATTTCTTTTAAACTGTTAAGTGTTATTTGATATTCGATTCTGTTATAAACTGTTTGCCATTCTGATTCTGCTGTTTCTGCTACTTTCTGATGGTGTTTTGTTTTTTGTTGGTATTTTGTGTATGAACTGTCATTCCTTCAAATTTTATTTCTGCCAGATGCCTGGTGGCAGTACTAATTTAGGACCACTTTAAATTAAATTCTTGACCTGAGAACCATTTGGAAGTCTGAATTTGGGCTCTCCACGTATAAGAAGTCTGGACTGGTTTGTAGTTATAACTTTTCAGGGTTTTGTTGTTGTTGTTTTGTGCCTGGGGAGAGGGGGATTTCACGGGCAAGTGTTGTAATCCCCTAGGGAGGGTCTCTAGCTCACCCATATACTGAGGGTATATTAGGGTCTCAGCTTTATGAGGAATTGCCTGTTCAGACACTCCGCCATGGCAGACCTTGGTCTTTGCTTCCTGTGTCTGTCCTGCAATGCTGTGAAAATT
Source organism: Balaenoptera ricei (assembly GCF_028023285.1). NCBI lineage: Eukaryota > Metazoa > Chordata > Mammalia > Artiodactyla > Balaenopteridae > Balaenoptera > Balaenoptera ricei. The sequence continues at coordinate 16,311,204 of NC_082651.1, read as the reverse complement.
TAAGCTCAGATTTTTCCAAATAGATGCCCACTTCTTGAGTGATTTCATTTAACCATTCATCTTTCACTTGGGTTTTACCCTCTTGCTAGTTCATCAAGGCATAAGTTTTTCTGCATTTTTTGAAACATTTTAAGTTATTTCCATTAGGAATGTAAATCAGGGGAACAAATCCACCATGTAGTTGGAAATTCCTATATCATTTTACTGTGTTGTTTTTAGTCATTTTGGAAAGGAAATCTGGGGTTAAATGTGCATCTTTTTATTTATGAAAATGAAATGGACAGTGGCCTTTTACGGCTGCTAATTAATGATATTTCTTTTTTTTATAGGTGTCAGCTGTGATGCATGTTTAAAAGGAAATTTTCGAGGTCGCAGATATAAGTGTTTAATTTGCTACGATTACGATCTTTGTGCATCTTGTTATGAAAGTGGTGCAACAACAACAAGGCATACAACTGACCACCCAATGCAGTGCATATTAACAAGGGTAGATTTTGGTACGTATTTAATTAAAATTTTAATGAATTATCATTTAGAACTTTGTGTGTATGTGTATGAAGAAGTAAAGGCAAAATGTTCTAAAACTGTCCCCAGTAGCATACATGAGGCTCCAAATTCATTAAAAATAACATGAGTCTTACTTTTATATTCTAAGTAATTTTTTCTCTTATAGCTTATTTATGAAAGCCATTCAGAAATAAATACAACCAGCAAGGTATGAAACGGAAGAATGCCTCAGTAAAGAAGGAATAGAGTTTAAACTGACCGTTCTTGCTAACAATACACAAGTCTTCTTGCTCTAGTTATCAGGAAGCAGATTATTTCTACAGTTGATTAGAAGACACTGTCAATTCATAAGAAAAGCTTTAAATGTTTCATGCTGTAATTTCTTACTAGTCAACACTTGTTATTTTCTGTCTGATTATAGCCGTCCTAGTGGGTGTGAAGTGGTGGTATCTCACGTGGTTTTGATTTGCATTTCTCTGATGGCCAGTGATGTTGACCATCTTTTCTAGTGCTGATTAGCCATTTGTGGATCTGCTTTGGAGAAATGTCTATTCAGATCCTTTGCCCATTTTTTAATTGGGTAATGTGTCCTTTATTATTGACTTTTAAGAGTCCTTTGTGTATTCTGTACACAAGTTCCTTACAGATAAATGACTTGCAGAGATTTTCTCCTATTCTGTGGGTTGTCTTTTCACTTTCTTGATGGTATGTTTTGAAGCACATAAGTTTTAATTTTGATGGTGTCTAGTTTCTTTCCTTTGTTGTGCTTTTAGTGTCATATCTAGGAAACCATTGCCTAATCCAAGATCATAAAGACTTAAAACTATGTTTTCGTCAAAGGGTTTTATAATTTTAGTATTTACATTTAGATCTTTGATCCATTTTGAGTTAATTTTTGTGTGTGGAATGAGGTAGAGTTCCAACTTTATTCTTTGGCATGTGAAAAGTTCCAGAGATCGCATGGTGACCATAGTTAACGATACTGTATACTGGAAATTTTCAAAGAGGATAGATCTTAAATTAAATCTTCTCAGCACACACACACACACACACACACACACACACACACACGCACACACACACACAAAATGGTAACTATGTAGAGGTAATAGAGGTGTTAATTAACTTGATTGGTGATCTTTTCACAGTGTATACATATATGAAAACATTTATACCATAAATATAAACAATTTTTGTATGTCAAAGATATATCAGTAAAGCTGTTAAAAAAGAAAAATCAGGGACTTCCCTGGTGGCGCAGTGGTTGAGAGTCTGCCTGCCAATGCAGGGGACGCGGGTTCGAGCCCTGGTCTGGGAAGATCCCACATGCCGCGGAGCAGCTGGGCCCGTGAGCCACAATTGCTGAGCCTGCGCGTCTGGAGCCTGTGCTCCGCAACAAGAGAGGCCGCGATAGTGAGAGGCCCGCGCACCGCGATGAAGAGTGGCCCCCGCTTGCCGCAACTAGAGAAAGCCCTCGCACAGAAACGAAGACCCAACACAGCCATGAATAGATAAATAAATAAATAATACATAAATAAATAACTTAAAAAAAAAAAAAAAAAAGAAAAATCAATTGACCATAAATGTCAGTTTTAATTTCTGGACTCTCAGTCTGTTCCGTTGATTTATATGCCTATATACCAGTGCCACAGTGTCTCAATTATGTAGTAAGCTTTGAAATCAGAAAGTGTGCATCTTCCAGCTTTGTTCTCTTTGAAAGTTGTTTTGGGTATTCTAGATCCCTTGAATTTCATGTGAATTTTAGGATCAACTTGTCAAATTTCTGCAAAGGAGCCAACTGGGATTTTGATAGGAATTATTTTGTATCTGTAGATCAGTTTGGAGAGCAATGTTATTAAGTCTGCCAACCCATGAATGCGGGATGTCTTTCTGTGTATTTAGGCTATCTTTCTGTTTATTTAAGTCATCTTTCATTTCTTTCAGCAAAATTTTGTAGCTATCAGAGGATAAGTTTCACACTTCTTTCATTAAATGTATTCCTAAATGTTTTATTCTTTTTGCTCTTGTAAATGGAATTTTTTTTAATTTTAATTTTGGATTGTCCATTGCAAATTACAGAAAAACAATAAGTTTTTATATATAGATCTTGTATCCTGTAATGCTGCTGAACTTGCTTATGAGTTCTGATAGTTTTTTAGTGGATTCGTTAGGATTTTCTGTATACAGCAGGGGTCCCCACAGCTACTGGAACCGGGCCTCACAGCAGGAGGTGAGCGGCGGGCGAGCAAGCGAAGCTTCATCTGTATTTACAGCCGCTCCCCATCGCTCACATTACTGCCTGTCAGATCAGCGGTGGCATTAGGTTCTCATAGGAGCGGGAACCCTACTGTGAACTGCGCATGCGAGGGATCTAGGTGGCGCTCTCCTTATGAGAATCTAATGCCTGGTGATCTGAGGTGGAGCTGAGGTGCTGATGCTAGCGCTGGGGAGTGGCTGCAAATACCAATTATCATTAGCAGAGAGGTTTGACTGCACAGAGACCATAATAAATCAATTGCTTGCCGACTCATATCAAAACCCTATCAGTGGGCTTCCCTGGTGGCGCAGTGGTTGAGAATCTGCCTGCCAATGCAGGGGACACGGGTTCGAGCCCTGGTCTGGGAAGATCCCACATGCCGCGGAGCAACTAGGCCCGTGAGCCACAACTACTGAGCCTGCGCGTCTGGAGCCTGTGCTCCGCAACAAGAGAGGCCGCGACAGTGAGAGGCCCACGCACCGCGATGAAGAGTGGCCCCCACTTGCCGCAACTAGAGAAAGCCCTCGCACAGCAACGAAGACCCAACACAGCCATAAATAAATAAATAAACAAAATTTAAAAAAAAAAAAAAAAAAACCCTATCAGTGAGTGGCAAGTGAAACAAGCTCAGGGCTCCCACTGATTCTGCATTATGATGAGTTGTATAATTATTTCATTATATATTACAATGTAATAATAATAGAAATAAAGTGCATAATAAATGTAATGTGCTTGAATCATCCCAAAGCCATCCCCCCCCGCCGCCCCCATCCATGGAAACCAGTCCCTGGTGCCAAAAAGGTTGGGGATTGCTGATATACAGGGTCATGTCATCTGCTAATAGAGATAGTTTTACTTCTTCCTTTCCATCTCGATGCCTTTCGTTTCATTTTCTTGCCTAATTACTCTGGTTAGATCCTCCAGTAAAATATTGAATAGAAATGGCAAGAGTGGACATTCTTGTCTTGTTCCTGGTCTTAGTGGGGAGGCATCCGGTCTTCCACCAGTAAGTATGATGTTAGCTCTGGGTTTTTTGTAGATGCCCTTTATCAGGTAAGAAAGTTCTCTTCTTTTTTTTTTTATGTTTATCTCCACCTACCCCAAATTCACTTGGCAAGTCTTATGCATATAATAAATGGTCAATATATATGTAATGGGTAAATATTTTTAAGATAGTCTTAATTTCCCTAAAAATGAATGTGCATGAATCTATCTTGTAGTAAACACTTTCTTTCATTTTCTCTTCTCACAAAAATGATCATATCTTCTTAAAGTAGGTATTTGTTTCATGTTAAATAATGAGATCTTTGTAGTGAAGTGACGTAACATACTAAGTGTACTTTAAATTGCATTTCCTTTTGTGCTACTAATGGAGAAAAATAGACTTATTCCTTGACATGTGTTAATCAGGCGAACAAATTATTCCCACGGACTCTCACTAATTGGTCAGTTCTTCAGTAACCAAGTTGGGCAGAATACGTTGTGGTAGTTCCCCATTCAAGTTAGCATTTATAAGAACTGAATGCTTAGGGTCCTTCCTGCTATATGAATGGTATGTTCTGTAGATAAATAGCTGCATCTAGGAGTTGGCATATTGATCATTGTCATCTGTTCTTTCCCTCTGAGCACTTGTGTTCTCGTATATGATATATCCTGCTGATTCTTTGTATTGACTTTGGTGTTGCCACAGTATATACAGAGATAAAGAAAAAAATAAATTACAATAAAATTAGAACCAGATGTGAAATTAGAGATGTTTCAAAATTAAATGAAGGGATATAAAGCTGTTTGCTTGCTTTTCTCTTAAGGCTGTAGTAGCAAGTAGAGAAGGAATTTGGGAAGAGTGACATAGAGTCCTTGGGAGAATAAGGATGTTACAGAGGTAAACAGAGAGGTACCTAAGCACTCCTTGACAAAGTGAGGCTGTTGGTGGAGATTTTAGGCACCCTTTTTTTTTTTTTACATTATCGTACCACATGATTACATTTTTATATATTTTTAAAAAAGGAGTAATAATTATTTCTCAATGCAGTTCCACTCTGTTTTTCAGATCTGTACTATGGTGGGGAAGCTTTCTCTGTAGAGCAACCACAGTCTTTTACTTGTCCCTATTGTGGAAAAATGGGCTATACGGAGACATCTCTTCAAGAACATGTTACTTCTGAACATGCAGAAACATCAACAGAAGTGGTAAGTGAAGCAGCCTGTGTCTAAATGATATGGTAAAGTATATTATTTCTAACATAAATAAAGCCATGTCACTATCATCTACCTCCTGCTAAGGGTACTGATACTGTTTGTGTGATAACTGTTAAATTACCTTTAAACAGCAAATTTTACACATCCTAGGAGGGAGGCTGCACGTGTACGAGATGATGCCCCCATTTGTCCACACTAGCCTTTCTTGCCGTGTTGCTAAAAGCACAACGTGGAATCTTATACAAATTCAGGAGCCTTCAGTAAACACATAGTGAAAAGGTTTAAAGCACTCCGACCTGCAACACATCTCTTTTCATAGTATTCTAGCTGCCTGATTGATTTCTCTTTTATAAGGAAACCTTCACAAGGAAATTTTAAAATCTCTGGTCATATACTAAGTAGAAATCCATTGTCACATCTCATTGTAGCATATTACTGACCTTCCTGGGTTTTCATCAGATCATATCTCTTGCTTCATAGGTCAGAGCTTTGAGGTCCCTAGAAGTTCCTCCTCCTCTGATCTTTGCCAGTGGCCAGGGACCCAGAATAATACACAAAGAAAATCTTGGCTTGAAAGCTTTTTGGATATTTTACTTGACACCTGAGTCAGCATATATCCAACTTCAAGAAATGATGAGTGCACCCCAAAGAGTCCCCTTCCCCCCCGTTTACCATTGGTAACAGTAGATAAAGTGAGCCATGAGAGCTGGAACTGTGGGTGTAGAACTCGGAGAGTTTGGGCACAAGCATTTGCACATTGCTTCAACTCATAAGCCCCTGAATGTACTCAAAACAAATTAACTGAAACTCGGGAGAAGTAAAGTAATAGTGTATCCAAGGACGCTCAGCTAGTAAGGGGCAGAGTCAGGTGTTTGAACTCAGCCAGAGTCCCTTTGGGTTGTAGAGTCCCTACTTAACCACTGTCCTATTCTGTCTCCACTACAGCCCTGCTGTTACAGCTGTGAGAGTACAGGTTCACTGTTATCTCCACTTACACTGCTGGTTGATGTTAAAGTTGTTATAAGATTTATAGTTCAAACAGTTGGTAAATTTACATTATGTAGTTCTCAAATCAAATTTTACCATCTAACAACTCAAAAATGCTCTCATCTTGCACCTTGGGGAACCTCAGAACACTATTGTCACATTTTACTTGTGTTCTTAATTTGTTCTTTTTATCCTACAAAGGTGATTTTGCTTCCTTTTGGAACAGTCCCAGATAACAGTGTGAAGAATGCTGACTTGATTGCATCTCTGTCCTGGTTGTTGTGGGAAAGTTGGAATAATTTCTCTTTGATTTAAATTCTGTTAAGTTTGAGAGTTTATTTACCTAGATATAATAAGGAGGGGTTTCCCTGTTGTAAACCTGGCATTCTTAAAATCAGTATTATATTAGCCAGTAGGCCCTAGTGTAGTAGTTCCATCACCCCATTGGGACAGGACAATGTGTCGGTTTTCCACGTCTAAAATTGGGGAATCCAGTGGAAATTCAAGTCCCCTCCATGAATGAAAAGCTAATTATTCATTTTTAAAAATGAGAGTCAACTACCAGCAGCCTTGCCTTTATTTTTTTCCAGAAAGTAAATACAATTTATGTATACTCCTTTGTACCTGATACACAGTTTGAAAATTAAATACCATCTACAAATAGTTTTATGGTCTGTCTCTCATAAGTCGTGTTCAGTTATATGCCTTCGTTTAGTTCCCCAACTTTTGGAACATAGCTCAAGGCAGCGGCCATACCATTTTTTCATATTAGTATTTGTGGAATATTTTAAGGATTTCTCCCTCCTCATGGGCTCTTAGTCTGCATGAGCACTGCATCTATCTCGCTTCCCACTCATAGCACACCCAGACATTTCAAAGTGAAAAACAGCAAGCAGGCAAGAATCTTTGCTACTAAGGTGCTTGATTCTTAATCATGTAGGTCGTGTCCTAGATCCGGGGCTGACATCAGCGGGTGTACCACGTGTGGAATACTGACCAGTGTCCATGCTCAATGATTGCTGCCTATGCCTTGCCGGGTGTTAAGTATTTTGAATGCCTCTAGGTATATATGTGAAACACATCATCAGCTCTGATGTGTTAACAGTTATACGTAAATGTCCACGTGATATTATTATGTGTCCCCTCTCTACACCCTCCCCCCTGTGTTTTGCCAAGTCATGGTAATTAAAACATTTTTGAATTCTGGAGTTCAGGAGTGACTCATGTCATTTTGGAAGGTAGGGAATTAGATTCACATAATAACTGTATCTCTGTTTCTATTCCTGTTTATATTTTTCTTTCTAAATGCTCAGTTTGCTATCCTTCCTTGCCCCTGCATTTCCTGCATATCCCCTCTGTACCACCAGCTAGTACCTTCCTCTAGGACTTAAGGGTCTCACTCCTCTAACCAGCATCCCTTTGGAACATTTAGGAGCGAGAGGATATATCCCTGCAGATATTACTGTCACCACTAGTAAGCATTTACCGATACCTGACATAGCTAGTAAGAAAATGTACGGAAGGTTAATTTTTAAAATAACTTTGTAGTCTTTGTCTATATTTTTGTCTCCTTTTTCAACTTGGGACTCTAAGGCCCCAACCTAAGATTTGCCTCCTTTCTTAAGATTAATTTAAGATTGCTCAAGAGGCTTTTGATTTTGAGGATATGGAGGATCCTTCAAAACTAGATATTATTAAAAACAACATCTAACATAGAATACATAGTGAAGATGATTAAAAACTTTACAAGCAGATTGGGTATAGTCTCAGGGATCTTTTTATAAACACCAAATCTGATAAGCAGTGTGATTTTGAAGTTAAGCGCAAGTTCTTAAAAACCCTCATAGTTACGAAATCTGGTAGATTGGGACAACTAACTAGTTTTTGGTTGCGGGAAGAATTAAGAGGGGAAGTAGCACAGTATGTAATTATCAAAATCCATCAAGCTGGTGGTAGAAGTGAGCGCTAGAGGTCAAATGGGATTGCAAACATGAAGGATTTGTTGAGGAAGTGGTAGGAATGTGGAAGAAACACGGTGGGAAAGCTTTGAACATAAAAGCATTAAGCATGACTCCTGAAATTTTTCTTAAATCTTACGTTTGAGCTGACTTGCACTGCAGCTAATTAGAAAGCCTTCAGGGATTTTTGTTGTTGTTTTTAAATGAAATGTAACTTTACCTCTAATTAATGATATGTAATTAATCTTTCAGTTCCTTGTTTAATAAATCTCTTGCAATTTATATTAAGAACATTATGCTTTAAAAAGTAAAAGCACTTTTGTTCACCAACATTTTCTTCTCACTTCTAGAAATCTGTGTTGTAGTATATTATTCTGTTCATAATTGCATCAGTTCTCTAGCATTCCCTGCTGGAAGCTTTTTGCTTTCTATTTTTCATTTGGTTTACTCTTTGGTTTCTTTACTCTCCAAAAAGGGGAGGTTAGGGCAATCTCCAGCTTTTAGGTTTTCATACATGTAAGTGATACAGTCCCTCCCCTTTTTTTTTTTAATTGTGTTAGTTTGTTAATTTTTATTTTCCTAGGGATACATCTGTATAAATTTCTGAACTTGGCACAAGGTTATTCATAATATCATCTTATTATATTGTCGATGTCTACACTATCTGACTCTTTCTCATTTCTTTTTTGTTTTTTTATTTTTTTTTACCTTTTTTCTTTTTTTAATTAATTTTTATTACAGTATAGTTGCTTTACAGTGTTGTGTTAGTTTCTACTGTACAGCAAAGTGAATCAGCCATACATAAACATATATCCCCATCCCTCCCTTTTTAATGAAGACCTAGATGTGTTTGTAACAAATTGAGTTTAATTTTGAAATAGCATGGTTGTATTGTGTTCTATTTATACTGATTTGATAAGAAGTAAAAACCAAGAAGAAAGAATGACTTAAGAAATTTTTCACAATCTGACTTCATACGATTTTATTCTTATGGAGAAACATGGTGACATAAAAGGACTTTTACTTTTTTTTTTAATGAGTCAGAATAATCTGTTTTAGCGGATTATTTAATATTTAGACAGTTGTTTGAGTGTCAATTAAAAGGAGCCATAGAACACAGAATAGAAATTATCATCATTGTGGCATTTTGTGTATAAACAGATGCATTTTGATACCTAAATTAAAGAAGCAGGAAAATATAAGATCAAATATACTGCAAACCAAAATAATGTGACAGATTTGGTTTATACATGAGGGCTATGAAAGGTTACATATTTTTAAGTTGTGTATAGGACTTTTAAATTTTGACCATCAAAATAATATCTGTATTTCATTGAAAGACCATTTTAATATGTAGATATATAGAGCTAACTTCCCAACACAGGTATTTCCTTATCAGGAACAATAATAGTGGAGTGAACCACAATTTTTACAAATCTTCTAATCTAATCTTGTACATTTTCTTAAATATTATAATTACCTATTTACTCTTATAATCAGGTAATCAAGAAAAGTAAGCATTTAAAAGCCAAATACACATTTTTTTAAAAAAATAGGCTTGGATTGACTGTTACTACTTGCATTCTTCTTCAAAGAATGCAGTTGGATGCTGTCTGCTTTTCTGTGAACTAACAATGGTATTTTATTTAATAATAGTGGAGGAATACATAAAACTACCGTTGCTACAGGCAACCGTATAGCTACTACTCAACTGCATTTAGCTAGAGAGATTATAGCAGACCAGGATTTGGTACTTTTACCATTTGTGCTTTTCATTACTTTTGACTCAGAACACTTTCTTTTTTATAAATCACTTTTTTACTATCTTTAGTATTTGGCTGTCTTTGCACATTTTTAATAATAGTTATTTTGAGCATATTGTTTAAAATTAGATAGTAATACTTTTAGGGGTGATACGGCCATTGGTTTCCCAGTAGATTTTTGAGTTGATAGCACAGAAGGAAATGATAGGAGACACGTTGGGGATTCCACATTGTTCTAGGATAATTCAATTTATGTGTGTGTCATGATATTTTAAAAGATATTTCTATAAGAGATCAGTTCCTTAAGGTGATATGAAAACCAGGAGGGGAATCATTTAGAATATTATGAAAATGAGGTAATAAAAGCTTTTCCAAGAAGGTGTCATGCCTGGTATTTCAGAGTATATTGTTATCCTGGGTAGGGTTTTCATTGCTCTGTGCTTCCCTCTGTGTTGAAGTAAACTCCTGTAGGGAAAGGTGAGTAGGCAGTTTTCAGAATGGGAAGAACACCCAATATGAAGGGGAGCACTGGGTAAGAGAGCAGCAGGTGTAGAGACATTCATTTTGAGTTCTTTTTTCATTTGGCCACTGGTTTGGTGTCTTCTTTGTCCTGTGAAATATACTGGCTTGTCTAGTTCAGTGTCTGGACAGCTAATTTCAAGTCAGTGCATAGAAGTGGGGCCTCTTCTTGCAGGGCTTGCAGAAAGATTTGTAGGGAGGGGGGTATAAATTAAAGATGGGACCTCTCTGGCAACTACTGGAAAATTATAAGGTAGCTCAGAAGTCCTTTAAACACTTTTCAGCCTTGTCTCTTCTCCTGGTACCCCTTTTTTCCCCATCGTGCCCCTCAGATTAAAAAAAGAAAAACTGGTTAAGAAAATTATTTGAAGACGCCAGTCTCAGTCTTCATAGCTGAGGTTATTTTTTTCTAGGAAATCCTACCAAACTCAGCCTCACTTGACAAACTTGTAATGCTCTTGAGAAGAGGAGCTTACAAAGCTTCTGTCATTGCCAGACACTAAACTCATTATAAACAACATAAACCCACTAACTTACGTAGAGTCATTTCTGACTTTTCACTAAAACTGTTGCTGGCTTTGGGCTCTGCCTCCCTGTGCCTGTCCCCCTGCAGCTCGCAGGTGCTTACTGACGCACTACGCAACAAGGGGTGCCCGTTTCCTTGTCTTTCTCTAGGTCTACAGGGGAAATATATAGCTTACCCCAGGATAGGTGGAAACAGTAAAGCTCACATTGGGGTTTTTCTTCTAAGTACTCATGGATGTGAGTGCTCATATTCAGAGTGAACTGTGAACAGGATAAAGAAATGCGAGCACCCTGACCCCTTTGGAGTTATTTTTCATTGTGGCTAAATTATATTTTTTCAAGTGTTATGAATTCCCAGGACATCAGTATACACATGTAGTTTAAATCTATGTCCAAGAAACATGTTTAAAACCAAAACTTTAATTATTTAGTACTTTTAAATCATATATAAAAATGTAAGGAAAACTGAAATTTTTGTATTTAACAAAAACTCCCTAACATTCTAAATGCTGCTCTTTGGAAGCAGGTGACAGTTCCAACCTAAGCATTAAAATGGGGAGAATGGAACTGAGGAGAAAAATAAATTCAATATGAAGTGGCTTATACTTAATTATAAGTTAATTTGAGTGTTCCACTGCAACAGCAGAAAATTAGATTATAATCGAGTTGAACGTTGTGATCACTCGGGTCTTGAAAGACCCTATATCTGTATTGACAAAACGGATGGCTAAGGTGCATGTAGCTACAATTTAGATGGTTCTAGAGAAGGCCCAAAATGAGTTTGTTGACCATGTAGCATAGATTTTCCACTAGTGCTTTTTGTATGTCCTCAAAGCAAAACTTCACTCTTGTCTTATTTTCATTATATCTCAGATTTTATAAGATAGACTACTTTTAATTACGCAAGAGATCCAAAAACCTGGAGTTATCAGTTTAGCCTTAGCAGTTGTTAATTCAGTAGAATGTCAACTCTCTTTTTAGTATGAGGAGTAAAATATAATGCATGTGAGGGGTTTTGTATGTCATGGCTTTAAATTATAATAGCTCCTTTGGGTCACCACTTTTCAGTAAAAGAAACTTTGTTAAAAACACCCCCATTGAATTGCAGGTGATCAGAAAATCTGCCTTACAGAACAAGCCCGTGGTATTTCTAGAGCTGAATTTAAGAGTTCCTCAAAAGGAGAGACACAAATTGTGCCCCAGACATGAATTGTACCTAAGTATTTACTCAGTAAATACTTAATGAATTAGTTAATCCATAGTAACAAAATTATACAGTATGGCAAATTTAACCAGTCAGAACTTTAACTTTACCAGCTTACCTGGACTTCACAGCATAAGTCCTTTAACTTACAGAAATTAGGACACAGTTGTAAAGAGCCGCACAAGAGAAGGTATGCTTATCGCACTTCCAGAAGTTGCCCTTATCTTAAACGACACTCACAAGGCTTTACTTAAATGTTTTTATTTGAATTTACTACATAGTCTACATAAATATCGTAAAAAAGGAAGACCCCAACTTTAAAAAGAGGCTATTTTTGTAAATGTCCTTTGGACACCTGGTTTGGAACTCAGAGCACAGTAAGCACATAGGTTGGCAGAACAACATCATGTAGTGAACTTTGATCTCAAAGCTAGCTTGGGAAAACCTAGGTAACCTTACACTAGAAAATTAGTATAGTATTAAACAACACAGGAAAATTATTTGGCTTGAAATTATGTTCTTTCTTGTGTTATTATTGGGGAAAAACAGCACATTCACGTAAGGATGAAGAAATAAGCAGAGCTTTTCTGAAGACAGTAGAGCTATGGCAGTGGGCAGGTTCTTCATTGCATTTTAATTTTGCTTCAGAACTTATAACTCCTCAGATACAAGGCTGTTACTTTTAATCTTTTCAACCATGATTAACTTCATAACTTGACTCACAGCTGTAATAAAGGAATGAGGAATGGAAAAGGGGGAAGGAGTTTTGAAGTAATGACCGGACAAAAAACAACGAAACAGAGGAGGATGGGGGCTGCAGAAGGGCTAGTGTGTGAGAGAAAGTGTGGGTGCCTGAGCGGAAATTAACTGAGTTGTTAGCTGTGATGGAGGAAATGGGTCAGGGTGGGGCACAACATTTACTTTGCCCTCAGACGGATGATGTCAGAAGAAAAGCTGTTCTGGGTCATGCCTGGGTCAGTTATTAAGGACAGCTTAGGGAAACATTTGCTGGTCTTTCTCAAAACTTCATGTATTCCTAACTTCTCAGTGTGTCTCTCCAACTATTAACCAAGAGCGTTACATCTAATATGTGAAGTGTGAAGTAGTGCTTTCCGAAGTCATCAGATTCTTGGAGTAAAGCACGATGGCTGTCAGCATAATAAATTTAAAACATGACCTCTACCCACACAGACTTTATAGCATGTCTAAAAACCAAACTAGCTCTTCTGACACAATTGGAGAAAAATGCAAAAAGGAGTCAGGGCTTTGTGACTTGAGGTAGGCCTTGAAAAGATGGGTGTTACTTCAAAAAGTGGACAGAATGGAAGGAATGGTATTACTCAAGGGAAGAGACATGAACCAAGATGCAGTGTTAGAAAGAACACAGGAGGTGGAGAAGATGGTAAGGCATTGATTGTTGTGTGAAGTAGTGGGAAATAAAGCTGAATCAGCCAAATGAGGCCAGATAGTAGAGAACCTGTAAAACCAGAATATTTGTCCACTTGGTTTGGTGAACAGTAAAGAGAAGTGTTTGCCCCTGTACAGAGGAGTGACATTTTCTCCATCGTCATGGCACCTAGGCTCTCATTTGGGAAGGGAAGGATGGTAGGGTTTGAGTGATTCTGTGGTTCTTTTGAAACAAGATGAACTTAATCATAATGATTATGTGGATGAACATGGATCAAAAAAGGGTAGAAATTACAAAGAAGCTTTTGCTGCCTGTTATAAGACCATGATCATCAGAGAAATGATGCCTCAGACATTCGGTATCACCAGAAAGTAACAATAGAAGATGATGTAAGGAAATCACAGCTTTTGAACATGTATTCTCAAAAGGAAAATGTTTCTCATGGGTACAAAATTAGATCAGAGAAATAAATGAGTTTATCAAGCTTGTGATCCAGAAACCTAGTCAAGAAATGCCGATTGCCAAGGCAATTATTTCACTTAAGGTGTTTGCTGTTGAGAAGAAGCATGGTGTCCCAGAATCTGAGTTCAAGGGCAGTTTCAAGTGGTCTAAGAAGATGATGCATCGAAGTGGGTCATCCTCGTGGTGAAGAACCTCCCTAGGTCCCCAGCAGCTGCTGAATGAATTTGGTGAAAGACCAGTCTCTCTGTAATGCTGCAGCCTAGCGTCAGTGAAGGCCAGCTTACGTGCTGGATCAGATAGGCAGCTTTTTAAATGCGTTTTTCTGTAGCAGTGAACAAAATGGGCAAGAAGTGTATTATGAAGCCTATCCAAAAAAAGGAGGGAGAGAGAGAGAGGAAAAGAACTCACCACATCATAGGAACTTAAATCCTCCTCTCTTGTTGTTTTAAAGCACTGTACAGTAGCCAGACAGAATGCTACCTGGAGAGGGTTTTCGAGTTCAAGAAAGAAGCTGGGGGAGATCCGAACTTGCTTTAGACTGGTTGATAATTGTATGGGGCGCTTGCTTTTAGATTTCTTTTTAATGCACATAGCCTGTCACAGGGAAAAAGGTTTTGTAAATTCAGTAGTGACTTAGCATTTACATGTTGAATAGTAACTTCAGAAGGTATGTTCTAGACATTGGTCACACAGGTGGCCACCGGTGTTAGGAATCTGCACTGACTGGTTACTCACTGGCCATCATGCACTGGGAACATGTGGAAAAATGGAAACTCCATTATGTTTTTGGCATGGGGTCTCACCTCAGTACATGGGTAACGGCTTCCAGAGGTGCTGCAGGTAAAAAGCAGGACTGATGGTGACGCTCAGTGGCAGGATGACGCAGAAGGGGAAGACTCAAGCAATAGCAAAGATTGCTAAGACTGAGAATAGCAAGGACATTTGTGAATAAGCATGTGGGGGAGGGGTAGCTAATGACAACATTTGGTGTTTCATACAACAGGGTAAGTATTATTTTTCAGTACCTTTGTATATTCAAGCAGTACTTACCAAACTTTCTAATTATAAAGTAACTGGGACCCTTGTCAAAATACAGATTCTCAAACCTAGAATCACTTTCTAGGCAGGAGTCTAGGAAACTATTTTTTTATATATATTTTATTTTATTTTATTTTATTTTTTATACAGCAGGTTCTTATTAGTTATCTGTTTTATACATATTAGTGTATACATGTCAATCCCAATCTCCCAATTCATCCCACTACCACCACTCCCCCAGCCGCTTTCCCCCCCTTGGTGTCCATACGTTTGTAGGAAACTATATTTTTAACAAATGCTCCAGATGAATTATATCCTTAGCACGTTTAGGAAGCACTGACTTAAGCCAATTCAGTAAGCCTTAACGTTGACAAATTGTTGTAATTTTAAAAATTTTTTATTTTATTGAAATTTAGTTGATTTACAATGTTGTATTGTCATAATTTTAAGCTAATGTGTTAGCTTAAAATTAATGGAATTTTCTTGTTCAGGTGATAGATATTTCTATATCATGTGGCGGTAGAAGTATGATAAATATTAATGTTGACAGGCTCATAATTTTAGGGTTAATAGCTTATCCTTTGTGTGGAATTTGCCTGTCCTGTAAAAGGTATTAGGTACCATCTCGTGGAAGTAAAGACACACTCAGAGCTAAGCTGCATTTGTGCTCCTGGGTGCAGGATGGCGTCTGTCTCTATTCCCACCTCTTCTCTGTTTCTCCTGCCCCACTTTGCTCTTCTTTTTCTCCCTTCCTCTTGTTCCCTCCATTATCTCTCAGAAAGTACAACCTTGATTTACCAAAGTTTTTATCCTAAAACATGAGTTAGCTTGCTAAGTATAAAATGTAAAAACCTGTAAGGTGACCAGGCCTCCAGTTCCATCAGCACTTAGATTTCCCTTCCAGGTCTTCATCTGAATTAGCTTCATGTGGCCCCAAGTGTCACAGCATCTTCCACTTGGTTCTCATCTAGCCTCTTGATTTTTCTGTGCCAGCTGCCAAACTAGGTGTTCCTCCTACCCCAGTAATTCCTTATCCTTGGTAACTCTTTATCCCTAGTTACTAGAGAAGTGTGTTTGCTTTTGTGTTATTTCTCTCTAAGTGAAGCAGTCTGAATACCTTCATCCTGCCTTATCCCTACAGTGAAATATAAAAGATTTTGAGTTACAGAACTGAAATTAATACACAATATTGAAGGATCTTGATTTTCCTTCTATTTTACATCCCTAACTCAAAGGTGCTTTTCTAGTTTGTAGGAGATTATCAGTCTTATTAGGACATTCTTAGTATGTTTGGTATCTGTACTTTCCCATTCTGTCTTCCTTCCAGGAATGCATATTCTCAAGGAGACTTGCCTCATCTAAGTTCATTGACATGCCTCCTCACAGTACTGCAACTTCTGTAGCTGTCTTTGTGCAGTTCAAGTTATAAATAGATTTTATCCAAAGGCCAATCCAAAAGGAAATATCTTAGAAGGAAGATGCCTTTTCCTTTTGGTGGTTATTTTCTCTTTGGATAAAAATCTCATACATGCAACTGGAGGTTGTTTCTGCTTCTCCAAACATTGTCGGTCTTTTTGCATTTAGCAAATCTGGTCACAGTTCCCAAACAAGAAAGAAATCACACTGTCCTGCATTTCTCAAAGAGTTTACAATCTAGCTAGACAAGACAGAAACATGTGAAAAGTAAAATAAGTATATCAGACTCTACCCCACAGTGTCACAGCACAGGAGTGGTACAGACAGTAAAACCCAAATTCCTGGTAAGGAGAGAGTTGATAATCTGTTAACTTGTAAACAGATCCAATTGCTTTTCTCTCTGGCACCAAAAAAAGAAAAAAAAAAAAAAAAAAAACACGTTTCTGGCACCTTCTGAAGAAACACAGGCATAGCTATCTAATTCTTCCTCTCGTTTGCCTCACAAGTATATCCCATCGTGACCTCCCTAATTCTTTTGCACACTGTCTTGCTTAAATGTTATTTTTCCTGAGCAACTTTAGGTTTTCTTGAGGATATTTCTCAGAGTCCTGAGGCAGATAATCAGGACAGCTGACTGTTTGCACATGAAGAGGAACTGGGATCACATCAGAGTCCAGGAACTTCTGCTTTCTAGTCATTCGAGATAGGGATTTGTGTTCGCTTAGGCTCTAGGAATCAGAGTGGTTTGTTTTCCCCTCCGTATCCCAGTGTTGTCCTTCCAGGTCTCGCCTTTTCCCTGCCGCCTCATCTCCAGTGCCGCTCTCCTCTCCCACTCTGCTGTGAGCTGGCAGTAAGGTCAACCAGGTGCCCAGTTTTACTCCAGGTGAAAGAATTCAGGCACAGGACACATGTATTGGCAAGATGGATCCTGTCCATCTCTCCTGTCCCCGGAGGGGCGCCAGCTGAAGCCTTTCGTTGTCCAGGCCCTGCGGCTTCCTTTGGTTGTGCTCCTTTGCATCAGACCTTTCTTCTTGGTTCTGTTCTTTAAGGTTGAAGTTCTTCATACTTCAAGGCTTGGCTACCACTCTTAGGCCATCATCTGTCCAGCTGGATTTCTGGAAGAGTATGGGGCTTTCCCCTGAAAGTTGTGCATTCTTCCTGTCCTTCCCTCTCCTGCCTCCTATTTCACCACTTCTGTTGAAACTGCTGTTTCAGAAACCACATTCCCAACCTGTCAAGCCTCCTCTGCCTGTGGACACGTTATTTCATTTCTTCTTTCTCCTTCTATCCCTTGCCCTCAGGCCCACAGCGAAGTTGTCTTCTACTCCTTGACCTTGCTCTGATCCCAAGCTTTTGTCCTACCTCCCATCCTTCTGGGAAATAAAGTTCTAAAAATGGTCTCTCATACCCACTCGCCACCTTGGAAGTCCCATTCATGAATCGATAGAGCGTATTCGCATATTATCGGTAGTCATTGTCTGTCTTACCATACCACATTCAAAGTATTTAAGTTCGTGCAGTTGTGTTTTTAGTGAGAGCTTTGCTGTCTTGTTTGGCTGTTGGCCCTCAAGTCTAGCTTACTTTAGGGAAGCTTATGTCTCAGCCTTTACCAATCAAGACTGGACTTAGTCATGAATGTGCACTAAATAGCACACTAAAAAACTATTTTTATGGAAACTGTGTTACTAGACCACGCCGATGAATCGGCCAGGCTGTTGGAAGTCGTTGCCAGAGCTCAGATTCGACCTGTGTGTTTAGAATTGTGTGTCTGAGCCTGACAGACGTCTGCTTCGGTGGAGTCACAGCACTGATGCCTGCGGTTCTTGTTCAGCCTCCGCAGCTGTTCACTAGTTCAGGATCTGCTTTGTTTTTGCCTGGTTAAAACCTGGTCAAGGTAAAATGTACAGTAAAGTATTCATCCGGAAAGATGTCTGATCAGTGTTCATCTATAAGTAAACCTGCTTTCTTTACTTTCATTTCAGATTTGTCCGATCTGTGCGGCATTGCCTGGAGGCGATCCTAATCATGTCACGGATGACTTTGCAGCTCATCTTACACTTGAACACAGAGCCCCTAGAGATTTAATATCCTTTCGAGAGGCAACAAGGGGAAAAGTTGTTTGTAGCATTTATCATTTCGATGATTTTTAAGGACAACATCCCCAAAGAGGAAACCTAACCTCCAGACTATCTTAGTTGATTTAACCTTTTCCTAAGAGTGACTCAGTGTTGAGGTGCAGTTTCTTATTTCTCTTTTTCTGTGCTATAACTGTTACATTAATCATGCTCAGTAAGTGAAAGTTCCCTTGCTCGTCATCTTTAGTTCGTTAACCATCAGATTTTTTTTTTAAGACAATTTGACCAGGTTATAAGTCTTCAGGAGGGTGTTTTCATACAAAAGAGGAAAATGCTAATCCAAATTAAAATCTAGTTCATTAACTATATGGAGGATGGATTTGCTTGCCACCCCTGATCTCTGTTGCCTCACCCTGGTACAGGCTGGATGGGGGGCCGGTGTGCGTCATGGGGCTTGCTTCCCTTTTGGAGTTTCCTTCTCCAGAGAGAGCCATTTCCTGCCCAGTCTCTAAGTAGGATAGCATAAGGTCAGGTCCAGCTCTAAATTCCTTTCCCACTTTCATTTCTGCTTCCTCTCCCAAACCAATCTCATGACAGTTCCTGGCAGTATTCCCTAATAATCTCCAAGAGATTACTGGCCCCCCAGAGTAAATTAATTTTGTAGACTCGATGCTTCTGGTTTCAAGTTCTGAATTGTTTTTCTGAAACTATCACCTATTAATGTAGGGTTCTGTTCTCACGTAAAGGTTTTAGTGTTCATTGCAGTTTGAAGCAATTCAAGAGCTAATCACAACCTTTCTCCCTGCCAGACTTCATTCTGATTCCTTTGCTTGCCTCCTGGCAATCATAATTCAAGCTTAGACTTATTTGAGGAAGAAACTGGTGTGGTGGTTTTCTTGTCCTACAGCTCCCATCCCTTGCTCACAATTCCTAATTTTCTAATTAGAAATATGGCCCTTTAGAGTTAGGGGAAGATAAGTGGAAACTAATGGGAAGATAAAGATATGAACCCATCCTGAGAAGTTAGAATATCAGCCTGGACTGAGCCAGTCTTTGACAAGTACTGAAAGAACAGAGGAACCCACTCTTCCTCTCTCCTAAATGCAGGGGACACTAAAAGCAAAACGAAGAAAGCGGTGCTTGCTTGTTTTTGTTTTTGTTTTTTCCAAGAGAATATGAAAATCCAAATAGGCCAAGAATACTTTAGCCTTAGAGTCACTTCTCATTTTGTATAAAAGAATCCTATAACAATACCCAGAGTTATGCTTGATCCATGCGTCACTCCATCTTCATGGAGAAGCTAGGCAAATAACTTTTTCAGCAAGTTCAAGGGCCTCTAGTGAAATTAGTATCCATTCAGTAGAATGTCCCATGTCCTCTACATGCATTTTTGTAAGATTTTTATGAGTCTTTCATTACCAAGAAAAGATTAGCTTATGCAAAATATAAGAATAAAAGAAGTCATGTGTTGCATTTTAGATTACTAACAAGTATTATCATTAAGTTCTAGAAAGCAAAATGTTGGCATAGCAGTTTTCCTGGAAATATAACTGATTTTTCAGGTACTTCAAGTGCTACTGTGTGGTAATTTTGTTTGACATGAGGGAGTGACTTGTTTCTAAGCCTCTTAAGCACCCAAACTTTTTTTTTTTTTAAACTACTTTGATGGAACTCTTCCTAAAGTGCACTTTTTACACTTTTTAAAAGCAAAGTGTGATGATCACAACATCACTTTCTGCAGAACCCAAGCCACTGTCATGAATACCACCATGAAACGGTGTGCATTACGGTGGCGCCTGAGGGCTTCCTGGAGCCACCCGACCTGTCCCCACATGACTCCTGAACCATCAGCTGACAAAACTGGGAAGTCAACACAAAAATTAATCTGCATTATACAGCTGTCTGTTGGCTGCTTTGTTTCTTTTTTTTTGTTGTTGTTGTTAATTTTTGTTAGAGTATGGTTGATTTACAGTGTTGTGTTGTGTTAGTTTCTGCTGGACAGCAAAGTGAATCAGTTACACATATACATATATCCCCTCTTTTTTAGATTCTTTTCCCATATGTTGGCTGGTTTGAAAGATCTCCCCTGCTGCAATACCTAGCTCACCCAGTCTCCTTGCACACTCACACTCACCTGTGTGGAGGAAACACAGCGTTGTCTTCATGAGTTTTGGCAGCTCTTTGCCCCTCAGGACCTTCTTCAGTGTAACTCACACGCAGGTGTATAAGGTGGTCGAGGCTGCTGGAACTTTGACTTCTTGATAAATGTGCTGTTACTCTCTCTGTGTCCACTTGTACAAGAAATTCAAATCTGGTTTTCTGCTTAGCAGCAGCATTGGAAGAAAAAAAAAAACTTGCCAGATTAAAACTAATAGCCAGAAGGAGTCTTTTACTCCTGAATTTAAATTATTTATACTGTTCGTTTCTCATTACAGATGGTCATTGAGATTTGATTAGCCTGTATATTAGCACAGTTCTCACCAGATATAAAAAATTGCTGGTTATTATTTGTGGTTACTTCGGTATGAACATATATGGAATTCAGTACTGAGTTGAGGGTAAGAGAATGTCTCACCCTGGGTGTCTGACCAGGCAATGCCTCTCACCTCGTTTGGCAGTGTTAGGAAGGAACTTCTTCCCACCTGGAGAAACTTTTTTTTCTCTTTGAAAACACACACACATACATAATATACACACACAGTATACACATACTCACATTTTGCTTTATATTTGAGTGTCTTTTTTTAGAGTTAATAGCCCTCATAGATATAGTTGTACCATTTGTATTCTAAATGAAATGTGCTATTTTAAAATGCTTATAATTTGGGAAATCTGCATGTCTATCTTGCAAGGACTTGAGTGATTTCGTTTTTCTTTCTATGAAATACTTGAGTTTTTTCCTTAACTTTGGAGTTATGATGAATCGAGTGGTGTTCGACATGTACGTAGAATGTTTCACCCTGGCCGGGGATTGGGAGGTCCTCGTGCACGTAGATCAAACATGCACTTTACTAGCAGTTCTACTGGTGGACTTTCTTCTTCTCAGAGTTCATATTCTCCAAGCAATAGGGAAGCCATGGATCCTATAGCTGGTAAGTTAGTTTCACATTAATAAAGGAAATGGCTGGGGATGGTGGGGCTCCCTTTAAAATTTTTTGGTAGGATTTGTATTCTTAGTCTCTTATCACACGCCACATGTTCCTTGACAAAATTCCTCTAAATTTTATAAGTATAAAATATGTTTAAAGTAGACCACAGAAAGTAGTTCATAGTATTTTGGCATTTCTTTAAGTACTTAGAGGTATAAGAGAATAAGGAACAGTCTATGTTCTATTTATGGCCTCCAGTGAAACCCAAGAAAATCATAGAAGATTTCAGAGTTGAAAGACCTGCAGAATTCCATGGTTCAGCCTCCACAAGCTCACAGATAAGAAAACTAATTGACAGGACTAAAGAATTAAGGTCTTCTCATGGAAGAAAGTCAAGTAGGAGTGTCTTGTCCTTGCCTTGATTTGAGAACTATATTACTGTGGAACATTCGTGTTTCAATAGCTTGGGAAAATCTTACTTTAAAAACCATTTGGGGCTTCCCTGGTGGCGCAGGGGGACACAGGTTTGAGCCCTGGTCCAGGAAGATCCCACATGCCACGGAGCAACTAAGCCCGTGCACCACAACTACTGACCCATGAGCCACAACTACTGAAGCCTGCATGCCTAGAGCCTGTGCTCCACAACAAGAGAAGCCACCGCAATGAGAAGCCCACGCACCGCAGTGAAGAGTAGCCCCAGCTTGACGCAACTAGAGAAAGCCCGCGCACAGCAACGAACACCCAATGCAGCCAAAAATAATAAATAGATAGATAGATAGTTAGAAAAAAAAATTATTTAAAAAAACAACAACAACATTTGAACATGTAGTTCATAGCCAAGTCACTGGTCTCATGCACGGCCAACCTGGGAAGCCAGCAGCAAAGCACAAGGTTTGACAGTCAAAATGTCAGAAGTCACTGTAGCCTGAGACCCTGAAAGATTCAGTAAGCACTGGCAGGCAGTAAGAGTCCAAGGAGCCTGTACGAGTCCGAAATGTGTACATACAGTGGAATGCGTACCTGAAATGCTGCTGTGTATAAATCTGCCATCGAAAGTAGCAAGTGTTACTCATAAAATCTTCCTTAAAATGTGAGATATTCAGTGTAAAATCTTTTTTTTTTAACTTTTTAAAAAAATAGATTTATTTTATTTATTTATTTTTGGCTGCGTTGGGTCTTTGTTGCTGTGCACGGGCTTTCTCTAGTTGCGGTGAGCGGGGGCTACTCTTCGTTGAGGTGCTTCTCACCTCAAGGCTTCCCCTTGCAGTGGCTTCTCTTGTTGTCGAGCACGGGCTCTAGGCACACAGGCTTCAGTAGTTGTGTCACGTTGGCTTCAGTAGTTGTGGCTCGTGGGCTCTAGAGCACAGGTTCAGTAGTTGTGGTGAACGGGCTTAGTTGCTCCGCGGCATGTGGGATCTTCCCGGACCAGGGCTCGAACCCGTGTCCCTGGCATTGGCAGGCAGATTCTTAACCACTGCGCCACCAGGGAAGCCAGTGTAAAATTTTAATTCCAAACGTGCTTTGGGCATTTGGATGTGGAGTAAACCCAAAAAAACTGAGTTTTGGGAATTTTAAAAAATACTTCTTCATCCAAAAGGAATATTTACCTGCTGTCTTTGGTAACAGGCTCTAAAAGTTAATGTGATTGCTGGGGGCAAAATTCAAAATTGAGACACTTTCTCCATTCAGTTTTTTTCTGTCAGTGAAAATTAGTTTATGTTAGTGATGGACTATATGAAGGAATGGTGTTAAGAGCCCCTGGGATAAAACAACAGTGAGCAGTAAGGCAGAAATGTGCCCTGGAAATGAATTTTAATGGTGAAGAGCTTTGCCAGCCTAGGAATGTTGAAAGGGCAATCATCAAATCCATGTAAGCCAGGTAGACCCTCCACATGGGAGAAGGCAACTACTGCACCTCACTTAGATGAGAAGGCAGGGACAGAGAGCCACCTGGCTCCTGAGGAGCACAGCCTTGTTCAAACAAGAGAGTCTAAATAGGCTGTACAGTCGGGAGCTAATCAGCTTCACTGGGCATCACCGGTGGTCCTCACTGCAGTGGTGCTCTGGGGCTCTCAAACAGCAGTACCAGAAGGTTCCAGAGAAAGAAGGCAGAGGCAAGTGTACAACCGTCACAGTTAGAAATGATGCAGGTCTCTTGGATTTAATTCTGAGAGTCATTCAATCATTAAATAAATGTTTGAGTGCCTGCTATGTGTCAGGTGCTGTTCTAAGAACCAGGAATATCGTAAACAGTGGACTTGATCCCTGCTTTCATGGAGCTCATGTTGAGAGGGTTTATGTTATGACTGGACCAGTAGATGAGCCACCTTAGCCTACTAAAATGCTAAGAGAAAGTATAACTAAATCAGCCCATTATGCAAACAACTTAAAAAACAATTTGCTATGTTTTGCTTAAAAATAATTGTATGTGAGCTAATATTCATATGTATTTGCATTTCTCATACACAACACATACACAACACCTTTTGCCTCTAGGAGGCATCCTAAAAGGTATTAAGCTCCAAGCTGAAACTGTATGTTGCCACAGGTTACCTTCCTGTTGACGGTCATTTTTAATGTTCCTCTGGTAAAAGAATGATCTATAGCGTTTTGTTTTCCTCATATTGAAGTAGACATTAATGTCTTCATTTCCATTGGCAGAGCTTTTATCCCAGTTGTCAGGAGTGAGACGTTCTGCAGGAGGACAGCTTAATTCCTCTGGCCCTTCCGCTTCTCAGTTACAACAACTGCAGATGCAGCTGCAGCTAGAACGGCAGCACGCCCAGGCAGCACGGCAACAACTGGAGACTGCACGCAACGCAACCCGGCGTACTAACACAAGCAGTGTCACCACTACAATCACACAATCCACAGCAACAACCAACACAGCTAACACAGAAAGCAGTCAGCAAACTATCCAGAATTCCCAGTTTCTTTTAACAAGGTAGTTCATTTATTAATGTAACTTTGAGAAGTAGTATTTTATTAGCACCGCGCAGCCTGAGATGACCTTTTCTCTTTTGTGCTTATATGTGTTCTTAAAGACTCGGCCTTTGATCAAACCATTAAAACTCACAGATCTCTAATCAAAACTGTATATTCAGTATTTCCTTAAAAATATGAAAAATAAT
The DNA here is from genome assembly GCF_028023285.1 of Balaenoptera ricei. Taxonomy (NCBI): domain Eukaryota; kingdom Metazoa; phylum Chordata; class Mammalia; order Artiodactyla; family Balaenopteridae; genus Balaenoptera; species Balaenoptera ricei. The sequence goes on along the minus strand of NC_082651.1, from coordinate 16,286,666 downwards.
AGTTTATTTTAGATAAACTAGGAATGCTGATGGTCTTGTTCTAACAGTGTATCATCATCTGATACGAATTTCTTTTCCCATATTGCCCATAAAATGTAAACATCGTATCATTACATATATGGGACATACTAGGTACATTTATTGTCATAATTAACATTGCTGTCTTTTTATTGCCGGTTTCAGTCTGCTGTGAAATATCCAAAAGTACAAGAGAAGATGTTATAATGTGGTGGTTTTCTCCTGAGAATTTCTAAAGAAATGGAATTTAAATTTTTATGGTTAGCCAACACAAAATAACTACTTTAAAAAAATGGTTCACCACAGTGTAAAAAATACTTAGTGTACACAGTAAATGGCTCTGCTGGATGGAGTAGAATTCTTATTTGCTTCTGAAAACTACCATTAGCAACCAAATATGTTCCTCTGCTGAGACCTCATAGGCATTTTATGTGACTTTTAAAAATAAAAGAATTTTAGAAAGAGCAGTAATGAGTAGACGTAGGCTCAACAGATAATGAACCTGGACTAATTTGGACTTTTAATGGAATAGAGAGGAATATAAAGTTAAAAACTGTGAAACGAAGAAGAAAATTAGTGTAATATATCAGTTATCTCCAAAAAGTAATGTGTGTGACAACTAGATGTTAGAAGAAAACACTATTTCTATGTATATTTCTTTTATCTCATGCTTTTAAACATCTCTGTTAGTACAGTGGCACATGTGTATAGTTGTAAATAACATATTGTTGATGCAGAATAAAAAATGTTTGCAGATCTCTGCAAATAGGACCCCTGTCAAGAGCCCCAGCTTTTACTAGTTTGGACCTTAGGCGAGTCACTTCACTTCTCCAAACCTCAGTTTTATAATATTCCATGAGTTTTGCCGCATTAGAATGAGAATTGTTTTGAGGATGAAATGGAGTACAGGTATGTGTATGGTCTGGCTCAGTATCTGGCATATAATAAAAGCCCAATTAATGGTACTTATTATCATTTGGTATGGTTCTAAGGAGGAAGTTTCAAGTGGGAAATTTACCTTTGGATTATCTCTGCAAAGTGAGTAACTGTGCCTGATTGACCATTACCAGAAAATGTGGCTTCAACGTAAAGAAAGCACAGAGCCACAGATCTAGGTACCTACCTCAGAAAGGAGCCCTTCCAGTGTGTGTGTCTGCTGAGGGTTCGCTGGCCTGGGGGTGGAATGAATGTCTTGCCCCACTGCCCCTTGGAAAACACATCTTCCCACCTTTGCTCCACTCTGGTTTTGTTTTTGTTTTTGTTTTTTGAGCTCCAGACTCAGTGAGCTTGACCTGGGACTTTTCTCTATGTAGTTATTCTATACTAGACAGCCAGCAACCAGGGCACAGTATGGGTGGCCTCTGAGTGCTTTCCTTGGATTCTGGTTGTAGCTTCTGGAAGACCCCCTTTCTGTCATCTGATACTGTATATTGCATAGTACCTTGCAACTTGTAGACCACTTTCTACATCTTTCATTGTGTCATTAGATCCTGACTCATATGGTTTACCTAAGGCAATATTTCCCCAAAAATATTCCCTGGAACTTTATATATTCTAAGAAACATAAATAGTTATTTATGTTCAAGTTTTTTTTCCTGATGAATAAGTTTGGGCAAAACTAAGTAAGAAATAGTTTATTTACTCTTGGGCGTCTCAGAACTTCAAATACATTAACGTGTGTACTGAGAATCTTCAAGGCTAGGAGAGGGTCTGCGATGTTTCCAAGGGGAAATCCTTGTCCCTGGCCACACAGCTGTCATGTGATATGCGTAGGGCTCCAGCCTCGTCTTTGGTCTCTTTAACCAGGGGCAATTCCTGTTCCTGTTGCCTTGGAGCTGATGGTGGGACACAGTTTCTTTGGGATCCAAAAATGGTTGACCTTTTAGAAAGCAATTGTGAAAGTGTCTATGTCAGATTCCAGTCTCTTGGTAACGGAGCCAACTAGTTTTGCTAACTCCAGTTTGAAGCTCCTTACAAGCTTTGCAGTTCTAGATCCCAAATGAAGTTGGGCCATCAAGACATCTAGTCCTAGTACCGATTTTATCTACCGCCCTCAGGAATGAAACATTTTCTCAGTTACTTC